>NC_064851.1:104981529-106211529 GCF_024139225.1 Suncus etruscus
CTTAGCACTAGATGCTGATAATAGTCATCACCTACGCCTGGCTGCAAAATGCAAGTCTATAACCAGCCGCTCCTTAATAAATGAATGCTATTATCCTCTCAAATTCTAAAAATATTTGGGCAAGGGGACCTAAAGCCAGTTACTTATTATTTCCGGTTACTTATTTCTTCTAGAATATGTTTTTCTATGTGTCACTTTCATGGTTTCCTTTAAATAGTCTCTTCATAAATTTTGATGACTGGTCTACTTTAGATAGCTCAACCTTTTATTTTTTATTTTTAAAGTGCATGCCTTTATTTTTTGAAGATGTATCTTGAGTGTTTATGTCTTATTTCCTCTTGAATTTTAAAAGTGCATTTTCAGAACCAGAGAAATTGTACCCAAATTAAGACCCATGCCTGGCAGGCATCTGATCACAATCTGATTCCAGATTCCACAGGATTCTCACCCTTAGCATCACTGGATGTGATCCTAGTCAGGGTCCCAGACTACTACCACTGTTAAGGGAGGTCCAGATCGTTCTCGGCACCCCAGATCTCCCTGACTTTGAACCACAGGCTAAGAATTACCTGATCTAGACCTCCTAAGCACTGACTGGGACACTGCACCCCCCCAAAAAAAAACAACAACAACACATTTTCACATACACAGTTGAAATATTTACCGTATTTTCCAGTGACTTTGAAACGAAAAAAAGTCAACTGAAATAGGGGGTTGTCTTATATGCCCAGTATATCCCGAAAAACATTTTGATATGCCGCTAAATGAAAATCATCTGGATATTGCCACGAAACAAATTTTCCAATTTGATCCTGCACCAATCACTGCAAGGCTCGCATGGACCACCTCTCTAACTCATCCAATGCAAGCAGGCTTTTTATGCATGCAAATTAGACAGTGTTCTGTACCCGAATCTACACTGTAAAAAGCCTGCTCAGATTAGCCAAAGTCAGAGAGGAAGTCTTTTAAGGTATAACCTTTGAACCTATGTTTTTAACTGTAAAATTACGGGGTCGTCTTATACACCCAGTCATCTTATATGTCGAAAAATATAGTATTTCTTTTTTTTTTTTTAATTTTACTTAGAAAACAGTATGTCTGGGGCCGGAGTGGTGGCACGAGTGGAAGGGCTTTTGTTTGCCTTGCACAAGCTAACCTAGAGCAGACCAAAGTTCGATCCTCTGGCATCCCATATGGTCCCCCAAGCCAGGAGCAATTTCTGAGCACATAACCAGGAGTAACCCTGAGCGTCACCAGGTGTGGCCCAAAATTAGCAAAAAAAAAAGGAAAGAAAGAAGGAAGGAAGGAGGGAGGGAGGGAGAGAGGGAAGGAAGGAAGGAAGGAAGGAAGGAAGGGAGGGAGAGGGAGGGAGGGAGGGGGAGGGAGGAGGGAGGGAGGGAGGGAGGGAGGGAGGGAGGGAGGGAGGGAAAGAGAGAAGGAAGGAAGGGAGGGGAAGAGGGAAGGAAGGAAGGAAGGAAGGAAGGAAGGAAGGAAGGAAGGAAGGAAGGAAGGAAGGAAGGAAGGAAGGAAGGAAGGAAGGAAGGAAGGAAAGGAAGGAAGGAAGGAAGAAAGAAAGAAATGAAAGAAAGAAAGAAAGAAAGAAAGAAAGAAAGAAAGAAAGAAAGAAAGAAAGAAAGAAAGAAAGAAAGAAAGAAAGAAAGAAAGAAAGAAAGAAAGAAAGAAAGAAAGAAAAAGAAAATAGTATATCTTCAAGCACGAAGATTTCCTAAGCCCTCCCATACATGAAATTGCACCTGAAAATCTAACAAGTGAGTGAGGCCAGGCAGATAGCACAGGAGTGAAGGCCTAGCAAACAGTTGATCCCATTAAAACCCTTGCACCAAATATTTGCTCCCCTGAAAACAGAACCAGGAGTAAAACCCTAATAATTACTGCTATGGAGACCCCTGACCCCAACACACACACACACACACACACACACACACACACACACACACACACACACACACGGAAAAATAAACCTACCAACTGGAATTTAGGGTTGACAGGAAAAGGTTGGATTACTTTAGGTCATCTTTCGTTAGTAAAAGGAGTAACATAAATAAGGATTCAGAAGACCCTATAAATTATTAAAGAAAGGAAAAATAACCTGTTTTCAAATACGAAAGGCACAATCTCTTACAGGGAAACCATTGATATGCTAATTATAAATAATTTATCCATTCATTAGATAGCCTGAGGACAGGGAAGTAATGACTCCATTTCATTAAACATTCTATAAAATTTAAATCTTTCACTTATTTAGACAAGCCTTCCTCCTCATTATCCCAAATTAGTGCAATTCTCATCCTGGTCGTATTTATTACATTGTCGAGTGGAACATTATAAACAAAGCAAGCCCCCTCTGACAGGGGCCTAATTAGATGATCCATTTCTCTTGACTAGAGGTACACACACACACACACACACACACACACACACACACACACACACACACACACATGCACTCACGCACACACGCCTTCTGGGAAAATCCTCACTGAGCACATCCTCAATTCACCAACTGGGTGTGCACCCCCTTGAAGCAACATTGCATGGCCATGTGACGAAAAACTGAGAGCGCATGCTAGTGAGCTGGTGAACATGGATACCATCTACTCTCTGCAAGCCAATCCCTTTTATCCATACTCCTGTCCTCTTCCTCTGAGAGCCTATTATGGGTCTCACTATATAAAAGCATTTATTTGGTCAGCCTCTTTATGTTATTTTATTTTTTATTATAACACCATGATTGGCCAAGTTGTTCATAGTACAGTTGTTTCAGGCCTGAATGTATCAGCCTCAATGCCATCACCAATGTGAACTTCTCTTCATCAGTGTTTCCAGTTTCCCACCCACCACCCTGCCTGCCCACTTGTGAGCACAAACAAATTTACTTCATATTGTTTGTTACAACACAAAGGCCAATGGTATTATCTAAGCTGACATCAATAAGGGTCAAGGATCAGCTTACAATTATTGTTCTCTCTCTCTCTCTCTCTCTCTCTCTCTCTCTCTCTCTCTCTCTCACACACACACACACACACACACACACACACACACACACACACATATATTAACTAGTACAGTCAATGTCTGAGGATTGACTGTGCTACAGTTGGTGCCAGTTGAGCTTCTGTGTTACTGGTTCAGATTCAGCCTACTTGAAAAGTATGCATGTCCAGCCCCAGTTTCACAGGACATGACAGAAACAGAAGCTACCTGAGCTTCCTAAGGAATCACACTCCTTCTGAAGAAGGCCAAGAGCCAATCCTTGAGAATGCAGACAATCTAGTTTTTCCACTAGATACGCTGCTTACAGAACTCAACCCATTAAATGAATCGTCTGCTGGACCCAAATTCATGGCACCCAACCTCAGCTGGGCATGTCCAGTCACTCATCAAGCTATCTCCACGTCCCTCTTCCATGGCCAACACAGATTTCCCCACCTTACCCTTTGCTTCACCCATTGCTCTCCTGCCTTGAGGAAACAAACTTTATTGGTCTGGAAAGCTACTGGGCCCCATCTGAGCCATATTCATGTCCAACCTATCCATTTCTTCTGATAACTTCCTCCATTTCTCTCCACTTTTCCCTGAGCCAAGATGATCTCTTGCAAATGCAAATCCCAGCATGTCCCTTCCCTGCTTAATATTCTTCTGTGAGTCATGATCTTCAGAATTAACCCACAGCTTCTGCCTGTGTAAGATCCTTCTAGATCTCTCTCCACCTCCAAGGAATCTCCAAAGAGGACTCCATGGCCGTGTGAACCTTTTTTATCAGTTCCCAATGTACTGCCCTGCCAAACTGGCTCAACCCTGAAAACCTGAAGGACTGACTCGGTTTTCACCAACCTTACCAGTCCTTGAGGCAGGTCTCTAGTGTTATCCCAGAAGCCCTTGGTTCACCACCACCATCCCTGACTGCAAACTGAACATGGTTCCACACACAACATTTCTCATAGATCTCTGGGAAACTGTGGACTTGTGAAAAGCAAATAGACATCTGCATTCTCTGAAACAAGTCCTAGGAGATGCCCTCCCCAGGTAGGTTGAGGGGGCTTGAGGGAGCAAATGAGTGAAGGCTGACTCTTGGGGACAAGGGTCTCCCCGGGTCTGTGGCAACCAGACCCACTGTAACCTCCGAATCACTTTAGGAGTTTTAGAAATGCAGCACTTTGGGCCTCCTTCCAAAGCCACATGTCTGAATACATGAGGAATGAGGCCAAGATGTCTGTACCACCCACTCCAGATCCCTCAAGCTTCCACCCCTCGCCCCCTCTGACCAGACTCTCTCCAAGATGGTTGGAGCTCAGCACCGCACTGACATGGCCAATAGGATGACTCTGAAACACCTTATATGTCCCCTTGCTTAGGACACATGAATTTCCACAGGCATTACCTACTACCTGCTCTTGGCAGCACCCCTCAGAATCAATGGTCCACTTTCCTCTAAGCCAACCACACTCTAATCAACACAGGCTGACTCTAATTTCAGATCCCAATCCAAGTCCAAGAAATCAGATGGCATTTTGTTGTGCTATCTTGACTTTGACCTTCCACTGGGCTAAGTAACAGGGCCCTAGGTGTTCTCTAGAAGAAGCCTCCTGAATTTCCCTACTTTTCTGTGTGAGAGACATTCACCTCAGCCCACTTCTGGGCTCTTTGGGAGCTTCCCAGAGTGGAAAGATCTGGAACTCAGTCTAAGAATATCTATTCTTCCTAAGATACAAGACTCCTCACCCTTCTCTTCATAGGATGATGGCTCTCAGAGCACAGAAGAAAAGACAAAAATAAGCATTGGTGAGGTATGGAGAAACAAGAATTTTGAGAGAAATAGAAGATATATGGTGTGATCTTTATGAAAAATTGTATGAGGTCTCACCAAGACCTTAAACCTCAAATCATCGATGACTCCAGCCATTTTTTCTTTAAGTATTAAAGGAATTACAAGCAGGAATTCTAGTTCAGTACACCCAGTTTGGAACATCATTCACAACAGCCCAGATGTGGAAACCACCCAAATGTCTAGCCACAGAAAAATGGATGAAGGAAATGGGGTCTGCCTACCCAAGAAGAATATGACTTGGATTGAAAAAGGAAGGAAATCTTTTTTTTTTTTTTAAGGAAGGTCTAGTGACAGATGTTACAATATGAAGAAACCTTATCATAAAAAGGAAAGAATAAAAATGACTTGAGTTTACAGAATTAAATGCATTTGCAATTCAAGGAAAAACTCTCACTAGGCAATAGGACACAGTGAATTTGGGAAAAGTCTTGTGACAAAGATGACTGAAGTTTCTGAATGGTGCTAAATTCACCACATGTAGTTAAATCCTTTGCCCTGAACAAGTAGTTTATGGATCAGATCTCTTGGGGTAAATCATTAGAAAGAAAAAAAACAATGAGAAGTTAAAAGAATAGGTATGCAAATATTAAGAGATTCTAATCTAAGGAAATGGAATACAAGAACTTTGATTCTTTTTTAATTTTTTTATTTGATTTTTTGATTCTATAAGCTTCTTTCTTTGGGGTCCCCTCATGACATTAAAAATACAGAGAAACTACAATCACATTTTTAAAGAGCTGTCAAGCCTATACTATATTTGTTCAGACTAGTTAGGCCTAGTGTCTAAATGTGTTAAGAGTTAATGAACCATATAAAGGTGAGTGATTTAAAAAAGATTATTTGTAATTATTATATATGGTCCCAGAGCAATGCAACTTGTAAGACAGACTTCCTATTATAGAGCCTAGTGACAATTTTGAAGTGTTCTGAAGAATAAGCATTTAGATTTATTTATAATACATTTAATGTGTGATATTCCTAAAATTACAGGAATCAGGGTTGACAAGTCCTGCAGAAATTGAGGCAAACATTGCTCTCATGTCCTCCATATTCATTCCCTGCTGTAGGTTACTGACATAGCAGACCCCTGAGAAGCTTTCAGAAGCTAGATAAGATCTCATACAGGATAACTGCCTATTTAAGATTTTATTTTTCTGAGTTTGGATAGGTTTGGGCCACATCCAGCAGTGCTCAGGGGCTTACTCCTGACACTGTTCTTAGGAATAACTCCTGGGATGGCTCAAAGGACCATATGCAACGTCATGGGGCTTGAACTAGGCTGACTGCATGCAAGATAAGCATCTTTCCACCTGTACAACCGCTCCAGGCAAATGAAGATTTTGTAGTTCCCATCTTCTGCCCTCCTAGGGCAATTAACTAGTTGGTCTGGCACTACCCTACCATTTCTCACACCACTTCTCCACTGATGCTCCTCTGAAGGGAAAAGGGAAAAGGCCAGGGAAAAGCCAATCCTACGAACTGGAGCTGGTTTTATGCTCAAACACAGAATAAAACTCACTCATCACTCTCCCAACAACAGATGGCAAAAGTGAGATGCCACAAGTGCTACAAGTTTTTAAGCAACTTTTCATAAATAGAAGAGAGGAGAGGAAGGAGGGAAAAAAGATGACCCAGAAATGAATGAACTCACATGTTGGAAAAAAGGGCTAAGCCTTCTTTCCCTGCTCTCTAGCTGAATCTAAACTGCTCCCTGAATTGAATTCTGCATTGGTCAGGATTACTGATACATCACAGTTACCCTGGTAGGGGCCAAGAATGACAGAGTCCTTGCAGGATCCAACCCAGGTTCAATCACTGTAATCCACAGGATTCCCTAGTATAGTCAGGAGTGATTCCTGAGCAGAGTCAGGAGTAGACACTGAGCACTGCTGGCTATGGCCCAAAAGCAAGAACAAAACCCAAATATAATTCCCCTGGAAGCTGCTTATCAACGAGCCAAGGTCAGCTGCCTTGAATACTGTTCAACAAAGAAGTTACTTGGGGCTGGAGTGATAGCACAGCGGGGAGGGTGTTTGCCTTGCACATGATTGACCCAGGTTCAATCCATATGGTCTTCCGAGCCTGCCAGGAGTAATTTCTGAGTGCAAAACCAGGAATAACCCCTGAGAGCCAATGGGTGAGGCCCGAAAAAAAAAAGGAAGAATGAAAGAAGTTACTGTCCAGAGAGAAAGAGCACTGAGTGGAGGGCACTTATCTTGCAATTAATAGACCAAGGATCCATCTGTAATGCCATAGAGGGTTCCCTGAGCCCCACCAGAAGTGACCCCTAAGCACAGGAGTAAATCCTGAGCATGCCAGGTGTGGCCCAGAAACACACACACACACACACACACACACACACACACACAGAGTCATAGAGACATCCAGGAACCACAGGAAGGTCAGAGGTCATGGGTTCCCACTATGCAGTAAGTGGTCTGACTCCTCCTGGTACCTAGGTCCTTCCTGGCTCCTGTAAGCACAAACTGAAGAGCCAGGCATTCAAGAACAGGGAAAAAAAGAGACTCAGACAGAAAAGGGAAACACCCCCACCCCAGTGAATGTGATAAGTCAAAAATTTCAGGGGTGCTAAGGAGTCCTGGTTCTACACATCAGGCCCTGCTTTCCCAAGAACTACACCATGGAGACCAGGAGCAAGCTGGCTGGATGCAGGGAATGAGGACCCAGAAAGTGCAAACACAGAGATTGTGCTTGAAGAATGGGGCCACAAGTTGTGTTGCACAGTGGTTAGTGGTTAAGGTCCTTGCTTTGCATAGAGCTAATCCAGATTAGATCCCTGGCTCCATATATAGTTCCTGAGCCCTACATAGAATGATCCCTGAGTGCAGAGGTAGGAGGAAGCCTTGAGCATGTGGGTACTGCATAAGTGAAGCAATTATAGGGGTTGGCGACTACAGGCCCGAGATGATACCAGATGTGTCCCTGGGGAGTCCAGGTCACACACCCTGACTTTACAGTCCAGGGTGCACTGCCAACAAAGGCTCAGTTTTGCATCCTGGATATGAAGAATGGAAAATATGCTCCCAGTGAAGCCAACACAGCCCTCAATCTAGATGGTCTCAAGCAAGACAGGGACCTGGAAGTGGGGCATGGAGATTAAGGTGATGCAATTTCCCCGTGGAGGTGTGGAGGGGAATTTGCTTCTGCCTTTCTCTGAATGTTTTGGGGTGAGCCTTCTCCATGCTGAGCATCCCCCAAATCTGTGTTTTCCCATGGCCTTCCCAACCCCTACTCATGCCTTTGTCTATTCTCTGTTTTTTTAATTTATTTGGGAGCCACAACCAGCAGTGTTATGGGGTTAAGCTTGGCTCTATGCTCAGAAATCACTGGCAGGCTCAGGGCATTATATTAGGATGGCGGGGATTGAACCCAGGTTAGCCACATGCAAAGCAAATGCCCTCCCCTCTGTGCTCTTGCTCCAGCCCCTATTTTCCTCTTTCTTTAGAAACACCAGTAATACTGGATTTGAGGGCCTCCAAGCCCAGAAGAGCCAGATTTCTACTAACAAAGATCTATTTCCTGGTGACATCATATGCACAAGTCCCCAGAAGTTAGGACTTGAATATATCAGTTGGATAAAACCCACATTCAACTCATACCTGGGGGAAATCAGACACAGCAAAGGGATTCAGATACTGGAGGGCCAAGGTACCTCACTCCTAACAGAGGGTTTCATTTGATCCAATGAACAAAATGATTTCAAGGCAAAAGTTGGCTATGATCATCAAAACAATAACCAGCCTCATGGTTGTCAGGGGAAACAACTAGACAGGACTTTGCAGGAAGAATGAGGTTGGGGGTTGCAGGGGGTGTTCACTGCAAAGATAGCTACTCCCTTTAAATCCACCGCTGGCCTGAGGTAGGGCCAGGCTAGATTCTGGTACCCGTCACTGCCATGGGCAGCTGCCAAAGATGCTCTTTCGTCTTCAGAAAGAGCAAAGCTGGCCAGGAAAAGCCATCCTGGTTTTAAGGAGAAAGATGAATAGAGCCTTTGGCTCTGTTGGAAGCTGACATCATTTCTGAGCTGAAAAGGTATCTGACAGATGTTTGAAATGACAACATATAACATAGCTGGCCAGGTCCATTTGCCCTGATCCTTCTCCTCAGCCCTGTCTTGAGACAGAAAAAACATCTCCTTTTTTTTTTTAATAACTTTTATTGTGACCAACGTGAATTATGAATCTTTCACAGTAATATTTAAGGTACATAGTGACATTGAATCAGGAGTATTTCCCACCACCAGTGTTGTCCTCCCTCCACCCCTGTTCCCAGCATCCACCTCCTTTGCCCCCGGCCTGCTAGCATAACTGGTCCCCTCTGTATATAACTTGTTGTAGATTGGGTATCAATTCTGCTATCTTTGACTTTGTGTTTGGTGTTTAAGTCTGATCATATTTTATTTCTACTCAATGTTCATACGGTTGTTTGGTCCTGAAAAAAACATCTCCTTTTGATCCACAGATAATACAAGAGCTTCTGAAGATGCACAAATACAAGTCATGCCAGGCCAGAGTGGAAAAGCATTTGACATTGAAGACACAACAGAGAAGGGCTCTGAGTGAACCAAACACACCTTCATGATCCAAGTATTCTGAAGCCCAAGAAAACTAACTCCAAGTTCATTGAACCAAACTTCCCCTCCAGTGACAGAGATGCAGTCAGCCTCTGCTATCTCCCAATAACAAACCCCCAATATACCTGGACCACCATTCTTCATGTGAGTTCCCACAGATACTCTCCTTATCAACCTCACTTTTCTACTTCCTTCCATCAAATCTTCCTGCCCACTGTCCTTCCTGGCATAGCCAGCCAATTCCTTTGTTCTAGAAGATTTTCCCTTTCTTCTTCATAGCCATCCCCCATTCCTTGATAGATAAAGATTTTCCAGTTCAAGGTATGAGTTCCACTGGGGTTCATGAGCTCATATTAGGGAGTACCTAGCTGAGTATTTATTTGTTTCTAGAATACTTATATATTCACTTTAGTGGGGATTATAAAAATAAAACAATGAAAGAGATAACTTCACAGCAAAAGAAAAGTAAAATTTTCTGTATATATATTTAAAGTAAAAAGTAGGTCAAATACAGGTAATCATTAGGTCTAGGAAATACAAACGATCAAAATCAAGGAGGTAGGTAGGAAGGTAGAAGAAAAAGTGTTTATTGTAGCTTGTCATAAGGGAAACACAAATCGAAGTGACAATGATGAGTCATCTCACACCCATGAGAAGGGCATCCAACAAAAATCTAGTAACCAAACAGTGTTGGCAGAGATGCAGTGAAAAAGGAGCCCTTGTTTCCAGTGGGAATATCCAGTCCAACCTGAATGGAAAACAGTGTGAAGATTCCTCAGAAAAAGTAACAGAATTTATATATGACCCAGTAACTCTACTTCTCCACATCTACCCCACACACACACAACACAAAAACATCCATTCAAGAAGCACCCTGGGCTCATGGCAAGAGCAACAGCCAGCACAGAGAGGTAACCCCAACCAAGGAGTGGTGGTGACTTGGTGGTGGACACATATGATGGAATCACACAACTAAGAGAGGAAATCTTACATTTCATTACTACTTCGGTGAGCATCGTGTAAAGAAAAATAAGTCAGAGGGAGAAGGACAAATACCAGATGTCCTCACTCATCTGAGGTCTATGAGAAAGAAGAATGGACAGGATTGACTAGTAAGGGGCCCATGGCCTTAAATTACAAAACTGAGATGGTCAACAATGCGGAGAGTGGAAGAGAGAAGGGAACTAGAATGACGTCAGAACAAAGGTGGAGGGCCTGCAGTATTTAGGTAGAGATGAGGTGCAGTCATTTTGTGCCTCAAGACCATACATATTAATAATATTGGAGCCATGTTCAACTACAATGAAAATTAAAAGCAAAATGAACTCATTAAAAGTATAATGAGAACAAGATCAGTGCTGATGGGAATGTGGAGAGAAAGGAACTCTAATTCAGTGTTGGTAGAAATGCCATCTAGTCCAGCTTTTATGGAAAACAATATGGGGAGATTCCTCAAAAAATTGGACACTGAGCTCCCATGTAATCCAGCTATACCACTCCTAGGGATATACCCTAGAAACACAAAAATACAATCCAAAAATCCCTTCCTCACACCTCTATTCATCACAGCACTATTTACAAGAGCCAGACTCTGGAAACAACCAAGATACCCTTCAACACATGAATAGCTAAAGAAACTGTGGTACATATTGTTGTGTATGTAAACATTTTATGGGTGACTTGCAACACATATATACAATGGAATATTATGCAGCCATTAGGAGAGATGAAGGCATGACATTTTTCTATAAGTACATGGAATCTGTTATGTTGAGTGAAGTAAGTCAGAGGGAGACAGACGCAGAATAATCTCACTCATCTATGCGTTTTAAGAAAAATAAAAGACATTATTGTAATAATGCCCAGAAACAATAGAGATGAGGGCTGGAAGGACAAAATATGAAGCTCACCACAAAGAGTGGTAAGTGCAGTTAGAGAAATAACTACACTGACAACTATAGTGATAATGTTAATGAGTGAGAGAAGTAGAATGACTTTCTCATATACAGGTGGGGGTGGGGGAGGAAGATTAGGGACACTTGTGATGAGAATGTTGCACTGGTGAAGGGGAGTGTTCTTTTAATGACTGAAACCCAACTACAATCATGTTTGTAATCAAGGTGCTTGAATAAAGATATTTAAAAAAAAATTATGGCGAGCCCTGCCGAAGCCATGCCTACTGACTCTGTTACCCAGAATCACTGTTTTCCTGGTGGCCCACCTTCATCGCCACTCTACAATCCACTCTGGGGACACTAATCTGACCAAACTTCAGGGACACTCCAATTTAACAAAATGGACATCTAACAACAAGTGCTTACTAAACTTTCTACTATTGTACTAATGTCTTCATTAGAGATACAGTAGTTTTCATAAATGTGCTTCCTACTGTATTATTTTTTTTTCAGTTTTCTTTCCTTTTAATTTTAAAAGTTTCTTCTTTCTCTTCCTTTTCCTTTTTTTCTTTTTTCTTTCTTCTTTTTCAATAACTTTGTTTTCACTTATCTGGAAACAAATGCATTATGTTCAGCAACATGATGCATTTTCTTTAAATAAAGTGAATGAATGAATAAAGTGTGACGAGTCCCAGAAGAAATATGAGGCTGATGATCAAATGGGTGGTATGTGGAATGATTTCAGGGACAAACTCCCAATGGTGTAAGACCAGCATTGGAGGTCCAGGAACTCTCTATATTGTCCTGGGTTCCAAATGATCTGACTCTTCCCTCTATCCATCTAGCTAGTTCTCATCACACACTTCTTCCTCTAATACTCTGTTCAGACTTTTTTTCTTCTTCCAGATACACACAGCATACCTGTCCTGGGACCATGGGGGTCCCACTTCTATTTCTAGATTCCCCCCACCAAAATGAGTATCTTTCTCTCCTTTCATAATTACAGAAGGACAGGATGGACATAGAGCATTCATTCAAGCCTGGGCTCATACTGTTCCTGCTCCCTTTCCTCTCCTCGTCTTCCTCCTCCTTTTCCTCTTTCTCTCCTCCTTCTCCTCCTGTCTCTCTTCCAATCCCATCCAGTGGCACAGAGATACAGCAGAGAGCAGCTAAAGCATTTGCTAGCAGAGAATGACCCAGATTCAATCCCTGGAATCCCATAAGGTCCCCCTGAGCACACCAGGGATGATGATTCCTGACTGCAGAGCCTGAACATTGCCAGGTGTGGCAAAAATAAATAAATAAATAAATGAATAAATAGCAACAACAACAAACCATCCCACTCAGTTCTTCAAGACTCAAGTAAGGGGCTGGAGACATAGTTCGATGGTTAAAATACTTAACACTGGGGGCCGGAGAGGTGGAGCTAGAGGTAAGGTGTCTGCCTTACAAGTGTTAGCATAGGATGGACTGCTATTCGATCCCCTGGCATCCCATATGGTCCCCCAATCCCCAAGGGGAGATTCTGAGCTCTTAGTCGGGAGTAACCCCTGAGCATCAAACAAACAAAACAACAAAACAAAACAAAACAAAACAAAACAAAACAAAACAACTAAACACTGTATGTGGTCGAGCCTGGTTCTATCCCCGGCACCATATATGTTCTCCCCCAGCTCTGCTAGAGTGTCCACTGGGCACAGAGCCAGGAGCAAGCCCTGGACAATGCCAAGTATGACCCCAAAAAACAAAAGTAATCAAACAAAAGTAAGTCCAGAAGGGGCTTGGGCAAATAGAATGGGAGCAGGGTGCTGGCCTTGTATGAGTTAACCTGGGGTCAAGCCCCAAAACCCATATGTGGTCCCGGAGCACCTCCAAAAGTGATCCTGGATGAGATGGGGTGTGATCTAATCTTTCCCCAAAAAACAGGCTCCCTCAGGGCAACCTCTACTCCTGAGTGCCTTCTCAGGACCACAGGCAAGAGACGTCTTAGCCACCAGCTGAACTGAAGGCTGTTTCCAAATATCAAAGGCTTCCCATCGTCTGCTTTGCCATCACAGAGAGCTGGTCCAACCATCCCCTTAGAGAAATCTGGCTCTGTCATTCCCTCAGAAAGTTGGTCTCAAAAGGAGGCCTCTCCTGGATCCCTACACTATCTGCACCAGGTCCAAGGGGACAGATTAACAGGGCAGAAGCTCACACAAGACCTCACTCCACCCAGACCTTAGAAGAGCCTCCATGTTTCAGGCCTTTGTCCAACCAGCATTTACTCAACACTTGCTCCACGCCATGCTCTGGGATGTTACAAACCAGGGTAAGGGGCCGAAGAGACAGCAGCAGATAAAGGTGCTTGCCCGTCACAAAATCTATCTCAATTCAGTCCCTGGTGCCACATCTGGTCCCTGGGTACCACTGAGTATGACCCAAACCTTACCCACAAAATTCAATTAATAATAATTTTTTAAAAATTTAAGTTAAGGGGCCGGAGAGATAGCACAGCGGCATTTGCCTTGCAAGTAGCCGATCCAGGACCAAAGGTGGTTGGTTCGAATCCCGGTGTCCCATATGGTCCCCCGAGCCTGCCAGGAGCTATTTCTGAGCAGACCAGCCAGGAGTAACCCCTGAGCACCGCCAGGTGTAGCCCAAAAACCAAAAAATAAATAAATAAATAAAATTTAAGTTAAAAACAGTGATGAAAATTCAACAGGCAGCACCTCCCTGTCCTCCCAAGGAACTGTCTTGCCATCTAGTGCGGGTGATACCAAAGGGACAGGAGCCAAGTCCAAGTGAACATCTTAAGGGTCCGTACTTCATACTCAATAGGGTATGGAAGACAAAAGGACGAGAGAGCTGTTCAAGACACTTTGGCAGAACACCCCAACCTGTGAAGTTGGGGTCCACTCAGAGCCACATGCCAGAAAGAAGCACTAAAGGCAATGGAAGCTGTTGGAGGAGGGCACTGATAAGAGTTCAGGGCAGTGGGGAAGAGGCAGGAGGAAGAAGAGGTAGAGGAGGGGAGGAGAGCACCATGCAGAGCCTGGACTGGGGGGGGGGAGAAGAAGAAGAAGAAGAAGAAGAAGAAGAAGAAGAAGAAGAAGAAGAAGAAGAAGAAGAAGAAGAAGAAGAAGAAGAAGGAGGAGGAGGAGGAGGAGGAGGAGGAGGAGGAGGAGGAGGAGGAGGAGGAGGAGGAAGAGGAGGAGAGGAGGAAGAGGAGGAGGAGAAGATGATGATGAAGAAGGAGGAAGAAGAAGAAGAAGAAGAAGAAGAAGAAGAAGAAGAAGAAGAAGGAGAAGGAAGAAGGAAGAAGGAAGAAGAAGAAGAAGAAGAAGAAGAAGAAGAAGAAGAAGAAGAAGAAGAAGAAGAAGAAGAAGAAGAAGAAGAAGAAGAAGAAGAAAGAAGAAGGAGAAGGAGAAGGAAGAAGGAAGAAGAAGAAGAAGGAAGAAGAAGAAGAAGAAGAAGAAGAAGAAGAAGAAGAAGAAGAAGAAGAAGAAGAAGAAGAAGAAGAAGAAGAAGAAGAAGAAGAAGAAGAAGAAGAAGAAGAAGAAGAAGAAGAAGAAGAAGAAGAAGAAGAAGAAGAAGAAGAAGAAGAAGAAGAAGAAGAAGAAGAAGAAGAAGAAGAAGAAGAAGAAGAACCAGGTCCTTTGCTGTATGGCAGTGACAAAAGTGATGGTCTATTTTCTCACAGCCCTAAAGAGTCTAGGCTTAATTACTTATACCCATTTCTATGACTGGCCAAAGCCTGTCCTCAGTCCATGTTGGCAGGCAGCCTCACCACAAGGATCTGGCCAGCTTCTTTCTGCCCTTTGGGTTTATCCCAGTTGGGCATAAGCAGCTCTGTGCCAAAGCGAAAGCCAAGGGCAGTGTCCCCAATGCTAGAGGTACTGAAAATGGAAGCTGGGCTGCAGACAGGGGCCAAGAGACTTTGCATACTGGAGACTCATATTTCATCCCTGTTACTTCAAGGCTCCCGAGCACCTCCTGGGAGCAACCCCCTGAGCACAAATCTAGGAATAAACCCCGAACACTGCCAGATAAAATCCAAAAGTCAAAACAAACCAAGAAGTGCGAATATATAACCCATAATTTCTCCTTGAAGGTTTTTCTACCATGTCCTCCCCTACCCCAAATAGAAGTGAGTGTTCAGGGGTCAGTCAAAGAGAGAGAAATCCCAAGGAAATGGAACTTCTCTTCTCACACTGACTTTGCCTTCCCCTGGGGACAAAGAACAAAGTCATCTCCACCAACAGCAAGACTGAGAGTCCCACTTGCCCAAAGAAAAGCATCAACCAAGAGCTTCCCATGCAAACCCAGTGGGAGAGGCCGGACTGACCAGGATCGGAAAGAGAAGCAGCTAGGTGCTTCTTCAGAGCTGCCCATGTCTGGGGCTTGCAGGGCTCGGCCACACTCTGGCCCCTGATGCAACCAGGCAGAGAAATGTTGTATGTGAAGAAGCTGCACCCCTCTGTCTACCCCTGTCTGACCCCTGTGACAGACACACCTGGATCCAGCCTGGAGGAAGACAAGGGGCACACTGAGGCTGTTGGCTAAATGTTCAGAAATACTGCCCTCCCACTCAGGGATGCTGAGACCCTCCATCCCATAGCCAAGTAGGGATTATCTATAGAAAGAACTGGGCCCAGCTGGGGAGTGGGGAACAAGCGTAGGGAGGAGACACCAGAGAGAGGTCCCAGATCAAAGCTGTTTCCATCCTGAACTTCCAGAAAGTTCACAAGTCTCACAAACAAACATGACTGCAAAACTGGGGTTCATGATCTACCCTGTTCCAGAATCTGCTTTCTTATAAAAGGAAAATGAACTGGGGAAAAGGGGGGGTCCAGCCTGCTCTCCTCATATATAATAATCACCAAGGTCAGCAGGGAAATATGGAGTATTTTAAGGAGCGGGCCCTGCAAGACTCTTATTGTGTCATCCCTCTAGAAATATTTATTCATCTGGGGGCCACATTGACTGTGCTCAGGGCTCATAGTGCAAAACTCAGGGCTCTGAACTCAGGGCTCACATACTTGCATGGTACCTAGCAGGCAAAGTAACTTCCTTCCTGTACTCCCTCCTCAGACTGTTTCATTGTTCTTTAAAACAACAATGATCTGCAGCAGAGATAGCACAATGGGGAGAGCATTTGCCTTGCATGCAACTGTCCTAGGCTCAATCCCTGGCATTTCATATGGCCCCCCAAGCACTACCATGAGAGATTCATGAGTGCTGAGTCAGGAAGAACACCAGAGCATAGCCAGGTGTAGCCCCCAAAGACAGATAGATGGATGGATGAATGGATGGATGGATGGATGGATGGATGGATGGATGGATGGATAGATATAGATAGATAGATAGATAGATAGATAGATAGATAGATAGATAGATAGATAGATAGATAGATAGATAGATAGATAATAAACTAGATAATTTCACAACTTTGGGAGAATTCACATGTATATACAACATGTTTACAAATATACCTAAAGAACCTTTGGAGTGGGAAATTACTTTCCAATCAATCAATAGAAGACTACACACACCCCATACACACACACATACACACACACACACACACACACACACCCCATAGATGAATTGTAAGGAAGGAGACTGGGAGAGTGAAAAGAATTAGCGACCTACAGCTTTGTTGTCATAAAGGGGTCGAAGTTCTAATAAAGAAGGTTCTGAAGGGCCGGAGAGATAGCATGGAGGTAGGGTGTTTGCCTTGCATGCAGAAGGATGGCAGTTCGAATCCCAGCATCCCATATGGTCTCCTGAGCCTGCCAAGAGCGATTTCTGAGCGTAGAGCCAGGAGTAACCCCTGAGCGCTGCCAGGTGTGACCAAAAAACAAAAACAAAACAAAACAAAAGAACATTCTGAGAACTGCACCCACAAAAGACGGGATAACGTCCCAGCTAGAGAACCAAGAATGAGACAGATATGTCCCTGTCTGTGAGGAGTTTGGCATTCATATTTAATTACTGTTTTTTGGTTTGAGGAACTAGGCCCCTTCCTTTGGTCCTGAGCTTTTCTCGGATTCAGAGAATTAATATTTGGAATGAATATATGATTGGAAGAAAACAGACTTCAAGATGAAACATTTCAGATCTCTCTGTATCTCTGTCTCTGTCTCTGTCTCTGTCTCTCTCTCTCTCTCTCTCTCTCTCTCTCTCTCTCTCTCTCTCAATATCATTTGCAGGACATAATGTGTTTTTTTCAAACCTCTTGAGCCTAAGAGTCATTGATCCTAACAGTGTTTGAAAAGGGCCAAATTTAGGGCAAGCGGCACCTTCCAACCCACCGACTTCTTGGTAGGAGCTATGACCAAAAAAAACTCACAAGTCTTCAACTTTGCTCCAATAAACAGAGTTAACCTTGAACCTGCTATTGTTGAGAGGAAAGAGACCAAAAGAATCTCATCACTAAAATTTCAGGGGATTCTCCTTCCCTCAAGGCGTTTAAAGGTGCTTTACCCCATACTTTGGATCTGTTATTTTTTTTAGGAGCATTAAGGGGGGGGTCGAACTTCTAAAAACAGTCACAGCTGAAGTTCAAAGTGATTCATGACATCTGTGAAGAGGCTTATCTTCTCCTCTGAAGCCAACAAAAGGAAACTTTTTACAGCGGATGAAGTTCAATAATACTAATAGTTGTTATGCCAAATGGCTGGACAAACAGAAAGAAGAAATCTGAAAAGCTGCTTGTGTTTCTAAGCTCCTGTTTCATGGCCTGGGACAAAGGCTCTGTCTGTCTCGGATCCCTGGCTCCACAAGTAGACTTTCTTTGCCATTTCTTAAGAGGAAGAGCTTCTTATAAAAGATCTCAACGTGTTGCAAATATACCATCCTCCTAGCAACATTTCTCTTTGGAAAGGAGTCATATTCAGAAAGGTAGCATATAAACGGTCTATCCCCCCACCCAAAAAAAATAGAGACTCCACGAATTTTTCCCAATGCCTGCTGCAGGGGTCCGTGTTAATGTTTCTTATTTCCACCCATTATCACTCACCCCTCTGTATGGCTGGTATTGCCTAATGTTGAAATCAAAACTCACTTTTCTCAAAAAGACTAAAAATCGAGCTTCTATAAGACCCAGCAGAACTGTTCCTGGGAATATATCGCAGGGGCCCCAAAATCACAAGGCAGAAAAGGCACCTGTACTCCTATTGTGGCATTAGTCAAAACAGGCACTGGAAGCAAACCAACAATTGTCCATGCACAGATGAGGGGATAAAGAAACTGTGGTACATCTGTACTATGGAATATTATGGAGCTGTTAGGAAAAGTGGTCATTCTTATACATAGATGAATATGGAGAGTATCGTGCTAAGTGAAATGAGTCAGAGGGACAAAACATAGAAGGATCACAGTCATCTGTGGGGTATTAAAATAGTATAGTAGGGGGCCAAAGTAACAGCACAGTGGTAGGGAGTTTGCCTTGCATACAGCCAACCCAGAAAAGACCTAGGTTTAACCTCAAACATCCCATACGAATTCCCAAACATCCACTAGGAGTGCAGAGCCAGGAGTAACTCCTAAACACTGCTGGATGTGGCCCAAAACCAAAAAAAGAAAGAAATGTTTGTACTTTAAAATAAAATAGTATAGTACAGTATAGTATAGTATAGTATAGTATAGTATAGTATAGTATAGTATAGTATAGTATAGTATAGTATAGTATAGTATAATAGTATAACCCAAAGGTAATAGATATAAGAGCCAGGGGAACCAGTTCATAGGAGGAAGCTTGCCACAGATAGCGGGAAATGCAGCCAAGGTGGAGAAGGGACCACTAGGACAATGAGAGTTGAAAATGATCACTCCGGAAAAGAAGTGGGAGCTGAAAGGAGGCAAAGCGATGATGAGCATGATATCCCTTCAGGAACAGTACTGCAAAACACTGTGTCTAAAAAGAGAAGAGGTGGGGGAAGGAGGGAAAGAGGGAGAGAGAATCTGCCATTGAGACAGTGAAAGGGGGAAGGCAACTGGGGACACTGGTGGCAGGAAATGTACCTTGGTGAAGGGTGTTGGACATTGTATGAAACTCAATCATGAACAACTTTGCAACTATCATATATGGTGATTCTACTTTTTAAAAATTCTAAATAATAAAATAAAACCCAGGTTAAAGAAGAGCTCACCCACCTGGATCAAACCCTCCTCCATGCAGTCCTGGACCTCCTGAGAATCCAGCAAGTCAGTGTTGGCTGGAGTCCCCCCTCAGCTGCTGAATGAATGAATGAATGAATGAATGACACAACTTCCCTTCATGCTGACTGAGTCAATGATTTGAATTCTCCTCACATGCTCGAATGAGTAACACAAATTCCCCTCACATGTTGAATGAATGAATGGCATGAATTCCCCTCTCACATGCTGAATGACATGAATTCTCCCCTCAGATGCTGAATGAATGAATGTAGGAAAGAAGGAAATGAATTCTCCCTTCGGATGCTGAATGAATGAATGGCATAAATGAATGAATGTCATTAATTCCCCTTTCAGATGCTGAATGAATGGCACAAAGTCTCCCCTCACATGCTAGATGAATGGCACAAATTGCCCCCTCAATGCAGAATGAATGAATGAATGAATGACACAGCTACCCTACCCCACCTCCACAGAACCCACATTAAATCAGTACAACAAGCAACAAGCCACCAACCACAAAAATAGTGTAGACTTTGCCATTATGTAGCTCAGGACAGAAAATGAGAGAAACAAATAAAAGCCAATGTTTTATAAAGGGGGGAGCGAGAGGGGGGGGCCATGTGTACTAAGGGGAAGACACACTTTGCAAAGAGTGAAAATGAGGTTTTTGATGACATTTTGCCAACACAGATAAAAATGATGTTTTGGACCTAGCAGGTTCCATGGGAATGAGCTTGAAATGGTTGGTGTTTCAAGTCAGCTGCTGAAGAAATGGGGCCACCTTCTCCTGCCAGGGATCCACACTTGGGACCAGCCTCATGGAACCAGAGCCTCTTACAAGGAGCCAAACAAGGAGAACTCTAGGTGGGGACCCCAGACAACCACACCAGCAGCCATCAGAGATCTCACAGGCCTGGCTGAGCCCTGGGTGTTCCTGTCTCCACCAGCTCTTGGCCTAACCTTGACACCCAACCACAAGCCTGAACCCCACAGCACCGCTGGAAAGGGCTTACGCTGCTGAAGTGTAAACCCAGCTTGTCTCTGCCTTCCCACATTTGGCTTGTCATGAAAGGCAAAATCAAATGGGGACCTTATTGCCAAAATAGTCAAACATCTTAGTGCAGCCCAATTTGGCAATGGGGAAAAAAATAGAAAGGAAAGGTGGTGGTTATATTTTATTTGCGGTTTCTTTATTTTTGTTCGTTTTAATACAACTGGGGGGGGGGTCACAAAACATTTGTGAAGTACATGCTGCCCCCAGTTTAAACACACACACACACACACAAACACACACACACACACACACACACAACTTGCTGTTTTAGGAGCGAGAGCAGAGCGAGATGATCAAGAACACCACCCACACAGCTGTCTCCCCATTTTCAACAGGGCAGAGCTAGCTAGCTCGGCTGTGGCCTAAGCAAGCTTCCTCCAGGCCTTGCGTTTTGGAAGAAAAAAAAAAAATCCCTTCTGCCTCCCCCAACCCAGACAAGGGGGAAACAATCAGGCAACCAGGAAGATGCATTCAGGGTTTTTCCTGCTTCAACATACCTCCCCATCTCCCCGCCCCCAGTCCTCCACCCCCTGGGTTCCCAAGTCCTCCCCCAGTCCACTTCCCTTTGCAAGCCCTTCCTCGGCTTCCCCAACAGGCTCTGGAAAGCGCCCCAGAGCCTTGGGCCCGAGCCTGGGTCCTACGGGCCGTGTTCGGTTCGGTTCGCCCTCTCGGTCCGACATGCAACCCCATTCTTCCCGGCCTGTCGGCTGCCTTAATTCCAGGCCACCTTGATTCCCAGCTCACACCACCACACGTGAGCCCCAAAATGCGCATGCAAAAACCGCCCAATGCATCCATCCATCCATCCATCCATCCATCCATCCATCCATCCATCCATCCATCCATCCTGCGGTGCCCATCCGAGCCTGGGAAGGGATGCCCAAGCCCGGTGCCTGGATGGAACCTGTTCCCGTGACAGAAAAAGAAGGGGTGTGTGTGGGAGCCTGTGTGGCGATGCCCAGGCGACAATCAGCCGTGGCACGGCGGGACGCAGGATCTTGGCACAAAAGCTCCGGGAAGCAGCAGCCAGCCAGCTAGCAAGCCAAACAGCCAGCCCAGCCGAGCGCGCGCGCGCACACGCTCTTGCCAAGGCTGGCTCTTCGCTGCAACCCTGATGCCCCCCACCCCACCCCACGATGCCACCCCCCATCGAGTCCCCCAGACTCGAAGCTCCGCGAGCTCCCCCCCCCACCCCACTGCAACATCACATCGCCGAGGCAGGCCTGCTGGGTTTTGGGGTGAAGGGAAAAAGCCTGCGGAGGAGGAGAAGGTCCAAAATGGTGGATGATGCGCTCAATGTGGGTCCCGCGGTGGCACCCCCCAGAACTTAGCGCCCCTCCAGCAGCCAGCAGCCGGCCCCCGGGGGTGGGGTGGGGGGAGGCTGGGGGAGCTGGCGTGGGGTGGGATGGGATGGGGGAGACCGCGACGCCGTCACCCACCTGATGTCATGTAGCCCCGCGCAGCCGGGGGCGCGAAGGCGGCGGGGAAACGTTTGTGCAGCCGATAGTCCTTCTCGCTGCGGGACCTCATGCGCTCCGAGGCCCGGTCGGAGAAATCCGAGCTAGGCCAGGCGCGTCGTAGGGTGGTGCTCCGGGTCTTCTTCATGGTGTGATGGTGGGGACGGGACGGGGGGGTGGGGAAGGAAGGGGTGATGCGAGGACCCCCCCAAATCCTCGAGGCCTTCAGCGCCGGGCGCGCTGCTCCTTTGGCTGCTGCGGCTGCTGTTGCTGCTGCTGCTGCGGCTGCGGCTTCACCCGGGTGGACCCCGCGCGCATTTTCCCAGCCCCTTCCTCGGTGGCGGTGATGGTCGTGGGGGTGTCTACCCCGCCAGCGGCGGGTCGGGCGCTCCGCACGCCCCCACACCCCCCCACGGCGAAGGCAAGGCTTCTCCACACGTCCCACAAAGCATTCCACTTCATTTGCAATGCGCCCCCCGGCTTATAGCTTCCAGATTCCTAGCGGCGCGGAGAGGAGAAGGAGGGGGAAAAAAAAGAAAAAATAAAAAAAAAGGCACGTTCCGGAGGCGCCCCCGGCCCCCCAAAGGAGGCGGGGAGCAAGCGGGCGGAGTGGGGGGGCGCCGAGACTAAAGCAGCGTGCGAACGCGCCGGGAGCAGACAATGGCCCGATTCAGCAGCGCCCCAGAGCCGGGCCGCGCGGCACAAAAGCGCCCAACACACACACACACACACACACACACAAGCGCCCAACACACGCACGCACACACACACACACACACACACACACACACAAGCGCCCAACACACGCACACACACACACACACACACACACACACGCGCGCGCCAAGGCCCTCCGGGGCGCACCGGGGCGCGCGGGGCTAAGCTAGGCTAGGCAGGCGGGCGCGGGGTGGGGTGGTGGCGGCGGCTCGATCTCTCGCAATAGCAGCAGCAGCAGCAGCAGCAGCGACGCGCTCCGGGGGGCTTTGCTGACCGTGTCGTGTCGTGTGGTGTCGTGTCCAGTCCACGCCGCGCGCGCTGCCCGCAGTCCTCCGCGGTGGAGACTCTCGCCCGAGGGTGGGGTGCGCAAAGGGATTGTGGAAGGGGATCCCAGCTCGGCTCTGCAGCCCGCACACCCCCACCCACCCTCCAGCAGTGCCCCGGGTCGTCCTGGGCACTGCAGCGCGCCGCCAACGCCGCCGCCGCTCCTCGCCAGGGCCCCGGGTGGCGTGTGCGTGCGTGCATGCATGTGTGTGTGCGTGTCGCGGGGTGCGCGCGCCCACACGCGTGTGCGCCCCGCACGCACGCACAGCCTCCTTTACTTAAACCGGCCGAGCCATGGCAGCCGGGCTGCAGGAGAGGAGGAAGGAGCACGGCAGCCGGCCGAGCACAGACCCGGTCCCCCGTGGGCGCCTCCTTCCCCACCACCGCGCGCGGACGCACCCGTGGCACCACCGGCGGGGACCTCGCCGGGCCTCGCCCACCTGCGCCCCGGGGCAGCCGGGTCCACGTCGCCCAGGGACACGCCGTGCAGGGCCAGCGCGGCCTCCTGCTCCGCCAGGCGATGCGCGCGTGGAAGGCAGCGACGGAACGCGCGAGCCTGCGAATGCGGGTCCCCAGCCCCGATGCACCCACCGCACCGCACTGCCTGGCACAGCTGTTTCTGGGCCCATCACCGATCGCTAAAGGACAGGGCATGAAGGCCTTTGGGAAGGCAGGGAGGCGCCTTGGGGTCCCCCACCCATCGGGACGCGGGGGTCACGGCCAGTTAAAGGTGCGCGACTCCCAGGCTGTGATTTTTTTTTATTTTATTGATTTTATTTATTTATTTATTTTGGAGGCGGAGCTGGGTACTTGTTTTGTTGACCAATATATTTATCTATCCAAATGCGTTGCTGTTGTGAACAACGTCAAAGCATCCTTATTTTCCTTCCCTCCCCCCCCCCCCCCCCGCATCTGAATGTTGTTGGACGTTGGGGTGCTTTTCATTGTTTGGGTTTGCTTTTCCTTTTCTTTTTTTTTAAACCAATGATGATGCAATGTTCTTAAGTTGTTGGAGTCTTGTTACAGAGACAAGGAGGTGGAACCCTGGTGGGGCTACCAAACCAGGTCCAAAACAGGTATGGAGCTTTGCTTGAGATCTTTAGGAGACTAAAGGTTTGTGTGTTTATAATCGAGAGTTGTTTTTCCAGACAACCTAATGAACCATGTATGATCCCTGAGCACAGAGCCAGGAGTAAGCCTTGAGCACAGTCAAGTGTGGGCCCATCCCTCCCCCAAGTCCCCCAATCTCTTCTTCATTGATCCAGGTGATATGGTCACTGGATTATCTCAAATTAATTCCAGAAGTAACCGTTCTGAACCTCCCTGAGCCAGAAGCAGTGAGATGAAGTCATGCTACTGATGACGGCTAATGGTCACTGTCATGATTAGGCATGGTCCATGGTCCCTGCCAATCCGACGGTACATTAAGAACCAGCATTTTGGGGTCCAGAGTGATAGCACAGCAGTAAGGCATTTGCCTTGCACATGAATGATCCAGGACAGACCCGGGTTTGTTCCTCAGCATCCCATATGGACCCCAAACCTACCAGGAGCGATTTCTGAGTGCAGAGCCAGGTAAGTAAACCCTGAGCGCCGCTGGGTGTGACCAAAAAAAAAAAAAAAAAGCACTTTATACACAGGCCCAGGCAGAGAAGGTATAAGTTCAAAGGAACACACACACACACACACACACACACACACACACACGTTGCACTACATTCTCGGAAGAACATCTGAAACCTTCCAGGTAAGGAATCAACCAAGCAGAATGGAGAAAGTAGCTATTCAGAAGTTGGGCAGAGCATGCAAAGGTTCTTGGGGAGAAGATCACGTGATCAGTAAGGAGCAGAAGATAAAGGTGCTGAGGTTGTGCAAGAAAGTAAATGGGGGAGGGGGGCTGGAGAGCTAGCACAATGGTAGGGCATTTGCCTTATAAGCAGCCAATCCAGAACAGGCAATGGTTCGAATCCCAGCATCATGATATCTGAGCGCAGAGCCAGGAGTAACCCCAAAAAAGAAAGTCAGTAGAGGGTCAGGAAAGTGAGTGGGGAAGTTAGGAATGATAGCACAGCAGAAAGAGTGTTTCACTCCTGCGGCCAACCCAGGTTTGATCTCCCACATCCCATATGGTCAGTCCCCTGAGCTTTGCCAGGAGCTATGTCTAAGCCCAGAGCCAAAAGTAAAGCCTGAGCACAGCCGGTTGACCCCAAAACAACAACAAAACCTAAAAATAAATTTTTAAAAAAAAGTGAGTCTGCGGGTGCCAAAAGGGAATGAGTTTTGAGACTCCTGCAGGAGCAACAGGAACCCCTGAAGTTTATGGTGTGTCTAATGAAGGAGTTTAGAGAAGCAGAGGGCCAAAGGAAGGAGGCATCTGGGAATATTCTGGAAAGTAAGTTTGAGTCACTTACAGCTCAGAAATATGACTTATTTATAGAAAAGGCTGGGGAGGTGATGGATAATTGGGGAGGAGTTACACGCCACCTCTTAATGAGGGCCTGGCAAGAGAATTGATACTATCTGATATTCCTAAACCACAGAATGCTCTGGAGACAGAGGCCAAATAGCCAGACGCAAAAGAATCCAGCAGGGGCTGGTGCAATAGCACAGCAGGAAGGGCATTTGCCTTGCATGTGACTAAAACCTAGGTTCATATTCCTGTTATCTCATAGGATCCCTCCTCAAGCACCGCCAGGAATGAATGAGCGAAGAGTAAGCCCTGAGCATCACCCAGTATCACCCACTCCTGGAAGAAACTTACAATAAACTTTTTTCTGCTCTACAAAAGTTTAATTCCCAAAACCGAGAGTAACTTTTCCCAGATACTCCATAGACATTTAAATTCCAGTTGACTAGTATTGGAGCCGGTCACCTTCACCCTCATTCTTGGAGACTCTGGAATTTCTTCTATGATCTCCGCTCCACGTGTCCTCCTGTCCAGCCCAGACCACTGTCCCCCATACTCCTGCCTTCTCATATACTGAAGGGGCCTGGGTCGAGGCATTGGGAAAGGTCAAAGATGGAAAACCAGTGTCACTTGCCACTGATTCATAAAAGGCACATTCAAACTCACAGAAAACAATAGATGAAAATTCACAGGAAAATTCTAAAATTTAATATTTAAAGACAAAGTAGGGACTCAGAAATTGCTCCTGCCAGGCTCAAGGGACCATATGGGATGATGGCATTAGAACCACCATCCATCCATGATCAGCTGTGTGCAAGGCAAACGCCCTACAACAGTGCTATTTCTCCGGCCCCCATAAACAACATTTTTTTGAAATGGGAGCTGTCCATCAGAAATTTGTTTTCATATTCAATCGTTTAAGGCCAAAATCAGATCGACAAATAATATGATTTCATGTTTCTATCTTCATCGTGTGGTGCAGAGAAACTCTCATTCCTGAATGTATCAGGAAACCAAACAATGTCTCCGTGTTCTCTTTGAGAAGATTGTGACATTGATAAAGCTGCAGCTAATTTCTGTTAAACAATCTTTGTTACCCACAGCAAACATCAAAGTAGATTTTCATGCTGAATGTGCCTCATGCACATCACATATCCCATTTCTGGAGGACATGAGGCTTGTCAAACCTCTAGTCTCTTCAGTAGTTAAAAATAGGGACTGGAGCAATGAATGGTATAATGGGTAGGGCACCAGGAATGACTCCTGAGCACAGAGTCAAGAGTAAACCCTGAGCAACATTAGGTAAGGTTCCAAAGTAAAAAAAAAAAAAAAAAAGTAAACAGTTAAAATATGGGGCCAGGGGTCCAGAGAGATAGCACATCAGTAGAGTGTTTGCCTTGCACATGGCCAACCCAGGACAGACCCAGGTCAATTCTCAGTAATGGTCCCCCAAGCCTGCCAAGAGCGATTTCTGAGTGCAGAGCCAGGAGTAACCCCTGAGCACTGCCGGTGTGACCAAACACACACACACACACACACACACACACACACACACACACACACTCCGGTGTGACCATAGAGATATACAATGGGTAGGGTGCTAGTCTTGCATACAGCCAACCCAAGTTCAGTCCCCTGAGTACCACCAGGCATGATCCCTGAGCACAGAGTCAGGAGTAAGCCCTGAGCATCTCCAGGTGTGGCCCTAAAAAAAAAAAAAAAAAAAAAAAAAAAACAGATACCTAAAATAAGGGACCAGAAAGATAGTACAATGGGTAAGGTGCTGGTCTTGAATGCAGCCAACCCAAGTTCATCCCTGGTGCACCACCAAGCATGATCCCTGAGCACAGAGCCAGGAGTAAATCCTGAGATCCATTTGGCCACAAATAATTAAATTCCTATGGGGCCAGGGAGATAGTACAGTGGTAAGGTACTGTTCTTGCTGTTGGCCAACCCAAATTCATTCCTCTGAGCACCACCAAGCACTGAGCACTGAGTCAGGAGTAAACTCTGAGAACTTCTGGGTGTGGCCCTCAAAAATAAAACAAATGAGCAGCATCACCAGACAAGCCGTGTCCTGCCGAGCTAGCACACTGATCCAAACATAGCCCAGAGCAAAATTCACCCCGTTGCAGAGCAAATGTGCCCCCACTGTAAAAATGAAGATTTCTGCTGAAATAGAAAAAAAGATAACTTGGGGTTGTGGAGCCAAGTCTTGGCTTTATATTTCTCCTGGTAGCTCAAGCTGTTACCCCAGAATCTGCATGGCTAAAGGGCTAGAAATGAAGCAGAATGAGTTCCAGGGCTCCCTCCCCCATCCATCCAAGAAGCAACAGGAGAGGGTGTCAGTATGGGAAATACCCCCACTTTCTCTCCAATCCTGGTCCGTGACAGTGAAAGGCTGGTACTTCGCAGCCCTCCATGATGGGCGTGTGTTTGAGGAAGGGATCAAGGTACAAAAACCCCATACACAGAAAAACGGGGAAGACAGGACTCAGGGTGAAGGGAAACACATTTTCATCTCCGGGATTCGGTTACCCAAATTCCATTTGGGGAGCCCTTGTAAAGAGAGAACAGACTGGAATCTGTTTTAGAACAAACATTTTCACTGTGATTTTTTTTTTTTTTTTTCAGCACAGCAAGGAGAGTATTTATGTACCTTGGGCCTGAAATCCTAAGATCTGTCACTCGGCCATACTTCTCACCTAGCCTGGGCCATAAAGCCCATCACAAAACACGCCTGTAGCTGGGCCCTGAGTCCACATAATGAATTCGGTCCTAGGTCAGCTTAAGTTCAACCCGCTCCATGAAAGTTCTGTTCAAGTCGTTAGTTCACATTCAGTTTCGTGCCAGATTCCAGAAGAATCCTCGAGGTGGCTTTATGCAACAATAACAATCCTGATCATTCTTGGTCCGTGTTACAGAGGTCAGTTCATGGAAAGAGAATAAACTCAGATAAAAAAAACTTGTGTGAACAAAATAGGTTTGGGGAAGGAGGAACAAGGATAATAACAGAATAAAACATGGGCTGAAAATGCCCTTTCTGGACCTTTCTGCCTGAACATGATCTGGAAATATCTACAAACTGAAAATCATTAAATAATGTGACCTCGGGCCCGGAGAGATAGCACAGCGGTGTTTGCCTTGCAAGCAGCTGATCCAGGACCTAAGGCGGTTGGTTCGAATCCCGGTGTCCCATATGGTCCCCCGTGCCTGCCAGGAGCTATTTCTGAGCAGACAGCCAGAAGTAATCCCTGAGCACTGCCGGGTGTGGCCCAAAAACCAAAAATAAAATAAAATAATGTGACCTCCTTCTCTTTCTGTTGTTTGGAAACAGTCTGTGAAAGTAGAAAGGGATTTTGTTGTTGTTTTTTAAGTCACTATGATTTTTTTATATAAATGGGTTTTTTAGTTGATTCATCATGAGGTACACAGTTCCAAAGTTGTTCATGATTGAGTTTCAGTCATCAACATTCCTTAACTACCCTTCATCAGGGCATATATCCTGCCACCAATGTCTCCAGTTTCTCTCCCACCCTCCTTACTGAAAGGGTATCAGTATCATGCCTATCATTTTCCCTCCTTCCAGCACCCAATTCTTGTCCAGAATGACCATTTCCTTCTACCACTATCCTCATGGTCCCTCTTCTGTCAAAACTGCACTCCCCGAATTGTTGTGATAAGCTTCCTCCCATGGACTGCTTTCTCTTGGCCCTCGTCTCTTGGCCCAGTCACTGGATATTATTACCATGCTATCTTTTCTTTAATATCCCACAAATGACTGTGATCATTCTATATCTGTCCCTCTCTCCCTCTGACTCCATTATTCCTCTGCATAATACTCTGCATATCCATCCACATATAAGCAAATTTCATGACTTCATCTGAAACCATGAAGTTAGTCTGCAAAGACCAAATCCTTTCATGACTCCCATTCTCATGCCAAACCAATGTACAGATTTCACCACAGTCAAGAGCCAAAACTCAACAATCAATGAGCAAAGAACTTTTTTTCTTAATGTGGTTCTCTAGAGAAAGAGTTTCATTCCAATTCTTCGGGGGGGGGGGGGGGAAGCAGCCAAAAAAATTTTTTTTCCTCTAGTCCCTGAAAGGCTCATCCTTTCTGCCCCTATCTTGATGCAAAGGTTGGGATTAAAAGCGTTGGCATTAGCATTTAAGAGCATTCAGTGAGTGCTTTCAAGTGTGATGATCACAACAGAGAAAATTGTTGGCGACTTTTGAGAAGGCAGAGCCCTTCAGGAACCTTTGAAATGTTAAACAGTCCAAGGATGAGGTCGTTAGGGACAAACATTTTCATAAAAGGTGAGTGGGAACATGCTTGTTTTTCCTTTTTTAATTACTTCATTTAAACGCCATGGTGACAAGTTATTCATAATACCAGTACATTGTTTTCTCTCTCTCTTTTTTTTTTTTCCCCACAATTGAAAAGTTGTTCCTGATTGAGTTTCAGTCAGACAGAGTCCAACATCCTTTCCCAGGGCATATTTCCCACCACCAATGTCTCCCGTTTTCCTGCCTCTCAGAGGCAGACATTTTTATTGTCTCTCCCCTCTCTCTCTGCCTCTCTTTCTCCTCTCTCTGTGTCTGTCTCTCCCTCTCTGTGTGTGTCTCTCTTCCTCTCCCTTCCTCTGTCTCTGTCTGTTTCTCTCTCTCTTTTTTCTTTTTAGACACTGGTTTGCAATTTTTTTTCCTGAAGCGGTATCATGCATATCACTATCTCCTTTCAGCACCTGGTTCTTGTCAGAGTGACCATTTCCCGCTGTCATTATCCTAGTGGTCCCTCCTCTATCTCACTGCATTCCCTACCCTTTGTAACAAGCTTCCTCTCATGGACCTATCCTCCTGGCCCTTGTCTCTATTGTCTCTGGATACAAATGAGTTTGATCATTCTATGTCTATCCCTCTCCCTCTGATTCACTTCACTCAGCATAATCCGCTCCATATCCATCCATGTATAAGAACATGTTTTTGAAATTCACGCTTATTCCCTCTTATTTCAACAGCTAATATTGCCGGTTTGCTATGATCCATTGTTCACACTCAAAACCCAAAAGTTCCCTCCTGGATTCAACTCAGGGAGCCGGCTGTGAAGACAGATCCTGGGTCCTCAGGAAGAAAGTCACGATGCTACTGCTGAATGAATCTTCTCACTGCTCCCTGAGCAAACCCTCCACTGAAGAAGGGAGACATAATCTTGCCCTGGGATCACCCCAAACTTAAACAAAATAAAACCACCTGGCGCCTTGGCTTTGCCCATCCCAGGCTGACGGCCAAGACTAGAGAGGAGTCAGAGCTCCAAGTGGGGGAAATTCTATTTGATGGGAGTCACAGCTTTTCCTCCTTCTAGCAAGCCTTCTTTAAAAAATAAAAATTTTTAACTCAGGGGCCGGGCGGTGGCGCTAAAGGTAAGGTGCCTGCCTTGCCTGCGCTAGCCTTGGACGGACCGTGGTTCGATCCCCCGGTGTCCCATATGGTCCCCCAAGCCAGGAGCAACTTCTGAGCACATAGCCAGGAGTAACCCCTGAGCGTTACCGGGTGTGGCCCAAAAAACCAAAAAAAAAAAAAAAAAAAAATTTTAACTCAGGTCCAGAGAGATAACACAGGGTCCCCTGAGTACTGCCAGGAGTGATCCCTAAGCACAGATTTGGGAGCAAACCCTGAACACCACCAGAAATATTCTCCAACCCAAGAACAAACCCAAGAACAAACAAAACATCTAAGTTAAAATAATAAGAGAGGAGTGAGCACATGGCAAGGGGGAACCCTTTTGATTGTGTGGGTGAAGTGCGTAGCATTCCAAGGCATGAAGCCAATGGGGAATCCATAATATTTCCGTAAAGGAATAAATATTCAGGTGATTATTGCTATCTCCAAATACTGCCAGGGCTGATTAAGACAAATCCTTGAAAGGGTAACATCACAGGGTAACATGAGCTAGGATTTAGGATTCCTATTAAAGCTATTCTTGTTGGGATTTTTTGTTTTGATTTGGTTTGGTTTTGAGGCCACACCTGGTGGTACTCAAGGGATTATTTCTGGCTCTTCTACACTCAGGGATCACTCCTGGGATGTTTCAGGGTTAGAACCTGGGTCAATAGTGTGAAAAGCAAGTGCCTTCCCCACTGTGCTCTCTCTCTCTAGTCCCTCATCCCAATTTTTTTTTATTTATTTTTGGGTTTTTTTTTGTTTTTGTTTTTGGGTCACACCCGGCAACACTCAGCAATTACTCTGGCTATGCACTCAGAAATCGCTCATGGCTTGGGGGACCATATGGGATGCTGGGGGAACAAATTGCGGTTTGTCCTAGGTTAGTGCCTGCAAGGCAAACACCCTATCGCTTGCACCACCAATCCGGCCCCCTCATCCCAATTTTAAACCTTCACGGATTAAAGAAAATAAACAAAACACCTGCCACATAGGCTGACCTTTCCTAATATTCAATATTTTTAATATTTATTTTCCTTTTTTTGTTTGTTTTTGTTTTTGAGCCACACCTAGTGATTGGTGCTCAGGGGTTACTTCTGGCTCTACACTCGGGAATCACTCCTGGAAGGAATTAAACCCAGGTCACCAGCCAGGCCAGGTGCAAGGCAAATGCCCTTCCCATTGGCCTCTATTATTTTTTAATTCTCAATGAAACCCTCACTCTCTTGGATCAGAGACAGTTCAACAGATTGGGCACATTCCTGTCATAAGGCCACTTTAGTACCATGCACAGTCCCCTCAGCATCCTGTTCTCAGAAGCTTCTCTGAATCTCAAAATAGTTGTCAGAGGAAGCAAAAATATTATGACCACTAAAAGCTTAGGCCTTCTTTCCATCTTGCAGTGAAACTCGCTTTTACCTCTCCTAATCCTCCCGCCTCCCAGTCAAATTCCTCAGTGAAGATATGGATGCTTCACATTAACACCCCCGTGAGCATTCATGTGCTCCCCAATATTGAAGCACTCCAAGGGGACCTTTCCTGCCAGGATGTTCTGGTCTAGCATTTTTCCAGTTTAAATGGTTGGGGATTTGTGGAAATACAGGCCTTATTATTGGCTGGGAGCAGAGTCTTGAGTTCCCAGAATTTGAGGGATGGATGGATCCCAGATCCAGAGCAGAGGGTTTGGGCATTGGCTCCGAGACCCACCGCACTTGGAAAAGAGAATTTACAAGTTGTTATTTAGCCCAAAGTTGGAAAACTGGTCAAACATAAGCTCCCAGAAAAGTAGTGGGAGAACATTAGACTATGAACTGTTTTATTTTGTTAAGTTGGAAAATGTTTATGGTTTTTTTTTTTACAGTATACCCAAACAACCACATATATAAAGAAGTCATATAACTCGGCTACACAAATTTCACTCAAGAAATGAACCCCAAAATGGGCCTATGTAGATAGTTCTCCAAAGAAGATATATAGACAGAGGGAGAACGCTGACCTTTGATAATTAGGAATCTGCAAATTAAAGCCCCACTGAAAAAAAAATTGCAGTTGCCATGTCTGTACCTGACCAGCTTCATAGACTCACTCTGTTCTCAAAGAGATGTCAACCAACCCTTGAAATATCGTGGGTACACTGGACACGCAGTTGAAAGCTGGCAATCTCAGAAGGAGAGGGGGGCCAAGCCTCTGCCCTCCCAAAGCCAGGCCATCTGCACTCATCACACACAATGGCTGCATCTCCAATGTCCCTGCTTCACCATTCCTCTATGGTTCTCTGCAGAGACATCAACCTGACCAAAACTCCAAGAATGCTGGTATTTGGGCTGACATCACCAAGACATTTTTTGCAGTGAACCACTGGGTCTCGAGGTGCACCAATGACCCTATGTTAAAAACCAAAAGCAAAGATCTCAAGTTGGGAGGAGCTGGAGTTATAGCACCCAGGGCAGAAGGTGCTTGCATACTTGAGGGCACCACCCAGGGGTACAGTTGGAGTGTCAGTGATGAGGAGGGTGATGGGATCATCCAAGGGCTCCTGTGGGCACACATCGAGTCTGTGTGCAAAGCTTGTGCACTCCTAAACCTTTCAACATGCCTGGGAGGTGGTCTCCGAGGACACCAGAGTGCCTTAAGAATCCAGAAATTCAATACCTGAACCACAGTGCACAGAAGAACACACAGTGTTCAAGAGGCAGCTGCCGGACAACTACTCCCAAGAAATACAGCCCACAGAAAAAGGCCAACAAGCCATCTCTCACTTTTTTCCCAATGTGCACAGCCCAAAAAAGCTTCCAGACTGATCTAACCAACTGGACCAAGAGGGGAAAGACTTAAGAGTTTGCCTTAACAAGGAAAATAAAGAGACAGCTGCTGAAAAGTCAAGAACCTTCCTTCACCTCAGCCAGGCTGGAATTTTTACACTTAAACACCAGCCTCCCAATGTGACTTGGTGAAAACTCTGCCCTCTCGCAATTGATGCCAAGTGCTGGTGCTTCTTGGTGGGCCAGAAAGTAAACAGAGGCACTCAGACAACCAGCCCATCTTCCAGTGGCAGACCTCAGTTCCAAAGTGTCAGATACAGAGAAAAATAGCAGAGGGGGTAAGGGGGGGGGGAGGATTAAAAAATAATAATAATGAGCAGGTGGCTAACGAGTACTGGAGATCAGAGGTATTCATGGGAGGGGCATACATTTATTTCTCTCCTGGGTTTCTGGCAAGCACAGAGAGCTTCCCCTAGCAACTGCTCCATCCCATGTTTCTTCTCTGCCCTGACTCGTCTAGGCTGCTAATTTTACACACTCGACAATCTGCAAGGAGCCCCTTTGGTTATCAGTGTCCCCTGGCTATTTCAGGGTTTCGATATGAACAGAGGCTCAGTGTTTACTTCTCATGCTTGTATATTGGAAGTCCAGGGGCCAGAGCAATATTACAGCAGAAAAGGTATTTGCTTTGCATGTGGCTGACCAAGGTTTGGTCCCCACTATCCTATATGGTCCTGGGAATCTGCCAGTAGTGATCATTGAGCTCGGAGCCAGGAGTAAGCCCTGAGGATTGCCTGGTATGACTCCAAAACAAAATTAAATCAATTCTATAGAAAACCAAGCTCCTCTGACTCTACCCACAATTGGGATGATCCCAAACAGAAGTTCTTTCTAATAAAGTCATTCTCTCAAACAAGTTCCAATGGGCTCCTGGGGGAACCCCCCCCCATCCCAGGTCAAGAAAGAGATGACATATTTGGGGATGGGAGCCCCCACCTCCATGAGTACATTCATGAGGGATCCACAAGTATTCATCCACCTGTACAGAGCAGCCAGCCTAGCTGGACCTGTAAGCTCACTCTACCCACCATCTTTCCCTTCTCAACTATTTCAGCAGTGAATTTGGGCTTCTGCTTTTTTTTCTTCTTTTCTTTTTGGTCTTGAATGTTTCATCCAAAGAACTCACGGTCTGTCAGAGAAATTTTCCAAACGATAACTTATTACATGTGGAATTCATTTCTCACCCACCCCCCAAAAAAGAAGAGAAAACTGGACTTGAAGTGGTAGTTACAAGGCACAGTAATCATAAGCAGATGGAAAAATGCTTGCACAAAATAAAAAGCATATATACTAATAATAATAAAATAAGCTTCATATGTTTGGCTCCTTTAAAAAAAAAAAGATAAGCTCTTGCCCCTGATTGTCATTAACTGCCATTATTCCCTGAAGCCAATGAGTCCTGATAGTGCCTTTTCCTCAGCAGTGGTTTTCTATTATTTTTCTGGCACAACTGCCTATCCACAAAGACCACAAGGTTCTGGGAGCAAAGCTAAAGTGACTAAGAGTTTACAAGCAATTAGTCTAATTTTACTCACTGGCATGAGAACTAAGAAGGAGTGAGGGGAGGCAAAAGGCACAACCTTTGAGATTCATAAACTCTTCCAAGTTTTAGTGAGATTTGAAAACAGAGCAGAAAGCACCCATCAGAGGCACTTCAAAATATTTTAAAAATAAAAAAATTAATTCTGGGGCTGGAGCAACAGCACACTGGAGAGGGTGTTTACCTTGCTTGTGGCCAACCCAGATTCAAACCCTGGCATCTATAGGGTCCCCCAAGCCTGCCAGGAGTGATTCCTGACTGTAGAGCCAGAAGTCAGCCCTGAGCATTGCCAGGTGTAAAAAACCACCAACAACCCCCAAAAATTCACAGATCCTGTAGACAATAGTTCAGAATAGTAGCTCCAATATTTCTGTTTCTCAGTTTTAACTTTCAGCAATAGACCAAGAATTCGGGGTGCAAGGGATGTCTGGTGAGGCGAAGAATCTTTCCTAAACCCCACTTTGGTACTTTGCCCCAACAGAGCTCCAGAGACAAGCAAGCTTCTGTCCACACAACACTGATTTTATTCCTCCCGTACATACTCACGGCAATGCTTACCCTGCCTAGCACAAGTTCGAACACAGCTCCTGAGGAGCTGTGTGAAAAATAAAAGTGTATTGGCACTACAGACAATGACTTGGGTTGGGCAACCTAATATGCCTGGAGCCTAGAGTTGGTCTTATGCCAGAAAACTTCAGGGGTAAGGTCTCCTTATATTTAGGCCAAAGCTTTTCCTTTCCATGTCCCCTATATTTTGTTGGGTCTATGCAAACAATTTCCACACTAACACCGTCTTTGCTGTGCTCCTTTGACTCATCCTTAATGAAGTAATGTATTATGATCAATGTGTCAACAATACTATAGCTTTTAATGCTAAAGGAGTTGCATAAATTTTGTGGCTTTGGATTGCTTTGTGTACTGCTAAGAAATGTTATAATGTACTACAATCTGGGGGCTCGAGGGACAAAGTAAATGTGTATGTATTTCGTTTTATTTTTCTTAATGTTTTTTTGGCTGAAAATTCAAAATTAAGGTGTCAGCAAGAGGATTTCTTTGCGAATTCTGTTTATGGGTGATTGCCTTCCCACTGTAACTTCACCTTGTCCTTTCTTTGCATCTTTGTCTTAAATAAAATTTAAAAAATCTTAATTAGTTAAACACTGTAACATAGCTTTATTAATCTTTAGACATGTCTAAGTGGTCTTCGGTGTTCCAATGTGAACAGTGTGATTTGAATAATGGTTTAAATAAAATACTTTACTTTGAAAAAAAAAGAAAATGGAATAAAAGGCTCTAAGAATCACTCAAAGAAATGATCGTTCTAGACCAGAGCTGGGTGCTGAAAGGAGATGAAGTGATAGGCATGGTACCCTTTCAATAATAGTATTGCAAACTACCATGTCTAAAAGGGGGAAAAGGTGAGGGGAAAAGAGAAGAGAAAGAGAGAGGGAAAAAGAGAAGAGAGAGAGAAGGAAAAATGTCTGCCCCAGAGGCAGACAGGGAGAGGATGAGAAGAAAAATTGAGGACATTGATGGTGGGAAATGAGCACTGGAGAAGGGTGTTGTGCATTTTATGACACAAAATCAATCATGAATAACTTTGTTTCTGTGGAGGTAAAAAAATAAAAAAAAAACTCTATGATGAAAAACCTTGTAACCACAGTGTTTAAATAAAGTCACAAAATTTTTTTTAAACAATCACCCAAAGCAAGAGAAACCCTTCCATCTCAGGCCCAGAATCATAATACAGGAAGAAAGGCACTTGCTTTGGACAGCCCCAGTTGGATCTGGGATACCACCTATGGTCCTCTGAACATTTCCAGGGGTTACTCTTGAGCACAAAATCAGGAAGAGCCACTGAGCACAGCCAGGGTGGCCCCCATCTTCGAAATGCATCAAGTTTTCCAGTCTTCTTGGGGGCTGGAGCTATAGCACAGCAGTAGAGTGTTTAGCCTTACACGATGACAATCCTGAAAGGACCCGGGTTTGATCCCCGGCATCTCATACAGTTCCCTGAGCCTACCAGGAGCAATTTCTGAGCGCAGAGCCAGGAGTAATTCTTGAGCACTGCCAAATGTGGTCCAAAAACAACAACAACAACAACAAAAAGTTCTCCGCCTTCTTACTGTGCTTCAGTTTACTCTGGTTCTTAGCACTCAGCTGAATACACAGGTGTACCTGGATGGAAAATACAGAAAAACCACAATCCTCGAGAGAATGCTTTGTCTCCAGAAGCAATCCTATGACTCACCTCACAGTCTTGCCACACAACCCCACTTCAAGCCCAGTGGAGGAGAACAAATTGCTAGTATCTATGAAAACCAAAGTCACAGTTTGAGGATCCCCAGAGTCCTCCCAGAATCCTTCTGTGTCTGGTACCCAGCTTTAGTCTCACTGTTACCCTAGGATTGAGGGAGGGACCCGAAGACAAAAAGGTCACAGCCGATGAGGACATGGTGGGCTTTCCCAGGCATGTCCAGCTCTACTCACTGTCTGGAAAGAAGCAATTCTGGGTTCGAAGCTGCTCAAAATCAACTCACCCACAGACTGTGGCAAAGACCACCTGCCACCCAGGTTCAAGTCTATTCTTGCTTAATCAGACCCTCTCCTAATTCTGGTCTAGCCAATGCCTGGTATAGCTACAGCACCAAAGGAAGGCCAGGAGAACACATTCTCTCCAGGACATGTCTAATGTGAGAGAGAAGATTGCAGGGTGCAAATAACAAGACCAGTGGGGTGCTTTCAGCAGTGTTGTTTGGGGAGAAGGGAACCTGAGAGGCTGGGGATGGAATTCAGGGCCTCCTGCATGCAAAGCATGTACTTTATGCCACAAAGCTATTGAGGAAGGATTTTTCAACTGCTATTTGAACATTTTAGATTGGGGCTCAATGTCTGTGTCTCGGAGCTTCCTTAAAAAAAAGGCGTGGAGGGCTGGAGCAATAGCACTGTGGTAGGGCATTGCCTTACACACAGCAGACTCAGGACTGACCCAGGTTCAATCTCTGGCTTCCCATTTGGTCTCCCGAGGCTGCTAGGAGTCATTTTGTTTTTCTTTTTGGGCCACACCTGGTGACACTCAGGGGTTATTCCTGGCTATGCACTCAGAAATCGCTTCTGGCGATCATGAGACGCCGGGGGATCGAACCGTGGTCCTCGTCCTAGGTTAACACGGGCAAGGCAAACGCCCTACCGCTTATGCCACCGCTCTGGCCCCTCTAGAAGTGATTTCTGAGCATAGAGTCAGGAGTAACCCCTGAGCACTGCTGGATGTTGCCCAAATACCCAAAAAGAAAGAAAAAAAAAGTGTGGTGTTGCAATTAGAATGAATCTTGGACCATAATGATGGGTTTGGGTTTGGGGTGGGGGATCATCCAGTCCCTGCTCCAGATGGTTCTTCCACAGAACATTCCATAATGCATATTTCAGAGAAGAACTGGCTTTTCTACTACAAGCAAAACTCTTTTGTCTCTAGGGACTATGTTCCAACATCTCTGGAACATAAAGCCAAAACCATTAACACATCAAATTCAGGCTCAAAAACTGAACCCATTTGCCCAAAATCACACTAGACTCCAAGTCCATCAATCCTAGAGATAAAACTCTCTGCTTTGGATTTTTTTTAAAAGGCATCTTGAAAGGTTCCCCTAGCCCCTAGACATTTTGTGTGTTTATTTTTGCTTGTTTTGTTTTTAGTTTGGGGGCCACATTCAGCTCAAGACAGCTGGTGGGAAACATGCAACTCTGAGTCCCCAAGAATCAAAAGAGCCAAAGTGTTTCAGCCACTGGCCATTACAGTACTACCTCTCACCCTCAGCAAGTTTTGAGATGCATTTCTTTTTTCCATGAGGGTTCCTGGCAAATGCAATGCATCCTTCTTATAGGGAACATTTCATTAAAGTCTTTTCCCCCCTCCTTTTAGAAAATGGTCCAGCAGCCTCTTTCTCAACAGCAGTACAGGTAGAAATGGTTCCACCTGTCAACCTCGGACACAAAGTCCCACGAACTAGGGTCCAACCTCAGAACTCCCATTTCTGTTCCTGTGACCTCTCCCCACACCTGCTTCCTGCTGGAAACTGTGAGAATAACCCCAGACTCTGTTCCAACAGGTTAATGGGAGAATGGGAGGAGTCCTTATATGTCTGGCATGTAGGACAATTTCTGGAACATTATAAGCCCTCTGACACTCTTAAAATAGTTTTATCACTGAGGGAGATGGTCTTGGCATAAGGAAAATACTGTCAGGAAAACTCTTTTTTATGGTCAGGGAAAAAAAATCCTGAAAGCTCCAATAATAACTATTGTTGTCATTTCAGACATGCTAAAGAGTTTTGAAACTTGAAACTGAAGGACAATAAAGGAAAAATAAGAACAGCAAATAACACACACACACACACACATCACTTTACCGAGACTTCAAGCACTTACGCAATAATTCTGATCTAATTAGGAACTCGTCGTGGCTGACACCAGGTCCCTCCTCTCTCTCTCTCTCTCTCTCTCTCTCTCTCTCTCTCTCTCTCTCTCTCTCTCTCTCTCTCTCTCTCTCTCTCTCCTCTCTCTCTCACACCCTTCTTCCACAAATCACTCTCTCTCTCACACACACACACACACATACCCTTCTTCTACAAATCACTCTCTCTCTCTCTATCTCTCTCTCTCTCTCACACACACACACACACACACACACACACACACACACACACACCCTTCTTCCACAAATCATACAAAATGCCTGATGCTAGCAGGTGGCTCTTAAAACTTAAATCTGAACCAGCCCACAATCTTAACACCATCAGGAGAGAGAGGCCCGCCAGTGGGAACAGGTTCTCCGTGAAAAATAGTCTTTCTGGGGCCGGAGCAATAACACAGTGGGAGGGCATTCGCCTTGCATTTGGCCAACCTGAGTTTGATCCTCAGCATCCCATATGAACCGCTGAGCCTGCCGGGAGTGATTTTTTTTTAATGTTATTTTATTTTATTGAAACCATTGTGATTTACAAAGACCTTCATAGTTGGATTCCAGATATACAATGAATCGGTGTCCACCTTCCTTCATCAATGTCCCCATACCACCCCCTGACCTCCCCCAGCCTGCCAGTGTAACAGGTCCATTTTAAGTTTAGATCAGATCATTAACATTTGAGTCTCTTGATTCTGTTGCTGTTGACTTTGGCTTAGATATTTAGTTCTGTCCTTTTTTTTTTTTTTTTTTTTTTGTGGTTTTTGGGTCACACCCGGCAATGCTCAGGGGTTTTTCCTGGCTCTGTGCTCAGAAATTGCTCCTGGCATGCACGGGGGACCATATGGGACGCCGGGATTCGAACCGATGACCTTCTGCATGAAAGGTAAATGCCTTACCTCCATGCTATCTCTCCGGCCCCTCTGTCCTTTTTTTAATCTCCACCAATGCACCTGAGACCACTAGGCCAGTCAAAATTTCTGAGTGCAGAGCCAGGAATAATCTCTGAGCACTGCCAGATGTGGCCAAAAATAAATTTTAAAAAATAAGAAAAACATAACATTGTCTTGGGGCCGGAGTGATAATGCAACGGTATGGCTTTTGCCTTGTACGTGACTGACCCAGGACAGACCTTGCTTCAATCCCTGGTGTCCCATATGGTCCCTCAAGCTAGGATCGAGTTCTGAGCGCCTAGCCAGGAGTAACCCCTGAGCATAATCAGGTGTGGCCCAAAAACCAAAATAAATAAATAAATAAATAAATAAATAAATAAATAAAAAAGATAACATAGTCTTTCTTCACTCTTGAGACTATGAACCCAGGGACCAGGGTGATGGGTGGGGCAGGGTTTGTCTGTTTCACCAGACAGAACTTTACAAGACATTGATGAGCCCCCCCTGGGTTTTTGTCCTCCCTTTCCTCCCATTATGGGTGAACGTTTCCACCATTAGTTGAAAATGTCCAAGGGTCATCAGAATCCTGGCATTTTCATCTGTACTCAACCCCCTCTTCTGTTTTTCCTAAAGGATGTATGTGGTTCCATAATTGCCTGTTTTCAACAACATTTGGTCTCTCCAAGCTACTGGGAGGGAAGGGATCAAAAATTAAAAGTCTTGGGGCTGAAGTGGTGGCGCAACAGTAAGGCATTTTGCCTTGCACGTAATGCATGCGCTAATCTAAGATGGACCTCCTCGATTCAATCCCCTGGTGTCCCATATGCCCCCCCCAAAGCCAGGAACAATTTCTGAGCGCATAACCAGGAGTAACCCCTGAGTGTCACAGGGTGTGCCCACCCCCCAAAAAAAAAGTTTTGCACATGGCATCCCAAAAGCATCTCAGAAAGATCTGGAGTCGACAGCAGAACAGCGCAAGGAAGAACCAAGGTGTGTGTGTGGGGGGGGGGGGGGGTTGTGCAACACTGTGTTAAGAAGGAAAATTAAACAAGTAGATCTACCTCCACAGATGATCAAGGGGATGGCCTGGTTGCTGGAGCAGAGGTGAAGGCCTGAGGGGTGGGGTTGGGATTTGAGGAGTCGTGACTTTCTGGAGCTATGCTGATATAATGACACTGTGGGGCCACCAGCAGGGAGTAGAGGGAGCCATCAGGGGCTAGGATAAGTCTAGAAAAGACTATTCTCAGGAGCCAGAATGATAGCACAATGGGTAGAACATTTGCCTTGCATGTGATGGACCTCAGTTCAATCCCAGGCATCACATAGGGTCCCTGAGCCTGTCAGGATTGCTTTGTGAGCACCAAGGGTGTGGCCCCAAAAATTAATAATAATAATAATAATAATAATAATAAATTTAAATTACTCAAATTTAAAAAAAATTTTTTTCTCAGGCCTGGAAAACAGCAAGAGGGCCGGGGTACAAGCTGAACATGCACAGAACTCAGTTGGGACCCCACCCCAGCCCCATAACATTTGTTTTAGGAACTTCAAGAGAAGCAGTGCAAGTGTCAAAATAACAGGATGTGAGGATGGGATAACATCTACAGGATGAAGAAGGCCTTTCACTGATGGGGATGGAGTTTGGAGTTGCAAGTGGCACAGAGGCTAGAACTTGTTATCCAATGTTAAAAGGGAGGCCTGAGAGATGGCACAGCGGGGAAGGCATTTGCCTTGCATGAGGTGATGCCCAGCTTCCCATAGGGTCCCCCAAACCCGCCAGGAGTGATTTCTGAGTGCAGAGCCAGGATTAACCTTTGAGAGCTGTTGGGTATGGCTCAAAATCCCTGCCCCAGAAAAAAAGAAGAAAATGGCCAAACGTGGGTCCCAATTAGTGGACCAGAAAGCCAAAGGGCTTCTCAGACGAACTCCCTGCAACCAGCTCTGGGATGTGTAAACAACATAGGTACAAGCAAGGTGAACAAAGGAAAAGAGGGACCCAGACTAACTGGGCTACTGGCCACACATACAGGGCAGGATGTGAACTGGCCACAGTTCAGGTGGGAAGATCAGCAGCTGATCAGTCTGGGCAAGAACGGAGGTTTGGCAAGAAGCTGGAGGGAGATCAAGTAATCTGCATGATGCCCCTTCAGTAACAATAGTGCAAACCACAGTGTCTAAAGAGAGAGAGAGGGAGGGTGAGAGAGAGAGGGAAGATGAGAGAGGGAGAGTAGAGGAGGGAGAAGGAAGGGAAGGAGGAGTAAAATGCCTGCTCCAGAGGCAGGCAGGGGAGGGGATTGGATGGGAAGGAAACTGAACAATGGTGGTGGGAAAGATGCGCTGGTGAAGGGTGGTAGATATTAGTCTGACTGAAACTCAAGCATAAACAATTTTAAAACCACAGTGTTTAAAAGGGAAAAAATTAATAAAATAAAATAAAAAACATTTTCCCTGAAAAAAATAAATAAATAGAAGATCTCCATGCAGACTCTCTCTGCTTCCCTCCAAGCTCACCAATCAACAATCCCCAAGCCAAACTGCCCCAGTGAGAGCACCAGAGACCAGTTTCTCTGCTTCCCAGACATGCCTCCAAGCCTGCAGTGGAAACAATCCAGGACTTAGGGAAATGCAGCGAGTTCAATGGGCAAAATACTCAAAACGGGGGATTTAGGATTTTCAACAAGTGGAATCTCTGGCTGATCCAGGCATTTCCAGCTAAGCAGGTGGGAGCGCTTTGTGTAGGTGGTTTCTGGTCCTTCCCCCATAAGAAAACAAGATTGGAAAGAAAATCGCAGAAGTCTCAGATCACGGAGTCTCAGGTCGAAACATGAACGAGCAGCTGAGAGGGGCTGGAGCTGGCCAAACTGTCTTTCCAGAACATTCCATGAGAGGTCAGTCAGCAACGTGTTGCATCAAAAAGGTTATGGGTTTTGTTCCATTTTTTTAAATTTATTTTTCTTGTTTTTGTTTTGTTTTATTTTGTTTTCCAGGGCTGGATAATAGCCAGGTAACTGTTTATTGGAGGAAAACCAGGCTGGAGTCAGAAAATCACATTGTGAGAGCAGAGTATGAGTGAGGGATGTCAGTATACATGTTAGTGTGTCTGAGTAAGTGAACGTGTGCAGTAAGTATGTAAGTGTGTCTGTGTGGGCAGGTGTGAGCATGTATTGTGATTGTGTATTTGTCTTGCAGAGCTACTATGTGAGTGTGAAAGTGTGTGTATGTGTGTGAATGTGTCTATATGTGTGACTAGGTGTGTGATCATGGGGGGGAAGAGACAGGAGAAGAATTAAAGGAAACCACTGGTGTTTTTTCCACAGACAAGCAAGAATGAGAACAAGTTTTAGGTTGAGGATGTGACTGAATGTTAAAATTTCAGGGCTTCTGGATCTGGAGAGATTGTTCAGGGTTTCAGGCATCTAATTCCATGCAGCCAACTCAGGGTACCCTGAGCACAGCCAGGAGTAAGCCTGAACACCTCTAAAACATAAAACTTCTTTTTTCGAAGGTTTCAGGGCTTAGGGCTAGAGCGATAGCACAGCAGGCAGGGTGCTTATCTTGCACATGCTTAACCTTGGCTCAGCCCCAGCATCCCATATAGTTCCCCAAGCCCACCAGGAATGATCTCTGAGTACAGAGCCAGGAATAACCCTTGAGCATCACCAGGTGTGCTCCCCCAAAAAAATATTTCAGGGCTTGTGATGAAAGAACAAATCTACCCATGGAACATTTCACATCCCCGAGACAAGTTTAAGTATGAAAGAGCTAGTATTCTTCATGTTGCCAAACTAGCTAAGCACTGCCAAATGTTATACCAAATTCATATGCACATTTTAAAAATCCTGCCTGTTTATAAACAATCTTCCATATGCGTTGGATAGAAATGACAATTAATTGGCTGACTTCTGCAATCTGTCATTAATTGCTATTTTCAAGCTAAAAGTATGCCATAACATTTGATTTTCAGTACTCTCTAGCAAATCCATCTATAACAAAGGTATTATTTCTCAAAATGAAATGTCAAACAATTTACCTAAAGGTTCCATTTATGCAAGATTTAACTCTTCCATGAGATAAGCAGGCCCCACATTCATTATTTGTTATTTTTTTATTAATCTGTTTTTTGTTGTTTGGGGCAATACCCAGCAGTGCTCAAGGGATACTCCTGGCTCTGCACTCAGAAATCATTCCTGGCAGGGTCTTGAGACCATATGGGATGACAGGGACCATATAGAACCAGAGTCAGCTGTGTGCAAGGAAAACATATAACAGCTGTATTATTGCTCTGAACCCTTATCTATTTATTTATGGGGCCCGACTCAGTAGTGCTCAGTGTTTACTCCTGGCTCTGTGCTCACGGATCTCCCAAGTACTATGCATGGTACCCTATGAAGTGCCAAATATTAAACCAGTGTCAGCCTCAAGCAAGACAATTTCCTTAATCCCTCTACTATCTCCCCAGCCCCTTTTTGCTATTTTGAAACATGCGTTCACTCTGTATAAAAAGTTAAGTTTATCTTAACCCTCTTCCTAACCCACCTCCAGAAAGTTCTGTCTTTCCAGAGCTCACATGTCTAAAGATTTCTGGAAGAATAATATGGCAGTCGCTACATTTGCACAGGACCAGCTCCATAGACTCACTCTTTTCTCCAACAAGATATAAACTAAGCCGTAAAAAAACAGGGGTATCCTGGCCACACAGCAGAAAGTGTCCATCTTGGGAGGAGAGGACAGGTCAAGCCAAAGCCATGCCTGCTGCTGCCATCACTCAGGATCGCCATTTTGCCAATGGTCTTGCCTCACCACCCTCCTACAATTTTGGGGGGGACACCAATCTGACTAAACTTCAAGAACACTGGGCTGATATCACCAGGACTTTTTGGATAGAAAGCGGGAACCCTACCTCATGCATCCTCCTTCTTCCAGGAAGCCTGGCAGCTGAGAACATGCCCCAAAAGCCACAATAACAGTAATAGTACTTCAAATGTATGATTAACTTCATTTATTTGATGCAGTCAATTCTATAGGAAGACACCAATTTAACAGAATGGACAGCTAACAACAAGAGCTTCCTAAATCTTCTGCCATTTTATTTACTTCATTGGAGATACAATAATTTTCACAAAAGTGCTTGTTACTATACTTTTTCTTTTTAAAAAATTGTTCTTCTCTTTCTTTTACTTCTTTTTTCTTTCTATTTTTTAATAACTCTACTCTTGCTTATTTGGAAACAAATGTATTATGGTCAACTACACCACTATGTTATGTATTTTCTTTAAATAAAGTAAAACCATTTTAAGAATAGCATACGTATACACACATATAAATTCTGGTTACAAAAATGTACCAACATACACGAACTAAAACTTTCACATGTTATGTTTAGTCCCTCTACAGATCTCTTTTTTTTTTTTTTTTTTTTTTTTTTTTGGTTTTTGGGCCACACCCGGTAACGCTCAGAGGTTACTCCTGACTATGCGCTCAGAAGTTGCTCCTGGCTTGGGGAACCATATGGGACACCGGGGGATCGAACTGCGGTCCGTCCAAGGCTAGCGCAGGCAAGGCAGGCACCTTACCTTTAGCGCCACCACCCGGCCCCCCCTCTACAGATCTCAATACTGAGAAATCAAATTCTTAGCCCAAATTATGTCAAATGATCAAGCATGATTTACACACACACACACACACACACACTAATTAATTTTTCAGTGATTTAATTTTGGCTCATATAAAAGTATCCTCTTTAGCAGATCTAGAAAAGTTCAAGCTAAGTGAGGCCTGGAAGTGATGATTCATTCATCAAAATATTGAAAGGTGCTTAAAGATGACCTCGCCAGGCATTTTTGGCACTTGATGTAAGAACCAGCTGCAACTGGAGTGTAATTTGCAAGTGAGGCCCCATTTAAAGAAGAACTGGGACAAGAAGAATCATAGGCTGAGAGCCCCCTCCCCAGGTCACTCCCGTCCCACATGCAGGGTCCAGGCCTGAGACAAATGAACTGAGATTCCATCTGTCACCTGAAAAAAAATCCCTCATCGGTTTTTGTGACTTCGTTGCATTTCAATTTCTGACGTGCCTGCAGCGAATGAACCACGCAGTCCCAAAACGTTCGATCTACTTACGCTATAGTCAGGACCTGGTCTCCAGTGCTCTATAGAGATGTCTAGATGGTAGTGATCTGTGGTCCTGCTTCCAATCCCTAGGGCTGCTGCCTCTCCCTTCTCCTGATTCTCTTAAGGGCCATAGTCATTCTCAGTCCCATATTAGCTCAGAGCAAAAGAAACTACGGTCCACATTTTACTATGTAGATTCAGCTTTTCTCGTCTCGTGAGCTCTCAGTAGAACATGGATGATAAGCTCTTTTCCAAGCTTCCTTTTGCTTTTGCATTTCTCTCCTCCCTGGCATGGGGGTGGGCAGAAGTAGCCCAGAGACCTAAAGGGGAGCGTCTCCAGGCTGCCGCGATTTTGTTTCTACCTCTAGATTGGTGGTTGGCTCTGCCCTCACTCCCCCCTGAGCTCCGGGCAAGGCTACTCTTCTTTCCCACACTCTCCCAGACCGGTGCAGGCCAGTCTGGACAAGTCAGATAATTCTCAAGCAGGAGATTAAAAGACCACACTGAAGTCATTAGGCACCCACGGGGCTGGCCCTGCAGGCTCCCAACCGGGTGCCCTTGAAAAACCAGCAGAAAACCTTTACCAAGAAGATGGTCTCACGTTGGCACGGCCCTGCCCAGGAGGGAACCAGCTCTATTTTCGATCCTACAGCCCCCCTTCAAGTTGAATCCAAGACAAGGTAGATGGCTCTCTGACCTGTCACTGCCTCTTGCATCCTGTGCCGTGGAAGCACTAAAAATTCCAGGTCATGTTACTTTGTTCAGAACAGATCCAGTGAATGATTTGTCCCATATCTTTCATCCTGAAATGAGCCCATCTCCTTCGCCTATTGCTTAGCTGCCTTGAGCCCCCATTCTAGAAAGTTGTTCACAGGTTCCCTTCAATCATTCTGTTAAAAACATGACTTCCTTTTTCCTCCTAAGGACCAATAAATCCCCATTCTAGAAAGTTCTTCACAGATTCCGTTCAGTCATTGTATTAAAAACGTGACTTCCTCCTTCCTTCTAGGGACCACTGAAGCCCCATTCTAGAAAGTGCTTCACAGGTTCCATTTTGTCGTTCTGTTAAAACATCCCCCTTTCCTCCTAAAATACATACTCCCCTACTCCCACACTGCACTGATGAAACCAACTGAATTTTACAGGTTTTTCCTTCTTTTACTTTTTCCTGATTCCTAATAGACCTTAACAACTCCAGATCTAACTGAAAACAGAAGGGGGAAAAAATCAATCAATAAAAGAATACTTCAAGGCTGAGAGGATTCCAGGTGCAGGGCGTCGACTAACCATTCAGTCTAGATGTGGGTGAGGTCAGGTAACAACTGTCCTTCTTCATAACTGCAGTTAACAGATGAAGGAGAAAACGTCCTCTTTGACATCCTGTAAAGAAATATCCCCGCAGAACAGCACAGGGGCCAGAGATAGGGCTGAGCCAGCGGCAGTGCATTCTCCACAGGCCAGAAGCCTGGCTCAACTCCCACTATATGGTTTCCCCCCAGCACTGAAGTCATCTCTAATGTGGCCTCCACAAAATAAGAGGAAATATTATTATGTGGGGAAAATAGAACAGGAAAGGAAAGAAATTGAGGTGAAAAGGAATATGTAAACAAGAAGAAATGAAAGAGGAACAGAGCTTGGTTCTATTGGTAATAAGGAAGATGATCCAACTCTATACCCAAAGTGTAGATTCAGCTGAAAACAAAAGCTACCGCCACCAATTTTGAAAGGCAGGCAAGGAGGGAGTAAGGGGGAGATGATGAAGTCTGTGAGCACTTGTGGGGGGAGTGACACTGGCGATGAGATTAAGAGTGAAATACTGGGCCAGAGAGATAGCACAGCGGTAGGGCATTTGCCTTGCATTCGGCCAAACCAGGAGGGACCCAGTTCAATTCCTGGCATTTCACATGGGCCTCCAGTCTGCAAGGGACAATTTCTGAGTACAGAGCCAAGAGTGACCCCTGAGCTCTGCTGGATGTGGCCCAGAAACCAATCAATCAATCAATGAATAAAGTTTAAAAAAAAACGATTGAACTACCATATGCTTAAAACTCAACTATCGGTAACTTTGTAAACTGTGGTGCTTTAACTACATTTTTTAATTTTTAATATAAAATCCTCATTTAAGCACCATGATTACAAGCATGATTGTAGTTGGGTTTCAGTCATAAACAGAACACCCCTCTTCACCAATGCAACTTTCTCACTCCAGTGCCCGCCTCCCTCCTTCCCACCCCCTGCCTGTATTAAAGGCAGGTATTCTATTTCTCTCACTCATTAACACTGTCATGCTAGCCAGAAGGACTGGCTCACAATATGAAGCTCACCACAAAGAGTGGTGAGTGCAGTTAGGAAAATAACTACACTAATAACATTTTTTAATATTTGAATTAAAAAAATTTTTTTGGTTTTTTGGGCCACACCCATTTGATGCTCAAGGGTTACTCTTGGCTAAGCGCTCAGAAATCGCCCCGGCTTGAGGGGACAATATGGGGGACAATATGGGATACCGGGGGATCAAACCGTGGTCCTTCCTTGGCTAGCACTTGCAAGGCAGACACCTTACCTCTAGCGCCACCTCTCCGGCCCCTTGAATTAAAATTTTTTTAAAGAAAGGAGGAAATAGCACAGGGATTAGGCACATGCCTTGCACACAGCCAACCCAGGGTCAGGGACCACAAGGAATGCCCAAGCACCACCAGTAGTTGTTCCTGAACACAGAGCTCAGAATAGTCCCTGAGGGACGAAAATGATAGGACATCAGGGAAAATGTTTGCTTTGCACAGGGCTGACCTGTGCAAGGTTGATCCTGGTATTCCACATGGTCTTCTAAGCACTGCCAGGAGTAATTCCTAAGTGCAGAGCCAGGGGTAAGTCCTGAGCCTTGCTGAGTGTGACCAAAAACAAAAACAAATAAACAAAAATAAAACAAAACATTCCTGAGCACTGACCAGTGTTGCCCAGTAATAAGAAAAGTATAGTGTGTATTATCCATAAATAACTATTATAAATGGAAATCATAAAAAAAAAATAAGAAACCCAAGTGTGTCTGGAAGGTGGTTGTCTTCACTTCACTGGCCTGGTTCCATCTCTGACCCGGTTCAATCCCTGGCAACATGTATTGTCTCCCAAACACCACCAGAGGTCACTTCTGTGCACCTCTGGGTGTGGCCCAAATCTCTCCACACTTTAAAAAGGGGGAGGGGCCGGAGAGATAGCATGGAGGTTGGACATTTGCCTTGCATGCAGAAGGATGGTGGTTCAAATCCTGGCATCCCATATGGTCCCCCGAACCTGCCAGGAGCAACTTCTGAGCATAAAGCCAGGAGTAACCCCTGAGCGCAGCCGGGTGTGACCCCCCCCCCAAAAAAATGGAGGGGAGAGGAAATGGCTGAACCTAAAACCCCTTCTAGGCACAGGAAAATATGTAGCCAGAAAAATGGCGGAGCTGGGGAAAGAAATCATCCTGACCATCGACAGGAACCACTCGTGGATCTCTCTCTATGTCTCTCCCTGCCACTCTCAGCCCATCACGATCTCAGAATGGGGGCTCAAGACCCCTGTGCAAGGCTCAGAAAAACAAAGACCCCTCTGGATGCTAGATCTCGGCTCAGACTCCATACACAAGTGCTTTGATGATCAGAGCTACCTCGAAGGCATGTTGAGCATTTGCCATCCAACATAGTCCCCACCGGAGAATGATGCTGAAGTAGTTATCTTGGCCATCCTGCCCTTTTGCACTACATGGACGGGACCGGAGGGGCAAAAAAAAAAAAAACAGAAAAGGAGCAGGAAGTGAAAGGCAATGAGGAGATGGTCTCACTCACTCATAGGTAGGACACATTGAACAGAAACTAGAGATGGGCAAAACAGAATAACACTATTTCCTCAACTGCTTAGAAACTGAGATGCTCACAGAATGTTCAGGGAAGGGGTGTGAGGGGGAGAGTAGGCAGAGGCAAGGATGGGGAGGGAAGCTGGGGATGGAGAGTGGTGGAAAATGCACAAGAGGAAGGTAGAAGCCCTGACATTCTGGGATGATGCAGGCAAATTATCCATGATGAATGGTCACACTTCAACGCTCTGCTCCTCCAGTAAAGCAACATGCGTTACACCCTACACACCCTATAGCACAGTCTTCCTCCATGCCAAGTTCTAAGCATGGCTATTCCCAATGTATTTTTTTGTTTGTTTGTATTGTTGGTCCACACCCATGGCACTCAGGAATTACTCTTGGCTCTGCACGCAGGGATCATCCTGCCACTGCTCAGGGCACTGACCCTACGGAATGTGGGATCCAGCCCACGTTGGCCACATGCAAGACAAGCATCCTCTCTGCTGATACTATCGCTTGGTCCCAAAATATTTCCTATGCCACCACCTTGAGTGGCTACAGTCTTGGCCTAGAGTGAGAACACTGCCAGAAGGGCATTTGCCTTGCATGTAGCTGACCTAGGTTTCATTCCCAGATTCCCATAGGGTCTCTTGAGTCTGCCAGGAGTAACCCCGGTGCACCTTCGGGTGTGGCCCCCCCCCAAAAAAAAAAAAAAACCTAAACTAAAATAAGAAGATATAGTCTTTTTTTTTTTTTTTTTTTTTGGTTTTTGGGCCACACCCGGTGACGCTCAGGGGTTACTCCTGGCTATGCGCTCAGAAGTCGCTCCTGGCTTGGGGGACCATATGGGAAACCGGGGGATCAAACCGTGGTCCATCCAAGGCTAGCGCAGGCAAGGCAGGCACCTTACCTCTAGCACCACCGCCCGGCCCCGATATAGTCTTTCTTCTCCCTCTCCAAAAGACACCATCTGAACCTTACTGGAAGTAACTTCAGTCTAAACTTCAACTCTACTGAGCACTCTATAGAGCGGATATGAGGGTACTTCCATTCCTGCCAGAGGCACAGGGGACTTGAACATGACCTACCCTGGATGTGAGGCCCTCCCCACAGTCCCAGTTGGGATTAAAGAGCCTCATTCCAGCCAGTCGGCCTGTGTCCAGTCCTCAGATGGGAAGGCCTGCACACCCCAAGCCAGGCTTCCAGACCCAAAAAAACTACATCTCCAAGAACTTGGCTTCTCCTGTGGCTGGAACAATTGCCAAGGTCCCCAGTTGCCTGAAGACTCTTCCAGAAACTCCCTCACTCAGGCCTGGGGCCAGGGTGTTTAGTGCCCCCTGATGTTCCAGGTTTAGGACCAGATGTAACTATTGGTCTAAGGAGCTGCTCAGAATACCTGTGGGACAAAGCTTGGCCCCTCCCAATGGGAGGGAAATTCCCTCCAGGTAAAAGGCGGAGATGGTGACATGTGGGTCTCAGGGTTGGTTCAGTTCTGGCCCTTTTTTTTTTTTTTTTTTTGTTCTTTTTAAAAGAGATTTTATTTTAGATTGACTCATATAGAACTATGGCATTCATATAGATAGAGTAGTCTAAGTTAGTAGTAGTACCAAGAGTCCATGGCAGTAGTACAGTGCAGGCTTTGCATTTCTGAAGCCTTGAATATTATCTTTAGCATTACAAGTCTAAAGCATGACAGTTCTGGCCCTTGACCAGGCTCTGGGCTCTGGTTCCAGAGCCGTCTAGACTTTGGCTCTGAGTGGCTGGTCGTGGTTCTGACCCTTCCATGGGATTTCTGGCCAGTTTGGATTTGAGACCCTTTTGCCTTTGTGGACTGGTTAAGTCTGGGCCTGGTTTGAACTAAGCAATTAGTCTCCCACGCTTCTCCCGTGCACTTACCCACTGTCTCGCCTTCTTTCCCTCAGGGCCACCCCAATTCTTGGCTTCCCTGCCAAGCAGCCAACCTCTCCTTCCTCCCTCGTTTACATCACCCTGGTCCTTTGATCTCTTGAGAGCCTTCCTCCACAATAAATGAAGTATTCCCCACGTCTAATTTCTTTAGGCAAGTGATTGCTCAGGGTAGGGACATGACCTAGTCCTAGAAGACATATTTAATATAAGTCATCTTCCAAGGCAAGTTTTCTCTCCCCACAACAAATCACCAGAAAAATCCATTAGGTTCAATTCTCAAGGAGAGATGGCTGAATCTGCTGCAGCCATGTTGAGGCCAAGAAGCAACTACAGAAAGTACAGATGCCTCTTTTCTACAAACAGTGAAAGAGACTCACAGGCTCTGAATTCCTAAAGCATCAGTGGGACTATTTCTCTGAACCATGTCGGTCCAACCCAGGTGAAATTATCAGTGGTTCAGTGCAATACATTCCTGTCTTTCTGTCTACGCTCAAGAAGCACTCGACAAGCAACCAAATACTGCCCCACTGGTAGGAGAGGCACTCAACAAGCATAATTTTCTATGTTGTTTGAGTGCCTGAAGTTGAGTTGATGGCTATTTCCTCTCTCCTTGCCCTTATCTTCTCTCTCGTCTTACTCTCACCTTATTCTCTCATCTTTGACTTGTTATGCCCCAATCTAATATTTACTGCATGTAATCCTGACATATGTTTCCTCTTACATGAAAGGATCCATGATGCACATGTGGCCTGAAGTGACCTCAGTGGGAAATCAAAAAGTGGGGAATTTCAGGAGCCAAGTCCCTCAGCAAAAGAAAGTGGCCAGCGCCACAGAATCCCTGTTCTCTGCAAACTGGGACGTCACTACAGTGTCACAAAGACTTATGAGGAAGGTAGGTGAAGCACAGAAAGTGCTGGAGACTTTGCTGCCGACCTTGGCCCATGGCCTTCAACTCCTGGCTGTCTTAAAGACAGTCAGGGGTCCTATGCCAGAGGGAAATGGTCATTATTTCCAGCTGCTGTAGGATTTCCTTTTGTCCTCAGAAGAGTGCCCTGAAGGACTTTCTCTTCTTTCTCATCACTCAAAAAGGCCCCTGAGTGAGTAAGGGGTGAGATCTAAAAGGCGGTGTACTTCTTGCCATATCTTTCAGGACCAAAAGCAGCCAGAAAGTCTCCAGAAACTGAGAGGTAAGGCTAGGAATAGAGAACTCAGGGAGTTAAGGACCTCAAAAAGCCCACACAGAATGCCTGCAAATATCTCGGCAAAGACATGTGAAGGCCTTGGATGCTCCCATTTCACTGGCTTTCAGGCCCACCATCCTGAACAGATACAAAATACAACATCGGGGGCCCAGCCTACGGCGCTGGCTCTTCTCTGCTGCCTTCATCTTTCTTCTTGTGCCTACAACGTATAAGAAGGTCTCTGTCAAATCGCTAGAGGAGAGTGAAATGGAGCCCTTGGTAAGACTACTCCAGATGACATGAAATCAGTGTCAAAAACTCACAAAATCTATGGCAGGAGTTTCCCAAAAAAGCAGAATAAACAACCCTCCCCGGGATGAAGGGAGAAGCTGGTGTTCAGAGAAGCCACAGTACAGCAGTCAAGAGAACCCAGTGTCCTCTCCTGTTGTCGTTTTTTTTTCATTTTTGGCCACACTCAGCAGTGCTCAGGAGCTATGCCTGGCTCTGGGCTCAAACTGGCCCTGTGCTCAAACTGGCCCCTTTCAATGCTCGGGGACCCAACTATGGTGCCCAGAATTCAAACACAGATCAACAGGATGCGTGTGTTCGTCTCAGAGCTGCAATGAATCTGGGTATCATCTATGTTTTCAAATTAGTGTTTTGTTGTGGTGGTTTATTTTGGGACATACCCATGATGTTCAAGGTTTCCTCCTGGCTCTGAACTCGGGAATCAATCCTGGTGGTGCTTGGTGGTTTTTATGGGATGCCAGGAATTAAACCCAGGTCAGCTGCACACAAGGCAAATCCTTCCCCTGCTGTACTCTCACTCTGGCCCTCAAATTAATGTTTTGTGTGCATGCATGTGGGGGGGGGAGTATAAATATTTAGTAGTGTAGATACCTAGTGGGTCAACCAAGAGCTCGCCTCTTTTACTGAATCTCCCTACAGTCCTGCAGGGAGATGACACTCCTACCCACAGTAAATGAATGATGACCTGCTCCTGCCATGCTCCAACCAACACTTACATGCCACTCTAGGACTGTGAATACATCTTGGTCATTTCAATTTGTGTTTCCCTGGTAATAAGTGACAATAAGCATTTTCTTGGACACTCTTTTTCTTTGGGGGAGAGAGTTTGGGCCACATCCTGAGGCACTAGGGGTTCCTTCAAGCTCTGTGCTCAAGAATCACTCCTGGGGCCAGAGTGATAGCACAGTGGTAAGGTGTTTGCCTTGCACGCAGTCAACATAGGACAGACCCCGGTTTGAATCCCAGCATCCCATATGATCCTCCAAGCCTGCCAATGGTATTTCACTGTGGCATTGCTACGGCCTCATCTCCCAAGCACTCTTTTCTGACAAAACTACCCTTGGACATGCTGGAGACATGTAGACCGTCTAAGGGTAGCTGAGTTTCTCCCTGGCTGAGTCTCTCCCAGGCTGAGTCTCTCCCTAACTGAGTCTCCCCCTGGCTAGGCATTCCTATGACAAATGCCTTAGTAAGTCCATCAGGAAGGAACAAAAGGCCAAGTTAAGTCACCACTGGAGAGGAGTCACAGGCAAAGGCACTATGAAGGTTAAGATTCACAAAGCAGGGATAGGTCGTTTTCACAGAAGTCAAAAAGAAGCTGAGGCAAGAAGGAAGAGTCCTACTCAGTCCTGGGGGCAGCAGGGCCCTTGAACAAGGATTTCTGTAAATAAGGCAGGTTTCTAAGAGAAAGCAATTTATTGGGGGTAGAGTGAAGGATATGTCTTACATTAGGATGGACAGCAATGTACAGTAAGAGACACCATCACTCAGTCACATCCTTTTCCAGTCTCTCTACTCTCTCTCTCTCTCTCTTTCTCTCTCTCTCTCATCCACATTCTGCACTCAAGAAATCACAGTTTCTCTCCAAATGAGTGGAAACAGATATAAACAGATGGAACTATATTAAGCTGAGTAGCTTCTGCACCTCAAAGCAAATAGTGCCTAAGATACCTACATAATGGGAGAAACTATTCACCCAATACCCATCAGACAAGGGGCTAATATCTAAGGTATACAAGGTACTGACAGAACTTAATAAGAAAAAACATATAACCCCATCAAAAAATGGGGAGAAGAAATGAACAGACACTTCCTCAAAGAACTACAAATGGCCAAAAGACACATGAAAAAATGCTTCACATCACAATTATCAGGGAGATGCAAATCAAAACTACAATGAGGTACCATCTCACACCACAGAGACTGGCACACATCACACAGAACAAGAATAATCAGTGCTGGCATGGATGTGGAAAGAAAGAAACATTTATTCCCTGCTGGTGGGAATGCCATCTAATCAGCCTTTATGGAAAACCATATGGAGATTCCTCAAAAAACTGAAAATTAAACTCCTATATGATCCAGCTACTCCACTCCTAGGAAGATACCCTAGGAACACATAAATTCAATTCAAAAACCCCTTCCCCACACCTATATTTATTGCAGCGCTATTTACAATAGCCAGATTCTGAAACAAACAAGATGCCCTCCAAGAGATGAATGGCTAAAGAAACTGTGGTACATATACACAATGGAATATTATGCAGCCGTCAGGAGAGGTGAAGTCATGAAATTTTCCTATACATGGATGTACATGAATCTATTATGTTAAGTGAAATAAGTCAGAGGGATAGAGATAGACACAATATAGTCTCACTCATCTATGGGTTTTAGGAATAATTAAAGACATTACTGTAATAAGGCTCAGAGACAGTAGAGTTAAGGGCTGGAAGGGCCAGAAGGACCTGCTCATGATTTGAAGCTCACCACAAAGAGTGGTGAATGCTGTTAAGGAAATAACTACACTAACAGCTAACATGACAATGTTAAAGAATGAGAGAAGTAAAATGCCTGTCACGAAAACAGGCAGGGGTGGAGGGGGGTATTGGTGGTGGAAATGTTGCACTGGTGATGAGGAGGTGTTTTGTTTATAACTGAAACCCAACTACAAACATGCTTGTAATCATGGTGCTTAAATAAAGATTTATATTAAAAAAATAGAAGTCACAGTTTGGGGCTGGAGTGGTAGCACAGCAGTAGGGCATTTGCCTTGCACGCAGCTGACTTATGATGGACCACAGTTTGATCCTCTAGTGTTCCATATGGTCCCCCAAGCCAGGAGCGATTTCTGAGCACATAGCAAGGAGTAACCCCTGAGTGTGGCCCAAAAACCAAAAACAAGGAAGGAAGGAAGGAAGGAAGGAAGGAAGGAAGGAAGGAAGGAAGGAAGGAAGGAAGGAAGGAAGGAAGGAAGGAAGGAAGGAAGGAAGGTAGGAAGGAAGGAAGGAAGGAAGGAAGGAAGGAAGGAAGGAAGGAAGGAAGGAAGGAAGGAAGGAAGGAAGGAAGGAAAGATGGAAGGAAGGAAGGAAAGATGGAAGGAAGGAAGGAAAGATGGAAGGAAGGAAGGAAGGAAGGAAGGAAGGAAGGAAGGAAGGAAGGAAGGAAGGAAGGAAGGAAGGAAGGAAGGAAGGAAGGAAGGAAGGAAAGATGGAAGGAAGGAAGGAAGGAAGGAAGGAAAGATGGAAGGAAGGAAGGAAGGAAGGAAGGAAGGAAGGAAGGAAGGAAGGAAGGAAGGAAGGAAGGAAAGATGGAAGGAAGGAAGGAAGGAAGGAAGGAAGGAAGGAAGGAAGGAAGGAAGGAAGGAAGGAAGGAAGGAAGGAAGGAAGGAAGGAAGGAAAGATGGAAGGAAGGAAGGAAGGAAGGAAGGAAGGAAGGAAGGAAGGAAGGAAGGAAGGAAGGAAGGAAGGAAGGAAGGAAGGAAGGAAGGAAGGAAGGAAGGAAGGAAGGAATCACAGTTTGTTGGAACAAGCAATATGAAATCCATTTGCCTATGCCTGGATGGAGATAGGTTGGACATTGATGAGGAGGACTCACTAGTAGGAACATTGATGGGGAGGATTCACCTGTGGTGGGACTGGCATTGGAACATTGCATGCTTGAAACATCTCTGTTATGAACAACCTTGTAAATCACAGTGTCTTCATAAAAATATTTTTAAAAGACAAACCTTGGACAGACCAACTCTCCAAGACCCCAAAGCCCTTCTCCTGGCTACTTCAACCTGACTTTAGCTTCTCCAGATTTCAATGAAACCCATGTCCTCTGCTCCAGAAGTGGAGTCCAGTGACACGCCTCACCACAGTGGCATCCCAGGAGCTATTTTTGCTGGAAGTAGCCACTGTCTCCTCCTCTCCTTGGCCTCACAAGCCATACTTCCCAGACTATCTGCATTGCTCTGTTGTTGCTGTGGTGGACATTCCTTGTGGCTCCTCTGAGATCTCCAGAGGGTTCTTTCTGTGGCCTGAAAGGATCCTAACCTCCCTAGGAAACTTTGTAAGAGACTGTATGAGAGTCAGCCGTGGGGAAATATCATGTGTTTTCTATGTTTTAGTTTCATCATTGAAAAAAATTGAACCATTTCTGCTCACTGCAATTCCTGGGAGAATGTAACGGTGTTAATGGTTGCTAACATGGTGCAAAGTTCTCTGCACCATGAGGTAACAACTGTCTGGGGTTAGAGGCTGTATTTTAGTCACAATTCGCATGTCTGACAGGATGCATAAGACACAGGAAATGAGGTGTGTTCAGTCCATTTTTGTGGAATGGACAAACATGCTAAGTCTGGCAAGATGAAGCAAATAATTTAAAATAATTGACAGATACTTTTTATTGTGATCTTAGCATCTTATCTACAATTTCTCTTTCTGCCTACCTGAGGTCAGAGATACAAAAAATTCTTTTTTAATTGATGCAATTAAATGACTCACCTCAAGTTTTAACATATGCAGTAGCTGACTGTCTACTTTGGTATCCCTGACATTCAGTAAAAAGCCTCTGCTCGGGCTGGAGTGATAGCACAGCAATAGGGCATTTGCCTTGCGGGTTGGCCGGACCCCAGTTCAATTCCCAACATCCAATATGGTTCCCTGAGCCTGCCAGGAGTGATTTCTGAGCACAGAGCCAGGAGTAACCCCTGAGCATCCCTTGGTGTGATCCAAATAACAAAAATAAAACAAAAAGCCTCTGCTCACAGCTACTTCTCACCATTCGCCCATGACATAGTCAAATCAAAGTGAGAAGAGTAAAAGAAAATGAGTCAGGGATAACAAAAGAAAACCCAGTATTTATTTGTTAAAAAGAGAACATTTCAATACAAAAAGAATGAGTCCAACTGTTAATTATGTGGGAAAACAAAGCAACTCACTTACTACAAATGTCAGGAGGGAAATGAATTCACAGGTTTGTGGTTTTTTCCCTAGAGTATCAACTATTGCTCTACTAAAAACATTTCTCTTCCCAAAATATTTAACTGGCCCACGGGAGCTTCCTAAGTTGAAATGAAAGAGAAATTAAGAAAAAAATTGCTTCCATTCTAATGATCAATTGATCAGAGATTCCTATCCCAGGGAGCCAATGAATGTGATTCATGATACTGATCATCATTATTTTTTGATCATCATTTTTAATTTAAATAATTTTTTGTTTGTTTTGTTTTGGGGTCACACCCGGCAGCGCTCAGGGATTACTCCTGGCTCTAGGCTCAGAAATCGCCCCTGGCAGGCACAAGGGACCATATGGAATGCTGGGATTTGAACCACCATCCTTCTGCATGCAAGGCAAACGCCTTTACCTCCATGCTAATCTCTCCGGCCCCTTAAATAATTATTTTTAACAATCATGAATTGAATATAAAATTTAAATAATGATTTTACTCCTTTTTTTTTTCTTTTTGGTCACACCCGGCTGTGCTCAAGGATTTACTCCTGGCCCTGCACTCAGAAGTATCTCCTGGCAGGCACGGGAGGACCATATGGATGCCGAGATTCGAACCACCATCTGTCTTGGTCAGCTGCATGCAAGGCAAATGCTGTGCTACTTCTCCACCCCAAATTTTACTCATTGTTTTTAAACAGCATATATTTAAGAGTAGAAATGGGTATAAACTAACTTTATAAAAACTAGGTCTGATTCACGAATGGCTAAAGAAACTGTGGTACATATACACAATGGAATATTATGCAGCTGTCAGGAGAGATGAAGTCATGAAATTTTCCTATACCTGGATGTACACGGAATCTATTATGCTGAGTGAAATAAGTCAGAGAGAGACAGAAAAACGCAGAATGGTCTCACTCATCTATGGGTTTTAAGAAAAATGAAAGATATTCTTGCAATAATAACTTTCAGACACAAAAGAGAAAAGAGCTGGAAGTTCCAGCTCACCTCAGGAAGCTCACCACAAAGAGTGATGAGTTTAGTTAGAGAAATAACTACATTTTGAACTGTCCTAATAATGAGAATGTATGAGGGAAATGGAGAGCCTGTTTAGAGTACAGGCGGGGGTCGGGTGGGGAGGAGGGAGACTTGGGACATTGGTGATGGGAATGTTGCACTGGTGTTCTTTACATGACTGAAACCCAAACACAATCATGTATGTAATCAAGATGTTTAAATAAAAAAAAAAAACTAGGTCTGATTCATTTGGGGGGAACTTTGAGCCACACCTGGCAGCACTCTGAGGTTACTCCTAGCTCTGTGCCCAGAAATCACTCCTGACAGTCTCAGGGGACCATAAGGGATGCCAGGGATCAAACCTGGACCGGTCCAGGGTCAATCATCTGCAAGGCAAACGCTCTGCTGCTATGCTATCACTCCAGCCTCCAGAAGCAATTCTTTTTTTCTTTTCTTTTTTACTTTTTTTAGTTTTGGGGCCACACCTATTGGCGCTCACGGGTTACTCCTGGCTCTGCACTCAGAAATTACTCCTTACAGGCTGAGGGAACCATACAGGATATCAGGATTGAACTGGGTCAGCACATGCAAGGCAAACACCATACCCACTGCCCCTGTCCCTGATCTAAATTTTTTAAACATAATTTCTTCTCCAAGATGCCTATTCTAAACAAAATATAATTTATAGAAGTTACTTGAATAAAAATAAAATTAGTGGGGCCTGAGAGATAGCACTCAGGTAGGGCATTTGCCTTGCAAGCAGCCGATCCAAGATGGACGGTGATTCGAATCCCAGGATCCCATATGGTCCCCCGTGCCTGCCAGGAGTGATTTCTGAGTGCAGAGCTAGGAGTAACCCCTGAGCGCTGCCGGGTGTGACCCAAAAACAAAATTAAAAAAATTAGTGAACTATAGATCATCTTTAATAATGACTGAGAAAATACACTAAAAAAAAAAGAATAGAATATGAAAAAAATGGATTGTGGAATTATAAGTATTTTTCCTGTCTCAAAGCTCTTCTGATGTTATTACCTTTTTGATAACTAAAACTTAAAGGAGAAAAGAAAATCTAGGGGTGTGGAATTGAAAACCAGAAAGTTAAAAACACTTTGAAGTATTTGAGTTAAGCAAATTCCAGCCCTGATCTGAACACAAATCACATGAATATATTTGTAGAACAGCTTGAAGAAAATTACTTTTCTTCTGCTAACATTATAAACAGTTTTTACAGTTTATTTGCACTGTTCTCTAAATTGTCTCTAAAATTTAAATATAAGAGGTGTGAAAAGAACCCGCAAGTCCATGTTCTATCTTTTTAATTTGGAACAGAAAATAATTCCTCAGCACCAAGTTTGAAAACAACTGCGAATTCTTGGGTTTGAAGCCTCGTTCCAAATAAAGCATATTTTTCATTGAAGGAAAGGATTAAATATTGTTTCTGCTTTAAAAAAAAACCACTTTCAGCAGCATTTGTGTTTTGGAAATAAGAAAAAAATCTGTATGGTTGAACATGTTGACTAGATCTTATTTGAGATTGATTTGTTAACTTGATTTGATCAGACAAGACAGTCTCTAAATGTCTTTTTCTATTATGTGCTCATGAATGTATGTGTCCAGAGATTATGGGTTCTGGCCCCGTCTCCATCCTTAGAAAATTGGGAAAATGAGTATAAATTAGTCACCAGACCACACCATGAAAGCCCTACAATGTCTCTTTTGGTTATATTTAGTAATTTCTGATACATTTCTACTCAGATAGTCACTTAAAAAGAAGCCTCTACAAGAATCAAAAATATTTTTTCTTTGTTTTGGTTCTGGAGCCACACCCAATGTCACTCAGATATTACTCTTTTATTTTACCACATATTGCTGCATTTTTCTATAAAACTAAAAGGAAAGGAATAAAGAAAGGTTGAGGGGCAGAGGCCAAGTGGTCTCGGATGCATTGGCAGGAAAATAAATTGGGACAGAACTAAATATCCAAGCCAAAGTCCACAATAATAAAATCAAGGAACCTGAACCTAAACCATCTAAACCAAAGGAGCCTATTAATCTGTCAGGCCAGAGGGCAAAGGGTGGTGGGATAGGATGCACTCTGGGGCCATTGGTGGAAGGAGGTTGACACTGGTGGTGGGAAGGGGCCTGACTCATTGTATATCTCAAATTCAACTATGAAGGGCTCTGTAGATCACAATTGTTTTAATAAAATAAATAAATAAGTACATAAAAATTACTCCTGGCAAACTCAGGGTACCATATGGGATGCCAGGGATCAAACATCAGCCAGCCACACAAAAGGCAAATGGCCAACCCATTATGCTATTGCTCTGGCCCCTCGAGATTCATATTTTCAACCAAAAAGTCCCAACCCAGCCTACAGACTGCACAGATGTGCATCACTGTTCTCCATCATCTACTTTGAAAGTTTATATACCTGGGAGCCGGAGGAATAGCATGGAGGTAAGACGTTTGCCTTGCATGCAGAAGGACAGTGGTTCAAATTTTGGCATCCCATATGGTCCCCTGAGTCTGCCAGGAGTAACCCCTGAGCGCCGCCGGGTGTGACCCCCCCAAAAAAAAGTTTATATACCTGGTTTTAGCTGTAGACTGAGAAATTCTCCTTATTCTTCACCTGAAATTACGTTTTGAAACTATCTGTGAACTGATCTGAAAGTAATTATACTGGGATAGTAAGAGAAAGTTCTGGAATGCAACTAGATTGCATAACGTAATAACAGTACTCACTGATGAATATTGATGTTCAGTTGAAACTCCCCTTAGTGCCAAAATTTTTTAATTAAAAAAAATTTTTTATTTGGGGAGGGCATTTGTCTTGCACATGCCAATCTGGGTTCAGTCTCCGGCATCCCACGGGATTCTTCCAAACCCTTCAGAAATAATCCTTGTGTGCAGAGCCAGGAGTAACTTGAGCACACTGGGTGTGTGTCCCAAAAAAAGATTTATTTCGGGTAGTCACACTCAATGGGACTCAGGACTTTACTCCCGGTCATTCTTGGTGGGGCTCAGGAGGACTATACAGGATACCAGGGGTGAAACCCAGGTCTCACTGCCCACTATACTATCTCTAGCCCCTCTAATATTTTTTCTTAACATCTTCCTCTTCCCCAAATTTGACATATTCATCAGGTCACCAAGACCTTGGTCAAAGGACTATTCTTCTCCCCTGTACCCTAACTCTTGAATTCCAGGTTGACATGTTCCATAGAACAAAAGATTTTTCTTTTGTTTTTTACTGTGGTTTCAGTAATTGGTTTCAACAGCACTAACCTTCCTCTGGCTTTGATGAACAGTCACAACTCTTCCCTACCACCAAAGGGCACAAGAGCTTCCACCACTGTCAAACATCACTGCTAAGTCTCCACTTCCTCCCTTTCCCCTGTGGTCATCTCAGAGTTAGAATCCAGGGCCTCAAGCTCGTTGATCATTGTTCAATACTGTCTTTTTGGTTTTTGTTTGTTTGTTTGGGGGCCACACCCAGCAGTGCTCCGAGCTTACTCCCAGCTCTGCATGCAGGAATCACTCCTGGCAGTGCTCAGGGGACTTGAGATGCCAAAGATTGAACCCAGATCAACCACATGTAAGGTAAATGTACTATACTATCACTCTGACCCCTGTTTAATACTGTCCTGGTCAATTCACTTATTTTTGCTTCTGTGCCTGCCACAAAGGAATCAAACCCTCTGGCTTCACTATGACTTGTTTCGCTTAACCCAATGCCCTCCAGTTCCATCCAAGTCAAGGCAAACAGTAAAACTTCATCTATTCATAGAGCTGCATATTCCACTGCTCAGACAGCCCCAAGCCCTCAGTCACTTGTCAGCTGCTGAACACTTGGATCTTGTCTACTTAAGTCTACTTATGTTGTACTGTATAAATATCACTGAGCATCTCTCTTTTCAAATGAACATTTTTGTGTTTAGGGCAAAGGGAGAAATGCCAAGAGGTCAAATCACTGGGACACAACAGCAGCGCTACTTCTGTTTTTAAGACATCTCTGTCCTGTTTTAGCAGCAAGGCTGAACCAAACCAACCTCCAGGGGAAGTGGAGCCCTTTGCCTTTTTTCTCTGCCAACCCCAGTTGTGTCCAGTCCTTCCAGAAGAAGGAGCAATAATTTGTTCAAACCTCTCCTCAGTCTCCCCATCTCCACCTGTGAGCAGCTAGCCAACACATTGGCGTGTGTGGTTTCCATCTGCAAAACTTTTTCCAGACAGATCAGATTTCATCTGCCGAGAAGGACCAACCAAGAGGCTGTCCCCAAGAACAAAAGTAGTTCTCATGATCGCTTGCCAAAATTGGGTCTCCCAAACCCTAACATTTCTGTAGAGCTGGAGTGAGCATCCTTTAGCTCTCTTTAGTCCAAGAGGCAAGGACTAGGATTTGGTCAAAAAGTGATTGTAGGACCATGCTTCAGGGCCACCTATTTCCTCCCCCCCAAGGAGGAGAGATACCTCCCCAAAAAGGGACCCCAGAGTCCTCTCGGCCTTGGCAGAAATAATCCTGGGGTCTGAGTGATTCCATCAGCCTCACTATTTATAGCCAGGAATCCTCCAGCCACTCATCAGCTCCCATCTTGTCAGCATCTATAAATACCAGCACAGATCCCGGATCTTTGGGTCCCTGCTAGCCAGTGCTCCCGGCAAACTCACTTCAGACCAATCCATACTCTCAACTCAGGTCAGCTCTGTGGTATCTGGAGCCCTCTTCCAAGACATGCATAGCAAAACCAGCTGTGACGGACCAAGCAGAGAAGAGAAAATAGAAAGGGTTATACTGCCTCCAACTTAAGGCTCCACTCAGGTGCTTCTCACCTAGCTGATGGGGTCACTGGACCTTGAACCAGGATTGGGGGGTTGGGGGGCGGTTATAGACCTGAGTCCTCCGCTCAGTTTTACCTGGACTTGGGTTGAAGCAGATCTGCTCACTGCCCCAGTCTCTGCTTGCCTGGACCAGGCCTTCTGATCATATCACAGGAACTGCTAATGGCCTAGGAATGATGAGACATTGAGGCTACCAGACAGCCAGGATATTTCTCTCTGTGGCCATCAGGAGCAGGAGAAGCCTGGGATAGGCATGAGGCCTCAAGTCAGATTCCCAGCAGCACCCCACGTAAGAATTGGGGTCTCTGCACTGCCTGATGAGATCCTTCCTGCACAAAAGAGGGAGCCCAGCACCCTAATACCACTATAAAAGGGAGAGAAGGGGTATCAGTGTCATCATCCGGGTCTACCGGGGGATTATGGGTCAAACACACACACACACACACACACACACACACACACACACACACACACACACACACACACACACACACACACATCCAGCTTTCACTAAGCTGGACTCAGAAATCACTCCTGGCAGTGCACCAGGGACCCTATGGAATGTTAGAGATCGAACCCACATTGGCCTTGTGCAAACCAAGCACATTACCCACCGTACTACCTCTCTGGCCCCTAACTCAGTTATCTTTAAACTTATCTTTAAGATGTTTGCAGAAAACTGACATCTTTGTAAAAAAAAAAAAAAATGTTAATGGTCCCTTTCCCTTTTTCTCGTTCGCCACCTGCTGGTGAGTCCAGGCGCTACCGCGGCTACCAAAATTCACCGACCAAACCCATCCCGATGACCAGCTGCACCTGTCCAAAGAGAAAAGTGAGATCGCAAAAAAAAAAAAAAAAAAGAACTATAAAGGAGGCCGGGAAGGTGGCGCTAGAGGTAAGGTCTTCCTTACAAGCGCTAGCCAAGGAACGGACCACGGTTCGATCCCCCGGCGTCCCATACGGTCCCCCCAAGCCAGGGGCGATTTCTGAGCACTTTGCCAGGAGTAACCCCTGAGCGTCAAACGGCTGTGGCCCAAAAACCAAAATAAATAAATAAATAAATAAAAAAAATAAAAAAAAGAGAAAAGTGAGATCGAAAACAGAACCAAAATTTTCCAGAACTGTTAGAAATCACTGTTTTAAGTCGCCCATATATTTCTCCAACAATTCAGCCTTTCATCCAGGTTACCTATTTCTCAACTGAGAAAGAAGTCTAGAGACACTTGCAAAAGTTAAAATTGTCAGATTTTTTTTTAGAAAAAAATCAAGCAGAGAATAAGTACTTGCTTATTTGGCAGATTTTATATTTTACAAACCCTCTTCCTCTTCTAAAACTTCTGTTCCAACAAGTCTCTTTGTGTTCTTCAAAACACAAAAACATAACCCAAAATAAACTTCATTTTCACCAAAACTTATGGAGTCACTACTAGCCCAATCTAAAATAAGTAGAAGCGTCTCCTTTTTTTGCTTTTGGGCCACACCTGGTGGCACTCAGGCACTAGCTCTGCAATCAAAAATTGCCCCAGCAGGCTCAGGGGACCACATGGATGCCGGGGATTGAACCCAGGTTCGATGCGTGCAAGGCAAATGCCCTACCACTGTGCTATCACTCCAGCCCAGAAGCAACTCCTTTTATAAACCACCAGGTGTGACCCAAAAACCAAAAAGAAAAAAATCACAATTTGATGTGGCCCTGTGTAGATAATATAAAGTAATAAAATATATAATATAAATATAAAATACAATTTAAATATATAAATATTTGTTTATATAATATATTTATATATAAATATACATTTAAATATAAAGCATTAAGTCCACGTTTTGGGTGAAACCACCCTAGGCATCATGTTTCTAGCCCCTCAGGTGGGGATGGGTCTGATGAAGAAGGGTAGTAGCAGCAGAGAAATAATTCACAGTCAGTTAAAGTTTCATTAAAATCAGCTTGCTTTATTTCATGGCTTTTCTCTGTCATGTGCTTTTCTTCACATGTGCTTCTCTGCTAAACATTCTGCTTTCTTTGCCGAGCAGCTTATTTTTTTGCTGCTCCTCTTCTGCCTCCCCGCACAGACCCTTTTATTTTTTGTTTTGTTTTGTTTTTGTTTTTGGGCCACACCTGGCGTTGCTCAGGGGTTACTCCTGGCTGTCTGCTCAGAAATAGCTCCTGGCAGGCACGGGGGACTACATGGGACACCGGGATTCGAACCAACCACCTTTGGTCCTGGATAGGCTGCTTGCAAAGTAAACGCCGCTGTGCTATCTTTCCGGGCCCAGACCCTTTTATTCTTTATTCAAAACAGCCCACCTCATCCCAGGTGTGGGCAGGTCCCATCATCCAAGTGGACTTTTACATACTAAAAGAAAAGCTTAGGGAAACAGGAAGTTGGAGGCAAGGTTACAGCCCTGGACCTGATGATCCTGAATTCACACCTGAACTTGGCCCTGTGAACTCGAGGACAGTGAAAGCCAAGGACAGGAATGAAATCACCCAGGCATTTGGCAGTGATTCTTTCCTTTGCTTGTGGTGCCCTCCAGTGGTACCAAACAGAAAAAAAAATTGGGACCATTTTAAAATTTGTTTTTACAAGGATGTTAGTCTTCTGCGGGGTGGCAAACAAGTTCAACACAAAGAGCCAAAATTTTAAACTGTGAGAGTCAGAGAGCCACACCACGAAAGTGACCTGCCAAAACAGACAAACACTCACACAAAAGCATCTAATTTGAACAATATATTAAACACGTAAGAGGCAAAGAGCCACATTCATTTTGGCCGGAAGCCGCATGCGGCATGTGTTCGCCACCCATGGTGTTCTGCTTGGTGGTACGCAAACATTTTAAATATAATTAATGTAGGAACAAGAAAGATAGTACAGTGCAAACTTGCTTTTCACATGGCCGATATGGGTTTGATTTCTGGCAGCCCATAGGATCCCCCAAGTACCTCCATGAGTGATTCCTGAATGCTGAGCCTAGGGTAGCCCCTGAATACCACAGTGTGGGCCAAAAACAAGCAAAAAATTATTTTTAAATAAAGTATATGTATAAGCTAGCCTCTTATTTTTTATTTATTTTGTTTGTTTGTTTGGGGACAAGACCTGATGGTGCTCAGAAATCACTCTGGCTCTACACTCAGAAATCAATCACTTCTGGAAGGCTCGAGGGATTATATGAGAGGCCAGGGATCAAACCCGGTCTGCCACATGCAAGGCAAGTGCCCTAACGGCTGTGCTATCACTCCAGCTCCTTTTAGCTGACCTGTTCTTTTTGCGTGAGAAACTATTCAGAGGAAAAGAGTAAGAAAAGTAAAAGGGTAATATTAACAAAAGACTAAAGGAAGACTAAAGTGTATAAATTTCTACCCCCCTTAGTTTTTGTTACTGTTGTTTTGAGGGTGGTTATTTCTTTCTCTTTTATTTGTTTTGGTTTTTTTCATCTATTAATATGATCATATGGGTTTTGTTGTTGTTATTGTTGTTAATATGTGTAGTTATTTTCTTGGGGAGCCCTAAGATTTGGGGGTCACCCAAAACACATGCTCGGGCCTTACTCCTGGCAGGATCACTCCTGACAGTGCTTGGTTGGACTCTATGGGACGCCAAGGATCAAACCCATACAGCCACATTAAGGAAAATGCTCACCTGATTGTGCTATCACCCCAGCTCCTCCTTTAGGCTTTTGAGCCACTCCCAATGTTGGATTATTGGTCCTACTTTCCTGGTATTCCTACTCCACCCTAGTCTGGTTCTTGCGAATAAAAGCCTGGGTTTCAGGAGGCAGGTTATCATTCTGCAGTCTTCTTCCACTAAACTGCTTTCCTTCTTGGGAGCAGAAGGCTTGTGTGGTGGGATTTCTGGCTTGAGTGTTGGAATTCCCAAATCCTTTATTGCCCCCTTTCACTGTGTGGATTATTTCTTTCATCAATGTTTGTTTCCAGACCTGCATCTCCCCAGGTCCGAATTTTGGAGCCTGGGGCTCCGATTATATCCCAACTCAGGGTGTCCAGGAGAGACTCCTAGCAGTCTGGGAAAGCAAATGCTGCTGTTCCAAGGATGATGAGAATTGAGAATCAGGGTGAGACACATCCCAGGTAAAAGCATTCACTACAGCACTGTCTCTCTGGCACCAAAGTCCCTGCTCTGAGCTCCCTGGACCAAGTCAAGGAATGTTTCTCCCAAAGGCCACATATGGAGACTGAGTGTTTCCATGGGCAGGACCATGAAACCAGAAAGCTCCAGAATTGTCAGAGCTGCAATAATGGTTCATCTGGAGCCCCAGGGGAGAAAGGGGTGAAGAGCTAAAACAGGAAGAAAAAGAGGACAGATGGGAAACAGAGTCGGGGCCACAGAGAAAACTTTTGTGGCTGGTTGTGTTGGGGAGGGGGTCCTCAGCACAGCTGTGGGCGTAATCACCTTCCCTACAGAATTTTAAGCACCACCAAGGCCTTCCCAGGCTTCTCTTCCCACGCTCAGCCCACACTCACACATCATTCTGGGTTTTTCCACCAGGGTTGTTAGAAAACCATGTTGGTGACTCGTTTTGCTTTTCCCCCTTCGTTTTCAGGGGAAAATGCTCCAAACACCTGTTTCCTATGGCAATTTGGCTGGGCCAGGCAGGAAAGATTCCCAGTTTGAGGTAGGACCAGGGCCAGCAGGGAAAGCAGCTGAGAAAGCGTCTCTCCTGAAATATTTGTCCCGACTCTGATCTCACCAGCGATGGATAAGGCTGGTCAGCTCAGCCCAGGCCACTGGCTCCTGCTTCTGGTCTGCTCTGCTCTCTGCAGACCCTCAGTTGCCAGTAACACCACCAACAACTCACACACTATCCAAAAATATCTTTAAAGACCCCAGCCCTATGCAACACCTCACGGTGTAAAATCAAAATATAAATATAAATCCACAATTTGGGTGAGGCCACCCCAGGCACTGTGTTTCTAATCCCTTAGACCGACGGGCCTGATAAAGCAGGTTAGCTGTGAAGAAATAATACACCAAGCCAGTGAGTCAAAGTTTCATTGGAGTTATTCTGCTTTTTCCTTATGGCCTTTCTCTGCCATATGCAGCCTCAGCCATGTGCTTTCTCTCTCCCCAGCCCAACCAGCACTTTTCCTTCATTATCCTGAACCCCACCCACCAGAGTGGGAGAGGTCCTGTAATCCAGGTGGACTTTTACAATACCAAAAGAAGAGTTTAGGGAAAAAGGAAGTTGGGGGAAGGATTCACTTTACACCAATACCTGAAGTTTTGCTCTAAGGCATTTTATTACAAAGGCCTGGCCTAGAACCTGGCTCCTGGACCTCCCCTCTGACTGTCCAGGACGGACCAGAACACAAGCAGGTTTGACTTCAGAATTCAGTTTCTAATTCAGTTCTAAGCTGCCCCGCAAAAGTCTTTCTTTGCTCAAAATGCAAACATGCCAGTTACCATCTTTGAAAGCTTTGCTCAGTCTCTTACTCAGCAGTGCTCAAGGCCTGGGGCTGGCTCTCTGAGTGGACGGTGGCTCGGGTGACCCCAAAATCAGAACAAATGGCCTATTCTTGAGGGAGGACCTGAATCACAACTCTTCTGCTCTGAGGCAAGCACAAAACTGCCTTCATTTCAAGGACCTTGAAATGAATGTAAGGTCACACTACCCGCCCCCACCTCACCACCGTTCCCCTGCTCCCCATCTTGACCTCCCCCATTACCCTCAGATCCTTCCTCCACCCTCTTGACCAGCAATCACTCACAGAATCTGGGTCAGGGTGAAGCTAGGGCGGAACAAATCCATGAACTCTCATAAGCAGCTCTATGCGGTATAGTGAGAAACTTCAACTGGTCCCTGGTTCTCCCTCCACTCCAGCCCCTGGTCCTGTCCTCCACTCCAATTCCTGCTCCAAAGGACTCAAAGCACAAGAACTCAAGCCCAGCAAAGCAGCTTCACAACACAAGGCCTCTGAAACCATCTTCCAGCAAGTGGGACTATAGCTGGCCACTCCTGCTTACATTCGTCAAGGAGACTGACATTGCTCTAATGGGGAGCCCACAGCAATGATCCAGGGCACCCACAAGTGAAATCTGAGCTTACCCCCCGAGCTCTGGCTTCAGTCCTAAGAACATCATTTCAATCCTGACTGTCAGCACAAAAGTCTATTGGATCCATTTTCTAACACACAGAGGTGAAGAGACAGTAAGTCCAATGGGTAAAGTGCTTGCCTAGAACATGGCAGGTCAGAGTCTGATATCCCTTTGGGTCCCCCCCTCCCAAGCACTGCCAAGAGTGTTCCCTAAATACAAACTCAAGCCTGAGCATCCTTGGGAATGGGCCCCAAATCAAAAAAGAAACAGAAACAAAAATAAATTGATTTTCCAGCATGTGCAAGGAAAAGAAATGGGCATAAAAGCCAACCAGAAAGGGGGTGGACTGATGGCTCCAGAGGCTGAAATGCCAGAGGTACAGCTCAAAGCAAATACAATGGGTGAACATGTGTCTCAGCAGAGAGCTTTGCATGGGTGAATCCCTGGTCCAATCTGTGGCCACACATACACAAATCATCAAGTTCTATTCAAAAAGCCTGTAATGGGGCTGGAGTGCTAGCATAGCATGGAGGGCACTTAGCTTGCATATGACCAGCCCAGTTTCCATCCCCACATCTCATAAAAGTCCCCCAAAGCACCACCAAGAGTGATTCCTGAGTGCAGAGCCAGGAATCAGTCCTGAGCAATGCTGAGTGTGGCCGCAAAACAAATACAAATAAAAAATGCACGTTACAGGCGAGTCTCTTTATGAAGAACAGAAAAGGGGTTCCTTCATCTGCAAAGTAGATACGAAACTGCCAACGGCAGCACCTTGTTTCTAAGGGGCCCAGGGGGACAGCAGAGCGCCCCCCCCCCAACCCGGCCCTCCTGTCTGCAGAAAGGAGATGGGACAGATTCGTCCTCAGCAAGAGGCAGAAGCCATGCCTCTTTATCAAGCCCCTCAGCCAGTGACGTGCCTTAGGTTGCAAGTAACAACATAATCTCCCAATTAGATAAGCTAAAAATGACAAGGAACAGACTGAGTCCTCGAACTGCAAATTCCAGGAAGAAGGCTAGATTCAGGACAGATGTGATCCAAATGCTGAGCAGGGTTCAGTCCTCATAGGAAACTGTCAGTGTCGACTGGGATTTCTAACTAGTGACTGACAGCTTAAAAGGAACAAAGAAACCCCAAAAACTAGTATCGTTTTTGGTTTTGGTTTGATTTGGTTTTTAGGGGGCCACACTCATTTGTGCTCAAAGATCACTGGGGATGCTCTGGGGACCCTATGGGATGCAGGAGATGGAACCCAGGTTGGTCACATGCAAGGCAAACTCCCTCCCCACTGAGTTCTATCTCCAACCCCTCACAGTGGGTTTCTGAAGTTGGAAAGATCTAGAATGAAGAGAAAGAATAGCAACAAAAACTTGATAGAGGGCCCAGAGAGATAGCACAGCGGCATTTGCCTTGCAAGCAGCCGATCCAAAGGTGGTTGCACAACCAAAGGTGGTTGGTTCAAATCCCGGTGTCCCATATGGTCCCCCATGCCTGCCAGGAGCTATTTCTGAGCAGACAGCCAGGAGTAACCCCTGAGCACCGCTGGGTGTGGCCCAAAAACCAAAAAAAAAAAAAAAAACCTTGATAGAAAAGGAAAAAAGAGAGAAAATCGTGATAGAGCTAAAAGTGTAAGGAAAAGGAAACAAATACGCACTTCTTTTGTGGGGGGGGGGACATCCGGTAACACTCAGAAATCCTTCCTAGCAGGTTCCGGGGAACATATGGGGTGCAGAGAATCGAATCTTCGTCCGTCCAGGTCGGCTGCATGCAAGGTAAACATCCTACCTATGTGTTATCGCTCCGGCCCCAAACACACACTTCTTTCATATTCTTTTTTTTTTTTTCTTTTTCTCCTCTTTTTGGGAGGTTCTCAAGCACTGCTTCTGAATCTCAGGATCCCTCCTAGCGCTTCTCCATCACACAAAGCAGCAACTCAATACAAGGACACAAAGATGGGCTGCTTCTCAGGCCCCAAAGTGCCAGAGACCACCAGAGGTTCCTCAGTATTGCTTGGGGACTCCTAGAGTCACCCCCAGAAATCCAAGATATACAGGAGAGGCCTTATGAGGTGCTGAAACTGAACCAGGGTTGGGAGAGAGCAAGATGTGAGCCCACACTCCAATCCCATCACCCTCTCTCTCTTTTTTTTTTTTGGGGGGGGGGCACACACAGTGAAGCCCAGGGGTTACTCCTGGCTATACGCTCAGAAATCACTCCTGGCTTGGGGGATGCCAGGGAATCGAACCATGATCCGTCCTAGATCAACCACATGCAAGGTCAATGCCCTACCGATTCGCCATCATTCCGGCCCCCTCTTCACCCTGTCTCTTACCGTATTCTTTTCTCTAGCTACTGCACCAATTTATAATCTTGCCACAGTTCTAAAAGAGCCCGGATGGAGATGAATACGTTGAATATCACAAACATGACTTGCCTGCCTGAGGTGAAACACAGAACTCAATGTCTCGACCTGATAGTGTCGTGACCCAGTTTTTCCAGGAACTTGTAAGAAGTATGAAAAAGTTAAGTCAAAAGGAATTCTTCCCAAGAAAATAACAGAGTTGTATTCAAAAAAGAAACGAATTATAAATATTACTGTGAAAGACTTGTTCACAATAAAAATTAAAAAAAATAAATAAAAGAATGCCATCCACCTCTCTGGATAAGAAATGTTTCTTTCTAAAGTCTCATTTCTTGTTTTGTTTGGGTTTCTGTTTGAGGGTTTTCTGGATTGCTTGTTTGATTGGGGGTTACAACTGGGCTTCTTCTTGATTCTGTGCTCAGGGATCACTTCTTATGGGGCCATATGAGATGCCAGGGACTGAACCCAGGTTGGGCTCATGTAAGGCAAACGCCCTACCCACTGTACTATCTCTCTGGCCCCTTCTCGAATTTCATTTTTTTTTTCTTTTTCTTTTTTTTTTGGGGGGGGGGGGGTTACTCCTATCTCTGTGCTTATAAATCACTCCTAGAAGTCTCGAGACCATATGGGATGATAGGAACTGAACCCAGGTCTGTCCTGGGTCAGCTGCATGCAAGGCAAATGCCCTGCTGCTGTGCTGTCTCTCTGGATCCTCTCAAGTCTCATTTCTTAATGCCAATTGGCAGTGGTCTATAGATAAAATGAGTCCACATCATAAAAGCTGCTAGAAACCTGCTGAATGAAGCAAATTGCTCATCTAATCTAGCTGGCACCAATGCGGCTGCTTCCTTATGCCTGAGACAACAGGTCAACCTCGTTGATAGGAACATCAGGTTCCACAGAGAACTTTTACAGTTTTTCAAGTGCAATACTGGTTACAGAAAGAGAAAAAAGTTCCCTTAAATTCAATGTAAATCCCAACACTTTCCTTTGAAGTAATCAAGGGCCTCCCATCAAAGAGAGGAAGCATTTCAAAGCAAACAGAAGCACCTCACAGAATTTCTTTTTTCCAGTCCTCCAAAGGCTTGTTCATTGAGCAAGGCATCTATCTTCCAGCACACAAGACCCACACTGAACAAAAGCAACCTTTTTAAAGAGTTAAATCTGTCACCACAGGGATTAAGCCACTGAAATGAGTGGATTTACCCCACTACTATCTTTCCTTTGCACCAAGGCACAGTCATCACTACGTACCCTCCCCCAAATTGATACCAATACTTTAAAGGGAAGGGGACAATCAACGTAATGACTATTCACTGCCCACAAGGAAAAGTAAGGGAAAGATGGGAAATGAAGAATGGAATGCAGAAATACAAGTGGAAGAGAGAAGAGAAAGTTGGGTTTGGGTTGGGTTTGTTTGCTTAGACTTTATAGTTATATTCAGGTACTCAGAACTTCCTCTGACCCCACAAAGTTAGATTTTGAGTTTTCATTATATACCCCAAGCCATACTCATCTTTTCCTCAGATTCTTTATTTTCTCCACCTTTTCTATTTCTGTCAAGATTGCAACCCATCCGAGCTGGAGGGTACTATAGCAAGGCAGAGTAAGCCCCAGCATTCCATAGGGTTTCCTCCATCGGGAGTGATTCCTGATTGCAAAGCCAGAAATAATTCCTGAGCCTCACCTGGTATTGCCCAAAAAGAAAAACAAAAGCAAAAAGATTGCTATTCACCCATCACCCACCCAATTTCCAAACACACATTGGGATATACAGATCCATCCATCTCCCTGAGATGTATCATTCACCATCCCCACCTGTATTTGGCAAAATGCAGACACAAGACACATAACTGCAAAATGCAGCTTTCATATGTCTGTGTTTCCAGGTTATCCTGTTTTAAAAAGTATTATTTAAAGGAGCCAGAACAATAGCACAGTGGATAGGCCGTTTGCCTTGCATGCAGCCACCCCAGGTTCAATCCCCGGCATCCCATAGGGTCCCCCGAGCCTGCCAAGAGCAATTTCTGAGCACACAGCTGGGAGTAACCTCTGAACACCGCTGGGGTGTGCCACCCCAAATGTATTATTTAAAACAAACTGTCTATGGTTTAGTTCCGGATCTGAACCAACAAGGCTCTGGGAAAAGTGTTTACATACCAACAGAGAAACTGAGATCCCCACACAATCATGAGACATGGAGCAAGCAGTATTGGGTTCATGGCTAATCTTGAGAGGACACTTTGGTTATGGATGAGTTTGTAAATGCTCCACTTCTTCGCATCTAGATGTCCCCAGCTAAGTGACATGCACCTTTTTACCTCAGTCTTCCCCTCTGATGAGAGGAGGCAGGACGATGAAGCCCTGAGGAGGCAGGAACAGTGAGAAGGTGGAGTCAGAGGACATGAGAGTCCCAGGTGTGTCAACCCTTCAGCAGGAGGAGAAGCCACATTGATTGACTGACACCTATCACAGAAATGAGGCTGAACTCTGAAGTCTGGTGTCAGCTACGCAGCAGCCAGTGAGCTTGACAGGATGGACTATGTGGCAGGAAGAGCAGACTTGAGGGGCACAAGGGACCAGAGCAGTAGGGCAGGCGTAAGGCATTCATCTCACATGCACCTGATCCTGCTTTGACCCCTGGTAGCCTGTGGTCCCCAACCAGCACCAGGAGCTTCCCTGGAGATGCCCCAACACCACTGAAGCAGTCTGGGTAAGGATCACAGAGCACAGCAGGGCCCAAGCAGCACCCCAGTTTCTCATGCTGAACCCCTCCCTGGTCTGATTGGCCGAGAATTGCCAAGAGGGTTCCCTGAGCCTCCTGAGCATCAGTTGGGAGACACCCCAAAAAAGAATAACAGTTTAATTGTTTATTAAAATTTTTTTTTGTTTTGGGGTCACATCTGGCAGTGCTCAGGGGTTACTCCTGGCTCTATGCTCAGAAATCGCTCCTGGCAGGCTCGGGGGATCATATGGGATGCCGGGATTAGAACCACTGTTCTTCTGCATCTAAGGCAAAAGCCTTACCACTATGCTATCTCTCTGGCCCAATTTAATTGGTTTTATAATAACTCCTCCCCCTGATCTCCCACCCCAAAAATAAGAGCAGTTCTGGAACTGGAGCAATAGCACAGTAGAGAGAGCACTTGCCTTGCATGTAACCAACACGAGTTCAATATCCATATTGAACCATATCCATATTAGACCATAGGGTCCCTTGAGCAACTCCACAAGTGATTCCTAAGCATAAAGCCAGGAGTTAGTCCTGAGAGCCACCAGGTATGGCCAAAAAAAAAAAAATTTAAACAACAACAAAAAAAAAAATACTGGTTCTAGCCAGTCTAGACTCACCAAAATATATTTTCATGCTCAAATGGCTGTCAAGGGGGCCGGTGAGATAGCATGGAGGTAAGGCGTTTGCCTTCCATGCAGAAGGACAGTGGTTCAAATCCCGGTATCCCATATGGTCCCCGTGCCTGCCAGGGGCGATTTCTGAGCATAGAGCTAGGAGTAACCCCTGAGCGTGCCGGGTATGACCCAAAAACCAAAAATCAAACAAGCAGACAAACAAATGGCTGTCAAGGAGGTAACAGTGTGATGAAGTTCAATCTTCAGTGACATCCACCGGTCAAGTGGCCCCCACACAGGAGGCCTTTCCATCTCTACCAGAATTTCTGCAAATGGGCTTGTTGCTTCACTGCTCTGAGGGCAGAAGAACTGGCAGGGCCCTACATGCCCAGAGATCTGCAAAGATCCAGACCTAAGGCTTCTCTGAGTTTTGAGGTGGTGGTGTAAGGCCTTGTATAATATCTGGTGAGCATCCCTTATAAACACAAGCATGAGCGAAGCAACAAAAATCTCTGCCCCCCAAGGATTCACAGAGTCGAAAAGCACAATCAAAGAGAATCCAAGGAAAACCTCAGAGCATGATAGAAACTTCTAGGACGAAGAGACCAACTCCTCGGGGAAGGCTCAAATTAGCCAGTGCTGCTAGCAGAGAAACTTGGGGTACATAGGGGACCCTTTGCCTGCCATCTCTCTGGTTTGAGACATATGAGGTTCTTCCTGCATGATTCTTGAGGACCTGATTTCTGGAGAATCCCAGGAACTCCTACTGTCACCCCAGGAACAGAGCCCTGAGCAGAAAAATCCCAGTCATTCGTTTTCCAGGTCTTTGATAATATGGAACATTCTAGATGGCCAGGGGGAAAAAAGGATCTCTTCGGGGTTCACTTTGTCTTAGAGAGTCAATGTCCTAAAGACTGTTCTAGAAAGACAAGAGTCTAACTCCATGACTAGACGGAGAGTGTAAGAGGGAATTGGTTGAATGTCCTCTGAAAAGCACCTGAAGAGCACCCAACTGGGCAAGTCTGGCCATGCGGATCAGTGTGACAAGAAATGCAATGAGAGGCCTGCCAGGAAGGCTGGACTGTGGGGACCAACCTGGGCTGGAGACTCGGCATTGTCGCCTTCTTCACATCTGAAAAGAGTCTAACAATGGAGAAACTGTGAGACAGTTGCTGTACCATGACAACAGCAGGCTCTGGCTCATTCTAACCAGGCTGGGGGGGTGAGGGGAATTGGCCACTCCAAAATATTCAGGCCCATGTCAGAAAGGTTTCACCCCCACATGAGGGTAGCAAGGGGTTTGAGGGACCACCAGGATCATCTGAGGTGATAACACTGTGTCTGTCCAGGAAAGCCTGTTGTTTGGGGGATAAGTGACTCCACAATCCATCACTGTCTTCACTTCCTGTGGAGTGAAGGGCGGTTGTGGGGAAATGGGGAACAGGTGAACCCTCAGATACTGTGACCCAGGGCCCCCTATGCCACTCACTCACTCACAGTCCCTTGTGGAATCAAGTCTGAGGGAACAAAGGTGGAGCTTTAGCGTCTGTGGAAAAGTAGCTGCCTGAGAAGCCAGGCTGAGTGCACAGGCTAAGAGGAAGCTGAGGTGCTGCAGTGAGGAGGCAGGGAGGGGAGCCTGCTAGTGACCCTCACACACACCCAGGCTTTGGGCCTACTTAGGGACCTCAGAGCAGAGATTGCAAGAATGCCTGAGGCTGTGACTCCTGACCTAACTGATCTTCACAGCAAAATCCAGGCACCGCTCACTTCTCTTCACACTGAGGAAATTTGGGGAAACCCTGTGGGAGGCAGGAGGGAGGAAAAGCCTCTCCCGGCTGTGCTGCAGCATGAATAATGCCAGGATGAAGCTTTGGGGTGTACTTGACGGACGCCCTCACCGACCTGTCAGCACAGGTCTTCACCTAAGAGCCAGAGGAAAGAGAGCCTATTATCTGCTTTCTCCTGATGGTTACCCATGGGCGCCCGGCCAAAGGCACTGTTCCAGCTCCCCCCAAATCCACTCCACAAGATTAACGGGGACTTGGAGCCAGTAGGGCCGGGACAGAAAAGATTCCCTGGTTTAATTTTCCCCTTTTCCATCTTCTAGTTTGGGATGATTTGGGGCCCCTTAAAAAAAAAAAAAAAACTCTGGCCAGAGCTGTAGAACAGCTTGCTCTAGGGTGTTTGCCTTGCTTATGGCTGACTCAAGATGGACAGGGTTCAATCTCCAGCATCCTATATGGCCTCCCGAGCCAGGAGCAATTTCTGAGGGCAGAGCCAGGAGTAACCCAAGCACCGCAGGGTTGGAGCACCAGCCTCAAAACAAAAGGAAACAAAACAAAAGAATACTCAGTGGGAAACAGCTGGGTTTTACTGTCAGTGGTGGAGACTGAGTCTGAGCAACCAAAGAGCTGACAGGAAGGAAGGGAGAAAAATATGAGTGGGTTTTTCATAAACACCCTGAATACTTTGAGGTAGACCAGGTAAAGACCCTGGTCCACCAGCACCCCCAATAATAGGGTGGTACAAGCTAAAAAGAATGGGAGATGCCTGAGCACAAGCAGGCTGGCTGCCTCCCAGACCCCAGAACTTTCTCATAGCTATAAAAGAAAAAGCTTCACTTCTTCATGCACTTGCTTCACTAGTCCAAATCACAGCTGTAAGCTAAGTCTTATCTGTAGTGTACCTATCTGAGACCCTGGATCTAGGTGTAGTTCCCAAGACCCCTCCCAGAAATGGAATAAATAAAGATGGGGCTGGATGGCGATGGATTTCTCTCTCTGCCATCCCAGGCCACGTGGCTTTGCAACCCCCATCCAACCGGCGGGTCCCAGGCCCAGGTGAACGGCGGAAATCAAACTCATCCAGAAACAGGCATCAGGAAGCATTAACTTTATTCATGCCCTATCCACCACATGTGTGGTTTCTATCATAACCTTTCAAGCACTAGTTATTCTTGGCCCTGCATCTTAAACTCCTTTCAGCCATCTTCCCTTTGGGCTCCATGCTGGTCAAAGACCAGAACGCAGAGACCCAAAAGCCAGAGCGCCCAGCAGCGCAGAAAGGGCCCGAATCCCCTCCGTCCAAGGCTTATCTAACTTTTCCAAGACGCCTCCCAGGAATGGGCGGGGTCTTGCAGGTAAGGTAACACCTAATATTCAGTTCCCAAGACCCCTCCCAGAAATGGGTGGGTCTCAGGTAGCTACACCTAGATCCAGGGTCTCAGATAGGTACACTACACTTATCTTCTAGAACAGTCATCACTGACCCTAGCAAGGTTAAGAATATGACCTTGCCACCTTCCAGATGCAGTTTGCATTAGGAGGAAAGGGGGTGCAGGGTGGATTCGAGGAGCATAAAAGTAACAAAACAGATGGAGGAAGAATTTTACTCCTGCCCCATAATTTCCACTGCAACTTTTATTTTAAAAAGTACTGCCTGCTGGGGCCGGAGCGATAGCTTGGAGGTAAGGCGTTTACCTTTCATGCAGAAGGTCATCCATTCGAATCCCGGAGTCCCATATGGTCCCCGTGCCTGCCAGGAGCAATTTCTGAGCATGGAGCCAGGAGTAACCCCTGAGCACTGCCGGGTGTGACCCAAAAACCACAAAAAAAAAAAAAAAATACTGCCTACCCACTTGAGGTCACTATAAAAATCTACTCTCTCTCTATGGATAACATAAAATATTTTCAAAGCAAACCTTTCTTTTTTCTTTTTTTTTAAACTTTATTTATTGGGACCAGAGTGGTGGCACAAGTGGTAAGGTGTTTGCCTTGCAACGAGCTGACACCTAGGACGGACCATGGTTCTATCCCCCGGCATCCCATATGGTCCCCCATGCCAGGAGCAATTTCTGAGTGCGTAGTCAGGAGTAACCCCTGAGCATCAGAAAACAAAATAAAAAATAAAAACACCAAACTTTATTGATTGATTGATTGATTGATTGATTGACTGATTGATTGGTTTCTGGGCCAAACCCAGTGGAGCTCAGGGATCCTCTTTACTCTGCACTCAGAAATCCCCCCAGGTAGGCTGGGGACCACGTGGGATTCCAGGAATCGAACCAGGCCCCTCCCACGTCAGCTGCATGCAACGTAAATGCCCTACTGCTGTGCTATCTCTCTGGCCCCTTTCAAAGCAATTGACATAGACCTATGTTTTCTTTGCACCCTCATATTTTTCAGGAATGGTGAGGGGCTTACCTGAAATCTAGAAAGGCCACTTTGTGACCAAGTGTTTGCAGCTTGGTGTGACAATGTTAGAAGTTAAAGGACAGGCCCGGAGAGATAGCACAGCGGCGTTTGCCTTGCAAGCAGCCCATCCAGGACCAAAGGTTGTTGGTTCGAATCCCAGTGTCCCATATGGTCCCCCGTGCCTGCCAGGAGCTATTTCTGAGCAGACAGCCAGGAGTAACCCTTGAGCAACGCCGGTGTGGCCCAAAAACCAAAATAAAAAAAACTTAATTTGTATCGGGGCCGGCGAGGTGGCGCTAGAGGTAAGGTGTCTGCCTTGCAAGCATTAGCCAAGGAAGGACCAAGGTTTGATCCCCGGCGTCTCATATGATCCCCCCAAGCCAGGGGCGATTTCTGAGCGCTTAGCCAGAAGTAACCCCTGAGCATCAAATGGGTGTGGCCCGAAAAAAAAACAACAAAAAAAAAAGTTAAAGGACAGATGTCCCCTCAGCTCATGTAGGAAAATAAAAGAATCAGGAATAAATGTAGACAACATGTATGCTGGCTCGTGTACAAATAAGCAGTTCTGTCAATGGCCAGCCCCTTTCACTCAATTTCTTCCGATTCTCTTTCAAAACCACACAGGAGTTGGGACAGACCCCATATCTGCACGCGCACACACACACACACACAGAAACATCAGGTGGGGAAACTATGACTCGAGTTCCTTAGAGAACAGCCCCTTACAAATCCTCCATTCTACCTTCACACAAAATGGACTAACAATTTGAGATGTCCTCACTATGATACTCCCTTGAAAATAGTTTCTAGAAAGCTGGTAGTGTAGGAGCCTTCGGATAAAACCAAGCTGCTTCTGCAAAGGAAAATAACAAGCATAGGTGAAAATATTTTTATTCGAATAGGTCGTACAAAGTCTGAGGAGGGGCCGGAACGATAGCACAACTGTAAGGCATTTGCCTTGACTGCAGCCAAACTGGGACAGACCAGGGTTCAATACCTGGCATCCCATATGATCCCTCAAGCCTGCCAGGAACTATTTCTGAGCGCAGAGCCAGGAGTAACCCCTGAGCACTGCTAGGTATTAGGCCCAAACCAATAAGTAAATAAATAATTTAAAAATAAAACATAAAAAAAATGTCTGAGAGGGCTGGAGAGATAATATGGAGGTAAGGCATTTGCCTTGCATGCAGAAGGATGGTGGTTCAAATCCTGGCATTCCATATGGTCCCCCAAGCCTGCCAGGAGCGACTTCTGAGTGTAGAGCCAGTGGTGATCCCTGAGCGCTGCCAGGTGTGACCCAAAAAAAAAAAGTCTGAGAAGGAAAAACTCAACTGTCTGATTGGAAAGCTGTTATAGACTTGTGGGGAGCACTTGAAGGCTGGGCAGAGGTTTTGCATGCTGGGGCCAGGCTGCATACCTAGCACAACTTGGTCCCCCCCCCCCCCAGCACCCTCCACAGTGACTCCTGAGAACTGACCTGAAAGTAACTCTTGGGCACTGCCGGATGTGGGCCCCAGCACCAAAGAGACAATGTTTATTCTGTTCTGCAAATATTCAAGTACGGAAACAAGTCTCTGAGTGAATCCACACGCTCCAGGCCATGTGACTCATTAAACACCAAACTGCATAAGACTAAATTACATCCTGTTGTTGAGTGTGTGTGACAATGACAAATTTAGCACAAATTCACCCCCAGCACCAGAAAAGCAATAAGCACCCCCAATCCTGAGCCCCAGATCCACGACTAAGCCAGTGTTTCCCAAGGGAGGGAGAGGGAGAGAGGGAAGTAGAGGAGAAAGGGAAGTAGGGAAGGATGGGAGGGAGGGAGGGAGAGAGTGAAGAAAGCCTCCTGGACCCAAGAAGGGGAAGAAAGGGCATCTGGACACCCCCAGAGCCTCTGGTGTGTGTCCAGAGGGCCCAGGATCACCCCAGGCCATGTTTCCTCTGGGCCAATGACCCTTGACAACGGGATACTCCAGAGATGCTGGAACAAGCACCTCCTCTCTCCATCAGAAATGGAGGTGTCCTTCCCGGCCATGCCCCAATGCTCACTGTCACACAGATCGAATCGAATTGTGTCACTCTCCTACTTGATACCCATATACATCATGCCACTGTCTGGTCCATGGATATATCTCTCTCTCTGGTCCATGGATCTCTCTCTCTCTCTCTGTCTCTCTCTGTCTCTCTCTGTCTCTCTGTCTCTGTCTCTGTCTCTGTCTCTGTCTCTCTCTCTCTCTCTCTCTCTCTCTGAAACATGCCAGGTTGGGGGTGCTGCAGGAAAGGACAGGGAGGGGTCACGTCTATGGGGGAGACCACTTGTAACTGAAACTGTCTCAGCAAGTACTGGAAAGACTATTTTTCAAACAAAAAATCAGAGATCTAAGTACAGCAAGTAAAGTTCTTACCTTCATGTGGGTGTCCCTGGTTCAACCCCTGGCATCCCAGAAAGTCCCCTAACCACTTCCCAAGGAGTGATTCCTGAGTGCAAAGCCAGGAGTAATGCCTGAGTATTGAGTATCATCAGATGTGGGCCCCAAAATTAATGAATTAATTAAATAAAAATAAATATTTCAAAGTGCCTCTCCCAGATATGCACAGTGGGGAGAGGCAGATCGGAGGTTGAGGGGCCCCTTGGTGGGAAGTAGAGGGGTGTTGAAACAATGTACACATACACTAAATCAGAAATAACTTATTTCAGTGACTAAATGTTAAATATTTTTGTAATTAAAAAAATTTTAATCACCAATGACTTCCAAATCTTTCCTCTTTCCTCTCATCTTTCTATTGTACACACACATACATACACACATGTATACACACACATATATGAGCACATACATACTCTGACTCCACTCATACTCTTGCCTGGCAAGAAGAGTCCTGTGCATGCCCACACCCCAAGGCTCAGAGCTACATCCCTGTGACAGCAATACCCCCTTTGAGGGTTACAGAACACCATGGCTGATCTTTGTTCCAATGCGCACAGACAGAGCATTTCCACAGGGGTCTGAATAGTCGATGACCATCTTTTCCTAGAGACACGCCATTGTAGGGCCCTGGTTAAATCGATGATTTGGTGCACGTCAGACATCAGAGCTGGCTGGGCCACCAACTTCCAGTGAGGATGCGACTCACAGTACTTCCCTCTCTCATGGTACATCTTACCGCAATACTTCCTCTCATGGTACTCCTTACTGTAAACTTGCTGTAATGCTACTCCTTACCACCATACTTTATCTGATGGTTCTCCTTACCACAATACTACTTCTTATAGTACTGTAATAGTTCATTCCATAGTATTCCTTACCACAACAGTTCCTCTGATGGTACTCTGTACAATAATACTGCTTATGGTGGAATGAGTTACCATAATATGATGTATTATGATGTACTCCAAAGAATACTTACTCTGCTGGTACTTCTTACAACATTAATTCCTATGATGGCACTCCACAGAATGATACTCTGGGGTACTACCTACAATAATACTTACTCGGATGATACTCCTGAGGATACTTCCTCCTGTGATGCTACTTACAATGATACTCCCATGATGGTACCCCTTAGCAGGGCCCTTCCCAGGACGGTTCTGGGCACCACCAGGCTCACTGGCCAACTCAGTGCAACCATCAACTATAGTTATTTACAATCTTTCAAATCACCAAAATACTTTTTGTTTTAATACGAGAGATCACTTCTCATAGCCCTGAGAAATTGAAGAGATGACAGAAAAAGGAGATGCAGCAGCATGTTCTGTAAAGCATCACAGAATGACTTGGCATCTGGAAACTCAAACAGGGATAGAAAGGAAATACAGACTGGCCATTGCTAGCCAGACTGGGATCTGAGCCCCAGAGAAAGGGGGAGGCCTTTGCATGTTTCCACATTTTCTTATGGCTGAGATGCTCCCAGATGAAAAGTGGGGAATGAATTCGGGAAGTCAGCGAAAAGGGGGAGGGGGGCGTCCTCAGCGCTGCTCAGGGCGAAAAAAGCATCCCTCTCGTTTATCCTGCCAGGCTCATCTCTCAGCCCGCCTAGGGCGTCTCCTCCCTCAACCCTGGAGCGGGCAAGGAAGGCGCCCGCCCTGCCTTCATCTGGGCCCCAGAACTAAGCCGCTTAATTACAGAGTCCGCTGAGGTTTTTGTTCAAGTGAAAAGAAAAAAGAAAATCATAATAAGGCACCTCTTGAAATTCCACTCAGATTACCAACCGCGAGGCACAGCTCAACTCGACTCCATCCAGTAGCAGCTCTGGGCATTTTTCTGCGGTGCAAGAGCCGGCGCTACAACGTTGAAATGACTGGATTTGCCCAGTGCACCAAGGCTAGAACTAACTAGCACCTGACCAGGTAAAAGTGGATCCTGGCACCCCAGCCTCGGGAGAAAAAAGGCGGATTTCCAGTCTTTGAAGTATCTGAACTTTTGACCTCCTCGCAAAATGTCACCAAGGAATTCTTGTACCCTGACACTAGAAAGAAAAGATTTTATTGAATTCATTTTTCCCCCTTGAACTCGTTCCATAAAACACTGCTTTGACGACGTCAGCTGCGCCCAAAGTTAAAAAATAAAAACTAAGAAGAACATTTAAACGAATCATCCAAACGCTGCACACATATAAAATCATGCGACACGCACCCTTGCGCCCACGTAGAGCGCTCTGTTGGGCTCTGGCATGCAGGACGCCTCCGACTCCCCGCTGTCCCTTCGTCCCTTCAAAGCGCACACACCCCAGCAGCCCCGATCGGGAGACCCTAAAACACGAAATCTGCCTCCTGAGAAAACCAACCGGCGCGTAAAACTCAACTAGCCCGGGCGGCCGCAGCAGAGACCAACGTGTCCAAAGGGCGCGCACGGGGGTCCCGGAGTGATGCGGACCGGACGAGGCGTCGGGTTATTGGGGAGGCGCGCACCTGAACCGGGCCCGGAGCGCTCTGGGGTCGTTTCTCTGCACGTCTCGGTTGCCTGACCGGGCCCTCGGAGAGCAGAAAAGCGCCTTCTCGGCTCCCCGCCAGCCTCCCGCAACGACACCGACGCCGGCGCGCGCGCGCGCCCCGGACCTGGCAGTCACCTCCAGGCACCGCCCCGCCCGGGAGCGCAACCATGTGGGGGTTCCCGCGGGTGGGGCAAGGTGAAAAGCCCCCGGGTGCGCGCCCGCGAGTGCTAGCTGGGTGCAAACAGCCGAGGTGCAAAGGGGGCCGGGGTGGGTGCGCGGGACTCACCGAGGCAGCGGATCTGGAACCCGGAGGGTGGACGCAGAGCCCGGCGCGTCCAGCCCTCGCGCAGCGCCTCCAGATGCTCCTCCTTGCCTTGAATCAGGAGGACCTGCTCGTCGATCCAGCCCAGGAAGAAGGTCTCCGCCACCGCGGCCGTCACCTTCTTGTTCCAAAAGTGTTGCATGTTCTCGGCTTTGAAGTCGGCGAAGATCTCGTAGCCGATGTGGTGCCGCGCCAGCTGCTGGGGCCGCTCCGGGGGCGCAGGCTGCGGGGACCCCGACGCTTCCCCCACCGGGCTCAGGACGATGGCCAGGGAGTGAGGCGCGATCTGCAGAAACTTCTCCATCTTTTCAGGCGCGCCGACAGCCCCGCGCTCACCGGCACCGCGCGCTGCTCCCGGGAATCGCCACGGGGACGTCGCTGAGTGAAAAGGGGGGAAAGTTAGCGCCCCCCCCCAAAGCCCACACTCACACCCTTGCACACACACACACACACACACTTACACGCGCACACACACACTTGCAGGCGCGCTTTGGAGACCCGGGTTGGCGGGTGCGGAGCGCAGTGGACCCCCAACTCCGCGCGCTTTACCTGCAACTCGGGTCCACCCTCCGGGCACCGCTCATTTTCCGGCCGCTGCACCCCAACTTCGCTCGGCTTTGCCCGAGGCCCCGGCCAAGGGCGGAGACCGGGCGGGGATGGGGGGGGGGCGGTTCTCGCCGGGGCCGGGGAAGCCGCTTAGCCGGGCCGGGTCGAGCTAGGCTGGGTTGGGCCTGGGCGGGAGGAACCTCGTGGTGTTGGACGCGGCCCACGGCTTGGGGGCCCACTTGCGAGGTGGGAGAGCCTCGCAGGCCAGAGGGACGCGGTGGACCCTGGGGTCTCCGTTCCCGAGCCGCGCGCGTCGCTCCGCCCCACGGCCCACCTCCAGCTGGAACAAGTGGATTCGCCCGGGGTGCCGCTGTCCTTCGCCAGACTTGAAAAACTTGGTCAATCTCGGAAAATGGTTGCTGCCAGGTCCCCAAGTGCCCAGGATAGGCCTCCTCCTCCCTTAGCTCTCTCTCTCTCTTTCCTCTCTCTCTCTCTCTCTCTCTCTCTCTCTCTCTCTCTCTCTCTCTCTCTCTCTCTCTCTCTCTCTCTCTCTCTCTCTCTCTCTCTCTCTCTCTCTCTCTCTCTCCCTCTCCAATTAAACTTTTCTTTATGTAATATTACATTTGGAGAAGAGTCATCAAAAGTATAACAGAGAGCCAGACCAATAGCACAGCGGTTTGCCTGGAACGCAGACAACCCAGGACTAACCCGGATTCAATCCTGGGTATTCCATATGGTCCCCCAAGCCTGCCAGGAGCGATTTCTGAGCGCAGAGTCAGGAATAACTCCTGAGCATCACCGGGTGTGACTCCAAAACCAAAATTTAAAAAGTATAACAGAGTACTCCCCTAGCCATATACCCCAACTGATAACACAGGACTCACTTCCTGGCAGACTTGGGGACCATATGGGATGCCAGATATCAGAAGGGTCAACTACTTGCATAGCAAGTGCCTTCCCCACTGTAGAAACCTCCAGCCCTGGAGAAATATTAAGCTGCGAAAGTGCAGAGACAGAGAGTTCTATGATGGATCAGTAAGTCCTATGTGCTCACTCTCAGGCCTCTGGTCCTACGGCAGCAATAGCTAGACCCAGAAGTACACAGTCCTTTCACTTCCCATCATGCTTCCTTGCACCTGAACACCCAAACAAGCCACTATTTCCGAAAGTGCTTCCACATTACCTGCTGGAAAAGAGGGAAGCAGAATCTTCCACCTATATCTTTTCTGGCTTCTTGACCAGCTTTCTTTTCTTTCTTTTTCCTTTTTTATTTTACTGTGGCTTACAGAGTAGTTTATAGGAGTTGTTTCTGGTGCTCAATATTCCAGCACCAATCCCACCATAGATGACACATTTCCTCTACCCTGGTCATCAGTTTCTCAACTTACCCCAAGTCTGTCCCTTGACAGGTACAAATAATTTATTTAATATTGCTCGGCATAATTAAAAGGTGGTATGGAGTTATGGGGAGGGCGACCACTGCATTAAAAGAAAATTGGTGAGCATTCCCTATCTCACAACGGGTCCTTATGTTTTTGTCTGAAGGTCTAATGAGCCGTTTATTGCCAGATCGGTGTTCTGTGTTGATTCTATTTAATGAGGTTATGTGGCTTCCATAATAAATCCACATTAAATGTGTTGGCATCTTGGAAAGTTGATATTAACATTATGGAGGTGTCTAGTGGCTGCGTACATAGCCATGCATTGACCAGCTTTCTTCCTCTGAGCCACTTTCCAATACCCACTGTCCCACATTGAGTTCTGCTTTATGCTTTTTTCTGCTTAGTTTTTGGTTATAAGGCCACACCTGGCAGTGCTCAGGAATCACTCCTGGCAGTGCTCAGAGGACCATCTGGGGTGCCAGGGATCAAGCATGGGTTGTCTGCTTGCAAGGCAAGTGCCATACCTGCTATGCTATTGCTCTGGCTCTGGGCTCTGCTTTAAATTGGGAAAATGAAATGACCTGTTTGAATGATTTTCCCAGTACAAACAGCATCCCCTAGTCCACAGCCAGGGAATAATGAGGTTCATAGAGTTACCTCCAAACATTGCCAGAGTTGTGACATGATGCGTCTTTTCCATGTTCCACTGCTCCTCTCTGGGCCCAGCTTTGAGAATTAAGTTGAGACAAAGACTCCAGCTTCCCCTCCCTCCTGCAAAGAGCCTCTTTTCCCCAACAGAGCTGAACCCCAGAGCTGAACCCCAGTATGTCCAGACAAGCCCTATCAAGAAACTCTTGACACACCCAACCCAGGACAGCTGACTGCCTTGGGGCAGCTTACTCAGAGCTTAGAAAGCTGCAAATTCTCTAGTCCATTCCACATGCTTAGGGGTTCCTGTCATGGTGCCCATTTCACAGATGCAGAGGTGAAGGCGCCCCAGATGTCCATCATGGGGACAATAATTACTGAGCAGAGTCACAGCGCCAATGCCTTTCCAGAGTGGTGGAAGAAAGGAGGGTGTCCAGGGACTGGCACCACGGAAGAACCTCTGGGAGGGGCTGACCCTGGACTCCAACCAGCCAAGGTCTCAATGGCTACACTTCTGCCATCCTGGGGACCCTCGTGCTATGTGGCCTTCCTGTCACAGAGGTGCTGTATCTACAGAAAGGAAGCGGTCAGCACTCTTGGCAAGCAACAGTTTCATTCCTGAGGCTCAGATCCGAGGCCTTTCTCTTGCCCCCAGCAGCAGTCAGATTTCCTGGCGAGCGTCCAGAGGTTAGAACTGACCCCAGATCAAGTGCCTCATTCTTTAAAAACCTCCCAGAGGAGGGCCAGAGGGGTAAGGCTAGAGCACATGCTTTGTCAGCAGGAGAACCAAGTTCCCAGCCCAACCCCTCATGAAGTTGGGGGTGGCCCCCAAACCAGTCAATAAAAAAAAAGCACCAAGAGAAACAGCACAAATCTCTGCAAGCTGCCAACGCCATTTCAAATCCCAGCCCTGCTTAGGTTTTCTCCAGTACCCCCCAGGGTTAGTCCTGAGCACAAAGGCTGGAGTAACCCTAGATCATCACCAGGTTAGCCCAAATTTTCCTTCAAAAAATGCTCCAGGAGGAGACACAATAATTAGTCCATTTTTTTTTCCAAGTTCGTGTGGGTGGATTTGGCCTCCAGTGGGCAAAATTCAGGCAACGATGAAAGGCCTCAATAGCTGGTGGTTCCATCTAGTTCACAGCTCTTTAAATCCTGTGGTTGAGCATTAATGAAAGAGAAAGAAGAGAGAGAGGGGAGAGAGACAGGAGAGAGAAGAGAGAAAAGTAAAATATTTGCTTCTGAGGGAGGCAGGAAGGAAGGTAGGAGGGAAACTAGGGACATTGGTGGCAGGAAATGTGCCCTGGTGAAGGGTGTTGGACATTGTAAGTCTGAAACTCAAATCAGGAACAACTTCGGAACTGTGTATCTCATGGTGATTCAATTAAATAATTTTTTTTAAGTTTTACCCTTCTAACTGTCAAACCCAAACTCAACAGCCCCAGCCTGAAAACAAAAACTCATCTGTTGTGAAGCAAGATCTCCCTCAGTCACGCCAAATTACTGTACTTCACGGAATCATTATCACTTCCTTCGTGCCAAATATTTTTTTTTGGGGGGGGGGGGGAGTGCAACAGTTATTTGATGCTTTTGTTTTTCAACTATTTCGCTGTTACTGAAAAGAACAGGGTGTGACGACTAAGTGGTAAAACTGGCAAGTCTTTTATCCCTGAAATGTCTGATGGTCTTAGTCATTCTCATTCTGAACGTGTAATCCTCGGCATCCCATATGGTCCCCAGAGGCACTGCCAGGCTCTGAATGCAGAGTCAGAAGTAACCGCTGAGAACTAACCAGTGTGGCCCCAATTCCTCACCAGAAAAAGCTGTTAAACATCTGGATAAAGGGCCGGAGTGATAGTACAGTGGTAGGGCATTTGCCTTGCACACACCCAACCCCAGCCCCTATTGTATTCACAGCTTCCCATATGGTTCCTCGAGCCTGCCAGGAGCAATTTCTGTACACAGAGCCAGGAGTAACCCCTGAGTGCTGCCAGGTGTGACCCAACACCCCCCCCCAAAAAAAATCTAGATAAACTTACTGGGGCTGGGGAATGGGGGTGGGAGGCTTCATGCTAGGACACATGCCTCACACTTGGAGCATCTGGGTTCAGTTTCTAGCAACCAAAAACGAATCACACTAATGTGTTCTTGAAACATTCCAATGGTGTGAAACAGATTGACTTACTTTCCTAAGACTTTCTCCTCTTTCTTCTCCTAGCTACGCTGGCTATGGTGATGGTGGGGTCCTTGGTTGTGCACCTTTCACTGGGGTCACACAATTTAGTTTAGTTACACCAGCTTGGATGGACCCCAGAGTCTTCACACCCTGTTTTGTCACCAGGGTCCCAGACAGCAGAGATAACAGGAAGTAGTTTGGTGATGGGCATCAAACTCTTGGCCTTGTGTTTTCAAGGTGAACACTGCTGCTGGGCCAAACAAAGAGCTCTGTTCATGTGGGTCCAGAGGAAGGAGTCCAAGCTCTGTAGGCAGGAAACTCGGACTTCATTCCCAGACCTGCAGAGTTCACTCCAACCCCCTGAACATCCCCAAATCTCTCTCAAGTACTCAGCTGGGAGTGGATCATCCAGAAGTACCATCAGGTATAGCCCCATCACCAAACCAAGAACCGGGTCATAAATGAGGCTGACTGGGGCTTATGAATGAGAAGTGAGTTTGAGGACTGACCATGTCAACAAGGGTAGAGGAAATGCATTGGGCTTCTGGAAAGTTCTAATCATGCCAAGCAAAGTACTTCGGGTGGTCTTTCATTTGAAGGTCCTGCGAGCAATTGCACAGACTCTCAGACAGGAGAATACACCCCATTTTCCCAGCACATTCTACCTACAGGGCCCCCCAAAAAAAGCTCTGCCTTAGTCACCTCATAGAGATCATGGGGAGTTTCAGTCCCAACTGGAATAGATGCTTCCTATTAAAACTGGGTTTCTTGGGTCTGAAATGATAGCATAGTGGAGAAAGCATTTGTCTTGCACATGGTCAACCCAGATTTGATTCCCAGCATCCCATGGAGTTCCTCGAGGCTGCCATGAGTAATTTCTTTTTCTGTTTTGTTTTAATTTGGGGGCCATACCCTATGATGTTCAGGGGTTACTTCTGACTCTGCACTTAGAAATCACTCTGGGTAGGGCCACAGCAGTGGCGCTAGAAGTAAGGCATCTGCCTTGCAAGCGCTAGCCTAGGACAGACCTCAGTTCAATCCTCCCAGCGTCCCATATGGTCCCCCCAAGCCAGGAGCGATTTCTGAGCCCATAGCCATTGAGCATCAATGGGTGTGGCCCAAAAAAACAAAAACAAACAAAACAAAACAAAACAAAACAAAAAAAGAAATCACTCTGGGTAGTGTTCAGAGGACCATATGGAATGCCAGAAAGCAAACCCAGGTCTGCCATGTACAAAGCAAATAAATGCCCTACCCACTGTGCTGTCGCTACAGTCCTAACCAGGAGTAACCCCTGAATGCTGCCAGATGTGGCCAAAAACAAGAGGGATTTCTCTGCTGGTCTCCTACTAGCTTCTAGAGCAAAGCCCTGGAGCTGTGAGATCCACATTTTCAATCTTCCCTCCACATTAGGCTCTCAGTGCTAATTCCATGCTTAGTGCTCAGGAACAAGCCCAGTGGATCAAGTCAGGCTGGTGTCCCTCCATGGAAGGGTACATAGTGGCCTCAAGTGAAAATTATCTGGCACCCCAGGACAAGGTAGGGGTGGTATAGAGGCTGAGGTTCAGGAAGTGGCCCACCTCCCCCAACACACACAAACACACCAGGCAAAGACTGGCATGCTCTGTCCTGCACAAAGGAGAACCCACTGCCCTGGGCATGGGCAGATGCCTCAACTCAACTCTGCCTACAGGGACGCTGGGTTCCCTCAACCCACACTTCGGGGCTAGAAATGACCCCCGAGCATGGTGGGTGTGGACCCCTAAAAATAGAAGGGAAAAAAACAAGCTAAGTTTTTCTTTCTGAAACTTTTGCTCTATAGCCTTATTTACTGCACTTGGGTGTGAATCAGGCTCCAGTTATGAGTGGTATCTGCTTAGATCTGCCCTGCTCGGCCCCAAAACTAGCCATTTAGGGGACCAATCCCAGGTTCCCTCTAGCCTGCAGCCAGTGTGTGTATGGTGTGTGTGTGTGTGTGTGTGTGTGTGTGTGTGTGTGTGTGTGTGTGTGTGTGTGTGCTCGCGCACGTGTATATAGGGTAAAGAAGAGAAACATCCAAGTGTTTCTCAGGAGTTGGGAGCCCCACCTGGCAATTCTGGGTCAATCAGGATGGGGATTCATTGCAAGGAACTTGAGGATGCTATGGAGCAGATGTAACCCATTGCACCATCTCTCTGGCCCTCCTGTGTGAAATGGTTTTTCCTGGGTTGCACACAGAGGCTGCTTCTGGCTTTGAGGCCCAGGAAAGTGCAAATTCTCCTTCCTCTGTCTGGCTTAGTCGCTCCAGGCAGGCCTCCCTCTCCCCATCCTGGTGGTCATCACATACCTCTTCTTCCTTAAGGCTCAGAGGTAGACAGAGGTCACCGATATGGCCCCTTAGTAAGAAGCTAGAATGGTTTGGAGCCAACAGCACCCCCTTTCGGTGGCTAAGAGGAGGAGCTCGAAGGAGGGGCAGAGATGTGGGGGCACTGCTCCCTGGGCCACCCCCTAGGTCCAGACCCAAGGCGTATCTGGGCTTGAATTCAACTTCGATTGTGACATGCCTAGAAACCCTCCCACAATGCCCCAGTCTTGGTTATTAGGGCACTTTCTGGATAACCCTCTTTTACCATATTGGACCATGTAGTGCCCTCTAAGTTGATGAAGTTAGAAATGGGGGGCCCTAGGGACAAACCCTCCTCATCCCACTCCCATCACCTCCTTCCCAGCCAGTACTGGGGGCTCTCACTTCACTGAGAGTGGGCTCTAGAGCTGGTTTTGCAGGTCCCCGGAAGAAGGAGAGAGTAGGAATGAGGCTGAACTTATAAAATTCAGCACTAAGGTTTTGGGGTGTCATTCTTTTACATAAGATCTCTCCTCAATTTGCCCTCCCCCGAATCCTCTTTTCGAAGCTATCTTGCTTCCTAATCCCAGAACAAGAATTTTCTCTTTTTTTTTTTTTTTTGGTTTTTGGGTCACACCCAGCGGTGCTCAGGGTTACTCCTGGCTGTCTGCTCAGAAATAGCTCCTGGCAGGCACGGGGACCATATGGGACACCGGGATTCGAACCAACCACCTTTGGTCCTGGATCGGCTGCTTGCAAGGCAAATGCCGCTGTGCTATCTCTCCGGGCCCCAAGAATTTTCTCTTGATCAGAACTCTCAACTGCTTTTTTTTTTTTTTTTTTTTTGGAAGAATAACTTTGACTAAGCTCCTTTCAATCTAAAAATATAAATTCTTTCCTTCAGGAAGTCACCGCTCCCTTCCCCTCCATATCTCTGAGGAAATACTGCAATTCTTGCTAGAATGATGTTTTCTTAAAAAATAATAATAAGGAAGCCCAATGGAACAAAGTTCCTCCCAACCTTTGCTCTGAGCCAACAACATCCTCAAAGATGACCAGAGATAGCGGGGCCCTCAGTTCACAACGTCACACACCCACATTGACTTTTTTTATTTAAATGGAACACCCAGTATGGAGCTCTCAGCTACTGGCAGCTCTGGGCTCGGAGGTCACTCTTAGCTGTACTTGGGGGACCAGATAGTGCTGGGGGCCGAACCTGAGCCTCCTCTCCCCTCTCATCTCTCTCTTCCCTTCCCTCTCCTCTTTCCTTTCTCTCCCCTCTCCTCTACCACACTCTTTTTTCTCCTCTCACTCCTCCTCTTTCCTTTCTTCTCTCCTCCTCTGTCTCCCTCTGCGCCCCCACCCCTCTCTCCTTTCTCTCTCCCTCCCTCTCCTTCTTCTTCTCCCTCTCCTCTCCCTTTCTGCTTCCTGGGAGAGATGTTTCAATCTCAGGGAAAGTCAGCAAGACTTGGCAAACCTTCTGCATTGCAGGGGGACACAGGACCCCAGAACTGGAGTCTGGAGTCTTGTCTGCCTTCCCTCGGCTGAGTGAACGACAGGAATTTGCTCTCTCTCGCTCTCTAATCCTCTGGAATGAACGTCCTCAAGCACACCTGCCAGTCTCCTGACCAGCGAGCACCGCCTCCCTCCAGGCCCTGTCCTGACCTGCCCACACTGCACCACACAATGATCCCACACTGGCTGCTTATCCCATCTCTCTGCACATCCGGGCAGCGCGGGGAGTTCAGAGGGACTCTTGTGAGAGCCCAACACTGTTTTCTGGTGCCTGCTGGGAGCCCAAGGGTAGTGGCATGTCAGGCCAGTTTGCCTCCCCCAGCTGCCTGGACAGCTGGAGGAGACACAGACCAAGAAAGGTGACACAGGTTAAAGACAGGCCAGGGACCAGAGGGAAAGGACAGCAGGGAGGGCACTTGGTTTGCACACAGCCAACCCAGCTTCAATTCCTGGCATCCCATATAGTCCCCTGAGTACTGCCAGGAGTGATCCCTGAGTGCAGAGCCAGGAGTAACTTCTGAGTATCGCCAAAAATAAAATAAAAATAAATAAATAAAGGATACAACTGACTGACTCTGAAAACATTGGTTCTCATTGGTTCTGCTAGAACTGAGTACTGGGGGGAAGGCTTTGGACAGAGCAGACCATGAAGTAGCAGTTCCTGCCAGGGGCAGAGGATGCCCTGTCTTGGCCCATGACTGAGTATGGCATTTATCAGCCTTGGATTGATTGATTAGCCAAGACATGCCTTGTTTGGTCTTAATGTCTTCATTTGAAAAGTAGAGACAATCCAAAATCTTACCTCTGATACTGAGAAGGAGAAATGAGTAAATGCCCAGAATCATATTCAATCCAAGGATGCAAACAAGTATGTATGTATGTATGTATGTGTAATACATGTATGTAGATGTAAGGGCTGAAGCAATGATAATACAACAGCTAGGGCACTTGCCTTGCATGTGGCTGACCAAGCTTCAATCTCCTGCATCCCAAATGGTCCTCTGAGCACTACCAGGGGTGATAACTGAACATCAGCAGGAGTAAATTTTTTTTTTGGTTTTTGGGCCAAATCAGTGATGCTCATGGCTTACTCCTGGCTATGCACTTAGAAATCGCCCTGGTTTGGGCATATGATACGCCGAGGGGGGGGTATATCAAATCTCAGTCCATCCTAGGTCAGTCTGTGCAATGCAAATGCCCTATTGCTGCGTCACAGCTCTGGCCCCAGGAGTAATTCTTGAGCATAGAGCCTTGAGCACCACCAAATATGGTCCAAAACAAACAAAAAATACACAGAAGTTAATATTTTTAAAGTTAATTTTTTAATAGACCATGAGTATCTATCCATATGTATTCATCTACAATACACATCTACAATCTCACACAGAAATACACATATACACAACTGGTTTGTGTGGTCATGTTGACTTCTGTCTGCTTCCTCTCTTAGAAACACCAGAAACTATTAAGTGTTTGCAGCACCAGAGACTGAAGTCATTGAAGCCATGCAGGACCATGTCCTGGCATTTCTTTCGCTACATGTTTCTGGGTTTAGGCTAACCACAGGAGGATTATGTTCCAGTGGAACCCAGAGTCCTCAGACTCATGTGGACACTTAAGTGTAGGGATCCTAGCAGCTGGGAGAACCCATGGTTATTGATCTGTGGGTGTCCACATGCCTGGGGTTCCCTGACACCTCTAACTCCCCAAGCCCTATCAGCAATTGCATCAACTGAAAGGGAGGCTCCAGTGGAGGCTCCCAGGCTGGGTGTTATGTAAGAGAAAATTAAAGGGAGACTCCAGGCGCTAACTCAAGCGACTCAAGGCAGATATGACACTTTCTTGACTCCCATGACTGCAACCTGAACCCAAGGGGATTAAGAAAGGGCTTTCAAGCTGAGTTTTAAACAGCTAAAAGGTGGGTTCTGCCTGAAAGAGACTGAAACAGAAGACGGGAAAAGGTGGGTCCGGTTTCAACTCTCCTCTATCTCTCAACACAAATGAAAAGCACCGGGTTATAGTTTTAATCTTCGTCTAAGAGTTGGTCCTTGTCAGGTTCCAATGGTCCTACTCCAACCAAGTAGGAATACACAGTTGAGTCTTCATGGCCTGCAATTTGCAAAAATCCTTGCTTCTGGGACCAGAATGACAGCAGGTGGCCAAACTGGTTTTGATCAATTCCCCAACATCATATACAGCAGTGTTTTTAAAACTTTGTGTGCCAAGGCACACTTTTTTCATGAAAAAAAAAAATCATGAGGCACACCACCATTAGAAAATGTTAAAAAATAATTTAACTCTGGGGCTGGAGAGATAGCACGAAGGTAAGGCGTTTGCCTTGGATGCAGAAGGTCATTGGTTCGAATCCCGGCATCCCATATGGTCCCCCAAGCCTGCCAGGAGCGATTTCTGAGCGTAGAGCCAGGAGGAACCCCTGAGCGCTGCCAGGTGTGAACCCCCCCAAAAAAAAATAATGATTTAACTCTGTGCCTATATTGACTATATAAAGTAATTATCTTAAATAGGAATCAAATAAACACAAAGAAATTATTTTATAATTACTTTATTATGAAATAATAATGTATTTTATAATTGTTCCTATTTCTGCTTACTTACTCAGTGCGAAACCTGGGCCTGTTTGGCTGAACACAAAGCTAATATTCTGGCAGGAATCGAAGAAAGACACACACATAGCTCTTCGTCAACAGCTCTCAGTCTCTGTCTTTAGTTTTTATAGTCCATAACATCGTTTCGGCTCACAAATAGACCAATCATGCCGAAGCCGCATGTTACGGATGAAATTGGAATTTTTCCCACGGCACACCAGACGATATTTCATGGCATACTAGTGTGCCGTGGCAAAGTGGTTGAAAAACGCTGATAATATGTTCCCTAGAGCCCTCTAGAAGTGATTTCTGAGCACAGAGCTAGGATTAATTCCTGAGTGCCACTGGGTGTGGCCCAAAAACAAAACAAAAAATAAATAAATGAAATAAAGCATTAAATTAAAAAATTAAAAATAATAAATAAAAATAAATCCTCTTTTGCAGTGTGGAGTTGGGTTGCTCTTATGAAGGTAGCTGTATTCCCCTATGGGGCGAGTCCCTTGGGTGGGTGCGATGGGTGCAGCATATTTCTCAAAGCCATGGATTGGCCCGTGGTACCAGGAAAGCATAAAGGGACCGGGGGCTGGGACAGATGCTCTACCGGCGCCTGTGAGAGAGCGGAAGTGAAACAGACAAAGGGGCGGGCTTTCCCACTTCCGGGTGACCTGCCCAGCATGGCTGCTCCACTTTGCTGAGTATGCTAGAAGAAAATCAAACTTCCTAATCATGAAGAAACTCGCAAGCAGCACATCCGGGTTTGATACCTGGCATCTCATATGGTCCCCTGATCCTGCCAGGAGTGATTTCCAAGTGCAGAACCTGAGCACTGCCTGTTGTGGCAAAATAACAACAACAACAATAAAAATATATCCAAATCATGAAGAGAGCACACGCTGAGGTTCTGACCAACTGCAGGGAGGAGGAATGAGAGACCTAAAGGAGATGAAAGGATAAGGCCAGGAGTGGGGTTCATGGTAGTTCTGTTTGCTGGGACCAAGATTGGGGTTCCATCCCCAGCATCACAAATCAAAACAAGGACCAATTTAGAAAGGAAGAGCCAGAAACTTAAGGGACAGTACAGAGAAAGAGCTCAGGATAAAGGAAAGGGTCTGTGTCCTGCATGTAGACAAGTATTTTGGACCACACTGAAATTAGAAGTGAAGATTCTCAACAGTGCTGGAGGCTCAGCTCACTGAGTTTCTCTGCAGCCCCCAAAGTCAGCTTTTTTTTTTCTTCTCCCTTTTGCTAGTGCCAGGTAGGAAAGCCAGGGCAAAGTACATGCAAAGTTAAATGCTCCCCAAGGCAGGAATCAGCTGGTCCCCCACATATGCCAGGACTAGAACCGTTTTCACCATTCCATCGAAATGAGCCCTGAGATTATAACTGAGTGACATTTTCTCAACAAATGTTGCAAAGAAAACAAGATATTTTTGTCTTAAGGGATTAAAAAACAAAAACAAAAAATAACTAGAGACAGGAGGAATAATAGAGCAGAGAAACCACCTGCCTTGCATACAGTCAACCTGGACTTCATCTCCAGCATCCCATATGGTTACCTGAGCACCACCAGAAGTGATTCCTGAGCATAGAGCCAAGAGTAAACCCTGAGGGTCCAGAGAGATAGCACAGCCGCGTTTGCCTTGCAAGCAGCCTATCCAGGACCAAAGGTGGTTGGTTAGAATTCCGGTGTCCCATATGGTCCCCCGTGCCTGCCAGGAGCTATTTCTGAGCAGACAGCCAGGAGTAATCCCTGAGCATCGCCGGGTGTGGCCCAAAAACCAAAAACCAAAAAAAAAAAAAAAAAAAAAAGAGTAAACCCTGAACACAATTGAGTGTTGATCAACCCCCCCAGAAAATGGTGCTTTCTAAGATGTTGGCAACCCAAACACAGCAAGAGACCCTGAGCTGAAAGTGATGCAAGATTGAATAACATCTCAGATCCACAGTCACTTGTTACTTCAACCTGACCTGATTTTAAAATAGGGTTTGTGTGGGTGAATCCTAGTTCTGTGAAGTCCCATGGGTGAGGACAATCTTCCCAGGGCTGCTGTTCCTCTGAGGAGCTAGTAAAAGTGAGAAGTAATCAGGGTGATGTACTCCAGTGTTTTCATACACCTGCAAAATCACTTTACTTTTTATTTTTTGAGTTAATTAATTTCATTTTCTGAATTAATTAGCACGAGCACCCTTAATTATGCCAATCCTGACCCTTGGGTGATTTATATTAAACTCTGGCTAATAAAAGTGGCAGGGAAAGCAGCAGAGAAAAAGAAGCTTGGTTGGCTCAGTGAGATCCAAGAAGCTACTCAACAGCCTCTAGCCAAAATACATTTTTTCCTGTGACTGTTTCTTGTGTGACACTGTTGCTGCCAACCTGTCCATTCCAGGGTTGGCATGCACACGAACACAGCAAATACCACAAACTGCAAGCAGCTGAAAGCAAGCTGCAGGCGGCAGCTAACAACCTCCAGGGAAACCATTGTTGCCAACCAGTGGGCCCCCAAACTCCAAAACCCAGAAACTCTAGAGACTGTAAGCAAGCAGCAACCATTGGAAGAATCAAGAGGTCCTCCCACACACACACACACAAACACAGCTCCATTGCCCCATACCCACTCCAGCTGGTATATTTCTTTTTTTGTTTGTTTGGTTTTTTGTTTGGGGGCACACCGGGCAATGTTCAGGGGTTACTCCTGGCTATGCACTCAGAAATTGTTTCTGGCAGGCTCAGGGGGACCACATGGTATGCTCAGAGATTGAACCCGGGTCCGTCCCTGGTAGGCCGAGTGCAATGCAAACATCCTACTGCTGTGCTCTCACTCCCCAGATGATGCATTTCTATGGTTCCCAAACCTCTCCCTTTGGGACTAGTACAGGAATATGTGAAGATAATCCAGAGGTTAAGGCATTTGTCTGCATACAATCAGTCCCAGTTCTTTTTTTCTTTTTCTTTTTTTTTCTGGGGGGGGGGGCACCCCTGGCAGCTCTCAGGGGTTACTCTTGGCTCTGAACTCAGAAGTAGCTCCTGGCAGGCTCGGGGGACTATATGAGATGCCAGGAATCGAACTGGGTCCATCTTGGGTCGGCCGCATGCAAAGCAAACGACCTATTGCTGTGCTATCGCTCTGGCCCACAACCAGTCCCAGTTCTATCCCAAGCACCACCAGAAGTGATCTAGGAATACAGAGCAGGAGCTCACCTCTGAGCACTGCTGGGTGTGGCTCCAAACCAGACTCACGCCAAAATTAGCCTCATAAATAAAATCATTCACTTTATGGTCTTTCATTTCAGCTCCCTCAGGAAACTAACACGAATCTTTATTCTACCTGGTCATCCAGTTAGACAGTTGCAGTTACAAGAGGTAAAAGTAATTGGTTATGAGGGCTGAAGCAGTAACACAGCAGGGAGGGTGTTTGCTTTGCACGCAGCAGATCCAGGTTCGATCCCCAGTATCCCAGATAGTCCCCAAGCCTTCCAGGAGTGATTTCTGAGTGCAGATCCAGGAGTAAATCCTGAACATTGCCAGGTGTAGCCCCAAAATAAACAAAAAAACGTATTTGGTTCTTTGAGTACTTCCTTCCCACTTTCCATACACCATCCGAAAATTTTCATGGGCCAGCTGACTTCCATCTCACCACACTACTTCCAAGCTGCTGTTCAGAATCCAAGAAGAGAAAATTCTCCAACCTCCTGAAGCTGTTCTGTTCCCAAGAAAATGAGGCAGGAATAAATGAAGCCACTTTGTTCGTCTGCTCCAGCTGGGGAAAGTTGAAGGAGAACTGTGACCTCGGGCAGGCTGGTTCCAGAATCCTGCTTAGCTGCACCCACCTCTGACAGTCTTTTGAGATTCAATCCCACAAATCCCTGGTTTTCACAAAATAAATGATCCATATAATTATTTGAGCCTCATCCTGGATCATTTGGGTCCAGAGGCAGCCAGACAAGATTTCGTGTGTTCCATGTCAACCTCTCCGCTTCTCAAGCACTACTGAGCTTGTCATTCGCTCATTCACTGGCTAGGCTGACCCACTTGTTCATTGGTGCCTGTGCCATTACTACTTTCTGGAATGTGCTTCCTGGCTTTGTTATATATATATATATATATATATATATATATATATATATATATATATATATATAAATATATTATATACATGAAATATAATATATTTATAAAAATAAATTTTTGTTTTGGGGTCACACTTGGCGGCACTAAGAGCTTGAACTTGATGGGGCTCCAGGACTCTACAGAGCCAGGGATGAAACCTGGGTGTGCAAGGCAAGCACCATCTCACTACACTAAATCTCTAGCACCACCAGCTTCGTGGCCCAGCTGCCTAGCTGAAACCCCACTGCCCAAGAAGGGCAGGGTTTCACAGCCCAAAAAGGCTCAGGAGGCAATAGTGGGACCTGGCACAGGTGGGTAGAGGGATGCCCCATCATCCCCTAGAGCTAGGGGCCCTGCCAGAAGCCTGCAAGGATTCTGCATGCATGTTCAGTGAAGTGCAAGTAAAGCTTGAGCTCGTCACAGCTGGGTCCCCTTAGAAAACATAAGAGCTCATTGTCCCCAAGTCCCCCAGCCAGTTGGGCCACTTTACAATCTCCTCAGGAGCCGGAACTTGGAACAGAGACCCCAACTCCACCCCCCGCGGAGGAATCCGAGGTTTAGTCTCAGCTCCACATCCAAGGTTCAGCTTCTAGAAGGGCGGAGAAGGCCTGCTGGGTGAAAGGTGCTGCGTCCCAGGGTCATAACTTAATCTGGGACAGAGGAGGCTGCCTGGGGCCTGTGCTCCAGTGGGGAGGGTGTTTGCCTTGAATGCAGCCAACCTGGGTTTGATTCCCACCATCCCCAAGCTGCCCCAAGCACTGCCAGGAGTGATTTCTGAGCACAGAACCGGAAGTCAACCCTGAGCATCCCAGGGAGGTGACTGATGTCAGCTTGTAGACTGCTACCTGGCTCCTTGCTTCCACCCAGTGGCTGGCTCCTTTCAAGCTGAGGCCCCCAGAATCCTCCCTAAGCTAGGAGATTATTGGTTGAGTTGAATGAAGCCTCTGTCCTTGTCATTGCACACCAGGGGTTGCTGTGGTGTTCACAGAGGTACACCTTCTGCCTATGGTGGGCCTCACCTACCTCGACAGTTTCAGGGACCTCTGGGACCACTTTCTTTGTGGTATTCACCCCACACCCACCCAACACCTGCAGGAGTACAGGGACACACACACACACACACACACAAAACACCACACACACATACAACCACACACACACACTAATATGACAGGGTGTTCTTAACACCTGTGGCATGCTGAGGTGCTCTCCCTTCTGTGCTGCCCTGTAACCCCCCACCTTCCTCTGAGCTTTTTAACTCCAACGTCCAGCACACAGCTAGTATCAGTGAGAGAGGAACAAACTCAACATCATCAAGCCAATCACCCTAAGTTTCACAAACGACCGACCCCCTTTGGTCAAACGCCAGTGATAACACCAAGGGGAGAGTTTTGTTCAAGTTTAAAACTGAAGAGATGGGACCAGAGCAATAGCACACCAGGGTGGTTTTTGCCTTGCATGTGCCAACCTGGATTTGAATCACAACATCCCACAACACTGGTCGGCAACCTGCGGCCTGCGAGCCACATGTGGTTCTTTACACTTTTTTTTTTTTTTTTTGGTTTTTGGGTCACACCCGGCGGTGCTCAGGGGTTGCTCCTGGCAGGCACGGGGGACCATATGGGACACTGGGATTCGAACCAACCACCTTAGGTTCTGGATCGGCTGCTTGCAAGGCAAACACCGCTGTGCTATCTCTCCGGCCAGACTCTTTACACTTTTAATTTGGCTCTTCTGTGTGCCAGGCTGCGGCTCCAGGAGTCAGGACTCTGCTCCTAGCCTCTGTCAGTGCGCGCCCTGTGTGCCCCTGCAGCCAGCTCTAAGAGTGTAAGATGATACCCAGTATCAACCCTAAACAAAGGTGTTCCCCCAACGTCATCCTTTCTTAAACCTCTTCTTTTGATATATAAAAGTCCAATGAATATGTATGTATTTGCTGGTGTATAAGACGACTGGGCGTATAAGACGACCCCTAATTTTGCAGTTAAAACATAGGTTTAGGCCATATTCGCTGTATCAGACAGAACGTTCCTGTGCTGCAACTGTATGTACCACAGTGAGCCAATCACAACAAGCAAAGGTTCAAAGGTTATACTGTCATACACTTCCTCTCTGACTCTGGCCAATCTGAGCAGTGGTCGATTGGGTCCAAAACATTGTCTAATTTGCATGCATAAAAAGCCTGCTTGGATTGGCTGAGTCAGAGAGGCGGTCCGTCCGAGCAGCCTTGCAGTGATTGGTGCAGGATCGAGTTAGAAAATTCGTTTTGTGGCAATATTCAGAAATGTTCCTTTAGCGGCATATTGAAACATTTTCCGGGATATACTCAGCATATAAGACGACCCCTGATTTTCGGTTGACTTTTTTGTTTCAAAAGTCGTCTTATACGCCGGCAAATACGGTACTTTTGTCTCTCTCTTGACCTGAAGCCTCCTGGTATTGGGAATTGATTTTAATAAAGAAAGAGGTGTTCTAGCTTTTGGTATTTAGCTTTTTGGGCTCGAGGCAGAGAGTACAAGGTGCATGATCATCCTTCCCTGACTAGCTTGGTTTATTATTTCTTTCCTGCTACCCTGCTTCTTCAGAACAGGTAGAAATACAGTGCCTGGGGTGATCTTAAAACACATATTTTAATTTCCATAAGAGTGGGCATCTTCCATGAAGGGATTCTCAACCCAGAGTTTTCTTTTCTGTGGATTCTCATGTTCAGAGTACTCATGATTAAAGTTGTGAGCTAATGCCCTTAAATGCTGTTTTTCATATTGATTATGACTTTCTGCATAATATAAGTGCCAATGAGAAATTTTTTGCAAGAGTGGAAACATTTCAATATCTCCTTCTCAGACACAGCTATCCAAGAATCAGATTCTTTTTTGAACACATCCATCTTATGTCTCACTGTAAAAACTACTTGTGAAACTCCCCTGCAGAGAAATATTAAGTTCATAGAGAAAATGAACAATGTCTGCCAAATACACAAGCTTAGCTACCCATTCCTTGTCCAACTGGGGCTGTACAAAGTCAGAGTTCTGCTCTCAAAGGAACTGCACTACTTCTTCCCTCTTTTTTTTTTAATTTTTTATTTTTAATTATGAGAACAAAGATGCAAAGAAAGAGGACAAGGTAAAGTTACAGTGGAAGGACAATCACCCATAACATAATTCTCAGAAGTCCCCTTGCTGATATCTTAACTTTGAAATTTCAGCCAAAGAATATTAAGATAAATAAGACAGAATCCATGTACAATTACTTTGTCCCTCAAGTCTCCAGATTGTAACACATTATAATATTTCTTAACAGCACACAAGGCAATCTAAAGCCATAAAACTTACGTAACTCCTTAAACATTACAGGCATAGTATTTTTCTACATTTCCATGTACATGCATATTAGCTTAAGTTAACCTCAAATTTTAAGTGGGTTCTTTTTAAGGATTAGAGTCAAAAGAGCACAGTAAAAATGGTGTTAGAGTGACAATTGTTGTTTGCATAGGCCCACCAAAATATGAGGGACATGAAAAGGAATAACCTTGGCCTAAATACAAAGAGACCAGACCCCTGAAGTTTCCTGGCACAAGACCAACTCTAGGCTCCAGGCAAGCTAGATCTTCCAATCCAAGACATTGTCTGTAGTGCCAACACATTTTTATTTTTCATACTGTCTCTGTTGTTGGTATCATGTTTCTGTATTAAAGGTCCTGGAATCTGCATATCCTACATTGAAGTCAGGATGTGGAGCATCCTCTCATTTCACCTCACAATCAAAGGGCAATGCAGGGAGTCCTGTCCTGTAAGCAGGTCATTGTTGTTGTTAAGTCTTCTCAGTGTTAAGGAAAGTTTCTTTTGAGCAGGTCGATGCCTGAGCAGTGTAGGGTCTTCCGTGGTAGAGGATTTCTTCCAGGTGATGTTATAGACAAGCCTGGATGTTTCGTGGATGGCTTCCCTGGTTCAGGGGAGAATGGAAAATGCCCTTTCTTCTGAGGTCTGTGCCAGGTCGTTATGTCAATGTTCAGGGTGTAAGGTCCCTTTGTACTTCTTCCCTCTTGCCAACAAGGCGAGAGAGCACCCTTCCCCTGAACAGCCACTTCACTTCTTCATGGAGAAGATGCTAGTAGTGGGCATCCATACTCTCACCCAGGGTGGTGAATAGCCTGGATTTGATCACAATCGTGAATTTTACAAATTATCTTTACTGTGTCATCTGTCACAGAGTTTAGTTCAGCAGGGAGTTTTTTTGAATCCAGTCTATCATACAATGAGTGGATACAACGTACGGGTGTGCAACTTCTGTTTCTTGTGACTACACAAAAACATTGAGCCATGCACAGTGTATCATCTGTACATACATCAACACATCAGATTATTATTCTGAGTGAAATGAGTCAGAAGGAGAGGTGTAGACACAGAATAATCATTTGTGGCATATAAGAATAATAAATGGCAATATGGTAATAATATCTAGAGAAAATAGGAAAGAGGGACAGGAGGACTAGTCCATGTTAGGAAGCTTGCCATAAAAGTGGTGAGTTCAGGATGGGATTGAGGGGTGAAGGGATAGTTGGATTTCCGGAGGGGAGAAAGGGGAAGGTATATGGGAAGGGTATGAAGGGAGAGAAAAGAGAAAATACCTTAGAGAGAAAAGGGGAAGAGAAAGGTAAAAAAGTAATCAGAAGAATAGAAAAAAAAAAAAGTAGTGAGAAGAGAGGAGAGAATAGAAAGGGAATGCTGGTTTGATTGAAAGTGTTCGAAGAATAGAGTCTGTAGTTTAATTCTGTACATCTCAGGTACTGCTTCGGTGGTCTGACTGGTCACGTGCTTCAATTCCTAAATGAAGATATTACCTAGAGATAAAGTGTATGTTAAAGAGTTTTCTCGTGGCCATCTCGTAGTGCATGCAAGGTATGGTATCTCGTGTGGTATCCCGAGTTGCCACCTTAGTTTGTCCGCCCTTTGTATCCAAGGGCGCCTGTGGACAGAAAAGCTGAGAGGTTATTTAAGATATAGTAAGATAAAGGCATTAAAAGGTAGTGTTATGGTATGTTGCCATTGCAATCCGTGATTTCCCTTGGTGTTCTATACTTGTGTTCCTGTATATAAACTCCAAGGGATTATTGTGGGCCTTTGTTGTAGAAGTCTGATTACATACCTGTTCTCTCTATGCTGCCGTTTCTGTTGTTGTTGTTTTCTTTGTGGTATAATGTGTAGTCAAGAGTTTGCATTGTTCCTTTTTCATGTATTTTGGACACTGCTCCCACGTATATGTTGACTATTACAGTGTTCAGAGTTTCTACCCTGTTAAACCCTGTTATTTGATTGTTAGGTATTAGTTGTGTATAAAATATGTGTTCTAGGTGTTTCAGAATAGTGCTACCATTCTGTGTTTTTCTTTTGTCTTCTGACTTACTTCGTTTAACATAACATGATCTAGGTCCATCCACGTTGCTGCAAAGTCTGTGATTGTATCATTTCTGACTGCCATGTAATATTCCATTGTATATATGTACCACATCTTAATGATCCATTCATCTGTTGTTGGACATCGAGGTTGGTTCCAAGATTTGGCTATTATACTGAGTGCTGCAATAAATAGTGGGGTGCATACGTATTTTGGAATGAATGTCCTTCCATCTTGGGGGTATATGCCTAGGAGAGCAATTGCTGGGTCAAATGGCAGCTCAATTCTGAGTTCTTTGAGCACTCTCCAGACTTTTCTCCATAGATGTTGGACTAGGGGGCATTCCCATCAGCAGTGGATGAGAGTTCCTTTCATACCGCATCCTCGCCAACAAAGGTTGTTTCCATTATTTTTGATGTGAGCCAACCTCACTGGTGTAAGGTGGTATCTCATTGTTGTCTTGATTTGGATCTCCCTGATGATGAGTGAAGGTGAGCATGTTTTCATGTGTTTGTTGGCCATCCTTCTGTCTTCCTCAGAGAAGTGTCTATTCATTTCATCTCCCCATATTAAATCCCACCATATTAAAACTCTTCACCCTCAGTCCTTATTCTATTAGGCATCAAGATCGACCTCCTACCCAACGAACAAGTACCCAGCACCCAGGCGAGGGGACACCCAGATAAACCCACACCTCGTCTCCTGCAAGAAAAGACAGCCAACTCCCCTGTGGACTCATGCTGCGAGGCCCTCCCTACCAACTCCCCCTAACGCAGACTGTTCCTTGAAACCGGGCCTAGGTCCAAAAGTATCCCCAATGCAAGAGCTCTTCCAAGACCTCCCTGCCGCAAATTTTTACCAATCTGAAGGTCAGGGGTTGTGTTAGGAAGATGCCTGGGAACCCACACACCACAAGAAAAACCCAAAAGACAATGGGAAAAACTGTACTTCCAACATAGGCATAAAACCTGTAATACACCACCTCTTTACCTGCTCTCCCCCAAATGTAAGGTAGTCCTCTGCACCACTTTGGTCCCTTAAAAACTTCGCTAACTCATTTTATCTTTTTTTTCTTTTTTCTTTTTGTTTTTTTTTTGTTTTGTTTTGTTTTGTTTTTGTAATTTATTTATTTATTTATCTTTTTAAATGATTGTCCTATATATATATTTGTGAGTACATACATTTTTAATTCCCCCTTTTTTTTTTCTTTTCTTTTTTTCTCCTCGTTTTTGGGTATGTGACCTGTTTCGGTTATCCCATCAATCCACCCACAAATACACAGACATTATAATGTAGCACCACTTCCCCCTGCAAAGGCACACTAAGTAAAGGGGAAATCTTACATATAAAAAAAAGAGCTCCTATCTACTAGAGATAGGAACTCATAGTTGTTTACAATATAGGGATATCTCCTGCCTTGAAAATATGTCATGTGGAATCAACTTAGACTTCAGGTGATGAGATACCATTCATCCAGCCTTGAACCCTTGATCCCCAACATAGAAACGGCACAGCTCTTCACAACAGCTGCAGGAAACAAACTCCATCCGGGACAGCCTTGATATGTCGGGACCAACAACAAGGCCCAGCTCTAACATGATATCCTGACAACGAGGAAAATGCGAACATCTTGACCTTAGAGCAGATTAGCCTACCTTACCAACTAACGACAAGACAAAACCAGAAGTCTTGGCACCTTTTGGTAGGTCCAAAAACCAAGATCGGGATTTGCAGATGACTGGCTGCTAGAACCACGACCAGACTGTATACATCTTGGGACCAATAAAAGAGCCCTAGTTTAGGGTTTGAAATATGACCTGCACAATAATCATGATCCCCAGCCCCAAAGGTCCGGCAGAGACAATAGTAACGGAATGGGGCTTTTGGAAGCACAAAGAAAGACGCTATCCTAAGTGCCACCCTAGGTTCAGTGCAAAGACCAAGATCACCAACCACAGAAGATGGATTAAAATGACACTGAGGTAACAGAACCTCTAGAACCACAAAGACTGACTTCATCATAAGTCCCACCTCAGGATCTGTGCAGATACTGAGACCTCTAAACACAGAGCAGAAGTCTTCCACACACCAAAAAAAAAAAAAAAAAAAAAAAAACCACCACCGGGAAAGTAAAGGACCCTGATCCTGAGCAAAGTCTAGAGTTGATCCCATGACAGTATGCTCCAAGGACAGAGAAACCCCATATCACTTAGGCCAAGTGAATTCCTTTTCGAATGACCCCAATATTTACTGTGCCAGGGCAGGAGGGAAAAAAAACAAATACAAAAAAGCACAAAACCTTGGTTATTTTTTATATAAATATATATATTACCTTCATTTATTATTGTTATTATTATTTTTGATTTACCTATCTATTTTGGTCGATTTCTCTGTTTGGGTGCGATTATTGAAAGTGTTGTCCCCAATTATACTTACTTTTTTTTCTCTCTTCCTTTCTTCTCTTTCGTTATGTGCTATGCCATGTTTCTCAATTCAAGACCATGGCGTGATTTTTGTTTGTCTGTTTTTGTTTTTGTTTTTGTTTTTGTTGGTTTGTTTGTTTTGCCTGTTCTTTGAGGTGCTTATCGATATAGCTGGAGCCCTCACTGGATATTTGATACTTCTTTTGGTACTAGTGGAGTGTTTCACCTTCTTTTTCTCCATCTCCCAAATTGATGATGAGAGCCTTTAGAAGGACTCCGCCCATTTTCGGGGTATTAGACTCTTACCCCAGTTTATCACTTTTCTCTTTTTCAAACAAAACCACGCAACTTGAACTAGCTAGTCCTGCCTCCAGTTAGAGGGGGAAATAAGGGAGGCATCAAGACCAAACAGGTGCAAGACTACTAAGTAGTGGGTTGGATACAGAGGGGACCACATATTCTAGCCGCCCTGGGGTGAGGGAAAAGGAAATGGGAGGTAGGACAGAAACGGAGGTGTAGGGAGGACAATTTGGTGATGGGAATCCCCCCTGATTTTATGTAAATATGTACCTAAAATATTATTTTCAACAATATGTAAGCCACTATGATCAAAATAAAAATTTAAAAATAAAATAAAATAAAAGTGGTGAGTTCAATTACAATAGAGAAAGGTACATTATGACATTGATAGTTGGAACATAACACTCTGGACAAGAACTGGATGCTGAAAATGGATAAGTGACATGCATGGTACCCTTTAATTAACAATATTGCAAACCACGGTGTCATAAAGGAAAATTTGAAAACCTCAGTATCGTAAAGAAAAAGAGAGATAAAAAGAAAAAAGCAAAATGCCTGCCCCTGACATAGGCAGAGGAGGATGAAGGGAAAGGAAACAAGGGACATTGGTGGTGAGGAAAGTGCACTGGTGAAGGGTGGTGTACATTCTATGATTGAAACTCAAGTATGAATAATTTTGTAACAAATATGCTTAAATAAAAAATTATTTTTAAAATGTTTTAGGCACTCTATCATAATTCCTTTATGATATATCATATGCCTTTAACAAAGTGCTGTTTTTGTTTTCGTGTGTATTTTAGTTTGGTTTCTTGCAGCACACACTAAAGTGTCAATAGATTTTTTTTTTTCCTTTCAGTGAAATCACTACTTTTCTCTGGAACACTGTCCTTGCTTTTAAAGATCGTTAAAAGTTTTTTCTCTTTACCTGTTTCATCTCCATTTTGTAGGGTTTCAAATTTTCAGCATGTTTTGGTTATCAAGAGAAAATGTTTTGAAACGTTTTGCTTCCTTATTATCAGAAATCAAAGCATTTTTCCTTGAGAAGGGTGTTCACTATACAGAATTAACAAACGATCAGTGGATTCAAAAACTGTATTGCATGGTGGATGTTACTTCACATCTAAATCAGCTTAATCATAAACTACAGCGGAAAGGAAACAAATTGTTTTCGATGTTAGAAGAAGTTATTTCGTTTGAAGACAAATTATCTGTTTTTGCTCAAGATTTTGACAGAGAAACTTTGATTCACCTTCCAAGCCTGTTGAAACGTCGCCAAGAAAATAATTCTGATATTGACATTACCTATTTTAAAACAGCACTTTTAAATATAAGGGAAGCTTTTCTCAAGAGGTTTCAGGATTTCAGTAACAGCAAAGTGACGTTGGCCTTTGTTAAAAAAAACTTCTGGATGCCACTGTAACGAAATTAAATTTTTCTCCCTTTAATATCAACATTGGCAACTTTGAAATGTAATTTCTGGATTTAAAAAAACAAAGAACTGTGGAGCTCAAAATTTGAACATCTTTGTGCTAATTTAGAAAGACTGGAGAAACATAAAATGTGAACTTAGTTCACAGCAAAAGCGGTCTGCTAAAAGACCTGGAGAAGGAAGATATGTTGATGTTTAACACCTGGAATAGTATTTCTGACTCATATAATCAACTAAAAAACCTAACATTTGCTGTTCTTTCCTTGTTCGGGTCTACATATTTATGCAAACAATCATTTTCAAGCATGAATCTTATCAAGAGTAAATTGAGAAATCGTCTCATCGATGAGAACCTGGAATCGTGCCTAAAATTAAAAACAACAACATACAAACCTGACCTACTCAAACTATCCAAGGAAATGCAAGGCCAATGTTCACATTAGTGTTTGTGACTTTGTCAGTCATTGTCAGGATGTAATTTTCTCTACACTGTAAGGCAAATTTTATGGAATTTAACATTATGATAAGTAATATCATTCTAAAGTTTTTGTTTTATTAGTTGTGTTATTTGTATCCTCCTGACCTATGTGAATACTTGCATGCAGAATATTCTCAATAAAAACTTATTGAAACTAAAAACAGGGCCCGGAGAGATAGCACAGCGGTGTTTGCATTGCAAGCAGCCGATCCAGGACCAAAGGTGGTTGGTTCGAATCCCGGTGTCCCATATGGTCCCCCGTGCCTGCCAGGAGCTATTTCTGAGCAGACAGCCAGGAGTAACCCCTGAGCAGTGCCGGGTGTGGCCCAAAAACCAAAAAAAAAAAAAAAAAAAAAGAAACTAAAAACAGTGTACCATCCTATGTATTTTCGGTTTTAAAAATGTGGCTCTCGGGGCCGAAGAGATAGCATGGAGGTAGTGCATTTGCCTTGTATGCAGAAGGACAGTGGTTTGAATCCCAGCATCCCATATGGTCCCCCGAGCCTGCCAGGAGCAATTTCTGAGTGTAGAGCCAGGAGTAACCCGAGCGCTGCTGGGTATGACCCAAAAACAACAACAACAACAACAAAATTTTTTAAAATCCAATGTGGAGCTGGAGAGACGATAGTGCAGTGGATGTTTGCCTTTCATGAGACTGACCCAGATTTGAGCCCCAGCATCCTATATGGTTCCTGGAGCATCACCAGGAGTGATTCTTGAGTGCAGAGCATCGCTGAGTGTGGCCCCAAAACAAACCAAGCAAAACCCACTTGAAGGGCCAGCAAGGCAATACAGAAATGAAGGGATTTGTCTTGTATGTGATCAACTGAGCCAGGTTTGAATCTCAGCATAATGTAAAATTTTCCAAGCTCTGTTAGGAGTGACCCATGAGCAGAGAGTCAGAGGAAGCCCAGACCTTCCCCCAAATCATAACATTTTAAACTGATTATCTTGGCACAACTCTTACAATCTTACCGGTTGCTCTATCTTCAATCTGAGGCTCTTTATTTCTCATCTGACTTACACTTGGCATTTGGGGTTCAGCCCTTTGTTGAGACAAGCAGGGCTGGCTATCACCCAAGAACTTTCCAAACTCCACCCATTCGGCCAAAGGATCCCTCTGAAACTGAGAAGACCAGCTTCCCCCCAATCCCTGAATGCCTGTGGAGAGCCCACGGGTCTCAGCCTTGCTCCTGGCAGGCAGCATCCTGAACTCTCTGCACAGAATGGTGTCAGCCAGCCTTCATCAACCCAGAATCTTCCGGTAAGTGAATCTTTCTTTAAATGATGCTAGAGAAGTCAGAGCATGGGAGAGTAGAAATCTTACAGATTAAAATACCACCCAAAAGACACTTCAGGGGAATAACTCCAACAACCCTTTATTTTAGGTGGGGGTGGAATATTTATAATGTGTCTCAGCCAATCAGGTTAGGAGGAAAACAGGAAAAAGATAAAAACAGGATAAGTGCTCTATTTAAAGGAAAAGCAGGACTGAGCTGTTAGGGAGAAAAACAGGATGTGTGCTTTGTCTAAGGAGAAAAACAAGGGCCTGGAGAGATAGCACAGCGGTGTTTGCCTTGCAAGCAGCTGATCCAGGACCAAAGGTGGTTGGTTCGAATCCCGGTGTCCCATATGGTCCCCCGTGCCTGCCAGGATCTATTTCTGAGCACACAGCCAGGAGTAACCCTGAGCACCGCAGGGTGTGACCCAAAAGCCAAAAGCCAAAAAAAAAAAAAAAAAAGGAGAAAAACAGGATGTGTGTTCTGTTAGCTCTATGTATTTAGCTACAGGTTTCCATTACCAACTTTGACAGCCCCCAACCCTGTTCACCAAACATTATTTGTTGGGGTGTCTGCAAATGCTTTTCCGTCCTGTCCAAACCCAGCCCAGGACTCCAGGAGAAACCAAAAACCACTGTCCTTTGCTTGTGGAGGAACCCATGCTCGATAACGGTTCTTTCTTCTTCACCTCTGTAGCACCATCTGTCCAACTTCAGCTCTGAGTGAACAGGCCGAAAGCAGGGTCACTGTGAGAATTAAGAAAACAAGACTGCGGGACTTGGGTAACCCCAGCACCCCTCTACCGCCTTGCTCCAGATCTCCAGGGCTTCCCCGGGCCACATGCCTGGGCAAGCCGGTGAGTTGGGCCCCTTGGCGGAGCTTGAAGGTACCCTAGGCTTTCCCCCATTATCCATTCAGCTCCTTAGGGAGGGTCTGAGTGGGGCTCCGAACGTCTGGCCTCCCAGCTTCTTGACACAGTCACTGGTAATCTCTTTCCAGTCTATATTTTCAAAATCGCGCTGGGCCACTAGCCCACAAGATACATTAATAGTACTCACTATCATTGAATTATGTTTTTATGTATGTAGAATATCCATTTTGTACTCTGCCCTTTTGCACACCCCTATAAAAAATCATTTTTCTCTTTAACTTACTTAACCCCTATCATCATTACTCCTCATTTACCCTTTCTAACTTAAGTGCTGTAGAGCCCTAAGTCACAGACCAAAGTGGTGCCCTGGAGTTACACCCACCCAACTATTCCAAAAGGCATAAAAAGGACAAGTATGTCTTTTCAACATTTTATGGGTGTTTTCTTTGATGGCTATAACTTTTGCTGAATATTTTCTTATACAGTTACGATCCCCCCCCCCTTTTTTTATCTCCTCTTTGTGAACTGCTCAATATGGAATTTGGTGTGAAAGAATCCCTCAGTTTAATGCTTATGTTTGAACCCAGTCATGGGTATTATTAGACGTGTTCCTACGCCCCCATATACTCAGATAACATCACGTGGCTTTATTTCTTGTTTGCTTAGGCACACTAAAATGGGAAAATACTATACATACCAATAAGTTCTTATCTAATAGAGATGGGAACACACAAATCTTGTAGTGCAATGGAACCTTACACCCTGAACATTGACATAAAGACCTGGCACAGGCTTCAGAAGAATGGGCATTCTCCATTCACCCTGATCTAGAGAAGATATCTAGAAAACATCCAAGGTTGTCTATAACATCATCTGGAGGCAATCCTCTACCAGGGAAGACCCTACAGCTGCTCTGACATCGATCTACTCAAAAGAGACTTCCCTTAACATTGAGAAGACTTAACAAGAACAATGACCTGCTTACTGGACAGGGCTTGCTATATTGCCCCTTAATTGTGAGGTGAAACTAAAGGATACTCCACACCAGCCTGACTTCAATGTAGGATGTGCAGATTCCAGGATCTTTAATACAGAAACCTGATGCCAACAATAGGACTGCGTGAAAAATAAAACTGTATTGGCACTACAGACAATGACTTGGATTGAATAAACTAGTTTGCCTGGAGCCTAGAGTTGGTCTTATGCCAGGAAACTTCAGGGGTAGTGGTCTCCTTGTATTTAGACCAAGGCTATTCCTTTCTATGACCCCCATATTTTGGTGGGCCTATGCAAACAATATTTGCCACTCTAACACCGTTTTTACTCTGCCCTTTTGACTAACCCTTAAAAAAAACCTCTTAAACTTTTGATGTTAACTTAAACTAATATGTATGTGCATGAATATATAAAAATACTATGCCTTCAAATTTAAGGAGTCACATAAATATCATGGCTTTAGGTTGCTTTGTGTACTGCTAAGAAATGTTACAATGTACTACAATCTGAGGACTTGTTGGACAAAGCAATTGTACATGGGTTCTGCCTTATTTTTCTTAATGTTTTTTTGACTGTAAGTTCAATATTTAGGCGTCAGCAAGGGGATTTCTTCTGAGAACTCTGTTTATGGGCGATTGTTCTTTCACTGTAACTTTACCTTGTCCTCTTTGCATCATTGTTCTCATAATTAAAAATAAAAAATTAAATTAAAAAAAAAAGAAAATAAGACTGTTGGGGCTAGAGAGATGGCACAGCGGTTGGGTGTTTGCCAGGACGATTGTTTGAATCTCAGAACCCCATATAGTTCCCAGTACCTGCTAGGAGCAATTTCTGAGCACAGAGCCAGGAGTAACCCCTGAGCATTGCCAGGTGTGACCCAACAACAACAACAACAACAAAAAACAACAAAAACATAAAATCCAAAACAAGGCCAGAGCGGTGGCACAAGTGGCAGGGTGTTTGCCTTGCACAAGGTGGCCTAGGACGAACCATGGTTCGACCCCTCCTCCCAGCATCTCATATAGTCCCTCAACCCAGGAGCGATTTCTGAGCACATAGCCAGGAGTGACCCTGAGCATCACCAGATGTGGCCCAAAAACCAAAAAAAAAAAAAAAATCCAAAACAAGAAAACAAGACTGGGGCCTACAGCAGTAGGGCATTTGCCTTGCATGCTGCCCACATGGGATGGACCTGTGTTTGATTCCAGCATCCCATATGGTCCCCTGAGCGCCGTGGGGTGTGCCCCCCAAGAAACAAGACAGACATTAGAAAGCATGGGGGTTAGGGGGTCTTGTGAACAGAGAGCCCTGACTGTCCTCTCCATTGGATATTTATTTTTCAGCAATAAGCAGTCATAGGAAGAAGGGTAGATAGCAAACAGATCAGTACTAACCAAACCTAAGGGGGGTTACACTCTCATAAGGGAAATGTGAGGAATGAGGAGTGTAGCAGGACAGCCCCTGAAGAGGTTGACTGATGGAGGGATGGAGAATGAGGCCCTTTTCTTCCAGCTCGGAGCACGTGTCTGCCACCCTGTCTAGCCCACGGTTCTGAGGTGAAACGGCGGGTAAACAGCTCGCAGACAATCAGGCTCGTGGAAATATTTGCTTTATTCGGATGGACAAAACTGAAGTCCAAAGACTCAGATTCAGTTCCAGCCAGCAAAAGCCTCTCGCCTTCCACAGACCCTTGCTCTTATAGTCCAGAGTCAGGTCCCACCCAATGGTGGGATCAGATACCAACCAATGGTGGAAGCAGAATCAGGTCCTACCCTAGGGTGGGGGCAGAATGCCAGGTCACACCCTAGGGTAGGGCACAATCACCTAATCAGATTAGGGTGAGCAACATAGTAATCCCCCAAAATATTTACATACACAACAATTCCCCCTTTTGTTTTTAGTAAACAAACAATATTGTCTACAATTATTAAAAGAAAAATTAGTCAATAATAAAAGAGCGGCTGTTTGCATAAGCGCATCACAGGAAAATGTAAAGAAAAACTTCTAACCTAAGCACAGGGTGTCTAAAACCAGAAACATGTATCAAGGAATCAACTACAAGCTCCTGAGAAGATAAATCTAAGACGTACATAGATCTTTCGAAGAGACACCAGAAAGGTTGTGTAGCAGGCAAGAAGAAGCACCTTTTCTTTATTTGTTGTTGTTGTAGGTGGTGGTGGTGGTCGTTTTTGGGTCACACCTGGCAGTGCTCAGGAGTTACTCCTGACTCCACGTTCAGAAATCGCTCCTGGCAGATACCGGCATTTGAACCAATGACCTTCTGCATAAAAGGCCAACACCTCGCCTCCATGCTATCTCTCCAGCTCCATTTTCATTCAAGTTCAGGTAGACCAGAAAGCCCATCTTTGAGGGCATTGAACTAGGCCTTTATTTCGGAAGAAGTGGCACATACACCCTCTGCACAGTGGGGAGCCACTGCAATGATGATCAATAGGTATCTGAACTTAGTCCAAGTTCTTAATCCGGTCTGAAGTCCATAAGATGTCTGAAATTGATGTCGACTATTTATAGATGGGAGCTTAAGTCACAAACCAAAACAAAATGTTTAAGGCAGAGACCCTCCCTGTGTAAATAAACAACTTGAGGGCCCATCCAAAATGGATGGAACCTTCTATAAACCTAGTATTTTGCCTATGATGCGCCCACGCAAAAAACCCTGAGAACAGACAAAAATATCATTTGGGAAATTATAGACAATAATATCTAACTCACAAACCTAAAGTCAAGAAAGCAAAACCTTAATGTAATACATCGATTCCTAATATTAAAAACTAAAATAGAAAAACATTAATTACGATAGTCAAAAGAAGTGTAGTACCAAATATAACTTCAAAGGATTACAGTTATAGGAAAAACAACAGATGTAATTTCTACAGAGTTCAATACCAATCTGTAAATATGAGGGGTCTGGAACTCCAAAAAGACCAGCAGAAGACACTTGATGGGTCTGGAAAAGCAGGTTGAAGCCTTGTACAGGAGATAACATCAAGCTGAATGAAGAAGGAAGGCCAGTACAGTCATCCATGTGTTGGGGCATCCCCAAGCGTTACATCATTACATCATAAGTTGGTTGGGCTTCTGTATTTCCTTTGGGATCGGTGCAATCTTGGGGTAGCCATTGTAGAAACGGTCAACAATAGCATTTTGTATGTGGATGGAAAACCAGAAATTCAGATAGCACAGTTTAACTGGGATCCAGAGACTGTGGGTCTTGTCCATGGATCTTTTCTCTGGTGTTACATTGTGACACAAATCCCAGGTGGCTTCATTTCCAACAAGTTTGCAGCATATATGGTGTAAAACTCCAACAGTCATGGATTTCTTCTTCCCACCGAGATCAGGAAGCTTGTAGTTGTGGGTGAAGGAGATGGGTTGCACATGTGAAATCCTGAAAATTAAAATGTTAAGGACTAGGAAGAGAGAAGGAAGGATAAGGAAGACTAATTTGGGGAAGATAAAGTTAGGAAAAAGGAAACTATATACAAAATATGTAGAACAGACAGACACTAAACAAGACATACACACACAGACTTCACAAAAAATATGGCCATAACACTCACTCATACTAAAAAATATTTGTTGGAAAGGATCCAAAATAAAGCAAAAGAAAAGAGAATTCAGCTGAATCAACTAAAAGCTCCTTAAAATGTAATAGCCGGCAATTGTTTAGATAAATCATTTCAAATTCAAAAAAAAATTTTTTTTTATGGTTTTGCCTAGCAGATCTGAAAGAGAATTTCATGCGTAATACAAACATGGAAAACTCTACTATACATGTATATCAGTATATATACAAAGTTATTGTATAACAGTAACTTTATGATAATCAATCATAGGCAAGAAGCACTGTGAAGAAAGTCCACCTAAAATTATCATTATGTCAGCGTCTTAAAACCTAAATTGAGGGAAATAAAGCAATGATGTTAAAATAAAAAGAGTGAAAGTCGTTAAATGAGTATACCTAGAAAGAAAAACAACATTAATATGATGAGAAATTTCTCTTTCAGGTGAACCTTGACTAAATTAATTTGTAAAATTTCATGATTAACTGAGACCTAGAGCAATAATGAAATTAAGACATAAATCCATCCTACAAGGAAACACATTGGGGATTCATGATTTTCAATCTATATTCATTGATCATGCCTGTGGAAAGAATCCTAGAGCATTAATAGCAACTGATAAGGAAGTAAAATGATTATCTGGTGTTCATTGTAGATCTCTAAGAAGTATAAAACAGGATGTATGCTGCTGTGGATTTCACCAATGTATTAGGGACTTTTTTGATCTTCTTGTCATCAAAATTGATCCAGTGTTGTTTTGCAGCAATTTTACAGTATGAAGTACAGTGTCCATAGTGAACTTTACCATAATGGTTTGACACCGATGATAAGTTGTATTTCTTAATCTTGCTTTTATTCTCTGAAGTGAATTCCTCTAAATTGAGGTCTTCTAAAGGAAAATCTACATAAGTATGCAATTTTTTTATTTGTTTGCCATCAAAAGCAAAACGTTTCAAGTGTATTATAAGTACTGGTGGCAGTTTCCATAAGTACGTTTTCTTTGAAAAATCCCTTCTATTTTTGCAACTGTTGCACAGAACTTTGTTGTCATTTCTTAATTCTTCTTCTTTAAAAAATTCAGAGAGGCATTCCTGTAATGTACATTTATCTGTAGATGTAACAGCCAAAGACAAATGAACAAATGTCTCATAAACCTCAGACTTTTGGTGGCAAGTGAGACACTGGAGTATAGATTTGAATTGTCCGTGAAAGAGATCATAAATAATAGATTTATGAGCCTTTTGGTGTTCTGGACTAAATTGTTCATAATTTTCATTTCCCATGAGATGTGTAGTTTTGTCTGTCATTAGATTTACAGTAAGCAAGTCCTGATGTAATCCCTCTATTAGGAACATCAGTAGTTCGTGAGGATCCTGCTGATTGTGTCCAGCAAACTGGTCATTAAGTAAACCAATTGTTACTTTGAAGCTTTCAGGGTTAATATATCTATGAAATCCATTTCCCATGGTTTTGATGAGCCGACCAAATTCTTCGGCTAATTTACCTTCATGCCCCATCGGATTTTTCTTGTTAATATCCTTTTTATAATGATCTTTATAAAAATACTGAGTTAAGTCTGAAATATTATACAAGCATTGCAATATTGAGTTCATGTAGCAAGAGTTTCCTATATTTTGGAGCCCAGTTAAGACAGGTTCCTGTCTTTCCTTTTGCATCTCGGAGTGTAAGGGTTTATCACTACCATCAGTCTCACTCATTGTATGGTGTGTGACAGCTAAATCGTTCCCTGCCCCAGAGACCTTAGTAATATTACTGCTGTTAGTGTCTGAAGTATTCTGTTTTTTCTCTGAAGGGGAGTTTGTAGTCTGAACCTGATCATTTGTGCTAGCCCGATTTCTAACAAGACGTAATGGAACCCAAAATTTCTTGGGAGGGTCATCATTTATAGAAACATAGGCATAACCCCTTCCTCTTAGGAGAAGATAGCCAGCTATCCATTTTTCATCCTCCTTGATCCAAATAGGTTTATGGGTTGTTTCTTGTCTCTGAATATCTTCTTTAAAATGTCTTTCCGCTGCAGTGTAGCTTTCCCCTTGGGGTAAGTTAAAGTAATTTAGTGTGATAAGAGTCAAAGACAGCAAATCCGTTGGTGGTAAACCTCTTTTTCTATTTTTTTGCAATTGAGTTTTTAAGGTTCTGTGAGTCCTTTCTACAATGGCCTGTCCCCTACAATTGTAAGGAATTCCTCTGAGATGTCTTATCTGCCATTCCTTACAAAAAAATTCAAAAGTTTTGCTAACATAGGCTGGCCCATTATCAGTTTTTATAGAATATGGAATACCCATCACAGAGAAACATTGTAAAAGAAAACTACAAGCAGCCTTAGATTTTTGAGAAGACATGGGAATTGCCCACATAAACCGAGAATAAGTGTCCACCACAACATGAAGATAAGGTTTCCTTGGAAATAAATCTGTTTGAGTTATATCCATTTGCCAAAGTTCGTTAGACTGTAAGCCTCTTGGGTTTGCTCCTGCTATGTGAGTCTTTTTTGTTAACGGTGCACATACGTTGCAGTTTTCTACGATTTCTCTAGCTTGCCTCCATGGAATTTGGTAATTCACATGTAAACGGCGAGCATTTGTGTGTAGGGCTGAATGTTCCTCTATAGGTGATTTAAATATAGGCATTGCTAGCAAGTCAGCAGTTTTATTTCCTTGAGCCATAGGTCCTGGAAGACCTGAGTGGGCTCTAATATGTGTGATGAAGATGGGCTCAGTTCGTTTTTGGTTTTTTTTTTTTTTTTTTTTTTTGGGTCACACCAGGCAGTGCTCAGGGGTTATTCCTGGCTCCAGGCTCAGAAATTGCTCCTGGCAGGCACGGGGGACCATATGGGACGCCGGGATTCGAACCGATGACCTCCTGCATGAAAGGCAAACGCTTTACCTCCACGCTATCTCTCCGGCCCCTCAGTTCGTTTTTGAAGAAGCTGCTGTAATTGTTTAAGTAAGTCCTGTATGATCGGGTTATTAGCATTAAGGGATGCAGTGGCTATCACATGACATAAATTTACCACATACAAAGAATCAGAAACTATATTCATGGCTTCAGATACATTTTCTAATAGGTAAATTAACGTTGCTAATTCAACTTTCTGTGCAGATTTATATTTGGTATCTATGGTCATATTAATGTTGTCTCCAGTTATTCCTCCTTTTCCATTTTGGGATCCATCAATGTAAAAAACCTTGGCATTGGGAATAGGGGAATCCCGAACAATTGAAGAAATAACAAACTGAGTTTTCTTTAAAAAGTCCCAAATTTTTCCTGCTGGATAATGGGAAGATATTTCTCCTGTGAAATCTGAGAGGGCCCTTTGTAGAGATTCATTAATTGGCAATATTGACTCAATTTCCTTTTTTGGTACTGGCAAAACTATTATATCTGGATCAAAACCTAGTAAAGATATAGATCTGAGTCTTGCCTTGATAATAATCTCTGAAATCAGTTGTAAGTAGGGGACAACTGAGCGAGGTTGTTTGTTATGTAAATACACCCATTCCAAAGGTCCTGACTGTTGCATCAAGGCCCCTGTGGGGGTTTCTATAGTAGGGAAGATTAACAGTAATACCTTTTCTCCTGGGATGAATCTTGAGAGAAACGATTTTTGTAATCTGCTCAAGAAGATGTCCAATTCATTTTTTGCAGCTGTTGTTAAATTTCTCGGGCTATCTAAAGCAGGATCACCCTCCAACGTTTTAAACAGATTAGATAACTCTGCATTTGGGATTCCTAGTGCAGGGCGGAGCCAATTTACGTCACCTAAAAGTCTCTGAAAATCATTAAGCGTTCTGAGGTTTTCTTTTTTGATAGAAAATTTTTGTGGACGTATAGACGTCCGGTCCAAAATAAAACCCAAATATTGATACGGTGGCATTATCTGTATTTTTTCTAAAGCTATTTTCAGTCCTGATGTTTGTAAACAGTCAGTAACATAAGAGTATAATTCCTGTAAATCTGTTTCGTTGTTCATTGTGAGCAAGATATCATCTGTATAATGAAATATCATGGCTTGAGGAAATTTTTCACGAGCAGGGCTCAAAACCTTATCTACAAAAAACTGACACATGGTTGGGGAATTCAGCATGCCTTGGGGGAGAACAGTCCATTGGAAACGTCTGCAGGGATGGGTATTATTGAGAGAAGGAACTGAGAATGCAAAACGTTTTTTATCATCTGGGTGGATAGGAATATGGTAGAAGCAGTCTTTCAGATCAATTATAATTAGTGGCCATTCCTTTGGAATAACTACAGGTGATGGTAAACCAGTCTGCAATTTGCCCATAGGTATCATGGATAAATTTATAGCTCTAAGATCCATCAAAAGTCTCCATTTACCGGATTTCTTTTTTATAGTGAATATAGGTGAATTCCATTGAGAAAACGATGGTTCAATATGTCCTAAACTTAGCTGTTCCTCCACTAATTCTGTCAGCACCTTTAATTTATCAGTTTTAAGGGGCCACTGACCTGTCCAAATTGGTTCATCAGATTTCCATTTTATTTTTATTGGTGCTGGTGTTTTTACGGCAGTGGCCCCCACTAAAAATTTTTGGTTTTTAAATCAAAAGAAGGTTCGGGCTCTTCTGGAGCTAATGGGATGTGGAATTCTGCTTTCCACTGTTTGTGTAGGTCACGGCCCCACAGGGATGGTGAAAATGGGCCCACGTGAGGTCTGATTATTGCTTTTTGATTTTCTGGGCCGTAAAATAGTATAGTCCTCGTACTCAACAGACAGGAACTCAGGCCTCCTATTCCTTCTAGGGAATACGGGATTTCCTGAAGAGGCCAATTTTCTGGCCATTCTTTATCAGAAATTACGGTAACCTGAGCACCCGTATCTATCATTCCATCAAAGGGTTTGCCTTCCAAGTGAAGTTTGATCATTGGGTGTTCATCTTTACATTTAGTAACCAGAGCCACGATTGGGTTTTGAGCAGCACCCAGATCTGTGCTTCCAAAACCTCCAATTCTAGTCTTATCTGAAGTCCCAAATTTGACATAAGGCACTATTACTATCTGGGCAATCGCTTCTCCTTTTTTAAAGGTCCATGTAACTGGTACAGTAATAACTACAATGATTTCTCCCATGGAATCTGAGTCAATGACACCAGTGATTACTGATATACCCTTTATGTTGAGGGAACTTCTGCCAAGAATCAAACCCATGGTATCTGGGGGTGGCGGGCCTACAATGCCAGTTTCTAACATGTAAGGGCATGCTCCTGGGTAAATTGTAATGTCCTCTGGGCATAATATGTCTAATCCGGCACTCCCTGAAGTAGAGTGGATTAATTCCCTTATCGTGATGAATTTTCTTGGGCTGGGCTTGGAAGGATTATTGTCTGTGAACTTTGCCCCTGATTTGGAAGGGCCTGGGGGGAGGCCCTGTGGGCGTTTCCCTGCATCTTGTATGTGTGTTCTTGGGGAGCTGAATTTATAAGGAGACGACAATTTCTTTTGATATGTCCCTGTTTTCCACAATGGTAGCAGGCAATTTGCCTCCTGGGGACTGTGTTGAAACCTCTACTTAGGTTATTATTAATGAGGTTTCTGGATCTGCAATCTTTCGCCCAGTGGCGACCCCTTTTGCATTTTGGGCAAAGACCTGGTTTCCGGAAAGTGTTCTGTCCCAGAGGGGAGTAAGACATTGTTCCCTTGGTAACTGGGAAGGTTTGTACTGAGTCTGAGTGGGGTGGGGGTTGGGGTTCCACATAGACTTTCCGGCAGGCATAAAGGTAATCATTCAGATCTGACTTTTCATTTAATGTATTCAATACTAATCTACAGGCTGAATTTGCATTATGATAGGCCACAGATTTTACTAGGAAGTTTCTAATCTCCTCATCTTCCACCTGTAACTTCAGAGCATCTTTAATCTTACCTACAAACTCTGCAAATGACTCATAAGGGCCTTGGGTAATTTTTAAAAAGTTTCCTCTACCAATGCTGTTAGAATCAATTTTTTCCCATGCTGACAATGCAATCTCCCTGATTAAATTTAAGATTTCCTTAGGTAAAGCTGCTTGTGTCTGAATATTTGCAAATTGATTTTCTGCCATCAATAATTCATACGATAGAGTAACACCTGCCACTTGCTTTTTCATACCATCCGGACTATATAATTTAGCTTTTACGCCTTCTGAATAGTACATTTCCCATTCAGTTCGCTGTTTAGACGACAGGCATATTTCAGCGATTCTTTTAAAATCATACAAAGTCCAAGATGAGTTATGACTCCAAAGTCTTAATAACTCCACACTGTATGGCGATTTTGGCCCATTTTCTTTACATGATCTTTTAAACCGATCTAATTCTTCCATCTGATAGGGTACATAGTTAGAAACATTTACCCCATCTATAGGGGATAAGGCCTGATTAGCAAAATTATTCTGAATAGAGCTCTGAGACCGAGCATGTGGTTCATCGTTTGAATCTGCTCTGCTCTGCGATTCAATTTTGTGACTAGAAGGAGGCATACTTCGTGGAGTTAGCACTGGAGGTAGATCATTATCTGAGTCACTACTGTCAAGCAATTCACTAGAATCAGGCTTAACATTCTGAGTTGTTTTTCTTCCAGCAAAAATTTCTATATTGTTGATGGTGGGGCTGGATTCGTCAGCCTGCACCTTGGTCTGAGTTTTCGTCAGATAAATTTCCTTATTATCTATACTGGTTTTAGCCTCACCATTTCTACACTTTCTATTTCCTAAATAGAAATAACAGCAAATAACTATGCTCATAATAATAACGTTAGTCAACACAGAAATTCCACAAACTATGATGGCTAGAGACACTACACTTTTCATTTGAAATATAGACCACAACCATCCAACTGCAGTGATTGTCCTTAGATCAAAACCAATTAGTTTTAAACAAAATGGAATGATCCACTTGTATACTAGAGCACCAATGCGTAAGACTAAGGGTGGTAAAATCCACATGACTAACCACAGAAACCATTTGATGGTCAGCATAGGAAATTTCCAATGAAATATTTCACTTACAGTTCTGAGGGTCCAGGGTTCAGGTCCCTGTCCTGGCGTCATTATGTAGCAGGACAGCCCCTGAAGAGGTTGACTGATGGAGGGATGGAGAATGAGGCCCTTTTCTTCCAGCTCGGAGCACGTGTCTGCCACCCTGTCTAGCCCACGGTTCTGAGGTGAAACGGCGGGTAAACAGCTCGCAGACAATCAGGCTCGTGGAAATATTTGCTTTATTCGGATGGACAAAACTGAAGTCCAAAGACTCAGATTCAGTTCCAGCCAGCAAAAGCCTCTCGCCTTCCACAGACCCTTGCTCTTATAGTCCAGAGTCAGGTCCCACCCAATGGTGGGATCAGATACCAACCAATGGTGGAAGCAGAATCAGGTCCTACCCTAGGGTGGGGGCAGAATGCCAGGTCACACCCTAGGGTAGGGCACAATCACCTAATCAGATTAGGGTGAGCAACATAGTAATCCCCCAAAATATTTACATACACAACAAGGAGGTGTTAGGTATAATCTCTGAAGGCTGTCTTGGTCCGGGGAAGGGTGACAAATAGGAGACTGTATACAGGGCTCCCCTCCCCAGGGTGTTCCCTGGGTGGGCATCGAGTATTCCAATAATTTATATTAAGAGTTCTTCAGCTCACTATCTGTATCTTCTCTCAGACACCTTGACCTCTAAAGATTTCGGAGTCTCCTACTATGTAACTCCCCCCCTACACCCAGGCGCTAGCCATTGAGTTGCTAACGGGGCTTAAGTGATGGCAGGTGACACTGTTCATCTTGGCAAGGTGGGAGAACAGGGCGGAAGTGACATCAGGTAATACAGTTACACAGGCAATACAGGTACACAGGTAATACACAGGGCAGAGGGACATCAGGTGATATCTGCAGGTTACACAGTTCACCTGGCTGGGGAACAGGGTGGAAGTGACGTTAGTGATGGTCACACTAACCAGTTCTCCAGGATTGCCCTGCAGTGAGGAGGACCAAGAGCTCCCTAGAATGGCACCAAACACAGCGTGACTGGCTCTAGGCTACTCTAGCTCCCCCACCCTTACAGCAACCACTTTTCTTTCTTTCTTTCTTTTTTTTTTTTAAGCAACCACTTTTCTAACTCCTACTTCGGGCTAGGATGCATGACTCCAGGCCAGAAAAGTCCTTCTGAAATCCAGAACCACAAAAGCCATGAGGTTTGGTTTGGTTTTGCTTTGTCTTTGTCTTGGGACCACACCCAGCTCAGGGGTTACTTCTGGCTTAGTGCTCAGGAATCACTCCTGAAGGTGATTGGCTGAGTCTATGGAATGCTGAAGATGGAACCTAGGTAAGCCAAGCTGTGTGCAAGGAAAACACCCTATCTGCTGCATTACTACTCTGGCCCCATTGATGCTTTGGGGAACAATCACTGACCAGAACATTGGTCAAGGTTACTAAATCTTTCCCGTGCCTGTTTCCCCATTTTTTTTTTGTTTCTCCATTTTTAATAATAATAAAAAAAAGTACTTACCATACTGTGTACTGAATGTGATGAATACCTAGATACGTGGTGCGCTGTGGCACTTGGTACCTGTTGGCAGTCATTTGGGAAAATGAAATCCTGACCCACCTAGGAAAGATATTTGCAGGTTTCTATTTGCCACACATGCCGATCCAATTGGGATAAGAAGTATTCTCCAAATGAGAAGGCAGTTTGCAGGTTGCTGGGTGTCTGGAGTGCATTAAATGACCAGGAGAGCACAGAAGGTAAGAACTCCCTGGGGCTGTGATTTGCATGGCCTACACACCCAGTAAGAGTGTTAAGATACACTGGCAGTTTGCTAGTCCTACTCACTCTGGAGAAACCGGCTTCAGGAGACAATGAGGCCTTGATCGCTTTTTCTCTTTTCTTGGCAAAAGGGAGCCATTTCTCATAAGTGTGATGTTTTTGGCTTTCTGTTTGGCGGCCACCCTTGCCTGTGTTCAGCTTCCTCCCAGCTTTGTGCTCAGGAATCACTCCCAGAGATGGTTAGGGAAGATGATATGGTATGTTGTACTGGGGATCGAATCATTTGACTAGCCAAGTGCACGAAGGTGGGAAAAACCCTCCATGGCCACAAGACAAAGATGACAAAACTGTGGGGAAAGGAGATGCTTATAGTGGCACAGTCATAAAGACTTGCTGACACAGGGTCATCCTAACATGCCCATTGGAGGCCAGGGTGGGTTTGCAATGGCAGAGCTCATGATCATGCCCGTGAAGCCCTGGATTGGATCCCAGCACCCCAGAGAACCCATAAAGCATCTGCCAGCAACTCATTTGTTCTAACTCATGATGCTTGTCAATGTTTCCCAAACTACATATTGCCTCCTTAGTGGACCATGAGATCAATTTGGCAGGTTACCCCAAGGCTTTAAAAAATTTTTTTAAAGAAAATGGTGGAGCTAAAGAGTGTAGGTATCTCCTGCCCCAACTTATTTATCCCACTTGAATGATCAGAACTGGTGGGTAAAGGAGGCTGACTTGGGGGGGGGGGGAGGAAGGAGTAAGAAGGGGAGTTAGAGAAGTGGGCCAGAAGCGAGAATAGAAGCGAGAATCAACAGTGAGATTCAACAGAGATTCAGCATCAGATTCAGCAAAGGGAGTTAATCAGCAAGGAAGTCTGGAAAAAGCTACTGAAAGGGAGACAGAGGCCCAGAGAGCCAGAAGTAGAGAAGTAGCTGGTAGGAAAAGGCTTAGTATAAAGGCCATGTGAGGAGGTGTACATGACTGTAGGGATCATGAAATAAAGCTGGCTGACTCCTGGAACTTCATCTGACTGCTTTGTGAGTTTCTCCACCATTACCCTGCAGCTTTCAGACCCTTAGGCATAAGGGGCAACAGGAGCCAGGCCGAGCTGAGAAAGGCCTCACCATCCCCACACCAACTCTAGGACTCTTAATTGTATTAAAACAACAAATGGTGCCTGAACCTTGGACTGACTTGAACCCTGGACCCAAGAAGACCTCAGTGATGGTGAGTGCTAATTGTGACTTGACCCTTTGGTGGATTACTACCATGACAGCCTCCTCGAGCTGGACTTAAAGTGCTGTGCCTTTCACTGGAACATCAATGAACATGGCTCCTGTTCTGAATGGCTTTATGTTGCTCTGGTCTACCTACATTTCCTACTTTGGACTGTACATGCCAAGCTCCCTAGAGATATTATATATATATATATACACACATTTATTTATATATTATATATATATATATATATCTCTAGAGATATATATCCCCAGCACAACATACCATCTCCCCTGAGTATCTCTGGGATACTCAGATTCCTGAGCACAGTAGATACATGTAGAAAAGTTCATCAGTGGAAGAGCACATCCTGTATATCTAACTGTCCCAAGAAGTCACACTCTGAAGGTCTCTGCGCAAGCACTATTGTACTCACTGCTCCAAGCTCTTCTCACGTATATATTTTTCTTGTGCTCACTGCACAAGGTATTCCCAGCTACCACTTAAAACTAACAAGGGGTCTGAGTGCTAGCACAGCAGTAGGGCGTTTGCCCTGGGATGGCCCCAGGTTCGATCCCCAGCATCCTATATGGTCCCCTGAGCCTGCCAGGAGTGATTTCTGAGTGCAGAGGCAGGAGTAATCCAAGTGTTGCTGGGCATGGCCCAAAGAATTAAAAAAAAAAAAAAAAGACAGACTATAGCAGTAAGCTCAGGTCCAGGATGCAGCTCAGTGGCCAAGACTGTGGGTCTCTGAGGCTCCATTCTACAACAGACTAGTGAAAGACACAGATGGTAAGTTGCTAGAACAAAGTCACCGTGTGAGGAAGCAGCAGAGCTGGTTGGAGCCCCAACCTCAGCCAAGACCAAGCTCTGTGAGAGCTTGGCTTGAGTGTCCTTGAAAGCTACTTTGTCTTTTGGGCTGCCTCAAGTCCAGCCCACACCACACTTAGTAAAAAGTGGTTTCGTGAAGCTGAAGCCAAATCAGCTCAAATTCAAGAAAAGGCCCAGACGTGCAAACACACTTGAAAGTGAACATTTATTGACTCTGCTCTTTCCTTCTTCGAATCCCTAGACTTAAATAATGCAATCCTCTGGGAAACAGGGTTGTTTTAAAATATATTACCAAAGACCACTTTCACAATGATTTTATTTTAACATGGATTTTTTTTTAAAATCTCTCCTGAAACTGCACCATGTAACTGGATGTTCTTCCTTTGCATGTGCTCCACAATTCTCTCCAAGTCCTCACAAACAAGCTCGAGGAACACCAACCTGCTTCAGAAGCCCCCAAACCGATGACAGGGCTGGGTGCTGAGCTAGAGAACCTTCTGAACCCTTCACTGCTGTGATTAAAACGTGCTACCAGATTTTGAGTTAGGGTGAGGACACCCACTCAGTCTTCTCTCAAGCTCTTTCTGGGGATGACTCAAGGTAACCCCTTCTCTCTGGGGGCTAGTGCACTTTTAGGGTGTCAAACCCTTAATCGTGTACAAGCCAAGCCCCAGTTTCCCAAAGAGGAGCCCGGGAGAGATGAAGCCTTCCACATCAGAGAGATTCCAAATATTTATTTGTGAAACTATAGGATAGATTTTTTTCCTAATATTTTGAAGCGTGAGTTCCTCTGCAAAGTTGGTATCACGCCCATTAAAAAATAGATTCACTTGGACCATGATTGAAGCTACAGTTCATAAGCATATGCCAAGGGGCTCTGTGGTCTCCGGAGCACAGCACCAGGCGGGCTCCGTCACGCGGCCACAATTGAAGCATCATCCTCGAGCCGGCCCTGTGGCTAGTAGTGAGAAAATAAAGGAAAGGTCATTACCTGCCAATCACAAGCCCCCCAAACCACACAGTCAAGTCCCCAAGCCACGTAGCCACATCCCCCAAAACTCGATGGACAAGCCCCCTAAAGTGCTCGGAATTCGGAGGCTGACACAGAAAGGAATGAACATTGGCAGGATCCAGAGATTGTCATCCTCTCCTTCACTCGAACCCAAACCCAGGAAAGCAGTCTGCGGCTTCCTCATCTCCTGGATCACTCCTCCAGTTTCTGCCAAGTGCACTCCATCTTAATTTTGACACCCAGCTATTCTGCAGAACAAAAGTGTTCCCCCAATTTCTTCTTTCCTTTTCACTCAGCCCTTTGATATGTAAAAGCCCACCTGGATCTCACCTGACCTTCCCCCTTCTGATGAGTTTGTACTGTTTTTAATAAAGAAAGGTCAGTTTGGCTTGGCATGCAGAGACACCTTGAGGAGAAATGCTACATACAGACTCTTGTCTCCTGACTGGCTTGGTTTATTCATTCTTCTTTCCTATCCTTCTTCAGACCCATCTGCCTCAGGGTGGAAATATGGCATGTGGGGTAATTTCACAGCTCCAGAGCCCAGGGCAGGGACTTGAGTTGTGCCTGCTTCAGTGACTCAGTTTCCCTTTCGCCTCCTCAGAGAGTGGGCTGAGAAGACAAGTTCTTAAGCTAACACAGAGATGCCTGGAGGCTCTCCCATTCCTTGGGGGTGTCAGGCCTGCATTTAGTACCCGAAAAGATGTCCTCACAGATGGGACAGGGTGAAGGCACTGCAGAGCCACCAAGTCCCTCATATACACTCAAACCTTCCTCTTCACACACTCAAGCCCTCTTCCTCACACACTCACCTTCCCTCACAGTCAAGCCCTCCTCACTCACCTTCCCTAAACACAACCACCCTCCTCCTCTCTCACATACCACTACACCAGACTCAGGGAACAGCTCCCAACAGTCATTTTCAGAAGACAAATTTAGTGCTACACAGGGAGAATTAAGGAAGCTGGGGGGGGGGGGGGGGCAGGGTTTGTCATCTTTAGAAAGTGAATTCACTTTGGCTTAAAATCAATTGCAAACCAGCCACTAGTTAGAAAACATACTTTCCTGAGCCAGGAAAAAAAAAGTAAAAAATAAGATCAAGGAGAAAGAAGGCTGTCAAAAGGAAGGAAGGAAGGAAGGAAGGAAGGAAGGAAGGAAGGAAGGAAGGAAGGAAGGAAGGAAGGAAGGAAGGAAGGAAGGAAGGAAGGAAGGAAAGGGAGGGAGGGAAAGGGAGGGAGGAAAGGAAGGAAGGAAGGAAGGAAGGAAGGAAGGAAGGAAGGAAGGAAGGAAGGAAGGAAGGAAGGAAGGAAGGAAGGAAGGGAGGGAGGGAGGGAGGGAAAGGATGAGAGGGAAAGGAAGGAAGGAAGGGAGGAAGGAAGGAAGGAAGGAAGGAAGGAAGGAAGGAAGGAAGGAAGGAAGGAAGGAAGGAAGGAAGGAAGGAAGGAAGGAAGGGAAGGATCGATCCAGAAAATGACATCAAATAGAAAATACAAATCTCAGCCATTTACTATATAAAACCAGAGTCATTCTCTGGACATAAGCAGCAATGCAGACTGATCCCCAGGATATAAAGTTCAAACTAGCCCCTTCAGGCAGTAATAACAGGGCTCCTTTGGGCTCTCCCCTCACCTTCACGAAAATCCGGGTGGGTAGGAAGCGCCGGAGCAGCTGGCTGGTGAAGTTGGGAAACCTGAGTAGGTTGATGTTGAGGGAGGGCAGCTGCTGGTAGCCGGCCATGAGAGGGTAAAAATTGAAGAGCATCTCCTGCTCAGTGCCAGGCAGGATACGAAGCCGGATCTGAATTGAGGGAAGCATGGAGGGAAGAACCAGCTCTACTCAGTGGCTCCTGTCCTGGGACTTCTCCACATGGACAGACAGATGTCCTCCCAGCCCTTCGGGGGACACCTTTCCTCCCTCTCGCCTGGCCTTGGGGCCCAGTCTGCAGACTGCAGTGACTGAGGTCAGTGAGGGGCTCAGAACCACCCCTTCCCCCAATGATCTTCCTGACTCTCTTGAGGAAACAGCTCAAAGGGAATTACAGGCGGCAAGACAGGTGAGGGCCTGGGTCCCAAACCCACAGCACAGCACCCTAACCCACACTGGACCCCCTGCAGTCCAGCCAGATGTGGCCCCAACTATGAACAGCAAAACAAATTGTAGGGAACAAACAGCTGGCTGTGCTCAAGGGCAACTCCCTGCTCTGTGCTCAGGGCTGCTCTTGATGGTGCTCAGAGGACCACTGGCAGTGCCGGAAATCAAACCTGGGCTGGCAACTCTTTCTCGCCGGCCTGTCAGGATTTGGTAGTACCAAACTTTGTGGGAATTGAGGGAAACATTTGAAAATGATGCTGAGGGCAATGCTGAGGATGTCCTAGGTAGGCAAGCCTGAGCACATCCATGGCCCTTTTTGAAAGGGAAAAGGGGCACTCCCAGGACCCTCAACCCCGTGCAAGGATGGGGAAGTGCAAGCAGCAGGAGACCGGGCCCGCGGCTAACCTGTTTCAGTCCGGAGAACATAAAGGCATCACTGGGCTCCACTGCGATCTCCACATCCTGAACTGTGCTGGTCTTGTTCTGTAGGTGGTAGCGAACAGGCAGCGACTCACGGACACGGCCGAACGATGGCAGATCTTCGGGTCAGAAAATACTCTAGTCACAAACCTGGGCTAGGCCCAGGGTCCTGCAAATCACCCCAGCTGCCAGCAAGACCTGCAGCAATCTGGGGACTGTAGTGTTAGGCTAAGACAGCCTATCTTTCTTGGCACAAAAGTGCTGGGCCCCAGCGGAGAATCTGTTGCCTGGCCTGCCCCATGTTAACTCAGCAGAAACCAGACCCTGTAGGAATCACTTCTCAAAGGCAGAAGATACAAGGTTCTAGAAGAAATGAGGTGATATGGCTGCCCTGATGGTGGGCCACACATACCATTCATCAAAAAGCTTGAACCCGCAACGTGGAGGCCATGGTCACAAACCACCTGATTGTAAAGCAAGAGACCTGAGAACTCAGCCATGTCTAGACCACAGGAAGTTCCGTAGGGCAAATGACTGGACTTTTTTTTTTTTTAATTTTCAACCAGTGATGTGCTTGCTTCCGCAGCATATTGACTTACAACCTGAGACTCCACCCTGGATTTGTGTATCTTTACCTGCAAGACCCTGCCCATTCCTGGGAAGGGTCTTGGGAAGGTTAGATAAGGCCTTTGATCGAAGGGATTAGGGTCTTTGCCAGGATGGAGAGGTAAGAGGAGACGACATGGCTGGAAAAGCTAAGACACAGGGCAAGCTAAGGACAGCATGAGTAAATGGTTGAGACTGACCACACATGTGCTGGATAGGGTATAAATAAAGCTGATACTTCCTGAAGCCTGTCTGAGTGAGTCTGATTCCCACCGCGACCACCTGAAGCTGTTGACTCGACAGTTAATGGGGGATGGAGCCACGTGGCCAGGGCCTAAGGACAAAGGCCTCCATCTCCACCATCCAAGCCCATCCTAAGGGCTGTGACTCTACAACAACCAGTGAGCAGCAAAAAGGAAACAGGTGAGTTGAAGGCAGCAAGAAGGGGAGGGGAGGTATGGGAAGATCTGGCCATGAGGGGGTGTGGAGAGAAGCAGGGACACCTCTACTGGGAGATTTCCTAAGTGTGAGATACCCAACAGCTGGGACAGGGAGAACCTACAAGCATCCTGGGCCATCTGATTGGGTCAGAAATGACCAACATTGCTTGGGCCATGACCAAGGAAATGAATCCTTGAATTCCTACTGAGACTCAGTGAGAGATTCTGGGAGTGTCTGCTTGCAAATGATGGGACGGAAGGGAGGAGCAGAAGAGCAGCAAGTGCTGTCACTACTGTGGCATCAAAAGGACTCGAGACTGTCTTCACTGATAAATTGATACTCGTGCTTTTCTGTGGTTTGGGGATCGAACCCAGGGCCTCACGTCCACTCACTCGAAGCTTTCTCTACCCCCCCCCCTTACCTGCATTCACATGGAGCGGGATGTTCTCCACAAGCACATGAGGCAGGGTGATGGTGGTGCTGATGACAGGGATGTCCGCCATGGCTGTGGTCCTGGGACACACAAGAGCACCTGTCATACCGGGGGCTGAGGCAGGAGTCTGGGAGTGGGGACCTCTGATAGCAGCAGGAACCCCTGCATCAGGTCTGCACATCTAATACGGCAAGGAGGCATCAGTACCCACTTCCTTGAGCCCTCAGGCACCTGAGCCACCACGAGTTGCTGGCACTCAGGGACAGCATAGTGTCACCGCCCAGAGCAATGACAGCAATGCCAATCTTCCAGGAGACAGGCCCAGACACCTCACAGCACATGGCCAGCCTCAGGGAAAAGCAGTCCCAGCCCCTTCCCTTATCACCAATCTGGCCTACAGGCTGTGTCTAAGCTACAGCACAGAAGCAGGTCACTCCACCGCTGTAAGTAATCGGTCTTGGCCTTTGCGGGGACAATCCCATCAGCTAAAAATCAAGGCAATTTCTCCTATTTAATATTCCACCCCCTTTTTTTACCCAGGGGGTGAAAGGTTTGTTTTTGGGCCACTCTCAACTTTGCTCAGGGCTGACTCTGGGCTCTAAACTCAAGGATCACTCCTGGTGGGCTTGAGGACCATATGGGATGGCGGATATCGAACCAAGCTTGGGAAGCTTTTTGGAGGGGCTAGGGAGAGTAGCCCAGGTGAGGAATATGCAAGGCAAGTGTCCCACCCTCTGCACTCTCTCCAGTCCTGTATCTTCCTTTTTTTTTTTTTTTTTCTTCTTTTTGGGCCACATCCAGCAGTGCCCAGAAGTTATTCCTGGTTTTGTGCTCAGTATTAATCCTGGTGGTGGCTAGGTGGCCATATAGGATGTGGGGGATAGAACCTGGATTGGAAACATGCAAGGCAAGCACGCTCCTTGCTGTGCTATCGTTCCGGCTCCTACATCTTTCCTTTCGATTTCTTTCTAACTGGTCAGTAATAATAAGGCAGCCTCTATTCTGCCCGCTGCAACTCCCAGGCACGCTCAGTATTTCATGAAAGGACAAATAAAAGTGGCCCGAGACCAGCAAAGTCACGAGGGCAAGACAGGGCAGACCTGCTGTTACCTCTTCCAGGAGACAGTATAGAGGCCAGTTGCAACTCCGCCGTCCACAGGTCCCACGGATGGACAGCGTAGGCAGAAGCACTCACTGGCACTCTCGCCAGTCTGCAAGACAACTGCAAGAGAGAGGCTATGACCCACTGCCACAGTTCCATCTGTGAGGGGACAGTCTGGCCTTGAGTGTCAGATGGGAAAAGAATAGCTCAGCACAGAGCCCAGAGTGATAGCACAGCAGGGAGGGTAGGGTGTTTGTCTCGTTGACCTGGTTCAATCCCTGGCATCCTGTAGGGTTGCCTGGTGACTGCTAGGAATGACCCCAGAGTGCAGAGCCAGGAGTAACCCCTAAGAGCCTGAGAGTTCAGCAATATTAAATGACTGGTTTTTATTTGTTGTATTGGGGGGGGGGGGGGAGCCAGACCTGGTGGTGCCCAGGGCTTATTCCTGACTCTACATTTCAGGGATCACTCCTATTGGTGCTCAGAGAATCAAGCCAGAGAGGGCTAAGGGAAGACCAGGGCCCATAACATCTTTCTCTGGCCCACTATGAAATGACATTTCAATTTTCTATTCAGTATTTTTTCTGACTCTATCAATATTCCAGTGCAATTGAAACAGGTCACATAAATGTGTATACCTACGATATGTTTTCTTTTCTTTTCTTTTCTTTGGGGGGGGGGGGCGCACACCTGGCAGATTTCAAGGGTTACTCCTGGCTCTGCTCTCAGAAATCACTCTGGCAGGCTTGGGGGACCATATGGGATGCCAGGTATCGAATCTGGGTCTGTCCTGGGTCGGCTGTGTGCAAGACAAATGCCCTACAAAAAGTGCTATCAAAGTGCTATCAATCACTCTGGCTCCTCTGTGACAAGTTTTCAATGTGTTAAAAATGTCAAGTCAGGGGCCAGAGAGATAGCACAGAGGTAGGGCATTTGCCTTGCATGCAGCTGATCCAGGATGAATGGTGGTTCAAATCCGGCATCCCATACGGTCCCCTGTACCTGCCAGGAGTGATTACTGAGCACAGAGCCAGTAGTAACCCCTAAGCACCGTGGGGTGTGACCCCAAAAAACAAAGAAAATAATTTTCAAGTCAGAGAGCCAAAAGAAAATAAAAATTTTAAAGGCAAACTCACTACCTCCATGTTATATCTCCGGCCCCTTTTGTTTATTTTGGTTTTTTTTTTTTTTTTGATTAAAACTACAGATTTTATTTTTTAAAAATGTAAATAAAAAACACTCTAATTCTAACCTATAAAAACTTTTTCTTAAAAATAAAAATGTTAGTCGGGGCCGGTGAGGTGGCGCTTGAGGTAAGGTGTCTGCCTTATAAGCGCTAGCCAAGGAAGGACAGTGGTTCGATCCCCTGCCGTTCCATACGGTCCCCCCAAGCCAGGGGAGATTTCTGAGCGCTTAGCCAGGAGTAACCCCTGAGTGGTTTGAAAAACCAAAAGAAAAAAAAAAAAGTTAGTCACATGAACTACTTCTTAAAGATGTCTACTTCTCCAAAGTCTACCAAAATGGCCATGTTTGCTAAGTACAAACACTACAGTTAAATAAATGAGCTAGAAGAATGAAAACACACACACACACACTCAGTTACACACACAAAAACAGACACAGACACACACATGGGCCTCTGTACCTTTGTCCACCAGGGAATCCAGCTGATCCACAGGGCTCATGGTGGGCGCCAGCTGCAGCTCACTGGACACAATGGTGAGGGGCCAGGGGGAGGCACTCAGAAGATCCGTCAGCAGCAGAAAGGGGATGTCAGCGTAGACCCTCTCCAGGTACTCAAACTAGAGAACAGAGCAGCTCGGGTGAGAACGACGCTCCATCCACAGTGAACTCTAAGGGCCACCAAGGAGAATGCCCGGAACATACCTTGGTGGACACGAATCTTACTGCCACATCAAAAGGAAAGACTGTCTCAATTGTTACTGTTTCATCCTGTAAGAAGATGGGAGAGAAGGATGGCACTAGCTTATGGGCGCTAAAAAAGTTCATCTTGGGGCCGGAGAGATAGCATGGAGGTAAGGCGTTTGCCTTTCATGCAGGAGGTCATCGGTTCGAATCCCGGCATCCCATATGGTCCCCCGTGCCTGCCAGGAACAATTTCTGAGCCTGGAGCCAGGAATAATCTCTGAGCACTGCCGGGTGTGACCCAAAAACCACAAAAAAAAAAAAAAAAAAAAGTTCATCTTATGGTAATACCCAAAGATAGTGGAAACAATGGAGAGCTAGGAGAACCAGATTCACAGGAGGAAGCTTGTTACAAAGAGCAGGGAGTGCATTGAGGGTAGAGAAGGGATCACTAGGACAGTGGGAGTGGGAAATGTCGTTTCAGATAAGAACTGGGCACTTAAAGGGGATAAAGTGACAGGCATGGTAACCTTGTAACCTTCGGTAACAACAGTGCAAACCAGTGTCTAAAAGGGGGTGGGGGGGCAAGAGAGAGAGACAGAGACAGAGAGAGACAGAGACAGATAGAGCCTGAGAGGACAGGAAGGAGTGTGGAAAGAAAAGTGGGGGATATTGGTGGCGGGAAATGTGTACTAGGGAAGGGATGGACACTGTATATTGGGACTCAATAAGGAACAACTTTGTAATTATCTTATGGTGAATCAATTATAAAGTATAAAAAAATTAAAAATTTAATTAAAGGAAAAAAGATGTCATGGGCACATTCAATGTCTCTGCTAACAGGTGACAACAGAGGTAACAGGCAGCGCGGCCAGGGTATCTCCTGGGCCTCAACTCTCTCAGAGGCAGCCTTGGCCCTTCCTTGCGGAACATCTACATGGAAGGTTCTTTTAAGGTTCCCCTAAATCCTGCAATTCAGTGGCAGTTCACAGTACCAAGTGCTTTCTTCTCATGGACTAATTTGGGGGGGGGGGGGTCACATCCAGGGGTAAATCAGGGATCACTCCAGGTGGGGGTTCAACCCTCTGGGATCCTGGGAATCAAACGGATCAGCCACGTGCAAGTCAAGTGCCTTAAAACCCTGTACAGCATCTCTCCAGCTGCCAGACTTTTTTTTTTTTGGTTTTTGGGTCACACCCAGCAGCACTCAGGGGTTACTCCTAGCTCTATGCTCAGAAATCGCCCCTGGCAGGCACAGGGGACCATATGGGATGCCGGGATTCGAACCACCGTCCTTCTGCATGAAAGGCAAACGCCTTACCTCCATGCTATCTCTCCGGCCCCATGCCCAACTTCTTAATTTAAAACTCTTCAATACATAAAAAGATTCCCCCTTCCGAGACCTGTCAACGTCTCTCATCTGATGTGAGATTTTCAAAAAGCAGCAGCCAGCTAGAAGGTCTTTATTTTTTTTTAAACTTTATTGACTGATTGATTGGTTTCTGGGCCACACCCAGCAGAGCTCAGGGGTCCTCCTGGCTCTGTACTCAGAAATTGCCCCTGGCAGGCTGGGGGACCATATAGAATGCCAGAAATCAAATCGGGTCCCTCCCAGGTCAGCTGCATGCAAGGCAAGTGCCCTACCGCTGTGCTCTCTCTCCAGCCCCTATTTTACTTTATGTTCGCCTTTTGGCTACCCTGTGATGCTCAGTGATTACTCCAGGCTCTGTGCTCAGGTGTCATACCTGGTGGTGCTTGGGGGACTGTATGGGATGCCAGAGATCGAACCTAAGTTGGCCACGTGTAAGGCAAGCATCCCCCTGACACTGTGCGATTGCTCCAGCCCTATTAAGTCTTTAAAGGGATTTTTTGTGTTTGCTGGTTTGGTTCTTTACTAGGAAAAACCAGGGAGGTTCAATTCTAATGTTTGAGTATTGACTGCCCTGGATAGGTTGATTATAATAAATACAAAAGATTAAAAACATCGTCTGTCAACATGTAGCTCGGAAGGCAAATTCCTACTTCATATGCAGAACACCTAGAGCTTACTTCTGGCACCCCCCCCCCCAAGAAAAGAAACCAATGGCATTGAAAACCCAACACAGCACCCCCTCTCTGAGCACTCAAGACCAGATGGCACTCCAATAGTACCTTGTGACACTTGCAGACAATTTCTTTCCCCTCAACAGTCGTGTTGATGAGATATGAGACGTATACCAGGAACATTCTGGAGCCCACGGTCCCACAGCGAACATAGAGCATTTTCTCCAGCTGGAATAGAGCAAGGACATTTCTCATTTTTTGAAGCATTTCTCCAGCTCCTCCTTCCTTCTGTACCACACACTCGCGTTGGAGTTTATTACGCCAACTGGCTGCATTCCAGAATGTTTTTCCCCCCCGAGAATGGAACTTGGATGATTCCACTTTTCCCCTTAGTTTGGATTTTAGGGTCACACCCGGCTTGCTCAGAGAGATTATGTGGGGTGAGGGATTAATCTCATATGCCGAATGCAAAACACGTACCCCACACCCCAACAGCTCTCCTCCATCCCTACTAATCTCTCCCTTCCTCATACTCAACTGGACAAGATTCTTTTTTATTTAATGGTTTTTGGGCCACACCCTGCAGCATTCAGGAGTTACTCCTGGCTTTGCGCTCAGAAATCACTCCAGGCAGGCTCAGGGGGTCTATATGGGATGCTGGGAATCGAAGAGGGGTCTGTCCTGTGTTGGCTGCACATGCAAGGCAAATGCCCTTCCCTTGTGCTATCGCTCTGGCCCCTAGACAAGATTTTTTTTTTTTGGCCAAACCAGCAGAGCTCATGGGTTACTCTTGGCTCTGCCTTCAGGGATTGCTCCTGGCAGTTACCCACTGTGCTGTTGCTCTGGTCCCTTACCAAGAATTCTCTGCCACTAGTTCAGTAGTGACAATGAACTAAAAGGTCTTTTCACTAAGTTACAGTTCTTTCTGCTTTTTTTTGCTATGCCCAGCAATGCTCAGAACTTACTCCTTACTCAGCACTCAGAGATACTCCTGGTGGTGGTCAAGGGGACCCTACCTAGGGATGCCAGGGATCAAGCCTGAGTCTACTGCATTCAAGGCAAGCACCTTCCCCACTGGACTAACACTCAGGACCTCGCAAGTTCTTTTTTATTTTTTTGGAAATCGGGAAGCAATTTCATCTTATTAGGGTCATTCCTGCTGAATCAAGGGGTCTAAGTATATTAGTGGTTTAAAGGAGTGATTTAGCAAAATATCCAAACCATAGAGAAAACAATACTGAAATCATGAGACACAAACTTTAACATTCATACTTTGAAACCTGGAAACACATGGTGGGATTGGTACTGGAACATTGTATGCCTAAAACTAAACTATCAACAACTTCATAAATCACTGTGCCTTAACAAAATAAAAAATTTCAGGGACCGGAGAGAGAGGACAGTGGTAGGGCATTTGCCTTGCAGGCAGCTGATCCAGGACAGATGGTGGTTCGAATCTCAGCATCCCATATGGTCCCCAGGGCCAACCAGAAGTGATTTCTGAGTGCAGAGCCAGGAGTAGCCCCGAGCCCAGCTGGGTGTGACCCCAAAACAAAAACAAAACTAAATAAATAGGGCCTGGAGAGATAGCACAGTGGTATTTGCCTTGCAAGCTGCCGATCCAGGACCTAAGGTGGTTGGTTCGAATCCTGGTGTCCCATATGGTCCCCCGTGCCTGCCAGGAGCTATTTCAGAGCAGACAGCCAGGAGTAACCCCTGAGCACCGCCAGGTGTGGCCCCAAAACAAAAAAACAAAAACAAAACAAAACAAAAAAAACTAAATAAATAAAAACTTTCAGCATCATTAAAAAAAAAAAAAAAAACGAAATTCCCAGGTACAGGAACTGCTAGGTACAGCACAGCTGTAAAGGAACCTAAGACCTGAACACAGTCCTCCCACCACCCATGAGATGGGGATCACTTTTCAGGGCCAAAGGTTGTCCCAGACTCCATTTTGCTCGTGTTTTGCATCACAGGAGCTGATGCTGTGAGACCCCAGGGAGAACCTCCAGCCCCCGGTCCTCTGGCCCACGCACCTGCTCCCCAGGATTCAAATCTCCGATGGGGATGTCGGTGAGCAAGGCTGGGTAGGATTCGTCACACAGCTTCGCGCCCTCTAGAGTCACGTGCGTTTTCTGAGTCAGATTGGCGTCCTGTCCTAGAGACATTAAGAGCCTTTTCGTTTATTTTTGGTTTGGCTTTGGGGACCACATCCGGTGGTGCTCAGGGTTACTTTCTCTTTTTTGGGGGGGCACACCCGGTGGCACTCAGAGGTTACCCCTGGCTTTGCACTCGGAAATTGCTCCTGGCAGGTTCGGGAACCATATGGGATGCCAAGATTTGAACCGCCATCGGTCCTGGGTCTGCTGCTTGCATGGCAAACGCCCTACTGCTGTTCTATCTCTCTGGTCCTGCTAAGGGCCTACTTTTGGCTCTGTGCTCAGGAATCACTTCTGGCAAGTCGGGGGACCATATGGGATGCCAGAGATTGAACCCGAGTCAGCTGTGGGCAAGGTAAATGTGCTCCCTGCTGTGCTATGGCTCTGGCCCCCAAAGACGTTATTTTAAAGCAACACAATACCATGCTGCTAAAGGTGCTTATTTTACGTTCAATTAATTCTGACCTGCTTTTTTATATTTGGTTTTTAGTTTTAGGGCTTGCTTGTTTAGTCAAACCCTAGTTCTCTCTTAAACACCTCTTTCCCTCTCTCGCCCCCTTCTCTCACTCTCCCTCCTTGCCCCCCCTTCTCTTTCTCACACACACACATATACACACACTTATTTCCTTTCTTTCTCTCCCCTCACATCTTTCTTCTCTTTCTGTCTCTGTCTCTGTCTCTCTCTCTTTCTCCCCCCCTCGCTCTCTCCTTTCTTTATTTTGGTTTTTGGGTTACACCTGGCGGCACTCAGGATTCACTCCTGGCTCTACGCTCAGAAGTCGCTCCTGGCAGGCTCAGAGGACCATATGGGATGCAGGGATTTGAACCAGGGTCCATCCTGTGTTAGCTGTGTGCAATTTCTTGAAATAAAAACTATTTAAGAGAGGTGCCGGAGCAGTGGCACAGGTGGTAGAGCATTTGCTTGCGCACACTAACCTAGGATGGACACAGGTTCAAACTCCCAGCATCCCATACGGTCCCTCAATCCGGGAGCGATTTCTGAGTGCATAACTAGGAGTAACCCCTGAACATCACCAGTGTGGCCCCAAAACAAAAACAAAACAAACAAAAAAAAACTCTTTAATAGATAGGGTCAGGCAGAAGAACAATAGTAGAGCAGGGAGAGTATCTTCCTTGCACACCACAGTTGACCCAGTACCCCAAGGTATCCCCCAAGTATTGCCAGGAATGATCCTTGTGTAGAGGCAGGAGTAAGCCTTGAGCATCGCCGGGTGTGACAAAAAAAAATAAGAGAGAGAGAGAGAAAGACACTCCGGCTGGAGACACAGCACAGAGATGACTCTGATTTGGTCCCCAGAACCATTTGGCCCCCCAGGCACCACTTGGTCCAGCCTGGAAGGCTCCAAGGCCGAACCCCTAACCCTGCAGGACCCGACCACTAATAGCCAGGATGAAGCCCCAGGAAAGGGCTTACCGGGCTTCAGGCCTGCAGTAATCTTTACATCTCGGATGCGGGTCTTCTCTCGTGACTGCACAGACACAAGCAGACAGTACATCTCGTTGGCCAGGGCAGGCGGTGCATGCTGCAGACTCACAGTGATTTCAGGGACCCTGGAAATGATCCTGCAGGGAAGAGGAGATGGCAACTGAGCCAAGAGTTATGGGGAGACGCTGACACACTGGGCAGGCCAAGCCCTGGGGGCAGCCACTCACATAGTGCTGGCCTGGCTTGTCAGCCCATCCCAGGGCACCTCGCCGTCCACTAGCTTGGGTCGTCTCTTGAAGGAGCGAGATGCTTGCAGGGCTTCCTGGACTGATGCAGCGTCACCACCTGCCCCCTGCCAGTTGAGTACTACACACCTTCCCAGCTCGGTGCCCAGGACCAGGTCCACGGACGTGATCTGCATGGAGGAAGCCATGAGCACAACGGGGGGTGGTGGTGGTGGGGGGAGAGGGTGCCCTGAAAAATCCCCAGCCAGGAAACTGACTGAGGCACCTTCCAGGTCAGGGACCAACTGCACAGGCCCATCTAGACTCCCACAGGCAGCACAATTTAGAGCCCAAACACACCGAGGGAAAACAGATGTGTTTTGTGTTACTGGTTTTTTATTTTCTTGAACAAGGGAGGGAGAGGGCACGGTCAGCAGTGTTCAAGGGGTTACTCCTGGCTCTGTGTTGAAAAATCACTCATGGCGGGCATGGGGGATCCTATGGGATGCTGGTAATTTAAACTGGGCAAACATAAACCACTGAATGTACTATCGCTCTATCTCACTATTTTTTTTCTAAAGCTTTCAGAGTTTTGGGCCTATGTATTAAAAAAAAATTAAATGATTTTACCAACTTCCTGATATCACTTGTGTGTCTGTCTATATGCTTGAGGGGAGGGCATTTCTTTCAGCTTTTACATTAAGAGAAAAATTATTCATGATCTTAACAAAATTCCTGATTGCAGGTTTAATTAAATTGATTTAATTGGGGCCGGGTGGTGGCGCTGGAGGTAAGGTGCCTGCCTTACCTGCGCTAGCCTTGGACGGACCGAGGTTCGATCCCCTGGCATCCCATATGGTCCCCCAAGCCAGGAGCGACTTCTGAGCGCATAGCCAGGAGTAACCCCTGAGCGTCACCGGGTGTGGCCCCAAAAAAAAAAAAACAAAACAAAAAAAAATGATTTAATTAACTTCTGTGTGCGTGTTTGTGGGCCCACTCCTGGGGAAGTGTTGTTTGCAATCTGGCCTAATGATAATGATAACTGGGGATAGTATCCCAGGGCTCTTTTTGGGTGTAGGACCAAAACAAACCAACCAAAAAATATCATTCAGGGCCCGGAGAGATAGCACAGCGGTGTTTGCCTTGCAAGCAGCCAATCCAGGACCAAAGGTGGTTGGTTTGAATCCCGGTGTCCCATATGGTCCCCCGTGCCTGCCAGGATCTATTTCTGAGCACACAGCCAGGAGTAACCCCTGAGCATCGCCGGGTGTGGCCCAAAAAAAAAACAAAAACAAAAAAAAAATATGTATCATTCATAATTTTTAAACACCAAAATGCCAGTGAAAAATTTAGTCTGAATTATGAATCCATGGTGCCAACAGAATAACTGCCCTGACAATGTTATTGCAGTTATAAGGGACCCATGAGCAATAATTCAAGCTTAAGATCTCTGGGCCCGGAGAGATAGCACAGCGGCATTTGCCTTGCAAGCAGCCGATCCAGGACCAAAGGTGGTTGGTTCGAATCCCGGTATCCCATACCCCCGTGCCTGCCAGGAGCTATTTCTGAGCAGACAGCCAGGAGTAACCCCTGAGCACCGCCAGGTGTGGCCCAAAAACCAACAACAACAACAACAAAAAAAAAACATCTCTATATTCATATATTCCAATTTCTTTTTTTTTTTTTGGGGGGGGGTCACACCCGGCAGTGCTCATGGGTTACTCCTGGCTCTACGCTCAGAAATCGCTCCTGGCAGGCTGGGGAAGCATATAGGATGCCGGGATTCGAATCACCTACCTTCTGCATGCAAGGCAAATGCCTTACCTCCTATCTCTCTGGCCCCCATATTCATTCCAATTTCTTTACTATGTAGTCATTAAAAAAATGAGATTGAGGGGCTAGAGAGATATAGCACAATGGTAGGGGCTGACCCAGGGCTGACAATGGTTCAATTCCTGGCATCCCATATGGTTCCCTGAGCCTGCCAGGGGCGATTTCTAAGTGCAGAGCCAGGAGTAACTCAAACATCACCAGGGTGACCCAAAAATCAAAAAAGAAAAAAGATTGAGGGGTCAGAGCTATTGTACAATGAGTAGAACATTTGCCTTGCATGCAGCTGTCCCAGATTCAACCCCTGGCATCCCTTAGTATCTCCAAGCCTACTAGGAGTGATTGTTGAATGCAGAGCCAGGAGCAACCCTGAGCACCAAGTGTGGTCCAAAAACAAACCAAATGAGGCTGAAGTTAGGGAGAGTGAGAGGTGACGTGTCAGGCACAATGGCATATGCAGGTAGAGATGGGGGACCATAGAGGGGATCTCAAGGGAAGCATATTCCCGTAGGGGGCTCTTTAGTTAGCAGTTCTGTAACAGGGAAATTCCCCCAACATGGACAATCATCCCCCGCCACTGGAGACATTCCCCACCCAATGGCTCAACTGACCTCAATCTTCTTCCCCACATCTTCAGTTTTTGCAACAAACTTAAAGGAAAACTTCCTGGTTTTCCCAGGAACCAGGCACATCTTCCCCTGAGCTGAACTGTCCAGCACATCACTCGCCTTGGCTCCTTCTTCGATGACACAGAACTGGTTGTATTCCTGGGAAGAGGGGACAAAAGGTGGTGAAGGAATGGCGGCCAGTCAATCCTGGGGGTCTGCTCGGCAGAGAGCTGCTTCAAAGTCAGAGCATAAGGAGATGAAGACAGCCTGGAAGGGGTCACACACACACACACACACACACACACACACACACACACACACACACACACACACACACACACACACACACACACACACACGCACTCCTTCCCTTCCTGGTCTTATGGGGCCACTGAGGCCCAGTTCTAGCTCTGGTTTTTGCATCCCTGGGCTCTGCCCCCAACCCCAACTGGCAGCTCCACTACTTGACACATCACTGGGAGGAGCCTCCAAAGCACTGTTGGAGAGAGGCCCTCCACCAATACAGTGCCAAGATAAAACTCAAACACCAGAACATATGGGGTCAGAGTGATGGCACAGTGGGTAGGGAGTTTTCCTTCCATGCAGCCAACCTGGTATCCTATAGGATCCCCTAACCTTCCAGGAGTGATTCCTGAGTGCAGAGATGGAGTAACCCACAGAGAAAAAAACCAAAAAACCCACAACAACCCAGAAATGGAATCAAAGAAAGCACTTAAAAACACTGTATCACACTTTAAAGTTAAGCAAATTTAGAAAATATAGTCTGGTCCTAATTCTGGAGGGAAAAAACAAAACCAAATGTGTCTACAATTGGTTACTAGAAAATGCCTAGAATATTCGAGAAGTTTACAGTGACTTTTAGTGACTTCTAAAGACCAGAAAAAAACACATTTCTTTCACTAGACACACCTAGGCTCATTTAGGATGGTGGAATCATTAGCACTCAAATCTACCAAACATGGTTTTGTTTTGTTTTGGGCTTTTTTAGTCACACCCGGCAGCACTCACAGGTTACTCCTGGCTCTACGCTCAGAAATCGCTCCTGGCAGGCTCAGGGGACCATATGGGATGCCGGGATTTGAACCATCATCCTTCTGCATGCAAGGCAAACGTCCTACCTCCACGCTATCTCTCCAGCTCTACCAAACATGTTTTACCCAATTTAACAGTAGCTATAATGTGGGGCACAAAAGGGCATGCACACACGTGTGCACACACAAAGAGCAGTTAAGGCACTGTTAACACACACACACACAAAGACATACAAGGTGTCCTTACCTGATTATTGAAGCTGACACGAAGCTTTGAAAATCTGATGGGGTGTGGACAATCAGCCTTCAGATAAACATCAAATTGCACGGGAATATCCACATGGAAACTCGGGGCGTGAAACTTGGCTTTGCACTGCACTGGAAATCAAGCACAGGGCCGAGTCATGCACTGCACACACACTGGATCCATAACAACTCTCAGCTCCAGGAATTTCCAAAAAGGACATCTCTGAGCCCAGGACTGCCCTCCGTTGATGGCACTCAGCAACAGAACTCAGACTGTGGTTCCAAAGATTGGTTTTAACTCTCAAAAGTTGCCTTTTTGGTTTTGAAAATTTTTTTGTTTTGATTTGTTTTGGGGTCACACCCGGCAGTGCTCAGGTGTTACTTCTGGCTCTGTGCTCAGAAATCACTCCTGGTAGGCACGGGGGACCATATGGGATGCCGAAATTCAAACTACCATCTGTCCTAGATCGACTGCATGCAAGGCAAACTCCCTATCACCCTGCTATCTCTCCAGCTCCCAAGATACACACTTTTTAAAAGCCTGATCTTTGGGACCAGAGAAATATTAATGCAGGTAGGGCACTCACTTTGCTTGTGGTCGACCTGAGGTTTGATCCCCAACATCCCACATTGTTTCCCAAGCACCACAGGGAGTAATTCCTGAGCACAGAGCCAGGAGTAACCTCAGAGCACTGGGTGTGGTCCTCCCCCAGAAAAAATTTTTGTTTTTAGTCTGTGCCCAATAGTTTCAGGGGTTACTCCTTGCTCTGTACTGATAAATCACTCCTGGCAGGCTCAGGGGATATGGGATGGCAGGAACCAAACCAGGGACCGTCCTGGACTGGCCTTGTGCAAAGCAAATGCCTTACTGCTGTGCTATTGCTCCAGTCCCCCCCAATTTTTTTTTGGGGGGGGGTCACACCTAGCCACATTCAGGAATTACTCCTGGCTGTGTACTCAAAAGTTGCTCCTGGCAGGTTCAGGGGACCATATGGGATGCCGGGATTCAAACTGGGGTCTGTCCCCTGTTGGCTGCGTGCAAGGCAAATGCCCTACTGCTGTGCTATCGCTCCAACCCCTAAAAATTATTTTTTAATTAAATAAAATTTAAAAATCAAAGTTTGATCTTTAGAAATCACCACAGAGAAAGAAGTCAGTCTCCAGGTAAAAAGTCCGTACTTCTGAGAAGCCCTTGACTTGAGCTTCATTATTTGCCCTCTTCCTGTGTACAGTAAACAAGATAGAATTCTCTTGAATCATCCGAGGATGGGGTGGGGTGGGGGCAGTGCTGGTTACCTACCAAATGGCACGAAGTCCTGCACCCCTATTGTGAAAACGTTACTGCCAGCCAGAGACACTCGGTCGGCCCACAGCTTCTGAGCAGTTTTCACAGCCGAGATATCGCAGTCAGGTTCCGGCTCAGGGCTTTCGTTCTGCACCAACAGAGGATTCAAGTGGGCACCAGTGAGCTTAAAACACAAACACACACACACACACACACACACACACACACACACACGGCCAGGATTCAAGTGGGCACCAGTGAGCTTAAAACACAAACACACACACACACACACACACACACACACACACACACACACACACACACACACACACACACACACACACACGGCCAGGGGCTCTGTGCTCAGGAATTACTCCTTGTGGTGCTTGGGAAACCATGTGGGATGCTAGGGATTGGAGACCCAAGGAGATCCCCCAACTGCCAACACCTACCATTAAAACGCTTATGAGGTTCTTTTCTATCCGAGATTTCTGGTCATCTTTCAGAGTAGAAGCTAGTAACAGAGAGAAAGAAAGAGAAAATGCTTTAGCATAAAGAAAGCTGGGGATTCCCCAATAAATTCATATCACCGTCCAACAGTTGGTTCCTAAAACATGCAAACACAATAAGTAAAATAAATCATTCTTTGAAGGGAGGTTTAGCATAATCACCCATGAAATGCAGAAAGAAGGATGCTCCAAAAGTCAGCCCTGATCTTTCTATCCTCCTGTAGAACTCGAGAGGAGGTAAAAAAAAAAAAAAAAAATCATCTTCCACCATAGAAAAAGACAAAGCAGTGGTGCTTTCTTTCTCTATGTCTCCATCTCAGCTGAGAAGTTGGCTAAGAGAACTCAAGAGCGTCCCCCAAGTGATCTTTCTGGTTTTCAGACCACTGCAACAGGGTGCCCAGCCCAGCAGTGGGGGTGGAAGGGAAAAGAAGGGTTGGAGACTGCAGGGAAAGAAAGGAGGGGACCCTACTTTTTTCCAGTTGGTCTTTTTCTTTTTATATGCAAAATACAATATGGAGTTTATTCAGCTAGATGAGACCCAAGTCTCATCTAACAAGGACCCCAATTCCCAATTCAAATTTCCAAGCAGTTTATACAAGGTTTACAAGCTTTTTTTCCCCCAAGCATTTCATTGGTTAATACAAACAGCTCATCCTTCACCACATATATGACTGGCCCATTTCCATTTGCACACAAGTCACATCATTTCTTAGGACTGATGTCCCAACTCATTGCTAACTCAACTTTGTGTCAAGGGATTCAATTCCAGTGGAACATTCTGAACCCACTCAGTTCCTCTATCTCAACAGAACAGGAAGGGTCCTGCCTTTTGGAGGGTAACCATCTTCCCAATAAATCGCAGTCATGCCCAACACAAAGGGAAAGAGGAGGGGCACCTACTGTATGTTTTCTAGATCTTTTCAAAAACATGCAGTTGTTCCTTGGCCATATACATGAAGATTTACAAGAAAGGTGATATAGTAGACATAAAATGAATGAGCTGTTCAAAAAAAAAAAGTCCCACCAATGTCACCATGGAAAAACCGGATGTGACCAAGCATGCTGTTGGCATTGTTGCAAAGAAACAAGGACAAGATTCTTGCAAAGAGAATTAATGTTCAAATTGCGCATATTAAGCACTCTAAACATCGAGACAACTTCCTGAAGCGAGTGAATGACTGGAAAAAGGAGGAAGCCAGAGAGAAAAGGACTTGGGTTCAGTTGAAGCACAGCCTGCTCCACCCAGAGAAGCACACTTTGTGAGAACCAATGGAGAGAAGCCTGAGCTGTTGGAACCCATTGCTTATGAATTCATGGCATGAAAGGTTTTTATAAAATAAAAGATTTCTGAACTATACAAAATAAATAAATAAATAAATAAATAAATAAATAAATAAATAAATAAATAAATAAATAAAGTAAAAACAGGGAGGGATGAACTCACCTCTGCCAAGGAGTTCCAGCGAGTAAGTGACGTGGTCCTTGACCTGCGCTGTCAGGTAGGCACACTTGAGCGCGGTGGTAAGGATGGATGTGAGCAGCGTCCACCAGCCTTCGCTACGATAGTCGCACATTACGTAGTCCAGCAGCCTGCAGGACCGAGGAGGGCTGGGCTGGACTGGGGAGGACTGATTAGGCCCGCACTATCCTCCCTTCCCACATGTGGACACCCCCCCAGAGCACCACTGAACTGGGGTACAGTATCAAATCTTCAGTCTACAAAGTTTGGCAAAATAAGCCAGGCAGTCATCAACTGACTCTACCATGAGGAAAAATGGAACTTAGAAGGGAAGTTAGGTGGCTAGAGTGATAGCACAGTGGAGAGGGCATTTGCCTTGCATGCAGCCGACTCGGGTTGGATCCCCGGCATCCCATAGGGTCATCAGAGTCTGGCAGAAGCTATTTCTGAGTGCAGAGCCAGGAATAACCCCTAAACACTTGCTGGGCATGGCCCAACCCCCCCAAATACACATCCTTTCAACAATTATGACTCAAATTTGCACCAAAAAGGTTCTTAGAAGACCAGTAAATAAATCCAGGGTGAATGGGACTCACTTCAAAGCTTTGGTATAGTCCTTCGCATTATAATATTCCTCTCCCATCTGAACCACTACAAAGGAAAGACAAACAAATAAAGACTTGGGAGAGTGTGCTGGGGAATGAGGCCGGGCTGCTGAGAAACTGGGCATGGTCCAGACACCTACTGAGGTGACTCTTCATCCTTGGACACTTGTACTTCTTAAACTGCGCAACTGCATTGCTCAGGAGAGTGATTATCATTTCCTGTGGGGAAAGAGACCACAGTGGAGATGTGGCACTAGAAACCACCCTAAGTTTTCCTGCAAAATTATAGGGGAAAGATTTTTAAAAAATAAAAGGGGACCAGAGCAATAACAACGTGGTAGGGTGTTTGCCTTGCATGCTGACCCAAGACGGACCTGGGTTTGATCCCTGGCATCCCATATGGTCCCCCGACCCTGCTAACAGTGATTTCTGAGTGCAGAGCCAGGAGTAACTCCTGAGTACCGATGGGTGTGGCCCAAAACAAAGTATAAAAATTAAAATGATAAAATAGATAAATAAAACTGGAGCCAGAGTGATAGCACAGTGGAGAGGGTATTTGCCTTGCTGTCCCAGGTTTGATCCCTGGCTCCCCATGAGGTCCCTGAAGTACAGAGCTAGGAATAACTCCTGAGCACTGCCAATTGTGTTCCCAAACTAAAACCAATCAACAAACAAAATAACCAAACTTCATGGGATATTTGATGACGACTTACAGAGTGGATAACACTCTTCTCCTTCAGCTGAATGGCAAGAATTCCCACCTTCTCTTTTTCAGGATCAGAAAGATCAAAACCTGCGTAAGGGAAGACACAGTTCATGTTAGAGGGGGCCCTGAGCCAACTCCTCACAGGAGCAGTAGACATGAGCCCTCCCTGAGTCCTTCTCTTGAATGTAAGACCCGTCGCGTTCTGAGACCATCTGGAGCCTCAGAGGTGCCCAGCAACATCTGTTCCAACAGACAAGTCTCTGTGACCTGTGTTCTGAGAACAGTAGGGGAGTTCAGAATTCTGCTAAGTGGACTCAAGCGCCCCTAGACCCACGTGCCCAGGATCATTCCTAAAACAGTGCACACTGCTCAACAGACCCAGGGCTACACAACATATTAGCATCTCAAGGCACATGGGGAAAACAAATGTCAGGATAGATAGGTGAATATGGCTTTAAAGTGTCACCTCCTCAAAAAAAAAAAAAAAAAAACAAACCAAAAAAAAACCCCTGCAAATTTAAGAGAAACTGAAAGAGTGGAAACAGATTTGAATGCCTTATTAGCTATGTGGCCTTAAATGACAGGTATAGGGTTATTTGCCTTGCAACACAGCTTACCTGGGTTCGATTCCTGGCATGCCAATTCCCCAATTTTTGAGCTTAGTGTCGGGAGTAATCCCTGAGTGCTGCCAGGTGTAGCCCCAAACAAAACAAAACAAAACAAAAAGACAGATACCCTGTGTGTTTGATTACAATTCAGAATAGTACATAATGATATAGTGATATAAATGACAATGACAATAATAATAAAACAACCATAGCTGGAAGGAAAGAGCTGGAAAAATTCTAAAGAGATGTGGTCATGCACCACACAGTGGAAAAATGGCCATGGTCTTGTCTGCCTGGAGGCTGGGAGAGGCAAAGAGGTAATTACTCAGTGTTCCTTGCCGCCAGGCCCTCTGTCCATGGAAGTCAAGGACGCCTGTCTGTGTCTCCAAGGGATCAGGACTGGGGTACGAGATGGAGGGCTGTGAAGAAAAACATGCACTCAGTAAGACTGTTCCTGATTCATCATAACCCAAGTTTCTTAGGGACTTTTGAGGGGCAGAGTGATAGCACAGCTGGGAGGGCATTTGTCTTACACGAGGCCAACACGGGTTCGATTCCCAGCATTCCACAGGGTCCCTTGAGCTGCCAGGAGTGATTCCTGAGCATAGAGCCAGGAGTAACCCATGATTGCTGGCAGGTGTGGCCCACAAAAGAAAGAACAAAAAAGTTTGCAGAAATGCAAATACCAGCATACTTTAAAATATCAAATTAGCCACTGATATGCATCCTTGGGTTCCCAGGCCAGGCCCATGGCTGGTGCCAAAGCCCTCCCAGAGGGAAAGGCCCACAAGAGAAATGACTAAGAGATGTGCTCCTGGGCTTGATCCAAGCCCTTTCCTGGAGCATCTTGATGTCTTCCGCAGCTGAGCACCAGAAGGAAGAAACAGCCTCTGCAGCCCTGACTTAAGAGGAAAAGCCTTTTGTTTCTTGCCTTATTTTTTCCTTACCTCTATTCCTGAGCTGGTAGTGGATCATCAGACAGGTCCCTGAGTCTACATTTGGCTCCCAAAACACCCTAAACTCTGCAGTGAAATCAGATGGATTCTATCCCAAGTCTGGGACAGAAGAGCCACACTAGACAGGCAACACCAATTTCCTCAGCCCAACAAGAGGAGGAGGAGACTTATTTCCTACAGAAGAGGGGAGGCTTCCGGATACATACCTCATGGCTGCAGAGGGCTTTTGCCAGCTGCTTCCGCTCCTGTGCGTAGTAGGCAGCCTGCTGGTAATAGAAGCCAGGGTTCTGCGTCTGAATTGCTGTCAGTCCCAACTTGATGGCTTCATCAAACAGATCCCCAAAGGCCTGGAATCTTTGGGAGGGTGGAGTTAAAACAAAAAAGAATGATGAGGCTGGAGGGATGGCATGGAGGTAGGGCGTTTGCCTTGAGGGCAGAAGGACAGTGGTTCGAATCCCAGCATCCCATATGGTCCCCGAACCTGCCAGGAGCGTTTTCTGAGCATAGAGCAGGAGTAAACCCTGGGAGCTGCCAGGTGTGACCCAAAAACCAAAACAAAAACAAAAACATAAAAAGAATAAAAAGGGGCTCGAGAGCACAGTGGGGAGGGCCTTTGCCTTGCACCTGGCTGACCTGGGTTTGATTCTTAGCATCTCATGCCTGCCAGAAGTGATCAATGAGCACAGAACCCCAGAAAGCCTCCAATTGTGCCCCCACAAAAAAAATAAAAACGAATGAGGAAAGAGGAACTACAGAGGTCACAGCACCAAGAAATGCTATTTAAGAACTCCCCCCACAAAAGATATTTATTCTTTCATTTTTTTTTGGCCCAAGCTGGTGGTGCTCTGGATTTCCTCTGGGCTCTGCGCTCAGGGATCACTCCTGGTGGGCTCAGGAGACCATGTGGAGTTTGGGGCTCAGGTTCACGCCAGGTAAACATCCTACACGCTGGACTATGGCTCGGCACCCCAACAGGGATCTTTGCTAAACTCTAACACCAGAGTCCACACCCACGCCTTCGCCCTGGGAAAAGCCACCAAGGTGAAGACACACACTGTTTGGACATCCAGGCCGCGTGCTCGAAGGACAGCTCGGAGCTACCTATTTTCTTCTTACACACGTCGATGTGTTTGCGGAACTGAGCAATGGCATCTAGTGGGGTGTTGTGTTGGAAACACAGCCTGCAGATCTGCAAAACAAGCACAAGGGCACCCCAGATCAAGGGGGACACTGACAGGCACCTTCAAATCAAGAGGGACATCAATATGCACCCCAAGATCAAAGGGACATTGACTGTCACCCCCAAATCAAGAGAAACTGACAGTCAAATCAAGTCACCCCCAAATTAAGGAAAACTGACAGTCACACCCAGATCAAGAGGAATACTGATGGTCACCCCCAAATCAAGAGGAACACCAACAGTCACCTCAAAATAGAAGGAAAGCAAAGCCAAGGGCAAATGCAGTATAAAAAAAAGCATAACCTGTGAGACCGTCTGGCTATGTTAACAGGACACCAGTTCCCTTCTCCCAAGTTCCCGGCAATAAAAACTGCTACTTCCCCAAAAGCAAAATTTAGTAATAGTCAAAACTCAGATCCCTTAGTACAGGGAAACACTCTAATTGTCGAAATCAATTCTCCCCTGTAGAAAAACTTTAAAAGCTATATGGGAGAAAAAACAACAACAGGCTGAGTGGTAGGGCGCTGACCAGGACAGACCTCAGTTCAATCTTCGGTGTCCCATATGGTCCCCCAAGCCAGTAACAATCTGAGCAGCATAGCCAGGAGTAGCCCAAGTGTCAACGGGTATGTCCCAAAAAAACAAACAAACAAACAAAAAACCCAACAGCAATAACAAAATATCACGTTCAATTAATGTACAGACGGGCTGAAATGACCCATCTCCAACGGAGTAAGACAAAGCAACTTCCAGTTTTAGAATTGCCAGAAAGTGCAACCTCAGGCCAGAGGAACTGCACAAAGGGTATTGGCCTTGCACGCAGCCAGCCTGGGTTGAATCCTTGGTATCTCATATGGTCCCCGGGATCCACCAGGCGTGAATTCTGAGTGCTGAGCCAAGAGTAGCCTCTGAGCATTGTCAGGTGTGGCTCAAAAAAACAACCCCCCCAAAAAAATGCAATTTTTTCTCGTAACATAACCAATATTATCACACAAGGATTATAGAAATGCAGGAAATTGTTCTGGGATGCTACTTCAAAATGCAATAACTTACATGCATGCAAGGCCAAAGGCAAACCAGGATACTTAAGTTAATTCACATGTTCGTCACTAGCTTTAGTTGACTATTGTTTTTTTCTTGAGTTTTCTTTCTTTTTTTGTTTTTTTGTTTTTGTTTTTTTGGGTCACACCCGGCAGCACTCAGGGGTTACTCCTGGCTCTATGCTCAGAAATCGCCCCTGGCAGGCTCAGGGGACCATATGGGATGCCAGGATTCAAACCACCATCCTTCTGCATGCAAGGCAAATGCTTTACCTCCATGCTATCTCTCCAGACTCAAGTTTTCTTTCTTAAACACAAAAAAATACATAAAAAAAAACCTCTCATCTACCCGTGTTCCAATCATCAATTTCTCTTTCCAAAGAGAACACACATATGGTGAGTTCCCTGATATGTTCTAGAGAAAGACGAGTCTGTGCAAATATTCAGAGTGAAGTTTGGGGCCAGAGCAGTGGCGAAAGCGTTAGAGCATTTGCCTTGCACATGGCTGAACCAGGACGGACCTCAGTTCAATCCCTGGCTTCCCATATGGTCCCCCAAGCCAGGGGTGATTTCTGAGCGCATAGCCAGGAGTAACCCTGAGTGTCACCAGGTGTGGCTGGTGACCAAAAACAAACAAACAAAAAAAAGAGCAAAGTTTTTATACAAGTATCATTATAATTAATATGATCCTTTCTGTTGTTGCTATTCATTTATTTCTGGAACACACCCAGCAGTGCTCAAGGCTTACTCCTGCCTCTACACTCAGGTATCACACCTGGCAGGGTCTGGGGGACCATCTGGGATGCCAGGGATTGATCCCCAATCTGCCACATGCAAGGAAAGTATCCGACCTGCCATATATCTTTCAGACCCCTCATGCATCACTTTCTTCATCTAACAATATATCTTAAGATAAGAACCTATACTGATACTCAGAACTATCTCGTTCTGAATTGTCCTACATCTGTACCGAGTTATACTAACTCCACTAGACCCCTTATTGCGGGGACATTCCTAACGGTTTCCCATGAGAAGATACAAGAAACAGCTTCTCATGCACTCCCTGAAATGCAACTGCTAAGGCAAAGAACAATCACTTTAAATCTGTACAATAATTGCAGAAAGGTTGTCGACACAAGCTCTCATCTCCAAAGAGACAAATTCTCATTAATCTGGAAGAAGAGAAATTGATTACCTTGTAGTTTATAAATCCTGCCATGGTCTTAATTTCCAGAATGTTCATCTCATGGGCTCTCAATTCATGAATGAGATTATAGGCGGTCCGGTAGTTCCTGATACACACATGTGGGGTTGTGAATCAATATGAGGGAGACTGTGGACTATAAAATTATTAAAAATAAAAGCTAACAGTGATTCAACATCTCAGCTGTGTATGCCTGAATCTCTGGTTTCCAGAAAAATAATCAACTTTTCAAAAAGTATGCATTGGGAGCTGGAACGATAGCACAGCGATAGCACAGGGAGGGCATTTGCTTTGCATGTGGCCAACCCGGGTTCAATTCATGGCATCCCATATGGTCCACTGAACTGCTAGGACAAGGAGCGATCTCTGAGTATAGAGTCAGGAGTAATCCCTAAGCACCACCAGGTGTGGCCCAAAAACTAACAGACAGTAAGAAAAAAGAAATTTGTGGGAGGAGTAAAAGACTTTCCATGTGGGGCAGAACCAGTGGCCCCATGAAGGTTCTGTAAATGACACACAATGTCTCATCCTAAACATCTGCAGAAATGGACAGAACAGATGCTGAAAAGTGAAACCAGACAACTATGCATGATTTTGTTGAAAATCTATTAAAAAAATAGGGGTAGGGGCTGGAGAGATAGCATGGAGGTAAGGCATATATAGAAGGTCGGTGGTTTGAATCCCTACACCTCATATGGTCCCCCGAGCCTGCCAGGAGCGATTTCTGAGCGTAGAGCCAGGAGTAACCCCTGAGCGCTGCCGGGTGTAACCCAAAAAAAAAAAAAAAAAAAAACCAATAGGGGCAATAACACAGCAGGTAGGGCATTTGCTTTGCACACAGGTGACCCAGGTTCAATCCCCACCATCTCATAGAGTCCCCCAAGCCTGCCAGGAGTGATTTCTGAGCACAGAGCCAGGAAGTAACCCCTGAGCACTACCTAATATGGCCCAAAAAACAAACAAACAAAAAAAAAAACAGACACCGTAGAGAGAGTACAGAGGGCAGGACACTTGTCTTGCCTGCAGTCAGCCCAGGGTCAAGCTTAGGGGATCCTGCGTACCTCCTAGGGTGAGGCCTAAGCACAGAGCCAGGAGTAAACTCTGAACATTGCTGAGAGTGGCCCCCAAGATAAATTAAATGCTACTTTTCTTTTTGGGGGGGGGGTAGTTTTCTTTTCAAAACACCACAAAACGCCACCTTCTCAAACAAACAGAAGTTGAAATTGCAAAGGATCAAAGCACCTGACAGTCCCTTACCACCACTAGGGGTCACTCCTGAGCACCTGCCAGATGTGGTCCTAAAACCAAAAAAAAAAAAAAAAAAGAAAGAAAATAAAATCCTGTGGATTTTATTAAATATCCAAATATGGAGGTCGGAAAGATAACAAGTGGGTAGGTTGCTTGCCTGCCACACAGTCAACCCAGGTTAGATCCCCTGGTACCCAGATGGCTCCCTAAGTACTGCCAGGAGTGATCCTAAGCAGAGTCAGAAGTAAGCCATGAGTCATCACCAAAAGCAAATAAATAAGTTAAAAAATAATAATAACAGGGCCAGAGAGAAAGAATGGAGGTAGGACATTTGCCTTGCATGCAGAAGGACAGTGGTTCGAATCCCGGCATCGATATGGTCCCCCGAGTCTGCCAGTAGCAATTTCTTTTTTTTTTATTATTTTTTTTTATTTTTGGGCCACACCCGTTTGACGCTCAGGGGTTACTCCTGGCTATGTGCTCAGAAATCGCTCCTGGCTTGGGGGGACCATATGGGACACCGGGGGATCGAACTGCGGTCCGTCCTACGCTAGCGCTTGCAAGGCAGATACCTTAACTCTAGCGCCACCTTCCCGGCCCCAGGAGCGATTTCTTGAGTGTAGAGTAACCCCTGAGCGCTCCTGGGTGTGACCCAAAAACAAAATAATAATAATAATAATAATGGCCAGAGCAGTAGGGCATTTGCCTTGTACACGGCTGACCTAGGATGGACCCATCGCCCAGCGTCCCATATGGTCCCCCAAGCCAGGAGAGATTTCTGAGTGCAGAGCTGGGAGTAACCCCTGAGCATCATCAGATGTGGCCCAAAAACAAAAACAAACAAAATAATAATAAAAGTGATTAAGACAATAGGGGAAAATATTAATATAAGACATGATAGTTTAGGTCATGAAATTTAAGTAAATTAAGCCCGAATCCGAATTATTTCCAATAATAAAATGGAATTTTCTTTTCTTTTTTTTTTTTTTTGTTTTGTTTTTGGGCCACACCCGTTTGACGCTCAGGGGTTACTCCTGGCTATGTGCTCAGAAATTGCCCCTGGCTTGGGGGGACCATATGGGACGCCGGGGGATCGAACCGCGGTCCATTCCTTGGCTAGCGCTTGTAAGGCAGACACCTTACCTCTAGCGCCACCTTCCCGGCCCCTTTTTTTTGGTTTTTTTTGGGTCACACCTGGCGGTGCTCAGGGGTTACTCCTGGCTGTCTGCTCAGAAATAGCTCCTGGCAGGCACGGGGGACCATATGGGACACCGGGATTTGAACCAACCACCTTTTGGTCCTGGATCGGCTGCTTGCAAGGCAAACACCGCTGTGCTATCTCTCCAGGCCTGGAATTTTATTTTCAATATCACAAAATGGCAGCCAGGGATGTGGCTCACTGATTCCCAACAGTGAAATAATAAATAAATCCTGAATCTAACCCACATAAACATTTTGAGATTAATGAGAAGTTTAATTAAGATCATAAAACTGGTGTCCCTGGTGTCCCGGCATGTGGGCGAGGACGGCATGCAGCATGCTGGGCTCAACTGGGATCCGCTCGGCTCGGGCTGGGCTACCCAGACTCCCCTGCTCCACCCGCTACTTCCCGCCCACCCATTAAAAAAAAAAGATCATAAAACTACTACTAAAATTGTCACTTACATAAAGAACATCTTAGTTTGACTAACTTGTATAAACTTACTTCAGAGCATTTTGAGTGTCCTGTTTCAACTCACTGAAGAAAGCTATTTTGAACTGATGTCTAACAAACAAAAGCTGAAAGAATAGAGGGGAAAAGGCACCATTACACACAATCTCTTAAAAGTCTGAAAAGCATGTCTGCGCTGGCCTAGGACAGACCTTGGTTCGATCCCCCGGCATCCCATAAGGTCCCCCAAGCCAGGAGTAATTTCTGAGCATAAAGCCAGGAGTAACCCCTGAGTGCTGCCCGGTGTGGCCCAAAAACCAAAATACAGGGCCAAAGAGATAGCATGGAGGTAGGGCATTCACCTTGCCTGCAGAAGGATGGTGGTTCGAATCCCAGCATCCCATATAGTCCCCCAAGCCAGCCAGGAGTGCTTTCTGAGTGTAGAGCCAGGAGAAACCCGAGCGCTGCCTGGTGTGACCCAAAAACAAAAAAACAAAAACAAAAACTAGGCCAGAGCAATAGCACAGCAGTAAGGTGTTTGCCTTGCAGGCGGCCAACACAGGGCGGACCCCGGTTTGAATCCTGGCATCCCACATAGTCCCCCGAGCCTTCCAGGAGCAATTTAGCCAGGAATAACTCTGAGCACCGCTAGGTGTGACCCAAAAGCCAAAAAAAAAAAAAAAGCTCAAGTCCAATGAACAACAAATTATATAGTTCAGAAAGAAGCCAAAATATCTAACTTTAAAAACTTTCAGTGAAGAAATTAGTTTTTAGGAAGTTTTAAAAGTACAAAAAGTCACTTAAAAACTTCAAGTGTTAAAGCCATTTAATAAGCTCAAAACTAACCAATGATACGTCATTTAGGACACTCCCTGACTTCCAACTTCAAGAAAATGCCTACCTGGTGGGTGGTTTTATTCAAAAACTCCTTATGAGACTTCACCCTTCGGATCTCAGTGTAGTAGTAAGTCTGGGCATGTTCATAAAAGGCATTTTCTAATCTGTTAAAAAATAAGCAGAACAATAACAATCACATTCAAACACTAAAATTCTTTCAGTGAAACTGTTCTCAAGAATCCTAACTGTGAGAATTAAAAGCACATTCCTGAGGGTGCAAATTTAAAGAAAGAAGCAAAGGACTAGAGCGATAGTACAGGGGTAAAATTGACCCGGGTTTGATTCCCCACTTGCTCATATGATCCCCCAAGTCTGCCAGGAGTGATCCCTGAGAATAGAGCCAAAACAAAACCTAAAGGAAGCAAGAAACAGTCCAGGTTTCTAGATTAAAAAACTAGTTTCCCACCCCCCACAAACACACCCAAGCCACTAGAACTTAATTATAATCCAAGAAATACCTGATGAAAAGAACTTCTAATTAGGGGCCAGAGTGGTAGCATAGCAGGAGGATGCTTGCCTTGTACTTGGTCTAACCTGGGTTTGATCCCCAGAATCCCCTAAGGTCCCCCAGCCCCATCGGAGTGATTCCTGAGTGCAGAGTCAGGAGGAACTCCTAAGCACTGCCATGTGTGGCCCAAAGCAAGCAACAAAAAACAACAGAGAACTCTTAAAATTCTTCCAAGCTCTTATTGTAAGCTACGTTAAATCTGAGGGTTTGGAGAGGTAAGGTTATTCAAATCTCAATCAAAAACATGTGTCCAGGTGAAAGGGCAGGTAAGAGGTGGTGCCCAAGGACTTCTTTTACTTTTTATTTTTGTTTTTTGGGTCTTACCTGGAGCTCAGGGGTTACTCCTGCTCTATGCTCAGAAATCACCCCTGGCAGGCTCAGGGGACCATATGGGGTACCCGGGTTCAAACCACCAACCTTCTGCATGAAAGGCAAATGCCTTACCTCCATGCTATCTCTCCAGCCCCAACTTCTTTTATTTCTGCATCTGCTCTTAGGACATAAGAAAAATCCTTCCCATTAAGGCTGGAGAGATAGCATAGCGGTAGGGTGTTTGCCTTGCATGGTTCAAATCCCAGCATCCTATATGGCTCCCAGAGCCTGCCAGGAGCGATTTCTGAGCACAAATCGAGGAGTAACCCTTGTGCACCACCGGGTGTGGCCCAAAAAAAACGAACGAGAGAGGGGGAGGGAGGGAGAGGGAGAGGGAGAGGGAGAGGGAGAGGGAGGGGGAGAGGGAGAGGGAGGGGGAGAGGGAGGGGGAGAGGAAGAGGGAGAGAGGGAGAGAAAGACAGAAAGACAGAAAGACAGAAAGAAAGAAAGAAAGAAAGAAAGAAAGAAAGAAAGAAAGAAAGAAAGAAAGAAAGAAAGAAAGAAGGAAGGAAGGAAGGAAGGAAGGAAGGAAGGAAGGAAGGAAGGAAGGAAGGAAGGAAGGAAGGAAGGAAGGAAGGAAGGAAGGAAGGAAGGAAGGAAGGAAGGAAGGAAGGAAAGAAAGAAAGAAAAGAGAGAGAGAGAGGAGGGAGGGAGGGAGGGAGGGAGGGAGGGAAAGAGGGAGGGAGGGAGGAAAGAAAGACAGACAGACCCTTTTGGGAAGGCTCCCTAGGAAGATGCCAGATATGACTGTGCCAAGGAAAGCCAGACAACACATCCTTCCGGGAGGGGAAAATAAATCCTTCCCTTGTGATCTCTGTATCATCCAGGTCATTTTTTTCCTTTTTCCCCATAAATCAATGTTTTTCTGAGAAATGCAAGAGCCCAAGCTACTACTCTCCCATGCCTGAGGACCAAATTGAGAGAGGCAGGAGGACGGGCCCAGCTCACCTGATGATGTACCCCACCAGGTGGTCAGTGTGCGGCAGGACAAACAGGGACTGACCCGACAGCTCGCAGGCGTTGCACAGAGCCGCTGCCCTCTCGGAAGCAACCAGGTCTTCTCCTACAAGATGTGGGAAGTCAGGTTCTGTAACCCTGCCTCCAAATTCCTGATTCCTAACCTCTTCTTTTGAGGTGTTAATCCTACCTGGAGAATCAGATTCACCCTGGCCTGGAATGGGACTGGCTATTTTAAATAAAGAATAAAAGAGTGCCTGGAGGGGAGCCAAAGGAGGAGCAGCAAAAGGCTGAGAGCCAGAAAAGAGCAAGAAGCTCTCAGAAAGCAGACAGCAGAAAGCTTAGCTGAAAAGCAGGGAGGGAGACAGACAAAGCTCCTTGGAGAAAGACATGAGTTTGGGAAATAGGGCGCAGAGACTAGTGGTGAAAAAAAGCTGTGAGGGAATGAATAAAGCGAGCTGACTCCAATGAAACTGCAACTGACTGCTTGTGAATTATTTCTCTGCTACTACCCTTCTTCAGACCCACAGGCCAAAGGGGTTAGAAACACAGTGCCTGGGCCTGTCTGTCTGTCTCTATCTCCTCTCTCTCTCTCCTTCCCTCCTTTTCTCATAAACTGAGAGAAACAAACAGCAAGGCCCACAAGCATCAAGGAGACAATATTACAATGCACACAATCATTCCAGAGCTTTCCACAACCACTTAGGATGCTTCCAAGATATAATGCAAAACCAATTCTTTTTTTTTTTGAGGGGGGGGCCCACTTGATGATGCTCAGGGGTTACTCCTGGCTATGAGCTCAGAAATTGCTCCTGGCTTAGGGGACCATATGGGATGTGGTCTGTCCTAGGTTAGCGCCTGCAAGGCAAGCACCTTAGCACTTGCACCACTGCTCAGGCCCCAAAATCAATTCTTTACAAGAGTTTGGGCTGTGAAAATGAGAAGATAGGGGGAAAAAAAGTCTTTGGTGCACATTTCTATGAAGTAATACATTTCCATAAGCAGTTAATTTGCCCTGATGTGGATAAATGAAAAGGTCCTCACGGATTAGGAAGAGTGATTTTAAGCATAACTTAGAGAGAACTAAATAGCATCTCTCTTTAAAGATTCAAGTGAATGCCTGTTTTTATCACCAGCACCAGTCTCCCTACAAAAGTAGACAAAGAAAGCAGAAGATAGGAAAGGACATGGAATCTCATTAGTCTTTTTCTTTGGGGGACAGAGCGATAGCACAGTGGGGAGAGTGTCTGCCTTGCACATGGCTGACCTAGGTTTGATCCCAGAATCCCAATATGGTCCCCAGGAATGATTTCTAACAGAAGAATCAAGAATAACCCTGAACATTGCCAGGTGTAACCCCAAAATAAAAGTTTATTTAAAAAAAAAAAAGATAAGGGGCTGAAGATAGAAGAGTGGTAACTCGTTTGCTTCGCATCAAGGCACGACGGATTAGGGTTTGCTTCCGGCATCCTATATGGTCCCCTGAGCCTGCCAGGAGCAATTTCTGAGTGCAGAGCCAGGGGTAACCCTGAAAGCTGCTAGGTGTGGCCTAAATACAAACAAACAAAAAATAAATTTGTCTTGTTTTTAAAATTAGCACTTATTCATTCAATACTAGCACCTAAAGTTAATGCACCATCTTAGAAAGTATAAAAGATTTTTCAACATTAAAATTTATGCACCCAACAGGAAGAGCTGAAGGTAAAAGAATTCATTGCTGATCCATCATGGAATACCTGGGGGTAAAGGGCTTTTCTTCTGAATCAGAACCACGGCTACTTTGGTGTTTCTTCCTTGTAAACTTTGCCTGAAACCGAAAAACATTAAGATGAACATAAGAAGGGTCCTACAAGCACATGGCTGAACCAGACCGACCTGGGTTCAATTTCCAGCATCCCATATTGTCCCTCGAGCCTGTCTGGAGCAATTTCTGAGTGCAGAGCCAGGAATAACCCCTGAGCACCACCACCAAGTGTGGCCCAAAAACCAAAAACCAAAAAAAAAAAAAAAAAAAAAAAATATCAAAAAAGAAATTGGCTTCAGTATCAAAAACTCAGGGGTGGCTAACAACACCAGACTAGCCAAGGTGAGGCTCTGAGTCCCACCCCACTGTGATCCCTGTGCCCAGAGACAGGATGTGACCTGGGCCCAAGGGAGGTGTTTATGAGCACCAGGATTCAAGATGCACCAGTGGCAGCCTGAAATGTGACCCGGGACAAGGCCACATGTGCCCTGCAGGCAGGGGTGACATGAGCCACTGTGAGCACAGGGTGCAGTGGGGTGCCCCACAGCCAGACACGTGCAATGCCCACTCACCCCAGCAGCAGGATCCCAAACTATGTGGGGTCGGGACATGTGGGGGGCACCCAAGTAGACCCCGCTGCCCCCCACAGCCCCTGCCCATGCCTGACGATTTCCACTCGTGTAGCACACTCCGACTGCTTCTCCTTCCACTGTGGTTCGTCCCAGTCCAGCTCGTAGAAGACAACTACCAACGCCGGCACCAGGTTGAGGTGCTTGTTCATCCAGCCGGTCTTCAGGATGCCCTTGGGGATGTACCACTCATACGAAGGTCTCTGCGGGCAGGGCCAAGAGGGGCAGCAATGACTCGGGCTGCCACGGCTTTGCATCCCCACCACCCCAAAACCCTGTGGTCCGTTTCAAGATGGACACGCAGACAAATGTTTCCAGAACAGCCCAAGCCAGGACGTTGGCTAAGGATACCCAGGAGCTGAGATGCCCCCTCCTGGGGTGGACTGCCCTATCCCAGAAAATTCTGTAGCTACTCTTACAAGAGCTGCTCAACTCCAACATGCTAAAAAAAAAAAAGTGTGGCTTTACTTGGTGCTGAAAGCCAATTGGAGACAACGCAAACCCTGAACTAAACTGTGGACCAAGGGAAAGAAGAAAGTCGAACCTCCCCTTTTTTAAGAGGAAAGGTTTGGGGTCACACCCAGCAGTGCTCAGGGCTCTCTCCTGGCAGTACTCAGGGGACTGCCTGAGTATGGGATGCCGGGGATCGAACCACACCGGCTGAGTGCTAGGCAAGTGCCCTCACCACTGAACTATCTCTCCGGCACCCCACGGTCCAGTGTTAAATACAGAGGAGCAGAACAAGTGAACAGCTGTCCCAGGAGTCCAGAACCAAGGCTACAGTGTGGAAAGTGATGCCTGAGCCCTGAGGAAACCAGAAAAAAACTCAAATTCCTTTCAAAGTGTTTGCACCGATGCAGGGTACTCTAGAAAGAAGGGGTCAGAGTGATAGGATAGAGGGGAGAGTGCTTGCACAGGGCTAACCTGGTCCCGTCATGGCACCCCACCTAGTTCCTCAAGCACCACCAGGAGTGATCCCTGAGGGGGCTGGTGGGGGAGGGGAAGGGAGAGGAAGAAGAGGAGAGAGGGAAAGGGGCAGAGGAAGGAAGGAGAGGGGAGGAAAGGGGAAGGAAGGAAGGAAGGAAGGAAGGAAGGAAGGAAGGAAGGAAGGAAGGAAGGAAGGAAGGAAGGAAGGAAGGAAGGAAGGAAGGAAGGAAGGAAGGAAGGAGAGAAAGAAAGGAAGGAGAAAAAGAGAGAAAGGGGGGGCTGGAGAGACAGCATGGAGGTAAGGTTGCCTTGCATGCAGAAGGTCGGTGATTCAAATACCAGCATCCCATATGGTCCCCCAGCCTGCCAGGATCGATTTCTGAGCGTAGTGCCAGGAATAACCCCTGAGCGCTGCTGGGTGTGACCCCCCCCCCAAAAAAAAAGAAGAAAGAGAGAAAGGGAAGGAAAGAAGAGGGAAGGAATAAAGGAAAAAAAGATAGAAAAGGAATGTTGATAACAGATCTCTCCCCCCTCTCCTCCCTCCTTCCCTTTCTCCCCACCACCACACACAGTCCTTACCTTGGGCCTACATTTGGGGTATTCATGATCCCCCGGCAGCACCTTGAACGAAATGGGGACTCGATCGGCCCTGCGGTTGCCGCAGAAAGCATCCCACACAGCCCGATGGACAGCGTTGTAGACCACATCCAGGCCTGTCAGTGCCACGAAGGCCATAGGCCGGCAGCAAAGCTCCACCGGCAGGTCCCACTGCGAGGGGCTCATGGCTGCAGCACGCCAGGGCTCTGGAACTAGATGGGGAGAGTGGCGAGAGCAAGGGTCCAACACCTGCTTCTTCCCTCACACCAGGGCTCCCTGGCTGGAGAGATAGCACAGGAGGGAGGGCATTTGGCTTGGATGCAGCTGACCCGGAATTAGATCCTGACAACCTACAGGGTCCCCTGAGCACCGCCAGGAGTGATTCCTGAGTGCAGAGCCAGGAGGAATCCCTGTGTAGTTTGGCCCAAAAACCCCAAGCAAACAAACAAAAAAAGGGCAAAGATTGGAGGGCATTAGATGAGATCAAAAGGGAAATTCTCCAAACTAGACATCATTTTACATGACAGCTACTGAAATTCTATTTTGTGGGGGGAGGGGGATACACCCTGCGGTGTTCAGTAGTTATTCCTGGCTCTGCGCTCACACCTGGCAGGTTCGGGGGACCATATGGGATGCCGAGATTCAAACCACCATTCATTCTGTGTTGGCCGCATGCAAGGCAAATGCCCTACCGCTGTGCTATCGCTCTGGCCCCTAAAATTCTTTTTTTTGTTTTTGTTTTTGGGTTACACCCGATGGCGCTCAGTTGTTACTCCTGGCTCTGTGCTTAGAAATTGTTCCTGGCTGGCATGGGGACCATATGGGATGCCGGGATTCAAACTGGATCCATCCTGGAGTGGCTGCTTGCAAAGCAAATGCCCTACCGCTGTGCTATCTCTCTGCCCCTGTGAAATTCTATTTTTAACAAATCTTTCCAATCTTCAAGATTGTGGGCAAGCTGAAGATAAGCTGCTATATGCAGGGACATCTCAAAAGGCATATAAATGTGTGCATGAGAGAAGCAGGCCAAGGCAGTTGATTAAATGAAAACAGGTCAAAAGTTAAGACCTGTATTGCCTAGAAGAAAATTATTGATGTACACAGACAATCAGGCATAAATGTGATTATTATTAGTGATTAGTAATCACTAATCTCTCTACGATTACTAGCATATAAGTTCCTGGAATTAAAAAACAAAAAGTCTGGGGCCAGAGGAATAGCAAGAGGTAGGGCGTTTGCCTTGCATGCGGCCGACCAAGGATAGGCCTGGGTTCAATCCCTAGCATTCAATATGATCCCTTGAGCCTGCCAAGAGCGATTTCTGAGTGCTGAGCCAGGAATAACCCCTAAGCGCTGCTGGGTGTGGCCTCAAAATAAGATAAAATAAAACAAAAAATAGTCTTTCGTTATTTATGGAACTATTCTTAATTGTATAACTCATTTTTTTAAATCTTTTTTCTCCACTGTGCCTACAAAAGTACTGTTTAAGGCTTAAGCAATAGTACAAGCAGGGAGGGCACTTGCCTTGCACATAGCTGACCCCAGTTAGAACCCGGCATCCCATAGGGTCCCCCTCCCCATCACCACCAGGACTGATCTCTAAGTGCAGAGCCAGGAGTAGTAACCCCTGAGCATCGCTAGATATGGCCCAGTTGCCCAAAAATTAAAAATCAAGTACTATTTAAAGGGAAAAAAATCTTCATAAGGAGAAAAGCAAATGATGAAGGGGAAAATGGAGGAACGCAGGTTCAGTTCCTATTATCTGAGGCTCAAGAAGTTGATAAACCCAAGAGCGCACTCACTTTCAGGGTACGGCCACGAGGTTCCCAAGGAAATGGTGGTGTGACTTAAGAGATTCTCTTCATCTCCGGACATGCGAGGTTCGGTCCCAAGGTGATCTGCACCAGGACAGGTGAGAGAGGACACTTCTACGGGGCCTAAGCGTGACCTAAGCGTGAGGGAGAAAGCATGGCATCAGTTTGTGCTGCAATGTTCAACACTGCAAAGTCCCCATGTCACAGAGATGCATTTGGGTGCCATCCTTCAAGGACACCCCTCCTCTGCGCAGCACGAACTCAGTTAGCCAGAACTCAAGCTTGGGGACCAGAGTGACAGCACAGCAGGGGGGGTGTCTGCCTTGCAGGCTGCTGACCCAAACATCCCAAATGGTCCCTCCAGCCTGTCAGGAGTGATTTATGAGTAATGAGCCAAGGATAAGCCCTGAGCACCATTAGCCCAATAAAAAATAAAAACAGAGCACCATCCACAGAAAACTGACTTTGACAACCGCGACTGGGCAGAACTTTCCTTGGGACCAATAAGGAAAACCCTAACCTAGACTGTAGCCCAGGACTCTTATTTAAAAAAAGGGGGGGAGGGGACTTCTTATTACAGAGGCCCAACTTGGACAACAGAGACTGAGCAGAACCCTTAGATCCATAATATCCCATACTTTGGCTTAGGGACTGAATGAAAACAGGGAGTATCTGTTACAGAAAACTGAACACAACAACAATGATAGAACAGAACCTCTAGAGCTGTAAAGACTCTAATCTGGACCCTGTCCTAGGACCTGCGCAAATACCGAGACTGCTAGCTACAGTGGCCTCATTTTCTCACCCACAACTGACAGGAAAGTTTCCTGGCACCACGTAAAAAGCCCTTGGGATGAGGTAATGAGTATCTATGGAGCCAGGGGTTGATCCCATGATGGTATGTTTCAAGAATGGAGAAGCCCTGAATCTCTTAGGCCACAGGAATTCCCATTCTCCCCCAATGCTTACTGTGCCTATGCAAAAAAAAAAAAAAAAGTGAAGGGAATGCCAAACCCTGCCACCCCAGCACCCCTTCTTTTTCTTGTTTTGTTTTGATTTGTTAGTTTTTGACTTTATTTTTCTTCTCTTTTTTCTTCCATTTTTTTTCTTTTCTTATTAACCGGGTGCATTTTTTTTCTTTTTCTCTCTCTTTTTTTTTTTTTTTTGGTAGTTGCTACCAAATTTTTTTCTTCCTTTTTTTCTTATCCTTTTTTTATCTCAAACTACAACAGAATAGATAATCTACAACAAGCTCTAAAGTGGAGACCAGTTACACCAGTACTCTGGGGGGGGGGGGAGGAGATATGGGTTGTATGCTGGGAAGGGGGGTAGGGGGAAGAGGACAACACAGGTGGTGGGAATGCCCTCATTCAATGTCACTATGTACTATAAATAATTCTGTGGAAAAAAAAATAAAATAAATAAAAACAACTCAAGCTCACTTTTTCTGAAAAGCAGGAAGCACTTTCCCACTGTTAAGCAGAACAAAAGGATCCAACCCAGGCCTCCTTGGCTAAGTCCCTGGCCCCATCAAATCTGCTAGGTCTGGTGTTTTGGGTATGCAGAGCTCCTAAACCAATTGGGTTGGAATGCTGCTCTGGTCCAGGCTGTATTCACTGATACTCTGAGAACCACAAGGTACCAGGAATCACACACAGGTCAGGTGTCAAGGGCAAGCTACCCTGGTACTCTAACCCCTGACCTATCTCTTGGGATGGTGGAAGTTCAACAATTAAAAAGATCACTGCAGGGGGCCAGAGAGATAGCATGGAGGTAAAGAGTTTGCTTTGCATGCAGAAGGTCGGTGGTTTGAATCCCGGCATCCCCTATGGTCCCCTGAGCCTGCCAGGAGCGACTTCTGAGCATAGAGCCAGGAGTAACCCCTGAGCGCGGCCAGGTGTAACCCAAAAAAACAAAAACAAAACAAAACAAAAAGATTACTGGGCTTCTAACATCTATGTAGTGATGGCAAACAAATGACTTAGAAGCTTTCTAAGCATTACCCATGAGGTTCTAGAGCTGCTTAGAACGTGGCTGTCGGGCTGAGGCTACAAAGATCAAGAAGTACATGTAAGGTAAAATATTCCAGGGGCTGCTAAAATAATACAATCAGAAAAGCACTTGTCTAACTCGAATAAAAACATAAGATCCCTTCCCACAAGCCTTATCAAGAGATAAGTCCTTAGCAAAAACAGAGACTTGATACTAAGCACAGAACCAGGAGAAAATCTGAGCACAGATCTAATGTAATCCCAACCAAAAAGTAATTTCTAAGCACAGACCCAGGAGTAAGCCCTGAGCACAGTGGTGTTTGGCCCAAAAACCAAAAATAAAATCAAAGAAGAATATTTTGGTTCTAGGGAGTTTGGGAATCAAAATAGATGGTTTACACGCCTTTGCTTGCTACCAAAAAAGTCTAGGACAGAGCTGTCAAGTCCTTTTTTTCACCCCAGAGATTCAGGAGAACTAGAAACTGCTCCTGAAACTGTCCATCAGCCCTGCCAGAAAGAAACATAACTCTGTTTCTCGGCAAATTTCCAGCAATCACATCTCAAAAAAACAGAAAAAAAAATCATTTCAAAGGAACAAATGGACTGGATCCCAAGTCCCTCTCCTCAACCTTTCTGTCCAAAGTACCATCCACTACACAGATAAATTCCTTTTCTGTATTAGCCTTCTGAGGGGTACATACACCCACAGCACCCAGCAATCTGGACTCACCTCTACCACCTACTTCAAAGGCTTGGACACAATGGGGCTCTGTCCCCCAAAGAAAAAAACGATCAGAGATATTGCTTCCACCACCACCACCAAGCCCCCAATACAATGAAGACGGCCAGCAACGGTGGAGCTCAGTCTGCAGCCCTGGGGGTCTGGGGTGAGGGGGGTGAGAGAGGGAAGGGCGGTATACCCGGTGCAAAGGGCCAATAAATGCTGCTCCTGTGCTTACAGATTGGCGGATAGGGCTCGGCCCCCTGGGATAGGACGGGGCAGATGAGCTGCCCCGGGGTCGCAGAATTCTGGCCTGGGAGTCGCAATGAGAAAAAAGGGGGGCCGGGCCGGAGAGATAGCATGGAGGTAGGGCGTTTGCCTTGCATGCAGAAGGACGGTAGTTCAAATCCTGGCATCCCATATGGTCCCCAGCACCTGCCAGGGGTGATTTCTGAGTGCAGAGCCAGGAGTAACCCCTGGGTGCTGCCGGGTGTGACCCAAAAACCAATAAAAAAGGGGGGAGGCTGAAATGACTCTGCAAGAGATTTGGAGACTGCAAGACGTCCAGGCCTTCCTAGCCCCCACCGACCGTCGCCCCGACATCGCGGGGACCCCAAGACAGGCGGATCCTTATTTGGAGGCCCAAAGAGCACAAGCAGGCGCCTTGCAGTCCCGCAAGACCGGCTCCCGCGCAGGCCTCCGGCCCGGGGACTCACCCAGGACACACGCGGCCCTCAACAGCCGCCGGAGGCCGTCGCCGCCGGCAGGGGCAGGACGAGGGGAGGCCGGCGGGGGTGACGCGAGGGCGAGGCCCCGGGTCCCCTACCGCCCCGGTCCTGCAGGCGCGACTTCCCCGAACGCCACTACGCAGGCGCCGGAAACACGCTGTGGGTTTGAGTGACAGCGCTGAGCACCAATCGCTATCCGGAGACTTGACGCGGCGCTCGCGGACGTCACGGGTTGCCCGGTTTCCTAGAGGACGAGCAGGCGGAGGGGAGGAGCGGAGAGAAGAAAAGCCAATAGGAGGAGTGGGAGGAGAGCGGCGCAGCCAATAGGACGAGAGGGCGGGGAGAGGAAAAACCAATAGGATGAGAGGGCGGAGAGAGAATCAGCCAATAGAACGAGAGGGCGGGGAGAAAAAAAGCCAATAGGACGAGAGGGCGGAGAGAGGACTAGCCAATTGGATGATAGGGCGGAGAGAGTAGACGCCAATAGTAAGTGTGGGCGGATATAGGATTAACCAATCGAAAGAGGAGGCGGAGTGAGTAAGAGCCAATAGAACGAGTGCTTTGAGCCGAGCGGCCAATAGAATAAGCGAGAGGAGGCTGAGGGGCGGAGCCCTATTCGGTACCGCCCCGCCGCCGCTCCCTGGACGCCTGGGCGCCCCACCTGCCTCGTCTCCGCGGCTGTCTTTGCCCGGACACCCTTGCACCCGGCGGCGCGGTGTTTGTTGCCCGAAAGGACGTGGGGACCCGGGTGCTGCCCCGCCGCCGCCGAGGGCGCGGAAAGAAGACGCCCCGACTTTGGGGGCCTCCGCCCGGGCTTCCTCAGCGGCCAGCCGGGCAGTGGGGGGCGGGGGTACCCCGTAGAGCAGCGGCACGATGGGCGCCAACGAGGACCAGGAGGTGAGCGGAGCGCCCGCCCGGGACCCGGCCCTGGAGCCGCTGCGGCTTGCGTTGCACGGAGGCCCGGGCCCTGCGGTGACCATTTCCCCAGCACCCGCCTAGGCTCCCTCCCTTTCTCCCGCCGGGAGAGATCCCCTAAGCCTGAGAAGCCCCTGGTGTGGCGCAAAATATAAACACAGCAAATAAATACGGTGCTACTTCTAGGTAGAGTTGCACGCTGGATGGAGGTTGTTTGGGGGGTCGTGCAGTTTTCTGTCATTGGGCATGACTGTCAACGTCAAATTGTGACTTTGTCCCTATCCCAGTGAGAATGAGAGGAAGGGCAGATATGAGGGCTGAACAGAGGGGACCTGGTCGGGTGTGGGTGCCAGCTCCATAGCTCCGTTCTTGAACCCACTGGGAATCCTCTGGAGGTGAGGGAAGGTGAGGGGAGAGGCTTGCTGGAATCTGGGAGACAGGGGGCGCTTTTTACTCCTGGCCAGGAGGGTGTCGACTTGCTTTGTTTATAATCCCTGCTGCTATAACTGCAGGACTCCCCCACCCCTCCAACTAAAACTTTAATTCACATTATTATTAAATGAGAGCAGAGAAATAGATGGTACAGTCAGGAGGGTCCTTGCCTTGCACACCACACACCCAGGTTTGATCCCCGGCATGCCATATAGATAGTCTCCTGAGCCCCTCCAGGAATCCCTTCAAATCCTTTTAAGCCACTAAACATAATTCCTTTCTTTCAGATGGAACTAGAAGCCTTGCGTTCTATTTATGAAGGAGATGAAAGTTTCCGGGAATTAAGTCCAGTATCCTTTCAATATAGGGTAAGGCACAGCTTGAACAGAAACGAGAACTACTCTGTTAGAAAAGATGAAGGGGTGCCAAAATGTTGGTTTTGTTTTTCACATTTAATGCTTTAAATGTATTATGTCTTGGAGTTTGAAAGATGCTACAGCGGGGAGGGTACTGGCCTTCACACATAGATAACCCAGATTCCATTCCCAGCATCTCAAAGAGTCCCCTGTGCACCTCCATTAGTGAGTCCTGAATGCAGAGCCAGAAAAAAACCTGAGCACGGCCAAAAGTCTCTGTCTCTCTGTCTCTCTCTGTCTCTCTCTCTCTGTCTCTCTCTCTCTCTCTCTCTCTCTCTCTCTCTCTCTCACACACACACACACACACACACACACACACACACACACACACACACACACACACACAGAGTAAACTGGGGTCAGAAATAGCACAGCAGTGGGCATTTGCCTTGCATGGAGCCAATTCAGGGAGGATGGTGATCTAAAGCCCGGCATCCCATATGGTCCCCAGTGCTGCCAGGAACAATTTCTGAGAGCAAAGCCAGGAGTAACCTCTGAGTGCCGCTGGGTGTGACCCAAAAACAAAACAAAAAAAAAAGTAAACTTGTTTTTAGTGTAGAAGAATAAAATGTTAGGGACCCAAACTGTAAGATAGTGGAGAGGGTGTTTGCCTTGCACACAGCCAACCTGTGTTCTATTCTGTGATGATTGTTTTCCCAAGGGCTACTGCTTCCGGTTCATAGTATTAGCCATGTTCTTGCTGACCCTGTAACGCACTGGTCAGGCAGCAGAATTGTCGCACAAGTGTGCACAGAAGTCATGGGAGAAGACACATAAAGGGCAGGGGGGTTGAGCAGCCTCTTGGATCTTACTGAGCCAGCCCTTGAGCTGCTTTTACTTCCACTTTTATTAGCCAGAGTTCACTGACAATTACTCCAATGTAGTTAAGGGTACTTATGTTAAATAAGCCTAAATGGATCCCTAATCAAGGCAGGGTGTGTGTGGGTTTTTTTTACAACTCAAAAAGTCTGTGAGGAGGAAAAGCAGGAAGTGATCTAAGAATCAAATACAGGTCTCTACAGTCCATCTCTGGCCTCCCTTATGGTCCTCTGAGCATCACCAGGTGGATCCCTGAGTATCACTTGGTATGGCCCCCAATCCAAAACAGTAAGTTAGAAAATAAAACGTGGGGCTGGAGAGATAGCACAGCGGTAAGGCGTTTGCCTTAGACACAGAAGGACGGTGGTTTGAATCCCAGCATTCCATATGGTCCCCCAAGTCTGCCAGGAACGAATTCTGAGCATGGAGCCAGGAGTAACCATTGAGTGCTGCTGGGTGTGACCCAAAAACCAAAATAAATAAATAAAAAAATAAAATGTAATCAAGGAATTGTATAGAGTAAAAATGTTTTAAGCCTGCTGTTAATCTTTTTTTAATTTTAAAGCAAGAAAACATTAAACAGGGCCGGGAAGGTGGCGCTAGAGGTAAGGTGTCTGCCTTACAAGCGCTAGCGTAGGACGGACCGAGGTTCGATCCCCCGGCGTCCCATATGGTCTCCCCAAGCCAGGGGCGATTTCTGAGCTCATAGCCAGGAGTAACCCCTGAGCGTCAAACGGGTGTGGCCCAAAAACCCAAAAAAAAAAAAAAAAAAAGAAAACATTAAACATACTTTTATATATTAAATATATATTATCACATGTATACACTTTACAGGGGCCAGTGAGATAGTACAGAGCCATTACATTACAATTTGGCACTCATTGATGCTTTAAGATTTGTTTTTTGTTTTTGAAATAAAAATAGGAGTGGGGAAAAGACATCTTTAAATTATTCAGGACTTACTGTCCAAACCAAGACCTTCCTGTTCTTTTTCTTTCTTTGCCTTTTCCTTTTGATTTTACATTTTGTTTTCTAGTCTCCCAGGGTTGTGTGGCAGTCTTGTGATTCCTTGTCCTGAATGCCACTTCAGAGCGAGCCATTGAAAACCCTCAGACAAGCTGGCCACCCTGCCATTCATCACCGAGGGTCACCACACCACTACCCAGAGGTGCTAAGAGGGAGCCTGGTAGTTCCAGGAATCAAACTCGAGGCTTCCAGCCCTCTGAACTCTCCCTAGTTTTTGTCTTGTTTTGACGCTCACAAAACCCTGCTAAAACAATAGCATAAATAAGCCACAGTCCTGCTACTGCTAAAGGGGCTGATGCAGAGGCCACTGTAGACAGAAAATGAAAGCTCTTTGCACTGACCTGAGTGAGTCCAAAGTCAGATTCAGATCACGCACATCCCTGAGCCTCTGAGAGCCCTGCCTGTGTAGTACAAGTAGGCACCACAGCAGGAACTTATTCAGCACCTGAACAACGGTCATTTCATGCTTTGCATCACATCTCTCCCCTGCCTCAGTTTCCCCTTTTCTTCAGATAGGTGAAAATGGAGACCCCAAAGCTTTCTTGATTGAGATCTCCTGGACAGAGACTTACCCCCAGACGCCGCCCATCATTTCCATGAATGCGTTTTTCAACAACACCATGTGAGTCATGCTGCCTGTTCCCTTCACCCTCACCTTTCTGTCTCTTTCTCCCCATCTCTTCCCTACTTCTTCTCTCTCTCCCTCCCTTCCTCTCTCCCCCTCTCCAACTTCCTCTTGTGCCCTACAGATCACCTGCCGTGAAACAGAGCATATTGGCCAGGTTACAGGAAGCTGTGGACGTGAACCTGGGCACAGCCATGACCTACACGCTCTTTGAGTTTGCGAAGGACAACAAGGACCAGTTCATGGAGAACCATCACCCAGTGCACGCCACGGTGAGCCTTGGCCGCAACTGCTGCTGTGCCGCCTTCAGGTTTTACCCTGCTTGAGTAACTCGGCCTCCTGACTTCTTACTGGCAAAGTGCTAGAACTAGGTCCCTGTCATCTGTTGGAATCCAGGGAGCTTGTCCTGGAGGTTGGACACATGGACACTTGTCTTGCCAAGCACTGCTCTCGGCTGACTCCACTTCTCTCCTCTCCTTGGCTCCCCTGGGCATAACTCATTTGGCTCATGACTGTTTTTTACCCCCTTGGGGAGAGGTTTTTGTGTTTGACTGAAAATGAAGGTTTTGTACATCAGGTGTAGGTCTCAGGCTTTATCCTTGACATCCTACATGGTTCCCCCAGCCCCGTCGAGAGTGATGCCTGAGTGCATATAGGAAATAAGCCCCGAGCATCACCAGGTACAGCCCAAAACCCCAAGAAAGAAGAAAACAAAAGGGAAATGCAGAAGCACTCTTTTTTTGTTTTTGTTTTTTGACTACACTCAGCAGCACTTGGGTTACTCCTGGCTCTGTGCTCAGGAATTACTCCTGGTAGGCTTCAGGGACCATGTGGGATGCTGGGGATCGAACATGGGTCAGCCACATGCAAGGCAAACACCCTCCCTGCTGTGCTATTGCACATACAGCCCATACAGAATCACTCTTGGGTTGCAGGTACATTCCCACAAATAACAGGGCTTCAGAAACCGACTCTGCTGCTCTCTCAGCCACTGCAGCGCCTCATACTTTAAGACACTGAAAACAACAATCTGCAGATTTCACAGGCAACTAGCTCAGCATATAATTCTCTTTCTGAGCCTCCACACTCATGACTCCTTTTAGAAGATGGCTCTGTGTAGTAGAACTCAGTGCCTTTTTCAGCACGAGTCTTAAGTCTCCATTTTTTTTCCTAGACATCCATAAACAATATCATCACGGTTGAAACTCCGAATTCAGTCTTGCCTAGTAAGAAGAAAGAAAAAAAAGAGCAACTTTCCAAAGCCCAGAAACGCAAGCTGGCAGACAAAACAGGTGTGTACTGTGTGGGGTCAGGCTTCTTAATGTGGTCTGGCACATGCTTTGTAAATAGGCCAGGGGGTTGGGGGCACCCAGGTAAGGCACTTGCCTTTTGCTCTGCTGAATTTGGTGATCCCCAGCACCTCATAATCCCCTGAGTACTGCCAGGTGTGGCTCAAGAAAGCACAATAGGGGCCGGAGAGATAGCATGGAGGTAAGGCTTTTGCCTTGCATGCAGAAGGACAGTGGTTTGAATCCCAACATCCTATATGGTCCCCCGAGCCTACCAGGAGCAATTTCTGAGTGTGGAGCCAGGAGTAACCCCTGAGCGTTGCCGGGTATGACCCAAAAACCAAAAAAAAAGAGTGGGGCTGGAGAGATAGCATGCAGGTAGGGTGTTTGCCTTGCATGCAGAAGGACGGTGGTTCGAATCCCAGCATCCCATATGGTCCCCCGAGCCTGCCGGGGGCGATTTCTGAGCGTAGAACCAGGAGAAACCCCTGAGCGCTGCCGGGTGTGACCCATAAACCAAAAAAGCAAAAAAAGAAAGAAAGAAAGCTCAATAAATAAATGGGTTTGGAATCAGAGTGAGTATACAGTGGTGAGGGCATTTGCCTTGCACGTGGCAGGTTCAATTCCCCAGTATCCCATAAGGTCCCCTGAACTTGCCAGGACTGACTCCTGAGTTTAGAGCCAAGAATAACCTCTGAGCACTGCCGGGTGTGACCCCAAAACCAAATAATAATAATAATAATAATAATAATAATAATAGTAATAATAAACAACAAATGGATTCAAAGTCAGCAGCACCCTTTATCTTCAGAACATTTGGCTGGGATGCATGTAGCAAATATTCCTTCTCCTCCTTCATCAGAATAGAGACCGTTGGAGAGAGGACAGGAGCTAATGTATAGTATAATAAGGCATGTTTGGTTCCAGGCACCACATGGTCCTGGTGTCCCCACCCTAGTTCAGCCAGTAACTGCAGGAGTCATCCACTGTGCTGTCGCTGCTGTCTTTCTCCCATGTGGGCTCATCGCTGGCACAACCCTATGTAGCTCATGCCCGGAACCTCACACTGCCAGTGACACTGCAGATCTAGTTCTGATCTAGAACTGGTGCTGAAACTTGTAGGAAAAGCAGTGCAGGACTGCAAGGTCTTGGTTGGCCACCTGTGAGGGTGGAATACTACCCACTGGGGAGTAGATTCTGTCCTGAGCGGAGAAAGCAGTGTCCAGGCAGATTTCCGGTCCCACCCTAAATGCTTAGCAAGCAGCCTCAGATACCGTTACTCATGGTTCAGAGCAACTGGACTCCTTGCAGGGCAATCAGATGGGATTGGGGTTTCAGCCCTGACCTCCTGGTGTTACAGAATTGTCCTTGGAGCTTCATTATAAGAAGCACCATTTGAAATCACAGAGTTAGTGGTGAAATTACAGTGTTGTTGGGGCTAGATAGCACAGAAGGGAGTATGATTGTTTGCCTTGCATGTGGCTGGACCCAGGTTAGATTCCCAGCATCCCATATGGTTTTCTGAGCATCACCGGGTGTGGCCCCAAAACAAACCAACTGACAAACCCAAAAATATTTTTTATCTTCCAGACCACAAAGGAGAACTTCCCCGAGGCTGGAACTGGGTGGATGTGGTGAAGGTATGTGAGATCCCCCTCCTGTTATCTCCTGTCTTTTGGCATCTGCTCAAAGCAGATAATAATGACCTTTTTGTCTCTTCCGTGTTCTTCTTCCCCACAACGTGCACTTCTTCCTGTGTTTCCTCGGATGTGTGATGCCGGCCCTGCACTCAGCATGTGAGTCCAACTCACTTACCCTCCACTTCTACCTGCTGACTGAGGTTTATTAATGATAGAAAAATCTGTTCAAGTAAGGTTTAACTGTGAGAAAGTACGGCTCTTGGGCCAGAGCGATATCACAGCAGGAAGGGCATTTGCCTTGCATGCATCTGACCCAGCAACTCATAGGTCTTCCTGAGTGTAGAGGCAGGAGTAAATCTTGATCATCCCTGGTCATAGCCCCAAAATCAAACACGCTAAAGTTTAACAAATTCAAGGCCAGAATGATAGTACAGTGGGGAAGGCGTATTTGCCTTGCACACTGCTGACCCAGTTTAATCTTCAACATTCTATATGGTCCCCTGAGCCTGCCAGGAATAATTTCTGAGTACAGAGCCAGGAGTGATCCCTCTGAGCGCCACTGGGTGGGTGTGGCCACAAAACCAAAAGTAATAAAAATAATAAATTTGAAAAAATTAAAGTTAAAGATTCATCGCTCATATTTTCTTTTCTCTTTTTTTTCTTTTTCTAGTTAAGCAAAACTGGCTCTCAAGAAGATGACTAGCCTCCAAATATGGACAAGGGAAGAATATCTTTTAAAAGACAAATTGGGTTCAAAATCTTCCATTCTTTCTGGGATTGAGGTGGATTTTTATAAAATGCAATTTTTTTGTATGTTTCGTAAGTGGAAAGAGTTCATGAAGGAAATTTGGTGGTATTAAATTATTTTCACAAACTTGCCTTAATATAAGGTGAAAATGTTGCTACTTAGTATATTTTTGAAGCCTCTTAGGCTTTGCAAATGAAAAAAAAAAGGCTGGGGTTGGAAAAGGAACCAGTTGTACATGACACCTCTTACTCTAGTCTAGAGGATGTGATCTGGGTGGTTTGGAGCCAGGGTTCAAACCCAGGGCCTCATACATTCAATAAGTGAGCTTTCCTGCACGGCTGTATCCTTGCTATCTGGATTTTTGTTTGTTTTGCTTTTGGTCCACACCCATTAAACTCAGGGCTACTCCTGGCTCTGTGATCAGAAATTGCTCCTGGCAGACTTGGGGAACCCTACGAGTTCCCAGGATGGAACCAAGTAGACTGCGCGCAAGGCAAATGCCCTCCCTGCTGTGCTCTATTTTTTTAATACATTAGGAAACCCTTTTCCAGCTCAAGCCACAGGAGTGGAGTATGCTGGAAAGCAGCATTTCTTTCCTGATCCGTGCTCTTACTCTTATCTCAGTAAAAACTCACCACTGAACCAGAGAGATGGCACAGTAGGGAAGCAAAAATCTTGCATGCAGCAAACTTTCCTGGCACTCACTGCCAGTTGTTTGCCCTCTGCTCTAGCAAGAGCGATCCCTGAACACAAAGCCACAAAGGATTTAGCCCTGAGCACAGCCAGCTGTGGCCTCCAAAACTCACCCATTAGAAAGGAATCCCATTGCTTTCTCCAAACGACTCATGCCTTGGAGGCTTAGAGCATTTGAGACACTGGCATTGGGTCTTGATGCATAATGTCTAGTGTAATTCCTTCTCCCTCTGCACAGGCCAGCGGTTGGTCTGTTAATTTTGAGTAAGTCACTATTGGGTCAGGGCCCAAGAGACTACACGGGTTAATGCATTGCTTTGCACAGGGCCAATGAGGTTCAATCACTGACACCAGGTATGGTCCCCTATTCCCGCTAAGAGTGATCCCAGAGCACAGCTAGAGTGGCAAAAATAATATAAATATTTTTCCCTTTTGATTTGAGTCAAACGTTTGCTCCTGAACACTGTTAGTGTTGTGTGGAATAGAAAAATTGGAATATCCGCCAGTCCACAAGTCCACAGGAGAGCATTTGCAAAGGAATGTGGGTCCCAGAGCAGTGGGCAGAAGATACCTTCATTTTTGCATTTTTGGAGACTGAAGTTTTAGCAAATTCTCAGTCACCTATTCTTGGTTGTTTTCTATTGTTCCGTCTAAAGGTGGTCTCTGGTTTTAAACCAGGTTCCATCAAGGCTTATTTCTGATAACGCCTTTTCATGTACCAGTGTTTCTCAGCCTGAGCCTCTCTGTAACTCTTGACACTCTGGAATCTTCCCCCAAACTGTTATACAGATTTAGTGTTTTTTTTTTTTTGTTTTTTTTTAATCATTCGTAAGTCAAGGAACTTGCGATGTTTTCATGGATTCACAGTCATCCAAAGGCATTCATATGCCTCCAGCTTTAAGGTGCTTAAAAATGCTCAGAACTGTCTCTGATTGTTGGTTTCTCCTTACACTTGTTGTGGTTGGGTTTTTTATTTATTTTGGGGTGTTAAGGCCACACCCAGCTGTGCTCAGGGTTTACACCTGAAGCTGCACTGGGCTTACTCCTGGCAGGGTTTAAGGGGGTGGAACCCAGGATATCTGTGTGCAAGGCAAACGCACCCTCTCTAAGAGCAATGTCTTGAGCGGATTAACTCTGTGACTTAAATCACTCAAATCATTTAAATTGTAAAGGAAAGACCAGTGTAGTGAAGAAGTTCAATGACATTTTCAAAAGTGGGATCATGTTTTATTGCTTGAACTTGTGATAAAAACATGAAGACCTCAAGTCACTACAATCCACCCAACATAGGGCTGGATGTGTAGCTCTTAAATATGTTTGGTGGGTGGTTTGTTTTGGTTTGCCTATTTGTTTTTTAATGAACCTGAACAGTAGAGTACAGGGGTTGAGGTCTTTGACTTAGAGCACCCCCCAGGAGTGACCCACTAGGTGAGGCTCCCAAACCCCCAAAATTTTTTTTAATGAAAATTGAAAACTGCTCCAAGTGTTTATGGAAGGAAACAGTGACTCTGAAAATGGATCATGATTTCAGAGATGACAAAGAATGCTGCTAGTCATGCCAATGAAATGTTTTTACTTTTTTTTTTTTTCTATGAAATGTGCATACTTGGGGGGAGTATTGTAAACGGGAAACTTCTTAATGTGGCCATCACCTGTGGAACACTGCAATATATTTTCTAAAAATCTGTTGACTTAAAAATTGTATGGACTGATCTCATTCGTAAGCAATAAAATCTGATTTCAACACAATGGTTTTTCTCTATTTCTTTCAAATCAAGAGAGAATGGAGTCCTAAGCCTGCCTCACCTGATACTGCAAAATAGACCCAACTGGAGACCATTTACAAAGTTAGAATTCAAAATACTTTTTTTTTTTTTTTTTTTGGGGGGTTTTTGGGCCACACCCGGTAACGCTCAGGGGTTACTCCTGGCTATGTGCTCAGAAGTTGCTCCTGGCTTGGGGGACCATATGGGACACCGGGGGATCGAACCATCGGTCCGTCCAAGGCTAGCACAGGCAAGGCAGGCACCTTACCTTTAGCGCCACCGCCCGGCCCCACAAAATACTTTTTAGGGACTGGAAAGATAGTACAGTAGGTAAGTAAGGCGCTTTCATGCCTTTCAAGCAGCAATGAAAAGTGTAGAGCCAGTTTAAATAAAAAAAAAAATATATATATATATATTAAAAAAAAAAGTGTAGAGCTAGAAATAAGTCCTGAGCACAGCTGGGTCTGGCCCAAAAATAAAGTAATATTTTAAAAGGAAAAATAATATGAAAATGCCTGGACCATCTCTGCTTCTAGGCAGACCTGAAGGAATTGAAGAGCCAGTACCTAGACTTAGACACTGAGGGCATTGGAGGCTTACACCCAGCAGTACTCAGGGATTACTCCTGGTGGGCTTCCAGTGGCCTTATGGGTTGCTGGGATCGAACCCAGGTCAGCTACATGCAAGGCATGTGTCCTCCCTGCTGCACTATCTCTTGGCCAGGCCATAGACTGATGCTTTTATTGCTTTTTGCTAAAATTTAAAAAGATCTAGGGACCAGAATGATAATGAGCAGGTAGGACCTAGCCTTTCTCACAGGTTCAGTATCTGGCATCTATGAGGTATCAGCTTGCACAAGAAATCAAACATAGTCATGGGAGAAAATCATTTCAGCCAGGGTGTATTGAGCAGCCTCTTGAATCTTACTAAGTCAGCCAGGCTTCTTTTTCTCTCCCTCATTATTTTTGCTGCTTTCCTTGCCACTTATTAGCCAGAGTTTAACATAAACCACCTGAGGGTAGGATGAACATAATTAAGGGTACTTGTCCTAATTATCTCAGAAAAGGTGAAAGGAAAAAGCAAAAAAGAGTTTTATAGATATATGACAACAGCATCCCATGTGGTCCCTAAATATTGCCAAGAGTGGTCCGAGTGCAGAGTCAGGAGTAAGCCCTGAGCACTACTGGACTATGACTCCAAAACAATATTTTAAAAAAGAATGAATAGTCCCTTTCTTGGGTGAGACTCATTTTGAAATGCAAATGGATTCCTCTGGGGAGGAAATGATATAGTCCCCTCCCTGCTGCTTTTCCCCTTCACCTTTTTTTTGGGGGGGGGTCCACACCCAGCAGCGCTTAGGGGTTACTCCTGGCTCTATGCTCAGAAATCCCTCCTGGCAGGCTCAGGGGACCATATGGGATGCCAGGATTCGAACCACCAACCTTCTGCATGTAAACCTGCAAATGCCTTACCTCCATGCTATCTCTCCGGCCTCTCCACTTTTGCACCAACCTGAGGGCTGTAAGTGATGAAACCATCTTTTTCTTGAGGGGGGCTACACCTAGCAGTGTTTAGGCCTTAGTCTGGGCTCTGCACTCAGGGATCACTCCTGAGGAGCTTATGGGACCATATGGGATGCTGCAGATGGAACTGGTAGAGTCATACTCAAGACAAGTAGCTTATCCCCTGTACCATCTAGCACTTTGTGTTTTTGTGTTTTATTTTTTAAACTTGTTTTTTGGGTCACACCTGGCTCTGCACTCAGAAATTGCCCCAGCAGGCTGGGGGACCATATGGGATGCCAGGAATCAAACCGGATCCCTCCCGGGTCAGCCGCATGCAATGCAAATGCCTTACCATTGTGCTATCTCTCCAGTCTCGCACACTTTGTTATTTATTGTTGTGTAGTTTCAAATGTCAGGTATTAAACTCAGGGCCTTAAAGCAAGATTATGCCCCATCCCCTCTGAGCTATGTCCCGTCTTTAGAGTTTTTGTATTTTTTTTTTTCATTTTGGGCCACACCTGGTGATGCTCAGGGGTTACACCTGGCTATGCGTGCAGAAATCCCTCCTGGCTTGGGGGACCATATGGGATGCCAGAGGATCGAACTGCAATCCATCCTGGGTCAGCCACATGCAAGGCAAACACCCTACCACCCTCCCGCTGCACTGTCGCTCTGGCCTCTGCATTTTTTTTTTTTCAATAAAAACCTTTATTGTGGGGCCGGAGAGATAGCACAGCGGTAAGGTGTTTGCCTTAGACGGATAAGGATGGTGGTTCGAATCCCGGCATCCCATATGGTCTCCCGAGCCTGCCAGGAGCAATTTCTGAGCAGAAAGCCAGAAGTAACCCCTGAGCACTGCCAAGTGTGACCAAAAACCAAAAAATAAATAAATAAATAAATAAATATATAAATAAATAAATAAAAACCTTTATTGTTCAAATTCAATTTTTTAGGGGGGTGGGGGGATCACACCCGTGGTGCTCAGGGGGTTACTCCTGACTGCGCTCAGAAGTCGCTCCTGGCAGGCTTGGGGGACCATATGGATGACGGGATTTGAAGTGTGTTGACCTCGTGCAAGGCAAACACCTTACCGCTGTGCTATTGCTCCTACCCCAAATCCAGTCTTTGAATGCCAATGTCAAATGTTCTTCACTTTGCCGACCTTCTTCCCATCCTAGAACAAAAACAGCCACTTTGCCTTGCCTTTGCTTTTCAGACTGGTTCACAGCCCATTAGTGGACAGAAACTCAATTTAGCAGGCTTTTAGCAGCATTTTTTTAATTGAGCAGAATATATTAGCAGAGCTCAAAATCCAATATATGTTTTAAGAGGAGATACCATATTTTGCAACGTTTCTGCTTGATCGAGAACAAAAGGGCTTTTGTACGGGCTTATTTCTAGTAAAAGCCACTTTTCTGATCACTGCTTGGCACTAGACTCGAACAAATATGAGGGTTACAGGGAAAACAGATTAAATCTTCTTGAACTCATTCAGTGCTCAAATGCAAGCAAAACTCCAGTGTGTGAGGCCAGAGTGATAGTACAACAAGGAAGACATTTGCCTTGCATGCAGCCAACCTGGGTTCAATCCCCAGCATCCCATAGGCTCCCCCAAACACCCCAGGAGTGATTTCTGAGCATAGAGCCAGGAGTATCTGATGAACACCATTTGATGTGTTTGTGTGTTATACACATATGTGACAGGTCTGGTGTATCTGTGATGTACGTATGTCACAGGTGTGATGACATGTGATCTGTGATGTGCATGCTCCATGTGTCCAGCAGGAATGATGTATTGTGAACGTGTGGATGCCAAGGGTGATGTGGGAGGTATGCTGTGCAGAAATGAAGTGACCTCTTGCCCTCACTCTGCCCTGCTGTACCTTTTGAGAAGCGGGAACTTTGAGTCCAAATCAGGCCTGGTTCCGGTCACCCCAGCTAAGCTCATGGCCCATGAGCTCTGTGCTGTTTGTTCCCTCTGAAAAGTGGGGCCAGTAGGTAAGTCTCCCTCTGGCAGGCTTCTGTGTGCATGAAATGTAGGAGAGCAAGGCTGAGGACACGTGGAGGTGAGAGTGGTGTGGTGTGTGTGTGAATGTCTGTGTGTATCTGCATGTGAGTACAAGGCAAATGCCCTCCCAGCTTTCTACTGTATGTTTGTCATTTTGTCATGCTATTGTATTTGTCATTTTTGCTATTGTATGTTTGTGCATTTTTGCAAATGCCCTCCCTGCTTTGCTATTGTATGTTTGCTTTGTATGTTTGTCATTCCTGTCATTCTTCCTCTTCTTCCCCTCTCATCTCCTCCTTCCCCTCCTCTTCCGCTTGCTCTTCCTTTTTCTTTCTTCTCCAGCATGCTGTCTGTCTCTCTCTCTCTCCTCCCCTTCCCCATTATTAATGCATATTTCTGTGCTTCTGGGAACATTACACCCTTTCTCCTGCCATACCCCAGCCAGCCCTTCACATTCAACACAGGGCAGAACGTCCCAGGAGTACAGCACCATGGTCTGAATCAGGATGAATATTTCTCACTGCTACGAACAACATTCCTGCTGTCTTCTCAAATGCTCTTTAGAAGAATGTGGGAGTAAGTTTTGGTTCTGGAGTACAAGCTGGAACCCCCTACCTTTATCTAAGATGTCTGAGTCTTTTGGGGGGGGCACACCCGATGATGCTCAGGGGTTACTCCTGGCTCTGCACTCAGAAATCACTCCTGCTGATTCAGGGGACCATATGAGATGCCAGGGATTGAACTCCGGTTGGCCACATGCAAGGCAAGCACCTTCCCATCTGTGCTCTTGCTCCAACCCTGCTTCTGAGACTTGACTATGTTCAGAAATGCATCAAGTGTCCTTGTGACTGAAGAGACCTATGGCTCAGACATGTGACTCATGCATGGGAGCTGGAGGAAAATTTCAAGGTGTTTTCTGTGTTCCTTGGCTTGAAACAGCAGCACATATTCAACTGATGCCTAACGGGATCCCCCTGAACATGTTAAGGTCTGTCTGCCCCCATTATACCACTGGAGGTCACTCTTTGATTTTATTTTGTGATTAATCTATATCTTTTAGGGTTGGTACTTTGTTGAAGTACAAACCCCTTGTTCCAGATCCAGTTTTTATCCACAGCCTCTGCTGTTGACTCTTGTCTGAAATAACTCACGTTCATGTGCAGCTAATCCCTGCCTTCAGACAGCCTAGATACAAGGCTCTCCCACCTTGACAATCAGTGTGGACTGATAAAGCCACAGGCTGGTGGGGGGTTTGGAGGAGCCATACCTGGTGGTGTTCAGGGGTTATTCCTGGCTCTACATTTAGGAATCACTTCTGATAAGCTCAAGGGAGTCATATGAGATGCTGGGGATTGAACCCAGGTCTGCCATTTGCAAGGCAAATGCCCTCCCTCCTGAGCTATCGCTCTGGTCCCACACAGGCTGGTTTTATCCAGAAGTGAGGAATATTTCTCACCCTGCAGCCCCATTTCTCTCAGACTGGCCAAGTACAGCCCCTTGAATCTAGCATCTTGTCTTTTGCCCAGTGCCCATCACCCAAATAGGTTCTTTCCCTTCCAGCACAGCATTATTCGAAGAACCACTGCCCTGGGCATGAAATCCCTAGCACTTCATAGGGTACCTAAACCCTGCCAAAAATAGAATTTCCTTTCCTTTCCTTTTTTTTTTTTTTTTTTTTGGGGGGGGGGTCACACCAGGCAGCACTCAGGCTACGCTCAGAAAATCACTCCTGGCAGGCTCGTGGGACCATATGGGATGCCGGGATTCGAACCACCATCCTTCTGTATGCAAGGCAAACACGCTACCTCCATGCTATCTCTCTGGCCCTTAAAGGAATTTCTTTTCTTTTTTTTTTAAAGGAATTTCTAAGCACAAAGCCAGGAGTAAGCCCTGAGTACCAGCACATATGTCCCAAACAAAAAGGTAGTAAACCAACCAAAAAAAAAAAAAAAAACAAAAAACATCAGGGGTCGGTGAGGTGGCACTAGAGGTAAGGTGTCTGCCTTGCAAGCACTAGCCAAGGAAAGATCAAGACCGCGGTTAGGTCCCCCGCCAGGAGTTACCCCTGAGCATCAAATGGGTGTAGCCCGAAAAACCAAAAAAAAAAAAAGGTAGTAAACCAAACTGTCTCTATCCCTGGGGCCAAACAGACTCACTGAAGACTGAGATTGCCTGGCAACCATCAACATGACCCTGAGTCTGTCCTTCTTCCCACAGGAGGGATTGAACCCCCAAAGTCACTTGGGGTGTCATCAAAGGCTAAAGACAATGCAAACAGCTGAGCCTGCCACCAGCTGCCTGCTCCCCCTCCAGCTGGTCATGCACTTCACTTTGTGAGTTTGGAAAAGAGACCATCAAGGGTGCGGGACGGGCAGGAAATGGGGCCTCTCGATAACTCCACCCCACTGAAATTGGATTTAATTCCTGAGGTTGGCCCATCCCCACCTCCCTCCACATAGCAAAACCCAGACACCAGCTCTGCCTCCCCCCAAGAACTCGGGAGTGCCCGCCCACCTGGCTCCCCAGATTCATCCTTGGAAGGATCCATTCATAAAAAATCACCTCCAGGGCCAAATAGATAGCACAGCAGTAGGGCATTTGCCTTGCACACTGCCAAGCCAGGAAGGACCCCAGTTGGATTCCCGGCATCTCATATGGTTTCCTGAGCTTGCCAGGCATGATTTCCCCCCTTTTTCTTTTCTTTTTTGTTTTTGGGCTACACCCGGCTGTGCTTGGGGGTTACTCCTGGCTCTGTGCTCAGAAATCACTCCTGGCAGGCTCAGGGGATCATATGGGATGCCGGGATCAAACCCAGGTCTATCCTGGGTCAGCAGCATGCAAGGCAAGCACCCTACCACTGTGCTATCACTCCAGTCCCTTTATTTTTCTTTTAGACCTGTGGTTTGCATTATTGTTACTGAAGTAGTATCATATCTATCACTTTCCCTCCTTTCAGCACCCCATTCCTGTCCAGAGTGATCATTTCCCAACTCTCCCTGTCCTAGTAGTTCCTTCTCTACCCTCATTGCACTCCCCGCTCTCTGTGTGACAAGCTTCCTTTCATGGTTCAGCCTTCTGGCCCTGGTCTGGATTCACGAAGTTCTGAGATCAAAGCCAGACTACTTTGTCTCTGCAGGTTCAATTCCAAAGGGCAAGTGAAACTCCTAAACTGCCAACTGTCCCAAGTGCTACTCACTCTCACTCACTCACTCACTCACTCACTCACAGGAAGTGCTTAATAACTATTTGACATAGTGAGTTTGCTTAGAGGTAGTTGTGCTTCCTCCTCAGTAGGAACCTAGGGAAATGCAGGCTGTGGGTGTGTCTGAGTGTGTTTATGTGTCTGTATTTGTGTGTAAGTACATGCTTATTGTCACATTTAAAGAACACACCTTGCAATGAAATATCTTACAATGACTATAAAGGCCATGTGAAGAGACGTTCTTTGGGTGTTGGGTTGAGGTTTGGTTTTCCCACAGTTCCCAAAAGGGAAAGGGATATCCCATATCCTCATCTAAGGAGGATAGGAGAAGCTGGTTCAGAAGCAATTCTCGCAATAATCCACACAGAAGTTCTGAAAACAGCTTCTCTTCCATTGAGCTTCCACTGGGTTTGTATTCTCAATCTCCATCACGTTCTTCTAGGGTTCAGCTCCCTGTTTGGCACCAGTTGTCGAATAAAAATATTAAAATAATCCACGAGTTTGGTGAGAACACCCCAGGTACCATGTTTCCATGTTTCTAACCCCTCAGGTGGACAAGCTTGATGAAGCAGGGTAGTGGTGGAGAAATAATACACAGAAGTCAGAAAAGATATTCACTGGAGTCAGTTCTCTCTGCCATGTGCTACTTATGTGCCATGTGGTTGCTCTGCCAAGCCCAAAGCCAGACCTTTTCTTTTTTATCCAGAACCCCACCCACAAATGTGGGGAAATGTCCTGTAATTCAGATGGGCTTTTACATACCAAAAGAAGAGGTTAGAGACCTCTTAAAGGTTAGAGGTTAGAGGAAGTTGGGGAAGGGTTACAAGTAACTCCTGAGTGCTTGCCAAGTGTGGCCCAAAAACCAAAAAAATAAGTAAATAAAAAGCATAGGGCTGGAGTAACAGCACAGCAAAGAGGACATTTGCCTTGCATATGGCTAACCAAGGTTCAACCCTAGCACCCCATATGGTCCCCCAAACTACCAGGAGTAATTTCTAAGCACAGAGCCAGGAGTAACCCCTGTTCATTTGTTTTGGGGGCACACCAAGCTGTGTTCAGGGATCACTACTGGCTCTATGCGACCAAATGTAGCTCTGGGGATCGAACCCAGGTCAGCTGCATGCAAGGCAAGGGTCCTCCCTGTTAAACTTTTACATAGCTCTGGTCCTGGCATGATTAATTTTATGAGTCAATTTTACTGGACCCTATGATGCTCAGACATGTGGTCAAATGTTGTTCTGGGTGTTGTTTTTTTGTTTTGCTTTATATTTATTTATTTATTTATTTATTGGTTTTGGGGCCACACCCGGCGGTGCTCGGTGCTCAGGGGTTACTCCTGGCTATCTGCTCAGAAATAGCTCCTGGCAGGCACGGGGGACCATATGGGACACCGGGATTAGAACCAACCACCTTAGGTCCTGGATCGGCTGCTTGCAAGGCAAACACCGCTGTGCTATCTCTCCGGGCCCTATATTTTATTTTTGAGCCACACCCAGTGGTGCTCAGGGGTTACTCCTGGCTCTGCACTCAGGAATCACTCCTGGAAGGCTCAGGGGACCATACAGGATGCTGGGGATTGAAGCTGGGTCTGTCCCAGATCAGCTGTGTACAAGGCAAACACCCTACTGCTATTCTATCACTCTGGCCCCTGTTCTGGGTGTTTTTATCAGGGTGAAGAAGATTGCCGATTCTGATGCTGTGGGCTTTATTTACATGTGGAAGACTAGGGTTCTTTTTTTTTTTTTTTTTTCCTTTAGTTTTTGGGTCACACCCAGCAGCACTCAGAGGTTATTCTTGGCTCTACACTCAGAAATCGCTCCCAGCAGGCACGGGGGACCATATGGGATGCCAGAATTCAAACCACCGACCTTCTGATTGCAAGGCAAATGCCTTACCTCCATGTTATCTCACTGAGACCAGGGTTCTATCCCCAGCACCACATGGTCCCTTGAGCACGTGCCAGGAGTAGCACCACTGAGCATGCTCCAAACGATAATAGCCACAAGATACGCGTTGGTTCTGAAACTGAAAGATACACTTACTTCACACCCCTTGATCTCTACCGTTTGTTCCCACCAGCAAAAAATCAAAGCCAGAGAAACTCTGAGAACATCCAGTGGAGAAAATTGGCGAGGGAGGGGCTCTTAGATTTCTGTTTTCCTTTTGGGGAGAAAGGGAGCTACACATAAAAATGTTCAGGGGCTACTCTTTGCCCTGGCTCAGGAATTACACATGGCACCATATGGGAAGCTGGGGATCAAGCCTGGGTCAGTCGCATACCAGGCAAGTACCCTCCCCAGTGTATTATCGCTCCAGCCACAGGTATTAGATTTTTTTATTTACTGCTCCAGTTGATAACAGTGCTAGACAGTTCTGCCAGGGCTACAATGCCTCTGAGGCAGAAGAGGTTAGAGCATTTGCTCTCCTTAATATGTGGAAAAAATTTATTTTGTCACAGCTACCCCTTTGCACAACTAGGAATAAAAAACTGAAGATGGCTTCTGTGATGTCAGAGCCAAGGCATGTTTGGGTTTTGTTTTGGGGTCACACCTGGTGGCACTCAGGGGTTATTCCTGGCCCTATGCTCAGAAATCGCTCTTAGCAGGCTCGGGGGACCCTATGGGATGCTGGAGATCAAACCCGGGTCGGCCACGTGCACGGCAAATGTTTTCCCATTGTGCTAACTCTCTGTCCCTCATCTCACAGTTTTTAAAAGCCTGGTTCTTCTTCCATGATAATCAGTAGGGAAAATAGTTAACAATTATCCTCCGAGTAAGAAAATAACTATGAATTAAGAAACAACTATGAATATAATTTACACTCATTACAGGAAGGAGAATGAATAGAAAATAAAATGTTTGCACATGGCTGAGAGACCTTTGGGGTTTGGGTACATCTCATTTGATCCTTGAGGACAGATTATCCCAAGATGCTTTATATTATGTAGAGACCAAATTCCAAAGGCATCTGAAAGATTTGGACATGAATGTCTATGGCAACTACATCGAGTCTCTCCAAGGACACAGAGTGTGAATAGAAGAACTAAAATCAGTGCTGGTGGGGCTGTGGGGAGAAAGGAACTCTCATTCACTGCTGGTGCAAATGCCCTCTAGTCTAGCCTTTATGAAAACAATATGGAGATTCTCAAAAACTGGAAACTAGGGCCCGGAGAGATAGCACAGAGGCATTTGCCTTGCAAGCAGCCGATCCTGGACCAAAGATGGTTGGTTCGAATCCTGGTGTCCCATATGGTCCCCCGTGCCTGCCAGGAGCTATTTCTGAGCAGACAGCCAGGAGTAACCCCTGAGCATCGCCGGGTGTGGCCCAAAAAACAAAAAACAAAACAAAAAAAAACACCTGGAAACTGAGCTCCCCTGTGATCCAGCTATACCACTCCTAGGAATCTACTCTAGGAACACAAAAACACAACACAAAAAGGTCTTCTGCACACCTATATTCATTACAGCACTATTTGTAATGGCCAGAGTCTGGAAACAACCCAGATGCCCTTCAACAGATGAATGGCTGAACAAACTGTGGTACATATACACAATGGAATACAATGCAGCCATCAGTAGAGATGAAGTCATTAAGTTTTCCTACATATGGATGGACATGGACACTATTATCACTGAGTAAAATAAGTCAGAGGGAGAGAGATAGACAAATAATAGTCTCAGTCATCTGTGGGATTTAAGAAAAATAAAAGGCATTATTGTAATAATACCCAGAGACATTAGTGATGAGGGCTGAAAGGACTGGCCCATGGTATGAAGCTTACCACAAAGAGTGGTGAGTTTAGTTAGAGAAATAACTACACCAACAACTATCTTGATAATGGGAGTGAGTAGATAAATAGAATGCCTATCTCGAATACAGGTAGGGGGTCAGAGAGGAGGAAGATGGAGAGCATTGATGGTGGGAATGTTGCACTGGTGAAGGGGCTGTTCTTTTTTATAACTTAAACACAACTACAGACATGTTTATAGTCATGGTGATTAAATATATTATTAAAAAATTAATAAACTTAAAATATTAAAAAAAAGGGGGGCCGGAGAGATAGCATGGACATAAGGCATTTGCCTTTCATGCAGAAGGTCATCGGTTTGAATCCTGGCATCCCATATGGTCCCCCGTGCCTGCCAGGAGCAATTTCTGAGCATGGAGCCAGGAGTAACCCCTGAGCACTGCCGGGTGTGACCCAAAAAAAAACACAAAAAAATATTTAAAAAAGAAGAACTAAAATCGTAAGATACAGAGAAGGAAACAGAGATATAAGCTTTGGGTCATCTGGCCTTCAGATGCCACCAACAACTGGGAACACGACAGTGCAAGTAAACCTGTGACTACAGCACAGCAAAACACTTCTGCACAGTGAAAGAAAACAGTGAATGAGGGTCTGAGAGATAGACCGGAGTTACCATGCTGACCTTACATGCTGTCCACTCAGCTTGGTCCCGGGCACCATGTAGCTTTCTGGACACCACCAGGGGCGCTCCCGAGCACAGTGAGGAATAACCCTCGAGCACTGGCTCAACACAGGGGGTTGGGAGGGTGGGTATAGAAACCAGGGTCTGAGGGCATAGACATGGCTGAGCGAGAATGATGGATTTCCAGCCCCTCCTGCCATGCTTCTTTTTGGGGGATGCAGGTGGGAAACTTTAGTGTTGCAGCTATACCTGGTGGTGTTTGAGGAGCTGCTCCTGGCTTGGTGCTTAGAGATTGCTTTGACTGTGCTTTGTTTAGGAACTGTGTGCTACTAAGGGTCAAGCCTAGGCCTCTCACATGTAAAACGTGTGCTCCATGGAGTCATCTATCTCACACACGTCATGCTCCTGACAGGGGCTCCCTGCTCCATGTGAGAAGCACAGGGGTCGGCTGAAAGTTCATGGTGGCTTGGGTTTGACTAGGAAGAGGAGGAGAGGACAAACAAGTGATAGATTTAAAAAAAAAAAAAAAGGCGGGCTGAAGAGATAGTATGGAGGTAGCGTGTTTGCCTTGCATGCAGAAGGATGGTGGTTCAAATCCTGGCATTCAATATGGTCCCCGTGCCTGCCAGGAGCGATTTCTGAGCAGAGAGCCAGAAGTAACCCCTGAGCACTGCCGAATGTGACCAAAAAAAAAAAACTGGCACTAGACTTATTTTCATGGGGGAGTTTGCTTCCAAGCTTTGTCCTTTTTGACTACTGAATAAAATTTTCACCATCCTATTTGGGGGCGGGAGTTGGTTTTTGAGTCACATCCAGCAGTGCTTAGGGGTTACTCTTGGCTCTGCACTCAGAAATCACTCCTAGCAGGCCCAGGGGGCCATATGGGATACCAGGAATTGAACCGGGGTCCGTTCAGGGTTGACCACGTGCAAGTCAAACGTCCTACTGCTGTGCTATAGCTCTGGTCTCAAGAGACACCATCTTTATTGAATTACCCACTAGCTGTCAAACATTCCAGAGCAGGGAGTGCAGTGACAGCAAAGGAGGGACTGTTAGGGCAATGATAGTGGGAAACAGTCACTCTGGACAAGAACTGGGTACTTGAAGGAGGAAAAGTGAGAGGCATGATACTCCTATGGTGACAATAATGCAAACCATAGTGTTTAAAGGGGTAAAAAAGGAGAGAGAGAGAGAGAGAGAGAGAGAGAGAGAGAGAGACAGACAGACAGACAGACAGACAGACAGACAGAGAGACAGACAGAGAGACAGAGAGAGAGAGAGGAAAAATGCCTGTCCCAGGTTGGAAGGATGAAGGGAAATTGAGGATATTGGTGACAGGAAATGTATACTGGCAAAGGGTGTTGTACATTGTATGACTGAAATCCAATCTTGAACAACTTTGCAATTGTGAAAAAGAACCTGTATTATGAACAATCTTATAACGCTGGTGTTTCAATAAAGTAATTTAAAAAAGCTTTGCCAATAAAGAGGGGCTGGAGCAGTGGCACAAGCGATAAGGTGTCTGCCTTGTGCACACTAGCCTAGGATGAATCAAGGTTCGATCCCCGTGTCCCATATGGTCCCTCAAACCAGGAGCCATTTCTGAGCGCATAGCCAGGAGTAACCCCTGACCATCACCAGGTATGGCCCAAAAACCAAATAAATAAATAAATAAAATACAGTACAGAGACTTGGGCCTTTCTCCTGAGAACAACGTAGTCCAATGGAAGGGTTAAACATGGCGATATTTGTGTATTAGAAGCCCTTTGGCATGTGAGCTCTGCCACAAGGAAGAGTGAAGAGTTCCCAAAGGCATCTATGTGGATGACCAAGGAGACATGCAGGATGGTTCATTGAAAAGTGAGAAAAAAATGTTTACTCTATTTTTCCACACAAGAAAAATAGCAGGCCTCAGAAGATATAACAGAGATTTATGCATGTGTAGAACATAAACATGTCTTAAGGACTCATGGTTTACTGAGAGTGGGCAATCATTTTGGTTCAGAGACCCCAAATGTAGTATCATTAGAGACCTCGGATGTGAGAGGTATATTAAGCATATCAAGATAACCCCAGTGTAGAAGACACCTTGGAAGGAGGGAGGAAGCCTGTGTTCCCCCTTAGGTTAAGGTAAGTGTGACCCCAGCCCTAAAGAGAAAAGCTCCAATCAAAACCGAGGCCTGAACCTCTGGGCAGAGGGAGGTGGGCACTCGGTGAAAGAATTTGATGACCACCACACTGAAGGGTCTTCCTAGAACTGGAGAAAAGGACAGGAACAGGAAGTTCCAGGAAGGATCCACAGGAGGGAACTGGCTGAGCCTGGCAGCCTAATGAGCCTCAATCCTGCTCAAGGTTGAGGCTCCCACGAATGTTGGCTGCTAGTCAGTAGGAAGTTCTGTGCGGAGAGACGAGATCAGGCCGTTCACCAGGCTGCAGCTTGCCCTTGAACTCTCTCTGGGAGAGGCACCCTGCCCGCCATTGTGGCCTGTTGGCATGGTGATCATTGTCAAGAGTGAAAAGCTTTTGGCTGCACAGACTGCTAGCTCCGAGAGGGGTTTTTCATGTTCAAAACACTCCTACACACTTGTAACCTCGCTCCCAGTGAGTCTTTGAAAAGGGGAAAGACTCTTTTATCCTACGAGTCACTGGTAAATTTTGACTGTGTTGCCTGAAGAGCCACCTGTGAATCCAACTGAACCCGCTTTGTACTAGGTTTCTTTGCTTCATAGTTGAGGGGTGGGTGTTCTTCTTAGTTGAAATTAAATATGCAAAGAAATGATTTTGCCATCAGTGTGTATTTATTTATTGAGACATATTATTTAGGAAACAAATCCACTCGGTATATTTTCCATGATGGGGGATACTTTTGCTGATTCATAGCTGGGTGTATGTGTGTGTGTGTGTTCTTCTTAGTTGAAATTGAATATACAAAGAATAGGATTTTGCCATCGATTTTTATTTATCGGTGCATATTATTTTAAGAAACAAATCCGCTATGTATAGCTTTTAACTATGGGGGGGTAGTTTTGAGGGGGGCGAACCCAGTGATGCTCAGGGCCTACTCTGGTCTCAGTGCTTGGGGGATGGTTTTCCACAGCACCCAGGTACTACGCAATGCCAAGGACCAAACCTAGAGTCCCCAAAACAAGAAATGTGCTTGAGCCCTTCAAAAACCCCAAGACAGTGGAGGAAACATCAAGACCAATCCAGGAGGGGCCAGAGAAATAGCACAGCTGTAGGGCAATTACCTTGTATGCAGTCAATCCAGGATGGTCAATGGTTCGAATCCCAGCATTCTATATGGTCCTCCATGCCTGCCATGAGCAATTTCTGAGCACAGAGCCAGGAGTAACTCCTGAGGACAGCCAGGTATGACCGAAAACAAAACAAACCAACAAAAAAAAAAAGACCAGCCCAGGAATCTCAGCCAGCAGAATTGCATCAAGTGTGGAAAATAGACTTATGCTGAGTCCGAGAAGGGCTGAGAACACCTAACTGGGTGTTAGCACATTGTCACCTATCACTCATGTCCCAATTGAGGGAGAAGGACCAGCTTCAAGAAGAGAGGCAAGTTGGGTAATTGATGTGTTGAATTAGAGGCACTTTTGAGACATTCAAAGCACAAAGTAAAGAAAGAACCAGGCTTGGGAAAGGAAGTGAGGACTCACACAGCCATCTGAGAATCATGAGCAGAAGAACCAAGAACAAAGGAGATCGGCCAAGAAGATCAGAGTGTGAGAGACAGGTTGGGCAAAGCATTAAAAAATCCTGACACTGGCAGGAAAAATGAAGTCATGAAATTTGCCTATATATGGATGTACATAGAAACTATTATGCTGAGTGAAATAACTCAGAGGGAGGGAGACAGACACAGAATAGTGTCACTCAGGGGCCAGAGAGATAGCACAGCATTTGGGCATTTGTCTTGCATGCAGCCAACCCGGGAGGGACCCGGTTCGACTCCTGGCAGCCCATATGGTTCCCCCCACCAGCCTGCCATGGGGTGATTTTTTTTTTTTTTTTTTTTTTTTGGTTTTTGGGTCACACCCGGCAGTGCTCAGGGGTTACTCCTGGCTCCATGTTCAGAAATCACTCCTGGCAGGCTTGGGGGACCATATGGGATGCCAGGATTAGAACCAATGACCTTCTGCATGAAAGACAAACGCCTTACCTCCATGCTATCTCTCCGGCCCCATGGGGTGATTTCTGAGCGCAGAAGCAGCAGTAACCCCTGAGCACCGCAGGGTGTGGCCCAAAAATCAATTAATCAAAAAGAAATAAAGTGTTACTCATTTGTGGAATTTAAGAAATAAAAGACATTATTGTAGTAACACCCAGAGACAATAGAGATGAGGGCTGGAAGAACTGGTCCATGATATGAAGCTTACCACAAAAAGTGGTGAGTGCAGTTAGAGAAATAACTACACCGACAACTATCATGACAATGGTAGTGAGTGAGAGAAGCAGAATGCCTGTCTGGAATACAGGCAGGGGATGGGGAGGAGGGAGATGGAGGTCATTGGTGGTAGGAATGTTGCACTGGTGAAAGGGGTGTGTACTTTATTTTTAATGACTGAAACCCAACTATAAACATGTTTGTAATCATGGTGCTAAAATAAATATTTTAATTAAAAAAAAATAAAAACAAAACAAACCTGACATTGGACAGCCAAAGGCTGAACATTTACAGAAGGAACATAAATGAGGTGAAATGAACCCAGACAGGTGTCAAGCTCAGAGCCAGGAGTAACCCCTGAGTGCCACCAGGTGTGGCCACAAAACAAAATTGTTATTTGTAGTCAGTGGGACATCCCTTTTCTCGTTTGAGTGGAATGACTGTCAGGTGCTTAGGAAATAATATGCTTTCCTTCATAATTACGTTTTGTTTGTTTGTTTTGGGGCCACATCCGGTGGCGAGGGGTTACTCCTGGCTCTGCACTAAGAAATCATTCCTGGGAGACTTAGAGGGCCATATGGGATGCCAGGAATCGAACCTGGGTCGGCCGATTGCAAGTCAAATGCCTACCGTTGTGCTATCTCTCTTCGGCCCATAATTACTCTTTTGGAGGGTGTAGATTTAGGTCATACTCAGTGGTGCTCAGGGTTTACTCCTGGCACAGTGTTCAGGGGTCACTCCTACAGGGGCTTATTGGTAGCACTGAGGATTGAACCAGGGTTGGTCATGTGCAAGGCAAACTATGCCTAAAAACCCCTGTACCATTTCTCAGGCCCCTTGATAATTATTTTGTCCACACCATCCACACCCAGCAGTGCTCAGGGGTTACTCCTGGCTCTGTGCTCAGAAATCTGCTTGTGGCAGGCTTGGGGACCATATGGGATAAAATCTGAGTCGGTTCCATGCAAACAGACTCTATCTGCTGTGCTATTGCTCTTGCCCCTTGATAATTTTGGGTTTTTTTTTTAGGCAACACTCAGGGGTTACTCATGGCTCTAAGCTCAGAAATCGCACCTGGCAGGTTCAGGGGACCATATGGGATGCCGGTATTCAAACTACTGTCCTCCTGCATGCAAGGCAAAAACCTTACCTCCATACTATCTCTCCAGCCCTGATAATTATTTTTGATGAGAACATCAAAGAGGTTGTTTTCCTAGACACATGTGTTGTCTGTTCTTCTTTCTTTGTTTATTAAATGTTCTGGAATATTAAATTCAAATGCACGAACAGGAGTGATTTCTGAGTGCATAACCAGGAAGCCAGGAATAACTCCTGAGCATCAAAAACAAAACGGAACAAAACAAAACAAAAAGAAAGAAAAAGAAAACTCTGGGGTTTTCTGGTAATGGGGGTGGGCAGATTCCCCCAACCCCTTGTCAATGGAAGACCCAGCAGCCCCTGACACACCCAACATCATTTAGGATAGAAACAACCCAGTACCACAACTCATCTTGAAAATAATATGCCAATGGGGCCGGGCGGTGGCGCTGGAGGTAAGGTGCCTGCCTTGCCTGCGCTAGCCTAGGACGGACCGCGGTTCGATCCCCCGGCATCCCATATGGTCCCACAAGAAGCCAGGAGCAACTTCTGAGCGCATAGCCAGGAGTAATCCCTGAGCGTCACAGGGTGTGGCCCAAAAACCAAAAACCAAAAAAAAAAAAAAAAAAATTTATCCCATATGGTCCCCCAAGCCAGGAGCAACTTCTGAGCACATAGCCAGGAGTAACCCCTGAGCGTTACTGGGTGTGGCCCAAAAACCAAAAAAAAAAAAAAAAGAAAATAATATGCCGAGGCCGGAGAGATAGCATGGAGGTAAGGTGTTTGCCTTTCATGCAGAAGGTCATCGGTTCGAATCCTGGTGTCCCATATGGTCCCCCGTGCCTGCCAGGAACAATTTCTGAGCATGGAGCCAGGAGTAACCCCTGAGCACCGCCGGGTGTGACCCAAAAACCACAAAAAAAAAAAAAAGAAAATAATATGCCAGGCCGAAGTGGTGGTGAAGCAGTAGGGCGTTTGCCTTGCATGCAGCTGACCCAGGACAGACCGCAGTTCGATCCCCCAGCGTCCCCTACAGTCCCCCAGGAGTGATTTCTGAGCGCAGAGCCAGGAGTAACCCCTGAGCATCACCGGATGTGGCTCAAAAACAAAACAAAAAACAATGAAGATAATATGCCACTAAATTGTCCCAGAAAGACTGGTCCTGTTTGGGAAGTCTTAAGCCTTCTTGGGATGAGGGTGGGCAGATTCTTCTTCCTTCTCCTAGGGGCTCAACAAATTCCCACCACAACTAATACTCTCTGGTGTAGAAATGGCCTAGCACCCATAACTGAACCTCATCAAGTCACCAAATCATTTTAGCTACTGGGGCATGCGGCCACATGACTGACACCTTCCAATGTCTTAGTACTGACAGTCTAATAGGAGTACAGAAAAATTGATGGGAAAGTTGCATACAAGATCAGTAAGTTCAGGGCCAAAGCAGTGGCGCAAGGGGTAAGGCATCTGCTTTGCCCGCACTAGCCTAGAACCGACCATGATTTGATCCCCCGGCATCCCGCAAGCCAGGAGCGATTTTTTTTCTTTTTTCTTTTTTTTGTGGTTTTTGGGTCACACCCAGCAGTGCTCAGGGGTTATTCCTGGCTCCAGGCTCAGAAATTGCTCCTGGCACGGGGGACCATATGGGACTCTGGGGTTCGAACCGATGACCTCCTGCATGAAAGGCAAAAGCCTTACCTCCATGCTATCTCTCCAGCCCAAAGAGCGATTTCTGAGCACATAGCCAGGTGTAACCCCTGAGTGTCACTGGATATGGCTGAAAAAAACAAACAAATAAGCAAAAAGACCAGCAAGTTCAATAAATGAAAAATAATAAAGATGGCTCAACTAGCACCAACCAATTCAGTAAATTTGCAATGACTTTAATAACAACATTGTGATATAGCAATGATCACAAGTTAACTTTTATTATTTTTTTTATTTTTATTTTTTTGGTTTAAGGGTCACACCTGGCAGTGCTCAGGGGTTAGTCCTGGCTCTAGGCTCAGAAATCACCCCTGGCAGGCACAGGGGACCATATGGGACACTGGGATTTGAACCACCGTCCTTCTGCATGAAAGGCAAACGCCTTACCTCCATGCTATCTCTCCGGCCCCACAAGTTAACTTTTATTGATATGTCTTTTGATACTTCCATTTTCCTTTCTGGTGTAGCCATCAACTTGAAGTAAATTTGTTTGTGCCTTATTTTTATTTTAGTTTGTTTGTGCCTTCTAAGGGGACAGGCTTTGTGGTTAGTGGGAAACTGGGCACATGGTGGAGGGAGGGAAGGTCGCACACATTAGTTGAGGGATAAGTATTGGGATGCCAGGATTCAAATCATCGACTTTCTGCATGCAAGGCAAAATGCCTTAAACCTCCATGCTATCTCTCCGGTCCCTAGGAGCAACTTCTGAGAGCAACACCAGAAGTAATGCCTGAGCACCGCTAGGTGTGACCCAAACAAAAAGTAAAAGAAAAAGAAGGGGCCAGAAAGATAGCACAGCTGTAGGGCATTTGCCTTCCACAAGGCCAATCCAAGACAGATCTGGGTTTGATATCCAGCATCCCATATGGTCCCCCATTCTGCCATGAGTGATTTCTGAGCACAGAGCCAGGAGTAACCCCTGAGCACCACCAGGTGTGGACCAAAAAAAGACAAAACAAACAAAAAGAATCTATGCCGTGTATGTTTGTCTTGGCTTTAGGGGAAGGGGACTCGAGAGAGTTGGACTACACCTGGTATTGCTTAGAACTTACTCCTGGATTTGTGATCAGGGATCACTTCTTACAGAGCTCAGGGGGGCCTAGGGACAGAACAGGGTTGGCCATGTGCAAGTGCTTTAACACCTGTATTCTCTCTCTCTCTCTCTCTCTCTCTCTCTCTCTCTCTCTCTCTCTCTCTCTCTCTCTCTCTCTCTCTTTCTCTCTCTCTCTCTCTCTCTCTCTAGGGAGACTTGCTCTGTAGAAACTTTTTCACATGTAGGGGCTGGAGAGATAGCACAGTGGTAGGGCACTTGCAAGCGGCCGACCCAGGACCAACGGTGGTTCGAATCGTGGCATCCCATATATTCCCCCTTGCCTGCCAGGAGTGATTTCTGAGCATGAAGCCAAGAGTAATCCCTGAGCACTGCTGGGTGTGACCCAAAAACCAGTAAGAAAAAAAAAGAAAAAAAATTTTACATGTAAACACCTCATTGTTTGTTTTCCCGAATTCTCTTTTTTGTTGTCTTTATTGTGATGTTGAGGATTGAAATCCAAGCCTCACACATTTGAGGCAATTACTCAACCAGACAGCTCCTCTCCTGTCCTCTTCATTTTCCCTGAAAATCTGCCAGACCTCTCAAAGCGGAGGACCTGTCCTCAATGGCACCTCTGACCCCCCAGCAAGGATCTTTTCTCTCATTGTGTGTCCTGTGACTTCTCCACAGAAAGCACAGCTCCGAGTAGGGAAGAGACATATGCTTGCCTTATTCAGCACAGCTGCTCAAACCCTGAAAGAAGGTCAAGGATGGCTAAGATGCTGAATTAACTTTTGTTGAATCAACGAAGGCACGGAGCAATGAAGGAATGAATGATTCCTCTGGGGACCCCAATCAAGCTTGTTTCAGCTAAGCCAGGCATTTAGTTCAGATATGTTCCCAGATAGGGAGTGACCAAGGATGCAAGGCAGGGGTGATGTAGGAAGAGAGGCTCTCAGAAGAAAGAGTGGCAAGATGACAACCAATTTAACTTTGACCCGAAAGAGCTTGGGCTTTGCCCATACTTAGTGGGAGTTCCATATAAATGCCCTTGAAGCTTAATCCCCACCCAGTGGAAACACCCTGAGACACAAACAGTGCTTGAAAATGTCTTCACGGCCACAAAATGATGTGATAATTGTTTACCTGCTTGTCTACAAGCAAACCAAAATAGAAGGCAAAGAAAATTTGGACAAGGTGATAAGATTGTTCATAGCTTTACTAAATCTCTTCTACAAAACTCCACTTGCAGTAGCAATTTTGTGCTATTTTTAGCTTTAAAAAAATACCAAGACAAAAAAAAAAATGGGGGGGCTGGCGAGGTGGCGCTAGAAGTAAGGTGTCTGCCTTGCAAGCGCTAGCCAAGGACCGTGGTTCGATCCCCCGGCATCCCATCTGGTCCCCCCAAGCCAGGGGCAATTTCTGAGCACTTAGCCAGGAGTAACCCCTGAGCATCAAACGGGTGTGGCCCGAAAAACCAAAAAAAAAAAAAATACCAAGACAAATAACCCCCTTCCACCCCCCCCCCCCTTAACAGGGCTATCTCAGAAAGTTCTGGAGCCTTAATTTGTTCTTTATTTCACAGCATTAACTTGGCCTAGGATGTGCTCATCTCTGGACAAAGAAGGTCATTATGCTTTTGAGATTTTTATCAGAGATCAGACCTTAGCTATTTTGGGGATCCATGAACAGACTCTTACAGTTTGATACAGGAAAAGAGTTCATTCAGCTCCTGAAGAATTAGTAATGTTTCAAGGTTAAATTCCCAAAGATAGGGCCAGAGAGATAGCATGGCGGTAGGGTGTTTGCCTTGCATGAAGAAGGTAGGTGGTTCAAATCCTGGCATCCCATATGGTCCCCCGAGCCTGCCAGGTGCAATTTCTGAGCATAGAGCAAGGAGTAACCCCTGAGCAATGCCGGGTGTGACCAAAAAAAGAAAAGAAAAAAAATTCCAAAGATAGAAACATTTTTCCTTGTCAACAAGACTTGGTGCCAAATTTGAGGGTCAACTCAACTTTTGTTTGGGGGCTATACCCGACAGTGCTTAGGGTTTACTATTGGTTCTGCACTTGGGGATCACTCAGATGAGCCCACCATATGAGATGCTCAATTCAACTCTTAAACCAGATCCCAGCCCAGGAATCCTCAAGTTAAGGGATTCAGATGACAAATCCTCATCTCTCACTCTCACACTGCAAAATCACAGGAGATCTCGAGTGAAAAATGGCTATGAGCTTCATACCACTTGGTTCTGTCCCACATTGGACTCCAAAAAAGAGTCCAGTCCAAAGAGATTGTATTTTCCTCCTGTTTTCCCATAAAAGTGCTGTCCCTACCAATTATACCAAGTCACCACACAAAAAGTACATTGTATGCTTCTGGATTTTCTAATTGCCAAAAACTTTAATTCTAAAACGTATTTACATTTATAATCCTACACATAAGTTTTTATTTTTTTATTTTTATTTTTTTTTGGTTTTTGGGCCACACCCGGTTGACGCTCAGGGGTTACTCCTGGCTATGTGCTCAGAAATCGCCCCTGGCTTGGGGGGGACCATATGGGACGCCGGGGGATCGAACCACGGTCCTTCCTTGGCTAGCGCTTGCAAGGCAGACACCTTACCTCCAGCGCCACCTACCCGGCCCCAAGTTTTTATTTTTTAGTCTGAAGAATAATGGTGGTGTTTTCTACAAAATATCTTGGGAGACAGAGAAAAAGTGGTAGGGCATTTGCCTTGCATGTGGCTGACCCAGGATAGACAGGGGTTCGATCCCTGGCATTCCATATGGTACCCTGAGCCTGAGTACAGAGTCAGGAGTAACCCCTGAGCACCACCACTGGGTGTGGCCAAAAATAAAAAATCTTGGTTGGTGACCAGGTAGTCAAAGTAGTCAAGATAGTTAAGTACTTACCTTGCACATAGCCAATCCAAGTTCAACCCCTAGCACTGCATATAGTCTACTGAGCACCACCTGAAGTAACACCTGAATAGAGCCAGGAAAAGTCCCAGAATACTGCCAGTTATGGCCCAACCCTTTCCTCCTAAAATAAAAACATCATGGTTAAATATCATTCTCTCAAGATATATATTCATGCAAAAAAATGATATTCAACTCCATGATCCAGAAAAGTTAAACAAAAGTTCTAGAAACTTAGGGTCTTGGTGTGATGTTGTGGTAGAGTGCATACCACATACTTGTAGCTCACGGTTGATTCATGAAGCAACAAAGAAATCCAATCAGAAAGTTCATATTCAGAAAGTTACCCTTTGGCAAACTGGAGACTAAACTGTGCGGTTGCCTCCTTTCTTCACTACCTGACTCAGAGAAATCAAATCCATGTTTTTTTTTTTTGTTTTTTTTGTTTTTTTTTTTGTTTGTTTGTTTGTTTTTGGGCCACACCCGGCGGTGCTCAGGGGTTACTCCTGGCTGTCTGCTCAGAAATAGCTCCTGGCAGGCTCGGGGGACCATATGGGACACCGGGATTTGAACCAACCACCTTTGGTCCTAGATCGGCTGCTTGCAAGGCAAACACCGCTGTGCTATCTCTCCGGGCCCTCAAATCCATGTTGTAAGCATTTCTTTTGAAGCTTTGGTGGCCAACTCTTAGAATATTCTTGAGTAGGTTAACTTAAAAAAAAAAAATTTTGGGGGACCAGAGAGATAGCATGAAGGTAAGGCGTTTGCCTTTCATGCAGGAGGACGTTGGTAGGAATCCCAGTATCCCATATGGTCCCCTGTGCCTGCCAGGGGCGATTTCTGAGCATAGAGCCAGGAGTAACCCCTGAGCACTGCCAGGAGCGACCCCCGCCAAAAAAAAATTAATAAATTTATGGCCGGAGAGATAACACAGTGGCAGGCGTTTGCCTGGCACTTGGCCAACTTGGGATGAACCCGGTTCCATTTTGGCATCACATATGGTCCCCAGAGCCTGCCAAGAGCAATTTCTGAGCTAAGAGGCAGGAGTAACCCCTGAGTGCCGCCAGGTGTGGCCCAAAATCGAAAAAAAAAAAAAAAAAGGAATGTATTTATTTTGGTTCATATCCAGTTATACTCAAGGATCTGTGCTCAGATATCACTCCTGGAGTGTCTGAGTGAGCATATATGGTGCCAGGGATCAAACCCAGGTTGACTGGGTGCATAGCAAGCACCCTACCTCTTGGACCTCAACTTTGAAAACAAAATTCTCCAGAGAGTAGAGATTACTTAAGCCAAAGTTTCTCCAGAGGTTTGTTTGAGTGGAAATTATTTGGTCTGAAGAAATTTTGGTGAACTTTTTCATGAGTTTTTCATAAAAATATTGATGTATTTCTTTTTTTTTTTTTTTTTTTTTGGTTTTTGGGCCACACCCAGCGGTGCTCAGGGGTTACTCCTGGCTGTCTGCTCAGAAATAGCTCCTGGCAGGCACGGGGGACCATATGGGACACCGGGATTCAAACCAACCACCTTTGGTCCTGGGTCGGCTGCTTGCAAGGCAAACGCCGCTGTGCTATCTCTCCGGGCCCTTGGTGTATTTCTGTATGAATTAAATACCTGCTGTTTGTGCTAAGTTTGATTAGGCTCAGAGAAAGAGCACTGGCAAAGAAAGTTTTTAGGAAGGAAATCCATAGTGACACGTGTGACTTTGTGCCAGAAAAGTGGCTCAATGGAGGGAGAAATATCAGGGAAACAAAGTCACCAATCACTGGCTAAGGGCCAACTGTGAGGCTGGGAAGATGGGAGTTAAACTCTCCACTGAACAGACACATAAGAGGCCTTATTATCCGGCTCATGGTGACCAGGGAAAGGTGGTTCAGGAAGAAATTTTACAGTGGAAACCAGAGGTTTTATAAACACAAGAAAGGAATGATATGTGGAGATTCTTTTTGTTTTTTTTGGGGGGCCACACCCGTTTGACACTCAGGGTTACTCCTGGCTATGTGCTCAGAAATCGCCCTGGCTTGGGGGGACCATATGGGACAACGGGGGATCGAACCTCGGTCCATCCTACGCTAGCACTTGCAAGGCAGACACCTTACCTCTAGCGCCACCTTCCCGGCCCCAGTATGTGGAGATTCTTACCAACATGCATCATTACCTGAGCTACAGAAAATCTCCAACTTCCACAGAATACTAAGACTTGGGCAACATGGCAAAGAGAGAGAAGAAAGGAAAGAATTCAATGAAGATCAAAGATCAAGGGCTAAGGTTGACCCAGTTCAAGCCACGAAAGCCCCTCACAGGTGATTCCTAGCACAAAGTCTGGAGTAATCCCTCAGCACAGCTGGGTATGATACCCTCCTGTGAAGTAAAAAAAAAAAAAATTAAGTTTGCATTTCCATTTCACAGATCAAAGCAAGTCCCCTGGCCACGCCTAATGTCCTGGTGCATGGAAGTACGTAGTCTTCTAGGAAGGATTACAGCAAATATAGGATTATAGCAATAATTAGGAGTACAGTCAGAATTGAGCTAATAGGAACATGTTCCAAGAAATGCATCCTTAAGCAATTTCCTTTGTGTGAGAACCTCACAACTGTAATTCATTCAATCTAGATGGTACAACCTACCACCTCTTGAGAGGACCACCCTACTATGTTTTCTGTTATGGCCAAACTCAGTAATTTAGTGTCTCAAAGTCATCACTAAATGCATAATATTTACTTACTTGTTTGAGTAAAAATTCAGATCTTACCAACATTCAGAGATAATTGCTTTTGCTTTTTTTGTTTTTAGAATTGATCTTTTTTTTTTAAAACCAGTAAAGTCCCCCAGACCTCCACTAGTATTTGGCTAATGTGTATAAAAATTCTTTATTCGTGGTTTTCTTAAACTTTTGTTTGTTTTTGGGCTACCCCCCATGGCACTCAGGGATTACTCCTGGCAGGTTCAGGGAACCATAAAGTGTTGTGTATGTAAATATTTTGGGGGATTACTATGTTGCTCACCCTAATCTGTGCCCTACCCTAGGGTGTGACCTGGCATTCTGCCCCCACCCTAGGGTAGGACCTGATTCTGCTTCCACCATTGGTTGGTATCTGATCCCACCATTGGGTGGGACCTGACTCTGGAGTATAAGAGCAAGGGTCTGTGGAAGGCGAGGAGCTTTTTTGCTGGCTGGAACTGAATCTGAGTCTTTGGACTTCAGTTTTGTCCATCCGAATAAAGCAAATATTTCCACGAGCCTGATTGTCTGCGAGCTGTTTACCTGCCGTTTCACCTCAGAACCGTGGGCTAGACAGGGTGGCAGACGCGTGCTCCAAGCTGGAAGAGAAGGGCCTCATTCTCCATCCCACCATCAGTCAACCTCTTCAGGGGCTGACCTGCTACATAATGACGCCCGGACAGGGACCTGAACCCTGGACCCTAAGAACTGTAAGTGAAATATTTCATTGGAAATTTCCTATGCTGAACAGCAAATGGTTTCTGTGGTTAGTCATGTGGATTTTACCACCCTTAGTCTTACGCATTGGTGCTCTAGTATACAAGTGGATCATTCCATTTTGTTTAAAACTAATTGGTTTTGATCTAAGGACAATCACTGCAGTTGGATGGTTGTGGTCTATATTTCAAATGAAAAGTGTAGTGTCTCTAGCCATCATAGTTTGTGGAATTTCTGTGTTGACTAACGTTATTATTATGAGCATAGTTATTTGCTGTTATTTCTATTTAGGAAATAGAAAGTGTAGAAATGGTGAGGCTAAAACCAGTATAGATAATAAGGAAATTTATCTGACGAAAACTCAGACCAAGGTGCAGGCTGACGAATCCAGCCCCACCATCAACAATATAGAAATTTTTGCTGGAAGAAAAACAACTCAGAATGTTAAGCCTGATTCTAGTGAATTGCTTGACAGTAGTGACTCAGATAATGATCTACCTCCAGTGCTAACTCCACGAAGTATGCCTCCTTCTAGTCACAAAATTGAACTGCAGAGCAGAGCAGATTCAAACGATGAACCACATGCTCGGTCTCAGAGCTCTATTCAGAGTTAATTTTGCTAATCAGGCCTTATCCCCTATAGACGGGGTAAATGTTTCTAACTATGTACCCTATCAGATGGAAGAATTAGATCTGTTTAAAAGATCATGTAAAGAAAATGGGCCAAAATCGCCATACAGTGTGGAGTTATTAAGACTTTGGAGTCATAACTCATCTTGGACTTTGTATGATTTTAAAAGAATCGCTGAAATATGCCTGTCGTCTAAACAGCGAACTGAATGGGAAATGTACTATTCAGAAGGCGTAAAAGCTAAATTATATAGTCCGGATGGTATGAAAAAGCAAGTGGCAGATGTTACTCTATCGTATGAATTATTGATGGCAGAAAATCAATTTGCAAATATTCAGACACAAGCAGCTTTACCTAAGGAAATCTTAAATTTAATCAGGGAGATTGCATTGTCAGCATGGGAAAAAATTGATTCTAACAGCATTGGTAGAGGAAACTTTTTAAAAATTACCCAAGGGCCTTATGAGTCATTTGCAGAGTTTGTAGGTAAGATTAAAGATGCTCTGAAGTTACAGGTGGAAGATGAGGAGATTAGAAACTTCCTAGTAAAATCTTTGGCCTATCATAATGCAAATTCAGCCTGTAGATTAGTATTGAATACATTAAATGAAAAGTCAGATCTGAATGATTACCTTTATGCCTGCCGGAATGTCTATGTGGAACCCCAACCCCCACCCCACTTAGACTCAGTACAAACCTTCCCAGTTACCAAGGGAACAATGCCTTACTCCCCTCGGGGACAGAACACTTTCCGGAAACCAGGTCTTTGCCCAAAATGCAAAAGGGGTCGCCACTGGGCGAAAGATTGCAGATCCAGAAACCTCATTAATAATAACCTAAGTAGAGGTTTCAACACATTCCCCAGGAGGCAAATCGCCTGCTACCATTGTGGAAAACAGGGACATATCAAAAGAAATTGTCGTCTCCTTATAAATTCAGCTCCCCAAGAACACACATACAAGATGCAGGGAAACGCCCACAGGGCCTCCCCCCAGGCCCTTCCAAATCAGGGGCAAAGTTCACAGACAATAATCCTTCCAAGCCCAGCCCAAGAAAATTCATCACGATAAGGGAATTAATCCACTCCACTTCAGGGAGTGCCGGATTAGACATATTATGCACAGAGGACATTACAATTTACCCAGGAGCATGCCCTTACATGTTAGAAACTGGCATTGTAGGCCCGCCACCCCCAGATACCATGGGTTTGATCCTTGGCAGAAGTTCCCTCAACATAAAGGGTATATCAGTAATCACTGGTGTCATTGACTCAGATTCCATGGGAGAAATCATTGTAGTTATTACTGTACCAGTTACATGGACCTTTAAAAAAGGAGAAGCGATTGCCCAGATACTAATAGTGCCTTATGTCAAATTTGGGACTTCAGATAAGACTAGAATTGGAGGTTTTGGAAGCACAGATCCGGGTGCTGCTCAAAACCCAATCGTGGCTCTGGTTACTAAATGTAAAGATGAACACCCAATGATCAAACTTCACTTGGAAGGCAAACCCTTTGATGGAATGATAGATACGGGTGCTCAGGTTACCGTAATTTCTGATAAAGAATGGCCAGAAAATTGGCCTCTTCAGGAAATCCCGTATTCCCTAGAAGGAATAGGAGGCCTGAGTTCCTGTCTGTTGAGTACGAGGACTATACTATTTTACGGCCCAGAAAATCAAAAAGCAATAATCAGACCTCACGTGGGCCCATTTTCACCATCCCTGTGGGGCCGTGATCTACACAAACAGTGGAAAGCAGAATTCCACATCCCATTAGCTCCAGAAGAGTCCGAACCTTCTTTTGATTTAAAAACCAAAAATTTTTAGTGGGGGCCACTGCCGTAAAAACACCAGCACCAATAAAAATAAAATGGAAATCTGATGAACCAATTTGGACAGGTCAGTGGCCCCTTAAAACTGATAAATTAAAGGTGCTGACAGAATTAGTGGAGGAACAGCTAAGTTTAGGACATATTGAACCATCTTTTTCTCAATGGAATTCACCTATATTCACTATAAAAAAGAAATCCGGTAAATGGAGACTTTTGATGGATCTTAGAGCTATAAATTTATCCATGATACCTATGGGCAAATTGCAGACTGGTTTACCATCACCTGTAGTTATTCCAAAGGAATGGCCACTAATTATAATTGATCTGAAAGACTGCTTCTACCATATTCCTATCCACCCAGATGATAAAAAACGTTTTGCATTCTCAGTTCCTTCTCTCAATAATACCCATCCCTGCAGACGTTTCCAATGGACTGTTCTCCCCCAAGGCATGCTGAATTCCCCAACCATGTGTCAGTTTTTTGTAGATAAGGTTTTGAGCCCTGCTCGTGAAAAATTTCCTCAAGCCATGATATTTCATTATACAGATGATATCTTGCTCACAATGAACAACGAAACAGATTTACAGGAATTATACTCTTATGTTACTGACTGTTTACAAACATCAGGACTGAAAATAGCTTTAGAAAAAATACAGATAATGCCATCGTATCAATATTTGGGTTTTATTTTGGACCGGACGTCTATACGTCCACAAAAATTTTTTATCAAAAAAGAAAACCTCAGAACGCTTAATGATTTTCAGAGACTTTTAGGTGACGTAAATTGGCTCCGCCCTGCACTAGGAATCCCAAATGCAGAGTTATCTAATCTGTTTAAAACGTTGGAGGGTGACCCTGCTTTAGATAGCCCGAGAAATTTAACAACAGCTGCCAAAAATGAATTGGACATCTTCTTGAGCAGATTACAAAAATCGTTTCTCTCAAGATTCATCCCAGGAGAAAAGGTATTACTGTTAATCTTCCCTACTATAGAAACCCCCACAGGGGCCTTGATGCAACAGTCAGGACCTTTGGAATGGGTGTATTTACATAACAAACAACCTCGCTCAGTTGTCCCCTACTTACAACTGATTTCAGAGATTATTATCAAGGCAAGACTCAGATCTATATCTTTACTAGGTTTTGATCCAGATATAATAGTTTTGCCAGTACCAAAAAAGGAAATTGAGTCAATATTGCCAATTAATGAATCTCTACAAAGGGCCCTCTCAGATTTCACAGGAGAAATATCCTCCCATTATCCAGCAGGAAAAATTTGGGACTTTTTAAAGAAAACTCAGTTTGTTATTTCTTCAATTGTTCGGGATTCCCCTATCCCCAATGCCAAGGTTTTTTACATTGATGGATCCCAAAATGGAAAAGGAGGAATAACTGGAGACAACATTAATATGACCATAGATACCAAATATAAATCTGCACAGAAAGTTGAATTAGCAACGTTAATTTACCTATTAGAAAATGTATCTGAGGGGCCGGGCGGTGGCGCTAAAGGTAAGGTGCCTGCCTTGCCTGCGCTAGCCTCGGACGGACCGCGGTTCGATTCCCCCGGCGTCCCATATGGGCCCCCAAGCCAGGAGCGACTTCTGAGCGCATAGCCAGGAGTAACCCCTGAGCATTACCGGGTGTGGCCCAAAAACCAAAAAAAAAAAAAAAAAAAAAAAAAAAAAAAAAAAAAAAAAAAAAAAAGAAAATGTATCTGAAGCCATGAATATAGTTTCTGATTCTTTGTATGTGGTAAATTTATGTCATGTGATAGCCACTGCATCCCTTAATGCTAATAACCCGATCATACAGGACTTACTTAAACAATTACAGCAGCTTCTTCAAAAACGAACTGAGCCCATCTTCATCACACATATTAGAGCCCACTCAGGTCTTCCAGGACCTATGGCTCAAGGAAATAAAACTGCTGACTTGCTAGCAATGCCTATATTTAAATCACCTATAGAGGAACATTCAGCCCTACACACAAATGCTCGCCGTTTACATGTGAATTACCAAATTCCATGGAGGGAAGCTAGAGAAATCGTAGAAAACTGCAACGTATGTGCACCGTTAACAAAAAAGACTCACATAGCAGGAGCAAACCCAAGAGGCTTACAGTCTAACGAACTTTGGCAAATGGATATAACTCAAACAGATTTATTTCCAAGGAAACCATATCTTCATGTTGTGGTGGACACTTATTCTCGGTTTATGTGGGCAATTCCCATGTCTTCTCAAAAATCTAAGGCTGCTTGTAGTTTTCTTTTACAATGTTTCTCTGTGATGGGTATTCCATATTCTATAAAAACTGATAATGGGCCAGCCTATGTTAGCAAAACTTTTGAATTTTTTTGTAAGGAATGGCAGATAAGACATCTCAGAGGAATTCCTTACAATTGTAGGGGACAGGCCATTGTAGAAAGGACTCACAGAACCTTAAAAACTCGATTGCAAAAAAATAGAAAAAGAGGTTTACCACCAACGGATTTGCTATCTTTGACTCTTATCACACTAAATTACTTTAACTTACCCCAAGGGGAAAGCTACACTGCAGCGGAAAGACATTTTAAAGAAGATATTCAGAGACAAGAAACAACCCATAAACCTATTTGGATCAAGGAGGATGAAAAATGGATAGCTGGCTATCTTCTCCTAAGAGGAAGGGGTTATGCCTATGTTTCTATAAATGATGACCCTCCCAAGAAATTTTGGGTTCCATTACGTCTTGTTAGAAATCGGGCTAGCACAAATGATCAGGTTCAGACTACAAACTCCCCTTCAGAGAAAAAACAGAATACTTCAGACACTAACAGCAGTAATATTACTAAGGTCTCTGGGGCAGGGAACGATTTAGCTGTCACACACCATACAATGAGTGAGACTGATGGTAGTGATAAACCCTTACACTCCGAGATGCAAAAGGAAAGACAGGAACCTGTCTTAACTGGGCTCCAAAATATAGGAAACTCTTGCTACATGAACTCAATATTGCAATGCTTGTATAATATTTCAGACTTAACTCAGTATTTTTATAAAGATCATTATAAAAAGGATATTAACAAGAAAAATCCGATGGGGCATGAAGGTAAATTAGCCGAAGAATTTGGTCGGCTCATCAAAACCATGGGAAATGGATTTCATAGATATATTAACCCTGAAAGCTTCAAAGTAACAATTGGTTTACTTAATGACCAGTTTGCTGGACACAATCAGCAGGATCCTCACGAACTACTGATGTTCCTAATAGAGGGATTACATCAGGACTTGCTTACTGTAAATCTAATGACAGACAAAACTACACATCTCATGGGAAATGAAAATTATGAACAATTTAGTCCAGAACACCAAAAGGCTCATAAATCTATTATTTATGATCTCTTTCAAGGACAATTCAAATCTATACTCCAGTGTCTCACTTGCCACCAAAAGTCTGAGGTTTATGAGACATTTGTTCATTTGTCTTTGGCTGTTACATCTACAGATAAATGTACATTACAGGAATGCCTCTCTGAATTTTTTAAAGAAGAAGAATTAAGAAATGACAACAAAGTTCTGTGCAACAGTTGCAAAAATAGAAGGGATTTTTCAAAGAAAACCTACTTATGGAAACTGCCACCAGTACTTATAATACACTTGAAACGTTTTGCTTTTGATGGCGAACAAATAAAAAAATTGCATACGTATGTAGATTTTCCTTTAGAAGACCTCAATTTAGAGGAATTCACTTCAGAGAATAAAAGCAAGATTAAGAAATACAACTTATCATCGGTGTCAAACCATTATGGTAAAGTTCACTATGGACACTGTACTTCATACTGTAAAATTGCTGCAAAACAACACTGGATCAATTTTGATGACAAGAAGATCAAAAAAGTCCCTAATACATTGGTGAAATCCACAGCAGCATACATCCTGTTTTATACTTCTTAAAGATCTACAATGAACACCAGATAATCATTTCACTTCCTTATCAGTTGCTATTAATGCTCTAGGATTCTTTCCACAGGCATGATCAATGAATATAGATTGAAAATCATGAATCCCCAATGTGTTTCCTTGTGGGATGGATTCATGTCTTAATTTCATTATTGCTCTAGGTCTCAGTTAATCATGAAATTTTACAAATTAATTTAGTCAAGGTTCACCTGAAAGAGAAATTTCTCATCATATTAATGTTGTTTTTCTTTCTAGGTATACTCATTTAACGACTTTCACTCTTTTTATTATAACATCATTGCTTTATTTCCCTCAATTTAGGTTTTAAGACGCTGACATAATGATAATTTTAGGTGGACTTTCTTCACAGTGCTTCTTGCCTATGATTGATTATCATAAAGTTACTGTTATACAATAACTTTGTATATATACTGATATACACGTATAGTAGAGTTGTCCATGTTTGTATTACGCATGAAATTCTCTTTCAGATCTGCTAGGCAAAAAAAAAAAAAAATTTTTTTAGTGAATTTGAAATGATTTATCTAAACAATTGCCGGCTATTACATTTTAAGGAGCTTTTAGTTGATTCAGCTGAATTCTCTTTTCTTTTGCTCTATTTTGGATCCTTTCCAACAAATATTTTTTTGTATGAGTGAGTGTTATGGCCCTATTTTTTGTGAAGTCTGTGTATGTATGTCTTGTTTAGTGTCTGTTCTGCATATTTTGTATATAGTTTCCTTTTTCCTAACTTTATCTTCCCCAAATTAGTCTTCCTTATCCTTCCTTCTCTCTTCCTAGTCCTTAACATTTTAATTTTCAGGATTTCACATGTGCAACCCATCTCCTTCACCCACAACTACAAGCTTCCTGATCTCGGCGGGAAGAAGAAATCCATGACTGTTGGAGTTTTACACCATATATGCTGCAAACTTGTTGGAAATGAAGCCACCTGGGATTTGTGTCACAATGTAACACCAGAGAAAAGATCCATGGACAAGACCCACAGTCTCTGGATCCCAGTTAAACTGTGCTATCTGAATTTCTGGTTTTCCATCCACATACAAAATGCTATTGTTGACCGTTTCTACAATGGCTACCCCAAGATTGCACCGATCCCAAAGGAAATACAAAAGCCCAACCAACTTATGATGTAATGATGTAACGCTTGGGGATGCCCCAACACATGGATGACTGTACTGGCCTTCCTTCTTCATTCAGCTTGATGTTATCTCCTGTACAAGGCTTCAACCCGCTTTTCCAGACCCATCAAGTGTCTTCTGCCAGTCTTTTTGGAGTTCCAGACCCCTCATATTTACAGATTGGTATTGAACTCTGTAGAAATTACATCTGTTGTTTTTCCTATAACTGTAATCCTTTGAAGTTACGTTTGGTACTACACTTCTTTTGACTATCGTAATTAATGTTTTTCTATTTTAGTTTTTAATATTAGGAATCGATGTTGTATTACATTAAGGTTTTGCTTTCTTGACTTTAGGTTTGTGAGTTATATATTATTGTCTATAATTTCCCAAATGATATTTTTGTCTGTTCTCAGGGTTTTTTGCGTGGGCGCATCATAGGCAAAATACTAGGTTTATAGAAGGTTCCATCCATTTTGGATGGGCCCTCAAGTTGTTTATTTACACAGGGAGGGTCTCTGCCTTAAACATTTTGTTTTGGTTTGTGACTTAAGCTCCCATCTATAAATAGTCGACATCAATTTCAGACATCTTATGGACTTCAGACCGGATTAAGAACTTGGACTAAATTCAGATACCTATTGATCATCATTGCAGTGGCTCCCCACTGTGCAGAGGGTGTATGTGCCACTTCTTCCGAAATAAAGGCCTAGTTCAATGCCCTCAAAGATGGGCTTTCTGGTCTACCTGAACTTGAATGAAAATGGAGCTGGAGAGATAGCATGGAGGTGAGGCATTGGCCTTTCATGCAGAAGGTCATTGGTTCAAATGCCGGTAACTGCCAGGAGCGATTTCTGAACGTGGAGTCAGGAGTAACTCCTGAGCACTGCCAGGTGTGACCCAAAAACGACCACCACCACCACCAACAACAACAACAAATAAAGAAAAGGTGCTTCTTCTTGCCTGCTACACAACCTTTCTGGTGTCTCTTCGAAAGATCTATGTACGTCTTAGATTTATCTTCTCAGGAGCTTGTAGTTGATTCCTTGATACATGTTTCTGGTTTTAGACACCCTGTGCTTAGGTTAGAAGTTTTTCTTTACATTTTCCTGTGATGCGCTTATGCAAACAGCCGCTCTTTTATTATTGACTAATTTTTCTTTTAATAATTGTAGACAATATTGTTTGTTTACTAAAAACAAAAGGGGGAATTGTTGTGTATGTAAATATTTTGGGGGATTACTATGTTGCTCACCCTAATCTGTGCCCTACCCTAGGGTGTGACCTGGCATTCTGCCCCCACCCTAGGGTAGGACCTGATTCTGCTTCCACCATTGGTTGGTATCTGATCCCACCATTGGGTGGGACCTGACTCTGGAGTATAAGAGCAAGGGTCTGTGGAAGGCGAGGAGCTTTTTTGCTGGCTGGAACTGAATCTGAGTCTTTGGACTTCAGTTTTGTCCATCCGAATAAAGCAAATATTTCCACAAGCCTGATTGTCTGCGAGCTCTTTACCCGCCGTTTCACCTCAGAACCGTGGGCTAGACAGGGTGGCAGACGCGTGCTCCGAGCTGGAAGAGAAGGGCCTCATTCTCCATCCCACCATCAGTCAACCTCTTCAGGGGCTGACCTGCTACAATAAAGGATGCTGAGGACTGCACCCTGGTTGGCCACGTGCAAGGCAAAATGTCCTATTTACTGTACTATCACTTCAGCCCCTGTGCATGTTTTTTCTATTTAGAATTGATTGACTCTTGTTTGCAGCCAGGTCCACTGCACAAGCAATTCCAAAAGCCTTTGCTTCTGACCATGAACATTTTCCTTCTTCCCTGCTCCTTTGTGGTTATGGTGTGAGGTTTTGGGATGCTTGATTGCCATGTGCCTATGAGGGCGCACTGTGTTGGGGTATTGGGAGGGTTGCAAAAAGCATAGATGCTATGATTACTACTGTCAGCATATAGCAGTGCCCAGGACAGATCTCAAAGCCTGTAAGGCCAGTGCTCTGCCACCGAGCTGTCCTGGGCCATATCAAGAAGACTAAGGTTGGGGCCGGAGCGATAGCACAGTGTTAAGGCATTTGCCTTGCACATGACCAACACAGGATGGACCCCAGTTCGAACCCCAGCATCCCATATGGTCCACCAAGCCTGCCAGGAGTGATTTCTGAGCACAGAGCCAGGAGTAACCCCTGAGCACCACTGAGTGTGGCCCACAAATAAAACAAATGAAAAAAAGACGACTAAGATTTTCTTCTCTTGCTCTTGTTGCACATGGAGCTGTCTATCATCTCTGGGCTTGGGTTCTGTCCTGAGGCCTCTCAGGCTCTGTCAGTCTGGTAGCTCTGCTATTTCAGCTCTACTTTGTGTCCATTGATCCAATAGGGATAAGGGAGTATCCTAGCCCTGTTATTGGGGAGGTAATATAACATGACAGCATGGCTTAATCCCCTTTCACAGAAAAGGGTGATGAGCTGCAAATAATAAAGCCACCTACACACCCTCCAGCTCTTCTAGGGGTTTTCTGCTGGGCTTAGTCAGGAGTCCAGGGGAAATTTGACTGAACTGTTTAATATTCACTTCCTCCCAAAACTGGTTTGAAACCAAAGCTCAGCATTTTGCTGTATGGTCACTTTCCTGCCCCCCCATCCTCTTCCTTTTCCTTCCTTCCTTCCTTCCTTCCTTCCTTCCTTCCTTCCTTCCTTCCTTCCTTCCTTCCTTCCTTCCTTCCTTCCTTCCTTCCTTCCTTCCTTCCTTCCTTCCTTCCTTCCTTCCTTCCTTCCTTCCTTCCTTCCTTCCTTCCTTCATTCCTCTCTCCCTCCCTCCCTCTCTCCCTCCCTCTTCATCCACAAAAGACTAAGTATTGATTCAGCAAGTATTTCTGAACATCTGTTTACCAGCTAGGACAGGATTTGGGTATAGTAGACAATTAGAAACTGGCTGTAGGGCAAGTGATAGCACATCAAAGCATCTGCCTTGCACACAACCAACCTGGGTTCAATCTTTAGTATCCTATATGGTCCTCCAAGTCTGGCAGGAGTAATTTCTGAGTGCAGAACCAGGAGTAACCCCTGAGCATCACCATGTGTGGCCCCCAAACAAAAAACAAACAAACTAAAGAAACTGGCTTTACTCATTGGCCTAAATTTCCATCTGGAGGAGGAAAGTAGCTTACACATAAACACAAGAGCAACAATCAAATGTGATAACAAGCCCTCTGGGTACATGTAAAAATAAAAGAGCATTTGTGCTACAAAGTGCTAGAAAAGCACTGAAAAGGCAAATTCTTCCATTCTAGTTTCCTGGGGACTGTTTCGGAATCAGAACTGAAAACAGAAGAAAGTGGTGCCTGAGGGGAAACAATCAGAGAAGTATAAACAGAATATTCTACAGTCTTTGTTTTTTGGCCACATCCACCAGTACTCAGGGGTTACTCCTTTCTCTTTGCTCAGTGACCACTCTTGGCAGGCTCAGGGGATCTTATGGGATTCTGGGGATCGAATCCTGGTTGGCCACATGCAAGGCAGAAGCCCTCCCCAGTGTACTATCACTACTCTCCTAAACAGAATAGTTTAATCAGACTAGTGACTGAGAAAACAGTAGAGAAAAGGTTGAGAAACGATAGTTTAAGTCACCCTGTTAGAGGTCTTTTTTTTTGTTATAGCTGCTGAGTTGATTAATACAGAGAAGGCAGTTAGTATATCATAAGCATTTACTAGAATAAATGTTGATGGCATGACCATTTCTTCTGAATCTCCATCACTTCACAGCATGAGAGGAGCTTAAGCAACTCATTGGTAACTCATTTAAATTGGTCTTTTCAGGGGTCACAACACAGCAGGTAGGGCATTTGCTTTGCACGCAGCCAACTCAGGTTCGATTCCCAGCATTCCATATGGTTCCCCAAGCACTGCCAGGAATAACTCCTGAGTGCACCGCCAGGGATAACCCCTGAGCACTGCCAGGTATGGCCCCAAAACAAACAAACAAAAATGGTCTGTTCCTTGTAAACTATGACACTTCAATAAAAAAAAAATGAAGAAAGAAAAGAATAAAGTAATAAAGTCATTTAGAATCTGCTACTTGTGAGGGCTGGAGTGGTAGCACAGTGGTAGGTGTCTGCCTTGCATGCGGCTCACCCAGGGCGAACCTGGGTTCAATCCCTGACGTCCCATATGATCCCTCCTCACCAGGAGTGATTTCTGAGCACAATGCCAGGAGTAAACCCTGAGTGTCACCAGGTGCCCCCCCCCCCGAAAAAAGCAAATAACACAAAGAATCTGCTACATGTCCGGCCTTGGGCTAGACATTGGGGGCATAGCAGTGGTAAGTTAGGATAGAATCCCTGAGACTGGGGGCTGGAAAGATAGCATGGAGGTAGGGTGTTTGCCTTGCATGCAGAAGGATTTCTGAGCATACAGCCAGAAGTGACCCGAGTGCTGCGGGTATGACCCAAAAACAGAAAGGAAGGAAGGAAGGAAGGAGGGAGGGAAGGAGGGAGGGAGGGAGGGAGGGAGGGAGGGAGGGAGGGAGGGAGGGAGGAAGGAAGGAAGGAAGGAAGGAAGGAAGGAAGGAAGGAAGGAAGGAAGGAAGGAAGGAAGGAAGGAAGGAAGGAAGGAAGGAAGGAAGGAAGGAAGGAAGGAAGGAAGGAAGGAAAGAAGAATCCCTGAGACTGGGATGATTAGAGTTTCTTAAATGGCACTCAAGAGACCAGAGAGCTAGTGCATAGGCAGAGCCATGGAACTAAACCCCGACATTACAAGGTCTCGGAGATAATGAAAGCCATGAGTAGCCCAAGAGCTCCTTCAAGTAAAACCAAAATAATAATAAATGACCTTTGAACCTTTCTTCACACCAACTTAATCTTTGCCCTTCCTTGTCCCAAAGAAGAAAAAACAGGGCCACCACTGCTTTCTAGAACATTCGTCCTGCCAGTCAGCGGTCACCAGGACAGCTAAGCACAGCTGCACTGGGAATCCATGCAAGTGAAAGTCCTGAGCTTTGCCATCCAAAGGTGCATTGTCTGATTGCAAATAAAAATAACAAAACAACAAGGGCCAGAGTGATAGCATAGCAGTAGGGCATTTGCCCTGCACATAGCTGACCCAGAATAGATCCAAGTTTAATACCCCGCATCCCATAGGGTTCCTTGATCCTACCAGGAGTGATTTCTGGGCGCAGAGCCAGGAGTAATCCCTGAACTCCCCTGGGTGTGGACCCCCCAAAAATGTTGCTTCACTGGGACTGGAGCAGTAATACAATGGGCATTTGCCTTACATGAGGCTGACCTGGGTTCAAACCCTAACATCCCATATGACCACCTAGCCACCACCAGTAGTAGTAATTCCTGAGTAGAAAAACCAGGAGTAAAGCCTGAGAACTGCCAGGTTAGGTCCAAAAATAATAATAAAAAAAAAAAAAAAAAAAAAAAGCACACAACATAAGGAACATTAGGGAACAGGCTCAAAGCATAATAAAGTGCTAATTGTTGGGGACTGATTGCTTATTTTCAGAAGGGCTAATGAAGTCAGCTAGAGGCCACCGAACTCTGCTGGATCTCAGATGCCAGCACCCTTCTGCCTCTCTACTCTGCTGTCCTGCATTTTCGGCCTGATTTCACCCTTGGTGCAGCCCATCAGCCAGCCTGCTTTCCTGTGAGCTTTCCGGGGAGTCTGCCTTCCCGTGAGCCTTCCGTGGAGGTGAGTCGACACGCCCAGAAAGAGAGGAGCCACTGAACTTCGCTGGATCTCAGATGCCAGCACCCTTCTGCCTCTCTACTCTGCTGTCCTGCATTTTTGGCTTGATTTCATCCTGGGTGCGGCCCATCTGCCAGCCTGCCTTCCTGTGAGCCTTCCGTGGAGGTGAGTCGACACGCCCAGAAAGGGAGAAGCCAGAGGAGCACGGTTGCTCCGCTCCCCTTCGCGACGGTGCACAGCATTTAGCCAATGAATACAATCACAACACGTAGAAAAACACGCAGTACTAGTGTGACAATGGGGAAACAACATGGGCCAGTGCCAGACATAGAGAATGAAGATGGCAACTCTGATGACTTGAACATGATCAACCACCTAGTCAGTCTCTCAGATAAGGAGTTTAGAGTTGCAATATGGAATATGTTCAAAGAACTCAAACAAAGTATAGAAGAGAAAACTAAAAAGAATCAGGAGAATATGAAGATAGAAATGAGAAAACTCCAAACGGAAATTTCAGATCAAATAACAGGTCTGAGAAACTCAGTAGATGAATTGAAGAAAAACATGTTTGAGATTTCCCACAGGTTAACAGCAGCTGAGGATAGAATCAGTACACTGGAAGATGAGATACATAACAATTACATACAGCAGAAGAAATTGGAAAAAAGCCTCAAAGCAAATGATCAAACAATGGAAAAATTACTCAAAGAATGGGAACAGATGAAAATAGAAGTCTATGATAAGCTCAACAGAAACAACTTAAGAATCATTGGAGTTCCAGAGACTCAGGAAGAAAATCTCCGGGAAGAATCAACAGTCAAGAACATCATTAAAGAGAAACTACCAGAGATAATGAATACATGTGATCAAATCCTGCATGCCCGAAGAGTGCCAACTAAAAGAGACCCCAGAAAAAACACCCCAAGACACATCCTAGTCACAATGACAAATCCCATAGATAGAGACAGAATTCTGAAAGCAGCAAGATCGAAAAGAGAAATTACATTTAAGGGAACATCTTTGAGATTTACTGCAGACCTGTCACCAGAAACACTCAAGGCCAGAAGGCAGTGGTGGGACATAGTGACAAAACTCAATGAAATAAATGCTTCGCCTAGAATACTGCACCCAGAAAAACTCACTTTTAGGTTTGAAGGAACAATACATAGTTTCACAGACAAACAACAGCTCAAAAACTTCACAGACTCAAAACCATTCTTAAAAGAAAAACTGAACGGCATACTTTAAGACAAGGCTTACCAACAGACACACCAAACTTTAATATAAAGATGGCACTAACTCCCAGGACAATTCTTTCTCTCAATGTCAATGGACTAAATGCACCAGTTAAGAGACACAGAGTGGCTAAATGGATCAAAAAACTCAATCCAACCTTCTGCTGCCTACAAGAAACGCACCTGAATAGTCAGAACAAACATAGACTCAAAATAAAAGGCTGGAGGAAAATCATCCAAGCAAACAACACCCAAAAAAAAGCAGGAGTGGCCATATTAATATCAGATGATGCAAACTTTATACTTACGAAAGTAGTAAAGGACAAAGATGGACATTTTGTATTAATCAAGGGATATGTACAGCAGGAAGAAATCACCCTCCTAAACATATATGCACCAAATGAGGGGCCAGCAAAATATTTAATACAACTGTTGACAAATCTGAAAAATAATATCAATAACAACACAATAATTGTGGGAGACCTCAACACGGCATTGTCAACACTAGACAGGTCAACCAGACTGAAACCCAACAAGAATATACTAGACCTGAGGAGAGAAATGGAAGTAAAAGGCCTAGTAGATATATACAGGACACTCCACCCCCAGAGGCCTGGATACACATTTTTCTCTAATGTACATGGGACATTCTCTAGGATAGACTACATGTTAGCACACAAAACATATCTCCATAATATCAAGAGGATAGAAATTTTTCAGGCTGCCTTTGCTGACCACAAAGCCCTGAAATTATATATAAACTACAAAGGGACACAGAAGAAAAATTTTAACACCTGGAAGTTAAATAGCCTCATACTGAATAATCAGTGGGTCCGAGATGAAATCAAAGAGGAAATCAAAACCTTCCTGAAAACAAATGACAATGGAGAAACAATTTATCAGAACCTATGGGACACAGCAAAAGCAGTACTGAGAGGAAAATTTATAGCTTTGCAAGCACACATCAGGAAAGAAGAAGGGGCATACCTGAATAGCTTAATGACGCAGCTCATAGAATTAGAAAGTGCTCAACAAAAGGATCCAAAAATAGGGAGGCAGAAGGAAATAACAAAGCTGAGAGCAGAAATCAATGAAGTGGAAACCAGAAAAACCATCCAAAAGATCAACGAAAGCAGAAGTTGGTTCTTTGAAAAAATAAACAAGATTGATAGACCACTGGCAAAACTAACAAAGAAAGAAAGAGAGAGAAACTTGATAACTCGTATTAGGAATGAAAAAGGAGAGATCACTACTGATATGGTAGAGATTCAAAGGGTAATCAGAAACTACTTTGAGAAACTCTATGCCACTAAAAATGAAAACCTGGCAGAAATGGATAAATTTTTAGAATCTTATAATCTTCCACGATTGAATGAAGAGGATGTAGCATATCTAAACACACCCATTACTATTGAGGAAATTAAGAAAGTAATCAAATGTCTGCCCAAAAACAAAAGCCCAGGCCCAGATGGATTTACTAATGAATTCTTTCAAACCTTTCAAGAGGAACTACTACCAATCCTGGCAAGACTCTTTCATGAAATTGAAAAAACAGGAAAACTTCCAAATAGCTTTTATGAAGCCAACATTACCTTGATTCCTAAACCAGACAGAGATGCTACGAAAAAAGAAAATTACAGACCAATATCGCTGATGAATGCAGATGCAAAGATCTTCAACAAAATCCTGGCAAATAGGATTCAATGCCTCATTAAGAAGATCATCCACTACGATCAAGTAGGTTTCATTCCAGGAATGCAAGGCTGGTTTAACATCCGTAAATCTATCAACATAATACACAACATCAACAGCAAGAAAAATAAAAATCACATGATCATATCAATCGACGCAGAGAAAGCATTTGACAAGGTCCAACACCCATTCTTGATCAAAACTCTCAGCAAGATGGGAATGGAGGGAACCTTTCTCAATATAGTTAAGGCCATCTACCACAAGCCAGAGGCAAATATTGTCCTCAATGGAGAAAAACTGAAAGCCTTTCCTCTAAATTCTGGCACAAGACAAGGCTGTCCTCTCTCACCACTCCTATTCAACATAGCACTGGAAGTACTCGCTATAGCGATTAGGCAAGAAAAGGATATCAAGGGAATCCAGATAGGAAAGGAAGAAGTCAAGCTCTCACTGTTTGCAGATGACATGATACTCTACTTAGAAAACCCCAAAGACTCTATCAAAAAGCTTCTAGAAACAATAGACTCATATAGCAAGGTGGCAGGCTACAAAATTAACACACAAAAATCAATGGCCTTCCTATACACCAATACTAATAAGGAAGAAATGGACATTAAGAAAACAACTCCATTCACTATAGTGTCACACAAACTCAAATATCTTGGAATCAACTTGACTAAAAATGTGAAGGACCTATACAAGGAAAACTATAAAACTCTGCTCCAAGAAATAAGAGAGGACACGCGGAAATGGAAGCATATACCCTGCTCATGGATTGGCAGGATTAACATCATTAAAATGGCAATACTCCCCAAAGCACTGTACAGATTTAATGCGATCCCCCTAAAGATACCCATGACATTCTTCAAAGAAGTGGACCAGGCACTTTTGAAATTTATTTGGAACAATAAACACCCTCGAATAGCTAAAGCAATCATTGGGAAAAAGAATATGGGAGGAATTACTTTCCCCAACTTTAAACTTTACTACAAAGCAATAGTTATCAAAACAGCATGGTATTGGAATAAAGACAGGCCCTCAGATCAGTGGAATAAGCTTGAATACTCAGAGAATGTTCCCCAGACATACAATCATCTAATTTTTGATAAAGGAGCAAAAAATCCTAAATGGAACAAAGAAAGCCTCTTCAACAAGTGGTGTTGGCAAAACTGGGTAGCCACTTGCAAAAAATTGAACTTAGACCCCCAGCTAACATCATGTACGAAGGTAAAATCCAAATGGATTAAAGACCTCGATATCAGCCCCAAAACCATAAGTTATATAGAACAATACGTAGGTAAAACACTCCAGGACATTGAGGCTAAAGGCATCTTCAAAGAAGAAACTGCACTCTCCAAGCAAGTGAAAGCAGAAATTAACAGATGGGAATATATTAAGCTGAGAAGCTTCTGCACCTCAAAGGAAATAGTGCCCAAGATACAAGAGCCACCCACTGAGTGGGAGAAACTATTCACCCAATACCCATCAGATAAGGGGCTAATCTCCAAAATATATAAGGCACTGACAGAACTTTACAAGAAAAAAACATCTAATCCCATCAAAAAATGGGGAGAAGAAATGAACAGACACTTTGACAAAGAAGAAATACAGATGGCCAAAAGACACATGAAAAAGTGCTCCACATCACTAATCATCAGGGAGATGCAAATCAAAACAACGATGAGATACCACCTCACACCCCAGAGAATGGCACACATCACAAAGAATGAGAATAAACAGTGTTGGCGGGGATGTGGGGAGAAAGGAACTCTTATCCACTGCTGGTGGGAATGCCGTCTAGTTCAACCTTTATGGAAAGCGATATGGAGATTCCTCCAAAAACTGGAAATCGAGCTCCCATACGATCCAGCTATACCACTCCTAGGAATATACCCTAGGAACACAAAAATACAATACAAAAACCCCTTCATTATACCTATATTCATTGCAGCTCTATTTACCATAGCAAGACTCTGGAAACAACCAAGATGCCCTTCCACAGACGAATGGCTAAAGAAACTGTGGTACATATACACAATGGAATATTATGCAGCTGTCAGGAGAGATGAAGTCATGAAATTTTCCTATACATGGATGTACACGGAATCTATTATGCTGAGTGAAATAAGTCAGAGAGAGAGAGAAAAACGCAGAATGGTCTCAAACATTTATGGGTTTTAAGAAAAATGAAAGACATTCTTGCAATAATAACTTTCAGACACAAAAGAGAAAAGAGCTGGAAGTTCCAGCTCACCTCAGGAAGCTCATCACAAAGAGTGATGAGTTTAGTTGGATAAATAACTACATTTTGAACTGTCCTAATAATGAGAATGTATGAGGGAAATTGAGAACCTGTTTAGAGTACAGGCGGGGGTCGGGTGGGGAGGAGGGAGACTTGAGACATTGGTGATGGGAATATTGCACTGGTGATGGGTGGTGTTAAAAAAAAAAAAACTACAATATTACAACTATCTCTGGAAAGAGCTCAATTAGTCTTAAATATATATCATTCATTTTTACTATTATAGTTAAGAAAGGTTTATTACTTGGGGAGATATATAACTAACTCTTGGATTTCAGGGCTCAAAAAAAAAAAAAAATGAAGTCAGCTAGAGAATCTGTGCATAATTTATAAGGCAAGCTGTGCCCTCCATCCGTAAACTGAGCACAACAGCAAAATAGCAGATCCCTAGGCTTTGCTGCTCAAAGTAGAAAAATTAGCCTACCCTTCTTCTGCCTTTCTAGCCACCACGATTCTGTGTTTTGTTTTGTTTTGTGGGGGGGCCAGAGCAGTGGCGCAAGTGGTAAGGAATGTTTGCCTTGGAGGCAGCTGACCGAAAACAAACCATGATTTGATCCCCAAGTGTCCCATATGGTCCCCTGAGCCGGGGCGATTTCTGAGCACATAACTAGGAGTAACCCCTGAGCATCACCGAGTGTGCCCCCACCCCAAAATTGTTTAACCGAGGGCCGGAGTGGTAGTGCAGCAGTAGGCTGCATGGCTGACTCAGGACGGACCTCAGTTGGATCCCCAGCATCCCATCTGGTCCCTCAAGCCAGGAGCCATTTCTGAGCGCATAGCCAGGAGTGACCCCTGAGCATCATCAGGTGTGGCCAAAAACATATAAACAAACAAAAAAGTTTAACTGAGGATCTTTCCATGCCTGGAAAACTCTTCCCAAGAACCTTCCCATGTTCCATAACCAAAAGCAATTAGGAGCTTATGAGGCCAGACTGAGTCAGAAAGGGAAACATACAAGATCTTTGAGACCTAGAAAGGCAACTTTGACTGTGACCTGGCCCATGTACCACACTTGGAAGGAATAGGCAAACATGTTCTAGATTCGGAGGGAAGAACCAAACCTGAGGTGCAGGGGAGGGGGCTACTTCTGCCCCAATGGGCTCCCTTCAGGCTGGGTGAATCATCAGATAAGTCAGGAAAGAAGACTCCCCCACTTATTTCATCACACAATCACACACTCAGGGAGTGGTCACCTGACAGTATATTCTAGAAAAGCACCCGGAGAGATAGGGCATTTGCCTTGCAAGTGGCTGACCCAGGACTGACAGTGGTTCAAATCCCATATGATCTCCTGTGCCTGCCAGGAATGATTGATTGATTGATTGATTTTTGGTTTTTGGGTCACAACCGGCAGCGCTCAGGGGTCATTTCTGGCTCTATGCTCAGAAATCACCCCTGGCAGGCACAGGGGACTATATGGGATGCCTGGATTCGAACCACCATCCTTCTGCATAAAAGGCAAACGCATTACCTCCATGTTATCTCTCCGGCCCCACCAGGAGTGATTTCTTTTTTTTTTTTTTTTTTTTTTTTTTTTTGGTTTTTGGTTTTTGGGCCACACCCAGCGGTGCTCAGGGATTACTCCTGGCTGTCTGCTCAGAAATATCTCCTGGCAGGCAGGGAGGACCATATGGGACACCGGGATTCAAACCAACCACCTTTGGTCCTGGATCGGCTGCTTGCAAGGCAAATGCCGCTGTGCTATCTCTCCCGGCCCCAGGAGTGATTTCTAAGCACAGAGCCAGGAGTAACCCCTGAGCGCCACCAGGTATAGACCCCCCCATAAAAAAAAACCAACCCCCCCAAAAAAAACCCAAAACATTCTAGAAAAGCAGCAAATCAGTTACTTATCCAATGTGAAGGGGGGCCAGGGCCAGGAGAGAGGAGGGAAGTCCTCCCATGTGAGGAGGGATGACTTCCCATCTGGGGGTGAAAGGATGAAATTAACAGATGGGGAAAGAGCCTGCTCTCACCTCCAAGATGATTCAAGGTCCTGGGGTTGCAGAATTAGGAGGTGTCAGAGATGCTTCTCAGATTCTTGGGCTCCCCCTACCAATTGGGAATCTAGAAGCTTCTATATGAAGAATAAGAGAACAAAAGAATATAAAGATGCTTTCATGAATTTTGGCAAGAGCCACTAAAGTGGACATTCCCTCAACCATGGAGAGGAGAATGAGAGAGGAGGGGTAAGTGGCTGGAAGGAGCAGCATAAGCAGTAGGACTGATGTCCAACAGGGCAGGGGTAAGGGCAGCAGACAGATATGAGGACAGTAACAGATGGTGAGTCCAACTCTGAGGCCACTGCTGAGAACTACTGGATGGGATAGGTGGAGACTTTTAAGGCTTTAGGATCCCCCAAGGCAGGATAAAGACATTTAAGGGGACTTCTGTCTTTGGGAGATGTCTGAAACCTCAGCAATGGGTATGCCAGGATTGAAGGGACAGGAGTGACTGACTACCATATTGTCTGGTGTATAAGACGACTTTTTTTTTTTTTTTATTTTTGGGTCACACCCAGCAGCGCTCAGGGGTTACTCCTGGCTCTACGCTCAGAAATCACTGCTGGAAGGCATGGGGGACCACATGGGATGCTGGGATTCGAACCACCAACCTTCTGCATGCAAGGCAAATGCCTTACTTCCATGCTATCTCTCCGGCCCCATAAGACGACTTTTTAACCCATGAAAAACTTCTTAAAAGTCGGGAGTTGTCTTATATGCCAGTATATGGCATGCTGAAACTTACTCCAGCTTACTCCAATATGAGTGATCTGCCCCTCTCTTGCCGCCGCATCTCATACAGCTGCCAGGCATCATCATTCAGTCCTCTGTCCTGATTCATGTTTCAGGGCACACAGAGAAGCTGAGTTACAGAGCACTGGATATGCAGCTTTTTGGTGCTCAGTCCTCTGTTTAGCTTTTATGGGACACAGAGGAGGTGCTCTGTCTCCCTTTAGCTGTCCTATTAGTCACTGTACTCCAACTATCTGCTCTTGGAGGAGCCCCCTCTCCCTGCTCTCAATGTAGATCACAATTTAAAAAAAATCACAGTCTGGGGTTGGAGAGATAGCATGGAGGTAGGGTGTTTGCCTTGCATGTAGAAGGATAGTGGTTCAAATCCCGGCATCCCATATGGTCCCCTGAGCCTGCCAGGAGTGATTTCTGGGCATAGAGCCAGGAGTAACCCCTGAGCATTGCTGGGTGTAACCCAAAAAACAAAACAAAAAAATAATCACAGTCACTCACTACAAATGACAAATGTAAAATGATTGTTGGCACTCCAAAGTCTAGCTTTATTAAACATATACTGTTAACCTTTGAGGGTTCTACTCTTTTTCTTTTACGTTTTTTAATTTCCATTTGATGTGCGTTAAAAGAGAGGTAGTCTTATACAGTCAATATAGCCCAGACCCTATATTTTAATAGGAAAAGTAGGCGGTAGTCTTATACATCAGAAAATGCAATAATCCTGTAAAGGAGAAGTGTTCGGAGAGGAGGTAACAAACGTCAAAGCAAGTGTGCTTAGGCCTTGGAGGCCAAATCTCTCAAGCTGGAGAGACCGGACAGTGCTAAAATACTTACCTGTATGGTAACTGGCCCTATGGATGCACTGCCAGGAGTGAGCCTTGGGCAAAGACAGGTGTAGCCCAAAAGTAAAAGAGAAAGGAAGCAAAAGAAAAAGGGAGGGAGGGAGGGAGGGAAGGAGGAAGGAAGGAAGGAAGGAAGGAAGGAAGGAAGGAAGGAAGGAAGGAAGGAAGGAAGGAAGGAAGGAAGGAAGGAAGGAAGGAGGGAGGGAGGGAGGGAGGGAGGGAGGGAAGAGGGAGGGAGGGAAGAGGGAGGGAGGGAAGAGGGAGGGAGGGAGGAGTGAGCTACTTTGCTGCAATAGTTGGAAATGCCCCTTGTAAAATAGCTAAGTTGATCTTTACCAGTGCAAGAAGCGAAGACAACATGACCTTAAAGTCCAATAAGCCACAGATACCCTATATGTACCAGGCTGCCCCCAAGGTCACTTCTCCTACCAACATCACCCTGATCCATCACCCTTGGGAATTTAATCTCAGGACCATTCAACTTCCTAGGAATGCATACAAAGGCTTGCCCTACCTTCCAGAGATGCCCAACTCCTGTAAGGCGACGGTCCCTGCTGGCCTAAGAATGGATCAAGAGACAAAACCAGGGCTGGGGAGACCAGAGTTCGATGCTTACCTTACCTATGAGTCCAACCAATCCCTCCCTCACATGCCCTTCAAAGAAAACACTACACCATCTGATGAAGATTCAGACACTCGAATGGCCTCCAAGCCAAGGAAGCAAAGCTCCGATGACACTCGCAGTTGACAAAAGACTCGGTACAGCATGGACCCTCATTTGGCCCCTTGCTCTCCTGGACAACAGGGAAACCTTAAGTGGAACAGAGCAAGAAGAAAGATCCAAGTTTCAGATGAGAGGAAGAAATCCAGCCATAAGGGGCCAGAGAGAGAAGGTCAGTGGTTCAAATCCTGGCATCCCATATGGTCCCCCGAGCCTGCCAGGAGCGATTTCTGAGCATGGAGCCAGGAGTAACCCTGATCGCTGCTGGGTGTGACCCAAAAACAAAACAAAACAAAACAAAACCAAAAAAAAAAAAAAAAAAAAGAAAACCAGCCACAATAACATGGGGAAATTGCCTACCAGCACCAGGATGGAAAACTGGGTAAACCGACCTTTTGCTCCTCTTTGCAAATGGACAGAATCCCTAGCACTAACTCTCTTCTCACACTCCTTACACAAGGGCTCTGCCAGCCCAGGAAGAGAGCTTGAAGTTCAAGCACACACACTTCATGTGTAGGAGGCCTGGGTTGGTCCTGGCACCACATGGTCTCCCAAGCTGGAAGCAACCTCAGAGCAGATTTGACCCATGATTCAAGCATGGTCAAATGTGGCCCAAACTCCCCCCCCCTTTTTTTTGGCTGGTTTTTGAGCCACACTTAGCGGTGCTCAGGGGCAATTCCTGGCTCTGCAGCTCAGAAATCCTGGGGGACCAAAGCAAGTGGCATAAGCAGTAAGGTGTGTAGGGTGTTTGCCTTGCATACAGCTAACCTAGGATGGAGTGCAGTTTGATCCCCCGGCGTCCCATATGGTCCTCTAAGCCAGGAGCGATTTCTGAGAGTATAGCCAGGAGTAACCCCTGAGTGTCAATAGTTGTGGTCCAAAAAAAAAAACATTATTCCTGGGGCTGGAAAGATAGCACAGCAACTAAGGCACGAAGTCAACCAGGGTTTGATCTCCAGCATCCCATATGGTCCCTCGAGCCTGCCAGGTATAACTTCTGAGTATAGAGCCAGGAGTAACCCGAATGCCGCCAGGTGAGGCCCACAAAACCAAAAATTAAATAAATAAAATAAAAAGAAATCACTCCTGGCAGGCTCAGGGAACTCTATTAGATGCCAGAGATGGGACCTGGGACAACCGCATGCAATGCAAATGCCCTATCCACTGTGCTATCACTCTGGCCCTCCCAATCCCCTTTCTTTCTCCGCTCCTGGCCCCGTCCCCCAAAAAGAGCTTTATCAAGATCCTAAATCCTGGGGCTGGATAGATAGCACAGTGGTAGGGTGATAGGACCTTTGTCTTGTATGAGGCTGACCTCAGAGAGGCCTGTTTGATTCCCGACATCCCATATGATCCCCCAGCCTGCCAGGGGCGATTTCTGAGTGCAGAACCAGGAGTTCTACTGGGTATGGCCCAACAACCAGTCAATCAATAATTAAATTTTAAAAAATTAATTAAAAACGAACCTAAGGGCCCGGAGAGATAGCACAGCGCTGTTTGCCTTGCAAGCAGCCGATCCAGGACCAAAGGTGGTTGGTTCGAATCCCGGTGTCCCATATGGTCCCCCGTGCCTGCCAGGAGCTATTTCTGAGCAGACAGCCAGGAGTAACCCCTGAGCACCGCCGGGTGTGGCCCAAAAACCAAAAAAAAAAAAAAAAAAAAAAAAAACCGAACCTAAATCCATTCTTATTAGTTTAAAATGTTCAAGCTGGAAAGATAGTATAATGGGTAGGGATGTTTCCTATGTAAGTGGCCAACCCAGGTTCTATTCCTGGCATCCCATATGGTCCCCACCCCCAGTACTGCCAGAAGTGTTCCCTGAGTACAGATCAGGTAACTGAGCACTGCTAGGTGTGGTCCCCAAACAAAAACAAACAAAAAAAATCAAATCAATGTCCTGGGGTGGAGTGATAGATAATACAGTGACAGGGAGTAGGGCACTTGCCTTGCATGTGGCTGGGCTCAATGAACTAACTGGTTTCGATCTTCAGCAAAACAGGGTAAGGTCTGAGCACCGCCCCCAACCCCTCTAATAAAATAACATAATCAGGGGTTGGAGAGAGAGCATGAAGGTAAAGCATTTGCCTCGCATGCAAAAGGTCGGTGGTTCGAATCCCGGCATCCCATATGGTCCCCTGTGCCTGCCAGGGGTGATTTCTGAGCGTAGAGCCAGGAATAATCCCTGAGCACTGCCGGGTGTGACCCAAAAACCAAAAAAAAAAAAAAAAGAAAAAAAGAATTGATGGCCCCGGAAAGATAGCATAGAGGTAAGGCATTTGCCTTTTATGCAGAAGGTCATTGGTTCAAATCCTGGCATCCCATATGGTCCCCCGAGCCTGCCAGGAGCGATTTCTGAGTGTAGAGCCAGGAGTAACCCCTGAGCACTGCCAGGTGTGACCCAAAAACCAAAATAATAATAAAATAAAATAACATAATCAAGGTCTTGTTTTCAGAGCTTTGTATTCCACGCAGGTGGCCTACGTTTTCAAATACCCAGTTCCATCTGCTCCCCCTTAGACAGAGTCAGAATTATCCAGAAGTACCGTCCACCTGAAGCCAAGTGTCTAAATTAGCCTTTGCAACATTTAGGAGCCTCCAATTCAAGTCTAAAGCTGCTGCTCTACAAATTTCAGGTTTCTGCCATGCCAGTTGCTGTTTTGCTGCTTTTTCTAGTCAGTTTCCTTAATCTGGGAGAATCTAGTTTGTTTTTACAAATTTATAAATGATTGTTCATCTAAAAAATAAAAAAGGGGCCGGAGCAATAGCACAGCAGGGAGGGCATTTTCCTTACACACAAACAACCCGGATTCAATCCACTGTATCCATAGGTTCCCCCTAGCCTGCCAGGAGGGATTACTGAGTGCGGAGCCAGGAGTAATCCCTGAGCACCGCCAAGTGTAGCCCAAAACAAAAACAAACACACAAAAAACTTCCAAAGTTTTTTTGGATCCTTTCTTTCCTTCCTTCCACTGGTGCTATGAACCCCAGGCTTGAACCCCCAGAAACCAGCTCATCTATTGTCCACCTGCTTCTTTGGTAGTCAACTTTCTAACAAGGGTGTCCAGTCCAAATTAGGTCAGGACTCTAGTCCAACAGAGCAAAAGGATCCTGTGGCTCAAGTATATATAGAGCAAAATTCTGCTATATGCACAAGAGGAGGAAAGGGAGCGGAGGGTGGCAGGGGAGGTTTAACTTCTTGAAAAGTTAATCCAAAACCATACATTGAAACTCAAGCATGGGCCCGGAGAGATAGCACACTTGCCTTGCAAGTAGCCGATCCAGGATCAAAGGTGGTTGGTTCACATCCCATATGGTCCGTTCCCTCATCACCACCCCTCCGTGCCTGCCAAGAGCTATTTCTGAGCAAACAGCCAGAAGTAACCCCTGAGCACCGCTCTGAGCAGACAGCCAGAAGTAACCCCTGAGCGCCGCAGGGTGTGGCCCAAAAACCAAAAAAAAGAAAGAAAGAAACTCAAGCATGCCAGTCTAGCCCGGCATCTATTTTAAGCTTGATACACATTGGACCAGATGCTTTTGCAACACAACAAACTCAAGAAGAGCTACAAGGCAGCCAGTTTTAGAAGCAAGGAAGGAGAAACATGAAGTGCAGCCAAATTTCAGCCTTGCAGACCAATTAGAACAGTCGCCCTTACTAGGATAAAGAGCCCCAGGCAGCAAAAGATGGGGCTCAACAGCCCAGGGCTGGATCTGCACCAAAGGTCCTGGGTTTGATCCCCAGCACTGCCAAACAAAACAGAAACAGGAGTGGGGGTGGGGGGGAACAATAGCACAGCAGGTAGGACATTTACCTTGCAAGTGGTCGACTGATCGCCAGCATCCCATGTAGTCTATGTGCACCGCCAAGAGTAATTCCTGAGGGGCCGGAGAGATAGCATGGAGGTAAGGCGTTTGCCTTTCATGCAGAAGGTCATCGGTTCGAATCCCGGCGTCCCATATGGTCCCCTGTGCCTGCCAGGAGCAATTTCTGAGCATGGAGCCAGGAGTAACCCCTGAGCACTGCCGGGTGTGACCCAAAAACCACAAAAAAAAAAAAAAAAAAAAAGAGTAATTCCTGAGAGAAGAGCTAGGAGTAAATCCTGAGCGCCGCTGGGTGGGGCCCCAAAACAACAAAAACCCGGAAACCAGAGCCAGGGAGATAGATAGCACTAAGGTTAAATAAGCATTTATTTTCCTTTCATGAAGCCAATCCTGCTTTGCACTCCAGCACTGCATATGGTGTCCTGAGCTCCTTCAGGAGTGACCCCTGAGCACAGAGCCAAGAGTAAGCCCTGAGCACTGCTTGGCTTGCTGGTTTGGTGGTCTCCACCTCCTCTGAGCTCCCCTCCCCCTTCCAAATAAAAGCTTGAAGGCATCCCCCCTACTTTTTGTCCAAAAAGTTTAAAGAAGGATTATTAAAAAAAAAAAAAAAAAAAAAGAGGGCCCGGAGAGATAGCACATCGGCGTTTGCCTTGCAAGCAGCCGATCCAGGACCAAAGGTGGTTGGTTCGAATCCTGGTGTCCCATATGGTCCCCCGTGCCTGCCAGGAGCTATTTCTGAGCAGACAGCCAGGAGTAACCCCAGAGCACCGCTGGGTGTGACCCAAAAACCAAAAACCAAAAAAAAAAAAAAAAAAGCATTGTTGGGGCCGGAGAGATAGCACAGCAGCATTTGCCTTGCAAGCAGCCAACTCAGGACCTAAGGTGGTTGGTTTGAATCCCGGCATCCCATAAGGTTCCCCTGTGCCTGCCAGGAGCTATTTCTGAGCAGATAGCCAGGAGTAACTCCTGAGCGCCGCCGAGTGTGACCCAAAAACCCAAAAAAAATAAAGATAAATAAATAAATAAAGAGCATTGGAGGACCAATTGGAGGACCAAGAAGGTAGGCATATTTGTATTCAAAAACAGTTAAACTATGAGACTGTTCTTGCTTCCAGGGCCGCAACTATTCCCTACACCAGAAGTGATGGCTAGACCAGCAGTTTCACTCTTCCAACACCTAGAACAAATGGGAGTTACTGTTCAAGAAAAATGTCAGAACCTGGGGGCCCCCAGAGAGAAAGTACAGTAGATAGTGTGCTTGTCTCCCACCAGGCAGCCTCCTACCTGGGTTCGATCTTCTTGGACATCCTATATGGGCCACTAAGGCTATGTGGTGTGGTTAATCTAGAGCACAGAGTCAGGAGCAAGACCTGAGCATTCACTATACGTGGCCCCCCAAAACAAACCCAAAATGTGGGGACTTTCATGGAGACTGGAAAACCAAAACTGATGAAGTTAGCTGGAAAACTCTGAGGGTTTCTTCCCTGGCAGGAATCCTGAAAGCAATTGTATGCAATAAGGCAGGGGAAACCTTTCAGCATCCCAGACACACACACACACACACACACACACACACACACACACACACACACACACACACACACACACACACACACACACCCTAGCTGTAGCAGAGCTTTATGTTCTGTTTAGAAAACAGACTAGCATCCCAGACACACACACACACACACACACACACACACACACACACACCCTAGCTGTAGCAGAGCTTTATGTTCTGTTTAGAAAACAGACTATAGGGGCTGGAGCAATAGCACAGTAGTAAGGCATTTGCCTTGCACGGAGCCAATCCAGCACAGACCCAGGTTCGACCCCTGGCATCCCATATGGTCCCTGGAGCCTGCCAAGAGCGATTTCTAAGCATAGAGCCTGAGTAACCCCTGGGCGCTGCTGGGTGTGGCCCAAAACCAAACCATAACAAAACAAAACAAAAAAAGAAAACAGACTATAGCGATGAGGAAGCGGACCAGTCCATGGCAGGAAGCTGACCACAAAAAGTGGAGAGTGCAGTTAGAGTAGAGAAAGTCTATTGTGAAAGGGTCATTTACTACCTTCATTAATAGTGGTGCAAACCACACTGGAAGGAGGGAGGGAGAGGGAGAGGGAGAGAGAGAGGGAGAGGGAGAGAGGGAGAGGGAGAGGGAGAAGGAGGAGGAGGAGGAGGAAGAGGAGGAGGAGAAAGGGAGGGGAGGGAGAGGGAGAGGAGAAAGGGGGGGGGGTAAAATGCCTGTCCCAAAGACAGGCGGGAAAGAGTGGGTGGGAGAGACGAGGGCATCAGGAATGGTGGCGGAAAATGCGCACTGGTGAAAGTTGTTGTATATTGTATGACTTTACTCAATCATTAACGACTATCTGTGAAAAAAAAGAAACTGAAACAACCTTGTAAACATGGGTGTTTAAATGAAAAGAAAACAGACTAGCAGCCAGGCTAGGGGCTACCTCCAGGATACACACTGACACCTTAAGGACTTAGAACTCCTCTCAGTCAGGGGAACCTGACTTAGTGTGCTTTTGGGTTTAAGAGCTACGACCAGGGGCTGAAACGATAGCACAGCAGGTAGAGAGCATCTGCCTCTCCTGCAGCCAACCCAGGTTCAATCCCAGAATGCCATAGGGACCCCTACGCCTGCTAGGAGTGATTCCTGAGTGCAGAGCCAGAGTAAACCCTGAGCACAGATGTGACACCTCCTTCCCCACAAAAACAGCTATTACTGTTTCACTTTATTTTCCTTCCCAGTGCTGGGGATTGAATGCAGGGGCCTCACTCACCATGTGAGGCATGTTTTCCACCACTCGGCCATGGTCCCAGCCTCTACTTCTCTTTTGTGCTAAGAACCCCCACTCGGCCAAGAATCTTCTGCCCTTGTTGACTTGCTTAAAGCGCTTCCTAGCTCTGGAACTGGGGTCTGGGTTCCCCTTCCTTGCACTGCCCGAGCATGGCCCCAAAACAAAATTCAAGCAAGTTAGCATGTTCTCCTGATTTTGTCTTGCAGACTTTGGCATTTCTGTGTCCCTTTACCTTATAGAACCTTCATTGCAAATATTGCCTTTTTAATAGAGTAACTTTGGGCCTCGCCATTCACAGGCAATAAGGCTCTGCAGGCAGGTTCCACTCACTCAGCTTCCTTTTCTCTAAGGTGCTGGGAGAGTCCTCTGTTCACAGGGAGAAATGTGCGATTTATCAGGTGATATGCTTCCTTTTTCAAACAGGTGACAGGCAAAAGGAAGTAGTTTGTGTTTGGTTTCTGAGCCACACCTGGCGATGCTCAGGGCTTCCTCCTGGCTCTGCACTCAGGAATCATTTCAGGTGGTACTCGGGGGATCCTATGGGATGCCAGGGAGCGAGCCTGGGTCAGTCCTGTGCTACCAAGAGCCCTTCCCCACTGTCCTATCACTCTGGCCCCTCAAAGTCGTGATCTTATAAACAACCCAATGAAGAACTTTGTGATGTTCAGGGCTTATTCCTGGTAGGTTCGAGGAGGCTGGATGGAACCTGGGTTGGCAATGTGCAAGGTTATCCCTGCTGTGTTATCACTTCGACCCCAGGATCACACCATTTTAGAATGAGCGGATCTGAAATTACTTACAGCTCAGCTAGGACTGGGGATGGAGCTTGCATATCTAGATGACCCTGGATTTGATACCCAACACTGCCAATATAAAAAAATCTAAGTGAGTTTTGGTTTCTAGAACTGACACAGTGTAGGCAGTGTGGTAAAGGAGTTTGGAAGTTAAACCGGACTGAAAACTGGATCTGAATGCTCGGGGCTGGGCTCAGAAAGGCTGCAGCTGTCTCTCTGGGGGTCAGATGGGGTGAGGACATCAGGCAGAGGAAGCCACTGGTAGGCCTGGCAGCCGACCTTGGAGATAGGCATGGCACTTTGCGGGGTTTCTGGAAGCTTCTCAGTTCTCTCCCGTCTGCCATCGAGACACAGGAGTAAGCCAGTTCCTTGGAGCTTTTGCAAGCCCAGGCTCTGGCCCCCTACAGTTGTGACAGGGCTCAACTGCACTGGCTCCCCTTTGTAGGGGTTCCCAACTCCTCACTCTCCTCCAGGCTGGCAGCCTCTGTTCCACAGGAGAGCAGAGATATTAGAAGAGAGTAATTTCACATCCCCAAGACTAAATTGAGCTGAGATGGCACCTTCTCCCCCAAACTCCAAGCCCCATTAGGGATTGTGTATTGTCCTGGTTGGGTCTTGCCTGGCCCATCTGACACTAACCCTCCCTCAGGTCCTTTCTTTGAGGGGGTATTTACTTAAAATCAGTAGAAATCAATAAAAAATCAATAGAAAACTGGCTGAAAATCAGCAGCACCGGGGAATCAAACAGTGCCCAGCAAGCACTCGTTCTCCTGCCCGCCCTTCCTTGCTTCTGGCCAACATGTTCCAATGCTTCTCCCATAGAATCATGTCCCCCCCCAATCCCAGAATGAGCCCTTCTGTGCATCACTTGCTGGATTACATCCTCAGTTCATTTCTGGGACCACAATGTGGCTCAGGCTGTGGCTGACACAGTTGCCCCCATGCATGGGGCCTCCCATAGCAAGGAGGGCATTTGCCTTGTGCATGGCTGACCCAGTGCATAGTTCAATCCCCAGCATCCTACATGGTCCCCTGAGCAGAGCTAAGAGTAAGACCTAATCGCTTGGTGTGTTCCAAACCCCTAATCATAAAAACAAACAGAAACTTTTGGGCTGGGCAATACAGCTGATAGGGCACTTGACTTGATGCTGAAGACCCAGGATTGATTCCTGGGAGACTATATATTCCACTGAGCACCACCAGGGGATGGTCCAAAACCAACCAATTAATAATAAATCAATCAACAATGGCCAGCTGGCCATTTCCACCCTGGCTGTCCTTTCCAATGAGGCAAAGGGCCAGATTCTCAGAGGATTTCTTTCAAACTCAATGAATTCCTAAGCATGTGGCTCAACTGGGTCAGTCCTCCAGCCCCAAATCCTTCAGGGCAAAAGCGAATCCTGAGGGATGGAACACAATAGTGTGTGTTTACCTGTCTAAGTTCACCTGAAAACTGTCTTCATACCTTTAATGAAAGACAAAATAAATGAAGAAAGCAAATCTTGATTATTGCCACCCCCAAAGACTGCCCATACTCCTGATTTTAAAAAGAAATCTGGAGGTATTTCAACCAACCTCATATTATAGATAAATAATCTCGACGTAATTATAAAATGACATAAGCACTAGAAGAACCTCCCCCCCCCCCACAAAAAACTAAAACAAAAACCCAAACACATAGGGCTTTTCACATGTTCATCCAAAGAATTCAGCTCATCAGATTAGGACAAAAGGAGAAACAAAAAAGTATAATACACATGAAATTGAAAGTCAGTCCATTTCCCCCATCCCTTACCATCCTCCCCACCAAAAAAAAAAAAAAACTTGCCCAATTTATGGACACATATCCACCAGACGCTTATTCTTAAATAAAAAATGCTTTGGAAATTTAATTTAAAAATACATCATGAGGGGCCCGGAGAGATAGCACAGCGGCGTTTGCCTTGCAAACGGCCGATCCAGGACCAAAGGTGGTTGGTTCAAATCCCGGTGTCCCATATGGTCCCCCGTGCCTGCCAGGAGCTATTTCTGAGCAGACAGCCAGGAGTAACCCCTGAGCAATGGCCGGTGTGACCCAAAAAAAACCAAAAAAAAAAAAAACCAAAAAAAAAAAAAAAAATACATCATGAGGGGCCGGAGAGATAGCATGGAGGTAAGGCGTTTGCCTTTCATGCAGAAGGTCATCAGTTCGAATCCTGGCGTCCCATATGGTCCCCCGTGCCTGCCAGGAGCAATTTCTGAGCATGGAGCCAGGAGTAACCCCTGAGCACTGCCGGGTGTGACCCAAAAACCACAAAAAAAAAAAAAAAATACATCATGAATTGCATTGTGAGCATGAAGTTCATTCATTAAACAGGAAACATCAAACAGCACCAGGACCAGAATTAAGGAAAAACATCTTTACTCAAAGTCATGAGAGTCACTTAATGGGGACTAGAAAGGAATCCAAGCCATAGGAAAATGGTGTGACTTGTTCGTCATAAAGGCAATTATTTAAAGTCTAAATCTGTGCCCTGCCCCACTGGTAAGGCCTCGAGCCAGGCACCAGGCTGAGCCATGATCCTGACCAACAAATACTCATTAAGATGCATTTTCTAAATGGCTCAATCTTCCACCTTAATATCTCAGAACCCCAAGTTTGCCCAGAAAAGCCATGGTGGGTGTGCTTGCTTTTCTAGCTCCCCAGACGTGTCCTGTGGAGACCAAAAGCTCAGTCTCCGTATGAAGCACTGGAGTTCAGTGTGGACCCCAAAATGCCACTGAGGTTAAGTGGGCAGAGCACAGGGATCCCCGATGTTCTCTCCAGCTCCCGAAGTCTTAGGAGACCAGAGAGGAACAAGGGGAGCTAAGGAAAAAGAGATTCTCCCTGGGATGATGTTCAAATTCAACCTACCGAGGTAACTGGTAGGTGCCCCAAGTCTGCCTTAAACCTTTATAAGGAGGTCGAATAGAAAAAAGCTGGCCAAACTTTGGTGCCCCTTCCACCCACCACCCCCACCAATATTCCAAGTGAAGCTGAAACAGGCCCGAACCGAAAAGTCTGTGGAGGTTTCCAGGCCTTCCTAACACCCTGTCTGTCTTTATTCCCTGTTCCTTTCAGCAGGTTCTTTTGAAGATGACCTGGTTGAAGATATTTGGTCATTTCAGTGCAGAAAATTAAGGTCACAGACAAAGTACAACAACTTTTAATACACTGTTAATACTAATGATTAAAAATTATTGCATAGTCTTATGCGCTTTACCCTAAAACATCTCCAGAAAGCAAATTCTGAAAGAGTTCTATAAAAGACAAGGGCCCCCTTCGCCTGAGGGACGGCAACGGCCTCACTACCTCGCTCTCCTCTCCTTTCTCGTCTTTTCCGTGCTTCTGTCCATGGTTTTCTCGTTATCTCCCCTGCACTTGGGGCAGTACCACCTCCCCTTGGGTTTGTAGGTGAGTGACACACACGAGAAGTGGAACCACTCGATGGGACACTGTTCGTTGTCGCAGCCGATCATTTCCCCGTAAGACACTTGGTTGCATAGACAGTACGTGGGCTCGTTGGGGTCAATGGCGAACTCCACAGGTGAAGCCTCGCGCTCCTGCTTGGCCTTGGAGCGCTTCTTCTTCTTGGCCGACTTGGGCTTCTTCTCCTTGGGCGGCTGCTCATCGTAGTCGTCCAGGCCATTGGCCATGTGGCCCAGGTCTCGGCTCTCGCTGGTGCGCTGCCTCCGGGGTCTCCGCGAAGACCTCTCTGGCGGGCCTGAATCCAGCTTGGCCCTGTCGGAGGCCTGCTCGCCTTCAGCCGGGTCCTGGAAACACTGCGAGTGCAGCTCCATCTGCCGCGCCCGGTTCTCCACCAGCTCCAGCATCTGCGTGACGATCTGGATCTTCTCGTCCCCCAGTTCCTGGCTGTTGATGAGTGCCCGTTGCAGGAGCTGCTGCAGGCGTTTTTTCTGCTGTGAATCATCTTCTTTCTTATATTTTTCATAGACGTCATCAATTTCCTTCAATGTTTCTACAAAAGAAGGGGAAGGTTAGTGTGGGTGCGGCCATGCGACTTTTCCAGTTACTCAAGCCAAAAAAAAAAATCACAGCCTAAAAAAGATTGTATTCGGTTTTAGTTTTGGTTTTTGTGCCACACCCAGCGGCACTCGGGGGTTACTCCTGGCTCTGTGCTCAGAAATCACTCCTGGCAGGCTTGGGGGACCATATGGGATACCAGGGATCAAACCCGGTCCGTCCCAGGTCATCATCGTGCAAGGTAAACACCTTACCACTGTGCTATCACTCCGGCCACACTGGTCTTTTTTTTTTTTTTTTTTAAATCTATTTTTTCCCCCTCAGGCTGCACTGTGCACTCAGTGCTGAGGTGTGACGGGAGAGACAGTGAAGGGAGGTCGTTGGTTGTTCCCTGAAATGCTTGAGATAATGGGGTCCCACTTGGGGTCTCCAGCATGCATACTTTGGGCTAAACCCACTGAATTAACTTGGTCCCCAATTTCGGTTTTTTGTTTGGGGACTACAAATGACCACACTCAGGAGTAATTACTTCTGGCTCTGCACTCAGAAATCACTAATGACAGGCAGAGTACCATATAGGATGCTGTGTTGCTCCCGGGATGGTCAAATGCAAGGCAAATGCCCTACCCGCTATGCTATCACTCCGGTCCCAATTTTCTTTTTAATTTTCTTTTTTTTTTTTTTTTTTGGCTCAGGGGTTACTCCTGGCTGTCTGCTCAGAAATAGCTCCTGGGGGCCGGGTAGGTGGCGCTGGAGGTAAGGTGTCTGCCTTGCAAGCGCTAGCCAAGGAAGGACCGCGGTTCGATCTCCCGGCGTCCCATATGGTCCCCCCAAGCCAGGGGCGATTTCTGAGCACATAGCCAGGAGTAACCCCTGAGCGTCAAACGGGTGTGGCCCAAAAACCAAAAAAAAAAAAAAAAAAAAAGAAATAGCTCCTGGCAGGCACGGGGGACCATATGGGACACCGGGATTCGAACCAACCACCTTTGGTCCTGGATCGGCTGCTTGCAAGGCAAACGCCGCTGTGCTATCTCTCCGGGCCCAAAATACCTTCTTCTTTTATGTGTTTTTATTTTATTTGAGGGCATTCTTTTGGGTGGTACCAGCAGTGTGCAGGGCTTTCCAATCAGGGTTCAATCCTGGAGGGCTCATGGGACTCTATGGAGAGCTGGGGGGATCAAATCGAGGCTGACAATATGCAAGGTGAGCTTCTTACCCACTCTATTAAATCTGAAACAACTTAAACCCAATTTAAAACAATACAAAAGAAAACCCAAAGCCTTACTTCCCATAAAAAACCAAATTGTCCCATAAATACACTTAGAAATCAGAGAAGCTCCTATTCATGACACTGTTACTTAAAAGGACACCACATATGAGGATAATTCCCCACCAGAAGAATCCTTGGAGCCGGAGCTCCAGCAGCCAGCAACTCGCTGCACTTTTATCACAGAGCCCTCAGGTAACCTCTGGATGACTTATCTGTCAGTTCTGCTGGAGTCCAGCTGGAAAGCTCGGAGTCCACACAAGGGACTATGGTCTAGTACAACTGGGTTCACTAGGTCACAACAGGGCTGCACAGGGCCAGAAGCATGGACATGATTGTTCCTCTCTTCCAAACAGCTACCAGGACCATCTCCCCCTACCCCACCCCATATCAGTTATGAAGGCTCTTGTACTTGATCCAGCAGATAATTTAGAATATTATCGTTTTCAGAATGGTAGTCAATTCCAGAGTCAGTTCTGGTTCTGACAGCCACAGAATGAACCTGCTTTTGCAGCGGCTGGCTGGAGTGTGGAAGATTTTAGATATTTAGAGATGGGGAGACAGAGCTGGAGAGGGAGTACAGGGCTTCAGGCGATTGCCTTGCAGGCAACTGGCCTAGGTTCGATCCCTGGCATGCTAGAAACCCTGAGTTCTTCCATGTTAAATATTCTATATTTAGTAAGTGGGAGTTTGAAGTTAATAGATCAGAATTTGGGGGGGGGTAGGGTAAGATTTCAAGCTTTGAGACCCACCCGACTGTGGACTTACTCCTGGCTCTGGACTCAGGAAAACTTCTGGCAGGGCCCAGGCACCAGATGGGTTGCTGGGAATCGAACTTGGGTCGGCCATGAACAAAGTAAACACTCTTCCCCCAGAACTCTCTCTCCAACCCCCACACAACCTGAAACACTCTACCCCCAGAACTCTCTCTCCAAACCCCCCTGCACAACCTGAAAACACCCTATCCCCAGAACTCTTTTCACAACTCAATGATGTGCTCTGTTTCTGTGGTCAACGCCACTGCAGAGCTTTTTCGGAACAGAAAATTGGTCACACACACTTTGTTTTGCTTTTTGGAGTGGCACACACCGCAGTGAGCAGAGAGTGTTCAGGGATCACACCTGATGAATTCGGAACTCTATAGGATGCTGGGAATCTAGCCAGGTTAGCAGCCTGAGTGTTCTACTCTGGGTTCCTTATCTTGGCCAGTTTCTCTTTATCCCTCTTCCCTCCTCCTCCCCTTGGCAATTAGCCAGGCAGTAAGCCAAATACACTCCACTTATTGGTCCTCTTTACAATTCTCAGTCGAATGTCGATTTCACAGGGTGACTGTGAGGATTAAATGAGACTATGTTCTGGACCTAATGTAAGCACAGTGAGCAGCCAGTATTAATCCTGTGCCCCGCAGATCAATCAGACGTATTCAGGGGGCAGAAAATACAGATCAAACACGAGTCAGGTGGAAAATAAGCACTGGTGAAGGCATGGGTGTTGGACACTCTATGACTAAAACCCAATCATGAACAACTTTGTAACTGTAACTCAGTGATCCAATTGAAAAAAATTTTATTTAAAATTTTAAAAAAATAGTAAAAATATTTAAATTGGGGCCAGAGAGATAGCACCTTGGTAAAGCGTTTGCCTTGCACGCGGCCAACACAGGACGGATCCGGGTTCGAATCCCAGCATTCCATATGGTTCCCCGAGCCTGCCAGGATAGACTTCTGAGCACAGAACCAGGAGTTAACCCTGCGCTCGGCCAGGTATGACCCAAAAACTAAAAAAAAATTATTTTTAATTAAAGTAAGAAACTAGTCACCAATGAAATGTTACATACAGATTGGCCAAGGTGACTCCAGAAATGTCTTTATCCTTTGGGTTTTTTTTTCTTTTTCCCTCCCATCCCCAACCTTTTTTTGTTTTTTAATAAAAATTCAAGTCCAGGGTCAGGTCCTCCTGCAGAGAAGCAGAGGAGGCGGGTATCTAGGTCAACTCTGTTGGACTGGGTCCACTTAAGTGTCCGATCCGTTCCTAGACTCAGGGTTTAGTAAAAGCAATCAAAACCGGCCAGCTCCTTCGCCTCCGGCCAACAGCGGAGAGTTCCACTACCTCCCGTTAGGAAGGTGAGGCCAAGCTGGGGCCCGGGCTGCTTCCTACCGGCGAACTCTCAGCCTCCTCCGCTCCACTGAGCCAGAAGGGCCCCAGGGGTTAAAGCGACGCCCGCCGTTGCCGAGCAACCGGCCCACTTCCGCTAGGGACCGGAAGTGACGTACCATCCAGCGCCTGCGCAGAACTAGAGTCACAGCGCCAAGGTTCCGGCTGGGCTTGCCCGTGTCCCCGTCGCGACGAGCCAAGAGGCGACCAATTCCCGACACGCACATAAATACACAGATAAAAAAAACTCCAAAGAGCACGGCGACCCAGCCGGGGAACCCGAGGGGCGGCCCCGGCCAGCGCACAGAGAACAGCCCTATTTCCGGGCGGGAGGGGACGAGAGGTAGAACAGGACCCCGCCCCTCGTCCTCGTGACGTCACACGCAGAAGCTACGCCCCCTCTTTCGTCGCCCGCGGAGACCCCTCCCCTTTTAACCCTCGGTGGCCCGGGCGGGCAACCAACCAGCCAACCAGCCAAGCCAGCCAGCCCGTGGGGGGGGCACCCCGAACTTTCCCCGGGGCCCGAGCCCGTGCCCGGCGATAAGCCTTCCCGGAGGCCGCCCTTCTTCGTCCCTTCTCTTCCCCCGAACATGTCCCATCCCTTGCATCTGCTTGCGGGGTGGAAGGAGGGCACCCTGCGGCGTGTGTGTGTGTGTGTGTGCAGGGAGGTTGGGGGGTGAAGGGGACCCAGGCCCCCGAAGATCCGGCCCAGCTTGAGGGTCTGCGGCACCGGCAAGCAAGGGCAGGGCAGGCCAGGGCAGCCAGCGCGTTCAACCCAAATAGCTCGCGGCTTAAAATGGCTGATTTCCCCGCCACCCCGGTTGCAGCCGCGGCTCAGCGAGTAGTAGTAGTAGTAGGGAGCTGCCGGGCGTCCCCCTTTCGAGCCCCGCCGCGGGGGGGGAGAGGGAGGGAGAGAGAGACAGAGAGAAAGAGAGAAGAGAGAAGAGAGCGAGACCTCCCCGGCCTCCCCGTCTCGGGCCCCCCGTCCGGGGAGACGAGACGGAGAGTCCAGGGCCGCAGGGCGGGCGGGTCGGTCTGTCGGTCTGTCTCTCTCTGTCTCTGGCCCCGGCCCCCCGGCCCAGGCAGCATCCGAACCTCCCCCCTCGGGTGCAGTTGGGCCGTCCGTCACCGAAGCAGCTGGGCTCGGCCGCTCTGTGCGAGTCCGAGCGTCCTTTCCCCCTGCCCGGCCCGCCGCGCCGCGCCTCGGCCCCCACTCACCCTGATATTTGTTGTCCAGCTCCCGCAGCACCGACACGTTCCTCTGCATGTCGTGGGGCAGCGACTCGACGCACTCGAGGTAGTCCTGCACGTAGCAGCTGAGCAGCCGGCTGCGCTCCCCGCTCAGCAGCGCGGCCGACGGGTAGAGGTGCGGCTGCGGCGGCTGCTGCGGCTGCTGGAACTGCTGGAACTGCTGGAGCTGCTGGAGCTGCTGCTGCTGCTGCCCCAACATCCTGCTGCTGCTGCTGCTGCTGCTGCTGCTTCTGCTGCCACCGCCGCCGCCGCCGCCGCCGCATCCAGCGGGTCGCCCATGCACCACGGGCCGCCGCTCCCGGGGCTCCGCAACCCCGCCGAGGCCCCCCGCCCCCCAGCCCCCCGCGATCTCCGCTCGCCCCCAACCCCCGAGCAGCCCTCACCGGCCGCCCCCGCGGGGCCCAGCCCAGGGGCGGGGCGAGGTCGGGGCTCCCGCCACTCCTCCCCGCCCGGACCCGGACCCGGGCAGTCTGGGCAGTCGCACCCCCGCGGCGCTGGACGCCGGGCTCCGGAGCCTCAGCACTCCCGGCTGACCTCCGAGGGCCGGCTCGCCGCCCGGTTGCCCATGACAAGACCCGCCGCGGTCCGGACTCCCACCCCAAGCCTGCCCGGCTGCCTGGCTCGCCCTGCGCGCCGCCGGCTCCGAGAGTCGCTCGCTGGACCGACAGCTCCCCCCCCGCCCCTCCGCCTCTCCGCTTCTCCGCCCGCGGTCGCTCCTGCGCCTGCGCGGGACTCGCTCCAAATAAGGCCAGGCCCCGCCCCTGCCGCCCGGCCCCGACGTTCGCATTCTCCCGCCTTCGCTCGGCCCGGCTTGGGATTGGTTCGAAGGCGAGCGGGGCGGGGCCGGGAGCGAGGGGCGGGCCAACGGCAGCGTGGCCACGCCCTCTCTTAAAGGGGACGCGCTGTCAAGCCCGCCCTTCCCGGGGTGGAACCGGGGCTGCCGAAGCGACGTCGGGCCTCGATGATGCTTTGCTTTCCTCGGTTCCTTCCTTCTTTCCTTTCTCCCTCCCCGGCCCCGGCCCCAGGCTGACCCCGAGCCCCGCCGGTGGGCCCCCCGCCTCTCGCGTCACCCATCCTTCACCCACCTCGGCCCATCGGTCCGCTGGAGCGAGCGAGTGAGCGAGCGGCCGCTGCCGGCCTCCAGGCCCCGGCTGGCCCGGCCGGCCCGGGATCCCGGAGGCCTTGCGGGAGCTGCGCTGCCCGAGCGTGGCGCGAGCACGGCTCCCCCGCATGCGCGGCGGCGGGGTGACCCCCCGCTCGGCATGGTGCGATGAGCGCGCGCCCGGGAGCCGGGGGTTGCAGCTGCGGGGAGTCCCCAAGGGTTGGTGCGGTCCCCGGATCGGTGCAAGTGCAATCACCTTTGCACGCTCTTATTTCTTTTTTTCTTTTTCTTTTTCTTTTTTTGGTTTTGGGGTCACACCCGGCAGCGCTCAGGGTTCCTCCTGGCTCTGCGCTCAGAAATCGCTCCTGGCAGGCTCGGGGGACCGTATGGGAGGCTGGGATTCGAACCACCGTCTTCTGCTTGCAAGGCAAACGCCCCACCTCCATGCTCTCTCTCCAGCTCCACGCTGTATTTCTTCAGGGCAGCCTGCGGGCTGGAGAAGACACGGCCACGGAGCCCCCTGCACCCCATTTTCGCTGCAGCTGCACCCCGGGGGAGTGGATAGGAAAGTGGAAACCCCCCGGGGACTTTGGGGGGCGGGCTCCCCACTCGGTGTTCATGCAACGCCCTCGTGATGGGTGACCCAAAGCGGGGTTTCCCGGCCCGCTACGGCTCTTTCTTATCCCTGGAGCTCGCTCACTCGCTCTGCAACTGGGATGCGCCTTGGTGGTGCACTTGGGAAGGAGCTGCTCCCTAGTAGTGTGGCCTCCGACCTACCCGCTAGCTATATCACGACCTGGGGGAGGAATGTGAGGTTGCAAAAGACCCCCCTCCCCAAAAATAAAAGCTCTCCAGGCTGCCCCACACCGTGCAGCTGGCTCGGTGGGTCACCCCCAGCTTCAGACCTTTCTGTTGCTAAAAGTCCTGGCGGGCAGCGCCCCAGGGTGTTATCCTTTATTTAATTTATTTTTGTTATTGGGCCACACCTGGAGACGCTCAGGGGTTCCTCCTGGCATTGCGCTCAGAAATCGCTCCTGGCTGGGGGACCATAGGGGACGCTGGGATCGAACCGCGGTCCCTCCTAGGCTAGCGCAGGCAAGGCAGACTTCTTACCGCTAGCGCCCCCCCGGGCGTGTTTCCTAAGAAGCATCTTGGACTGGTTCCAGCCCATCCCTTCTCTGGTGCAGAGGCCTCCAGGACTTGTCCCAAAACTCAACGCCCTAAGGATTCTGGATAGCCCAGGCCTGAAGGCATTTGGCCTGGCCTTCCAGCTCACTCCGATTATATCAGAAACACCGGTGAAAGTAAATCTCCCCCTGAACACTGAGCCAGGAGTAACTGAGCATTCCAGATTTCACTGAGGAGTTGGGTAGGATAAAGGGAGGAAGGAGTCAATGGCCCCTTGGTGAGTTTGGAGGTGGGAGGCTGGATGCCTGCAGTCTGTCATCCACTGCTGTGTAAATCCCAACTAATACAAATAAGAAAAATAAATAGGGGCCGGAGAGATAGCATGGAGGTAAGGCGTTTGCATTGCTTGCAGAAAGTCAGTGGTTCAAATCCCCGCATCCCATATGGTCCCCTGAGCCTGCCAGGAGCGATTTCTGAGTATAAAGCCAGGAGTAACCCCTGAGTGCTGCCAGGTGTGACCCCCCCCCCAAATTAAATAGACTAAAGGAATAAAATAAAATGAAATAAGGACCAGAGAGATAGCACAGCGGTAGGATGTTTGTCTTGCACTCAGCCAATGCAGGAAGACCCAGGTTCAATCCCCGGCACCCCATATGGTCCCCAACCATGCCAGGGGTGATTTCTGAGTACCAGAGCCAGGAGTAACCCCTCCATGCCTCAAGGTGTGACCAACACCCCCCAAAGAATACCCGGGTTTTTCTTTGTGAGGCCACACCTGGTGATGATTCAGGATTCACTCCTGGCCGAACCACAGAGTGCAGGAATGGAACTCGGGTCCACCAAGACCAAGGCAAGTGCCCTACCTTCGGTGCTATTGCTTTGGCCCAAATAGGTGTTGTTTCCTTGTACTTAGTTATGCAAGTTTTGTTTTGGGGGGGCCAACCCTATTGATGCTTAGGAGTTACTCTTGGCTATGTACTCACGTATGAATCCTGGTGGGTTCAGGGAACCATACAGATACCGGGGATTGAAAAAAAAATTTTTTTTTTGGTTTTTGGGTCACACCCGGCAGTGCTCAGGGGTTACTCCTGGCTCTGATGTACTTTTGGTAGGCTCGGGGGAATATATGGGATGCCAGGATTTGAACCACCATCTTTCTGCATGCAAGGCAATCGCCTTGCCTCCATGCTATCTCTCTGGCCCCGGGATTGAATTTGATTTGGCCCCCTGCAAGGCAAGTGCTCTCCCTGCTGTATTATTTCTCAGGCCCAATTTATATTAATTTGACAAAGGCTTCTGCCAGGGGTGGGGGTGGGGGTGGGCTGGTTTTCTGTGAGGGCTCATATAGGGGAGGGATTTGGGATCACTACATATCAATCCAAATCTGAACAACAACAACAAAAAGATAAAGAATGTCAATTTTTATTAGTTTGCTTTTTTTATTAATATCTCAGTTGATCCAAGAGGATGTAAATACATTCCCATTGTGGGTTTATATTGCAGCATCTTGCTAAATCTCTATGAGGCAGACAGCTGTGTCTTGTAAGGAAAAGACTAGAAAAGTTAGACTTAAAAAAAAAGTTAGACTTGTCTTCATTGTTAAAGATACGAACAGGGGCCGTTCGTATGGAGGTAAGGCGTTTGCCTTTCATGCAGGAGGTCATCGGTTCGAATCCTGGCGCCCCATATGGTCCCCCGTGCCTGCCAGGAGCAATTTCTGAGCCTGGAGCCAGGAATAACCCCTGAGCACTGCCAGGTGTGACCCAAAAACCACAAAAAAAAAAAAAAAAAAAAAGATACAAATAAATTCAAGAAAATCCTCTAAACAAAGTCCTCATGTTATAAGTTTATAATCCCACTTCAAAGTCAGCCCCCTTTAGACATATAATTGTAGCTCATGTTAATAAATAATCTTTAAAAATGTAGGCATTTGAATTCATGTAGAGTATAATCCATTCCAGAAAGTCTGACATAGAGGACTGGAGCGATAGCACAGTGGGGTGGGTGTTTGCCTTGAACGCAACAGACCCAGGTTCAATCCCTAGCATCTCAGGGTACCCCATACTTGCCAGAGTAATTTCTGACCGCAGAATCAGGAATAACCCCTGAGCACTGCCGGTGTGTGGCCCAAAAACCAGAAAAGTTAGAAAGAAATATTAGAAATATTGAATATTAGTGCCGTGTGGCACTTTTTTTTTTTTTGTCTGTTTTCTTTAAACCGTGAAGGTTTAAAATTGGGAAGAGGGACTAGAGATAGAGCACAGTGGGTAAGGCACTTGCTTTTCATGCTGTTGACCCAGGTTCTATCCCTGGCACATCCCTTAGGATCTCCCGATCCTGCCCAAAGTGAGTGTTGAAGAGCCAGAAGTAACTCCTGAGCATCGCCAGGTGTGGCCCCAAAACAAACAAAACAAAAAATTGGGATGTGCTATCCAACTTGGATATAATGCTTTGGGATTATAATGCTGTTCCACCTTTAAAATACCTGTTAAGAGGGCCTGGAGAGATAGCACAGCGGTGTTTGCCTTGCAAGCAGCCGATCCAGGACCAAAGGTGGTTGGTTTGAATCCCGGTGTCCCATATGGTCCCCCATGCCTGCCAGGAGCTATTTCTGAGCTGACAGCCAGGAGTGACCCCTGAGCACCACCAGGTGTGGCCAAAAACCAAAAAAAAAAAAAAAAAAAAAAAACAAAACAAAACAAAAAAAAAACTGTTAAGAATGAAAAAACGGGGCCAGCGAGGTGGTGCTAGGAAGGACCGTGGTTCGATCCCCCAGCGTCCCATATGGTCACCCCAAGCCAGGGGCAATTTCTGAGCGCTTAGCCAGGAGTAACCCCTGAGCATCAAATGTGTGTGGCCCAAAAAAACAAACAAAAAAAAAGAATGAAAAGACAGTTCTGGAACATTGTCATAAAGAGGAAAATACAGTATGATGGGGTGGGGGAATCTCCTTCCAGAAGAGAAACAAACATATATTATCCACTTCGGCTGTGCCAGAGGAAAATAACATAGATACGGTAAAGTCTGCATATCGCTGACCAGAAAAACATTCAGTTTTCCCTGATGGTTACCATAGTTACGTGTGCTGTTTATAACATCTAGATGGGGGGAACTAGGTCACAGTATTGAAGGGTTTGAATTATGCAGTTATGTTCCCAACAAGCAGGGGAGAAGGTTTCACATTTACAAAAGATTCAGTCTGTATGTTCAAAATGGAAATTCTGGTTCGATTTTGCTGGTGAAACCAAAAGGTGCCCCAATGAATCCTGTGAAAGAGTAGTCTAAATTCTTCAGTCTCTTCAACTAGGAGCTAGATCCCTGAAGGGAATTTAAGTGGGGCTAATACTTCTGTCCCCCTCTAGGTCTCTCTTAGCTTGAGGAAGGGGTGCACATTTCAGTGACACAGCTGGCTTAGCCCAACAATAGCTGAAAACTTTGAATGCTGGACATGAGGGGCCAGAGTGATAGTATAGCAGTTCTTGTGACTTGGTTTCCGTCTCCGGCATCCCATAGGGTCCCCTAAGAATGTCCAGGAGTAGTTCTTGAGTGCAGAGCCAGAGTCAGCCCTGAGCACCACCAGGTGTGAACCAAAAAGAAAGCTGAAAATGAAAGCTTGGTGCAATGCTTCTTAGATGTTCTCTCAGTCCATACAAGTTTCTGCCCATACATGATCCCATTCATGTCCTCAAGAGGAGGAGAGGATGGGAAGGTGGGTTTGTCTGCCTGGAAATCTGTGGGGCCACCTTTCTCTCCCATTCCTTCAACTTGCTTGGGTTGTTTTACTTAAGAACTTCACACAAGGGGCCAGAGTGATAGCACAGCCATAGGGTGTTTGTTTGCTTTGCATGAAACTGACCCTGGACAGAACCATGTTCGATCCCCAGCATCCCATATGTTCCCCCGAGCCTGCCAAGAGAGACTTCTGAGCGCAGAGCCAGAGAACTCCTGAGTGTCACCATGTGTGCCCCCTACACACACACACACACACACACACACACACACAAATTCACACAACAAGGCCAAAGCAATAGCACAGCAGGGAGGGTGCTTGCCTTGCACACAGTAGCTGACTAGTTTAATCTCCAGCATCCCATAAGGTCCTGGGACCTCCTCCAGGAGTGATCCCTGAGTGCTGCCAAGTGTGGCCCTAAACCCAAAAGAACTTCACACATGGGTTTTTATTCTTTCTTTCTTTCTTTTTTTTTTTTGGTTTTTGGTTTTTGGGCCACACCCGGCATTGCTCAAGGGATACTCCTGGCAGGCATGGGGACCATATGGGACACCGGGATTCGAACCAACTACCTTTGGTCCTGTATCAGCTGCTTGCAAGGCGAACACCGCTGTGCTATCTCTCCGGGCCCAGGTTTTTATTCTTTGCCTTCTTAATAGCAGAGGCCACGTGAAGCTCAGAGATAGAGGCTTAAGGGGGAAAAAAAAAAGAGAGAGAGAAGAAATGATATATCTGAAGGTTTCTTTTGGTAAACACTGCAGATGAGAGAAGCCTTCCTTAGTGATCGCATCAGGGAAAGGAGGGGACACCAGGCAACTCAGAAGGCGTCCCTGGCTGCTGTAGGGGCTCCCCCAAGCACCCCTGTATATAAGGTTATGGAAGAGGTTGAGGATTCCTGCTACAGAGCTGTGAATGGGTACCAGAGGTAAGAAGACTTGTCCAGGGGCCGGGCGGTGGCTCTAGAGGTAAGGTGCCTGCCTTGCCTGCGCTAGCCTAGGACGGACCGCGGTTCGATCCCCCCGTGTCCCATATGGTCCCCCAAGCCAGGAGCAACTTCTGAGCACATAGCCAGGAGTAACCCCTGAAAAAAAAAAAAAAGACTTGTCCATGGATACACAGCAAGTCATATAATTGACGCCTAGAAAATGAAGAGGAAATATTCTTATTTTCTCACTAATAATTACATGAAAGGGGAAAAGTCCCCCCAAAAGAAAAAAAGATCTTAGAATATTATAAAAATGACCTTTTATGTGAAGTATTATAATAATTTTTTCTTTTGTAGGACCACACAGGGCAGTGTTCAGGGCTTACTCCTAGCTTTGTGCTCAGGAAGTATTGGAGATCTTTGGGGCCCTGTGGGTATCAGGAATTGAGCCCCGGTCCACACATGGAAAGCATGCGAGCTACCCACACTAGGGCAACCTCTTATAGCATTTTTTAAAGCTCTTTATCACCTTTTTATTTACTTTAAAGGTTTTAGGTGATCATAAACTAGTTTTTTTTTCATGTGGGGGGCACACCCAGCAGTGCTTGGGGTTTACTCCTGGCTCTGCACTCAGAAATTGTGCTTGGCAGGCTTGGGGGACCTTATAGAACGTTGGGGATTGAACATGGGTTCATTCCAGTTCAGTAGCATCCAGGGCAAAAGCACAACCTCTGTGCTATCACTCCAGCCCTGACTCTTGTAACATTTTTATTTATTTTATTTTATTTTGGTTTTTGGGCCACACCTGCTGATGCTCAGGGGTTACTCCTGGCTATGCACTCAGAAATTGCTCCTGGCTCTGGGGACTAGAGGGGACACTGGAGATCAAACCCAGGTCCGCCCTGAGTCAGCCATGTGCAAGGCAAATGCCCTACCGTTGCACCATTGCTCCGGCCACTCATGTAGCTATTTTGTTTTGTTTTGTTTTGTTTTTGGGTCACACCCAGCAGCGCTCAGGGGTCACTTCTGACTCTATGCTCAGAAATTGCTCCTGGCAGGCTCGGGGGACCATATGGGATGCCGGGATCAAACCACCCTACTTGTACTTTTTTTTTGTTTGTTTGTTTGTTTGTTTTTGGGCCACACCTGGCGGTGCTGAGGGTTTACTCCTGGCTGTCTGCTCAGAAATGGCTCCTGGCAGGCATGGGGGACCATATGGGACACCAGGATTTGAACCAACCACCTTTGGTCCTGGATCAGCTGCTTGCAAGGCAAACGCCGCTGTGCTATCTCTCTGGTCCCCCTACTTGTACATTTAAGGCAAATGCCCTATTTCCATGCTATCTCTCTGGCCCCCTCTTGTAGCATTTTTAACAGAATTCTCTTCTACAGATAAATTCCAGTTTCTGGGAACAATGAAATGTAAAATAACCATAAAATCAAAATATTAGAAATCATGTTTCCTGAAGGTCATTATTTTTTCACAAATGCTTAATGCCTTTAGATATAGCTGAGATAAGAATGTTCTTTTAAAAAATAAAACTAATGCTCCTGACGAGAGTTTTGTTGTTGTTGTTGCTTTTAAATGACTTTAATATTGATTACTTAATGAGGCCTTATTTGAACTACTGTTACATTAATTGCTCTTGGCATGGTTCATTTAATCCAACATTTTCATGAATATTGATTTATCTCCATGGGTGACAATTCTTTTAAATTGCTTATCTAATTTATTTCTCTGGTCCTCTACATTCTCTCTGTGGAAATCAGAATATATCCCTTTATTCACTATTCACAGTTCTGGACAATTCTGTTGGCACCTCATTTTGCTCTATCGAGTCATTTTAAATGCAACTTACTTTCATTTTGATTTTGGGGGGGAGCCTCACCCAATGGTACTCAATGTTTACTCCCTGAACTCAAGGATCACTCCTAGCAGGCTTGGGGGACCTTAACAGAAGCTGTGGATTGAACCCAGGTTGGAGGCAAGGGACTGAATTGGGTTGGAAGCAGGGTATTTAACCCAAGTTGGTAGCATGCAAGATAAGCACTCTCCCTGCTGTCCTGTTGCTCCAGCCCCTTCACTTTGGCTCTCCATCTTCAGTTATGATCCATTTTAGTCTTGTCTCTAACTTGCTTTTGAATTTTGTGGGTTCCTGTAGAATCCCCCAGAGGAAGCACCCCTTGATGAAGTGCGGAAGAAATTCAAAATTCCCATTAGTTAATCTGAGAAGCTGCCTGAGTGGGTGGGAAGTGAATCAAGGATTAGTCTGCATTGTAAAGTCCTTCATGTCTCTACCAGGGATGTGAACACCAACAAAGGGCAGGTAAATTCTCACAGGCATAAATAGAGCAGAATAAATAAAGCAGGTGAACAGTAACTGCAGGAGGAAGCCATATGAATGGACTTGGAATGGGTAGGAGTCAATATGGAATATGGGACCCCATTATTAAATAATAGTTTTAATCCCCCCCCCAGTAGGTACTTCTGCTTTGTGCAAAAAAAAAAAAAGTAAATGTGAAAGAACTTTTTTTTTGGGGGGGGGGGGCACACCCGGCAGTGCTCAGGGGTTACTCCTGGCTATCTGCTCAGAAATAGCTCCTGGCAGGCATGGGGGACCATATGGGACACCAGGTTTTGAACTAACCACCTTTGGTCCTGGATCGGCTGCTTGCAAGGCAAACGCAAGAACTTTTTTGCTAGACTTTATGTCTGTTCTTTGTGGAGGAGGGTTTAGGCCACACCCAGCTGTTCTCAAGGACTTACTCCTAGCTCTGTACTCAGTACCTTCCTGGTATGCTTGGGGGACAGTATTGAATGCTGGGGATTGGATGAAATTCTTTGAATAGCTTTTGGTTGTTGTTTCAGTGAATCCCACTTTTTAAAAAAAATTTTAATTTATTTTTTGGCTTTGGGGTCACAGTGGCACGCAAAAGTTACTCCTGACTCTGCGCTCAGAAATCACTCCTGTCAGGCTTGGGGGACCTTATGGGATGCTGGGGATCAAACCTGGGTCCACCCAGGGTTGGCTGTGTGCAAAGCATATGCCCTACCTCTGTGCTATCACTCTGGCCTCCTTTATATTCCTTTTATTTTCTTTGTATTTTTTTTGGTACCCCAGGTGGGTTTCCTTTGTATTCTTTTTTTTTTTTTTTTGGTTTATGGGTCACACCCGGCAGTGCTAACGGGTTACTCCTGGCTCTATGCTCAGAAATCGCTCCTAGCAGGCTCGGGACCATATGGGATGCCGGATTCGAACCACCGACCTTCTGCATGAAAGGCAAACACCTTACCTTCATGCTATCTCTCCAGCCCCTCCTTTGTATTCTTTTTTTTGGGGGGGAGCACACCCAGCGGTGCTCAGAAGTTCCTCCTGGCTATCTGCTCAGAAATAGCTCCTGGCAGGCACAGGGGACCATATGGGACTCTGGGATTTGAACCAACAATCTTGGGTCCTGGATCGGCTGCTTGCAAGGCAAACACTGCTGTGCTATCTCTCTGGTCCCTCCTTTGTATTCTCATGTCAAGGATTCCATGCTCATTTGTAACTATGATCAAGAAATTCTATCTCTTGCCAATTCATTAGCTCTTTAGAGAATTCAACTACTTGATCCAAAGATTGAAAATGAATTTGGAGTGTTTCTGCTGCCTTTAGTGGCCTCAGAGTGCCTGTCAAATCAATTTTCTCATAAAGGAAAGCTTTAAGTTCTGGCTAACATATCTCATTTATTTAATTCTTTGTTTTTAATTATTTATTTGGTTTTGGGGCCACACCTGGTGGCGCTCAAGGGTTACTCCTGGCTCTGTGCTCAGGAATTGCTTCTGGCAGTACTCAAAGAAACCATATGGGATGCCAGGGATCGAACCTGGATCGGTGCAAACGCCCTACCCGCTGTTCTCTCTCTCTCTCCCCTCTCTTCTCTCTCTCTTCTCTCTCTCTCCCTCTCTCTCTCTCTCCCCTCTCTTCTCTCTCTCTTCTCTCTCTCTCCCCTCTCTTCTCTCTCTCTTCTCTCTCTCTCCTCTCTTCTCTCTTCTCTCTCTCTCTCTCTCTCTCTCTCTCTCTCTCTCTCTCTCTCTCTCTCTCTCTCTCTCTCTCCCCCCCCTCCCCAACTAACATACTTTAAGGCAGACAGAGAGGCCAGAAAGACAAAATCGGGACTAGGGCACTTGTCTGCACATGGACAACCCCAGCTGGATCTTCCAGCATCGCATATGGTTTCCCCCAGCCAGCCATTAGTAATCCCTGAGCACATAGACAGGAGTAACCCTGAGCACAACTGGGTGTAACCCCACCTGCCACCTAAAAGAAGCCTCCCAATGTATGAGCCATCTCAAAGGAGTGATAACAGGAGGAGAAGCTAGAAATGGAAAATAGGAGGGGAGGGGCCCGGAGAGATAGCACAGCTGTGTTTGCCTTGCAAGCAGCCGATCCAGGACCAAAGGTGGTTGGTTCGAATCCCGGTGTCCCATATGGTCCCCCGTGCCTGCCAGGAGCTATTTCTGAGCAGACAGCCAGGAGTAACCCCTGAGTACTGCCGGGTGTGGCCCAAAAAAAAAAAAAAAAGAAAATAGGAGGGGAAAAAAAGAGCTGAGACAAGTATTTGGAAGAACTGAGATGAAGCAATAGGGAAAGGTAACGTTGCCTTTGATACCTTGTTATCAGCATCTCATTTGCCAGGAAATGTAAAGCCTTTACACTTAGCTAAGATGTCCAATGCCTCTTACTAGTCAAGGGAAAGTTTTTTTCCCTGGCAAAGCTAATTTTCATCAACTTAGTGCCCTAGTACTGCCCTCTAGTGACTAAATAAGGCAATTTCTGGGCATTTCACCCAAACCTGAATTTTGCCAGGTTTTTTTTTTTTAATAATCCCAATTCTATTTGTTTCTCCTTACGGTCAGGAGCATTATGTATGTTAACAAATGTTAGTAGCGTAGGTAGATTTTATTTTTTTAATTTTCCTACTTGATTTTTTTTTTTGGTTTTTGGGTCCCACCTGGCAGCGCTTCTGGCTCTATGCTCAGAAATCGCTCCTGGCAGGCTCGGTGGACTATTTGGGATGCCAGGACTTGAACCACCATTTTTCAGCATGCAAGGCAAACACCCTACCCCCATGCTATCTCTCCGGCCCTTTCCTACTTGATTTTTTCTTTTTCTTTTTTGGGCCACACCCGTTTGATGCTCAGGGATTACTCCTGGCTAAGCACTCAGAAATCGCCCCTGGCTTGGGGAGACCATATGGGACACTGGGGGATCGAACTGGGGTCTGTTCCTTGGCTAGCGCTTGCAAGGCAGACACCTTACCTCTAGCGCCACCTCACTGACCCCCCTACTTGATTTTTAAGGGAACATTCATTCTTACTACACGTTTCTTATAGTGTAAGAGCCTAATTAGATATATTATATATTGGGCCGAAGCGATAGCACAGTGGATAGGGCTTTTGCCTTGCATGCAGCCAACCCAGGTTCTATCCCCAGCATTCCATGTGGTCTCCCAAGCCTGCTAGGAGGGATTTCTGAAGTGCAGAGCCAGGAGTAACCCCTGACATCGCTGGAAGTGACACAAAAGACAAAAAAAAAAAAAGAAAAAAGAAAAAAAAGAAAGAAAGAAAAAGGATATATATTATATACAAAGAATCCTGGGAAGAGGGGGCGGAGCAGTGGCACAAGCAGTAGGGCATTTGCCTTGCACGCGCTAACCTAGGATGGGCCGCAGTTCTATCCCCCGTCGTCCCATATGATCTCCAAGCCAGGAGTGATTACTGAGCACATAGCCAGGAGTAACCCCTGAACGCATCACCCGATGTGGCCCAAAAAGAATCCTGAAAGTAAAGTCCTTTACTTTCTTTCTTTTTTTTTTTTTTTGTTTTTTGTTTTTTGTTTTTGGGTCACACCCATCGGTGCTCAGGGGTTACTCCAGGCTGTCTGCTCAGAAATAGCTCCTGGCAGGCACGGGGGACCATATGGGACACTGGGATTTGAACCAAACACCTTTGGTCCTGGATCGGCTGCTTGCAAGGCAAATGCCCTGTGCTATCTCTCCAGCCCCTTTACTTTCTTCTTAGCTTTGTTTTAATGCCACTCCTAGTGATGCTCAGGGTTTCCTCCTGGCTTTGCATCCTGGCAGTGTTTGGTGGACTCTCTAGGATGTGGGGATCAAACATCTTGCAAGCCAATGTACCCCTTCTCCTGTACTATTATTCTGGCCCCTATTTAAAGGTTGAAATAAACTCACACTTGCTCTTCAAGCTGGGGTTCTCCCTTGGATATGGTCCCACCCAGAAAGTCAGCTGGGAGCGCCTTGCTGGCTGTAGGTGGATCCTGGCTGAAGGAAAATTTGTCATCTGCGATCTCCACAGGGCTGTCCTGACTCAGCCACCAGCTCCAGGCTTTCCCAGTGTATTGCACAAACTTTGCAGCATCCTATGTAATGCATCTTCTGCTCCTCCCTTGCACCACCTTGCCCTCTGGAGATTCTCACTGTTAGAGACTTTCCTTTTTCTCAGCAATAAACCTGACTATTCCATAAATTGCTTCTGGCTGGAGAAATAATATGCAAAGGGGAGAAGACACTGACGAGTCACATCAAGAGTGACCAGAACCAGAAGGAAGCCTTGAGCACTGCTAAGTGTCCCACCTCACCCCCCCCAACCCAAATACCAATAATCTATGGCCAGAGCCATAGCACAGTGGGGAGGGCCTTTGCCTTGCTTGTGGCCGACCTGGGTTCAATCCCCAGCAACCCATAGGGTCCCCTGAGCCTACCAGGAGTGATTTCTAAGAACACAGCTTGGAGTAACCCCTGAGCACTGCCAGGTATGGCCCAAAATGCAAAACCAGGGGCCGGAGAGTAGCATGGAGGTAAGTCCTTTCATGCAGGAGGTCATCGGTTCGAATCCCGGCGTCCCATATGGTTCCCCGAGCCTGCGAGGAGCAATTTCTGAGCCTGGAGCCAGGAATAACCCCTGAGCACTGCCGGGTGTGACCCAAAACCACAAAAACAAAAACAAAAATAAAAAAAAACAAAAACAAAAAAGTGCAAAACCAAACAAACAAAAAAGATATAGAAGAAGAGGTGTGGAGTTTTCCAATGTCCTTGTGGGCATTTGAGACAGAAGCACGAGTCTTCTACTGTGATGACAACAGTCATGGGTCTCAGGCGAAAGCATTTTCCTGATATTGACTCCTGGGCAGCTAAGAATTAAACTCCATTGGATCCCAGCATATTCAATGTTGACCCTTTTTCATGAATATTTGAATCTTGAATTTTTACATGGATCATTCACAATTGAGCTTTGTGTACACTGAATCTGTGTGAAATATAGTTTTGATTCGTAAATCAACCACACTGCCTCATTTTATATGGCCTGGAATGGTTCATATCTGTTGACGTGATTCTTCTTTGGTTTTTGGTTTGGGGGCCACACCCAGTGATGTTCAGGGGTTACTCCTGCCTCAACACTCAGGAATCACTCCTGGCAATGTTTGGGGGACCCTATGGGTGCCAGGGATCCAACCTGGGTTGGCTGCCTGCAAGGCAAACATCCCACCCGCTGTACTATTGCTCCAGCTTCAGGTGTTCACTTTTGAATACTCCTAGAAACCCCAGTCTCCAGTGTTTGATTTGCAAACTTTGAAGGGAACCTTTGCCTCCACTTACTAAAGATGAAGAACGTGGGCCTGAGCAGTAGTACAGAGGGGAGGGAATTTGCCCTGCATATGATTACTCAGGTTCAATCTCTGGTATGCCATAGGGTCCTCTAAGCACCCCCAAGAGTGATCCCTGAGCACAGGGCCAGAAGAAAACTTTGAACACCACCAGGTCAAAACCAAAACAAACAAGTGACTTGGGTTTGCTGGGGATGGGCAAGAAGAAAACTCCAGCAGTGCTCAAGGGTCATTCCTGGCTCTGTATTCAGGAATCACTCCTGATGGTGCTTGGGATACTCTGGGATACCGAGAACCCAGTAGGCCTTGTGCAAGGCAAACACCCTCCCCACTGTGCTCTCTCTCTCTGGCCCACGTGCAGACTTTTTGAGCTAACTCCCTTGCCCAGTTTTCTCTCTGGAGTATAATTGTTTGGGGGGACTCATTGTGGGGACAAGCGATCATCAGAATGGGAGTACTCATGGACTTGGGGTGATGGGGGCTCCTGGGAGGAGCTCAGAGCCCCTTAGGCTAACTTAAGTGACTCCCCAAGACACCTACTGTGGTGTTTTCCCCCATCATACTGGAACATTCTTTCTGAAGCCAAGTTCCTGTTGCTTCCGTCTCCCAGCAATATGTGTGTATGTGTGTGTGTTTGTGGGGGTGGGGTGTTCGTCAAGGCATTCAGCTCAGGAGAGGCTCCTGTCTCTAATTTTTTTTTTTGCAGTATCGGGGTCCAAATCAGGGTGTCACCCCCAGACTTTGCTCTGCTCCGCCCCCCACCCCCAGACTCATCACAGGCAACAGCCCAACTCCTGGAACACACAAGCAGCTGGTCCTGGTCCTTCTTGGCTTCAAGTCTTTCTTTGCTGCCCTGGAATTAGGAAACAGAGGTAGCCTGCAAGCTCCCTTCTCTCCCTCTGAGCTACCACAGGACCCCCAACTTCTTCCAAGTCTCTCAGACAATGTGGTTTATCTTCCCTTTTGGGGAGCCACTCCTCATAGTGTTCAGGAACCCTATGGTGGTGAGATGCAAACTTAGGGCTCCTATTATGAATGCCAGTGTCTTGAGTGAAATACCAGGCAGTACTCAGGGTTTACTCCTGATGCTGTGCTCAGGGATCATTCCAGGCAGGGCTCAGGGGACCATGTGGGATGCCAGAGATCCAACCCTGTCAGCTTCATGCAAGGCAAGCGCCCTCTTCACTCTACTGCCACTCTAGCCCACCTCACTGTGATTTTTTCAAAAAGATAAATGGATCAAACTGTTTAGGTTCTAAACAACACACAGTTCTGGGAGATATTTGGTTTCATATTTTAAGAATTACATGTGTTTATTGAAGGATAGTATAGGAGTTGTGGTGTTCCCTTGTATGTGGCTGTCCCTCTTTCCTAAAAACTTTCAACTAGTGTAGGAAACTCTTGGTAATAGTCACATAGCATGCAGTGACAAAGATTCAGAGGATATAAATTTGTCCAACGCTGATTTATATATTGTAACCCTAGTAAATTGTCCCCTTGAATGGTCCCAATAGACTTATTTGGCTATATGAGCCATTTTCTTTAAAGAATCCTTAAAAAAAAAAAAAGCTTTCCTAGGGCCAGAGAGGTATATAGTGGGAGGGGCATTTGCTATGAATGTGACCACCCCAGTTCGATTCCCACCCAACATCCCATATGGTCCCCGAGCACCACCCGGAGTGATTCCTGAGAGCAGAACCAGGAGTAAACCCTGAGGGCCACCAGAACATAAACAAGGACAAACAAAAGCAGATTTCCAGTTTAAGTAAAAATGGGCAAAGTTCCCCAATGTAAGTAAGTGATACTGAGGATTTCCTTCTTGACTCCCCAGATAATGAGGACTGAGCACCCCTTCCTCTCAGTGGCCAGAGCTTGACCAAATCCATCTCCTTCTCTGGAGTTGCATGGCCATGACAGCACCTGTACCCCAGAATGGCATCAGCTCTCATCTGTGCCCTAGACTCACTATACCAGCCCTCTTTGAGCTGGAGAGGCAGAAACCAGACATAGGAACACCAGCACAGTGTCAGCCTCCAGCAAACACTGGATGTCCCTGAAGTTCTGGCAGCACCAGAAGAAAATTTGAATTCTCATGGGGCTAGAGAGATAGCACAGCAGTAGGGCATTTGCCTTGCATGTGGCCAACCCAAGACAGACCTGAGTTTGAGTCCCTGAGCCTGCCAAGAGCGAGTTCTGAGCACAGAGCCAGGAGTAACCCTGAGTGCTGCCAGGTGTGGCCCCTCCCCCAAAAGAAAATTTGACTTCTCAGAAGCTAGAGATAGAAGAATGGGTTGTTTGCCTTGCGCATGGCCAAAACCAGTTTGGTCCACAGTACTGCACATTAGTCCTCTGAGCACTGCCAAGAATAATCCCTGATGGGGGCTGGAGAGATAGCATGGAGGTACGGCATTTGCTTTGCATGCAGAAGGTTGGTGGCTCGAATCCCGGCATCCCATATGGTCCCCCGAGGCTGCCAGGAGCGATTTCTGAGCGTAGAGCCAGGAGTAGTCCCTGAGCGCTGCCGGGTGTGACCCAAAAACCAAAAAAAAAAAAAAAAAAATCCCTGAGAACAGAGCCAGGAATCAACCCTGAGCACTGCTGGGTGTGACCCCAAAAGTGAAACTAGGTAAGAGCAGTTGCAGTATCAAACTGTTCTTGGTAAGGACGTTTTTTCTTCTTTCAACATTTAAATCCATTTCACTCAAAACCTTTCCCATTAACTGAACTCTTTTTTTTTTGGAGGGGGGGTTATTTTTTTTGTAATATCTTTAAACACAGTTGATTCCAAACATGTTTGTAGTTGGGTTTCAGTTATAAATAACTGAATTTTTTTTTTTTTTGCACAAACAGCAAAGGAACAGAACTTCTTATGGCCCCCATATGCACCAATAACACCACGTGGCATTGCTTCTTATTTGCATAGGCACATTAAAATGGGAAAATACTATACATACAAATAAGATCCTATCTAATAGAGATTGGAACACACAAATCTTGTAGTGCAAAGGGACCTTACACCCTGAACATTGACATAACGACCTGGCACAGACCTCAGAAGAAAGGGCATAATCCATTCTCCCCTGAACCAGGGAAGCCATCCACGAAACATCCAGGCTGGTCTATAACATCACCTGGAAGCAATCTTCTACCACAGAAGACCTACACTGCTCAGACTTCGACCTGCTCAAAAGAGACTTCCCTTAACACTGAGAAGACTTAACAACAACAACGACCTGCTTACAGGACAGGGCTCCCTGCATTGCCCTTTGATTGTGAGGTGAAAGGAGAGGATGCTCCACATCCTGACTTCAATGTAAGATATGCAGATTCCAGGATCTTTAATAAAGAAACATGATACCAACAACAGAGACTGTGTGAAAAATAAAAGTGTGTTGGCACTACAGACAGTGTATTGAATTGGACGATCTAGATTGCCTGGAGCCTAGAGTTGGTCTTGTGCCAGGAAACTTCAGGGGTCTGGTCTCTTTGTACTTAGGCCAAGGTTATTTCTTTCCATGTCCCTCATATTTTGGTGGGCCTATGCAAACAACAATTGCCACTCTAACACCATTCTTACTGTGCTCCTTTGACTCTAATCCTTAAAAAGAACTCACTTAAAATTTGAGGTTAACTTAAGCTAATATGCATGTATATGGAAATGTAAGAAAATACTATGCCTGTAATGTTTAAGGAGTTATGTAAGTTTTATGGCTTTAGATTGCCTTGTGTACTGTTAAGGAATATTATAATGTGTTACAATCTGGGGACTTGAGGGACAAAGTAATTGTACATGGATTCTGTCTTATTTATCTTAATGTTCTTTGGCTGAAATTTCAAAGTTAAGATATCAGCAAGGGGACTTCTGAGAATTATGTTATGGGTGATTGTCCTTCCACTGTAACTTTACCTTGTCCTCTTTCTTTGCACCCTTGTTCTCATAATTATAAATAAAAATTAAAAGAAAAAAAGTAACATTCAGGGGCCGGTGTGGTGGCGCTAGAGGTAAGGTGTCTGCCTTGCCAGCGCTAGCCTAGGTCGGACCGTGGTTCGATCCTCCGGCGTCCCATATGGTCCCCCAAGCCAGGAGTGACTTCTGTGCGCACAGCCAGGAGTAACCCCTGAGCATTATCGGGTGTGGCCCAAAACCAAAAAAAAAAAAAAGGTAACATCCAAGGGCTGGAGAGATAGCACAGCCGTAAGGCGTTTGCCTTGCATGCAGAAGGTCGGTGGTTCGAATCCTGTCATCCCATATCGTCCCCCAAGCCTGTCAGGAGCGATTTCTGAGCTTAGAGCCAGGAGTAACCCCTGAGCATTGCCGGGTGTGACCCAAAAACCAAAAAAAAAAAAAAAACAAAAAAACCAAAAACAAAACAAAACAAAACAAAACAAAATAAAAAAAAGTAACATCCATTGTTAGAAACTCTGAAGTAGTTTTTACTTTTATTTTCAAAGGGAAAGGAAATAGATTAAAGCTAATAGGAGCAGGAGCTGGTAGTATAGCAGGTAGGGCACTTGTGTGGGACACAGCTGACCTGGGTTTAGTCCTCCGAGTCCCAAATAGTCCCTAGAGCCCCACTAGGACTGAGCCTTGGGTATAGAGATAGGAGTGAGCCTAATCACAGCCCCCAAACCAAAACACATAAAATAAAACTGGTAATAAGGGAAGACAAAGAAAAAGGAATAACTTTAGCTGGATTACAACTAATGTGCATTCAAGGGAAGCCAAAGCAAAGTGAAAAATCTATTTTTTTTTACCAATGGCTAGAGACAAATAAAGGACTTCACACCCTTGCATTTATTTTTTTTTCAATTGTAGGATTATTTTTCTAACAACTGCAGAAAAAGATTTTTTTTCTAAGTGCAAAAGTAAGTACATTTATTTCAAATGTGGGCAAAAATATCAATATAAAAATCTTTTAAGAAATCAAAATAGGGAGGAGGGAGATTTGGGACATTGGTGATGGGAATGTTGCACTAGTGATGGGTGGTGTTCTTTACATGACTGAAACCCAACCATAATCATATATGTAATAGGTTAAAAAAAAAAAAAGAGTTCCCACAACAGCAATAAAATTAGCTCTCTTAAAAAAAAAGAAAAAAGAAGAAATCAAAATAGGGGCCTGGAGTAATAGCACAGTGGTAGGGTGTTTGCCTTGCACTTGGCTGACCTGGGATGAACCTGGGTTCAATTCCTGGCATCCCATATGGTCCCTTGAGCCTTCCAGGAGTGATTTCTGAGTGCAGAGCCAGGAATAACCCCTAGCTTCAAACTTTTACATCCATGTTTATAGATATCGGCTTTTATTTATACATTTTATCTGTGGCTGAAGTTCCTATAGAAAACACTTTTTAAGGAGCCAGAGACATAGCATGGAGGTAAGGCACTTGCCTTGCAACCAGCAGGTTGGTGGTTCGAATCCCAGCATCCCATAAGGTCCCCTGAGCCTGCCAGGGGTGATTTCTGAGCATAGAGCCAGGAGTAGTCCCTGAGCACTGCCGGTGTGACCCAAAAACAGAAAAAACACTTTTTAAGTCAAGTGAAAGCGTCAAGCCCATGTTCTCCCTTGAACATGTTTCTCACTGGCTTCCTTCCACTCAGAGAAACGTGTTCTCTCGCCAACATGTACTTGTCTCCCTTCACACACACACACACACACACACACACACACACACACACACACACACACACACACACACACACACACACGGTGAAATCGCCAGTCTTGGAAGTAGGTCAACAAAGGATTCCTGCACTGTTCTGAGGACAAAGTTCAGATAGGACCTGTATGGCCCCAGCTGCTTTTTGCTTTGCTTCCCTCCTGGCTGGACCTCAGGAACAGATAGACACACACACATTCCAGGACTACAGAGGACAGAGGGGTGCCGCTTTGCACACACCTGAGATCAATTTCCTGAATCCCACATGGTCCTTCAAGCCGTAGAGGAGTGATCCCTGGAATATCCCATGAATAAATACTGAGCAGTCAGTGTGGCCCAACCTTTTTAAAAATGGAATGGAAATTTCTCAATTTTGTACCACCAAACCAAACCAGTCTCAGGATATCAGTATTTCCTATCTTTCTTCAGTTTTCTAGATTGTAGATTCAACCACACACCCCTAGGGGATGATTTGCTATTTGAGACAACTCAGCCTAGAGTACAAAGCTCGAAGAAACAGAAAAAAAGCAACTGCTGTGACTCACACGGAGGGAGTGAGCTTTGTATGTTATATTGTGGTCACTTGGAAAAACAGGCGTTTGCCTTGCAAGCAGCCGATCCAGTACTTAAGGTGGTTGGTTCGAATCCCGGTGTCCCATATGGTCCCCCGTGCCTGCCAGGAGCTATTTCTGAGCAGCCAGCCAGGAGTAACCCCTGAGCACCGCTGGGTGTGGCCCCAAAAACCAAAACCAAAACCAAACCAAACAAAAAAACACGGGGTTGGAGCAGTGGTGCAACGGTAGGGCATTTGCCTTGCACGGCTGACCTAGGATGGGCCACGGTTCGATTCCCAGCATCTCATATGGTCCCCCAAGCCAGGGGTGATTTCTGAGCACATAGCCAGGAGAGACCCCGAGCATCACCGGGTGTGGCCCAAAATCTAAAAAAAAAAAATAAAAAAGAAAAAAAAAGCATTAACTCTGCTGCAGACTGAGGGGTGACGGTACAGGGGGCTGGGGGAGGGTATGTGCCTTGCATGCAGCTAACCTGGCTCCAATCCTAGGTACTCCAGCTGTGTTTCCCAAGACCCACTAGGAATCATCTCCAAGGGCAGAGCCAAGAGTAAGTTAGTTCCACGCATTGCCAGGTGTGACCCCCAAACAAATAGGTGCCTGAACTCTGCAACTGTAGGGAATTATGTCTTGAACCCATTTCCATTTCTTCACCTGAAAATGAAGTCCTACGAAAGGAGTGAGCAGAACCCAGCTTGGATCTTTCTTAAGCTTAGGATTCAATGGAGGGTGGGGGGCTCTTCCGGATGACTTGTCTGCAGAGACAAAGATTTTCTCAAGCTCCTAAAGCCTGTTCTCTGCTACACCCAAGGTGTCTCCCGGGATCAATAATTCAAATGTAAATAATTGCTGTAGAAAAACACGTTTTACATCGTCACCTCCTCCATCAACTCTACCATATCAAAAAGTTTCCACAATTTATTTTTAGGGTCAGGGATGTAGCTTAGAGCTTAAACCTTTTTTTTTTTTTTAAGACTTTATAAACTTGCCAATTTAGGAAATTACTAGATCACCTAATTACATTGCAGAAATGTATTTCTTCTATGTGATACTTTTGGGGGGTCACACCTGGTGGTGCTCAGGGGTTACTCCTGACTCTGCTCAGAGATGGCTCCTGGCAGGCTCTGGGGACCCTATGGGATGCCATGATTCAAACCACCATCAGTCCTGGCTTGGCTGTGTGCAAAGCAAATGCCCTACCGCTGTGCAATCTCTCCAGCCCCTCTATGTAACACTTGACTTTTCTGTCATCATTATCTGACTAAAAACATTTTAAGCACAAGGAGTAATTTAAAGTGCTTTTATAATACAATCAAGTTTGTTTCCCAAGGTAACCCCAAAATTAGCCTTTAGTATCCAGTTCAACAGCTTCAGAAAAATAACTGATATTGGGCCGGGCGGTGGCGCTAAAGGTAAGGTGCCTGCCTTGCCTGCGCTAGCCTTGGACGGACCGCGGTTCGATCCCCGGTGTCCCATATGGTCCCCCGTGCCTGCCAGGAGCTATTTCTGAGCAGACAGCCAGGAGTAACCCCTGAGCATTACCGGGTGTGGCCCAAAAATCAAAAAAAAAAAAAAAAAAAAAAAAAAAAAAGAAAAATAACTGATATTGGGGCCACATCCTGTTGTGCTCGCGGTTTACTCCTGGCAGGGATCGCTCCTGCTAAGGCTTGGGGGACTAACAGGCAGTGTTGGTGATTGAACTCTGGTGGGCTGCGAGTGCCTTACCAATTGTACTTACCTTTCCAGCCCCCAAAGAATCCTTTTTAAAGGTAACCTAGTAAAACTAAAATGATTCTTTCAAGGTCATTTTTGAATTTTACTCTGTACTTATCACTATTATTGTTCTGTGTACAACATAGGATAAAGCCAGAAAAGAAAACATCTTTTGGTTCAAGACAAAAACATCTTGAACCAGTTTGAAGAGGGGAATGATAACTGCCACCAGATTAAAGTGAAGCACGGGAAGACTTATAAAATGATTTCACATCTGTAAAGAATGTCCCAGCAGAAATAGGCCCTTTGAACACTGCTTGCTCTAGTTTTCTCAGTAGCCCAAGATGTTTACACACACACACACCCTATAGTTCCAAATCTGCCATTTATCCATCTGGAAAACAACCTGGTTGTAATTGACAATAAACAATTGGAAGGAACTGGTCTGACTTGGAAGGTGGGGTATAGCTAGGTGAAAAAAACACAACTTCTTGAAAAGGTAAAATAGCTTAAAGCATTTAATATCTAAACAAATCAATTTGTTAATAGTAGTCACAAAATATGCTCAATATAGAAACCCACATTTATGTCTTTAAGAAAAAGTGTAAATTGTTTTACATCAAAACATAAATTAACCCACTTAAAGAATCTGCAGTGCCAAAATTATGGTGCATTTCAAGCAACTTCAGGATAAAATAACCTTAAGTAATTTATACTGCTTTATATCTAAAAATGCTTACAACTTCTCATAAAAATAGCCTGAAGCAACTATTTTTTTTTTTATTCCTTAGCAGACATCCAACAGTACAGGCAACGTTCTTAACAGCCTTAAAGATCACGGACTTCCAGACATTCAAATACTATGGTCCCCTTTTCTTTGAGGTTGCTGAAGTGAGGGAAACAAAGCATGGTAGACAACTTAGGACATTTTCACCAAAGTAGAAAAGTTTCCAACTACAGAGCTACACATCGTACCTATGAATCATTAAAAATAGAAGACTGTGTTCTTCGGCCAATGCAACAGTATACACGGCTTCGTGCATATCTTTTATTTACCATCATTTGTAAATTTACAACGTCCATGTGAAGAGAATTAGAATGTAAATTTTCCTGCAAAACTGGAAAAAAGCAATACAAAATTTGTGAAAGCCTATGTTCATTTTATACAAAAGAAGCCAGTTTTTCTCTTCCAATGCCAAGTCATGTGTGCAGTGACATTAGGGACACATTATAGTAACTCCTGGGGATGCTTTAACGCCGGAGGCAAGTTGACAGGCCTCGATTCTTCATCCAGGAGTACTAGGTCCTCAATCTCACTACCTCTGTATTTCCGCTTACAAATTTTTACCACCACCTTTTTCTTGAGAAACAACTTCAATGCTTCTCTCGAAGCAACCGCTTTTGCATTTTCTTTGCTTTTTCCACAGCCTGTGCCCAAGTACACAGACTTGCACCTCAACTCACAAACAATACTTTCTTGAGAGCTCTTATTTTGAGGCAAGTCTGCTAGTTCTTTTAGTGGGACGAAAAACACATCCAGGGTCGCTTTCAAAGCCTCAATAGCGGCATTTAGGAGCTCCCCATGATTCACAGTGGGGCTAAAGCCACCGACAGCCACCAACTTCCATGCCACCGTTTTATACAGTCTGTTGAAAAAAGGCTGCTTCTGCTTCACGTCTTCGTTGGTTAACTTGCGACAGGAGAATCGGACAGAACTCTCGCTGGGCTGGGAAGTACTTTTGGAAGGCAACTGTGACGTGCTAGTCTGCGAGGTACTCTTGGAGGCTAGCTGGGACACACCTGCTAAGGAAGTGCTTTTGGAAACCAGAGAGGACGTCTGAGAACTGCTCTTGGAAGCCAACAGTGAAGCAGCTACCTGGGAAGTGCTTTTGGAAGCCAGCAGTGGATTTGTAGAGGGGATGCTCTTGGGGGTTAGCAGCGACGTACCCACGGAGGAACTGTTTTTAGAAACTGATGGTGCAACACTTGCCTCTGAACTAGGTTTGGCAGCTAACCCACTGGAAACAGTCTCAGGACTGGGCTTAGAAGACAACAGCGGCAGCTCAACTTCTACACGCCCAGAGGCGCCCAGCAAGGGCACCTCTATCTCTGACAGGCTTGAAGAGGTGGCCAGGGCTGAGCCCTCCAGAGCACTCCTTTTCGGTGAGCCACTAGCTGGCCGGTTATCACTGGGTTGGCTCAGGTGACTGTTCACACTTAATTTCAACAAGGAACTCACAAAGGCAGCTGACCCAAGCTTGCCTGGGGCTTCAGAGTCAGCTTTCCCAGATGCTGCTGTCACCTGAGAGGAAGCACTGCCACTCGGGGTGGTCCCAGTGTGACCCCCGTCTTCGGTGCTGCCGCTCTGGGCTGAGTTCCCATTCTGTTCGCTCCCGCTTCCGCTCCGTTCTGGCTTGGCAGATGCCAGGACACTGGTCGAGCTATTTTCCTGGGGCGCTGATGCACTTTCTGTTTTGGCAGAAATTTTTGCTTGGTTCTGTTCAACCGCAGAACCTCCTTTTCCCTCTAAAATTCGTTTCTTCGGTGTCTCTTCTACCCCTTCTGCAAAGAAGGAAAACAACAAGTGACCAAGTAGGCCTTGGATGGCAGCTGCACATTTATGCGATACTCATTCAAATAAGTGTACAAAGCAAGAGTATTTCTGGGTTAATCATTACTTTAAAAAATACAATAAAAGGTAGCCGGGGAGATAGCATGGAGGTAAGGCGTTTGCCTTGCATGCAGAAGGACAGTGCTTTGAATCCCAGCATCCCAGTTGGTCCCCTGAGCCAGCTGGGAGCGATTTCTGAGCTAGAGCCAGAAGTAACCCCTGAGTGTTGCCGGCTGTGACCCCAAACCAAAACAAACAAACAAAAGAATACAATAAAAATTTGCGAGCGAGGAAGCTACATCAATCTCAGCAGAGCCACAAAAACACGAAACAGAACACAGACCTCTACTGTTAAAAAAAAAAAAAGGTAGCTGGGGGGGGGGGGAGATAGCAAAGGGGCAGGAGATAGAGTACAGCAGGTAGGGCAAGGAGCTTGCCTTGCAGGCAGCTGACCAGGATTTTTCCCTTGGTACCCACCCTCCAGAGCACTTCCAGGAATGATCCCAGAATGCAGACCAGGAGTAAGCCCTGAAGACCCATGGGTTGTAAAACCCCCCACCCCAAAAGAAAACACCACATTTTTCAAAACAGCACAGCCAGCCAGCAGGAGACACTTCAAAAACTCTCAAGCAAAGCCAATCAGCAAATTCAGAGCGCCTCGCACGCACGCACGCAGACACACACACACCCATTAGGTTTGAGCATGGCAACTCGATGAACAACAACATTGACCAATGCTAGCTTGGTTGTTTTGTTTTAAAGAGGAGGGGGGGGGATTAGTTGCAAGGAGAGAGAAGTGGGGGTGGGGTGGGAGAATCACAGCAAACTTATGATCTAAACTCCTATGTATGTTCACAGCTATGATCTGCTAACCATTGCTACTCGAAATCCCTCTTTTCTTCACCTTGGCAACCAGTTCGTCTCGGGTGGTATGGGTTGGCGCATCTGTCACTGTGATGCCTGCAGCCATACTAAGTATTTTATCCATAACTTTTGGAGGGTACCTGCGAGCGGGAGGAGAGAGAGAGAGGGAAAAAAAGACACTTTGTTAAGCACACGAGAGGAGGTGGGGCGGCGGGGTGCAAGCACCGGAACCCCTTGCACCCCGTCTCCGGCAGCTTTCGGTTTCCGGGCTCCTCCTCCCGCCAAGGTCCCCCGCGGAGAAGGAAGCTGCGGAGCGCGCGGGGCCCCGCTCACCGGCACCCCAAGAAGACGTGGTTGGCCCAGGCCAGGGAGAAGGACACGAGCTGCTGCAGCTGCCGCCGCCGCCGCCGGGCCCCGCTCTCCGCCTCCTCGCCGGCCGCCGCGGAGGCCGCGTCGCCTTCGCCCTCGCCGCCCTCGCCCTCGCCGCCGTCGGCCGGGACCAGGTCGCCGGCGTTGCGGAGCAGGAACTCGCGCCGGTGGCGCCACTGCTTGTCCGTCTCGCCGTCGCCGCGCAGCGCCTCCACCCAGGCGGCCGCCCGCGGGTGCTGCCGCAGGTAGTCCGACACGTCCTGCGCCATGTTGGGCCCGCGCGGCGCCGAGACGGGGACACGGGGACGGACGGACGAGCGGCCCTGGGAGTCGCTGCGGCCTCTCCGGAGAACGCCCCTCTGGAGGGGCCGGCGCCGCAAACAACAGCGCCCCGAGCCGCCGCACCACCCACTTCCGCCCGCCGCCGCCGCCCGCCCCTTTATAACCTCGGCCGCGCACGCGCTGTGCTTCCGGCGTCCGCCGTCGCTCCCAGGATGCTTTGCGACGCCTCCGGCGGCGGCGTCGCTTCAGCCGCCGCCGGCTCTTTTACAACCTCAACTGCGCACGCGCCGTCCTGCCGGAGCGCACCGTCGCTCCCAGCATGCTCTGCGGCGCCCCAGACGCCGTCGTCGCCTCGGCCTCAGCCGCAGCCGCCGGCCCTTTTTATAACCTCGGCCGCGCACGCGCCGCCGCTCCCAGCATGCCTCGCGGCGCCTCGGGCCGCAGCGCCTGAGCCGCCGCCGGGGCCGCCCCGACGCTGCGTCCCTGATGGGCTGTGGGATGAGACGCGGACGAGGCCGAGCGGACGCGTCGCCCGCCGCTCCAAGTCACTTTACTGCGGCGCCCCTTCTGGCTCTCGCGAAGCTCCCCTCGCCCGCCGCGGCGTTCCAGCTCGGCTTTGTGACGCCCCGGGCCTCCGCCCCAAGAGACCAAGCGGGTGGCGGGCGAGTCGAAGGGCTTGCAAGGGAAAAAGACTTCGCGCCCGTTTTTGTTGTCCCTCCCGCTTGCAGCTTTCTTTTTTATTGATTGATTTTGGGTTTTGGTTTTTGGGTCACACCTGGCCGCGCTCACACACTTTTTAAGGAGAACGCTTCTAATGTGTTCAGTGACAAATTGCACAAAAAAGAATAAAGCCCCTGGTCGGGCAACACACACACACACACACACACACACACACACACACACACACACACACACACTTAAGGAGAATGCTTCTAATGTGACAAATTGCACAAAACAGAACAAAGCCCATTTCAGTCAACAAATGTGCACGCTTTGGGCTTCAAAATATTTGAATCGGCGTAAATGAACCCAAAAGAATGACTGTTTGGCTATGATGAATAATTGGGGTGTGTAACCATTGGTAAGACTTTATTATTTTGGACAAGTAATGCCGCTTTTCTGCCATTCTTCAACAGGCTGCTTAAAAATGAGGCGTATACTTACCTGTCAGGGGCGATACCATGATCACGAAGGTGGTTTCCCCAGGGCGAGGCTCACCCAGTGCACTCCGGGTGTGCTGACCCCTGCGATTTCCCCAAATGTGGGAAACTCGACTTCATAATATGTGGTAGTGGGAGACTGCGTTCGCGCTCTCCCCTGAAAAAAAAATAAATTTGAGACATGGGGCAAGCCTGCGTTTCATCTCCATATGGTCTCATCTTCTTGTGGTCCCCCGTACCGCCCGGATGTGGCCCCAAAATCAAAGAAAAAAAATTATACAGAAATTTTAAGAGCTGGAATTTGGTCTACTTTTGCCCTCCTAGACTTCATTTTTAGAGAAAGGATTGCAGTGGCAAGAAAGTTGTACTACTGGTGAAGAGCAGTGTACATTCTGTAACTGAAACCCAACTATGAACATTTCTATAACATTGGTGCTTAAAGAAATAAAAAAAAAACATGCAAAAATGTAAATATAGGCACATGATTAAAAATAAATATAAAGGATTGTAGAAAGGGCCGGAGCAATAGCACAGCAGTAAGGCGTTTACCTTGCGTGTGGCCCACCCGGGTTCCATCCCCAGCATCCCATATGATCCCCGGAGCTTCCAGGAGCGATTTCTGAGTGCAGAGCCAGAAGTAACCCTGAGCACCGCCGGGTGTGGCCCCAAAACAAAACAACAGAAAAAAAAAAAAAGATTACAGAAAGCCTGCCAGTTCAAAGAGAAGGGAGATTGATATTTGAGATTTTTCTGTCAGCCATTCTTTGGCAAAGGAGAAATAGAAAGTAAAAGCCTTTGTTCACATATCTAGATATGAGAATTTTATTTGGGGGTTGATAATCAAGCCTGACATACAAAGCATGTGCTCCACGAGGAATCTCGACCTGACTCCAGTGTTTGTAATTTTGGGGGAGGGGCACATCTGGCGGCCGCTCAGAACTCGCTCCTAGCAAGCACAGGGGACCATATGGGATGCTGGGATTCGAACCACCCTGTATCGGCAGCGAGCAAGGCAAATGTTCTACTGCCGTGCCCTCTCCGGCCCCATGTGTTTGTAAATTATTTTTTTTTTTTGGTGGTTTTTGGGTCACACCCGGCAATGCTCAGGGGTTACTCCTGGCTCCACGCTCAGAAATTGCTCCTGGCAGGCACAGGGGACCATATGGGACGCCGGGATATGAACCGATGACCTTCTGCATGAAAGGCAAACACCTTACCTCCATGCTATCTCTCCGGCCCCGTGTTTGTAAATTTTTAAGAATTTTATTTTTGGGGCCCGAAGAGATAGCACAGCGGCGTTTGCCTTGCAAGCAGCCGATCCAGGACCAAAAGGTGGTTGGTTCGAATCCCGGTGTCCCATATGGTCCCCCGTGCCTGCCAGGAGCTATTTCTGAGCAGACAGCTAGAAGTAACTCCTGAGCATCGCCGGGTGTGGCCCAAAAACCAAAAAAAAAAAAAAAAAATTAAAAAAAATTTTTTTTCTAGACAGTATAAAATCAATGCAGTCTGAAAGCTGGGATATTCACTTAAAAGAGTTGGGAGACTTGGGGGGCTGGAGAGATATTGGGGTAATGGCTCTTGCCTTGCACACACCTATCCTAGTTTGAATCAAGTGATTCACCCAGTCCTCCCAGGAATGATCCCTAAATATAGCCATGTATGACCCGAAACCCAAAATACCAGAAAACAGATAAGAGAAAAGATAGATGTAGCTTATGAAAACTTTTGCCAGGGCTAGAAAATAGAAATTGTTGATGTCACAGCCTGGATCCTGTGCTCACCCCAAGAAGAATAAACCTTTTTTTGTTTTGTTTTGTTTTTTTGTTTGTTTTTGGGCCACACCCGGCATTGCTCAGCGTTTACTCCTAGCTCTGTACTCAAAAGTTGCTCCTGACAGGCTTGGGGGACCATATGGGATGCCGGAATTCGAACCAGGGTCCATCTTGTGTTGGCCTCATGCAAGGCAAACACCTTATCACTGTTCTATTGCTTCGTTCCCCCCACCCCTTTGCTACTTTGATGAATAAACCTTTTGAGTAACTCAAGGATTATTCAAGGGACCAACTGAATACTGTATTTCACTGTTAATTCCCTACCCTATAATTGTGACACCTGTTTTTCAGGTGTCAACCAAAATTGGTTGATAAGTTTAAGGAAAAATAGCATTATGGGTAGGAGCGATAGCACAGCAGGTAGGGCATTTGTCTTGCATGTAGCTGACTCACACTTGATCCTTGGCACCCCAAATGGTCCTCCCAAAGCCTCGCCCAGCCATCAGTAATCCTTGAACACCAATTCGGTGTGGCCAAGAACCTTCACCTAGAGGTCTCTCTTCTCATGTCTTTGCAAAAATAAAATCTCCAATGATTATATGGTGAAATGTGGTAAGTCCAAGCACTTGTGCTCAAGGATGAATGAGCTTCAAGGATGATGAAGGAAGCTGAGCAGAAAGATCTCTCAATGCCAGGAAGGATTATCAGATTATCAAGAAAGGGCAAGAAGCAGCAGTTTCAAAGACCGACAGTTCTGGGGTGGCTCAATTAGCAGAATGACTTCCTCGTCACCTCATAGCTAAGCGATCAATCTTTTTCTAGCAGTTCTTTAGATTTTTCTTTTTTACTTCCTTTTTCCTCTAGCCATTCTTGAAATGCCTAGTGTAGTCATAGAGGGCTCAACCGAAACCACTTCATCTTTTGAGTCCTCTCCCCCCTCCCCTCTTGTTTTTTGGGTCACACCAGTGATGCTCAGGGATTACTCCTGGCTGTGTGCTCAGAAATCACTCCTGGCTTGGGGGGCCATATGGGACGCTGGGGGCGCTGGGGGATCGAACTGCGGTTCGTCCTAGGCTAGCTCGGGCAAGGCAGACGCCTTACCGCTTGCACCACTGCTCCGGCCCCTCTCTCTTTTTTTTTTTTTCCACTTTTTTTTTATTATGAATTATGAGAACAAAAGATGCAAAGAAAGAGGATAAGGTAAAGTTACAGTGGAAGGACAATCACCCATAACATAATTATCTGAAGAAGTCCCCTTGCTGATATCTTAACTTTGAACTTTCACCAAAGAAAGTTAAGATAAATAAAACAGAATCCATGTGCAATTACTTTTTCCCTCAAGTCCCCAGATTGTAGCACATTATAATATTTCTTAACAGCACACAAGGCAATCTAAAGCCATCAAAATTACGTAACTCCTTAAACATTAGAGGCATAGTATTTTTTACATTCCGGCCCCTCTCTTTAATTTGCCAAGTTTAATTTTTCCTTTAAAAAATTGAGAATTTTAGGCCGGAGAGATAGCACAGCGGCAGGGCATTTGCCTTGCAAACAGCTGACCTAGGACTGACGGTGGTTCGAATCCCCACTTCCCATATGGTCCCCTGTGCCTGCCAGAAGCGATTTCTGAGCACAGAGTCAGGAGTAACCCCTGCGCACTGCCAGATGTGACCCCCCCCCAAAAAAAAAAACCCAAAGTTTAAAATTTTATATTGGGCAAAACACAAATTTGTGCAAATTTGAGTTCTCGATCTAATGAAGACCAACAAGATGTGTTATGTGTCCTCGCCCATCCAGTTTTGAAACTATTTCAAATTTGGGAGGTTTCAGTCTCAACACAGCAAGAGATGAGCTGAGGACAGACTTTGTGTTTTGAAAATTGCCTTTCAAGTTCCCATACAGTTTGACCTTGGTCATCTTACAGATTACCCTGGTCATCAGTTTGAGCCTGGTTCCCCAGGACCTTTGGAAATTAGCTCTGCAAAGGGAACCTTAAGCTTGTGCTTATTACTTTAGTCCTAATCACACGGTTCATCTTTATTGGCTTGGGGCACAAGGGAAGTCCAAGTTTATCAGACTTTCCCCTCAAATCTCTTGGTATTCACAGATGCCTTATGGAAGTTATGTTATAGAAGATTCTAGAGCCTTGCTACACATTGGCTTATGTCAGCATTCAGGTGTCATTTGCCTTCCCAGTTACTACTTGAAATCTTTCAGAGGCTTGATTCTGAACCTGTTGTGTTACTGATCCTACCCTAATCAATAAATGTGCCCCACCCTAGAGTGTGATTTGCTGATAGTATATTGGATTATTTCTTACTTAGTATTCTGCTCCCACCCTAGGTGGTACCTGATTCTTGTGTATAAAAGCAAGGGTCTGAGGAAGGCTGGGGGTCATTCTGGGGCTTTTTCTTCATCCTTATCCATTGAATTAAGTTGTTATCTCCTGAAACTTGACTGCTTATGAATTTTCTTCCCGCCGCTATCCTGAACCTTCAGACCGGCGGGCAGAACAGGGTGGCAGACCCGTGGTCCGAGCTAGAGAAGAAAGACCTCATTCTCCATTCCATCAGCATACAGCCCCATCCAAGGGCTGACTTGCAATATAGAACCAACACAGAGTCCTTAACCAGGAGTGGGAACTGGAGGTGCCTGTGCATTGGAAGGGGCACCCCGTGATCCTGGCTCTAAAGAAAGGTCTCTGATCAGAGTGATAGCACAGCGGTAGGGCATTTGCCTTGCATGCGGCTGCCCAGATTTGTCCTGGGTTTGATCCCTGGCATCCCATATGGTTTCCCAAGCCAGGAGCAATTCCTGATCATTACCAGTATGGCCCAAAAACAACAACAACAAAGAAGGGTCTGGAATTTTAGGAAGGGGAGTTGAGAGAGTTGAGGTTTTCTTTAGTCACTACTGACTTAGGTGAATGCCATCTTTGTCGGGTTTTTGGTTTGATTTGTTTGCCACACCTGATGGTGAGAGGGTTGGTGGCTGTGCTCCCAATGGTGCTTGGCGGACCAGCTGCAGTGCTGGTTCTAACTGATAGTTAGGGTTCTAACTGATGCCAGTCCCTGCAAGCTAAGCACCTCACTTCTGCACTTTATCTTCGCTCATCACATTTTTGTAAGTTGTTGCTTTCAGTAGGTATGGATACTCAAGTTATGCAACAAGTAATTTTGTTTTGTTTTGGGGTCACACCCAGTGGCACTCAGGGTTTACTCCTGGTTCTGCATTCAGGAATCATTCCTGACAGGCTACGGTGAACATATGGGATGCCAGGGATCAAACCCCGGTCAGTCGCATGCAAGGCAAATGCCCTACCCACTGTGCTATTGCTCAGGCCCAAAATAATTTTTATAGGAGTCTTTCTAGGAAGGCATTTGTTTCCATTTTTTCATTTTTCTTTTGTTCTTTTCTCTCTCCTTTTTTTTTTTTCTGAGCCACTTCTGGCAGTGTTCAAGAAACTATTATGAGGGTTCAGAACATGGTTTCAAGAGAAGCACCTTATCCACTGCATTCTCCCTCTGGCTCCTATTTTTTATTTTTGGTTTTGGGGGGCTGGGAATGCTGGAACTCGAATCCAGGCCTTCTGTATGCAAAGTCCCCTGAATCATTTCTTCACTATCTTCAGAGCCACAAGTGTTTCCCATCTGTTCCGCATCCAGGTGCAAATACACAATACAGAGTTCACCCTCCCCACAATGATCAGGGCCACTGAGAACATGTGTAATTGGGGCTGGAGCGAGCATCTACAGGGTAGGGCATTTGCCTTGCATGCCGCTCACCTGGGGTTCCATCCCTAGTAACCCAAGTGCTTTCCCAAGCTTCATCAGGAGTGACCCCAAAACTCAGAGCCCATCTCTCTGGCCCCAAGGATTAGCTTTTAGAAAACCTGAATTCATTTTATTATTTTCCTAATTCATCATCCCTGTTTTTTTCCTATCATTGTTGTGAGGACTGGGGATCACACATGTCCAGCTGTGGTGCTTGCATGGCCTCAGAGACTCCCCATTGTGGTTTCTCTCTATTCACTGGGGCTCATATGCCCACTAGTGTCGAGCCCCCCCCCTGAGTCTTACTCAGTGCTCACACAGAGTTCTTAGTTGTATGGCTCAGTCACACCTTTTTAGGGGAAACCATTCCCAGAAATACTTGGGGGGCCATGAGGTGCTGGCAATGGAAGCCAGGACTCCTAAATGCAAAGCTTGTCTGCTAGCCCTTGGAACCACCTTCCCAGCCCCTCGCCCCATTTTTGGGGTGCTGTTCAACCTGACAGCAGTGCTGCCAGAAGCTGCAGGGCTAGGGATCAAGCCCAAAGAGCAGGATTAGCAGGATGACTCTTGGTGCATGTGAGTCTCCAGGGAGTGGGACTTGTCACCAGATGCTCGAAGGCAGATAGGCCAAGTCCTAGGCCTATTTTTCTGAGGCCTTCAATTAATTTTAAAGAGGAAAAACCAGAGTTTGGCTTCTCACTAACAAAGGAAATTCTGTTTTTGTTTTTGGGCCACACCCAGCAGCGCTCATGGGTTACTCCTGGCTCTGTGCTCAGAAATCGCTCCTGGCGGGGCCTAGAGAGATAGCACAGCAGTGTTTGCCTTGCAAGCAGCTGATCCAGGACCAAAGGTGGTTGGTTCGAATCCTGGTGTCCCATATGGTCCCCTGTGCCTGCCAGGAGCTATTTCTGAGCAGACAGCCAGGAGTAACCCTGAGCACCGCCGGGTGTGACCCAAAAACTAAATAAAAATAAAAATCGCTACTAGCAAGCTTGGGGGACCATATGGGAGACTGGCGATCAAACTCAGGTAGTTCCGGGTCAGCAGTGTGCAAGGCAAATGCCCTACCACTGTGCTGTCAACTCCAGCCCCTGCAAGGCAATTCTGATGCTAAACACCTCACTGATAGCTTGTGGTAACACTGCTACAGTTCATTTTCCAGATGGGAGTAGAAGGACTGAAAAGTTTTAGGAGAGAAGGAAATTTAAAATAGATTTTGTTTCTGTGGTGGGGCCACACCCAGCAATGCTCAGGAGATACTCCTGGCGATGCTCAGGGGACCATATGGGATGCCGAAAACAAACCTGAGTCACCACCTGCAAGGCAAATGCCCTCCCTGCTATTCTATAGCTCCAGCCCCTTAGGAACTCAATTCTGGATATTGTGTTGGGGGTGACTCAGAAACTCCTACTTTAGGAGACAGAAGAAAAGACAGCAGGGCACTAGCCTTGCATGCAGCCCCCCCCCCACCCCCGGAATCCCATAGGAGTTCCCAAGTCATAGGATTAAGTCCTGAGCACTGCCAGATGTGACTCAAAAAACCCAGAAACCAAATAAAAACAGAAACTCCATTTCATGGGTGGGGGGACGTTGACCCTGGTTGGAACATTGTATGCCTGCAACTCTGCCATGAGGAACTTTGTAAATTACAGTGCCTTCATAAAAAAGTTTTTGATTAATTAAAAACAAGAAACTTCAATATGGTCAAAATAAAAATTAATAAAAAGGTGAGGGGCTGGAGAGATAGCATGGAGGTAAGGCATTTGCCTTTCATGCAGAAGGTTGGTGGTCCAAATCCCAGCATCCCATATGGTCCCCTGAGCCTGCCAGGAGCGATTTCTGAGCATAGAACCAGGAATAACCCCTGAGCGCCACCGGGTGTGACTCAAAAAACAACAACAACAAAAAAAAACAAAACTCAATAGACGAGTAATTCCTGATTGTGGAGCTAGGAGGAAGCTGAGTATTGCTTGGTGTAGCCCCTCAAACCCATAAATAAGTAAATAAATCAATCGTGCTTTTTTTTTTTTTTTTTTTTTTTTTTGGTTTTTGGTTTTTGGGCCTCACCCTGTGTTGCTTAGGGGTTCCTCCTGGCTGTCTGCTCAGAAATAACTCCTGGCAGGCACAGGGGACCATATGGGACACCGGGATTCAAACCAACCACCTTTGGTGCTGGATCGGCTACTTGCAAGGCAAACATCACTGTGATATCTCTCCGGGCCCCAATCGTGCTTTTTTTTTTTTTTTTTTGTGGTTTTTGGGTCACACCCGGCAGTGCTCAGGGGTTTTTCCTGGCTCCGTGCTCAGAAATCACTCCTGGCAGGCACGGGGGACCATATGGGACGCCGGGATTTGAACTGATGACCTTCTGCATGAAAGGTAAACGCCTTACCTCCATGCTATCTCTCCGGCCCCCCAATCGTGCTTTTTTAAAAAAGAAAATAAACTCCATTTCTCACTTAGCAGGGCACGTTGAACTGCAAGGTGGAAGTGGGTGAGGTTCTGGGAGAGGAAATGGTGTCATGGAAACATGGGCAAGGTATGAGATCATGTTGGCCAAGTGCTCTGGTGCCAAAATCCTTAAAAATTAAAGCACTGCAGAAAGAGTTGGTGTCTTAAGTCCTTTCCCAAAGTTCCAGATGGTGGCTATATGGGAAACCAGCCTTTTCAGTATATTTTTTTCTGTTTTTTTTTCTTTTTTTTTTTTTCCTGTACTTGTACTTTTTTCCCCCCATTTTCCTCTGGGCACAAGTGAAATCTTACAGTGCTCAGGAGCTGCCATGTTAGCACATCACTATTGTGAGAATCTCTTTGAGATAGTTCAAGAAACATCCCTTCCCTTTCTGTGTCTCAGTGCCACAAAGGCCCCAGAGCACTGCTGGGTGTGATACTTGAGCACAAAGTCAGGATTAAGCCAGGATTAAGTCCTGGGTGTGGTTTCCCCCACCCCACACAAATTTTTTGTTTTGTTTTGTTTTGTTTTTGGGCCACCTTCCCGGCCCCACCCCACACAAATTTAAAGGTCCTGGGCAAATAGCTTGTTAGAGTTGCCCACCTGAGTTGGTGCTTAGAGTCAGAGACCACCTCCGATAATGCAAGATGCAAAGGGAGTTTATTTGACTAGTCGAGGTCCAAGTCTCATCCTACCGAGGGAGTCTTGACAAGGACCCTGAGTTAAATCTTCCAGCAGTTTATATAGAGATATACAGGCTTCAACAATTCAAGCATTTCATTGGTTAATACAGTAATATAAGCATTTCATCCACTTGAACAGAAATCACATCAGAAATGACATCATGGTAGGGTGGATGTCCCAACTTATTGCTGATTTAACTTTGTGTGGAGGGCTCCTTATTTGGTGGAACAATCAGACCCACCTAGTTCCTCTTTTTCAGCTGAACCGGGAGCTCTTGTCCTTTAAAGTACATTTTATGATTTTACCTTTGGGCTAACACCCTCTGCCTATGGGGAAGTTATAGAGTGGAAAAATATTTTACAGTGGCTTTACTGGGGGCTTAGGACCACCTTGGTCCTAGGCCCAGGGGGCTTTGGTTCTCACAAGCTCACATAGTATTGTCCTTGCTTGGCATGTGTGTAAGAGCCCAGGTTCAATTCCCTGTACCACACACTCCCCATCCCCACCTCCACAGCACTGCAAGGAGGTGTGGCCCAGAACACCAGGCTGAGCCACCCATCAACCATCTAAGTGCAATAAAAAGTTGAGTGTGGGGCCGGAGAGATAGCACAGAGGTAAGTTATTTGCCTTGCATGCAGAAGGATGTAGTTCAAATTCCGGCATCCCATATTGTCCCCCGAGCCTGCTGGGCACGATTTCTGAGTGTAGAGCCAGGAGTAGCCCCTGAGCGCAGCTGGGTGTGACTCAAAAAAAAAAAAAAAAGAAGTTGAGTGTGTATCAGTGAGAGTGCTCAGGGTCAGGAACTTGCTTTGCATGTGGGAGGTAAGGAATCAGATCCTCAGCTCCATAGACAATAAAATAAATGACACTGGAAGATGGAGCATTGGTCTGGTCTGCGGGAAGGAATGCCAGCTGGTCACAGTATTTGGTCACTTGGGAAACACTTGGGTGCTCCCTGAGGAAGCTGAAGCCCAAAAAGTCCCCTCTAAGCTAGGTTAGGTTGGGGTGGTGTGTGTGTGTGTGTGTGTGTGTGTGTGTGTGTGTGTGTGTGTGTGTGTGGCAAGCTTGGAACTGCACAGCCCAGAGAACAAAGTCAGCTGGACCCAAATGCATTGCCAAAACCACCAAGGTCAAACCTCTGACTTTTGGAACCTGGCCCCCTGCCAGGTTCTGGAAAGGCCCAGAAGGGCCTTGGAACACCCATTCAGGAGTCAGCCCCATTTGGGGCCCTTTCTCTCTTTTCACTTTACAGACTCTCTCTTTGCTTCCTCTCTCCTATTTCTAAAAAAGAAAACGGTTTCACTTCACTCTTCGTTTTCTCAGCAAAGGGAAAAACTCCACTCTGTGCCACCACATCTGGGGGCAATTCAAGGGGAGATGCTGCAGGTTCTATGGTTCCCCTAGCCCTGCCAGGAGTGACCACTAAGCAGAGCCAGCAGTAAGTCCTGTGCTGGCCTTGCACCCTGTACTGCGTAGGGTGTTCGCTTTGCCTATTGATGTGCAGGTGTACCTCAGAGCCTGATGCCAGAAGCGACCTTTGAACAGTGCCTCGACTGTCCTGAAACAAAGACCAGATGGCTAGAACTCCATCCCTACAGTTACCATTTAGCAGAAAGCTTTGAGCCTTCAAGGGGGAACCCCTGGACTCAGAGCTATTCAGAGCCCCTCATAGCTCATTTTGCTAAGAATTGGCTGTGGATTTTTTTTCACTTTTGTTTTTGTCTGTATTTTGAGTGGGAGGGGACACACCCCACCCAGGAGTGCTTAGATGGTGACTCCTGGCTCTGCACACGAAAAATCACTCCTGGTAGTGCTTGGGAGATAATATGGGATGACAGGAATCGAACCTAGTCTGCCATATGCAAGGCAAACACTTTCCCCTTTGTACTTTCTCTCCAACCCCTAATTTATTTATTTATTTATTTATTTATTTATTTATTTATTTATTTTTGCCACGTCCAGCTTGACTCTGTGCTCTGGGGTCACTCCTGGTGGGTCTCAAAGGTCCCAGAGAGCAAACCCTGATCAGCCATGTGCAAGATAAACACCCCACATTTTTCTCTTTCTTCTTTTTCTTTCTTTCTTTCTTTCTTTCTTTCTTTCTTTCTTTCTTTCTTTCTTTCTTTCTTTCTTTCTTTCTTTCTTTCTTTCTTTCTTTCTTTCTTTCTTCCTTCCTTCCTTCCTTCCTTCCTTCCTTCCTTCCTTCCTTCCTTCCTTCCTTCCTTCTTTCTTTCTTTCTTTCTTTCTTTCTTTCTTTCTTTCTTTCTTTCTTTCTTTCTTTCTTTCTTCATTCATTCCTTCCTTCCTTCCTTCCTCCTTCCTCCCTCCCTCCCTCCCTCCCTCCTTCCTTCCTTCCTTCCTTCCTTCCTTCCTTCCTTCCTTCCTTCCTTCCTTCCTTCCTTCCTTCCTCCTTCCTTCCTTCCTTCCTTCCTTCCTTCCTTCCTTCCTTCCTTCCTTCCTTCCTTCCTTCCTTCCCTCCCTCCCTCCCTCCCTCCCTCCCTCCCTCCCTCCCTCCTTCCTTCCTTCCTTCCTTCCTTCCTTCCTTCCTTCCTTCCTTCCTTCCTTCCTTCCTTCCTTCCTTCCTTCCTTCCTTCCTTCTTTTTCGGTTTTTGGTGCCACACCCATTTGATGCTCAGGGGTTACTACTGGCTAAGCGCTCAGAAATTGCCCCTGGCTTGGGGGGACCATATGGGACAGCGGTCTCTCTTTCTTTCTTTCTTTCTTTCTTTCTTTCTTTCTTTCTTTCTTTCTTTCTTTCTTTCTTTCTTTCTTTCTTTCTTTCTTTCTTTCTTTCTTTCTTTCTTTCTTTCCTTCCTTCCTTCCTTCCTTCCTTCCTTCCTTCCTTCCTTCCTTCCTTCCTTCCTTCCTTCCTTCCTTCCTTCCTTTCTTCCTTTCTCTGTCTTTGTCTCTCTGCCTCTCTCTATTTTGGTTTTTGGGTCACACCCAGAGGTGCTCAGGGGTTACTCCTGGCTCTGCGCTCAGAAATCGCTCCTAACAGATTTGGGGGACCATATGGGATGCCGGGATTTTAACCATCATCTATCCTGGATAGGCTGCGTTTAAGGCAAAAACGCCCTACCGGTGTGCTATCTCTCCGACCCCACACTCTGTACTTTCCAGCCCCCCCCTTCTTTTGAATTGTCAATCCTTTGTTTTTGAAGTGGCTTCTCCTAAATTTCTTATTTGGGGGGGGGGTTGGGTGGGCACACCAGGTGATGCTCAGGGTTTACCCCAGTCTCTGTTCTCAGGAATCACTCCAGGCAGTGCTGAGGGAGGGTCCTAGAGGATCATTGACAGGCCAGCCAACCTGCAAGGCAATCTCCTTCCCAACACTACATGTGGTCCCTTGAGCATCTCTTGGCTCAGTTCCAGGAGGACTACTCTGGCCTCTGACCATCACAGGATCCTTTAGGTGGCCGCACCCGGGGGGATGCAGTCCCGACTCACAGGCCTCCCTCATGTGGTTGCCCTGTGGTCCCTACACTTGGCACCGCCGATTAGATGCCTACGACAGAGGGGGACAGGCCAGGGTTCCCTCATTAATGCTCCCAAGCTGGCTTGCTCCCAGCTGGGCAGGCAAGAAGGGAATGCAGGCGCCGTGTTATTAAAAAAAAAAAAAAAAAAAGTGGAAAGAATAGAAAGACACCCCCAGCCCCCCATCAGAGAGGCCTTTGTAACCGCTGGGCCACCGGAACAGAACACCTTTGATAACTCCCTGGGACACTTTCCATATTTCTCCTGTCCCCAGCACGCATGGCTGCAGGTCCAAGCCTGAAACTAGATGACCCGGCTCGCCCGCCCGCCCGCACCCAGGACGCCCTAATCCTGCAGGAAGGAAGTGGCTCTGGTTTCCAGCGCTGCTCCGAGCAATCGGGCCTTTGTTCCGCAGGAGGCTCCGCGCGCGCCCGGGGCTGGGCTCTGGCAGGACAAAGGGCGGATGGATGCGCGGCCGCCGGGCGCTCGCGGCGACGTTCCGCCCCGCGGCCACTGGGTGGCGCTGCAGAGCCGCGGGGGACCCACGCGTGGCGGTCGGGGCCGCAGCGTCCAAGAACGGCCAGACTCAGGCAACTACCCAGTTGGCTTCTCGCTGTTTTATTTTATTTTATTGTTTTATTTTTTATTTAATTTTATTTTTTTATTGGGGAGTGGAGGGAGCACAGCCAGTGATCTCAGAGCTTACTCCCGGCTCTGTGCTCAGGAATTACTCCTAGAGTATGTGAGAGAACATATGGGATGCTGGGCATCGAACCTGGGTCAGCTGCATGCAAGGCACGTGCCCTACCCACTGTGCTATCACTCCGGCCCCTCTCACAATTTTTTTTATTTTTTGGTTGTTGTTGTTGTTTCTGGGCCACACCTGGCAGTGCTCAGGGTTGGTTACTCCTGGCTCTGTGCTCAGAAATCACTCCTGGCAGACTTAGGGGAAACATATGGGATGCCGGGGATTGAACCCAGGTTGACCACGTGCTAGGCAAGTGCCCTACTTACTGTGCTATCGCTCTGGCCACTCTCTATTTTCTTTTATTTGTGGGGGGTTGGGTTGTACCTGGTGGTGCTCAGGGGTTATTGCTGGCTCTGCGCTCAGAAATCACCCCTGGTAGGCTCTGGGGACCCTGTGGGATAACAGGGATTGAACCCGGGTCCTTCTGGGTTGGCTGTGTGCAAGGCAAAGTGCCCTACCTCGGTGCTATCGCTCTGGCCACTCTCTATTTTCTTTTTTTTACCCTTCTATTTTCTTACAAAGAAAGAATAAGTGTTTGTTTCTTTTATTTTTATTTTTATTAATTGATTGATTGGTTTTGGGGCCACACCCAGCAGCGCTCAGGGGTTACTCCTGGCTCTGCACTCAGAAATCGCCCCTGGCAGGCTAGGAACCATATGAAATGCTGGGGATCAAATCGGGTCCCTCCCAGGTCAAACACCCTATTGCTGTGCTACCTCTCCGGCCCTGAATAAGTGTGTTTGAAGCCAAGATGTATTTGTCTTTGGAAAAGACTGTTCCCTTTTCTGGGGGTTTTGTTCTTTGTTTTGTTTGTATTTGGTCCACACCTGGTGACTCTCAGGGGTTACTCCTGGCTCTGTGCTCTACTTTTAGCAGGCTCAGGGGACCCTATGAGATGTCGGGGATCAAACCTTCGTGAGATGCCAGATATTGAACCTAGGCAATCGCGATGCTCCCTGGCTATCCTGTCTCTCCAGTCCCGACTTTCAGTGCGTTTTCCTTAATTCTCTTCTTGTGCCTTGAAAGTCAGGGCATTAAACATGAAGAGTAGGGACACCCAGCCAAACTGGGTATGTCCCTTGTGGACTTGGGGACAAGGAAGAGAGTGCCAGGGTGGGTGGACATTAGTGTGCCAGGCCATCATCAGCCACTAATTGATAGGTTGGTGTTGCCAGGCAGCCTGGGTCTCTCCACTCGAACCCCCTCTGAGTCTCCGCTTTTGCATGACCATTTCCTCCTCCTCCTACTTTCTACACAGGGAGCAGGAGAGGAAGTCAGACAGGTCCTCACTTTCCAAGGACAGGGGCACACGCAGACCCTCGGTGTCCTAGTCCCCGAGGTGAGAGATCAGAGGTAAACAAACACTGTGGCTTTGGGGGCTACATCCAGTGACGATCAGGGGTTACTCCTGACTCTGCATTCAGGATTCACTCTTGGCAGTGCTCAGGAGCCTATGGGATGCCGGGAATCAAACACAGGTTAGCTGCTTTCTCTCCCCACTGTGCACACACACTGTGACTTTTCTTTGTCACATCTCTCTCCCTTTCTTTTTCTTTTTCTCCCTTCCTTTCTCTCTCCCTTTCCTTTTCCCTCCCTCTCTCTCTCACCCTCTCTCTTTTTCTCCCTCCTTCCCTCCCTCCCTCTCCCTCTCCCTCTCCCTCTCCCTCTCCCTCTCCCTCTCCCTCTCCCTCTCCCTCTCCCTCTCCCTCTCCCTCTCCCTCTCCCTCTCCCTCTCCCTCTCCCTCCTCTCTCTCTCTCTCTCTCTCTCTCTCTCTCTCTCTCTCTCTCTCTCTCTCTCTCTCTCTCTCTCTCTCCTCCTCCCATGGGAAATGAGTTTCCTTCTTCCACACATCCGCCTCTGCCTTCATCCCCAGAGAGTGAGAAAGGGCAATGAAGGCAGGCATCAGTCCTTTCGGGGGGGAGACACACGCCCAGCAGTGCTCAGGGTCCCGTGGGGTCCTGGGGATAGAATCCAGGGCTTCTCTATGAGAAGCCTGTGTTCTTTTTTTTTTTTTTTTTGGCCACACCCGGCGGTGCTCAGGGGTTACTCCTGGCTGTCTGCTCAGAAATAGCTCCTGGCAGGCACGGGGGACCATATGGGACACCGGGATTCGAACCAACGACCTTTGGTCCTGGATCGGCTGCTTGCAAAGCAAACGCCGCTGTGCTATCTCTCCGGGCCCAAGCCTGTGTTCTTGAATCATCTCCCAACAGCCTCTGAAATGTGTCTGAAAGCATCTCTTACCTGCTGGAATTTCCCACCAGATCTCCATAGAAAGACAAGACTCAAGTAAGGTGGAAAGAAAGGAATTCTCAACGTGACGACATGGAGGGGAGCACTAGGATGAGGCATGATCCCAAAGGTCTGAGCTCACATACCATGACAGACTTCCAGGTCCTCCCAGCTCCCTGTCAATCACCTTTGGGTCCCATCTCAGGAGCGGTTGGAGTTAACACATTGAACTTCCAAGACAAGAATCTGAGTATATGGGCCGGAGAAATAGCATAACAGTAGGGCGTTTGCCTTGCACGCAGTTGATCCAGGATGGATGGTGGTTGGAATCCCATATGGTCCCCTGTGCCTGCCAGGAGCCATTTCTGAGCACAGAGCCTGAGTGCCGCTGGGTGTGACCCAAAAACAAAACAAAACAAAAAACAAGGGGCCGGAAAGATAACACAGCAGTAGGGCATTTGCTTTGCATGCTTCTGATCCCGGGAGGGACCCGGTTCGATTCCCGGCATCCCATATGGTCCCCCAGCCTGCTATGGGCGATTTCTGGGTGCAGAGCTAGGAGTAACACCTGAATACTGCTGGGTGTGGCCCCAAAGCCAATCAACCAATAAAATAAGTAAATTAAAAAAAAAAAAACCAAGAAACTGAATTATTTTTTGCTTGGGCCACTTCAGGGATTACTCATACAATCCTGTCTCTAAGCTCGGGGGTCATTCCTGGTGGTGATATGAGAACCCTGTGGGATGCCTTAGATGGAACCCGGATCAGCAGAGTGCAAGCAAATGCTCTCCTCACACTTGCTCCAGATCCAACCTGGGTATATTGTTAGCTTTGGAAATACTGAACTAGCCGAAAGCCCAGCTTTTTTTTTTTTTTTTTTTTTTTTTTTTAATTTTTGGGCCACATCCGTTTGATGCTCAGGGATTACTCCTGGCTAAGTGCTCAGAAATTGCCCCTGGCGGGGGGATCGAGCCACAGTCTTTCCTTGGCTAGCGCTTGCAAGGCAGACACCTTACCTCTAGCGCCACCTCTCCGGCCCTGGGCCCAGCTTTTATTGCCATGTTGATCTGTGTTTGGGTTTGGGGAGCTGACAGAATGCTAGAGTTATACAAGGGTGAGAATTCTGGCTCCACTGAGGGGTGCAACTTCTCCAGGCAGGACCAGCTCATTGTGAGGTGCTCTGCTCTGGGGAAGCATAAACTGTTCCCGAAGTCTGGGTTATTCCCAGCCTTGCCCTCCCAAGCCAAGGATCTGAGAGAACTTCATATTTCACAAGAGCCATTTGGAGCCATAAATTTTCTTCACACGTTGGGGGACCATTGTTTTATTACCTGTGTCACTTCCCAGGCAGGATTGAGAGTATGGAATTGTCACCCTGGGATGTCAGCGGTCCCCAGGGAAGATGCTTGAAGGGCACAAACCAGGAGTAGAAACATGGAACCACAGAGTCTGACTTCAATAAGCTGCTGGCTGGTACACTGAAGACTGAAGTGAACATTTTTTGTTTTTGTTTTTATGCCACACCCAACAGGACTCAGGGATTACTCCTGGCTCTGTACTCAGATGTTACCATATGAGATGCTGAGAATCACAATCAAGTTGGCTGTGTGCAAGGCAAATGCCCTACCTACTGTGCTATCTCTCCGAGGTTTCTTCTTTAATTCACAATGTATGAGGCCTTTTTATCTTGTCTCTTTCATTTCTTCCCATAGACTCGAGACAGGTTAAAGAGGTGTATTGGAATGTGCCAGAGAGCTAAGAAGCTGTTCATGAAATACCAACAGGAAGGAAATGCTGAGAACACATTGGGACAGTACCCAGATATAACTCTGCCAAATGAAACAAGAAAAAGGGACTTTTCCTGCTTCTGGATTCTCCCAGCAGCCTGCACACCCTTAGGTCTCCTTGGCTTGAACTCTGAGAAGAGACACAGCTCCCATCTGTGTGTGTGGAGAGCTTTGGGGTGTGATTTTTTTGGGGGGTTGGTGGTGGTGCATACCCAAGTGCTCAGCAGTTACTCTTGGCTTTATGCTCAGGAATCACTCCTAATAGGCTCACCAGAAGTGAGTTAGATTTATTTTAGAAAAATTTTAGAGCTAAATTTATCTTAAGAAATGGAAGATTTGGGCCCGGAGAGATAGCACAGCGGCGTTTGCTTTGCAAGCAGCCGATCCAGGACCAAAGGTGGTTGGTTTGAATCCCGGTGTCCCATATGGTCCCCCGTGCCAGCCAGGAGCTATTTCTGAGCAGACAGCCAGGAGTAACTCCTGAGCACAGCCGGGTGTGGCCCAAAAACCAAAAAAAAAAAAAAAAGAAATGGAAGATTTGAGACATTGGGGATAGAACTGGTATTGGCTATATGCAAGGCAGACGCCCTCCCTGATGTTCTTTTTTGTTTGTTTGTTTGCTTTTTTGTTTTGTTTTTGTTTTTTCGGGCCACACCTGTTTGATGCTCAGGGGTCACTCCTGGCTAAGCGCTCAGAAATTGCCCCTGGCTTGGGGGGACCATATGGGACGCGGGGGATGGAACCGCGGTCCTTCCTTGGCTGGCGCTTGCAAGGCAGACACCTTACCTCTAGCGCCACCTCGCCAGCCCCAGAGGGGAGAAGCGAGACGGGGCGGCGGCCGGGAGACGGGACGACCCCGGACGTGGACGTGGACGACGGATGGAGAAGGGAGACGGGGGGGGGGTAAGGGGGGCCTCGGGTCCCCAAATAACACCCCTAAGCTGCTCACTCCCACCCGGCGCTCGGGGTGGGGGGAGAACAAGTGACAACGCTGCCGCCGGAGCCCTCCCTGCTGTTCTGTACCTACCAAGATGTGTTTGAGGCTGGAATCTCATGTTCTCTGTGTTGTGAAAGGCCCAAGGCAAGCTAGAGAGATTGCACAGCGGGGAGGGTGTTTGCCTTGCACACAGCTGAGGACCACATTTATGGGGGGGGTGTCACACCCGGGAGCACTTAGGGGCTACTTCTGGCTCTTTGCTCAGAAATCATTCCTGGCAGGCTCGGGGGACCATATGGGATGCCAGGATTTGAACCACCGTCCTTCTGCATGCAAAGCAAATGCCCTGTCACTGCTATCTTTCCAGCCCCTGAGGGACACAATTTTGTAAAGGACCACATGTTGTGAACCTCTTAAGCTTCTCATTCCCAAGGCTAAGTTTCCATTAACACAGCACAAAGCCTTTACAGGTACCCTATTTGGAAAACACATGAGGGATAGTATGAAGATACTCTAGACAACAGCCAATTGTCTTAAAGATCACCCGAAGCTAGAACCTCCTCATCTCCTCCCTATATAAACAGCTTATGACCTTGGCAGGGGTCGTCTTTTTTTTTTTTTTTTTTTAACACAGGGGTCGTCTTTTCTGGGAAACACCTGGCTAGCCAGTCTGGGGCTTGTGGCTGATGGAATGAAGTCTTACTTTGCTTTATAATTGTGCAGTCTCGTCCTTCAACTCTGGACTCTAACAGAGTAACACCTGAGCACTGCCGGATGTAGCCCCCCAAGTGCCCCCCCAAAACAAAATAAAACAAAAAAGCCCAAAGTGGGCAGTATACTATGCCCCTCTACTCATCAGAATTCAGAAAACATGACTGTTTTCTGATAAAAAAAAAAAAAAACATGATGAAAAACATGACTGTTTTCTGGATGAAAGTGAAGACCTCTTGAATGTGGTCTGGCCCTTTGCCTCTGTTGCTTTGGGTTACATAGATTGATGTGCCTGAGTGTTCGAGGCTTGTGTTGGCCACCCCTTCAGCCCCCAATCCTGGCTCCGGGCACTTTTGGAGGCATCCAAGTCTTGAGTATATATGTGGGTGGGTGAAAGCAGATTTGTGGGTCTGGTTTGGGGTTCAGCCAGAAGGCTGGGTTCTATGCTGCAGAGCTACATTTATTTTAAGGAATGGAAGATTGGGGAGATATGCCTAGGTAGGAGGGTGAAGTCAGGTCAGAAAATGGGGCAACCAAAGAGAGTGGAAGGAGTGTAGCTGGTGCTGAGTCAGAGTGACTTTCAGTAATGGGGAAGTTGGGGTTGGGCTGGACTCTGGGTGGAGGGTCTTCCTTGGAGACTCAGGTCTTTGTCACTGACCACTGGCAAGATAAGCTTTTATTGGCTAGATATGATTCAGGGCTTGGATTTTCCTAAGTTAGATCTAGGGGATTTTTACTCACCCCACTTTGCTCACAGGAGACCAGGGGGTGTTGAGAGAAAGGCAGGTTGTGTTTTTTTCCACATAGAAGTGTGACAGGAGTGGGTAGAGAATGAGTGAGGGTCACCTCTGATGCTCAGCTCACAGGATTCATGGTGTTCCCAGGCCAGGCCATGTTCCTGCAAATGACCAAGTGACCTGGGCTCATATGACCTGGACTTGTGTACAACTTTGCTAATGATTCCTCCATTTTGTTCAGCTTGACCCAAGGGACAATAATATTTGCAAATGGCTCCCACTTCCAGGCTCTCTTGAAATCCCAGCAAACTGGGTTTGTTCTTAAAGAAGGGGAGGAAGTAGGGTAGGATGGAAACAATAGCACAACAGGTAGGGAGCTTGCCTTATGGGTTACTCTCCTGGGTTTGTTTCTCGGAACCCCATATGGTCCTCTAAGCCTGTGAGAAGAGATCCCTGAACATTCCTGAGCCAGGTGTGACACCCCGAAAAAAATAAAGAAGTGGGGGCCAGAATGATAGCAAAGCAGATAGGACGTTTGCCTTCCACACGGCTGACCGGGGATAAATAGCCAACATTCCATGTGGTCCTCTGAGCTCCATCAGGGGCGATTCCTGAGTGCAGAGTCAGGAGTAAACCCTGAGCACTGCCTGGGTGTGGTCTCAAAACAAAAACAAACAAACCCAAGAAAACCCAAACCAATCAAGCAAACAAAACGTGGAAGAAAAAAAGAATTGGATCTTACAGAGTGATGTCAATCTAAAATATAATAGAGAGGGCTGAAGAGGTAGCACAGTGGTAGGGCATTTGCCTTGCATGTGTCTGACCTGACACATCCCTGAATTCGATTCCTGGTATCCCGAGCCTACCAGGAGTGATTTCTGAGTGTAACCCTTAAGCTCTAGGTATGGCCCCAAAACCAAAATAAATAAATAAAATGTAATAGAGAAAGAGAGAGACAGACAGAAATACAGAGACACAGAGGGAAGAAAAATGTCTATTATAGAGATGGGGTTGGGGAGTCAGGAGGGCAACTGGGGACATTGGTGGTAGGAAAGGTGCCCTGGGGAAGAGTGTTGGCCATTGTGATAGAAAATTAGGAACAACTTTGGAACTGTGGATTTCATGGTGATTTAATTAAAGCAAATTATAAACAATTGCAGTCCCCTTCCACTGAGTGCCTTTCCAGCCCAAATGGCAGTTCCTTTTTCATGAGTGTTAAGCACTGAATGTAAAGCAGTGACATTCCCTCCCTATGGGGAACAGGAAGTGAATCAGAACCTCTGGCCTGTCCTCTTTCTCAGAGCTTAGTGACAAGGACCCTCCAATCTACAAGGACTTTAAGGACTTTGGCAAAGGGTGCTGGGGAGGACAAGTTTCCCATCAAAGTACAGAGCAGTGAGAAATGCCAGGAAGGATCTACACCAGGTCCATTCTTAGCACATGCTGTGTAGACAGATCTCAACTTCTTCAGACACCAACTCTTTCCTCTTATCTCAAACGAACATCACATGCTCCTTTATTTATTTATTTATTTGGTTTTGGGGCCATACCTGGCAGTGCTCAGTGCTTACTCCAGGCTCTGCACTCAGGGAGCACTCCTAATGGTGCTCAGGGGACCATATAGGATATTGGGAATGGAACCCAGGTAGGCTGTGTGCAAGACAAGTACCCTCCCTGCAGTGCTATCTCTTTGGCCCACTTGCTCCATTAACTTCATCCTGGGGGAGAATAGTGTGAGCACAATAGAAGCTTGCTAATGTTTTTTAAGAAAGTGAGAATGAAAGAGATCCCGGAGCAGTGGCACAGTGGCAAGGCATCCGCCTTGCATGAGCTAGCCTAGGATGGACCATGGTTCAATTCCCTGGCCGAAAAACAAACAAACAAGCAAAAACAAAAACAAAAACAAAAAAAAAAAAAAAGAAAGAAAGAGTAAGAAAGAAAGAAAAAAGGAAAGAAGAAAGAAAGAAAAATAGCCAAAGGTTTGAATTGACTTCAGGAATAAAGAGAGGAAGAGCAGAAGGAGATAAACTATGTGTGAATTTATCGATATTCTGATTTGGGAGGTTTCATCTAAATAATTTATTATCTCATTGAAAATATTAAATACTAGGAAATAGCCCTAAGCAGAGCCAGGAGTAAGCCCTGAACACTTCCTGGTGTGGCCCACTCTCTAGTTCCCCACAAAATTAGGAAGAGAATGGGGCTGGAGAGATAACATAGAGGTAGGGTGTTTGCTTTGCATGTGGCCAACACAGAACAGAGCCCGGTTCGAATCCTGGCATCCCATATAGTTTCTTGAGCCTGCCAGGAGTTTATTTCTGAGTACAGAGCCAGGATAACCCCTGAGTGCCATTGGTGTGACCCCCAAAAAAATTAGGAAGAGAAAAAAGAGAAGGAGGAAGAAAAAAGGGAGGAGGGGGCAGGAGGAGAAAGAAGGAAGAGAAAGAAAAAAGAGATGAGGAAGAGGGGAAGGGAGAAGGGGGAGGAAGAGGAAGAGGTCGAGGAAGAAGAGGAGAAGGAGGTCCTCATCATCTCTTAGGACAAAGGAGACGAGATGCCATTTTCAAAAGGGCAGCGACAGGGCAGCAAAAGGAAATAGCGACCAAGACCCAGCTGTGTGCCAGCACCAGGGTCCCCACGAATAGCTATGTGGCCCATTTATGGTGGTGGTTTCTCACCAAAGACACCCAGTCATGCCTATACTATGGGCACCATCCCAATCCACATCTGCCAGGAGCTGGCATTCTCTGAGCACATGGCAGCCCCATTGCCCTGCTCAGTGCCTAAGCTTTGCTTTCCCACCTGGTGGTGGTGGTGGTGGTGGTGGTGGTGGTGGTGTGTGTGTGTGTGTGTGTGTGTGTGTGTGTGTGTGTGTGTGTGTGTGTGTGTCCTGAAAACCTGCCACCACCCCCTCCTGCTGGAATCTGCTTTCCAGGAGGGCAGGACCCATGGTAAAGTCACTGCTGGGACACAACTCCATCATGACCATCATAAATGTACCCAGGAGGCATCTGCAGACCACATGGATAGAAGAGGAAGAATCTGGCACTGGTTGAGTGAATGAGAGCATAGGTTAAATGAATGAATGAGACTGAACAAATGAAGTTCAGTCAATGATGGGACATCAGGTCTCCCAGCTTTGGGCCACAACCAGGGTCCTGGTGGGGCAGAGGACAGAGTTTGCAGGGAAGAAGAAAGAAGAGCTAGTCAAAGCACCCTGAAGGCGCTGGAGTGACAGCACAGCAGTGACGGCATTTGCTTTGCACACAATTGACTTGGGTTCGGTCCGGGCATCCTGTAGGGTCCCCTGAGCTTGCCAGGAGTGATTTCTGAGTGCAGAACCAGGAGAAACCCTTGAGAGGTCCCTGTGGAGTGCAGAGTCAGGTAGAAAGGCCCCACCTTTCAGAACAACAGAGCAGGGCTGGAGAGAAAGGAGGAGTGAGGCACTTGGCCTGCATGCGGCCAACCCCAGTTCTACACCTGACCCCAAATGGGTCTGCTGACAACTGCTGGGAGTGACCGCTGAGCACAGAGCCAGAAGCAGTCCCTTATCATTACCAGGTGTGTCTCTCCTCCCCAACCCAAATGACACCTGTTTCCCCAAGTAAAATTGTGCTCCTCTGAGCCAGGGAGAGAGCTTGAGGGGCTGGAGTACAGGCTTTGCATGCAGGAGCACTGAGCATTGCTGGGTGTGACTGAAACTAGCCCCTGAGCTTTGGTTCAAAAGCCTCCCCCCCCCCCCCCCCGCATAAAAAAGAGTGGCCGGAGCAATAGCTCAACAGTAGGGTGCTTGACTTGCACACTGCCAACCTGGGACAAACCTGGGTTTGATCGCCAGCATCCAATATGGTCCCCTGAGCCAGTCAGGAGAAATTTCTGAGGGCACAGCCAGAAGTATCTCCTGAGTACCACCATGTGTGACCAAAAAAAAAAAAAAAAAAAAGAAAATAAAAATTTTAAAAAGCCCCCTCCCCCCAATAAAAAGGTACTTCACAAAGGATGAATTTGAACAGCTCTATAGGGGAAGGGACTTGGGATTTCTTGTCTCTCCCAGGGTTTTGTTTGCAAAGCTTGGAGAAGAACATGCTTAACAAAGTGGGATCAGCAAGCAGGGGACCCTCTCAAGGGCACGAAGCTGAGGTGTCACAGTGGCTTAAACGTTCAACTCCAGACTCTTAGGCGCAGGTCGAGCACTGGCCCTTGGTGAGTGCCCAACCTGGAGTCATTTCCGGTCACTGCCTAATGTGCTCAGCGGGATGGCATCCAGGTTTCCAGGATTAAGCACAGTTGTTGTGCATATTTTGTCCATATTGTATGTAGAAGGGGTTTCTTTGGAATGCTATTTCTGTAGCATATTCCTCGGAGTGGAATTACGGGGTCCGATTTCTCTCAAAACAGAGGGGCCCCACAGTCAAAGCCATCAGCAGGCTATACGTGAGTGGATTTCCTTCAGGCCCTGCCAGCATTGTGCTTTCTTCTGGTGGGGAGCAGGGCAGAGAATCCTGCAGGCTTCATAGATGGGAGATTGTTGTAAGTGACATTTCTGTCAGTGCTGGGGATTTGCAATGCACCGGCATGGCCCTGGGCCAGCTGTCCACTGGTCTGTGGCATGATCCCAGTTGGAACGAGGAAAGAAGGGGGTAGAAGGGTAGAAGGTGAGGAGGGAGCTCAAAGGGTTGAGCACAGGGGTTGGAGTGAAAGCACTGTGGGGAGGGCATTTACCGTGCACGCAGCCCACCTGGGTTCAATCCCCGGCATCCCAGGTAGTCTCTTAGACCTGTCAGGAGTGATTTCTGAGCTCAGAGCCAGGAGTAAGTCCTGAGTGTTGCTCACTGTGTCAACCTCAAAACAAACAAAATTTGAGCTCAGGCTTTGCATGAGAGGGCTAGGGTGCTGTTTTACAGGGGACCATGTAGTATTGGGGATCACATCTGGCAGCAGTTATGGATGACTCCTGGCTCTGTGCTCAGGAATTACTCCTGGCAAGCTCTGGGATGCTGGGGATTGAACCTTGGTCAGCCATGTGCACGGCAAGTCCCCTCCCTTCTGTGATATCGCTCTGGTTGCTTCACGGGTGTTTCTTCCAGAGCTGGTCCAGGAGGTGGGGCCAAACCCCCTATGGAGCCCCACCAGGGAACGTGGGATCCCCTAGGTTTTTGGGGCCTGAGAGAGAGAACATGCCAGGAGAGTAACCCCTAGATGTGGAGCAAGTCAACCACAGATCCAGAACTGCAGACAGTATCAGAGGCACAGAGTCCCCCTAAACATATCCACCTGCTTAAAAACTGGATAAGCTGCTACTCTCTGGTTCTCTTCAGGCCTCCTCTTCTGTACTCAAGGCAACAATCTTCTCTTCTCCATGTCATTTGCCCCAATCCCCGAATACCTTGCTTCAGCCACAGAAGGAGGTGAACTCAGAGAACTGGGGAGCAGGCTCAATTCTAATCGCTCATGCTTCCTCAAGCCTTACGTGGCCCCTAAACCCAAATGAATGAATAAATATAAAAATATAAAAAATTAAGGGGCCAGAGAGATACCATGGAGGTAGGGCATTTGACTTGCATGCAGAAGATGGTGGTTCGAATCCCGACATCCCATATCGTCCCCTGAGCCTGCCAGGAATGATTTTTGCATGTAGAACCAGGAGGAAGCCCTGAGCGCCGCCGGGTGTTACCCCAAAACCAAAATAAGTAAGTAAGTAAATAAATAAATAAATAAATAAATAAATAAACAAAAATATAAAAATTATGTTTAGAGAGACACAGAGATGAGAAACTGCAGTTTCACAGGGAATCTCCATAGAATTTGGCAGAATTTGGGTCTGGAGGTTCTGACCTCCCTCGGTCTTTCATAAATGGTTAGAGTGGAGGGAAGATAAGGATTATCCAGCTATTATGTGATGTATGAATTGTGTACTCTGAATTAATTTATTTATATTTTGGGAAATTGAAGCTTTTTAAATGTGAATATATATATATATATATATATATATATTAAGGCAGAGGATCTATCATCTTGCCCACTGCCATCTTTGGTGTGGCAAATGGTTCCAATGTCAAGTCTCCTCCCCGTCAGCAGGTTAGAGCAGCTGCTTTTGCTCCCTCTGTTTTATTTTATTATTTATTTATTTTATTTATTTATTTTTGGGCCACACCTGATGATGCTCAGGGGTTACTCCTGGATATGTGCTCAGAAATCACTCCTGGCTTGGGCGACTATATGGGATGCCAGGGTATTGAACCATGGTTTGTCCTAGGCTGGCGCCAGCAAGGCAGACGCCTTACCGCTCCATGCCACTGCTCTGGTCCCACCCCTCTGTATCATGCTGCATCATTTTCGTGACTTTACTTTCCATGGTTCCCTTTACCCCATCTCTCTTTCTCACGAGTTTAAATAATATATAATCATTTATCCAATAATATCCATTTCTAGACTCTTCCACTTGCTTGTTGGACAAAGAACAAGGCTCCTTACTGTGAAATTAGGGGTCGGGCCTTTTTCACCATTGCTCTGTTTATGGCTCAGCAACACGAGGCAACTGGCCACTCCATGCGTCTGGAAATACTCCAGTCCAGGCTCTGGTAAACCCAGATCTTATCTCCCCCACCTTGGAGATACTAGGGGTTCCATTCCAGACCTCTGCTGTCACATGAATATAGCTGTCAAGCACTTAAGTGTTGCAATAAGTGAGCTATAGGAATTTTCTGGATGCAGTGGATACAAAAATGCTATCATTCGTTGAGTGTAAATAGACAAAGTCAAGTCTATTCTCTCATGAAAATACTCAAATAGGGCCCAGAGAGATAGCACAGCGGTGTTTGCCTTGCAAGCAGCCAATCCAGGACCAAAGGTGGTTGGTTGGAATCCCGGTGTCCCATATGGTCCCCCGTGCCTGCCAGGAGCTATTTCTGAGCAGACAGCCAGGAGTAACCCCTGAGCATCACCGGGTGTGGCCCAAAAACCAAAAAGAAAATACTCAAATAGCTCAGGTCTGGGGCTCCCACTTCCTCCTGGTGCCTGCTTTGTAGCGAATCTTACAAGATGAATTACCAGTGGAGAGTGAGAAAAGATGAGGTTCACCTGTATGGTGTGTCCCCATCCCATCAGATGCCCCCCCCCATCCACAATGTGGATCCCTGCCTCTGGAGTGGCCTCACTCTTATGGTAGGTCCTGCCCTGGGAGACAGGAAGTAAGGTTGTCCACTCCACCTCACCCGTGCTTCATCACTTTTTGTTTCCAGTCTCACCACTTTGTGATTTCTGAGAGTAGCCCATTGAGTTCTCCCCATTAGGGTTCAGGGTTCCTTCTGCTTGGACCACAAAGGCTCTTTTTTTGTCCCTGGTTGACTGGACTCTCTCACTCTTTGATTCTTGGAACCAGTGTCCTTTTCTTAGGGAGATCCTGAAGCTCTTTTTTGGAGGAAGGGCAGAGTTTGGTCCATCCTTGATGGATCACAGGCTAGTCCTGGCTCTGTGCTCAGGAGAAACAACTGGATCTAATTGGGTCAGCTACATGCAGAACTGATGATGCTCAGAGTTCATTCCTAGCAAAGCTTGGGGGACCATATGAGATGCTGAGGATCAAACTCATGTAGGGGTTGGCTGCGTCGAAGGCAAATACCCTGCATGAATGATCACTCTGTCTTCTAATTTTAAAAATGTTACAGCCAATTTACTAGTATTATCAAGCTTAACATAGTCTTGTGGAGAAATTTGATCTGCAAAGGGGTGAATTTAAAGTGCTAAAGGATGGGTTGGATTTGCCAAAAATTGGGAGTGCAAAACTTGTAGTGATAGCACAACAGGGAGGATGTTTGACTTACATGAGGCCAACCTGGGTTCGACTCCCAGCATCCTATAGGCAGGGGTCTCAAACTCAATTTACCTGGGGGCCACAGGATGCAAAGTCGGGGTGATCCTTGAGTGCAAAGTCAGTAGTAAGCCTTGAACAGTGGGGGCTGTGACCCAAACAACTAAAACAAAACAAAAAAATATTCCTCTAGGGCAGGGCCACAAAATGTTGTATGGAGGGCCGCAAACGGCCCACGGGCTGCGAGTTTGAGACCCCTGCAGAGGGTACACTGAGCACCATCAGGAATGACCCCTAAATGCAGAACCAGGAGTAACCCCTGAGCACTGCCTGGTGTGCAAAAATAACACAAAAACCCAAAAATTGTTCAAGGGAGGCGAGTATGTCTGTTTCGCTAGTTTGAGGCCACAGATAGCATGGTCCTCACCTCTGAGCACTGCCTGGTGTGCAAAATTAACACAAAAACCCAAAAATTGTTCAAGGGAGGCGAGTATGTCTGTTTCACTAGTTTGAGGCCACAGATAGTATGGTCCTCACCTCCCCAGCCAGCTGGTCTGGAGATCTTTGTCAAGCTCTTAGCATCATCTCCCTCTGGTCCAGCTTCTCCTCCTCCACCTGCTTCCCAGATCCAGGAAGATCCAGAGAGCCCCAGCTAGGCCCCACCCACAGCCCTGCCATGGCCCCTCTCAACCACTTGACCCCTTCCCATTGGGACCTACCAGGGTGGTGGGTGGGGGAGAATCTGCACCCAAGTTCCCCGCCAGGACATGATTGATTCTTTTTTATCTGAAGGTTTATGACTCTGGAACCTGGTACACATTTCTGGTGTGCAGCCCTGGTGAGCAGCTTTCTAGACCATGAAGTTCACCACTTCAAGTCCAAAGCCCCCTTATCCTGTGAAGCCTCAGTGTGGACCTCTGCATGCTCAAGGGCTCCTCTGGGTTCCCCTGGGAACCCTCCTTTCTTCATGCTTCTGGTTTGCAATGACTTTTCTTTCCTAAGAGGTTCACTGGAAATTGGCTGAGCCACATGCAGGGGTGAGCCTAGATTAATATTTAGAAAGGATTTACCCAGAAAGGGCTGGTTAATCCTGAGAAGTCTTTTCTTTTTCTGTTTCCTTAGCGGGTGGAGACAATTCTCGGGTTCCTTCCTGCAAAGCCCCTTTGAGGTTGCAATTTCTAACTTTGTAGCCACAAAACCAGCAAAAGTTTGTGACTTGACAGTCTTCCCATTAACCTGCTTCTTTCTGACTGCTCCAAGCAGGTGGTGCCATACTTGGGGAATGCAGATTCAGCGCTGATTCCAACATGGAATAGAGAGATGAGTGTGACCAAGAACTAAAATAACTGGGCCCGGAGAGATAGCACAGCGGCGTTTGCCTTGCAAGCAGCCGATCCAGGACCAAAGGTGGTTGGTTCAAATCCCGGTGTCCCATATGGTCCCCCGTGCCTGCTAGAAGCTATTTCTGAGCAGACAGCCAGGAGTAACCCCTGAGCACCGCTAAAGCTAAGAGGGGATTGGAGAGATAGTACAATAGGTAAGGCACTTGCCTTGCACACACCCAATCTGGCTTAAATACCCAGTACTCCATATGGTCCCTGGGTCCCTGCCAGGAGTGATTTCTGAGCACAGAGCCAAAAAAAAAAAAAAAAAAAAAAAAAAAAAGCCTGGGTGTACCCCCCAAAAAAAGAAAGCTGAAAGAACTAAAATAACTTTTTTTTTTGGGGGGGGCATTGGGGAGCCACGTGATGCCAGAGATAGAATTGGGGTAGATCTTCTGCAAGGCCAGCACCTTGGTACCCTGTACTATCTTGCAGCCCAAGATCACTGTTTTTATCCACTGATTGAAGTAACTGAATGGTAGAGAACATTCTATTTCTACAATTTCAGGTGTGCATTATATATGCTTCATTTTGGGTTTCTTCAGGTTCTGTGCTTGGGGATCATTCCTGGGGATTTGGGAGAAGTTGAACCTGGGCCAGTTTCACACAAGACAAATGTCTTACTATCTATGTTTTGTTTAGTTTATGTGGCCATTTCCAATGGTACTTGGGGATGTCCAGTTGCTGAAATGTCTAGTTGCTCAGTGATCTGGGGTGTGTGTAGGGGGGAAAAAATGTGGTGCAGGGATTGAACCTGGCATGTGCTCCAGCCCACTGATGCATCTCTCTAACCCCAAAATCACTTTTTACAATAAAACTCAGGGACCGAAGGCCAGAGGATCGCACACCAGGGAGGGCTCGTTCCTTGAATGTGGCTGTCCAAGTTTGATCCCTGGCATTCCATAGGGTCCCTTGTGTACCACCAGGAGTACTTCTTGAGTGCAGAGCCAGGGGTAATCCCTGAGCATTGTCAGGTATGGCCTCAAAAAGAAGAAAAAATGATGGAATGGAGTGATAGTATGGCTGGAAAGGCATTTGCCTTACACCAGCCGACCCGCAAAGTTAGATGCTTCTACCACAAGGGACTTTGCAGAGAGGAATTGCAGAATTCTCTCTACCCACTACATAGAGAAGAAAAAGCCTCTCTCTCAGCATTAACTGGCTGCTTTTCATTGTAAATCCTTTCCAAATATTAATCTAGGCCCATCCCCAGTTTGTGGCTAAGCAAATTTACAGATAACCTATGAGAAAGAAAGTGATTGCAAAACAAAACAAAACAGAACAATACAATAGAAAATTATGATGGTTGAATGGAATGATTCGACCTTTTGTTATTGGGCATGCTTGGACCATCTCTCAGGCTTCCTTTGCTTTCTCAGGATGTGTGTTGGGGGAGGGGTAGCTATTTAGCCCAAGATTTACAGGGCAATTATGGCTAAAGATCCTTTTTTGGGGGGCCGGGCGGTGGCGCTGGAGGTAAGGTGCCTGCCTTGCCTGCGCTAGCCTAGGACGGACCTCGGTTCGATCCCCCGGTGTCCCATATGGTCCGCCAAGAAGCCAGGAGCAACTTCTGAGCGCATAGCCAGGAGTAACCCCTGAGCGTCACAGGGTGTGGCCCAAAAACCAAAAAAAAAAAAAAAAAAAAAAAAAGATCCTTTTTTGGGGGGTGCCAAGCATCAAACCACCCCAGGACCTCACACACGCAAGACTGGGCTCTATCTCTGAGTGGCAAATTTGGCCCCTAAAGATCTTTCCTGATCCCTGACTCAATTGCATCAAGCTGTTTCGACAGTAATTCTGCTGTAGAACAGAATATTCCAGCAGATCAGATACAGGTGGACCTGGAACCTGTGAGTTCACTGTGTCCTAACCTATCGCTGTATAGAAACTAAACAGCATAGGGGCCCCCTAGGATCTGCAGTGTGTGATCTGTACAGAAGTCATACTGAGCTGAGGATACTCCTGGCATTGTGTGGCCTCAAATTCCAACAACATGGAGTCACAGTGGCCAACTTTGATGCAAAGGATGAACTTGGGAGTTTCTGTTTGGGAACTGCCCCTTGTATTCCTGCCTGAGGCTGCTCTGTCCATGTGTCCAACTGAGCATATCTCTCTCTCTCTCTCTCTCTCTCTCTCTTCTTCTTCTTCTTCTTCTTCTTCTTCTTCTTCTTCTTCTTCTTCTTCTTCTTCTTCTTCTTCTTCTTTCTTTCTTTTTCTTTTGGTTTTTGGGTCACACCTGGCAGTGCTCAGGGGCCACTCCTGGCTCTATGTTCAGAAATTGCTCCTGGCAGGCTCGAGGGGACCATATGGGATGCCAGAATTCGAACCACTGTCCTTCTGCATGCAAAGCAAACTCTTTACCTCCATGCTATCTCTCCGGCCCCCAGCTGAGCATCTCTTGAGATCCTGAGAAAATCGGGCTTCACCACCCTCCAGAGGGTGGAAAAACAGAGAATCTGGGATGCCGATGTTCATGAACTCTTGGTACTTTGGGCCATGATGGCCTCGATTTTCTGTCTTAATGGGCCCAGTGAACCCACCTCTACATTGCAAAGGAATCCAATACCCAATCCATGCCAAGTACCTGTCACGTTGCTGTGCCACTGGGAACGAGGAGGGGCGACCCACTCCGATGTAGGTTGAGGGATGCCCACGCAAGAAAGATTATAGGGCAACACTCTACCTTCCTTCACCTGCTCCCGTGTCACCTCCCTGGACTCTCAGATTCGAACTCGACAATGAGCGCCTGTTGTAGGAACCGCTGGGCCTTTATCACCACTTAAAATCTAATTAATCCATATTGAAGCACAAAGATTTCTGTTGTGCTTTAGGGTGAGGGGGTCACAGAGCCCTCTTTGTTCATCCTGCCACTTCGAGTCCTCCAGCCTGGGCGGTGGGATAGTTTTACCGGGGGCAAAACGGGGAAGGTAACAGATCAAATCCTTATCGGGAAGCCCAACTCACCGTTTTTAACAGAGTCCTTTCGGCCTTTACATGAAACATTATATGCAAGAGGAACAAAAACACAGGCCAGGAACCCCCGGAGTGAAGGGCCAAAGCTTATATTCCCTGCAGTGTCGATCCAAGGCACATCCAGGTCCACGTTAGCTCCTATAGGGCTGGAAGGCAAGAGGTCAACAAGCCCGGAGGCGCAATGACTTTTGTCCTGAGAGTCGCCATGGAATGCCTGGGCCTGCTCCTCTCTTCTCTGGGCTGGGTTTTAGCCATCGTCACCACCTCCCTGCCGCTTTGGAAACATCGCAACCTGGACTTGAATGAGATGGAGAACTGGACGCTGGGGCTTTGGCAGGCGTGCGTGGTGCAGGACGAGGTGGGCTGGCAGTGTAAGGCCTTCGAGTCCTTCCTGGCTCTGCCGGCCGAGCTCAGGCTGGCCCGCGTCCTGATGTTCCTGGCCAACGGGCTGGGCTTGCTGGGCCTACTGCTGGCCGGGCTGGGCCTGGACCATCTGCGCATCGGAGAGCGGTCCCCTGAGCTCAAGAAGCGCCTGCTGGTGTTGGGGGGACTGGTGCTGGGGGCAGCGGGCGTGGCGGTGCTGGTGCCCGTGTCCTGGGTGGCCTATGGGACTGTGCAGGAATTCTGGGACGAGGCTGTGCCGGACATTGTGCCCCGTTGGGAACTGGGGGACGCACTTTTCCTGGGCTGGTTCGGGGGATTGTGTCTTCTTCTAGGAGGGGGACTGCTCAACTGTGCAGCCTGCTCGGGTTCTGGGCCCCTGCCTGAAGGCCACGGGGCTGTGACAGGAACCCCAACTATGGAAAACGGAGTCACAAATCTTAAAGTGTAGGGCTTGGGCCTGCTCCAGAGCTGTGTCCCTGCTGGTTTGTGGGAACACAGGGAATGAATGACCTGGAGACTTGCGTGTTTCCTCTTGACAGATCGGATTCTCTCTGCTCGCCCCTTACCCTAGGGCAGGAGAAGCAAGAGAGGCCGGCTGAGCTGAAAGGAAGTGATGATGATGATGATGATGATGATGATAATGATGGGGAGAGTGCACAGGTCAATGTCTGATCTGGCGAATATTTTAGCCCAAGGCATCTGCAACTTGAATGTGCTTTCTTATTTTTTGGTTTTTGGGCCACTCTCGGCTGTGCTCAGGGGTTGCTCCTGGCTATCTGCTCAGAAATAGCTCCTGGCAGGCACGGGAGACCATATGGGACACCCGGATTCGAACCAACCACCTTAGGTCCTGCATCAGCTGCTTGCAGGGCAAACACCGCTGTGCTATATCTACGGCCCCTTGAGTGTGCTTTTTTTTTTTTTGAGTCACACCCGGCAGTGCTCAGGGGTTACTCCTGGCTCTACGCTCAAATCGCTCCTGGCAGCCTCAGGGGACCATATGGGATGCCAGGATTTGAACCATCAACCTTCTGCATGCAGGTAAACGCTCTGTACTCCATGCTATCTCTCCGGCCCCAATGTGCTACTTTTTTAATTAGAAGCTTTCCACTTGTTGCTCTTGAGGATGGTGGGACATGAGAATGATCCATTCCCTAGAGACACTGGCAGTTTGAGACCCTGGAAAGATTTGACATCATCTCAATCCCCCACCCCCGCCCGTGCTGTCATCATGAAGATGAGGGGACCGCAAGTCTCCTCAGGGCATGATCCCTAACATCTGGCATGAGATTGGACCCAGCTGAAGATTTCCACATTGATCTTCTCCTACTCAAAGCCGCCACCCATTTCTTCTCTCTTCCCTCCAAAAGAAACTGGAATAATCACTTGAATATTCTGCCAGAGACATCACATTTGCCCTCATGAAAATACCCCTTTAGCTAACGGAACGTGATCAGTCCAGGGCTGGGGGTTCCAGGTGCCGAGATACCTGGAACAAGGTGGACTTACTTTCCTTAGCATAGAAAACAGCCCCAAAACTGAAAAAATAAAAATAAAACTCTGCCAGGTTTCTACTAGCAGCAGGAATGTGACAGCCAGGCATGCAGAGAAGGCTCACCTGTGATCTCAGAATTGTTTTCAGGTGCAATGTACTGAGAAAAAAATACTTTAAATTTTTTTTTTACAGGAGGGAGGACACACACACAATTTAAGCTTTCGAGAGATTTATGATCTCTCTAAATCTTAGTGGGTTTGGGAATACTTTGCATTACTCTATTTTTATTTTTAAAAATTTGGTATTTTTGGGGGCCACATCCAGTCTTAGAGCTTTCTCCTGGCTTTGTGCTCAGGAATCACTCTTGGATTCCAGGAGGATCCTATGGGATGCGGAAGATCGAACCTAGTTGGCCCTGTGCTAAGCAAACACCTTCCCTGCTGTGCTATTGCTCCAGTCCCCACAGGATGCCCCCCTTTGTATTTTTTTGGCCACACCTGGCAGTGCTTGCGGTTACTCCTGGCTCTGCACTCGAGTCACTCCTGGCAGGTTCAGAGGAATCCTATGGGATGCTGGGGATCAAACCTAGGTTGGCCATGTGCAAAGCAAATGCTTTCCCCACGGTGCTATCGCTTTGGCTCCCGTATGGCATTATTTTTTAAAAGCCTCAATTCTTATACTATCACAATATCTGTATTGAAACACAAGAACTCTAGCACCTGAAAATTTGACAGGACAATTAGGGGACCAGAGAGGCCGGGGTGGGGTGGGTGGTGAGGAAGGTTGGTTCCTCAAACCACCAAGAAGGTCATGTTGGAAGTTGCTAGTCATACCTCAGCAGTCTGCAAAACCCAGCTCAGAGGACAGGAACACGATCCAATCTGGCCACACCTCGGCATGCCTGCTCTGCATAACTATTTCCCCATCTCCTTTTCTGTAACCTGTTCAACACATACACTCAAACAATAGTCATCCTGGCAAAAATCCACCTCGAGACATACACTCAGTGGGAAAAAACAAACAAACAAACATAAAACAAGATTTCTAACTCTGGGAGGAATGAGGCAAATGTCACAGCACCTCTCACTCTGCTGGGGCAGCCTGGGCCGGCTTGGGGAGCGGAGAATGGCGCCCTCCTTTCACACGGGAGCTCAACTGGGGGGCCTTTTGCTGGGTGCCCTGGGCTGGGTCCTCTCCTGTCTCATCAACTACCTGCCGCTTTGGAAGAACCGCAACCTGGGCTTAAACGTGATGGAGAACTGGACGCTGGGGCTTTGGCAGGCGTGCGTGGTGCAAGACGAGGTGGGCTGGCAGTGTAAGGCCTTCGAGTCCTTCCTGGCTCTGCCGGCCGAGCTCAGGCTGGCCCGCGTCCTGATGTTCCTGGCCAACGGGCTGGGCTTGTTGGGCCTACTGCTGGCCGGTCTGGGCCTGGACCATCTGCGCATCAGAGAGCGGTCCCCTGAGCTCAAGAAGCGCCTGCTGGTGTTGGGGGGACTGGTGCTGGGGGCAGCAGGTGTGGCGGTGCTGGTGCCCGTGTCCTGGGTGGCCTATGGGACTGTGCAGGAATTCTGGGACGAGGCTGTGCCGGACATTGTGCCCCGTTGGGAATTAGGAGATGCACTTTTCCTGGGCTGGTTCGGGGGACTGTGTCTGCTCCTAGGAGGGGGACTGCTTAACTGTGCAGCCTGCTCGGGGCCAGGGACCCCCGAAGCCGGCCGTTACACTGTAGTAGAAGCCAGATACTCAGGAGAACAGGTGGAGATGAAACCAGCCTCCCTGAGCATCTGAGCCTGGAAGTGGGGATGCTCATGGTCAGCTCAGGACTCGGAGACATCCTCAAACCTGCCCCAGGTCCACTGTTGTTTCTTCTCTTCGCCCTGGAATGGTGCACTGCTGTCATGTCTCCCAGGTTAGAGCCACCCCAAACCATTGGGACTTTGCTGTGAACTTGGCTCGCTCAGGACTAAGGGTGGGGGGTGAGCTTTCCTTGAACTGGACATGGACTCACAAACAGGAAGGAGTGAGAGGACCGGGTCCCGACTGCAGCTCCAATGCTTCTTGGAGCATTTCAAACCCTCCTGAGGATGTGGAGACTGAAGCCTGAAGCCGCCTCATACAACATTCAGAGAGACGGAAGGATCAGAAGGTGTTGTGCCCGGCTGGCTGGAAGCCAGAGGGACACTTGGGTCCCCACATTCTCAGTCCTCCTGGCTCTGGGGAAGCCAATCCCTACCCCCCAACTTTGAGAAGCCTAGAACCAGTTTTGGAGAGATGGAGGTAAAATTTGCAAATGCTGGGGCCAGAGAGATAGCATGAAGGTAGGTGTTTGCCTTGCACACAGAAGGGCAGTGGTTCGAATCCCGGCATCCCATATGGTCCCCTGAGCCTGCCGGGAGTGATTTCTCAGCGTAGAGCCAGGAGTAGCCCCTGAGTACTGCAGGGTGTGACCCAACCCCCCCCCCCCACCCCAAATAGCAAATGCTTGTGCTTTGTTTTGAGTGGTCTGGTCAGCCAGCTGCTCCCTGAGTGGGTCAGGGCAGAGTCAGAGCTGAGACAATCTAGGCATTTGGGTCCGAGGCTGGTCCCGAAGCACTCAGCCTGGAGTAAACCTCTTTTTTTTTTTGTGGCCACACCAGGTGGTGCTCAGGGGTTACTCCTGGCTTTGAAATCAGGAGTCACTCTTGGCAGGCTCTAGGGACCCTATGGGATACCAGGGATCTAACTAGGTTAACCGTGTGCAAGGCAAGTGCCCTCAGTGCCCTCTCTGCTGTGCTATTGCTCAGTCCCCTGAATTCTCTCTCTGTCTCTCTCTCTGCAATCTAAATGGTTCAACTAAACTATTCACAAACACTGCTATCTTGGGGCTTTTTTTTTTTGGGGGGGGGCCACACCCGGCGGTGCTCAGGGGTTACTCCTGGCTGTCTGCTCAGAAATAGCTCCTGGCAGGCACAGGGGACCATATGGGACACCGGGATTTGAACCAACCACCTTAGGTCCTGGATCGACTGCTTGCAAGGCTAGCACCGCTGTGCTATCTCTCCGGGCCCTATCTTGGGGCTTTTTACTGGAAAGATTTTATCTTTGTTGGGGCCAGAGTGATAGGACAGTTCGGAGGGCACTTGCTTTGCATGTGGACAACCTGGGTGCAGAAGTAGGAATAAGCCCTGAGCATTGCCGGGTGTGACCTCAAAGAAAAAGAAAAATATTTTACATTGATTTGATCCAAGTTCGTTCAAGTAAATTCTACCTGAGAAACAAATGAAGCTGAAAGTATTGGGTCTCTTTGTTTAAAAAAATAAGAAAAGAACAGCATGGGTACAGACCTGAGTTTGATTTCCAGAACCCCATATGGTCCCCCAAGGACAGCTGGGCATGCCCCAAATAATGACTAAACACAAACCCCAGTGACCTTTTCTTTTTCTACTTCAGGATACATAAAAAGTGAAGAAACTGAAGTTAATCTATGTGGTGTATTTTTATACGTTTACAAACAAGACAAATTAAAACAGAAACATTCGGCATTTAACCTGATTAAATATTTAGTTCAGTCCTGAGCTTTTGATATTTAATACAATACAGATAAAGTGATAGAAAAAAACCCCAAGATATTAAATTCATTTGATTTTGCATGCTAGAGTTTTGCAGCGAAGCTTTGTTCATTTTGGCTAGCGATTTTCTTTTTTGTACCTGTACCACGTGATTCTGATATACAAAATTATAATAACATACTGATAATTCAAACTCGAGAACTAAATATTACATTCTTTTGACCCTGTGAGAAATAAATTCTACCTTTTTAAAAATAGTATTTATAATATTAAAATTCAGATTTGCCTGTATGGTGTTGTGATCAAAGTTATTAAAAAAGGGTTGTCCTTGTGAATCATTGGGGCTAGTACAAAAACGAGAGGACTGTTAAAAGCTGCCTATAAATACACAACACTATTGCAGATTTCTAAAGTGTGGAAAAGGATTATATTAAAATACATTGGTCTCCCGTGTTAAGAAATGAGCACATATAGTAGAATAGATTCCAAAGCATCGTGGTCATAACTGTTAATGACCTGCTGACAAATGAGTTTATGCTGTCGCACTTGAAACTTTTTGTATGACAAAAGGGAACAGCTAATCTGATGAAGATTTTTTTATATATATATATAAAGCTGTCAATATAGCCTCTTCTATGTCAAACACTTAAAATGGCCAGAACCAAACTATATATTAAACAGGACATAAATAAGACCGTAAATAAATAAATGAAGAAAATAAAATCGTACGGTACAGCTACACATACTTGTATAAACATTTTCACGGTCGAAATTAAGAAGCTGCAAACAGCTGGCCTTCATTTTCCTCTACATTAAATAAACTTCTTTTCACATTTGACCTTGACAAGGATAAAGGAACGGGGAGGGGTCTCTTCTGAGTTCCCCTTAGCCAGGGGACGGAAGTGACGAAACCCCCCAGTTCATGGGCTGGTCTTGCTGATGAAAGTAGCTTCACGTCCAGTTTGTGCTGCAAATTCATTTGGACCGGGAAGTGGCAGGGTCTCTTCGGAAAAACACTGAACCTTCTAGGCTTAGGAATTGCTTTTCCGTCTTGATTCAGATAGAAGGAACCTTCTTCCCAAATATGCGTCTTTGCTTCTCAAAAGATGAAGAATATAAAAAAAATGCACCTCTAATGAGAATTAGGAATACAAGTGTTTGGTGGTTTCCTTCCCTACATTTTTTTTTTCTTTTTAAAGGGGTGCATTCCTTTAAAGTGATCTTTTTATTTATTTTTTTGTATTAAAACAAAACCCAACTTGTATTGTTTGCGCTCTGCGCTGGCCTAACATCTTTCAGTGGAACAGTCTGGCACTCTGGTATGGTTTAAGTTGCGTGAAAAATGTTGGATCTGAAAGGTCTTTTGCTCCAAGGGCTGGAAAAAGGGGACAGCAGGGAGCATGTTTTCATCCTGCATGCTGCTGACCCGCCTTCAAAGTCCACCATCACAGATGGGGGTCCCCAGAACTGCTGGGAATGAGCCCAGCGTGCAGAGCCGGGAGTAAGAAGCTTGGAGCACTGGTGGGCGTGCCCTCCAAATAAACCCCTAAGAAAGAAGGCCCTTTTCCTGATTGCTCTGCCCGGAAGAGCTGGAATGGGACAATGGTGGTTCAACAGGGAGGCTATAGCCTGACCCCATCTGGAAGCCTGTTCCTGGCCTCTCTAGAATTTCTTTGACAAATGACTTAGTCTGTGCTTTGCGCCCATAACTGTCCTCAATGCTGCTCCTCTGTGCTCCCCAGCTCCTCCTTAGACAGGGGTGTGTGGGGGTGTTTGTGCAAACAGGGGACGCTGTGGGATAAACTTTCTCCTCCCTGATCACCCTGGAGGCAGCTTGCACCCACCCTCATGGCCTTTTGGGTCTGCCTGGTTCCTTCCTGAGGCTGCTGGTGTCTGCCCCCCAGCAGACCTCCTCTCCAGTTCTGTCTGATCTGAGAACTCCGATTTCTGAGTGCCTCCTCAAGCCACCCAGCCCAACTCAGAGCACAACTTTGCCTGGGGACGCCTGGGCACTATCCAGCCACCCGGAAGAGTGGATTTTGGCGTCTCTGGAAGGGGGAGAGCAGCCAACTCTGGGCCTCTCAGGGGGCCCCCCCCCCCCGATGGTTGCCAAATCAACCCTTGGGGCGGCTCCTGGCCTGGTCCAGATTCCTTCCTGTGCCCCGAGTCTGAGCTCTGTCCTCTTGACTAGTGAAAAAGACAAACAGAACATGTGGGGGACTCAGGGCAGCCTGGACAGATGCTCTGAAGAGGCTGCTGTGTAAATGAACTGCCTCCCACCCTCACTCAGGGGACCTGGAGATGGCCCAGGCAGGGCGGGTTTCCAAGTTCTCCTCTCTTCCAAGCACATGGGAATTACATTCGAGTCACTTTCACAAATGAACGTGTTGACGACGGGATGGGACGGGAGAGAAAAGCTCTCTGGGTGGGGGGTGGAAGCCCTGGAGAGACTCCAGAAGTCCCCGAGCCCGGGCCGGGCAGGCTCACACGTCGTCGGCCGGCAGGGCGGGGATGTTGATCTTGGCTCGGGTGAAGTAGGCGATCTTCTCCCTGAGGATACACAGAGGCCTCAGATCCTGTCTACTACACCCATGTCAACACCACCATCTACACCTGTTTCGAGGGGGTCAGGGAGGATATAATACTTGGAGCAATTTCTACACCCAAAAACCTGCATCAAGATCAGTATCTGCTAAGGGGGCGGGTGGGAAGGAAAAGGGGATTGTGACGGGCCTTGTCCCTCCTGATTTGGCAGTAGGGAAGGGTCCACGTAGCATCTGGTAAATTGATAATCTTGAGGGACAGAGAGGGGAATGGGTGAGTGGGGAAAAGGTGGTGTAAGGACGAGGGAAAGATCAAGAGGAGGAAGAGTGGACAGCTCTTGGGCATAATTTCAGGGTCCAACACCCATCCAGCACCATGTGCTCAGTCTCACCCTGAGGGCATTGCACCCAGAAACCAAGGTAGTATAGAGTGAGTGGTGCGCAAAGGGTAGCTGCAGTAGGGGGCTGAGTGGGCTCCAGCACCCAAGGACTGGACAGATGCCAGAGAGATGCCAGTCCCCGCAGGCCCCAAATCCAGGAGTCGGGGTTGTACGCAGTAGCGGAGTTGGGAACTCAGTGCTGGCCTCACTTTTAGGCCCGAGGGAAATGTCCTTCTGACCCTTTGAGCTGCTGCTCAGAACAAACTGCTTGTACCCCAACACACCCACAACCCCCTTGCGCCTGCCTGGGCCTCCTCTCCCTCTTCCTTAAGGCTCTGTGCTCTTCTCGAATAGCCTCGCTTGGGGGGGATGGGATGACGATTCTCCCTTTGTTGCTGCTTTTTTTGGTTGGCTTTGTCATTGCCTTACCCGGGTAGCCCCTGACTGTGCTGTGGGGACATGGACTGGGGTGGGCTTGAAGGTTTCCCTCATGCTAGCTCTCCAGTCCTGTGGTATTTTTTTTTGTTTGTTTGTTTGTTTTGCCTTTGGGCCACACCTGGTGGAGCTCAGAAATTATTTCTGGTGGGCTGGAGCAATAGCACAGCAGAAGGGCATTTGCCTTGCACACAGTTGACCTGGGACGGACCCGGATTTGATCCCTGGTATCCCACAGGGTCTCCCTGAGCCCTGCCGGGTATGGCCCAAACACCAAAACAAACAAACAAAAATGATTATTCCTGCAGATTTGGGGGACCCTATGGGATGATGGAAATTGAACCCAGGATAGCTGCATGCAAGGCAAATGCCCTCCCTGCTGTGCTATCAGTCCAGCCCTGGGCCTCCATGAAGCAGCAGTAGAGAGGATCCAAACCATATCCCTCCCTCGCCTCCTGCCTCTTGTTGGGAGCTGCCACTCTGTCCCCTGTGTTGTTGGGCCATAGACCTGGGTGGCTCAGGAGAACTCAACACCCAAACGTCAACCAATACCCTAGCTGGCTTGGTCCATGACATGGTTGGATCCCCTCTACCCAATACTGATGATGTCGCCCCTTGTGGTCTGTACAGGTCCCCAAGAAACTGGGTCCCAGCCACATCCCAGGAGCCAGAGACCAGGCACAGGGCAGCAAGTGCCGTGAGTCCTGGGCACACTATACCCATCAACATTCCCCTCGGCTTCTGACTACTTCGTGCCACCTGCAAGGCAGACATAGACCCTAGTGCCCACACTGGTGCCTGTAACGTCCCTCTTGCCTTGACACCACCCTCAAGCCCCCCAACCCAGGTTCAAAGGGCTTAGAGCCATCACATGTGGGAGTAGCCCCCCACCCAGAACTGCCCAGCTAGACCCCAGCAAAGTAACCTCATCTGAGCCCACAGAACCAACCATCCACTTCAGAAGTGCGACTGGGTCCCCTGACCTGCGTTTGTCCCACGGGTCCCCCCACATGTGTTTCAGGGCTTCAGGAATCTCCCCTCTCCCACAAACAGCTTCCCTGCCGCCCCACCGCTTCCCCACCTGAAGGACTGCACCTCCCGCGGCACGTTCTGGCTCTGCTCCCGGAGCCGCCTCACGTCCTTGGAGACTCGGCGCATCAGCTTCTCTGCACTCAGGCCCTGCTGCTGCTCCTCTTCTGACTGCTCAGCCTGTGAGGTGGGGACAGGGGCCCATGAGCAAAGCCAGGGGGCAACCCGTAGGCTGCCTCCTTCCCTATGGCCAAGTGCTGTGACCCCTATCTATCTAGTAAGGGAGGCATAAGCCATGTTTGTAGTCCTGCTGAGAAATCTACAGGTGGACACCCTCAAAAAAAGGCCAGAAAAGACTGATGGCACCATGGTCAAGAAGCAGCAACTAGGGACCAGAGTGAAAGCACTGCAGGGAGTGTGTTTGCCTTGCATGCGGGAGACCCAGGTTCAATTTGGGCATACCATACAGATGATCTCCTGAGCATCCCCAGGAGTGATTGCTGAGCACAGAAGCAGGAGTAACCCAAGCACCACCAGGTGTGGCCCAAAAACAAAGAGGAAAAATAAACAACTTTTTTTTTCTTTCAGTTTTTGAGCTACACCTGGCTGTGCTCAGGGGTTACTCCTGGCTCTGTGCTCAGAAATAGCTCCTAGTAGGCTCAGGGATCATATGGGATGCCAGGAATAAAACCCGGGTCATCCTGGGTTGGCCTTGAGCAAAGCAAATGCCCTACCACTGTTCTATCTCTCCAGCCCCAATTTCTATTGGTCCCCTTTGCTGTCAAGCATCCATGTATGTTTGTGACTCTTACTGCCCTTGATGCATGGCCATCTCAGATGTCAACAATCTCCCTTTCCAGGAGGGCTGTGAGCACTGGGGTATGTGTGGGGGTCCTGAAGGGAGCAAGGCTGGTCGGGGCTCCAGCACCAGCAGCTTCTGCAAAGATGAGGTCTCTGTGTTCCCCACGGATGCAGTAGGGGGCATCAAGCTCCCTTACCTGCTTCTCAGCCTGCTTCAGAAGCTTCTGGAATCTCTCATCATCCAGCACCCCGGGTGGGAGGTCGGTCTGGCCCTGGGCCTTCAGCTCCTCCAGCTTCTGCCTCAGGCCACGCAGGGCCTGCAGCTCGTCATTGAGTCGACTCTGCCGTGTGAGGGATGCCTGGAGGTCCAGCTCCAGGTCCAGTGAGGTCCGTACTGGCCGCTCCTGGGCGGCTCTTCTCAGGACGGGCTGGCACACGGCCTGCAGCAGGGACCGCAGTTGGGCAGGGTGAGGCCAGGCCCGGACGCTGAATCCCCATCTTTGTCCAAAGTCCCTGTCCATGGCTAAGTCCCTGCCTCTGTCTGAATACCCACCTCCAGGCCTTGAGTCCTTGCCCCTGGCTCAAGTCCCCACCTTGAGTCCCGAGTCCCTGCCTCAGCTCTGAGACCCTGCCTATGGGTCCTGAGACCTTGACTCTGGGCCTTAAATCCCTGTCCCTGTCTCTCCAGGACCACCATCTCTGGCCCGGTTCTCCCACCCCAACTCCCCTCCTCAACAGGGCACATGGGCAATGCCCACCTGCAGGCTGGCCAGGACTCGGGGTGTCACCTACCCTTTTAACTCTCAGGCTGCGCCGCTCCGTGGAGTTCCGCACAAACAGGGACTTTTTGGCCAGGGTGGAGCTGTCGCTGTCGCTCCGATTCAACTGCCAGGGACAGAGGAGAGGAGCAGGAGTCAGGGAGGAGGACCACACGGGTTGGAGGAGCACTCAAAAACAATTTCGGCAGATTTGAAGCTGGGCTTCATTCCTTGCAAGGAAACCCTCCCTCGTGTTTAGTGGAGTAAGTGGGGGTGGGGGACAAAGGCAAACCCCAGGCCTCTCAGTCATCGGTGGCAGAGAAATACGAGAGTCCAGGATGCCCGGAACAACAGACGCCTGGCCCTGATTACAAGACTGAGATTCCTGAACAGTGAGGAGAGAAAACGGAGGGGTGTAGGGTGTGTGTGTGTGTGTGGGGGGGGGAATGGGAGCAGGAATGACTTAGGGACAGAGACAAAGGGTCTAGGCCCGGGTACTTTGGTGAAGTGTCAGTAACTGGACTTTAAGACCGTACACACAATTAATGGTGCTGAGCACATTTTACTGGAAACAAGAACAACAAAAATAAGATCAAAGAAAAAACGGGGCCGGAGAGAGAACATGGAGGTAAGGCGTTTGCCTTTCATGCAGGAGGTCATCGGTTCGAATCCCAGCGTCCCATATGGTCCCCCGTGCCTGCCAGGAGCAATTTCTGAGAACGGAGCCAGGAAAAACCCCTGAGCACTGCCGGGTGTGACCCAAAAACCACACACACACACACACACACACACACACACACACACACACACACACACACACACACACACACACACGAAAGAAAAAGAAAAAGAAAAAGAAAAAGAAAGAAAGAAAGAAAGAAAGAAAGGAAAGAAAGAAGAAAGAAAGGAAAGAAAGAAAGAAGAAAGAGAGAAAGAAAGAGAAAGAGAGAGAAAGAGAAAGAAAGAAAGAAAGAAAGAGAGAAAGAAAGAAAGAAAGAAAGAAAGAAAGAAAGAAAGAAAGAAAGAAAGAAAGGAAGAAAGGAAGAAAGAAAGAAAAAGAAAGAAAGATAGATCCTCTCTAAACCTAGCTTTCTCCGCTCTAGATTTCTCTGGAACAGGGCTGGGCTTGGAGTCCTGGTTCACCATTCGTGAATGCCAGGATTCAAGCAGGTTTCAGAGATCTACTGAGTGAGTGAATGAATTCCACATTTCAAATCCACTCCTTGAACCCATTTTTTTTGTTTTTTGGGTCATACCCGGCAGCGCACAGGGGTCACTCCTGGCTCCACGCTCAGAAAGCGCTCCTGACAGGCTCAGGGGACCATATGGGATGCCGGGATTCGAACCACTGACCTTCTGCATGAAAGGCAAATGCCTTACCTCCATGCTATCTCTCTAGCCCTTTTGAGCCCATTTTTACCATGGGAAATCTCCATTCCTCTCTATCGCTTTTCTGTTCCAAAAGGTAGAATTTGATAACGTTATGATGCAAATCTCAGAATGTTCTTTGCAAAACTTGACAACGTTATTGCGAGGCCATTTTTTGGTTGGTTTGTTCTAAAATCCAGTCCTGGGCTGGAGAGATGGCACAGCGGTAGGGTGTTTGCCTTGCAAGCAGCTGACCCAGGACCAACGGTGGTTCAAATCCCTGTATCCCATATGTTCCCCTGAGCCTGAGTGCTGCTGGGTGGACCCAAAAACAAAACAAAACAAAACAAAACAACAAAAATAAAATCCAATTCTAAGGCACGCTCCTTTCGTCAGCTATGAAGCCAGAGACTTCAGCCAAAATCCACAAGCCTGGTTGGTATTCTTATCTCCTGAAGATTTCTAGATAGCACAGTGGGGAAGGGTTTGTCCTGCATGTAACCAAGAACTCATATGGCCCCCTGAACACCATCAAGATTCCTGAACACAGAGCCGGGAGTAAACCCCGAGCATTGCTGGCCATAGCTCAAAAACTCAAAAACTAAACTAAGCAAAACAATAAAGTTCCAAAATAGTCCAAAGCACATTTCACTGCAGGCCCTCCTGGGTCAATGTCTGGCATTAGATACAAGGAGATACCAGGGTGCCACATGCCCCAAAGTGATGGCATTCTGTATTTCTCAGCAAGCCCAGCCAGTGACACTCGGCACCTGGCATCCACACTCGGGTCACGCCTCTCTGGGTCACTGGGGTCCGCTTACCCGGCAGATGTACTGGTTCCGCTCCCCAGGCGAGAAGGTCTGCGAGCGGACAATCACGCTGCTCCTCATCATGGGGCGCTGTCGAGAGCTTACGCCGCCACGGTCCTTGGGGCGCACCGCTAGGCCAGGGGCACTCCCAGCCTCCTCCTCCGTGTTGGTCTCTTTATCAACCTGCAAGTGAGCGGCAACTCCTGAGGCGCCAGTGATGGGAGCACATCCAGACCCTTTTATTCCATGAGGAAGACCATGAGACTCCACAGGTTCTGGGGTCGGCCCCACCCCCACCCCCCAGAAAGGGACTTGGGGTTCAGCCCTGGCGCTGATGCAGTGCACCCACGCAAGGGTGTCCTTTTCTTTCTTTTTTCCTTTTTTGGTTTTTGGGCCACACCTGGCAGTGCTCTGGGGTTACAAAGGGGACCCTATGAAATGCTATGGGGCAAGGCAAAAACCCTCCCCACTGTCTATGGCCCCAGCCCTCCTGTCCTGGGCTTTTCTTCTCACCAGGGTTGGGGTGCCCAGCTCTCTGCCGCAGCTGCTTCCGTGTCTCCCAGGGGCATCCGAGCTCATCTGGGGGGTCTGGGCACAGGAACTGGTGGCCCCAGGGCAGCCACCACCGTCGGGCAATTTCCCAGGGGGCTCTTCCTTGACTCCCAGCTCCTCAGAGGCCTCCCGCAGCATCGCCAACCTATGGAGGGGAGCCAGGGACCATCGTGGCGGGACAGGGACATCTGCAAGGCCCCACATCTAAATTCCCCTTTGGCCCAGCTTGAATCTGATCCACTAAGACGATGGGGAGACAGAGAAAGCACCTAGCATTCTTACCAAGTCACCCCAGATCGACACCGAGAAGAGAAAATTCTTGAAATTTGGCCAACTTGGTGTGAAAACTGCCCCTCATATTGAATGCAACCATGAAAGGAAAGGGGAGGGGCCGGAGAGATAGCATGGAGGTAAGGCGTTTGCCTTTCATGCAGGAGGTCATCGGTTCGAATCCCGGCGTCCCATATGGTCCCCGTGCCTGCCAGGAGCGATTTCTGAGCCTGGAGCCAGGAATAACCCTTGAGCACTGCCGGGTGTGACCCAAAAACCACAAAAAAAAAAAAAAAAAAAAAAAAAAAAGAAAGGAAAGGGGAGATCTGGAATTCCAGGATTAAAGGCGGAGGTTGCATGCAGGGGGTCGGGGTTTTATCCCCACACTCCGCAGTCCTAAGCCATAAGCTCCCCTGGAGAATGAGGCTGGGATGGGGTGGCCTTAGAGCAAATATAAAATAGATAAAAACGGGCACTCAAGACCTTGATGCTACTGCACATGTGAAAGGTCTGGCTGGGTCAGATTTTCAGCACACCCTCACACACATAAAAATAAAACCCTGAATCAGGGTGCGTGTGCTAACTTGGTCCGAGTTCAGCCTTTGCCAGAGGAGCTCCTTCGAACCAGGAAGATGCTGCACTGGGGGTGGGAGGCGCACCCCTGCAGCTACAGAAATGAGGTGAGAATCAGGCAGAGACCCCTCTACGATGCTCCAGATAGGCCCGACACCTTCTGAACTACCAGAAAGGAGAGGGTGGGTGTACCAGTGGCCTTCAGTCGCCCTGGGCTCCTCTTCCTCCTCCTCTTCCTCTTGTGCTAATTCTTGTTCCACAGCCAACAGCTCTGCTGATGTCCGAGCCAGCAAAGCTGACACCGCGTCCTGGGGAAGGGTGGGAAATCTGGCTCAGACCACGAAGACCCAGGCCTCGAACCTTGACCAGACAGATAATGCTACTAGGAACCATTGAGCCCCAACACTGTTGGGTTTTATGCATGGAAGGGGCAGCTGGAAATGTGGAGACTGAGTAGAAGACGAAGACCCCAGACTGCTTGGTACCAGCCTCTGAAGGGTGGTCTGTGTCTAAGCAATGCCCATTCTGGGCTGAGCTGGGACCTCCACCCTGGCAGTGGCAGCAATGCGCAGCTGTAGAGGCTTGTGTTGAGCAGGGTGCATGCTTAGCATGCAAGCGACACAGGTTTGATCTCTGGTATCCCATAGGGTCCTTCAAGCCTGCCATGAGTGATTTCCAAGAGTGCAATGCTAGAAGCAAGCCTGAGTGCCACCGAGTATGGCCCCAAAACCAAAAAAAGAAAAAAAAGAAAAGAAAAAGTAGAAAGGACAAAACAAACCTAACACAACTAGGACAGAAATAAAAAAGACCAGAGTGCTAAGTACAACAGAGAGAGACAGAGAAAAACAATAAAACTGAAGGTGGGTTGAAATGACTGAGAATGCAGACAAGCCTTGAGCTGGACAGACAAGGGAAACTGAATGAAGGCTCAAATGATAGGCTCTGTGGGTTCAGAGTAGAGATAACAGGGGGGCACTAAGAAGCAGCTTGACGACTGATGTGGGCAGACAAGCAGGGCAGAGTTGAAAGTCCAGAAATACATTTGGGCTGGAGCGATAGCATAGGATGACACTCAGCTATTAGCTCCAAACAAAGGTTCTCCCCTCCCCTAACTTCCTCTTTCCCATAAACCTCTTTCTTGACCTTTCCCCTCCAGGTGATGGGAATTGGTTTAATAAAGAAAGAGCAGTTCTGGATTTTGGCTCAGAGAGCACCAGGCGTAGAATAGCTCCCTGGTTTTCTCCTGATTGGCTTGACTTAATATTTCTTTGCTGCTAACCTGCTCTTCAGATCCATCTGTGAGGGTGCCTGGGGTGATCTCACAACTTCTGAATTTTTATTTTATATGATATTACAATGGGTAGAACACTTTTGATACCTGGCACCCTACAAGGTCCCCTGAGCACTGTCAAGAGTGATCCCTGAGCACAAAGCCAGAAGTAAGCCTCAAATGCTGCCAGATGTTTTCCCCCAACAAAAGAAGTATATAAATGCTCATGCAGGAACAACCATATTTTTGGTACAAAGTACTAATTCATTAGAGAGGAAAAAGAAAAAAAAAATTTCAATGATGCTGGGACTATTGGAAGATCAATTGCAGAAATGTGCAGGACTCTTCTAGAAATTGTACTTGATGAGCTGAATCTAGGGACACCAGCACCAGAACTTTCTGGATCCAGAGCGAATGATTCTCTCCTCTGATAGTCACTCACCAAATCAATGGCCTCTACTGCTAGCGGCTGGTCGGTGTGAAAGACAGAATCCATGTTCTCTGTCTCGGTCCTCTTCCAGGGCATTTGCTTTGACTCTGAAGGCAGCAAATTATACCACAGTGTGAAGAGCTCGTTGGAAAATGGCAGGTCAGCCAGGCTGATCTGGGTACCGGCCTTGAAGGGGAAGGAAGGAGGAAAGAAGATGGAATGCTTGAACTCATGTTTACTCCCATCTAACAAGATTATAGAGCAAGTTTATTTTGGGTTTAAAAAAAAATAAAAAAGGGGGCCCGGAGAGATAGCACAGCAGCGTTTGCCTTGCAAGCAGCTGATCCAGGACCAAAGGTGGTTGGTTCGAATCCCGGTGTCCCATATGGTCCCCCGTGCCTGCCAGGAGCTAGAGCTGTGGGCAGTGGGCAGTGCATTTGCCTTGCATGTGGCCAATCTGGGATCAAACCAGGTTCAATCCCTATCATCCCATATGGTTCCCCAGCCTGCCAGGAGCAATTTCTGAGTACAGAGCCAGGAGTAACCATTGAACACCTCTGGGTTAGCCCAACTGCCCCACCCCCCCCAAAGCCAATGTTGGGTGGGAGGGATAACACAGCTTGCCTTGCACACAGTCAACCTAGGTTCAATCCCAAGCATCCCACAGGATTAGAGCACTACTGGAAATGACCCCTAAGTGTAGAACCTGGAATAGCCCTTGAACACTGCTGGGTATGGCCCCAAAACCAAACAAATAAACACCAAACCCGTACAAACAACAACAACAACAACAACAACCACAAAAAGACAATGCTCATGAGGTAAGGTAGGATTCGATTGGTTTTGATTTGGTTTAAGTTGGGGTACCATGTGGTACCCACAATAAAAACAGAGCCTCCCAATGGGCTCAAAGCATGCATTTAAGGCATCTGACTCATCTGACCCATCACACTGCCACCCCTCTCCCGGCTTATCTAACAACCTAGGGACATCTTATGTTTCCAGGTATGGCAAAATATGACATTGTCTGGGATCTAAGAGCCACCACTGAATTATTTGGGGACATACTATCTGGCCAACACCTGATGAATTAAATGTGAGATTCTGGCGGGGATTGGGTCACACCCATGGTAAGGAACTATATGTAGGTCTGGGGATTGAACCAGGGTCAGCAGTGTGCAAGTTAAGTGTGTTAAACCTTGACTATCTCTGGCCCATAAATGCCTTGTTTTGGGGGGGCCACACCGAACATTGCTAAGGGATTATTCCTTGAGGGGCTCATGGACCAGATGGGATTGGTCCTGGCTCAAACACATGCAAGGCGAGTGCTTCAACCCCCTCTCTGGCCCCTCCAGGAGTGATTCTTGAGTACAGCAAACAGAAACAGTGGGTAGGACGTTTGGCTCATATACAGCTGCCCCGGGTCAATCCTGGGCATCCCATAGGGTCCCCCTAGTATCACAAAGAGTGATTCCTGAATGTAGCACTAGGAGTGACCCCTAAACACTGCTGGTGCTACCCACCCACCCACCCAAATAAACAAACAAAACCCCAAGCAAACAAACACAAGTTCAGAGGATGAAAAATGCAAAACTCTAGTCTGGAGTGATAGATAACGGTGAGGAGGGCATTAGCCTTGCATGCAGCTGACCCAGGTTTAATCCCCAGCAAGCCATTGGATGCCCATAGAACTAACAAGGAGTGAGTTCTTGGGTGCAGAGCCAGAAGTAAGCGCTGAGTACTGGCAGATGTGGCCCAAAATCCAAAATAAATAAATAAATAAATAAGAATCAAATTCAAAGAATGACAGCCCCAGGGGGGGGGGTCAGAGACCAGGTCACCATGGCTGGCAGATGCATGGAAGAGAGGGGCCCTGGACAAGTTGCAGGGAGCCCTACCAGACAGTCCTCCCTGCGGTGGCGGCCTGCGGCGCACAGATCCACCCTCAGCGTCTTCTGCTGTAGGGCGGCCTGCGAAATGGCCACTCGGAACACATCGTGGAAGACGGTGCACTCAGCGGCTGGGTGCAGCTTGGTCCGGAACAAGCAGCTCACATCGGCTGAGGAGGGCAGGAGAGCCACACGGAAGTAGCTGCCAGGAAGAAGAGGAAAATGGGGTCAGAGGTGCCTATTGGCTCAGCGGCCGCTGCTCACTGTCAACCTAAAGCTTGGCCTCGACCCCGTTCCTGACCTGGCAGGAGGATCGATCTGACCTTAGCCTGGGTCTTCCCTGGTGGAGCTCTGAGAACCCAACTTGCCTTCTGCCTGCAAAGCACAAGTTCTTGTCCATTGAGAACCTTCTTAGGCCCTGGTTCCTAGTTTTTATTTTAAGGGGGAGAAGGGGATTTGAGGCAACTCCCACTGCTCCCAGTTCAGTGCCTGGGTTACCCCAGCATGTGTAATATTGGAGATGGAGCTCCAACTCGGGATCTGGATCTTGGTCATCAAAACCCCAAGTTTTGAGCAAACCTCGTCCTTTCTCACTGTCCTGCAGTCTCGTCCCCACTCCCCATTTGCTCCTTCCATTTTCCCCACCCACTCCCAGCCAGTACCCTGACCCCAGGTCTGACTCCCAGAGCCAGAACAGGCCTGGACACTTGCTCTGTGGGTCCCACTTACACTTTGGAAGTGGGGGGCACCAGGAAGGCGTGGAGGCCCCGGAGCTGCGCAATGATCACCATGAAGCTTGTCCTCTTGGCGTCATATCTGTGGGGAGAGAAGCTTCAGCCTTTGGCTCAACACCAGCCATGCCAGGGCCACCTGGGGATACTCAGTCCTGTACCTGAGTCCGATCTGCACCTGGGCCGTCTCCGTGGTGCCTGTGTCTTCCTCGCCATAGGGAACATCTTCCACTTCGCTAGGTCTAAGGAAGGACCGGGAGGGGAGGCATGCCTTAGTTTACCAGTAGGATCCTTGGGGGCTGGGTAGTCATGGTCAGGACTTGCATGGGTGACCAGGCAGGGAAACCTGAACTTAGGAACAGATCTGTGCAGTAGCTGCCAGTGCATCCTTAGGTGTCCATCAAAAATCCTCAGCTGCAGGAGCACTGGGTGCCCCCACAACTGTTCCAGTACCCAGCTCTGGGCGTGACCCACTCTGTGGTCCCTCCCTGCAGACTTGGGGTGGCAGGCTCTGGCTTGAAGGAAAACCACCCAAAGTATCACTGGGTTCAGCATTTGCAGGGATCTTTTTGCTCTGTTTTATTTGAGGGAGAATTTGGGGGAGGGGGTCACAGCTTGAGGGTCATTTCTGCTGCAGCCTGCAGGGGGAATCTTGTGGTCCTGGAACTTGAACTCCAGCCCCAGAGGCAAAGACAGCCCTGGGCTTGTTTTTCTGGTCGCTACTCCATGAGGATAGAGACTCTGAGTCACAGGCAAAAAGGCCCACAGCTGTGCCCACCACCCCCAGCAGTCCCAAGGCCCTGCCCGGACACCCCTCCCAGAAGTGCATTCAGAGTTGCCCTGGCTGGCGGGATGTGCCAAATGACTGACATAATGAAGTCTCAGGGTTGCTGGCCCTGACGCCCTCTCCGTCCTTACGGTTTCACGAAAGCCTCGTAGACGCCGCTGTCCCCAGCTACGGACTCGTCGGACACGGCCGCAGACACGCAGGCGACTTTCTCCCCAGGCACGTGGGCCGGCCTCCTCCGGGGGAGCAATTTCTCTGCATCTGTTGAGAAGGAGGCCAGAGTGGCTCAGGTCAGTTGGTGCATGGGGCCGGCGTGGACAGCTACCTGGGGAAGATGCCCACTCTGGGAGGGAGCCCCAGATTCACAACAAATGCACGGTGGGGGTTCCCAGAATGATGGTGGAGGTCCCTAGACCAATGGTGGAGTCCCCAAACTGATGGCAGAGGGGCGTCCCCAGACTGATGACAGGATCTCCAGATCAATGGTGACAGCTCTCCAGACTTTATGGGGCTGGTGGGTTGGGGGTATGAGCCCTGTAGCTATCACTTGAAAACAACAACAACAACAACAACAACAAGCTTTCTGCTACCCCGAGAATCGAAGGGGAGGAATGGATGATCTATTTCCCATGGGCATCCCAATGGCATCAATGCCATTAAAAAAAATGAGGCAACTTTGCACACCCCAGTCCTGGGTGTGAGTGATAGCTGGACTTTTCATCTGACTCACACTCACATGGCAGCAACCTGCGGGGATCGGAGTGTGAGCACTTAAAAGCCGAGTTCTTCCTTCCCATCCCGACACAGAGAGGGGGTCAGGATGCTGATGTCTCTCCTCCCCCTTCTGAGCCAACTTTATGCCCTGTTCAGAGGCTTTAGGGCTAAGGCTGGAGGATCACAGGATCCAGCATCCTTTTCCTGCTCTGCTTCCTGGCCACATTTCTCCTTTATTTTTTGGGCCACATGTGGTGGTGTTCAGGGGATACTCCTGGCTTTGTGCTCAGAAATTGCTCCTGGCAGGCTCGAGGGGCCATATGGGATGTCGGGGATGGCACTCGGATCAGCTTTATGCAAGGTTAGTGCCCTCCTCACTGTGCTATCGCTCTGGCTCCAGCCAGGTTCCCCCTTGATGATGAGTAAAGCACCTCTTCTCAGGCCCCTCTTAACAACACAAGGTTTATTGATTACCCTGGGAGTGACCTCAGCTGCTGGCCACTGATGTGGACAATGGCAGACACGGGCCAAGAAAGGGCTTGGTGGCTGCTCTTTCCTGGAATCTTACCACCCAGCAGAGCACATCCAAACAACAACTCATGCGACTTAGGGCTAGAGGGTCAGGAACGGGGTGAGCGAGGCACTTGCCTGGCCCACAGTGGACACCAGGAAACTCTCTCCATGATTTGAACATCCTGAGGGGCACCCCTACCCCAAGATCCAGAAACAGAGACCGGAAGAGTCTCCCCTCTCTGGCCAGGCAGATACTTCCCCACTTCAGCCGAATGTTACCCAGGGATAAGGCATTTCACCACATAACTGACACCACTGGGAAACTGGCAGCATCTTGAGTCCAGAAACTGGCTGATCATCTTGTGCTGTGTGAGTGTCGCAGGGTGGGACTCTGCTGGCGGGCCCGTGGCTGTATTTTTTCATCCCATTAATGAATCTGGCATTTGCGCTCAGCAAGCGTGCTCTGCTGGCCATCTCAGGGTGTGGCAGCTCTGGGGGTCTATCATGGAGCTCAGCTATGTGACACTCACCCCTTCATCACTCGAGGGACCCACCCTGGGGAACAGCCAGCTCTGTGCATGTCTGCTAGTCTCTGATGTGGCTCAGTGGAAACAAGAAGCAACATTCACTCCCTATGGCCTAGCCTCTCTCCTGCAGCCCTTTAGAGACCTCGAAAGATTCTCTGCATCTCTTCCCGAGAGGTTGGGAAGGAGTGAAAGCACCACTGTAGTGCTGTCTGCATGTGGGAAAGAGCTTGGCCTCAGGTCCTATGGGAGATGGTCGTCAAATGCTCCAAAGACGAGAAGGTTGACAGCACTGTAAGGCTGAGGATGGCGCAGGGAGAAATGGGTGATGAAGTGAATATGTCTTACTGCAGGTGGGACCAGAGTATTGTAGGGGGTGGCCCTCAGGTAATGAAACCCCCATAAGACATTCAGAATCTTTGAACACAGAGAATCCTTCTAGTCCACATTTGGAAACCTAGTAGAATATTTTCTTTTCTTTTTTTTTTTTTTTTGGTTTTTGTGGTATTTGGGTCACACCCGGCAGTGCTCAGGGGTTTTTCCTGGCTCCGTGCTCAGAAATTGCTTCTGGCATGCACGGGGGACCATATGGGACGCCGGGATTCGAACCGATGACCTTCTGCATGAAAGGTAAATGCCTTACCTCCATGCTATCTCTCCGGCCCCAGAATATTTTCTTAAGTGTCAACTTTTCACTATAAAGCCCAAATAAATAACAACTAGGGTGTTTTTGTTTTCATGGTTTCTTTTTTTCAGATTCCCCCCAAAATCTTTGCTAAACTGTCACAAAGAAATGATGCGCATTCATTTAGATTTGATTTGGTTTGTTTGTTTCTGGGCCACACACGGCAATACTCAGGGGATACGCCTGGCTCTGTGTTCAGGAATCACTCCTGGTGGTACTTGGGGGGACCATATGGGACGCAAGGGATCCAATCTGGGTTGGCTGTGTGCAAGGCAAATGCCCTCCCTGCTGAACCATTGCCCTGGCTCTCGAACTCAATGTTGGTGTCTACTCATGGCTACTCCACGAAACCTCATCTTGAACCAAAGACCATTTGGGAATGACTTATTTTTTTTCTTTGAGCTTTCCTTTGGCCATACCTGGCAGTGCTTGAGAGACCATCTATAACACCAGGGGCTGATTTAAGGCTAGAGGCCTTGATAGAAAGGGGGACCAGGCCAGCCAGTGCCTGGAGCCCTGCCAGGGCAAGGCCGAGTGGGCCTCCACTCACCTGAAGCATCCCGAGCACCACTGTCCAGGTCTTTCTCCAGCAGTGGCTGAGGCATCCCCCCTGCCATGACATCAGGCTCCAGCAGCAGCTGCCCGTGGGCCAAGCCGATGTCAGCAAGGCGGCTGCTCAGCTCACAGTGCTCAAAGTTGGCGGGGAACGGGAGCAGGGTGGTGTCAGGGGAAGCCAGCGGGAAAGCACCGTCCAGAACCAAGGGCGAACCAGGCGGGGACAGGGATGACAGGGAGGAGCGGGAGGACAGTGATGTCACTGACTTGGGCGCCTCGGCCAGCGGGGGTGGGGGGCCAGGGGCTGCGGTGGCTGCCCCGCCGGGGCCACGCTGCCCGGGGGATCTGGCCACTTCATGCTCCAGGATGGTGGTGATGGGCCCTGCGGGCGTGTAGCCTCCTTTGTCGGGTAGAAGGAAGTCCAGCTTGTACTGGCCGTCGCCGTCGGGTGGCTCGCCTTGGCCACCGTAGTACAGCTCGCCCGAGCTCAGCGAGTTGAGTGAGCCTCGGCTGGAGGTGTTGAGCGAGCCACGGCTGGAGGCCAAGGAGCCCAGGCTGCTGCCCGAAGACACTGACAGGGTGCTGGCTGACAGGCTGCGGGCAAAGGTGAGCATCAGGGGCCGGTGGACTGGAGCGGCATACCCAGAGGTGCTCAGGGCTAACTCCTGAAGGGGCTTGGGGGACTATGTGGGATGCCAGGGATCAAACCTGAGTTGGCTACGTGCAAGGCAAGTGGCCGGATATTTCCGTACTATCTTTCCCCTGTACTATCTCTCTGACTTTACAACCTCTCCTGTGTCCATGAGGTAGAGATCTGCTGGGCTGTCCTTTACTCCCATACCTGTTCATTTCCCACCCAGTCCACTAAATTCTATTTACTTATATATGTATTTTTTTTCTTTATTCTTTTTGAGTCACACTCTGCAGGGCTCAGGGATCACTTCTGGTGATGCTGGGGATGGAATCGAGGCTGGCCATGTGCAAGGCAGGCACCATAACTCCTGGACTATCTCTCTGACCCTCCACTCTTCCTTTTTATTCTTTTTTTATTTTAAATTTGCTTTTGGGCCACACCCAGGGGTTACTTTTGGTTCTGCATTCAAGAATCACTCCTGGTGATGCACAGGGGACCATATGTGGTGCAGGGAGCAAATATGAGTTGATTAAGTGCAAGGCAAATGCCCTCCCCACTGTGCTCTCCTCTGGACTCACTCTTTCATTTTAAATGAAGAGATAATGCAGGGAATGTGTGGTTTTCTTGAGCATGTACCAAGCGTTAAGCTGTATTTTCTTCCCACAATCTACTCAAATGTGTTCTAACTTTCAATGTGGGCTCTCTAGTTTGGAGTATCCCCCTTTTTTATTTGAACTAGTTAAAAGGAAAGAGAAAAATAAATCAAACAACTCACATGGAGTTAAGGAAAAAAGTCTCCCAAGAAAATCAGCAACGAACCTTTTAAGCTGCGAATGCAAGTAAGTAGATAATTTAGTTGTTTCTTCAAGTTTCTGTAGTAGCTCTTTTCTTCGCTCTTCCAATTTTAATCTAGAAAAAAAAAAAAAAACAAACACAGAGTTTTTCAAGTGACTATGATAAAGCAGGAGAACAGAAGGAAAGGTTAAAAAAATTACTATTCTAGGGGCCGGGTAGGTGGCGCTGGAGGTAAGGTGTCTGCCTTGCAAGCGCTAGCCGAGGAAGGACCGAGGTTCGATCCCCCGGCGTCCCATATGGTTCCCCCAAGCCAGGGGCGATTTTTGAGCACACAGCCAGGAGTAACCCTTGAGCGTCAAACGGGTGTGGCCCAAAAAAAATTACTATTCTATAAGCATTATGTGTATGTGGAGCATAGGACCAGAAGGAGATGACTTACAAAGACCCCTTCTTTCGAGTCAAGGGATGGGGAGAGGTCCATGCCCAACACCAACACTATAGAGAGTTTTAGAATTTAGAAGTTCTGGTTTCTAGGATGGGAAGGCAATTCAATGACCTGGTCATTGTGCTTACAGGGTCCTGGGCTGGATCCCTGGTTCTGCAGGGACTCATGAGAGTGGCTAGGGGTGGCCCTGGGGGCCCCCCAGCACTTTTGTGGAAGATCAGAGGGAGAGGGAGGGCGGGATGTGGGATAAAAAAAGGAAGAGGGAAAGGAAAAAGAAAGGAGGGAAGAAAGGTAGGAGGGAGGAAGAAAGAAGGGAGGAACAGATGGAGGAGGGAGGAATAAAAGAACATAGGAAGGAAGGGAGGAAGGAGGGAAGAGTGAGGAAGAGAGGAAGTAGGGAGAGAGAAGGAAAGAAAAGGAGGAAGAAAAAAAGTGAGGGAGGGAGCAAGGAAGGATAAAAGAAGGGAGGGAGGAAGGAAGCAGAGAAGAGGGAAGGAGAGAAGGGAGGAGGGAAGAAAGAAAGGAGGAAGGATGGAGGAAGGCGGAAGGGAGGGTGATAGGAAGAAAGGACGAGAGAGGAACCGGCTGCTTTCATGGTTAATTTGTTCAGTTTCTTGGGTCCCCCAGTCCTCATCTGTGAACTGTCCATGACAAGCCCATCTGCTCAGGCCATCTGAGGGATACTCAGACTAATAAGGTGGGAGACTCCACAGCCAGCCAGGATAATCTCACTTGTCCCGGCAAGGTGGGGAGATCAAATGAAGTTGCTTTTCCTTGGAATAAACAGTCATTTCCCTAAATTCCAGCCTCTGTGAAATGCTGGGGGCGGGGGTGGGTGAAGCAGCAAAAAAGCGAGTGACATTTTATTTCCAGGGCTCTGGTCTTCCCCGGTCACCAACAATATGTTCAAAGGAAAAAGTGACTCTGGTGTGTCTCATATTTCAAAGGCTGATAAACGTAAATTCAGAGGAATCTCAAAGATACATCCTGAAAAGGAGGCTAGTCCTTATTCTTTAATTTCTTAAATATAAACAAATCTCAATAAGAAAATAATACAAAAATATGAATTAATATAGAAACTAGGAAGTACATCAAGTCTGAGGAAGCCCAAAATCTACTTAACAGTTTTGCATAAAATGAAAGGTACTTTTTTTGAGCCATACCCTGTGATGCTCAGGGGTTGTTCCTGGCTCTGATTAGAAATCACTGCTGGCAGGCTCAAGAGATCATATGGTGTGGGGCTGGAGAGATAGCATGGAGGTAAAGTGTTTGCCTTGCGTGCAGAAGGTCGCTGGTTCTAAGCCCAGCATCCCATATGGTCACCCAAGCCTGCCAGGAGTGATTTCTTTTTTTTTTTTTTTTTTTGGCTTTTGGGCCACACCCGGCGATGCTCAGGGGTTACTCCTGGCTGTCTGCTCAGAAATAGCTCCTGGCAGGCACGGGGGGACCATATGGGACACCGGGATTTGAACCAACCACCTTTGGTCCTGGATTGGCTGCTTGCAAGGCAAACACCACTGTACTATCTCTCCGGGCCCTCCAGGAGTGATTTCTGAGCGTAGAGCCAGGAGTAACCCCTGAGTACTGCCGGGTGTGACCCAAAAACCAAAAACCAAAAACCAAAAACCAAAAAAAAAGACACCATATTGGGGGGGGGAGGTGGCTGGAGAGATAGCACAGCAGTAGGGCATTTGCCTTGCAGCTGATCCAGGAAGGACTGTGGTTCGAATCTTGGCATCCCATATGGTCCCCCAAACCTGCCAGGAGCAGCTTTTGAGCACAGAGCCAGGAGGAACCCCTGAGCACTACCAGGTGTGACCCTCCCCCCCAAAAAAGAGACCATATAGAGGCTGGGGATCAAATCTAGATTGGCTGTGTGAAAGGCAAATGTCCTAGCCGCTGAGCTGTCGCTCCAGCCTCAGGAAGAAACACTTTTTGGTTTGCTTTTGGTTTTGTGGCCACATGCAGTGATACTCAGGGATTACTTAGGCTCTACACTCAGGAATCACTCCTGGTGGTGCTCTAGGGATCATATGGGATGTTAGGGATTGAACCTGGGATAACCATGTGCCTTACCCAATGTACTCATGTACTCTCTTGTTGTGTCTGTTTCACACAAAAAAAAACCACTTGTGAAAGGACTACCAAAACTGTTTCATAGATGGAGACATTCCGTGTTCTTTTGTTTACTTGTTTTGTTTTTTGGGCCATACCCAGTGGTGCTCAGGGCTTGCTCCTGGCTCTGAGCTATGGGATCACTGCTGGCGAGGCTCAGGGGTATTGAAATCAAAGTCATCTAATTTCCATTTCCACACATTTGGCAGAAGGGTTTCCTGCCCCAAACCAAATACACGTGGGGATCCTATAACCCATTCTGCAAACAGAGAAAACACCTGTCTTCTTGGTGTGAAATGCAGCAGGGTTTGCAACCCTGCAAGTTGCAAGCATCAAAAGTTTCGGGTTTCTGAAAGCAACCCCCGACTACCTCTGTCATTCGTGGGCAGTTTACAGCTCTGCTATCATCTACTGAAATAGACTGTGTTGCTGGTTCTATTCATTTGGGGGTGATGATGGTGGGTGGAGAAGGGACCACACGGGGTGCAGTGCTCAAGAGTGGGCCCTGGCGGTACTGAGAGCCCAAATGCAGTGCCAGGGATGGAACCAGACATGGCAGCATGCAAGGTGCTAGCACTCACATGCCCCATCTCTGCAGCCCTGCATTGGATGCTAAACCCACACACCTCCTTCGCTCAACGACCCCATCCATCTGGGCTAGTCCTTGGCCTGGCCAGCTAAACATGGAAGTTCCTGTAGGAAGTTCCTGCACCCCAGGCCCTGCTCAGGGACAGACAAAAGCCACTCACCGCTCCGCCAAGGCTCGGCTCGGGACACCCCTGGCTGCCAGCAGCTCCTGCTCCAGCCGCTGCCGCTCGGCCTCCAGCTGGTCCAGCTCATCCTGAGAGCGAGTCTGCGGGGTGACAAACTGCAGCTCCTTCAGCAGCTCCTCCTTCTCGTGAATCAGCATCAGCTTCTCCTTCTCAATGTCCAGCGCACCCGGCCAGGCCTCGCTGTCCAGCTTTGATAGCTCGATCTTCAGGTTGGCCATGCTGCAGGGAGATGGAGTGTGGGCATATGCGCAGGACTCGCACCACCCTGTCCCCAGCAGTGTGTACAAGCAGAACCCACTGGATGGGACTGGGATGACTATGTGCAGAATGAGAACCCACTGAGCAGGATAAGGGGAGCTACATGCATGCGTAGAACCCACTGGACAGGTCGGGGGCAACTATGTACATTCGTAGAAGCCATTGGACAGGACAGGGGGAACTATGTGCATGCGCATAATGCCCAGCCCGGCAAGCCCTGACCATGGACTTCCAGGGATGCTCGCATGGTGCAGGATGCAGAACTTGCAACTTTGTTCTTCATACTGTTTCGTTGCTCACTTTTCCTTCCCTCTGCAAGGGGCCTCTTTCTGCCTGTGTTAGGACCTGTGCTGCTCTGAGGACCCTCCTGCGCTCTTCTGGGCCTTGGGTTCCCGGTGCCCACATGCTTGCTATTCACAGTTCACCTTGACCTTGACCTTGACCAAGCCTGGGCCATGGGATTCTTCTTCCCAATTGGCCCCACAGTATAGCCAAGTAAGGGAATGGGGCCGAGGCAGCTTCCATGCAAGTAGTTCCCCATTGTAATGCCATGAAATGCTGCATTTTAGTTCAACATACATGTGCTGGAGCAATAGTATAGCACGGAGGACGTTTGTCTTGCATGAGGTTGGCCCAGTATCTCATAGAGTCCTTCAAGCCCCACAGGAGTAAAGAGCCCTAAAGAGCTCCTAAAGACCAGGAGTGAGCCCTAAGCACTACTGGGTAAGGTTCCAAAATTAAACCAGACAAACGCACCATAATCCCAACAACACAAATATCCTAGTGCCACCTTTGCTGTGCACTCTGCCAGCCTCAACCAAAAGTCATAAACTGTCTCAACCCCCTGGAAAATTAATCATCAAAATGCTAAATAAGCATGAGATTATGAGCATCATTAAACACACACAACAGAGGCTGGAGGACAAGAGAGTTTCAGAGATGTAAACTGCTTTTTCTTCAGAATGGAGACAGGAAAAGCAGCAACAAACACTCAGGCCAGAGGCCAGCTCACCTCCCAATATCTGAGAGAACCCCAAAATGATCAGAGGACACAAGGCAGCGAAATGGAGGAAAATTCAAGGTCTATGTTTGGGTGCAAGTGAATTGACCAAATGAACAGAGCAAGGAAAGAAGGGAGCAGCCCCCAAGCACAGCCAGGCCTGGCCTCAAAACCAAAACTTTCTTTTTATTATTTTGTTTTTTGCCAAAAAAAAAAAAAAAAAAAAAAAAATCATCCTTTAGGTGCCGATGAGGTGGTGCTAGAGGTAAGGTGTCTGCCTTGCAAGCACTAGCCAAGAAGGACCCCGGTTCAATACCCCAGCGTCCTATATGGTCCCCCCAAGCCAGGGGCAATTTCTAAGCGCTTAGCCAGGAGTAACCCCTGAGCATCAAAAGGGTGTGGCCCAAAAAACAAAAAAAAAAAAACAACAAAACAAACAACAAAAAAAAAACACACACATCATTATTTTGTTTTTTGGGCCCTATCCAGCAGCCCTCAGGACCATATGGGATGCCAGGGATTGAACCTGGGTTGGTCACATGCAAGATAAACACTCTATTCATTGTGTTATTGCTCCAGCCCCAAAACTAAACTTTTTCCAAAATATATAAAATAATAAAGAAGATACACAAGACTCCTAGAACCCCTAAAAAAGGAATGCTTTTCAGGGACCCGAGCAAAGCTCCCACTTGGGCAGGTCTTAAGCCATGGGCCTGGCTCTCCGACAGGTGGGCTAAGTGTCAACAATTCTCCCATAGAAAGTCAGACATGGGGGCCGGAGAGATAGCATGGAGGTAAGGCGTTTGCCTTTCATGCAGGAGGTCATCGGTTCGAATCCCGGCGCCCCATATGGTCCCCTGTGCCTGCCAGGAGCAATTTCTGAGCCTGGAGCCAGGAATAACCCCTGAGCACTGCCAGGTGTGACCCAAAAACCAAAAAAAAAAAAAAAAAAGAAAGTCAGACATGGACCCTGCTTCAGGATCCCAGTGGAACCTGGGGAGTGCTTCCTGCTGTCCGCCTGCCCCACCACTGGCAATAGGGCCACGGTGTGACCCTTTTAGGGAAGGCCAGGTACTAGCCTCAGGCACATAGAAGCTGCTCTGTTGTCAAAATGTCCCAAAGTCACGCTGATCACGAGGAATGTCTGCTTGACCCAGGAAGATGAACAAGGCATGAAAATCAGCCCTGCAAAATGTCTTCCAGACACGGAGACTTGCCGAAGCTCACAGGGTCAAACATTAGTCGACCAAGGTTTAGGGTTACTTCAGTACATTTGAGACCCCAAGCAACAATACCAACAAGAAGCTAGTGCAGATGCCAGTTTTATAGTTAGGCAGATCAAAGAATTACTTGGCAAAAGCCAGATGAGTCCTAAAGGACTTTGATAGATTTTTTTCCATTACCCCTTCCTGACCATGGTCACCTTTCTTCATCCATCTGGTAATGTCTCTTGTGAGAGGGCTCCAGTACGAAGGTGGGCTCTCAGGTGAGTATGTGGACTCCCTGATCCATTCCTTTAAGGGGAATCAAGTAGAGCTCCCCCGAAAATCTTTCCCAAGAACCCACCCATAGCATCTTTCAGTTCTTGAAAAGAAGCAAACGAAATCCCATGTATCAGCATGATTCACTTCCTTAAAGCAAGCCAGTTTTCTTTCAGGATGGAAACTCCTTAGATACACAGTTTAAGGGCTGGTGAAACCTGTCTGATGTCTTAACCCAAGCAGCATCATCAAGGTAAATAAAGCTAGTGGAGGGCCATGATCTTACACCGAACATAGAAACCAATTGCAATGGGTGCAAGAGCTTCAATCATAAAAGCCCAAAAAGAAAACTTGGGACGAGGAAAGTGTGTGTGTGTGTGTGTGTGTGTGTGTGTGTGTGTGTGTGTGTGTGTGTGTGTGTGAATGACAATGATATACACTACACTTCTGGTATGAAAGCTAGGTAGTTCTTGATTCTGACACCAAACCTCCAAAAGAAACCAGTGGGGCTACAGCAAACAGAGCAAATTCTGCATAGCAAAAGGCCAACAACCAAGCAGAAAAACCATCCACAACATACAAATAATAATAAAAAAAAAAACATCCACAAAATGAAAGGACATCCTATTAAACAGGAGAAAATGCTTGTAAATTCTGTAGCAAAATCCCATTAAAAACTGGGGAAAAAATAATGAAAAGGTGGGGGGCTGGAGTGATAGTACAGTGAGTAAGGCCTTGCATGTGGCAAACTGAAAGATACCTGTAAAAGTCAAAGGAAGAATCTTCTGGGTAGCACCTGGACCTCAAAACTACCATTAGAACAGGCATATACAAGTATGTGGTAGAGAAGGAGCCCAATGGCTGCTGAATCCCAACAGACTGAGCCACAGGCAAGTCCACTGCTGTTTGGTTCATCTGGTCTTGGAATTAGCAAGAGCTGCAGGGAATCGTGTGCACAGACAGACAGCCTGGGACAAACAGCCTGTTCTCACCTTCGGGGTCTGACCCACCAAGAGACGGTAAGGGCCAGGGGCGAGGTGGGTGGAGACACCACAAGGGAGGGGGTGGGGAGGCACAAAGCAAGGAAATGATTCTTGACACCGTAACTGGTGTGTAGACATTGTTATATAACAGTATGATTCTAGATAGTGCCACTTACTGGGGGCTGGGCATGAACCTGGGCTTCTGTTTTGAGGTGAGAGACATAATTGAAACAACAGCGGAGCTCGTTTAAGGGCTGGGGACTGGGGACTAGAAGGATATCAAAGGTCCTGGTGTGTGTGTGTGTGTGTGTGTGTGTGTGTGATAGAGAGAGAGAGACAATGTGAGAAAGAAAGAGATACACATACATAGAAAGGGAGAGACACACAATGTGAGTGTATGTGTGTGTATTAGACAGACAGAAATATAGAAAAAATTAGGTGTATTTTAGGGAGAGAATGTGTTGTGTGTATGTGAGACACAGAGAGAGATACACACACATAGAAAGGGAAAGACAGAGTTTGAGTGTATATGTGTGGGTATTAGACAAACAGAAATAGAGAAAAAATCTGTATATCAGAAAGAGAGACACAGAGAGAATGTATGAATAAGAAAGTATGTGTGTGTGTGTGCGTGTGTGTGTGAGAGAGAGAGAGAGAGAGAGAGAGAGAGAGAGAGAGAGAGAGAGAGAGAGAGAGAGAGAGAGAGAGAGAGAGAGAGAGAGAATGTGAGGTGGGGACACTGACATTCCACACTGTGGCCAGAAGGTGTCAGTAGAAGCACAGTGATGAACTCAGGAACCCATCAGCAGCAGCTCCTGGGCCCCCATCTAGAAAGCAAGCTCCCCTGTCATCTTACCTCCTCTTGGCTTCCTCATACTGGAGGCTCAGTCGGACCTTTTCGGCTAAATTTGATCTACTTCTCATTCCAATCTGATGGGGGAAAAAGAGAGAAACGTGGGGGCAAAAGTCAATTCCCTCTGTAAGGAAGACAGCAGGTGTCACAGAAAAACTGAAGATGCCACTGAGATGGGGAACTAGCTTTCAAGGCCCTTAAGGCTTCAGTGGGGCAAAGTCTTTCATTCGAACTTGGCTGTCCCCAAAAAGTTCTTTCAAGTCATTTGCTCCAGCACATTAAATTCAAGATGGAAAAAAAAAATCAAAGTGAAAAGCAGGTCAATGTTTCTGGGCACCCCGAGTTTATGAAGGGTGCAAGATCCATGAACTGGAACTAATTTCCTCCCTTCCGTGAGCCAAAATTTTCCATCGCTCATCTTTCAGTTATATAAAATAAAAGCAACATAACTTGGAAAATTAATTGTTTAAACAGGTAAGGCCGCCCGGATCTCCTTTCGAGCGACTTTTTATTGTGTCTTAGTTAAAAACTCGTAAGAGAAAAATAATGAAATGGGAACTAGAAAGAGAGTGGTATAAAAGGGTTAATTAATAAACATCCGAGCCACCAAAAAGGTATATTTTCAAGTGCCAGGTAATAAGCCACAAACGCAATATTTTAAATGAGTCAATCTGGGGTATTTTAATACCTTTTTGTGTACTCATAAGTGTTTGAGTTTTTGTTGTTGGTTTTTGGGCCACATCAAGTGATGCTCAGAGTGTTACTCTTGACTCTACACTCAGAAACCACTCATGGCAGGCTTGGGGAACCCTATGGAATGCCTGGGACCAAACTCAGGACAATCAAATGCAAGGCAAGTACCCTCCTGCTGTGTTATTGCTCTGGACCCCGAAAGTGTTGTGAGTTTTTAAAGGGTTATTTTATTTTATTTTTTATGGTTTTTGGGTCACACCCGGCAGTGCTCAGGGGTTACTCCTGGCTCCATGCTCAGAAATTGCTCCTGGCAGGCATGGGGGACCATATGGGACGCCGGGATTCAAACCGATGACCTCCTGCACGAAAGGCAAACGCCTTACCTCCATGCTTTCTCTCTGGCCCCTAAAGGGTTATTTTTTTTAATGCTTCTCATTAGCTTTCCTGTTTGTTTGAAAGGAACTACATTTCCAAGAGGAAAAACTTAAATTCTTAAGTGTCTCTCACTAGCAATAGTGTCTCTAAATACAAGAGGAGGACATTTGGGCCAAGTTATTCCTTTTTATTTATTTATTATTTGGCTTTTGGGCCACACCTGGTGGCACTGAGGAGTTACTCCTGGCTCTGTGCTCAGAAATCACTCCTCGCAGGCTCAGGGAACCATATGGGAATGCTGGGGATTGAACCTGGGTCCATCCTGGGTCAGCCGCAATGCAAGGCAAACACCCTACTGCTGTGCTATCACTCCAGCCCTATGTTATTCCTTTTTAAAAGGTTGTCAGGGGATGGGGCTGGAGTGATAGTTCAGCAGTTAAGGTATCTGCCTTGCAAGCAGTCGACCCGGGTTTAATTCCCGACATCCCCTATGACCTAACTGATTTGTAAGTGCAAAGTTAGGAATAATCCCTGAGCATCACAGATGTAGCTCAAAAACAAACAAACAAACAAACAAACAGAAAAGGTTTTTGGAGGTAAGATCATTGTATTCAGGAAATAGAAGAGTGGGGGAATAAAGTAAAAGGAATCACACTGGCCAAATTGGAAGTTAGGCTAGGAAGTTCTAAAAGGAGGAACACCAAGACTAAGTTAGTTTGAAGAACAGAATCTCATGTATGTGGCTCCCAGATAAAACAGATGTGGTGACATCAGAAGACTCACCTAAGGGTCATCTCACAAAGCTCATAGCAGACAGCGGAATTTGGGGCAGCACCACTCAAACGCCCACACAAAAGGAAGTGAGGCCCACCCAGGATAGCTGCACAGCCAACTTACGTCTCCAGAAATGCATGTCTGTGATCCAGCATCGAGGGTCTGCCTGGACAAGGATAGGTGGGAGTTCACGGGGCTCGACCGCAAGTCTGGCTCCGACTGGCCGATGCTCTGGTCTGAATGGAACCGTTCCTGCAGCTTCGCAAGGCTCTGTTGGGGGAGCACATAGATCTTCAGGAAGTTCCACTTTTGGAGAGCACCTCTCGACTCTTATCAGGCAAAACAAGGTGCAAAGAACTCAACTTGAGAGACAGCAATGGCTGCACTTCCTTGTGCATTTCAGGGAGTAATTGATTCAATCACATGGTTTGTGTGGAACAAAACCGAAATACAACCAAGTAAAGTTCTGTAGATGTCTCAGGTGTGTGAGACCCTCATCTCATTGATTTAAACTAAGTTACTTTGCTGTGTACCAGTTTCCTTGCCTGAAGCTGAGGATGATCACTAGCCCTGCTAGAGAGGTGGAGATAAATAGGTTGTTTTTCTTTCTGCAAGCCAGCTACAGAGTCAGGACATAGGGGCATTTGCTCTTAGATATATTCCCTCCCCACCTCGTTTTTGAGGCATACCTGGTGGCGCTCAGGGGTTACTCCTGGCTCTGCGCTCAGAAATCACTCCTGGCAGGCACAGGGAACCTTATGAAATGCTGGGATTTGAACTACAGTACCATCCGTCCTGGATCAGCTGCATGCAAGGTAAATGCCCTAACACTGTGCTATCTCTCTGGCCCACCTCTCTTTTTTATTATTTTTTTAATTGTTGCTGAGTTTTATGTATCTTGGAGATTAACCCATCACCTGAATATTGTGTGCAAATAATTTTCTCCAATTTAGCGGGTGTGGGGGGGCTCTTTCTTGTATCTTGGTCTGAATTTCTTTTACCTTGTACAAAAAAAAATTTTTTTTTTAATTTTAAGATCACACCCGGTGACGCTCAGGGGTTACTCCTGGCTATGCACTCAGAAATTGCTCCTGGCTTGGGGAACCATATGGGATGCAGGGGGATCGAACCACGGTCTGTCCTAGGTTAGTGCATACAAGGCAGATGCCTTACCACTTGCGCCACCACTCTGGCTCATAAAAAAACTTTTATTTGATGTAGTCATATTTATTATTTGTATTTTGTTATCTTTACAAATCAAAACAAACCATTGAACATATCCCTGGGTTTATATCCTAAAGAGCTCCACCTACATTTTCCTCAATGAATTTTGATCTAGTCTACTTTGCATTGATTTGTGTGTGGTGTGGGATAGATCTAATTTTATGTTTTTATATGTGACTAATTTTCTCACCACTTGTTGAAAAAGCTTTCCTTATTCTACTGCATTTTTTGCATTCAGTTTCGCATTATTTTGCATTCAGTTCCTCCTTTCAAATTATTTCAAAACTCGAGGCCGGCATGGTGGCACTAGAGGTAAGGTGTCTGTCTGCCTTGCCAGCCCTAGCCTAGGACGGACCGCGGTTCGATCCCCCAAGCCAGGAGCGACTTCTGAGTGCATAGCCAGGAGTAATCCCTGAGCATTACCGGGTGTGGCCCAAAAACCAAAAACCAAAAAAAAAAAAAAAAAAAATTCAAAACTCTACTCACCTCCTAGCAAAAAAAATCACACAAGTTCAAGGAGGTGACATAGATTCTGGGGCCAGAGTGATAGCACAGTGTGGGGGAGGACATTGGCCTTGCCTGCAGCCAACCTAGGTTCAATCCCTGGCATTACATAGGGCCCCACAAATCTGCCAGGAGTGATTTCTGAGCACAGAGTCAGAAATAACCCTAAGCATCACTAGGCATGACCCCAAAACAAGCAAAAAATAAATGACCAAGATCTGAAAAAGTGCCATGAAGAAGGTAACTGGTCTTAGATGTCTAGGGCTTGATTAGAAACGCAAGAGGCCACATGGGCAATTAAGGTGCATGCTGGTTGGATCCTCTGTGGTTCATGGTCCCCATCCCTCCCAGCAAGGTGAGTGACATCCTGGAGGTCCCCAGCTCTGCGGGTCTGAGTGCATCAGGTCCTCAGGCCTTTGTGGTAAACACCTTCTCAGAAGGCCGAGTATTGCCAGGAGGGACCTTTGTTCCATCTGGAAGATGTCCCCCTACAAAACCAAAACAATGCAAAAGACAAAAAAGAAACAAAAAACAAAAAACCTCCAATAGCTGGCTCTAATATCCTTATAGGGTCACCCCTGGGGTTTTGGGGTCACCCCCCCCACACACACAGAGCCTGTTAAATTCATCTCTCAGGCTCTGTGGGTTTCAAAAACACAGACCGAATCCTTGCTCAGCTAAAATCTCCAAACCCCTGGTACAGAAAGCAAGTTCCGGGCTGGTGGTAACTATGGTATAGAGGAAAAAGGCAGTCAGAGGTGACCCTGAAACCGGAAAGAAAAACAAGCCGAGATAACCATAGCTCATCCTGAGCTGCTATTTTAAACCCCTTAGTGTTGGCGACTAGTTGGTCCCTTTTATGTTTTGTTTTTGGGTCATACTGGGTGATGCTCATGGGTTCCTATGGGATGCCAGGGATCGAATCCGGGTCAGCTGCTTGCAATGCAAAATGCTGTCCCTTCCTCCCTGTTGTGCTATCACTCCTGCCCCAATTGGATGGTTCTTTTGTGAGGCTGCATTGAGACCAGCCTATATATATCTGGTCTACTCCGGAGACCAACACAGCCACAGAGCTACGAGGGGAGAGTCTCTTAGCTGCCCCCATATTGCATCAACTCAGCCCCACCTGTGATCTAGAGTACTAAGAATCACTGGAGTGGGGGGACCATCTCTTTTCCAACCATCACACTCGCCCCAGGAGGGTCTGTCCCCTCCTGCAAATAAACAACACCCCCTTGAAGGGTCCAGGGCTCAGAGAATAAACAAGGTCTAGGTAGCCTGGTGCAGCTGGACTCCAGCTGGAGTGCTCCCGAGTTTCAAGATGCCAATCCCTGCTCCATGCTCCAGTCCATCTCCAAGACCACCTAGCCGGCAGGTCCCCACACAGCCTCATCTCCTTCCAGACTCTTCCAGGATCCAGTGTTGGGGGAGGAGGCCCACCACACACTCTGCACCCCGCCCAGGGAGTCTCTGGCCCCCACAAAATGGAGGCAGCTGCTACTAACCTGCATCAGGTCTTGCTTTTCTTTCTCCCCCGAGCTGATGGCCTTCCGGATGGACTTGAGCTCTGTGAGAATGGCCTTCGCCTCACTGAGCTCATAGCCGCTCTGACCCCCAGACATTTTTTTGTCGATTCTGTTCAAATGGGGGGATAAAAACAACACAGAGGTGAGATGACAGCATATTGGTAACAAGGATAGTAGGAAGGCACTGGGGAGGTGCTTGGCTGGCCAATACTTATGGTTCTTAAACCTCTTTCTGGCCATTTCTTGCACTTGTGCACCTCTCACCTGTTTCACTTTTTGTTTATTTGTTTTGTGTTTGTGTTTGGGTCATTGCTCAGGTGTTACTCCTGGTAGGCTCGGGGGACTCCAGCTGGACACTCGGGGAACACTGATGCTGGGAATCAAACCTTTCAGCCACGTGCAAGTAAGCTCCCTCTTCACTGTGCTTTTACTCTGGCCCTTCACCTGATCCACTTCTAATCTGTTCAAGTTTCCTTCTTTGTTATGTTTTGTTTATTAGTGGGAGCTCTGACCTGGTAGTGCTTAGGGGTTATTCCTGGCTCCGTACTGAGGGTCCCTCCTGCTGGTGCTTGGGGAACCCCGGGGTGCCAGGGTTCAAACTCAGGCATCCTCTGCTTTGCCCCAGCTCACTGAGCTCAGGCCTCACACGTGCCCACTCTGACCCCCATTCTAAGAAGGAAATGATTTCCTCTGGCCGGAAGCTGCAGAGACCCAGTTCAGGGAAGCCCCTACAGAAATAGAGGGCCTCTGACTACCACGGGGTGGAGGGAGTTGTTCCATGGGCCAGGTCCTTAAAATTCTGAAGGGGCACAGGGAGATGGCACTGAGGGTCACAGTACAGGCTGTGTGCAAGGCCTCGGGTTTCAGCCTGAGCACTGCAGAGCCTCCCAAGGGCATTTGTGGATCACCTCGAACAAATCTGAAAAGTATTTCATACCTTGACTTTTTTGTTTGTGTTTTTTGGCCACACCACGCTGTGCTCAGGAATCAATCCTGAAGGTGCTCGGGGACCCAATGGGATGCTGGGGATCGAACCTGGGCCAGCCTGAATGTTGCTGAGTGTGAGTCAAACAGCACACAAACAAATAGTCCCCTCCTGAGGCTGCAGAGAGAGTTCTAGGGACTGCAGCAAAGGTTTTGCATGCAAAAGCCCTGGGTTGAGTCCCCAGCACTTCATGATTTTTTTGAGTATGCTGAGTGACCCTGAGCACAAAGTCACAAAGCCCCTGAGCACCACCAGATGAGGATCTTCCTCCCCACTCCCACCCCAATTTGTTCCTCCCTTTCCTAGTAGAATGTTCTTTGGGAAATCTATTCCTGAGTTACATCCACGAAGCAGAAAGTAGTACAAAGGTTCTGCATTTGAATAAAAAAACCTCATTTGGGGTGGGGGGGCCCACACCCAGTGAAGCTCAGGGGTTACTTCTAGCTTTGTGCTCAGAAATCGCTCCTGGCTCGAGAGACCATATGGGACACTGGAAATCGAACGCAGGTCTGTCCTGGGTCAGGCACGTGCAAGGCAAATACCCTACCGCTGTGCTAGATAGCTCCGGCCCCCAAACAGCCTAGTTTTATCTTCAGTCGAGACCAGTAAGAAAAGGTCCATCCCTGCCTGTAGACGGCAGAACCCAGCGGCACATCTTCCTGCCGGGGTTCGAGGGATTAGAATCACTGCAGGAGCAAATCTCAACGTCTGCAACAAATGACTATTGTCTCCCTGTGGAATGTTATTGACAGATTCTGAAACATGCCTCAGATTCCTAGAAAAAGGGCTTGCAAGCAAGCGGCTTGGAAACAATACAGCATTGTTCCCTCCCGCAACCCAAACAGCAAGTTGGCCTAAACTTTCACTCTGCTCAGATTCCTAGAAAAAGGGCTTGCAAGCAAGCGGCTTGGAAACAATACAGCATTGTTCCCTCCCGCAACCCAAACAGCAAGTTGGCCTAAACTTTCATCCCGCGGTGACGGGAATGACACTTTCTCGTGCCTCAATCCCAGGACCCACGCGGGCATATCTGGATGCTCTTCAAAATCCGCCCTCACTACACAGCCCCCCATCCTACGGTCCTCCAGCATCGAGTAACAGCAGTGTCATTGTAGATCAGTGGCCTGCAGGAGGTCACAGGGGATAGGTCCCATCTGGAGAGAAGCCTGTGCTTAGGTATGTTTTCAGAGCTGCTCAAAGAATCCAGGCATGGGGTCAGGTCTGAGGGTTGTGGGGAGACCCCCCAAAACGTCCAAGGTCATGATTCCACAGGGTGGAATGGTCATGTGTGTGTCCAAGCATGGCTTCTTAACTCTCCACCTGCACCAGCCTACATGCACAGGCAAGTGGAAGACATCACAAGGACATCACACCTTGACTGGTAATGAGCCACCAAAAAACGTGAAACAGATGTGTGGTCTTTGTTTTGTTTTGTTTTGGGGCCACACCTGGCAGTGCTCAAGGATTGCTTCTGCTCCTGGTGAGTTCGGGGGAATCATATGGGATGCAACGCAGAGCTGATCAAACCTGAACCTTGGCTCTAATTCTCAGAGCTCTGGGCCTTGTTGACAGGCCAGATGGCAGGAGCCAGGAAGTGAGGATCTAGTTTTCTAGATGCAGTGCTCAGGGGTTATTTCTGGCTCTGCGCTCAGGAATTACTCCTGGCGGGATTGGGGGACTCTATGGGATGCCGGAGATTGAGCCTAGATCAGCTGTGTGCAAGGCAAATGCCCTCCCCGCTGTGCTATCGCTCAGGCGCCAAACAGTTTAAATAAAAATGCTAGAGCCAGGGCCACAGAGATGGCTCTGTAGGCTGGTGATACCAGAGGCCCAAATGTGATTTCTAGCACTGCAGGGTCCCCCAAACACCACTAGGAGTAGCCCTTGAGCACCACTGAGACTAGATTCCCAAACCAGAATGTGAGAAACGAAGCTGAGAGCTCTCTAGCTTGCTCCCCAGTTTTATGTGCTGACTGATGGCTCGAATAAGGGGGACTTCAATGGGAGTGGAGTGGGGCAAGATTTGTGCTCTGTGCTGCTGTGAGATATCTTGGGTTGGGGGTACACTTCTAGTTTCTGGCGAGGGGCCCTTGAGCTGGGACACGCTACTTACTGCTGCAATGTCTCGAAGCCTTGCTCTTTATACAGCAGTTCTTGTTTCATCTGGCAGAGTTCCCGTTTCAGCTTTTTCACCTGGCAGGAGACAGTAATGTCAACAGGAATGTTTGTCAATAATTGGCAGCTCTGCTTTTAAAAGATAACCTGGGAGTCAACTATTAAACTATTAAATGGGAGAGCAGGGCTGCGGGTTAACCATTGGCGGTGCTGCGTTCCCTGAGGAACAAGAAAGGCGGTGGGTGAGGAAGGCGGTTCTTTTAGGTTGAGAACTGCAGTAGCCGACTCTGCAGACTAACATCTGTCCTTGGCGTCTTACTTGGCAACATGTTTCTCGAAACCACTACCTGGCATTACTGTCCCCTCTTCCTAACGATGGGCCAATTGGGGGAGAATCTGGGTTTGATTCTGGCCAAGGTGGCTCGTAGAATTAAAGCTGGATCCTAGCTCTAGGCAGAGCATATGCCTAGCATGGTGGGACCCTGAGTGTGACCCTTCATGTACTTTGCTCCAAACAGCAATGTGGGGTGACCCGATTGAGGGCTTTTTTGTTGGTATTTATTTATTTATTTTTGGTCATATCTGGTGGTACTCAGGAATCACTCCTGGTGGACTTGGGGAATCCTAAGGGATGTTGGGGATTGAATCCGGGTCAACGGTGTGCAAGGCAAACACCCTCCCAGCTGTGCTATCATGCTGGTCCCCAATATTGAGGGCTTCTGAGCACTTCTAGAGGTTGACTCCTGCAGAAAATAAAAAGTTGGGGTATGTAGGAGCCGGAGAGATAACATGGAGGTAGGGCATTTGCCTTGCATGCAAAAGGATGGTGGTTTGAATCCCGGCATCCCATATGGTCCCCTGAGCCTGCTAGGAGCAATTTCCGAGGAGAGAGAGAGAGCCAGGAATAACCCCTGAGTGTTGCCGGGTATGACCCAAAAACCAAAAACCAAAAACCAAAAAAAAAAAAAAAAAGGTTGGGGAATGGAGCAAGAGCACAATAGGGAAGGCATTTGCCTTGCATGTGGTCAACCCACATTTGATCTCTGGCATCCCATAGGGTCCTCTGAGCCTGCCAGGAGTGATTCCTGAATGAATAGCCAGGAGTAATCCCTCAGCACCACTTGATGTGGTCCCAAATAAAACAAAAATAAAAACATAAAAGAAAACAAAAAAGAAAGGGTTTACTGTATAGTCTTAGATGTTATGCGAATTTTCTTTCCCCATTCCCTCCCCCCAAAATAAAGTAGATCATGATTATTCTATGAAGCTTAAACATTTTTGTACCCATCTATTTGAAGCTGCAGTAACTATGTGCAGTGACAAGTGTTCATAAAACATGGTGATATATGGTAAAGGCTTCCAAGGTGCTTTTGAACTTTCATTTATTTCTTGTTTCTTTTACCCCTTTCCACAAATATTGATGGGTGCCTGGTCACAGGTCAGGCCCAGAAGGGGAGGACCAAACACATAAGACCTTTGCCCTCAGGGCTTCAGAGCAATGGGGAAGCCAGAGTGGCCCCTTGTTAAAGGGGATGGGGATTTTGGAGAATATGTAATCCCACCTACTGTGTTATCCATCTACTTTTCTACGACTTCTGATTTATCTGCTATCAAAAGTTAGATGGGATATCTATGCTGTGGTTGAAACTTTTCTTTTTTATTGTCCTTAGAATTTCTGCCAATTTTGCCATATACGTCTTGGGGCCCATATTTTAACAGCTGTCATAGAGACCCATGGCCCTTTCTCATTCCTTAGAGAAGCAATTTGACCTAAAAATCTACCTCTTAAACATTAACAAAATTATACAGGGGTTGCCCCTTTGGCCCAAAAAACTCAGGAGCAACCTGACCACAGACCATACTGGTTTTATGGCTAGCACATTTTTCCCTGTCCATATACACCTATGTAGTTTAATTCATAAGTTAAGTATAGTAAGAGATTAACAACAATAACAACTAATAATAATATACAGGACAGTTCTAACAAGAGTCCATAATAAAAGTTATATGTTCTCTCTCTCTCTCTCTCTCTCTCTCTCTCTCTCTCTCTCTCTCCTTCGCTCACACCCCTCCATCTATTCAGGACACCTATGTTGTATGTGTATTTACAGACTAAGATTGAGGTAACAAACCACAACAACAAGGGGAGATTGCTTTACCATCTTCATTCTGGTTAGAATTTGATTACCTCCCACATTCTTTTTATTTTATTTTATTTTATTTTATTTTGGTTTTGGGGCCACACTGGTGGCACTCAGGGGTTACTCCTGGCTCTGTGCTCAAAAATCACTCCTGGAAGGTTTGGGGGACCATACAGAATGCCAAAAATTGAACCCAGGTATATACTGGGTCAGCCACGAGCAAGGCAAACTCCCCACCGCTGTGCTCTTTGGCCCCTCCTTTTATTTATTTATTTTGTTTTGTTTTGTTTTGGGGGGCCACACCCGGTGACACTCAGGGGTTACTCCTGGCTATGCACTCAGAAATCACTCCTCACTTGGGGACCATATAAGATGCTGGGGGATCGAACTGTGGTCCATCCTCAGTTAGCACTTGCAAGGCGGAAGGCAGATGCCTTACCTCGAGTGCCACCGCTCTGGCCCTCCCTCCTTTTATTTTTAAATAAAAATAAATTATAAAAACCCTCTGTCTGGGCCTGGAGAGATAGCACAGTGGCGTTTGCCTTGCAAGCAGCCGATCCAGGACCAAATAGTGGTTGGTTTCGAGTCCCGTTGTCCCACATGGTCCCCATGCCCTGCCAGGAGCTATTTCTGAGCAGACAGCCAGGAGTAACCCCTGAGCACCACTAGGTGTGGCCCAAAACAACAACAACAACAACAAAACCCTCTGTTTCCTCATTTTAAGTGTCTCTTGTAAATCTCAGAGAGGAAGATAATCTTTTCCCTATTTTCAAACCCAACCCATTAATCTGTATCTTATAAACTGAAGCATTTGATACAATTATACTGAAATTTAGCTATTGCTATGTTTGTATTTAAGTGTACCAATTTAGGAGATTCCCTGGGACACACCTTTTATTATCTTTCATTCCTTGCCTTTTTTTAGTATTTCTGGGCTGAAGTACTATTGGTATGAGATATGACACTCTGATTTTGCCTGAAAAACTCTATGTTGGGCATGCAAAGGAAGATGTTTCTCTGGGTATAAAATCCTAGTTGATGATTATTTTCTCTCAGCACATGAGATCCTACTTTCCTTCCATCAAAAAATTATATAGCGGAGGCTGGAGTGATAGCACAACTGTAGGGCATTTGCCTTGCATGTGGCTGACCCAGGACAAACCCACGTTCGATTCCTGGCATTCCATATGGTCTCCTGAGCCTGCAAGGAGTAACCCCTGAGCATTGCCAAAAACGAACAAACAGGGGCCGGGAAGGTGGCGCTAGAGGTAAGGTGTCTGCCTTGCAAGCGCTAGTGTAGGACGGACCGCGGTTCGATCCCCCGGCATCCCATATGGTCCCCCCAAGCCAGGGGAGATTTCTGAGCGCATAGCCAGGAGTAACCCCTGAGTGTCAAACGGGTGTGGCCCAAAAACAAAAAAAAAAAAAAACAAAACAAAAAAAAAACGAACAAACAAAAAATTATACAGGGGTTGCCCCTTGGCCTAAAAACCTGAAATAACCCACCATCTCCCTCCAACCACTGGGCCTTTGCAAATATTCTCTTTTCTTCTGGCAGCCTTGTAATTGTAATAATAAACAATGCTTTAATTAGGACAAGAAACTTAACTAACTGGGATTATTTTGTCCAAAATACTCCATATAAATGTACAGAATTTGAGCATGTAGCCAAAAAAAAGAAATTCATAAAATGTGCTCAAACAGAAATTTCAGCGGAAAAAATATATCTTGGAATCAAACTGCAATCTGTAATAAAGGAAAAGTTCTGCCGAGTGTTTACTAGATTAACCAATGCAGTCATATGAGAAGCCCTAAAGAAGCCAGGCAGCCATGAAAATCATTTAAGTTGACTGACAATGAAAATACAATGTTCTGGGGCCGGAGCAGTGCACAAGAAGTACGGGCGTCTGCCTTGGCCCGTTGGCTAGCCTACCACGAACTGTGTTTGATCCCCCCGCGTTCCATATGGTCCCCCCAATGCCAGGACTGATTTCTGACGTGCATTGCCAGGGAGTTAACCCCTGAGCATCCTGGGGTGTTTTGCCATGGGGAAGGGCATTTGCCTTGCATTTGGCCAACCCAGGTTTGAATCCTGGCATCCGCATAGGGTCCCCTGAGCCACCAGGAATGATTCCGGAGTGCAGAGCTGGGAGAAACCCTGAGCACTGCCAGGTGTGATCCAAAACAAATAAACAAACAATAAAGGCCACACCTAAGAGTTGAGGACTTGAATCAGGCAGATACTTCAGCTGGGGTTAATGTCAGGGGTGATGGCCCTTTGGGGAGAGGGAGAATGACAAACAGAGGCACTATGGCTAATGGGTAATAAAATGGCCTGGGCTCCTGGCTGAAACGTGGGATGTAGGAATGGATGTACTAGGACAGTTGTCGGCAACCTTTTTTTTTTAACTGAGCCAAATCTCGCCAAATCCACAATTGAAATTTATTTTTGAGAGCCACACAGGGGCTACACTGACAGAGGGCTAGGAGCAGAGTCCTGACTCCCGGAGCGGGCCGCCCCAGCACACAGAAGAGCCAAATTAAAAGTGGAAAGAGCCACATGTGGCTCGAGAGCCTCCACGGTTGCCGACCACTGTACTAGGAGATCAGCAGATTGGTCAGAAAGAGTGAAGGTAAAACTCAGGTTGATGTCCTTGAGAAAAAGGTCCAAGGAGCCGGGACAATTTATCTAGGAAAGGAAGGATGAAGTCTTGGATCTAATCCTGGCACCGTGAGACAAAATATCCCTCAAACCCCCTACTAAGTAGCCTGGCATCATAAAAGACAAAGGGGAATTGGCTTGGTGATGAGAACTCTGAAACCCTTTAATACTGGGTAACTGCTGAGCAGAGAGGCAAATGAGGTGCAAGTCTCAAGCACAGATCAAGAGAAGTGAAAATGAGCATTTTGCTTTAGACTGTTTAAATGCAACCAAGGAGCCCCTGGCAGTGGGTGCCAGGTGATGGAGCCTGGGTCACCACAGAATGCCCTATACAGTCTGCATCAGGACAAGCTCAAGTGGGGGGGGCCCAGGACCATCTCTGTTCTCCCTCTAAGACCAGGGACCACCCCAAGTTCCCCTCCACCCCATCCAGAGTCCACTCGGGAGTTCCAGGTCCAGGTGGAGCTACAGGGGCAGGAAGGGGGCACGGGGAAGACGTCTTACCCTTAGTCTTGTCGTGGAGATCTCAGCTTTTAAAATATCAGGATCATATTTTGTACTGGAGGAAGAGCCTGAGAATACTTGAGAGAGAGAGAGAGAGAGAGAGAGAGAGAGAGAGAGAGAGAGAGAGAGGGAGAGAGAGACGAAATAACTGTTACAAGTTGCCATAGTTATGGCTGAAGGCTTAATTAAAAATGATCCTCCATCAGAAAAGAAGCATACACATTTTCTTTTTCCTTCCTTCCTTCCTTCCTTCCTTCCTTCCTTCCTTCCTTCCTTCCTTCCTTCCTTCTTCCTTCCTTCCTCCCTCCCTCCCTCCCTCCCTCCCTCCCCTCCCTCCCTTCCTTCCTTCCTTCCTTCCTCCCTCCCTCCCTCCCCTCTGTACTACTTTTCCTTCCATTTCTCTCTCTCCTCACTCCTTCATTCCTTTCTTAGTTCCTTCCTCCCTCTCTCTTTCTCACCCTTCCTTCTCTTCCTGTCCTTCCTTCCTCTTCCTTCCTTCCTTCCTTCCTTCCTTCCTTCCTTCCTTCCTTCCTTCCTTCCTTCCCTTCCTTCCTTCCTTCCTTCCTCCCTCCCTCCACTCCCTCCCTCCCTCCCTCCTTATCTTTTGTTTTTTTAGGTTTACGGGCCTCCCTGTGATACTCCTGGCTCTGCTCTCAGAAATTACTCTGGCAGGCTTAGGGGACTATATGCAATGCAGGGATGAAACCTGGGGTGGCCCACAGAAAGCCCTAGACTAGGTGGAGCAGAAAAGGTAAGCCCCAAAAGGTAAACCAATGCACTTATGACTCCATGCAAGGCACCTCGGGGACACAGGCAACAGAACTCAGAAACATGTTGTACGTGCAACGTGTGAGGCCCCTAAGGTTGAAGCCCCCAGCATGTAAATCATTCAATATAGAAGAGCAAAATACACACATGAATGAACGGGTGAGAAATGCTATGAATAAACTGAAGGTTCAACCAGGCAGAAGGAAAGATAAACACAGTAAGGACATACTCCTTATTGAGACAACTTCTTTGTTGTTGTGGCTTTTTTTTGGGGGGGGAGGGAAGAGCACACCCAGCAATGCTCAGGGCTAACTCCAGCTCTACACTTAAGAATTACTCTGGCTGGTTCCGGAGAGATAGCACAGTGGCGTTTGCCTTGCAAGCAGCCGATCCAGGACCAAAGGTGGTTGGTTCGAATCCCGGTGTCCCATATGGTCCCCCCGTGCCTGCAGGATCTATTTCTGAACAGACAGCCAGGAGTAACTCTTGAGCACCGCCAGGTGGCGGGCCCAAAAACAAAACAAAACAAGAATGTACTCTGGCATTGGGACCGGAGAGGTGGGGTGCTAGAGGTAAGGTGTTTGCCTCACAAGCACTAGCCAAGGAAGGACCGCGGTTCGATCCCCTGGCGTCCCATATGGTCCCCCCAAGCCAGGGGCGATTTCTGAGCGCTTAGCCAGGAATAACCCCTGAGCATCAAACAGGTGTGGCCAAAAAAAACAAAAAAAAAAACAAAAAAAAAAAAAAAGAAAAAGAATTACTCTGGCAGGGGTGGAGAGATAGCATGGAGAAGGACGGTAGTTCGAATCCCAGCATCTCATATGGTTCCTTGTGCCTGCCAGGGGCAATTTCTGAGCATACAGCCAGGAGTAACCTGCCGGGTGAGATCCCAAAACCAAAAAAAAAAAAAAAAAAAAATCACACTGGCAGGCTTTGGAAGAACCATATGGGATGTAGGGAATCAAACCTGGGTCGGCCACCTGCAAGGCAAGTGCCCTATCAACTATGTTTTCATTCTGACCCCCTTCACATTTTTTTTTTAATTTTTTAGTTCTGATTATGAGAACAATGATGCAAAAGAGGAGTTTATAGTGGAAGGACAATCGCCCATAAACAGAGTTCTCAAAGAAATCCCCCTTGCTGACGCATAAATATTGAACTTACAAAGAACATTAAGAAAAATAAGGCAGAACCCATGTTACAATTACTTTGTCCACAAGTCCCCCCGATTTACTACATTATTTCTATTTATTACATTATTATTACATTATTTCTTAGCAGTACACAAAGCAATCTAAGGCCATGAGATTTATGTGACTCCTTAAACATTGAAGGCATAGTATTTTTTTTTTTAATATTTTCATGCACATTAGTTTTAAGTTAACATAAAAAGTTTAAGGTTTAAAAAAAAAAGTTTAAGGTTTTTTTAAGGGTTAGAGTCAAAAGAACACAATAAAATGGTGTTAGAGTGGCAAATATTGTTTGCATAGGCCCACGAAAATATGGGGGACATGGAAAGGAAAAGCCTTGGTCTAAATACAAGGAGACCCTACCCCTGAAGTTTCCTGGCATAAGACCAATTCTAGGCTCCAGGCAAACTAGTTTATTCAATCCAAGTCATTGCCTGTAGTGCCAATACAGTTTTATTTTTCACGCAGTCTCTATTGTTGGCATCAGGTTTCTGTATTAAAGATCCTGGAATCTGCACATCCTACAATGAAGTCAGGCTGGTATGGAGTATCCTCTAGTTTCACCTCATAATTAAGGGGCAATACAGAAAGCCCTGTCCCGTAAGCAGGTCATTGTTGTTAAGTTCTTCTTAGTGTTAAGGGGAAGTCTTCTTTTGAGTAGGTCGATGTCAGAGCACGGTAGGGGTCTTCCCTGGTAGAGGATTGCCTCCCGGTGATGTTATAGACAACCTTGGATGTTTCGTCAGGATGTCTTCCCTAGATCAGGGGTGGATGGAGAATGCACATTCTTCTGAGGCCTGTGGCCACGTCTTATTTGTCAATGTTCAGGGTGTAAGGTTCATTGCACTACAAGATTTGTGTGTTCCCGGGGGGCCGGGCGGGGTGGCGCTAGAGGTAAGGTGCCTGCCTTGCCTGCGCTAGTCTTGGATGGACCGCGGTTCGATCCCCGGCTTCCCATATGGTTCCCCCAAGCCAGGAGCAACTTCTGAGCGCATAGCCAGGAGTAACCCCTGAGCATTACCGGGTGTGGCCCAAAAACCAAAAAAAAAAAAAAAAAGATTTGTGTGTTCCCATCTCTATTAGATAAGAACTTATTTGTATGTATAGTATTTTCCCATTTTAATGTGCCTATGCAAACAAGAAATAAAGCCATGTGGCATATCAGAGTATGTGGGGGCATAAGAACACGTCCAATAATACCCATGACTTGGTTCAAACATAAGCATTAAATTGAGGGACTCTTTTCACCAAATTCCCTATTGAACAGTTCACAAAGAGAAAAAAAGATAAAAAAAAGGGGGGGGGGATCATCACTCTATAAGAAAATAATCAGCAAGAGTTATAGCCGTAAAAAGAAACACACATAAAATGCTGAAAAGACATACGTGTCCTTTTTATACCTTTTGGAATAGTTGGGGGGGGAGGGTGTTAAATCCTGGGCACCACTTGGTCTGTGACTTAGGACTCTATAGTACTTAAGTTAAAAAGGGTAAATGTGGAGTAATGATGATAGAGGGTGAGAGAGTTAAAATGAGAGAGAAAAATGATTTTGTAGGTGTGTGCGAAAGGGCAGAGTACAAAATGGACATTCTGCATACATAAAAACATAATTCAATGATAGTGAGTACTATTAATGGATACTGTGTGCGCGGGGGCTGGTAAGAGATTATCAGTGACTGCTTCAAGAAACTGGGAGGCCGGAAGTTCAGAGCCCCCACCCAGCCCCTCCCTAAGGAGCCGAGTGGGTAATGGGGGAAAGCCTAGGATACCTTCAAGCTCTGCCAAAGGACCCACCTTGCTGGCTTACCCAGGCTTGTGACCTGGGAAAGCCCTGGAGATCAGGAGCAAGGTGGTAGAGGAGTGCTGGGGTCACCCAAGTCCTGCACCCCCCCCCAAACCCCCCCCCCCGGCCTGGTTAAGAAGGCCTTTGGTATGGTGGAGGCCTGCCGAACCCCATGCTGCTAGAGACTCCCGGCACCAGGAAGGAAAGAGATCCTTCAAGAAGCTGTTCCCTTTCACTTTTAGGCCTCACCTATCCATGCCCAGAGCTTACTCCAGCCTCTGAGCTCAAGAATCACTCATAGTGTTACTCAGGGGATCAAAGCCAGGTCAGCCACATGTAAGACAAGCAGGCACACTACCCACTGAGCTATCACTTTGGCCCCTGGATTCTTCCCCCTCACCGTTCTCAAGGGTCCCAACTTACAGCTGGTGCGTGAGCTCGATTTCTCCTTGTAGGCGTCATTGAGCCGCACATATTCATCCAGGGCCAGAGCCAGCCTCTGCTCCTTCACGTGGTACAGCTCCTTCTGCGTGCGCAGGGCGTCCCGGGCCACCGACAGGTAGTCCTTGAGCATCTTCTCCTGCTCGCCGCGCCATTGCTTCCTTGGATCTTCTATCTGCGTGGTTTCTGTAGAAAATGAATAGATTAGAGTTTTTGTCATGACATTATCTTAATGAGCACTGTCTTCTGAGTCTAATATAGAATAGCTTGCAATGTGGAACTGGGGTGACCAGCCTGTATCTTCAAGTACCATGTGAACAGAAAGATCAAAGAGTTATTATAGACATAGTAAAATTAAGACATTAATACTTGTTAAAGCGAGCACTGTAGTGGGAGTCCATGGCTTCCTAATGCATTCTGCCCCAGTTTCTGTGGATAAAAGCATTAGAACATTCTTATAGACATCTATAAAGAGTAGATGATTGGACAACTGCTCATTCTAAACAACTGCATCCATTGCTGAAGGTCTCTGATGAGCTATGTGGTTTCTGTTAAAGAGAAAGCGTGGTGGGGGGCTTTGTCCTTGAGGTCACAGATGGTTGTTTTTTTTTTTGGGGGGGTGTTACACCTGGCAGCGCTCGGGTTACTCCTGGCTTTACACTCAGAAATCGTTTCTGGCAGCCTCGGGGACCATATGGGATGCCGGGACTCGAAACCACTGTCCTTCTATATGCAAGGCAAATGCCTTACCTCCATGCTATCTCTCTGGCCTATTTTTCCCCTTTAAAATTCTTTTTTATTTATGGGAGCTGGAGAGATAGCACAGCAGAAGGGCATTTGCCTTGCACACAGCCAATTCGGGACAGACAGCCAATTCGGGACAGATGGCGGTTTGAATTCTGGCATCCCATATGGTCCCCCTTGCCTGCCAGGAGTGATTTCAGAGTACAGAGCCACGAGTGGCCCCTGGGCGCCACCAGATGTTACCCAAAAGTAAAAACAAAACAAAAAAAATTTTTTGAAGCTGACCACAAAGAGTGGTGAGTGCAGTTAGAGAAATAACTATACTGAGAACTATCATAACAATGTGAATGAATGAGGGAAATAGAAAGCCTGTCTAGAGTACAGGCGAGGATGGGGTGGGGAGTAGGGAGATTTGGGACATTGGTGGTGGGAATGTTGTACCGGTGAAGGCGGGGTGTTCTTTACATTACTGAAACCCAACTACAATCATATTTGTAATCAAGGTGTTTAAATGAAGATATTAATAAAAATAAAATAAAATAATTTTTATTGAAAGAAAATACATCACGGGGTCGGAGGATAACATGGAGGTATGGCGTTTGCTTTTCATGCAGAAAGTCATTGGTTTGAATCCCGGCATCCCATATGGTTCCCCGAGCCTGCCAGGAGCGATTTCTGAGCATAGAGCCAGGAGTAACCCCTGAGCACTGCCAGGTGTGACCCAAAAACCAAAAAAAAAAAAAAAAAAAAAAAAGAAGAAGAAAATACATCACATAGTTGACCATAATACATTTCTTTCCAGATAAGTGAGAGCAAAGTTATTAAAAAAAAAAAAATATATATATATATATAGAAAGAAAGAAAAAGGAAGAGAAGAATCTTTTAAAAGTACACCTACATTTTCTTTTTTGTTTGTTTGCTTTTTTTTCTTTCTTTTCTTCTCCCATACCTTTTCTTATTTCTCCAATAGAACAACATTACTGGAATCACCTTAATCAGCCTCATAATTTGAGGGGGGGGGGGGAATGGATGGTACCAAGGCCAGACAGTTGTATGTTCATTTGGTGAAAATAAAAATACCAAATCCAAAGTCAACGACAACAGAATCAATAGCCAATCTACAACAAGCTGTACAAGGGGGGAACAGTTGCACTAGCATTACAGGGATAAAGGAGGGAGATGTGGGATGTACGCTGGGAACAGGGGTTGAGGGAGGACAACACTGGTGGTGGGAATGCCCCTCATTCATTGTCACTATGTGCCTCAAATATTACTGTGAAAGAATTGTAATTCACTTTGACCACAATAAAAAAAAAAAAGTAGGGGCTGGAGAGATAGCATGGAGGTAAGGCGTTTGCCTTTCATGCAGAAGGTCATCAGTTTGAATCCCGGCGTCCCATATGGTCCCCCGTTCCTGCCAGGAGCAATTTCTGAGCATGGAGCCAGGAGTATCCCCTGAGCACTGCCGGGTGTGACCCAAAAACCACACACACACACACACACACACACACAAAAGTAGTGACAAGCCAATTTGTGAAAATTATTGTATTTCCAGGGAGGTCATTAGGGAATACATTTGTTTCTAGATAAGTGAAAACAAAGTTATTTTTAAAAAGGAATAGAGTTAGCAAGAGTGATAGCACAGCAGGTAGGCATTTGCCTTGCATGCGGCCAACTCAGGTTTGATCTCAGCATCCCATGCCTACCAGGAATGATTTCTGAGCGCAGAGCCAGGAGTAATCCCTGAGTGCTGGTGGGTGTGTCCCCCAAAACAAACACAAAAAGGAATAGAGGGAAAAAAGAAAAAAGAAGAGAAGAAAATAAAAAGGAAAGAAATAAGCAGTGACAAGCAAATTTGTGTAAATTATTATATCTCCAATGAAGTCATTAAGACAATGGCAGAAAGTTTTGTGAGCTCCTGCTGTGAGCTGAACATTCTGTTATTTCATTTGTTTCCAAAGTTAAGTGACTTCAGCTACACATTGGCAGATTCTAAACTGCTGTATTCCTATGGGGATGACACTGCTGTTCATCTTTTAAGTATCTTCATGAACAGAATTATGCTGGGCGACAGTGAGGTGATAAAAGTTTAAAGATCAGTTTGGGAACTAAACACAGTCAACAAAAAAAACAGGGCTGCAGTGGTGATGTGGTCATGACCACTAAGTGAAATATGGTGGTAGCAATGCCTGGGCCCCAGCATAGGAGCTGGAAGGCACTGAAATGCAGGATTCTGCTCTGGAGCTGAGCCTAGAGCTACTGAGCCAGGCTTCCTGCTGTTCTCACACCACAGCCAGGGTGTGCTGGAGAATTTCTAACCCACCAGCCCGTATTTTTGTAAAATAGTATGTGCATCAAACTTTGCTTTCTGATTTGGGGTAAGAATAAAAATTACTCTGCAAGGGTACGTGTGTTACCTGAGCCCATGTCACCTGAGCAACTGTTGCTTGCATCTCCCCTCTTGTTTTTATTTTTGTTTTTGGACCACACCCAGTGGTGCTCAGGGGTAACTCCTGGCTCTGGGCTCAGAAACCACTCCTGGCAGAGAGTGTGTGTGTGTGTGTGGGGGGGGGGGGAAATCCTATGTATGGGATGCCAGGGATCAAACCTGGATGAGTTGCATGCAAGGCAAGTAAGCATACATGCAAGCCTTCCCCACTGTGCTGTCACCCTGCATTACTCTTTCTTTTTCTTTTCTTTTCTTTTCTTTTTTTTTTTTGGTTTTTGGGTCACACCCAGCAACGCTCAGGGGTTCCTCCTGGCTCTATGCTCAGAAATCGCTCCTGGCAGGCTCAGGGGACCATATGGGATGCTGAGATTCAAACCACCGTCCTTCTGCATGCAAGGCAAATGCCTTACCTCCATGCTATCTCTCCGGCCCTGCATTACTCTTTCTTAACCTCTTCCTTCCCTTCCTCAGTACCTCCAAATCAAACCTGGTTTTATTTAAAAAAAAAAAATACTCTGTGGGCTCTAAGTTGAAAGTGTTGATTTGGACCATCATGTTGTAATAGACCATCATGAGTATTCTATTACATCTCAATTTCTCACTAAGGATAGTTTAGTAATAAATTATTTTTTATGCTTTTGTTTTTGGTTTATTTTTGGGAGGGGGGCATACCTGGTGATGCTCAGAGCTTACTCCTGGCTTACTCCTGTGCTCAGTGATCACTCCTGGCAGAGCTCAGGAGTAATGTAGTGCTGGGGATCAAACTGAGGCCAGCCACTTACAAGGCAAATGCCCTTGCCTGTACTATCTCTCCAGCCCCTAGGAGCAAAAGATTTTGTGTGTGTGTGTGTGTGTGTGTGTGTGTGTGTGCGTGCGCGCGCGCGCGTGCGCGGGGTTTGAGCCACACCAGGCAGCGCTTAGGAGTTATTCCTGGCTTTGTGCTTGGAAATTACTCCTAGTGGTGCTCAGAGGACCTCTCTATGAGATGCCAAGGAAGGAACCTGGGTCAGCCGTGGGCAAGACAAATGCCCTCTCTGCTGTGTTATCGCTCCAGCCCCAGAAAGATCTTTTTGTTTGTTTTTGTTTGTTTGGGCCACACTTGGCAATGCTCAGGGGTTACTCCCGGCTCTGCTCAAAAATCGCTCCTGGCAGGTTCAGGGGACCATATGGAATGCTGCAGATCGAACTGGGGTCCGTCCTGGGTCAGCTGTGTGCAAGACAAGTGTCTTCCAGCTCTGCTATTGCTCCGGCCCCAGGAACACAAATTTTTTGTTTGTTTGTTTGTTTTGTTTTTGGGACACACCCGGCGTTGCTCAGGGGTTACTCCTGGCTGTCTGCTCAGAAATAGCTCCTGGCAGGCACGGGGGACCATATGGGACATCGGGATTCGAACCAACCACCTTTGGTCCTGGATCGGCTGCTTGCAAGGCAAACGCCGCTGTGCTATCTCTCCGGGCCCACAAATAATTTTTTAAGGAATACGAGCACATCGCAGACAAAAAAAAAACTAAAAGCTTCGCATTTAATTTTTTCTTGCAAAAAACAAAACGAATATGGCATTAAAATGAAAATAATCATGTAGTGAAATAGTGTCAAGTGCAGAAGCTCAGAGAAACAGCATTAAGTGCCATGGTGCCCGGCTACCCACTAGACCAGGAATAAGGGGGGCCAGCAAGGATGCTGGTACCCAGCATCTGGGTATCAATGAGTAAGACACCAGCAGGCCCAGCTAAGTCCCACCGCATTGCCTGAATGTAGTCTTTAGTAATGAATCACAATGTCCTAAATTTGGGGGACATCTGTAACCATGAGATTGGTCACTAGTCAATCAAAGGAGACCCAATGAAAGACATGAAATGAGACCCAGGCACGGCTATGAGTCTAGAGCAGGGGTCTCAAACTTTCGGCCCGCGGGATGTTTGTGGCCCTCCGTACAACATTTTGTGGCCCTGCCCTAGAGGAATCTTTTTTTGTTTTGTTTTGTTTTAGTTGTTTGGGTCACACCCCCCACCCCCAAGGTTACTACTGACTTTGCACTCAAGGATCATCCCGACTTTGCCTCCTGCGGCCCCCAGGTAAATTGAGTTTGAGACCCCTGGTCTAGAGGGTTCATTCAGATACGCAGACTTGGGGTTTTGGGGGCTTCATGTCCTTGGCCACGGCCTTTGGGGGAACCAGGCGACAGTCAAGAAAGTGCTTGTCAACAGGCTGAAATGACTGAAGCAGCGACCTAATAAAAAAACTAAAGCATTGGCATGGGTTTTGGATAAGTCAGGGGGTGGGGTGGGAGAGATTTGAGAGAGTGAGCGAGGGAGGAGAGAGAGAGAGATCTACAGGAAAGAGACATTTCTGAAATAAGGCACAAGTCAAGTTGAACCTATGAAAGGGTCCCTGGGGCACTGAAGAAGGAAGGCTTCACCAAGCCCGGCATCCTTTATGTACATCTTTTTTTTTTTTTTTTTTTTTTTTGGCTTTTGGGCCACACCCATTTGACGCTCAGGGGTTACTTCTGGCTATGCGCTCAGAAATCGCCCCTGGCTTGGGGGGACCATATAGGACTCCGGGGGATCGAACCGCGGTCCGTCCTACGCTAGCACTTGCAAGGCAGACAGCTTACCTCTAGTGCCACCTTCCCAGCCCCCTTTATGTACACCTTTATGTTGACCCAACATTTCCCAAAGATTCATTCACTCTGAAGACTCCCGGCCCATGCTCCAGGCAAAGGGACCTTTATTTTATTATTATTTTATTTTTATGGCTTTGGAGGCCATAGAATCCTCATGCCTTCTCCTGTGCATGTTGCCTACTCAATGGAAGACGAGGCACGTCACCTGCCCTAGGCTCGACAGGTGGGGACTGTGATGTCCCAACACCGGCTGGGCATGGTAACACAAGAAGCTTTGCCTAGTATGCGTTTTTCTATCCTTTCTGCTATACTCAGGAGAAGCCCACAAGAGAAGTGTGATGCTTCTCCTTTCTCTTTCCTCTCTGGAAACTGCTGCTCTCAGAATGTGTGATCTTCTGGTCTTTTCTACAGTCTTCATGTTCCTCTTCTGTGGAGTGAGAGGGGTGTGTGTGTGTGGGGGGGGGGGGGTTACTGCCAGATTTGACTCTCTCTCTTTTTTAAATTCTATTTTATTGAAACAACTGTGGTCAACAGATCCTTCGTGATTGACTCTCTCATTTACCCACTAACACTATCTCCTTCTCATTTACTCCCGGACTCCATGTAGGACCAGCCTCTGCTTTCTTGAATGTGGGTTGAAATATAGAAAATAGACTTAGTGAGCTTAGTGAGTAAAGTTGCCCTGTAAAAAGTCTTAATGCCAGGTCTGGAAAGGTCATCACTACAATTTACAAAGAACAGCTGATAAAAAGGTGAGGCTCAGCCTTAAAAGAGCTGATAAGATTGTGCTGAAATATTTAGGAATGAAAGATGGTATGTTAAGTGAAGAGCAAATTTGTTTGAAAAAAATTTGTTTGAAAAGACCTTCTCATCCAAGAATTGGATACAGAATCCATAGGGGACTGGTGCAACCCAGAAATTAGAGGACAGAGAAGCAAATAAAACTTACATTAAAATGTTAACTAGACAGGGGCTGGAGAGATAGCATGGAGGTAAGGCGTTTGCCTTTCATGCCTAAGGATGATAGTTCGGAACCTGGCATCCCACATGGTCCCCCGAGCCTGCCAGGGGCCATTTCTGAGCAAGGAGCCAGGAGTCACCTCTGAGCACTGCCGGGTGTGACCCAAAATCCAAAAAAAAAAAAAAAAAAAATGCTAACTAGACAGTTCAAATGACTGTGCAAATGGGAATAAACACATCAACTGTTTAACACCATTAACCACAACTGTTCAACACCACTGAGGTCAGGGATGTCCTAATGATAATATCACCAACATGACCCACCACTTCAAGCCCACAACAATGGAACAAGTTCTGGATGACATTGTTGAATGCTGACACAATGTGGAGTCCCTAGAACTCTTCTAGGTGGGTGGACAAAGATGAAGGGGTAAAAGTCACTTCACAGAACTGCTCACCACTGTCTTGAAAGTGAGTTTACACATAAAATAAGGCCCAGCAATGCTGCTCCTGAGTCTTCCCCTTGGGTATGAGGATGTGAAAAATACCTAAATGCACAATGATCCCATAATGGCGGCCACATAGTCATCAAATTTAAATATCTGACTATGATAGATCAATGCATTTGGGGCCTAACTATGCAATCTACATTAGTACTCAGCAATAAAAGGGGTTGAAATGCAGATATATGCAACATGAAAGAACCTATAATGTTCTTCAAAAGAAGAGTTCGTGTCATATTATTCTATTCCAGTATGTTTCCAGAAGAAAAAGAAGTAATTTCTAATGGCCTCGGGTTGAAGTAGAGCAAAGGGGAAGGAGAAAGTTTCTGCGATAACGGAATAGGGTGTTACCACACTAATATGTGTGTTCTGTGGAATGTAAATTATGTGCCAATCAAGTTGGTTCTGTAATAGCATAAAAAAAAAAAGAAAGAAAGAAAAGTAAAAACAAGGTCAAAAAGTTCATAGGATTCAGCCTTGCATGCAGTTGGCTTGGTTTGATCCCATGTACTATCTGTGGTTCCCCCAACACTGTCAGTGGTCATTGCTGTGCACAGTTAGGAATAGCCCCTGAGCACTGCTGAGTGTGGCCTTAAAAAAAAAAGAAAGTAAAACAACTAGAAATATGCAACTCGAAATCAGAAGAGCATTTATTTTTACTCTGAAAAACAAGAACAAAAGCATACAGAAAACATAAAAAAACTGCAGAAACTAAAGAAAACCTAAGTAAATGACAGCTTGTGCCAGACTCATGATATTTATCAGAACAGTAATTTCTAACAATGTATACAACTCAAAGTTCCAAAAAGTTCTTTTGGAGAAGTTGATAAACAGATTCTAAAATTTATAGTAAAATATGAATAATCTAGAACAGCTACTTTACACAAGAAAAAGAACAAAATTGAAATGGACTTACATTACAATGTCACATGCAGGAAAAGAGGTAAGGCAGTTCTATGAAATGATGTCAAGAATCCTTATATATACTTAAACTACCAAATGATTCCTTCCAACTTAGGCCCTAAGTCAGATCAGTAATAAAAGCTGCGTTAAGACAAACTAGAAACATAAACAGGAGTGAAGGGCCTTGCCTTACACATGGTTGGCTCTGGTTGAATGCCTGGCACTGCATTTGATACTCTGTACATTACCAGCAGTGATCCCTGAGCAGAGTGAGAAATAAACCGTTTAACACTGGTGTCTCCAAACCAAAAGAAAAAGCTGCATTAAGAAATGGTGCTGGACTGCTCAGACATCGTCCTGCTCAAAAGAGACTTCCTTTAACACTGAGAAGACTTAACAACAACAACAACCTGCTTATAGGACAGGGCTTCCTGCATTCCCCTTTCATGGTGAAGTGAAACGAGAAGGCACTCCTCATCATGACTTCAATGTAGGACATGCAGATTCCAGAATCTTTAATACAGAAACATGAGACCAACAACAGAGACTCTGTGATAAGTGTGTTGGCGCTACGGACAATGTCTTGGAGCGAACGATAACTTTCCTGAGGCCTAGAGCTGGTCTTATGCCAGGAAACTTCAGGGGTAGGATCTCTTTGTATTTAGGCCAAGGCTATTCCTTTCCATGCCTCTCATATTTTGGTGGGCCTATGCAAACAACAATTGCCACTCTAACACCGTTTTTACTGTGCTCCTTTGACTCTAATCCTTAAAACACACCCACTTAAAATTTGAGGTTAACTTAAGCTAATATGCATGTACATGGAAATGTAAAAAACACTATGCCTCTAATGTTTAAGGAGTTACGTAAGCTTGATGGCTTTAGATTGCCTTGTGTGCTGTTAAGAAATATTATAATGTGCTACAATCTGGGGACTTGAGGGAAAAAGTAATTGCACATGGATTCTGTTTTATTTATCTTAACTTTTTTTGGTGAAAATTCAAAGTTAAGATATCAGCAAGGGGACTTCTTCTGATAATTATGTTATGGGTGATTGTCCTTCCACTGTAACTTTACCTTATCCTCTTTCTTTGCATCTTTTGTTCTCATAATTCATAATAAAAAATTATAAAAAAAAAAAAAAAAAAAAAAAAAAAAAAAGAAATGGTGCTGGAGGGTCCGGAGAGATAGCACAGCGGTGTTTGCCTTGCAAGCAGCCGATCCAGGACCAAAGGTGGTTGGTTCGAATCCCGGTGTCCCATATGGTCCCCCGTGCCTGCCAGGAGCTATTTCTGAGCAGACAGCCAGGAGTAACCCCTGAGCACAGCCGGGTGTGGCCCAAAAACCAAAAAAAAAAAGAAATGGTGCTGGGGGCGGGGCGGTGGTGCTAGAGGTAAGGTGTCTGCCTTGCCTGCGCTAGCCTAGGACAGACCCATATGGTCCCCCAAGCCTGGAGCGACTTCTGAGCGCATAGCCAAGAGTAACCCCTGAGCATCACCGGGTGTGGCCCAAAAACCAAAAAAAAAAAACAAACAGAAATGGTGCTGGGGGGCCGGCGAGGTGGCTCTAGAGGTAAGGTGTCTGCCTTGCAAGTACTAGCCAAGGAAAGATCATGACTGCGGTTCGATCCCCCCGTGTCCCATATGGCTCCCCCAAGCCAGGGGCAATTTCTGAGCACTTAGCCAGGAGTAACCCCTGAGCATCAAATGGGTGTAGCCCGAAAAACAAAAAAAAAAGAAAAAAAGAAAAAGAAATGGTGCCGGAGAGATAGCATGGAGGTAAAGCGTTTGTCTTGCATACAGAAAGACAGTGGTTCGAATCCCGGCATCCCATATAGTCCCCCGAGCCTGCCAGGAGCGATTTCTGAGCATAAAGCCAGGAATAACCCAAAAGAGAGAAATAGTGCTGGCTACAGACAATGACTTGGGTTGGACAACCTAGTATGCCTGGAGCCTAGAGTTGGTCTTATGCCAGAAAACTTCAGGGGTAGGGTATCCTTATCTTTAGGCCAAGGCTTTTCCTTTCCATGTCCCCCATATTTTGTTGGGCCTATGCAAACAACAATTGCCACTCTAACACCATTTTTACTGTGCTCCTTTGATTTTAATCCTTAATAAAAACCACTTAAACTTTTGAGGTTAACTTAAACTAATATGCATGTGCATGGAACTGTAAAAAGAAAAAAAAAAAAAAGAAATAGTGTTGGATGCCATCTTCCTGACAGAAAAATGGCCCAGCTCCTTAGAAAATAACAGATGTTAACTCTTGCCACGTTTTATGGCCTGGCTGATCCCTTTGTGGCCGTCTCAGAATGGGTGGGAACAGATTCTTCTTTTCTGTGTGAACTACAGCAGATCAACGCCACACCCTACAACCTCTGACAGAACAGCCCAGTCCCAAACTGTCAAGCCACCAAATATGTTCCAGATCTATAGATCCTAGACTGTGTGACACCTCAAAATTTCATAGTAGTGTCAGCCCAGTAATATCACGGGAAATCTGATGAGAAATCTCCCAAACTTGGTGAGTCTAAACAGTAACTCAGGGCCCGGAGAGATAGCACAGCGGCGTTTGCTTTGCAAGCAGCCAATCCAGGACCAAAGGTGGTTGGTTCGAATCCCGGTGTCCCATATGGTCCCCCGTGCCTGCCAGGAGCTATTTCTGAGCAGACAGCCAGGAGTAACCCCTGAGCACCGCCGGGTATGGCCCCAAAAAAAAAAAAACAAAAAAAACAACCAGTAACTCAGAAGCTTAACTAGCACCAACTAGCTCAGGAAACCCTTAGACACTGACTTTAGTAATACCATGGAGAGATAGATGAATTATTTTAAATTAACCTTATAATTTGATCTTGGGATTTTGATAATTCCATTTGCCTTTGTGTTGTAACAAATAATATGAAATAAATTTTGTTTGTGCCTGCAAAGAAGTGCTAAGGTTGCAGGTGGGAAATCAGGGATACTGGTTGAAGGGAAGTTACACTGGTAGTGGAAATGGAGTTGGAACATTTAGTGCCTGAAATGACTGTATTAGGAACACTTTGGTAAATTATGGTGTTATAATAAAAAAAATTTTAAGAAGATGAATGAGAAGGTGAGTCAGGAGTGATCTCTGAGCACTGAGCAACTAAGCACTGTTGGGTATGGCCTCCCAAAAAGAACAAGGTGGTTGGAATGATAGTATTGGGTGCTTGCCTCATATGCAACTGAGCCAAATTTCCCTGGCACCACATATGATCCCCTGAGCCCACCAGAAGTAATCCCTGAATGCAGAGCCGGGAGTAAGCCCGGAGCAGCTGAGTGTGAGCCAAAAGACAAGAGAAATAAAAGGATCGGGAGTCCAGGCAGGGACCCAGTGATCAGGGGTGCATATCTGCACTGGCCAGGACTCCAATTCCACAGGGTTCCAAGAGTGGTGCCTGGGAGACCCTCAAGAGCATTGGTATTGTAGGGACCCTGTGGCGTTGCATCCTCAGACCCAGGCATTGAGCTGCATGATGGGGACTGAGTGTTGTGTGAGCCCTGGGCTCACCGAACAGTTCGTGAGGCCAGTAGATCATTTCCCTGGTGGATACCAGGCTGTCAGGGAGTCACTTCCCCAATGGAACCCAGACTGTCGGGGTGGGGGTGTGTGTGCTCCCTTGGTGGTTCCTGGGCTTTCAGGGGGTCATTTCCCAGTGGATCCCAGGTTTTCAGGGGATTACAACCCTGGTGTTTTGCTTTTCCAGAAAAGAAACACTTACTATTGACGTGATCAATATAGTAGACCCCGATCTGAGGGTCGAACCCAGCTTCCCATCCCCACGGCAGCTCATCCCCAACACAGTCAGCAAACGACAGTGGCTTCGTCAACCTGTAATGAAGAAGAAATGCTTGTGAGCATTTTCGACAGGATATACAGTCAAACTTGGTGCTGGGACCTGCAGGCCAGGCATCTCTGTGTCCTGGTCTATTTGTTTTGAGGGTTCACACTACTGTGTCTGCAATCTTTAGATGCTGATGAACTTTTTGGGGTGCCATTTTGTTTCTCTGGGGTGCTGGGGTCCAACCCAAAGTCTCACATGTGCTAAGCAAATGCTCTATTGCCAGGCCCAACCCCAGCCCCTCTGGTGGGAAGTTTAGAGCCGATGACAATGAAGAGCCCTTGGAGGTAGTGCAAGCAGCCAGAGCAGCTGTCTGCATGTGTCTCCAGCTCCAGAAAAGAAATATATTTATTCGGGGGGTGGGGGGAGGAGTTTTGGGCCACACCCAGTAGTGTTCAGAGGTTATTCCTGGCTTTGCGCTCAGGGCAGCGTACATATAGGATGTTGGGGATCGAACCTGGGTTGGCTATATGCAAGGCAAGTGGCCTAACCCACTGCACTATTACTCTGGCTCCTGAAATATTATTAAAAGATTATAGATTTAGTATAGGAGGTGTTTGCCTTGAACATATCAGACCTGGGTTCAATCCTCTGTACCACGTGTACTTCCCCAAGCACCAATACGGTCACTCCTGAGCACAGAGACAGGAATAGCCCAAGTGCTACTGAATGTGTAGCCCTTCACATGGCTGCAACACTATTTTACATGCCAGTAGGTAGCCTGGGTTCCATCCTTCACACCACATGGTCCCACCAGCCAACTCAGGCTCCATCCTTGGCACCACATGATTTCCTGAGTTCTGCCAAGAGTGATGATCCCTGAATGCAGAGGCAGGAGTAAGCCCTGTGTACCACTGGGTCTGGCTCCCAAACAAAATAATAACTATCATCTTCATACGTTATTTTCTGTATTTACATAGATAATATATCATTTCTCCATTTCTATTAATATCACACTGTTTTAAAGACAGCTCTAGAGGCCAGGAAGATAGTTCACAAGACCAAAGCATATACTTTGCATGTGGAAACCCAGGATTCAACCCTCTGTTACCATATGTCCCCCAAACATCAGAGTTACTCCCAAACTGGGATTAGCCCCTGATTGCAGGGTATGGTTCCCAAACAAATAAACAAAATACATACAAGTTTCAAAATTTTAGAATTTCATTTCTATCCAAATTATGACACAAACAGAACAATATTTTCAGGTACCAGATAAAATTAAGCAATGATATCCTTGGCCCCAGAGTATAGTGAGGAAAGGGAAAGAAACTAAGTATAAGAGTATAAGTATAAGATAACTTTGTAAATCACGATGGTTTCAATAAAATAAAAAAAGCAATGATACTTATTATAGTACAATCATTTGTTCAGTAGTAGCATATACACACACACATGAAGGCAGACAGAAGACAGAAGAGCTATATTTCAAAATAAGAAATAGTCTGAATTAGAATAGACCTGGTGGGCAGAAATGCTGATCAGCTTCTAAATTGCTTCCTCTTATTTTTTTGCACAAGGAATCTGAAATGTTTAAACTTCCCTGGATGGTGAGAGAGTAAAAAGAATGGGATTGGATTTATGCTGGCTCCCCATAAAAGAGAAACAAGCAAAAAAGCCCCTAAATTCAGGAGGATTCGAGCGAACTGAATTTCAGCAAGTACCATTTGCTTAAACAACAGCCTGCCAGGCTCAGAGCAATAAAACAGTGATTAGGGCACTTGCCTGGAAAAGGCCAACTTTTGGTTCTGATCTCCAGCATCCCAAATGGTCCCCTTGAGCCTTCCAGAAGTAATTCCTGCATGCTGAGCCAGGAGTAAGCCCTGATCATCACTGGATGTGACCCCAAAACAAAACAAAACAAAAACAACAAAACAAAACAATAAAACCCCAAACAGCCTGCACTACCATGAAGAAGAAGAAACCGGTCATTTGTCGCTGCACTTTGACCAAAATCCTGTACAAAATTGGGACTGGAGTGGCCTTTTGCCTCCCTGCTGACCTTACACCATTGTCTTGAGCACAATCAGTGCTCAGACTTCATTGCTAAGTGTCTGATCACCTGGGTCAGGGCTTGAGACACATGTGGACAGATATTTCCTCTTCCCAAAGGCCCCATGGTTAATCACACACACACACACACACACACACACACACACGCACACGCACACGCACACGCACACGCGCACACACGCACAGGAGCAAAGACAGCTGGTCTGCAGGGCAGTGTGTACCAATGGCACTAAATGACAAAGCCTGGTACAGAAAAAGCCACTTGCATGTTAATAATAATACTCAGTTTCGGAGGGTGGGGATAATACTCAATCTCAGATCAAACCTCCCCTGGTGTTATTCAGCCCAGGGCTCCAGTTCATCTGCTGGTTCCCCTAGAGGAGCTGGAGCAATAGCACAGCAGGAAGAGAGTTTGCCTTGCATGTGGCCCACCCGGGTTCAATCCCCAGCATCCCATAGGGTCCCCTGAGTCTGCCAGGAGTGATTCCTGAGTTCAGAGCCAGGAGTGGGGCCTGAGTATGGCCGGGAGTGACCAAACAAACAAACATAAAACTGCCTCCAGGAAAGCAGGGACCATACCTGCAAGAAGCCATACCTGCGATTCCTGAGGGTTTTCATTCAAGTCTCAAGACCCCTCAGCTATTACCTGCATTTCTCCAAGGAGTCCCAGTTATTAGAGATGGCTCTGAAATAAGGGGCAAGCAAAGCCACAACCATCCACAATGGCTGCAGAAAAGTTTTATTTATTCATTCATTCAGTTTTGGGGCTATACCCAGAGGTGTTCAGGTGTTACTCCTGATTCTGTGCTCAAAAATGCAAAAATGACTCCGACTGGTGCTCAGGGGACCATAAGGGATGCCGAGGATTGAACCCAGGTTGGCCACTCGGGTGCAAGGCAAACGTCCTCCCCGCTGTGCTATGGCTCCAGCTTCCATGTGCAGAGAAGTTAAGATTAGAGTTGCTGGGCGTCCTGTCCACACAGGTGAAGTGCTTTGCTAGGTCCCCCTGAATTCTGAGTATTTGACCTCAGGTAGGAGAGATGGGAAAGGGGCAGGGGTTAGGGCACTTGCCTTGTGGCCTTGTGGCAGATGGTCCTACCGGGAGGGAGTTCTGAGCACTGCCGGGATGTGTCCTCCCACCCACCCCCATTCCAAGTGTCTGTCCTCTATGAGAAACAGTTTATAAAGTTGTCAATCACACAGTTTAAAGGGAGGACCAAATTCCAGGAAGAATTTTCTTTAGAAGAATGTTGTTTACCCTCCTGCAAAAACAGTCTCTCTCTCTCTCTCTCTCTCTCTCTCTCTCTCTCTCTCTCTCTCTCTCTCTCTCTCTCTCTCTCTCTCTCTCTCTTATTCTGTGCTCAAACATTCTAGAGGTGCCTGATGGGTGGGGTTGCAGTTGAGAAAAGGCTCTGTGTCCAGTGCTCAGGTACAAGGACTGAGCCATTGTTGCACTAGGATATGATGCCCTTTGCAGGGGGACAAGGAGGGGTGGAGGATGAAGCCGATGAAGCAGAAGACAGGCTGGGCCTGCAGACTCTTCCCAGGGGCTGGTTCTTTGACCAGATCCTAGGCAACTGGCCCAGCTATGGGAGATGCTGGGGTTGGCATTATCCTTGGGGCCAAAGATCATGTGTGATGGGTTTTCAGACACCTAGGTTTGCTTCCCAGACCTGTGCTCCTTGAACCTTGGCATCCCAAGTCTCTCTCCCCACTCCAAACCTGTGTATCTCCTTCCCTCAGCACCCCCCCCCCCTTTTCTGCACATGCAGTCCCACAGCGAACACCTGTCTCTCCTTACATCTCAACAAGTCTAATATTTTTTTTTGGGCCACACCCAGCAGTGCTCAGGGGTCACTCCTGGCTGTCTGCTCAGAAATAGCTCCTGGCAGGCACGGGGGACCATATGGGAAACCGGGATTCGAACCAACCACCTTTGGTCCTGGATCAGCTGCTTGCAAGGCAAACGCCGCTGTGCTATCTCTCCGGGCCCAACAAGTCTAATCTTTTCCTGTGAAAACAGCCTTTCCTTGGGCTAGAGAGATGGTCCAGGAGGGAAGGGGTTGCCTTGGATCCCGCCAACCCCAAATGGAATCTTTGGCACTGTATATGGTCCTCTGAGCACCACCAGAACTGACTCCTGAGCACTGTCAGGCATAGCATCTGAGCACCAACAGCTGTGGCCCCAATCCACTCACCCACCCCTAAATATTTTGCTTTCCTTGGCCCTCAGGCAGAGCTCAGCAGGATGGGATGCAGGCCTTGCACGAAGGAGTCCAGGGCTATTTCTGGCAGGTCCCCATGGCATCTCTGGGTGTGACTCAAATCCCAAAACAAAAAAATTCTATGACAGACTCTTCCTTTTTCTTTTTCCCTCACTCCCTCAGGGATCAAACCCAGGTCTCCCCTATGCCAAGCTGTGAGCTCAACCACTGGTCCAACTCTCCCCAGAGGAGAAACACCCCAAACACCCCATACAAATACCCAGCCACATTCACTCTGACCATTCATTATTCACACCTGACTTCTGGAAGCCAACCCAGGCAGGCAGAGTTGTGGAGGTGTCCCCAGGAATGAGTATGGGGCTTTTGCTACTGGTTTGAGGAACAAGACATATTAATTCCCCCTCCCAAAAAAAAAGAAAAAAATAAGTCAACATCCCCCAATATTTTGTGCTTTGTTGTTAGTCTTTAAGTTGGCTGGTGCTGGTGAGTGATATAGATATTTATTTTCCAGGATGGAAAGTACCCCATATGGAGACTTCCAAATAGTCAGTGAAACTCAGTCTCTGTCTCAGAGCTGGTGGGTACCAGGATGTGTGGGGGTTGGGTGGGGTGAGGGGATGAGGGGTGGAGTCAGAGAGAAAGGCAGGCCAGCAACTAGGTGCTGCTGCGACTTCCCAGCAGTCTGTTCAGTGGGGGGGGGGGTGCAAAAGTTGGCCCCCATAGACCACTTTTTACAAAGGAGTCAGGAACAGGGTCCCAGAGAAAGAAGCTCAAAGAGATCAAACATGGGGCAAGCCGGAGTGATAGCATAGTGATAGGGATTTGCCTTGCACACTGCTGACCCAGGATGGACCCAGGTTCAATCCCCTGCGTCCCATACAGTCCCTCGAGCCTGCCAGGAGCAATTTCTGAGTGCAGAGCCAGGAGCACTGGGTGTATCCCAAAAACAAAGAAACAAAAAGAGAGAGATCAAAGAGGGGGGATAGAAGAGGAGAGAACAAGAAGAAAGGGGAGAGAGGAGAGAAAAGAGATGAGAGAGAGAAGAGAGAAAATGTGTACACACTAGATGTATGGAATACTACTCTGCTGTTAAAAAGGATGAAAAGGGCCTTTTATTTATTTACTTTTTTTTTTTTTTTTAAGTTTTAGGGCTACGCCCACCAACGCTCAGGGGTTACTCTTGGCCTGCGCTCCGGTATCACTCCTGGTACTCAGGGAATCCTATGGGATGCTGGCAATCAAACCCAGGTCAGCTGCATGCAAGGAAAACACCCTCTCTGCTATACTGTCAGTCCGCCCCAAAAAGAGCTTTTTAGATGGAAATGAATGGAACTGGGGCGACCAGGCAGAGTGAAGCCAGCCAGGAAGCAAAAGACAATGGCCGGATGGTCCCGCTCAGATGTGGAGTATAAATAACTAAAGCAAACAAACTGGCAAGCCCAAGCCCAAGCCAGGGTGACAGGGAAGGCGGTGGCCAGTGAGAAAGGAGGGGCTGGTGTTTAGTAAAGAATTGGGGGGATGTCTTTCTGGCAGTGAGTGTGGGGGGAGTCTCTGAACTTTGGTGGAGGAAGAGGTGACAAGACACGGTGCCATGAAGCTAAATCCTCAGAATTACATTGTGCTGCAAACCAATGGGGAAAAAGAAAAGTTCTTTTCCATTGGAAGGGATTGGAGAGACCACTCAAAGGGCTGGAATTGGGAGCCTCAGAGTTCAGCCCGTAGTACAGCTCTTGTCCCCAATTCAACCCCACCACAGCCCTAAATTGGTGGCCCCCAGCACTACAGCCCAGGACTGAGTTGTTAGCACTCCAGTGCATCACCAGGACTCAGTGTTTGGGCCCCGGGCACTGCTCACCAATGTTTTAAACACCCCCCAACTGTTTAAAAGCATTTTAACCAACAGATGAAAACCACACATACTTGAATCTCAACCTGTTTCTCTCCTAAGTATCAGGGAACATCTGCTTATAGGGTTTGTTAAGTTTGGGGACATGATGAAGAGAATTTCCATGGCCAGAGCAGCAAAGAAGATCCTTAAGGAGTATTGTCCAAATAAGAATCCCTCCCTGGGGCTGGAGAGACAGAACAGCGGCGCGCTTTGCAAGCAGCCCACCCAGGACCTTAGGTGGTTGGTTCGAATCCTGGCGTCCCATATGCACCCCCCCCCCCCCGTGCCTGCCAGGAGCTATTTCTGAGCAGATAGCCAGGAGTAACCCCTGAGCACCACCGGGTATGGTCCAAAAACCAAAAAAAAAAAAAAAAAAAATCCCTCCCTGGGGCTGGGCGGGAGCAGGTAGCACAGCAGGGAGGATGTTTGTCTTGCACATGGCCCATCTGGGTTCGAGTACTGGCATCCCAGAGGGATCCCCAAGTGTACCAGGAATAATTCCTGAGCACAGAGCCAGGAGTAAGCCCAGGGTGCCAATGGGTGTGGCGCGCACACACACACACACACACACACACACACACACACACACACACACACACACACACACACACAATCTCCACATCCCATACCTCAACACTTGTCCCAAACATCCAATTCAGGGATCTTCATTCTCTGTTGTCTCAAGTAGTCTGCTCCAGACGGATTCCTCTAGAAATCCTGAATGGTGGGAAGGGGGCAAATACCCCTTACTGCATGAGCTACAGCAGCCCACCACCACACCCAACACCCTCAGACATTTCAACCTTTCATGATATAATCAGCCCAGTAGAATCCCAGCAAATCTGATAGGAAAGTTATGTAGTAATCTTTCCAGCTCAGTGAACCTAAACAGGAACCCAGAAGACTCAGCTAGCATCAACCACAGCTCAGGAAATACTCAGACACTGACTTTAGGAACACCAGGGAGAGACAAAACAGTTATTTCAAATTGACACGTTTCATTCCAAGCCAGGCTCTTTTAAAAGTACAATATGCCTGAGTATACAGATGCACAAAGAACATTATCCACATCTTTATGAGGGTGGTCCAAAGGGAAACTGAAGCGGAAACTTCATGCCCCAAATTCAGGGCCCAATTAATCCAACAGGAAACTATCTGTAGTATTGAATACTGCCTAAGAAACACCCCATTTCATTTGAGGAAAAAAATTCTCATGAAAAAGAATACATATCGGGAAATTTTAGGATGAAAATGCTCTACTTCTCCATAAAAATTATGTCTCTATATTTTGTTTTTGGACTGAACCTGGCAGTGCTCAAAGGTTACTTCTGGCTCTGAGCTCAGAAATTACTCTTGGGGCCGGGAAGGTGGCGCTAGAGGTAAGGTGTCTGCCTTACAAGCGCTAGCCAAGGAACGGACCGCGGTTCGATCCCCCGGCGTCCCATATGGTCCCCCCAAGCCAGGGGCGATTTCTGAGCACATAGCCAGGAGTAACCCCTGAGCGTCAAACGGGTGTGGCCCAAAAACCAAAAAAAAAAAAAATTACTCTTGGCAGTGTTCAGGGGATCCTATGGGAAGCCAGGAATTGAACCTGGGTCGGCTGCATGCAAGTCAAACACTCTACACGCTGTACTATTGCTCTGACCCAATGTCTATATATTATATATCTATATTTCTATATCTATATCTATGTTAGTTTCTTTCTAGGCCATCTAAAATTAAAATTCTTTTACAAAACACACCAATCGCTCACACTCTGCATTTCCTGAGACTTGATGCAATTGAACAGGCAAGGAATCTTTCAGCTGCCAGCATGAAGTTGACTTCAGTCCTTCCCCAATCCTTTCATCTTTTTTTTTTGGGGGGGGGCCACACCTGGCAGTGCTCAGGGGTTACTCCTGGCTGTCTGCTCAGAAATGGCTCCTGGCAGGCACGGGGGACCATATGGGACACCGGGACTCGAACCAACCACCTTTGGTCCTGGATCGGCTGCTTGCAAGGCAAACGCCCCTGTGCTATCTCTTCAGGCCCCAATCCTTTCGTCTTTACACAGTGTGGGCTACACTCCTATATTTAACTCATCACCAATTAAGGGAGATTAGATTCCATCTCCTTCATGAGAAACTATTGTGTTGATGAACATTGCTGCAAAGTTTTTGGTTGTGTGGTGCAATTCCTCTTCCACATAAATTCCTGGCCATAAATTAACATGGATGCATGTGGTTTAAATGAGAAAAGTGTCCAGGTAGGTGCCTTAAAGATATGCAAGACAATCCAGCATTGCAATGGGAAAATTCAGATAATTTTTCTCTATATGGGTTGGATCCTCACATCCCCTGACTCACTCTTCCATCTCTAAGGGATTGTAGGAGCCTGCAAGACCTGCAACATTTTGTTATGTTTATTTGTTTCTTTGCTGATTGGTCCTTTCTCAACCACTGTTTGGTCTTTCTTATTTCTTGGTCACTCCTTTGCACACACTTTGCATGGGCAAAACCATGCGTGGTCAGAACAGAGTTGGGTGGGTGACAGGTAATGACTGGCAGATGCAGAAGAGGCCAGGTCAGTTTGGGGGAGCATCATAGGCAGGAAGGACAAACCATGCAGGAACTCAGATGAGAGTCTGGGTGCAAAGATTCACCTTCCAGCAGGCGCTGGGAGGAAGGCAGGACGGGGGGAACACACGGGCAGTAGTGCCTGGGATCCACATCTTGGCCGGAAACAGAGAGAGAGAGAGAGAGAGAGAGAGAGAGAGAGAGAGAGAGAGAGAGAGAGAGAGAGAGAGAGAGAGAGAGAGAGAGAGAGAGAGAGAGGGAGAGAGAGAGAGAGAGAGAGAGAGAGAGAGAGAGAGAGAGATATGAAGACAACCAATGAGCATCCTCTAGGTGTGGGGAAGATCTGAGAAATAGCCGATGAAAACCCACCAACCCCCAGATTCTGAGCCAATGAGTGTCCTACCAGGCAGCCAATGAGCATTGATAATCAATGCCCACCTTCCAGGTGTGGGGGAGTCTGAAAGTGCCAATGACTGTTCTCCAGGTTGTAGGGTTTGATGCTGACAGCCTGTGACTGACCCACCTGGGTGTGGGTGGCTCTAATGTAGCCCATGATTGTCCTCTAGGTGTAGGTGGCACCTGACAAAATGCTCCCAGCAGCCACCTCTGCTCTGTTCTGATGGCTCCTACACTGGGCATCGCCTACTTGCTGGAACATCAGCAGAAGGTTCCGTTCTGCCACTGAGAGGGGAGGCAGTGAGGGGAGGAGGGGAGGTAGAGATAAAGGAACCAATGACCTGCATCATAGCTAGAATCTGTTTGCCAGACTAAAATAAAGTGCCCAGTGCCTGCTTGGGACTGTGGAGACAGGACGCATCCTAGGGCTGGGAATCTGTGGGGATGACTTAACTGGGACCACAAATGACTACCCAAGTCGCCAGTGTCCATTTCCCATCACCCTGCCTGCCTCCATGCAGGCACAAACAAATTTGCTTCCTACTGGTTGTTGCAATAAAAAGGAAAATGGAATTATCAGAAAAATGGAATTATTTCAATTTGAAATAACTGTTCTTTCTATCTTCATGGTGTTATCAAGGTCAGTGTCTGAGGATTTCCTGACTGTGGTTGGTGCCGGTTGAGCTTCTGTGTTCCAGGTTAGGCTTCCTAAACTTGGGAGATGTCTATGGAACTTTCCCATCAGATTTCCTGTGGCCCTTCTGGGCTGACCCTGCTATGAAATTTGGAAGTGTTGGAAGGTATTGGGTGTGGCTGCGGGCTGCTGTAGGTCATGCAGAAAGGGGAATCTGCCCCCTGGCTCCAATTTGAGTTTTCCACAGAGGTATCAGCCTGACCCTGACAACTACCGGGAAGAGTCAGTGACCATTATTTTCTTTGGGAACTTGGTAGAGGAACTGGGCTATTTTTCTGGTGGGAAAATGATGGGGATGGGGGGACTTGGCTCACCCCCATGCAGAAAATATCCCACAGTTTTCAGCCCATAATCTGGTCCCACCTGGGACAATTCAGCTGCTCATATAATTTGAATTCAGTCACTTTGGTGGGCTCCTTGATAGGCAGTGGTCCTCAAACTATGGCCCGCGGGCCACATATTGTATTTGTATCTGTTTTGTTTCTTCATTGCAAAAGAAGATATATGCAGTGTGCATAAGAATTCGTTCATAAGTTTTGTTTTTACTATTGTCAGACCCTCCAATGGTCTGAGGGACAGTGAACTGGCCCCCTGTTTAAAAAGTTTGAGGACCCCTGCATGTCGGGTAACCCAGGAGCTGTCAGTGGTGGCCCCCTGTCAGCATCACCCTGTGGGCTGCATCTTTCATAGGACTGTCATGTCTGGTTTATGCTCTTCACTGATACTGTCTCTGTCTCTCCCCCACTCAGTGTGGCTCCATGTCCTGTGGCCGTGGCACTGAATACACTCTTCTGAGATCCATCGACAGGTGCACACTACCGCTCCCCATCCCTAAAAGACATGACAGTTTTATTTTTTAATTTTCTAGAATGTTCTAGAGCTGGAATTTTGAGAGTCAAGTATCAGGTAGCTCAGACATACAACTAAGTGCCCTGAGGTGTCCTGGTTGGCCAGGCCAGTTCAGCCCTCCATTCCCTTGTCACTGGTGATGATTTGGGGTGAAGGGGACGTGCCTCTGCTCTCTGGCCCCTGTTTCCCCTCTGGCAGAGTCCCAGCTCCACTCAGCATTGAGAGTTAGACCTATGGAATGTGAGGAATGCCCAAGCTACACTAACTCAGACATGACTAGCAAACGCGCCTGCCCTTTGAGCTGAGGCTCCAAACTGGGTTTGAACAACTCAAGTTGGGAGGCTGTGGGCCTGGGCATACATAGAAAACAATCATAAACAAGCACCCATGATAAAATTATAACAAACACATATATGTAATGAGGAGGAGGAACAGCAAACCATTGGTCAGACCCAAACAGAAGATACCAGATACATATATATGCAAATACATATACATACACAGACATACATCCCATTGCCAAGAAATTTCTCCTAGCAAATAGCTGGGAGGGAAAATAATCTCTTCATTGGGGAAATTCCAAGAAACAATAGATTCAACTCGTGTGTGTGTGTGTGTGTGTGTGTGTGTGTGTGTGTGTGTGTGTGTGCGCGCGCGCGCGCGCTTAATATTCCCCTCTAGCCAAGTAACAGCCTGGGAGAAGAGGCATAATGACATGACCGATACGTGGGAGTAAGCAAAAGGTGAAATCCTGTGTCCTCAGGATTCAGGCACTTGTACATGTTAGCAGTCTTCACCCAGACTGACAGCTGACAGCCAGGGCAGGGCAGGGCAGGCTGCAGTGAAGAACAAGGCCCAGGTCTCAGGCCTATCCATTCTATCTTTCCACTAGGTCCAAGTTCAGAGCAGTTCTGGATGATTCCCTAGAGCAGTAAGCCTGAGAGCATGGCTCCTCATTCCTAAAGCACAGAGCACCTCCTTTGGATACAGACCAAACCCTAAACCTGAGAAGCTCCATCTTCCCAGTGCCTGAAGGCAGCAAAGTAGCAAAGGGTTGGGGGACAGGAGAGGATTTTTTTGTAAAAAGTTTTATACAGGGCCCGGAGAGATAGCACAGCGGCGTTTGCCTTGCAAGCAGCCGATCCAGGACCAAAGGTGGTTGGTTCGAATCCCAGTGTCCCATATGGTCCCCCGTGCCTGCCAGGAGCTATTTCTGAACAGACAGCCAGGAGTAACCCCTGAGCACCGCCGGGTGTGGCCCAAAAACCAAAAAAAAAAAAAAAAAAGTTTTATACATAGGAGCTGAAGTGGGAAGGGCGCGTGCCTTGTACACAGTTAATCCAAAACTAGGTTCAATCTCTAGCACCCCAGCTTGTCCCGCCAGGATCTACTAGAAGTGATCCTTGAGCAAAGAACCAGGAGTAAGCCCTGAGCACAGCCAGGAGAGACCTTTCACTCTTCATCACCCCCAAACAGTCTTAGAAATAAATTCCATGGAGGACAAAAGAGCAGAGACAAGCTCATAGATTGAGGAATTAGAAGAGGGAGTTTAGGAAGTTCCCCCAGAAAGTGAGGCAAATCAAAGGGGAGACATGGACCATGGATAGATAGAGCATGCATGGAGGATACCCAAGGGGATCTGGCTACAAGCAGGACAGAAATGTGTGCAGAAGACAGGCTGGGAACCTCGGAACGCAGAGATGTGGGTTTCCGGACTGGGCAGGCCCATCCAGAACAATGGATTGAAAACAAAACAGACCCAGATCAAAGCCCAGCAGTGAATAATTTTAGAACACAGGGGGCGAAGGGAAGTGGCCAAGAGGAACCAGGTCACCCCGAGTCAAACACCAGAGAAGCATCATGTATTCCTGAGGAAGATCAAGTCAGTCCAGCTCCTCAGAGCAAGGTACGTCCACCCTGGGCTCGTGTCCCAGCACAGACACATCAGGTGCTAGAGCAGAAGGTAATACAACAGAAACTTGGTTAATGGCCTCCGAGGCTCTATTGAGGCAGCCCTGCTAGATGGCAGAGAAAACCAAAAAGAAGATGGTGGGGTGAGTGTAAGTCAGTAATGTACATGTACAGAGGTCTTGGGTTTGATCTTCTATCCCCAGTACCACAGCCATCATACCACACCACACATAGTGACCATACACACAGGCACACATAACTTCCAGTACAGAAGAAAAACAATCAGACACAGAGAACACACAAACACACATGCACAGGGTCCAGCACAGGAAGAAAATATACAAGCACAAAGATACACAGACAGACACATACAGAGTCTAGCACAGAAGGAAAACATTCAGACATAGAGGATACACAGAAATACAGGGGTCTAGCACAGGAAAAAAAAAATACAGGTATAGAAGACACACAGCACCCAGTCCAGAAAGAAAACATACAAGACTACAAGACACACATACAAAGGGTCCAGAACAGGAAAAATATACAGATATAAAAGGCATGTAGATGGGTAGATGGACACACACACACACACACACACACACACACACACACAGAGTCTAGCACAGGATAAAGCACACAAACATAAAAGACATGTACAGAAATACACACAATGCCCAGTAAAAGAAGACCATGCAACAATGGAACTGGCTGGATACATTCATGCTCATGGCATGTGGTGGTACATGCTGGCTGCTCGACCTGAGGGTCAGAGCCAGGGGCTGAGGGGCATGAGAGGCTCTGAGGGGCCTATCCCTGAGAGGCAGGAAATTTCATCCTGACCTGCCCAACCTAGGCTGAGACACATGCTCAGAACCAGAGACAAAACACCCAAGTCACCAATACTCACATGGCAGTGGCAGGCCCTGAGGGGCACAGGGCTGCCTGCTGCCCACAGGCACATACTGCTAACCCATGAAGACTGGCCATGGCTCAGTTCCAGTGTCTAAGGCTCTATGTGCTCAGGATTCCAGCACCTCTCATTGCTCCCAATCACAAAACCTGGTAACATTAGGCTAATGACAGAGGTAGTGGGGTCTGTTTGCTTCTATTTTCCTTTTCTGGGGATGGGGGCGGGGACAACCCAGCAGTGCTCAGGGCTTAGTCCGAGCTCTGCACTCCGAAATCACTCCTGATGGGGTTCAGGGTACCCTATGGAAAGCTGGGGATCGAATGCAGGTCAGCGGCATGCAAGATCAGATCCCTTCACTCTGCTACAGCTCCAGCAGTCACCTCTTTTATTTTATTTTACCTTCCATAGCAAGTTTGGGAAAGAATTTGTATTTGATTGTATTATCGTAAGAGCCTTACCCATTGGACTATCTCTTCATTCACTTAGGAATCACTCCTAGAGTGATAGCACAGCAGGAGGACACTGGTCTTGTACTCAGCCAACCTGGGTTCGATCCCTGGCATCCCAAAAGGTCCTCTGAACCTGAAAGGATTCCTGATTGCAGAGCCAGGAGTAACAACTGAGCACCACCAGGTGTGCCCCCCAAAAGCAGGTTTGGGGGGGGTCTATGGGATGCCAGGAATGGAACACTATCCCCACTGTGCTATTGCTCCAGCTCCTAATGTAGTGTTTTAATAGCAACAAAGCTCAACTGTGAGTCCCAAATTAAATTTTATTTGTCCAATAAAATTATATGATAACAATAATTTCTTCTTCCACCTTACTTGGAAGCCGCGTTCTCGTCGCTACACTAAGATAATAAGGTGGGACCAGAGAGGCAGATGTGGAGGAGTGTCCAGTTTCATCCCCGGCACCATGTGGTCCCCCATGAAGGTTCTAGCAGAGCCCACCTCCCCAGTATCATCGGGCATGGCCCAAACACTCCCTCCAACACACACAAACTAACAAGAGTTAACATATGTGCTGGTTCCTTCATGCCCATGTCATGGCTGGGCATATGGGAAGATATTTAGTTTGTCAGCAGGACTGAAACACTCTTGCTTGGGGTGGGGACTCTTAAAGATGCTCCATCTAATGGAGAAAGAAAGCCCAAACTGAAAGTTTCATTTGTGCGGTCGGGGTGTGGAGACTCAGGGTTTGATTTTCCATCCCCAGCACCACAGCCATCACACCACACCACACCACACCACACACACAAAGACCATACACACAGGCACACATAGCTTGCAGTACAGAAGAAAAATAATCAGACACAGAGAACACACAAACACACATGCACAGGGTTCAGCGCAGGAAGAAAATATATAGGCATAGAGATACACAGACAAACACATACAGAGTCTAGCACAGAAGGAAAACATTCAGACATAGAAGATACACAGAAACACAGGGATCTAGCACAGGCATAGAAGGCATGTACGAACAGACATACAAACACACATAAATACACAGCACCCAGTCCAGAAAGAAAACATACAAGACACACATACAGAGGGTCCAGAACAGGAAGAAAATATGTCAGGAACTTTTAGGGCAACATTCTAGACTGCTTTGTCCCACTATGCTCTGTTGCTATGTTCTTTTTTCCATCCATATAGCAGAAAACCACATGGAGTTCCTGGAATCCCCCTCTCCCGGTTATCATGTGCTACTACTGTGATTGTTATTTCTGTTATTAAGCCCTGTTAATTATTTGTGGGTTTTTTTTGCGGTTTTTTTTTTTTTTTTTTGGATACACCTGGCAGAGCTCAGGGGTTACTCCTGGCTCTGCACTCAGAAATCACTCCTTGAAAGCTCGGGGGGCCATATGGGATGCCAGGGATTGAGCCCAGATTGGTCCTGGGACGGCTGCATGCAAGGCAAATGCCCTACCTCTGTGCTATCACTTCAGCCTCATAATGCTTGTTAATTATTAATCCCTGTTATTATTACTGTTATTGATCCCTGTCCTGTGATTTCTCCTATTACCCCTGTAAATAAGACTCAAGATCAGCACTGGTAAAGAACATCTTGAAAGTTTATTTCAACCCGGGTTTGCTGTGTCTCATCTTCCAGAATGTTCTCTGACTTCTCCCTCTCCTCAGCTCTCTGCAATACTGAACCAGTTCCAAGTCCAGCAGGGGAAAGGGAATGGGCAGGAGGCTGCAGCAAACACTTTGTGAGAGACCCAGGTTCCATCCTTGCTCCACACTGCATGGCCCCCTGAAAAGTTTTTCTGGGTATGGTCCCAAAACCAGTGGCTGGTGTGAGTGCCCCCTCAATAAGAGTCTGGGGACACTTTATTTTCGGCTGGTTAATGGAGTTCCTGATGCATCAAGCCCAGAGGCAGTAACATTCAGGGGTACCAGAGAAAGATAGAAAATGGATTTAGGGTTTCCCTGGCTGACATTTGCTTTCCTCAAAGATTCTAGATACTGAGATTTTTTGAGGGGAGGTCACACCCAGCAGTGCTCAAGGGCTACTCCTGGCTCTACGCTCAGAAATTGCCCCCAGCAGGCTCGGGGGACCATATGGGATGCCGGGATTCAAACCACAGACCTTCTGTATGCAAGGCAAACGCCTTACCGCTGTGCTATCTCTCTGGCCCCCAGATACTGAGATTTTAAGGAAATGCCCCAACATCTGTCAAATTGGTGGGTGGATGTCTACACCCATCTCCATGGAAGCCAGGTAGATGGCTGTCTACACCCCATCTTTTTGTTTACACCCCATTTTCATGAGGCCGGATGGATGAATGTCTATACCCCATCTCCATGAGGTGGGTGGATGGATGTCTACACCCATCTCCATGAAGCATGAGGTCAGGTAGATAGATATTAACATCCCATCTTCATGAAGCTGAGTGGGTGAATGTCTATACTTCCATCTCCATCAAGTCAGGTGGAGGGATGTCTATATCCCATCTCCATTAAGTTGGGTAGATAGATGTCTATACCCCACTCCCCTGAACTCAAAAAAGACAGAGCTGACACAGGGCCAGAAGGAGCCAGGGTTTGGGGAGGGAGCGCAGGGGTTAGGGCGCAGGCCTGGCATGCAAGGGGCGATGGGCCGACCCTAACATCCCCCTAGCACTATGGGAAGCCTTAAGTCAGGGGTCTCAAACTCGAGGCCTGTGGGCTGTTTGCGGCCCTCCGTACAACATTTTGTGGCCCGCCGCCGGCCTTCAAATATCGCAGTATTCGTGATTATTCGCTTACCGAATAATCACAATAAAAATCGCATTAGTAAGAAAAAAAATCACATTAAACATTCGCATACCTTGAGCAGTTCCGTTCGGGGTACGCAAATGTTTAATGTGATTTTTTGCGATTTTTTTTCTTACTAGTACGATTTTTTATTGCCAATAGTTGGTAAGCAAAATCCCTTATGCGGCCCTGCCTCACCCCGTCTTTGCCTCCTGCGGCCCCCAGGTAAATTGAGTTTGAGATCCCTGCCTTAAGTGCTCCCCAGCAGCTCTGTATCCTCTGAATATAACATTCAACTGCTGACTAGGTTGGTTGAGAATCGGGGGGAAGGGGCTTCCGTCCCCCAAGCACCATTTGGAAAACCCCCAAAATAAACAATAATCAGAGTCCCTCCCCAAGAGTTTTAGCTTGAAGTGAGTTGGGCACGGCCCAGAAAGACAGAGTTCCTAATTCTGCCACATGCTCACTCACTGGGAAGAATGTCACATTTCCTGTCTCTCCTTGTTGTTTTTTTTTTCTTCTTCTCCCCCTCCAAAACAACAGACTTGAGTCAGACTCAAACGACTCAAGTCAGTCCATGCACTGATGCTTTAATGAAAATTTTTAGAGGCTATGATTCAAGAGGGTGATAATTCTCTGGATTTTCTTACTCAGAGAAAAACCCAAACATCTTCATTAGCAGTGACTCCCTCCCAACCCCCAGTGATTTTGCTTTAAAATCTTCTGTCTCCCAAGAGCCCTTTCCTCCAGCAGGCAGGAAAGATAAGGGTCACCCAGAAACTTCCAGGACTAACCGGCTCTGCTGATTTCAGCAGCTGAGGAGTTGAAGAGAAACACAGGACAGCAGGTAAGGCACTTGCCTTGAAAGTGGTCAAACCAGGTTTGATCCCCAGCATCCCACAGGGTTACCTGAGCACCTCCAGGAGTGATTTCTAAGCTCAGAGCCAGGAGTATCCCCTGAGCACTGCCGGGTGTAGATTCCAAACAAGCAAACAAACATAAAATAAAACATAGATCTGCTACCACCAATGCCATGGGCACACGTGGGACCCCTGAGACATCTCAGCAATAATGATGGTGATGCCAAGGGGGGAGAGAGAGGGAGAGGGAGAGGGAAAGTGAGAGAGAGAGAGAGAGAGAGAGAGAGAGAGAGAGAGAGAGAGAGAGAGAGAGAGAGAGAGAGAGAGAGAGAGAGAGAGAGAGAGAGAGAAATCATTGGCTTTTGGGGCCACAGGGCAGAGCTGGCTGGGGTGTATGGCAGGAGGGGCCAGATGCCAGGATCCAGCTCAGGAGTGGAAAGTATTGATGTCCAAGTTCCTGGTACTGACCCAGAAGCCCGCTTTACTGAACTAAATATGGGCGGCATGGCCCAGAAATGGCCCAAGTTATTTTGGGGACACACTCAACGGGCCACTGGCTCATCTGGAATGACCACCCAGATGAGCAGGCTCCCCCTTAGGAAAGCAGAGTTGGGTGGATGAAACAAAAGCGTCCTCATCTCCCCAGCTTCCACAAACAGGCTTCTTATTTTTTTTTTTTTTTTAGTACAGTCCACTTTTGATGTAGGCATTTTTATTTCTATTTTTCAAAATTTTAATTTTATTTAAACAAGGTAGTTACAAAATTGTTCCTGATTGAGTTTCAGTCCTGCAATGTCCAACACCTTTCACCAGTGCACATTTCCTGCCACCAATGTCCCTAGTTTTTCTTCTGCACCCCATCCCCACGCCTGCCTCTGAGCAGGCATTTTACCCTCCCTCCCCTCCCCTCCCCTCCCCTTTCCTTCCCTCCCCTTCCCTCCCCTCCCTTTCTCTTTCTCTCTCTCTCTCTCTTTCTCTCTCTCTCTCTCTCTCTTCCTTTTTGTTCTTTTGAACTGTTATTAATAAAAGGGTACCATGCCTACGACTTTATCCTCTTCCAATACCCAATTCTTGTCCAGAGTGACCACTTCCACCATGGTCACTCCCACTCTTCGTGACAAGTTTCCTTCCATAGACCAGTCCTCCTGGCCCTCATCTCTATTGTCTCTGGATATTATTATCTCCCTATCTTTTACTTTTCTGATATTCCACAAATGAACAAACAAGCTTCTATTTTGGGATCCTAGATATTTCCTTCTAGAGATTCAAATGTCTTATATAAAATTTGAGAGGAACAAAAAGGAAGAAAGAAACAAACACCACCACCACTACCACAAACCCATAACCTTGCACCCATCTGAATTCCCCTTTGGTCCCCCTGGTTGCCACCATACGCCTTGGAACAGGACTGACACATGCATCGGGGAGGCTGCATTCCCCGTTTGTTCGCTGTGAGGATTTTGCAGGCATGAGAAGTATGCAGCATTTATATAACAGGAAATATCTAAGCGCATTGAGCTGTGTTTCCCTTCCCCACCCTGCCCTTCAGCGGCCTTCAAACCGCCTGCTGTGTACTGGCAAAATTCTGCCCCTGCTCAGAACAGCAAGGAGGCCCCCTGAGCCCCCACCCTATGCTGCTGAGCCCCCAGCTTCTGCCCCCCAAGTTGTATTTAGCCCAGCTTAAATAGTTTCTGGGAGCCCAGCAGCTGACCTCAGCCTCAAATATGTCATTAATGCCTTTCTGTTGGTATCGGGGTGGAATTTCGAAGAGAACGTGGAGGGAAAGTTCACAGACCTGGCTGGCTCTTCAGCTCACTCCATTCCCCAAATTCCAAGCCCTAATCTCAGGGCGCTGCTCCCCAACTTTCTGACACCCCAGCCAGGAATTGGGCCCTCCAGACTCCACAGCCACGGGCCTGGCCTGAAAGTCAGGCCAAGGCCTAGGAGAAATGAGGGGAGAGAGAGTGAGGGGAACCTGTCCCCTCTGAGCTAATTCCCCGTTTATCATCTGGACTGCCCTGAAAAATGGATACCCCCAGTATTTCCAGCTCATTCAATGCTCCTCCCAAATAACATGCCTTTTCTGCAGGATACTAGGGATCCAGAAACTTGAAAAAAAAAAGGAGACCTTAATAAGGGGGTGACGCAAAGTCAGCCCTGACAGGCCAGTCCTCAGAGACAGCTAGCTGACCAAAGGCTGGATGCCAGTCAAGGACTCACATCTGGTCTATCCTAGCCTGAGCCCCAAGAAGATAGTCTTAGGATTGGGAACCATTTCACCAGCAGTGTAGACTAGCAGAGCTGTCTCCCCCAAGTCCTTCCAAAAAGCAAGAATCACTAACTTCTAACTTTCTCTGCCTACCTTTTGCTGACCAACTCCCAATCCTGGCTTCCTGTTTGTCCTTAAGAAAAAAAAGAAAGAAAATAGTGCCAGAGCACTTCATGGGGGGAAGGAAAATGTTCCACACAGGAAGTTGAAGATTTTGAGTTGAAAAATCTTTAATGCAGAGCAAGATAGGAGTCTCCTGCAAAGACTCACTTACTCGCTCTGAGCTCCCCAAAATGGTCTTGTCCGAACAATGGGCAGAAAAGCATTTTTGCTTAAGTCACTTTCTTTTTTTTTTTTTTCCCTTTCCCCCTTAAGTCACTTTCTTAAGGTACCCCTGGCCTCATCCCACCCCTGACTATCTCCAAATCTCTCCAAATGTCATCTGGTTATCCCAGGTGCTGAAACAAACATGGTTCATGACCCAAAAGCAAATGGCTCCTACTTAAGTGCGGATCTCACTGGATGGAGGGGGAATGTTCTGGAATTATAAGGGACATGTAGCCAGGCCATATTTGTTTGTTTGTTTGTTTATGTATTTGTTTATTTATTAGCATTGGTTTTGATTCTGAGCTCACACCAGTGATGCTCAGGACTTAATCTTGGCTCTGTGCTCAGAGATCACCAGTACTCAGGGAACACTATGGGATGCTGAGGATCGAATCCAAGTTGACCACTTGCAATGAAAACACAGGCCCTATCTGCTGGCTGTACTCTGGCCCCATCCTTTGATTTTATTCATTTTTCTCTTGTTTTTTGTTGTTGTTGTTGTTGTTGTTGTTGTTGTTGTTTTTGGGCCACACCCGGGGTGCTCAGGGGTTACTCCTGGCTGTCTGCTCAGAAATAGCTCCTGGCAGGCACGGGGGACCATATGGGACATCGGGATTCGAACCAACCATCTTTGGTCCTGGATCGGCTGCTTGCAAGGCAAACGCTGCTGTGCTATCTCTCCGGGCCCTTTATCTTGTTTTTAAGACCCACTAAGAATCAAGATGACGGGGCCAGAGAGATAGCATGGCGGTAAGGTGTTTGCCTTGCAATCAGAAGGTCAGTGGTTCAAATCCTGACATCCTATATGGTCCCATGAACCTGTCAGGAGCAATTTCTGAGCATAGAGCCAGGAGTAACCCCTGAGCACTTCCGGGTGTGACCCAAAAACCAGAAAGAAAAAAAAAAAGAATCAAGATGACCTTTTCATCTCACAGAAACTGCTATGCAGGGAACACTAAAATGATCTGCAGAGCACTAAAATGATCTGGCCCACCTCCCCCAAAAAAAGAAACTTGCAAGAAGAAATTTCTCAATAATTGAGGGCCTTATACATAACTACTAACAACATCCTCACCCTCTCAAGGTCCTTCCCAAAATAATCACACAGAGGACACATTGTCCTAACCATTTAATGGGACAAAGACCTCACAGACTCCTGAACCCATGGCTCTAGTCAGAATCTTCCAGCGCCAGGGATATGGCTCAGTGGCATGGTGCTGTCTTGCAGGTGAGGCCTGGGTCTGTCTGTCTCTTGCTCTCTCAGACTCTGTCTCTGTCTGTCTTTCTCTCTCTCTGACTCTGTCTCCTTCTCTCTCTGACTTCTTTCTTTCTCTCTCCAACTCTATATCTGTCTTTCTCTGACTCTGTTAGTCTTCTTCTGTGTATCTCTTCTTGATTGTGCTTCTTTCTCTCTCTTGACTCTCTGTCTCACTGTGTCTCTCTCTAGTCTTTCTCTGACTGTCTGCCTGATCCTCCCCTCCAACCCCCTTCCCAGGGTATTTCCAGCAAAAAAAGCACCAAGCAAATGGAATTCCGATCGGATAGCAGATAAATGCAGTGGTAATGGCAAAGGCACCCCAGCCACCCACACTCCCCCTGTGACATTCCAGACTCCGAAGATGAAGATGCAGCAGTCCCAGGAGCGGGAGGCAGCTGAATAAAGCAGGTAAGGGAGAAAGGAATCATTTGCCTGCAACCCCAGCTTCTGACTGAGTACAGATGGAGAGAAGGGGGAGGGCAGGGAGAGGGAGAAGAGCAGGAGAGAAGGACCAAGTGAGAACATGATAAAGTAAACATGCTAAAATGTTAACATTTGAGGAATTTGGGTGAAGGGTAAATGGGGATTCTCTGTCCTCCTTTTTTTTGCAGTGATTCTGTACGTAGGAAGGTATTTCACAACCAGGATTTTAAAAAAGAAGAGGAGGAGGTTAAGTGTCCCCAAGCCTTCTCCTGTGGACTTTTGAGAGACCCTTAGCTTATTCACTGAGAACAAGGTCACCGGAACAGGAGGTAGTGGGCAGGACACTAAATCCATTCCATGATTAAATCCCAAAGGCTGTATCATATCTCCTCGGTTGTTATCACATCTCTATAGGTCATCTCTGAGTATGACCCTCCACATCCCACCAGCCCCACTGTACCCCAAAGAACAGATGGAGGGGTGTGGAGAAAAAGCAGATGACATTTAGGGGTTTTCTTTTGGGGGAATGTTGTGGTGTGATTCTGGTCACACCCAGCAATGCTCAGGAGTCATTCCTGGCAAGTACCCTGGTTTGATCCCTGACTACTCAGTGCCAATGTGCAAGGGCAAAATAAATGAATGAAAGAATGATAAAATCTATCCCTTGAATACGAGGCTGAAAACAGGGTGGGGTGGATCTATTTTAACTGCTGCACTATATGATCTGTTTCTCATTTTATTATTTTTACCTACCTACCCATTTTGGGGGTCGCACCTGGCAGTACACAGGGGTTACTCCTAGTAGGTTGGGGGGTCATATGGGATACCAGGCATTGAACCCACATCAGCCTCATGCAAGTCAAACACCCTCCCCACTGTGATATCACGCAGGGCCACTGGTTTTTATTTTTGTTTGTTCTGTTTGGGGGCCATACCCAGCGGCACCTGGGGCTTACTCCTGGCTCAGTGCTTGGGAATCATTCCCATATGGTAGTGACCATATGGATTTCCAGGGATGGAATTTGGGTCAGCTCAGCTACATGTCATAAGGCAAACACCTTAGCTCCTGAATCCCCCAGATTCATCCCAGGCACATAGATATAGAGATTTCAACTTGCAAGCACAGGGTTCAGAGTTGGAGCCAGAAGTGTCCTGAGAATATCGATCAATATTTGATGAGCTCAGAGCCAGAGTCATAGCAAAACAGCAAAGAAGGGCTTGTCCTCTCCAAACTCCTCTGAAAAGACCCCTTTACCAAGACTCCCTCAGTGAAGACAAGACTACAGCTTCAGGGAGCAGAGGCAAGTCCAGATACACCTCACCAGCTCCGCAAAAAGCCAAAATTCAACTCAGTGTCCATGGCTTCCTCTTCCAGCGGGACACAGGAGAGAGAAAATAAATGTATTTGCTGGGTCCAACCCTGAGCCCTGATCTCTTTAAATCCGCTTAACCAAGCTAGTTTCTATTAATCCAACACAACGGATGGTCAATACTCCTTAGCAGTGAAGTCCATATGGGCTGCACCATGCCCAGATTCATTCTAGGGCAGATTTGTTTTGCTTGATTAAGGTTGGTGGGGAGAAGGGTTTGCAACTCTGGCACAGGCCACACCCAATGTAAGACAGGATTTCCCTCTGCCTGGTTTGAGGGATCAGAGGGTGCCAGTGCTGAGAATCAAACTCAATCCTTGATTCCTTTTCTTGTTGTCTTTAGTGTTGCAAGTCAGCCCCTGAAGAGGTTGACTGATGAAGGGATGGAGGATGAGGTCTTTCCCCTCCAGCTCGGAGCACGCGTCTGCCACCCTGTCCAGCCGACAGTTCTGAGGTGAAACTCGGGTAAACAGCTCGCAGACAGTCAGGCTTGTGGAAATATTAGCTTTATTCGGTGGAAAGACTGAAGTCCAAGGTCTCAGCCTCAGTTCCAGCCAACCACACCTTGCCTTCCACAGACCCTTGTTTTTATCCCCCAGAATCAGGTACCACCCAATGGTGGGATCATATAGCACTCAATGGTGGAAACAGAATCAGGTACCACCCTAGGGTGGGGGCAGAATGCCAGGTCACACCCTAGGGTAGGGCACAATCACCTATCAGGGTAGGTTCAGTAACATAATAATCCCCAAAATATTTACATACACAACATTTAGTAGCATTTTTATTGTTTGCTTGTTTGGAGGCTATACCCCATGGTGCTCAGGGGTTACTCCTGATGTTGCTCAGGGAACCTTTGGGAATCGAACCCAGGTTGGCTGCATGCAAGGCAAATGCCCTCCCTGCTGTGCTCTCAGGGGAGTTCTCCCTCAAACCCCCCCCCCCCACTGCACATGTCTTTTGTGCTCCAGGAGGTAAATCAGAGTTTATGGGGGCGGGTTTAGGAAGATCAGCTAACGGCAAGGTTGTCGTTTCACAGAGTTCTAAAATTTCCCAGAGCCTGCTTTGATTTTATTTATTTATTTTTAGCTACTCACAACAAAAGGATTATTCAGCAATCAGTCCTCCGTCCTCACTCGCACCGAACAATAAAACAAAATAAGCCAAGACAGCATGTACAGATCTATACTTTGCTGGGGGAAAAAAATCCCGCTTCACTTTTTCATTCGGATGTTTGATCTAATGGACTTTTGTGTTTCCTAATGATGTTGCAAAACTTGAAAAACAAAAAAGAGCCTTTGGAGATTATTTTGGTTTGGTTTGGGGGTCACACCCTGTGGTGCACAGGGCTTACTCCTACTGGTGTTTGTGGGGGCCCTATGAGAATCCTATGGGATGCCAGAGATCCAACTTGAATCAGCCACATGCCAGGCAAATGCCCTCCCTGACATGCTGTCACTCCAACCCCAGGGAAATATTTACCCCACATTTCACTTCAAATCTCTCACGATGGAACACAATGGAAATCATGCCAGAAATTTCTGTTGTATTTTCAGATTGATCCTAAACTTCTATCATCATATTTCTTTTTTTCTTTGTTTTTGTTTTTGGGCCACACCCAGTGATGCTCAGTGGTTACACCTGGCTATGAGCTCAGAAATCGCTCCTGGCTTGGGGGAACACCGGAGGATGGAACCAAGGTCTATCCTAGGCTAGGGCCAGCAAGGTATACTCCTTACCGCTTGCGCCACCACTCTGGCCCCATCATATTTCTTTTTTAAAGAACAATCTTTGGCGCCGGAGTGATAGCACAGTGGTAGGACATTTGCCTGGCAAGCTGCCAACTCAGGATGAACCCAGGTTTGATCCCTGCATCCCATATGGTCTCCTGAGCCTACCAGGAGCAATTTCTGATTGCAGAGCCAGGAATAACCCCTGAGGACCGCCGGGTGTGGCCCAAAACCACACACACACACACACACACACACACACACACACACACACACACACACACACACACACACACACAAATAAAATATCTTTCCGGGCCCGGAGAGATAGCACAGCGGCGTTTGCCTTGCAAGCAGCCGATCCAGGACCTAGGACCTAGGACCTAGGTGGCTGGTTCAAATCCCGGCATCCCATATGGTCTCCTGTGCCTCCAGGAGCTATTTCTGAGCAGATAGCCAGGAGTAAAACCTGAACACCACTGGGTGTGGCCCAAAAAAACAAAAACAAACAAACAAACTAACAAAAAGATTTTTCCAGGGCTGGAGTGATAGCACACCACAGGGAAGGCATTTGTCTTGCCCGCAGACAATGCAGGTTCCATCCCTGGCATCTCATATGGTCTCCTGAGCACCACAAGGAGTAATTTCTAAGCACAGAGACAGGAGTAATCTGTGAACACTACTGAGTGTGGCCCAAAAACCAACCAACCAACCAAACAAACAAACAAACAAATTAAAGATCTTTTCATGATATTTTAGGCCAAAAGTTGAAAAAGAACTGACCAGATGCCTCCTCGTCAACCTGGGTAGACTAGAAGCTTTGCCCGCAGAAACTATTCCAATGCACCCAACAATCTGCTTCCTCTGTCATGGAGAGGAAAATGACAGCCTCCTCAGCCCAACTCTAAGTTGGTCGGCACTTCCTCTGAGGTAAAAAGGCCAGAGTGGTGGTAAGCAGTTGTCATCGACCCAGGAAACAGCCAGGTCCAGGGAGATGCTCAGGGGTAGACCATGTGTCTTGCATGTGAGGTTCTGGGTTCAATCCATGGCACAGTAAAATAAATAAAAATGAAAATCTTAAAAAAAAAAAAAAAAAAAGACGAGGTCAGAGAGAGAGCACAGCGGCGTTTGCCTTGCAAGCAGCCGATCCAGGACCTAAGGTGGTTGGTTCAAATCCCGGCTTCCCATATGGTCCCCCGTGCCTGCCAGGAGCAACCCCTGAGCACCGCTGGGTATGGCCCAAAAAACAAAAAAACAAACAAACAAAATAAAAGACACTATCACAGAGTAAAAATAATCTTAATAAGATCATGAAAAAGGGCCTGGAGAGATAGCACAGCGGCGTTTGCCTTGCAAGCAGCCGATCCAGGACCAAAGGTGGTTGGTTCGAATCCCGATGTCCCATATGGTCCCCCCCGTGCCTGCCAGGAGCTATTTCTGAGCAGACAGCCAGGAGTAACCCCTGAGCACCGCCGGGTGTGGCCTAAAAACAAACAAACAAAAAAAAAAGATCATGAAAAAATGTTTCCACTATGTGAATTTTGGGTGTGTATGGAAGGAAAACAAAAAGGTAACATTTATTTTCTTATTTATAAATTTTTATTTACTTAAAAGTTTTGTTGTTTTTGTTGTTGCTGTTTTTGGGCCACACCCGGTGACACTCAGGGGTAACTCCTAATCTGTGCTCAGAAATCGCTCCTGGCAGGCTCAGGGGACCATAATGGGATGCTAGGAACCCAACCTGGGTCCATCCCAGGGCAGCTGTGTGCAAGAAAACACCCACTGCTGTGCTATCACTCTGGCCCCTAAATAAATCCTTATTTACCTTTTTAATTTTTTGGTTTGTTTTGGGGCCATACCTGGCTGTACTCAGGGGTTACTCCTGGCTCTGAGCTTAGGAATCATTCCTGGAAGTGCTTGGGGAACCATATGGGATGTCAAGGATTGAACCCAGGTGGGCTGCAGCATACAAGGCAAACGTCTACCCCACTGTGCTATTGCTTCAACCCCTCATCTTCTGACACTGCAATACAGTCAGAATGAATATAGTCCCATGTACAGTGAGCATTTAGACATAATAATTTAATCACTTAACACAATCTTGTCCTGTTATCCACAGTGAGAATGAGAACAACAGAAATGGAATGATCTCTGATTAAAGGACATTGTGAATGAGGACTGCTGATGCCTGGAACCCAGTGTTATTCGACCCCTCCCCCTTTTTTAAATGTTGGGGCCACACCCAGCAGTGCTCAGGGGTTACTTGTAGCTGTCTGCTCAGGGATCACTCCTGGTGGTGCTCAGTATACCCTACAGGATGCCAAGGATCGAACTTAGAACATCCCTGGGCAGGGAAAGCACCTTACGCCATACCCAATATCTCTGGAGAAAAACCTGTGCATCTGCCAATGGTGGCCTTCATTATTAATTTTAACCTTTAACTGAATGATTTAGCAATGCCCCAGAGTTATGAAATGAAAACCCAGCAGTTTTCTTTGCCCTAGAACATTTCTGAACATCCTACAAAATAAGCTCTAAATTAATTCTTCCTTCCTTCCTTCCTTCCTTCCTTCCTTCCTTCCTTCCTTCCTTCCTTCCTTCCTTCCTTCCTTCCTTCCTTCCTTCCTTCCTTCCTTCCTTCCTTCCTTCCTTCCTTCCTTCTCCCCCCTTTCATTTTCTTCAGCTTGCAGATGAAATTCCAAACAGGATGCTCCCGTAAACACTAGGTTTCATAGTAAACAATTACTAGTATTCTCTCATTCCAAATGTCCTATCTCACCAGACATTTTTCTCTTCCATCTCTTCCAAGGAACACACTTGAGAAGGCGCCCCATGATTCACACCAAGCAAAAAAAAGAAAACTACACCTGAAGTGACCATAAAATCAATCCCTAATGCTTTCAAAGAAACTGGACTTTCTTTTTCCCATACTTGGGTTCTGCATTTAACCAGAACATGCATGACTCAAAGGGTCTGAAAAGAGGATTCCAGAATATGCCTGACATAGATAACTGCCAGGTACCACTTGGCAGCATCAAACCGTCTGGTATCTCCCTCGTGAAAAAAGCTCAAGTAAATAGCCAAAAAGATGCTCACTAGGCTGCACTCAGGCTCTGTCAGCAGAAGGCACGGGTTCAATTCCAGACATCAGAGAGCCGACCCTAACACCTCCAGGAATGATCTCTGAGTACCACTGTGTGTGGCCCCCAAACATATAAATAACAGAAAGAAGAGGGAGTGAAAGTTCAGCAAAGAAGGTGCTTGTCTTGCATGCGGCCAACATGAGTTTGATCTCTGGCATCCCATGGGTCCTCCGAGCACTGCCAGGAGTAGTTTCTGAGTGCAGATTCATAACACTGCTGGGTGTACCCCTCCCAAAAAAGACAAAACCAAAATATATTTTTAGGGTCTGGAGAGATAATAAGGCTGGTCAGACTCTTGCCTAGAAGGCAGCCAACCCAGGTTCAAACCCCAGTCCCACCTTTTGAGCCCCTCCAGGAGTGATTCCTGAACACAGAGTCAGCATTGCCATGTGTGACCCCCCCAAAGCAAATGAGTATTCAAAGCCATTGTTCAAAGAGGTCCCACAATCTAACTAAATGGGGGAGCAAATAAATTTCTTTTTGTTTCTTTTCTTTCTTTTTTTTGATAATGGGTGTTGGGGGAATGCATCAGGCTATATTTTAGGGGGCTACTCCTGGCTGCTTGATTGGATCACACAGTGCCAAGGATCAATCCCAGGTCCTCCTCCTTATAGCAAAACTAATCAATAACAATGTTCATGACGCTGGGGTTGGTGGGAGAGGAGGGCAGGGAGGACGCTTGCCTTACACACGGCTATCTGGGTTCGGTCCCCAGCATCCCCGAGCCCTGTTGTGAGTGATCCCCGAGCACAGAGCCAGGAGTAAGCCCTGAGCACCAACAGGAGGAATCCTCCAAACCAAGCCAAAGCAAACAAGAGCCCCAGCAGAGTGGAAGGGGAGCCAGGGCGGGTCTTGCCTAATGAATCAGTCACCGGTGCCCTCGATGAATAAGCAGAGACGGCCAGTTCATTTTCATATTAATTCACCGGCGCAATATTTACCGAGGAAAGGCGCCCACAGGCGGGGCACACCCGGATTCCAGGACCGGGAGGGTGGGGGAAATGCCAGCGGCTCCACCTCTCCCCTTTCCCCCCCACACTTCTCCTCCAGACCAGCTTTGTATTAACTCCTCTGGGAAGAAAAAGACTTTTTTCTTGGGCTGCCTTTTATTTTTTTTTTAACTTTCCATATAATTTATGGAAGGAAGTTGAACATTCTTGAGTTTCTCTTGACAGGATGATGAACAGAGACGCCACCCGGCCCACACCCTGACACCCCAGTAGGGAGTACAGGGCAATGGGCAGGGATGAAACCAGGGGTGTGGTCACCCCGGAAAACCAAGCACGTGAGAACACAGATGAAGACCACAGAGAACTGGCAGCGGATCTACAGAAATGAGGTTGGAGAAACGGGTCCTGCGTGCAATTAAGAGCGACCTCTCCCCCCCCCCTACACACATGTAAACACACTCACAATACACATGAGCATATTCACATATTCACATACTCACACACAAGACAGATCTTCACACAGATAGAAAATGGAGAAAAGCAGGCCCGGAGAGATAGCACAGCGGTGCTTGCCTTGCAAGCAGCCGATCCAGAACCTAAGGTGGTTGGTTCGAATCCCGGTGTCCCATATGGTCCCCTGTGCCTGCCAGGAGCTATTTCTGAGCAGACAGCCAGGAGTAACCCCTGAGCACCGCCGGGTGTGGCCCAAAAACCAAAAAAAAAAAAAAAAAAAGAAAATGGAGAAAAGCACAAAATTATTCCACTTCGGGTTGGAGTGATAGTCTGCTAAGTGGGGAGGGAACTTGCTTTGCAAATGGTCGACCCAGGTTCGATCCTCAGCACCCTACAGGGTTCAAGGAACCGTCAAGAATAAATCTTAAGCACAGAGCTAGGAATAAGCCCTGAGCACGCACTTCCAGTGGCTCCAAAACCAAACAAACAATAAATGAAATAATACCTAGAGAAAGTAATGAAACCAATAGCAAAGGAATCAAAGTCATTTCTGCGAAAAGAATAAATTGACTAGCTCTAAGAAAAATAGAGTGGAAGGAAAAAGAAAAAAAAAATACACCTTTTCCACCCGGCTGCCAGGTCTGTGCCGTTGGTGTCTCCGGGGCGCTCCGTGGAGAGAAGGGGGATCATCCGGGATCATCCAAGGCCAGGGACCGGCTTGGCCTTTGCTGCTCGCTTGCGACCATGCCGAGCAAAATTGAGGAAATCAAGGACTTTCTGCTCACGCTCGGAGGAAGGATACCAAGTCCGTCAAGATCAAGAAAAATAAGGACAACGTGAAGTTCAAGGTTCGCTGCAGCCGCTACCTGTACACGTTGGTCATCACGGACAAGGAAAAGACAGAAAAACTGAAGCACTCACTGCCCCCAGGTCTTGCTTGCTGTGAAGAAGCTGAAGTGAGTGAAGCGGGCTTGTTGGAGGACCAGATTAAAGATGTGAAAACTCAAAAAAAAAAAAAAAATACAAACGACCCGGAGAGATAGCACAGTGGCATTTGCCTTGCAAGCAGCCGATCCAAGACCAAAGGTGGTTGGTTCGAATCCCACTGTCCCATATGGTCCCCCGTGCCTGCCAGGAGCTATTTTTGAGCAGACAGCCAGGAGTAACCCCTGAGCACTTCCGGGTGTGGCCCAAAAAACAAAAAAAATACAAACTAGAGCACACACAGAAGAGGGAAAGAGGAAATAGGGAGATGGAAACAGAGAGACAGACTGGGGGAGGTGTGTAAGTCCAGGATCCACATCCTACTTAACTTTACACACAGATTAAGTCTAGTAGTGAATTTAAAGCATTACAAATTGATAAAAAATCATTGCCTCCCAAGACACTGAACATACTACATACAGTAAGTTGCAGACTCATAACACATTATGAACCAATCGCAAATCATTTTATGCTAATGTATTGAGCATCTCGAATGCTATTAAGAGAAAATGGTATGAATGGATCACCAATCATTATATGCTAACATTACTCTTTAGACTTGGGGATGAATGGAACAAATTCCTCAATGGTGAAACTCAATAAAACTGTACCAAGAAGAAACAGAAAACCCTCTGAATTTCACAAGCATTCCTGATATGGAGGAAACCATATCATGGGTTAAAATGCTAAACCCATGTGAGTTTAGAGGCTTGTTGGACCAGTCAGGGATGAAAGGCCAGTATTATTCAAGAGCACAGAAGTGGACGCATTCCTCCACTCACTTTATCATGCCGGATAACCTTAATATCAAAATTTGACAAGAACAAGGAAGGACAATTGTAGGTCAACTTCTCTAAGAGAACAGAGACAAATATTGCCAAGTCTGAGTACTAAGCCATCGGCCCCTGAGACCAAGGACTTCTGAGAGTGGCCTTTAGGTTCCTAAAAAAAACTGTTTGGGAAACACACACACATACCCCCCAAAAAAGAACATGAATATAAAAACACAAAATAACAGAAGACATACTTTTATGTCTTATGAAGAAATACTTTTAACTCCCAGAAGCCAGATCTCATACATTTTAGCCTAAGGTATCACACAATAATTGGTCACTAAAACCAAACTACCACCAAAAAAAATAAATAAATAAAAATTAAGGCCACTGAGACTTGGATGTATCTTACATAAATGACATTTTAAATTTGAGAGGGAAGGAAAAAGTAGTGGCTGAAGCAAAAACTGACAAGTTAGAATGGCAGCAGCAAGAAGGATAAATAAATAGTTCATGACCAATAGGGCTTTAGCCCAGGAAGGCAGGACTGGTTTAACATTCAAATATCAATTCCTGTCAAGTCATGTGTGTGTCCGACTCACAGGGTAGGACGAAGAATGACTTGATTGCCTCCTGAAGAAGAGAATAACTTTTGAGAAAATCCCACATTTCCTTCTGAAGAGCAAAACACTTGGCCTGAAGTAACAGAGGGCACTTCCTGCTCTGCTCAAGGTGTCAACAACCAGCCCGTTTACATGGCAGGCATTTCCCAGAGGGCTTACCCCAAAACAAAGATGCCCATTCTTACCACCTCAATTCAACACTGTATTCCTGGTTGAAGTGCGTCCTGTACGGCAGGAAAAAGAACTAACAGGATTAAGGATAAAGAGAAGAAGGACAAGAGTGTCATTATTCAGCGCCGGTGTCACTATCTTTAGGGGAAAAAAAAATGTATGAAAGCTCTGCCACCTGATGCCAGAGTTCTGCTGACACCACTGACGAACATTAAAGGCCACTTGCTCTTCACTGGCCAGAGGATTGCAGAGTCACAAACTCACCCACACAAGGGCCAAAACCAGACACTGAGAAATTGAGGTGCATGAAGGATTATCCTTGCGGGTCAGCAGGAAAAGCTGGGCTTGAGCAAACTCAATACTGGGAGGCCAGAGAGATAGTCCCAGATGGGAGGGTCTTTGCATGGGGCCAACACTGGTGGGATCCCAGCAACTAGTAGTTTTCTCCCAAGCACCACCAGGTGTAACCCTGGAAACCCTCAAGAACTACTGAGGATGGCCGGAGTGGTGACACAAGTGGTAGGGCATTTGCCTTGCACGTGCTAACTTAGGATGGACTGCAGTTTGATCCCCCAGTGTCCCATATGGTTCCCCAACCCAGGAGCGATTTCTGAGCGTATAGCCAGGAGTAATCCCTGAACGTCACTGGGTATGGCCCAAAAAAGCAAAAAGAAGAAGAAGAAGAAGAAGAAGAAGAAGAAGAAGAAGAAGAAGAAGAAGAAGAAGAAGAAGAAGAAGAAGAAGAAGAAGAAGAAGAAGAACAACAACAACAACAACAACAACAACAACAACAACTAAGGGGTGGCCTGGGTGATCTGCAATATACTGGGTTTGAGTGATGCTGTCCCAATGGGCCAAGAATAAGCAGGAGGACTCCCCCAGGCCTCCAGAACTCCTAAGTGCCCCTAAAAAGAAAGGATATAGTACCAGGGCACAAGGAAGGCAGAGAAAGGGCACTTGATTTATCTTGGTCCACAGTTCAGGGAGGTTGAAGAAGCACCTGCTTTAGGCCAATCCCTAAACCAGGAATCCCTAAAGCAATACCCTAAAGACAGGGTAATCCAGCAGACCACATTGACTTGAATATAGTTCTCCTTCTTTTCTTTTCTTTTCTTTTCTTTTCTTTTCTTTTTTTTTTTTTTTTTGAGGTAAGGGATGTTTGGTGCCATGCCTGGTGATGCTCAGGGATGACTTCTGGCTTAGGACAGACAGTAAATGCACTCAAATGAAGGAAAGGCTGGACAGATAAGGACTATATATAGTAAGAACTACTATTTAGGGCTGGAGACAGCACAGCAGGAGGGCCGTCGCCTTGCACGAGGCCAACCTGGGCTCCATCCCAACATCCCCTGTGGGTCCCCTGAGCACCACCAGGAGTGATTTTCGAGCACAGAGCCAAGAGTAAGCTCTGAACACCACTGGCTGTGTTCCTAAAAGTGGAATAAGAAAAAATGGAAAATGAATGTATTTCAGAATTGGGGCAATAGGACATCAGGTAGGGCATCTGCCTTGCATGTATGTAGCCAACCCAGGTTCAATCTCTGGCACCCCATATGGTAGCCTAAGCACTGCCTGGAGCGATTTCTGAGCGCAAAACTAAAAAAAAAAAAAAAAAAAAAAAAAAGAAGGTACTTCTTTATGGGGAATAAGCCTAGGACCCTGAACACTAGTGCAGAGGGTCCCAAATTAAAAATAAATTGGGGGGCCCAGAGATATAGCATGGAGGTATTTTGCCTTGCATGCAGAAGGACAGTGGTTCAAATCCCGGCATCCCATATGGTCCCCTGTGCCTGCCAGGGCCAATTTTTGAGCACAGAGCCAGGAGTAACCCCTGAGTGATGCTGGATGTGACCCCCCCCAAAAAAAAATTTTTTTTTGCTTTCTTTATTTTTTTATTTTTTTATTTTTTGGTTTTTGGGCCACACCCGTTTGATGCTCAGGGGTTACTCCTGGCTATGCGCTCAGAAGTCGCTCCTGGCTTGGGGGGACCATATGGGACGCCGGGGATCGAACCGCAGTCCGTCCTATGCTAGCGCTTGCAAGGCAGACACCTTACCTCTAGCGCCACCTTCCCGGCCCCGCTTTCTTTATTTTTTTACCCCGCCCCTTACTTTTTTATTTTAATTTTGGGTCACACCTGGTGGTACTCCAGGCATTTCTGGCAGTGCTTGGGGGACCATATGGGATGCCAGGGATCAAACCCAGGCCAGCAGTTGCAAAGCAAACTCCATTATGCTATTGCTCTGGCATCAGAAAAAAATAATATTTTTTAAAGATTGTAGATGGGGCCAGAGCAATAGTGCAACAGATAGAGAGCTTGTCTTGTAAGTGGCCAACTCAGGTTGGATCCTCTCCCCTGAACACTACCAGTAGTAATTCCTGAACACAGAACCAGGAGTAAGCCTTGAGCACTGCCAGGTGTGACCTCAAAATCCAAACTAAAAAAAAAAAAAATCCCCCAAATAAAAACAACCAAACCATATCTGGCAGTGTTCAGGGGCTATTCCTGACTCTGGGATCAGGAGCAAACATTGCTTAGGTAACCTATACAATGCTGGGAACAATTGGCCAGCAACAAGGCAAATAAATGCCTTCCTTGAGGTCCTAATTCTCTGGTCCTGGAGATTCTCTCCTATAACAGCATCATTCAACAGTGCTCCAGGGAGGTCTGTATTCTCATTCTATCCTTCAATCTGCCACATGTTTGGGGCCAGTCTGTGGAAAATGTCCTCAACACTTCCTCGAAACTTTTTCCCACTTTATACCCAAGCGCCAGGTCCCTTTTGAGTTTCTATCTGTCCAATGTGACACAGTTTATGTGTTTTACACAGAGACGTTGGGTGGGTTCATAGGCCAACTTCCATCCATGGCATTTGCACTTTGACCAGATTCAGCATCTGGGCGTGGCCCCTCTGGGTTGCCAATGGGCATCTGTGCCCCTCAGACAAACACCTGCTGTCTTGGTTAGACATGGCTGACTCAGGCACCAGGTGCCCATATGGCCAGGCCATAGGGTGCAAGGAATTTGGTCACTGAGTGTGCGGGCAGCTGTGAAGGGATCTCTAGAAGAATGGAGCACCGAGACAAAGGCCCACAGTCAAGGAACAGAAGTGTATACCCACTTCCCGGGGTGTAGATAGAGGTACTAAGCTTCCTGGGAGGGTCGCCAGAGAAGGGAAGAAGAGCAACTTTGATGGGGCTGGAGTAATAGAACAGCAGGGAGGGCATTTGCCTTGCACAGAGCTGACCCGGGTTCGATCCCCGGCATCCCATAGGGTCCTCAGAGCCTGGCAGGAGTGATTTCTAAGAGCAGAGCCAGAAGTAACCCACAGAATTGCAAAATAGATAACTATGAGGCAGGAAAAGGCGATTTCAGAAAGCCTTGAAGAAGCCAAGAAAGGACAAACAGAAATTCTTCCTACTATCTTCTAAAGTGAATGTAGATGTTCTGATACCTTCATTTTATCCCAGTAAGACTCAAAGCAGACTTTTAACCAACAGTATTATATGATAATAAACTTGCATTATTCTAAGAAAAATAAAAAATAAAAAATTCAGTCCACAGGTCCTGTCTCAGCCAAATTAGGTCTACAATATAGGGCCCAGCCTTTAGTTAGTGTGTGTACTTGCATGTGTGTGTGTGTGTGTGTGTGTGTGTGTGTGTGCGCACGCGCACACGTGGGGCGTGACAACTGGGCACCAGGCCATTGTACTGTGAGATTTCAACTCCAGACTAAGTGCTTATCTTGAGTTTCGTTCCTGATCTCTGTGTTCCTAGAAAAAAAAAAGTGGCTTCTAATCCCATGGGCTGACTCAGTGCCCAGCCTCTGAGGTCAGAGGGGTCGAAATTCTCTTTTTTTCAAAGACTTCCAGATCCACTGAATTAACTCAGAAATGTCCCTTAACAACCCGCACACAGACATCTCCTCTACAGATCTTCAAATGAAGATGACAGCTAGAGGCCAGTTTCTCATGGGTTTCAGCCCCCTAAGAATCATCCCCCTGGGGAAGGTATGGATCCCGTGAAGGGTACAAAGAAGAAAAAAGCGGCCCAGCTTGGTACCAGCAGACGGACAACCTACCTACCATGTGGCCTGAAAACTGAGGCATGCTGAGATTCTCTGTCACTTGAGAGGGAGAGGAAGCACAGATTCTGGGCCACTCGAATGCCAAACTCACATACCTTTGTTCAAGGTATTTTTAAGCAAAACCTGTATTTCCACCAGCCCTGCTTTCTCTGGGCTCCTCTCGATAGAAATGACAACACACTTGAGTCGGAGGCTGTGGTCAGGGAAAAATGCTTTAGCTTTAATTTGGGGGGGGGGGGGGGGCAAAGCGATAGCACAGCAGGGAGGGCAATGGTTTTGCACACGCCTGATCTGGGTTTGATCCCTAGCAACCCATAAGGTCTCCCGATTCTTCCAGGAGTAATTTCTGAACAAAGAGCCAGGAATAAGCCCTGAGCACCGCTGGGTGTGGCCCCAAAACAATAACAATAATAATTTTTTTTAAAACGGGGGTAGAGTGCAGGCTTTGCATGTAGGAGGCCCAGGTTTGATATTCAGCATCCCTTTTCCCCAATCCTCGCAGCCCCAGGAGTGCCCCCTGAGTGACAGAGCCAGGAGGAAGCCCTGAGTACCACCATCTCTACACCTTTGAGAAAAGAGAGCTCAGGAAAGACAGAAATATCTGCTATCTAAGTGAACCCTCGGGGGATAGTGACTGCACTTTTCCTTGCTGCAGCAGGAAGCACAAACAGGGACCCTATCTCATACTTGATGGACTGGTGCATAGTGGAGATTTTGCCCTTGGAAATAAAGCATGCAAAGATACTATTGAAACATGCATCGACACATGAAATTCCTAGAAGAAGGCCCAGGACTGAACGAAAGGGAAGGGCGTTCTCTCATTCAAGTTCAGCATCAGCTGCAGCCAGCAAAGGCACGGCTGGAAATGATAATGTTCCTTTCTCCAGACAAGGCTAAATGTGGGCATCCTTCTGAAACACAGGCCTGACAGTACTGCTGTGTGAGGAGAAGAAATGAGTGAGGGAAAGAATGAATGAATGAGGGATGAGCGAATGAGAGAGAAAGTGCAGGTTTCCATCTACGAGTTTCCTTTTAATTTGGAAATGCCTGGTTGCAGTCTGTTCCACTCCAGGAACAAAGATGTGGCAGGTTTCCCCAAGACTCCCCACTCGTGAAAGGCACAGTAAAAGGGCATCACACTAGCAGACTGTGAACCATTTTTCCTTTCCTTGGTTTTTGGGTCACACCCAGCAATGTCCAGGGCTTACTATTGCCACTGCACCCAGGTTCAATCCCCAGCACTAGATTGAACCCAGGAGTGATCCCTGAGCGCAGAGCCTCGAGCAAACTCTGAGCACTGCTGGGTATTGGCCCTCAAGCCAATGATTTAAAACATTAACAAATAAGATTTTAAAAGACAATAAATAAACCATTTGCTCTCTCCATCAACTGTCAAGTCGCCAGCAAGCATGGCTCTGCCTATCTCTCTCTACCTGGACCTTTTCACCTGGCCCCTCGCTGCCCCTCGGCCCTGCCCTGCCCCAGAGGATTCTTTTCTGACTCTCCCAGGCTCTGCACAAACTTTTTCCTGTCTCCACAAAACACTCTTTTCTGGCTCACTCTCCTCCTCCAGGTCTCCAATTAAATATCACTTCTGTCACCCCTTCCCACCCCCCAGCACTGAGTCTCTCTCTCCCCTCACTGGCCCACTGAGCTACTTGTGGATCCCCCCAGTACCAGCAAGGCCCCCCAAAAACTTAGTCACCTAGGGACAGGTTGAAAGAATTTGGAGAAGCCAGAGCCTCGCACAGCACCTGGCACCCTGGTGCCCTTCGACCACGGCCGTGAGGACCAACCCAGGACCCCAAAGGGATCCAGGCTCGACCTGGCACAGACACCATAGTGGATCACAACCTCTGTAGCCGCAGTCACTGCCAGTCACTGCCACCTCTCTGGGCACCAAGGGACCAGAGTAACAAGTGCACTGGGGTCCCAAGAAGCACCCTGGGGAGAAAGAAGAGATGGGGAGAGCGCAGGGTCATAGGTCAGTGCTGGGTGCAGGCCTGAGCCCTGCTTGTCCCCAAGAACCACTGGCCTGAGCTGAGTTCGACCTCACTGTTTTTGCCCCTTAGCTGAGCATTTTCGGGACGTCCCCGAGACCCCTGAATACTGCTTGGGAGCACCCTGCCTTCCCCACTCACACTCATTCACACACTCTCATACACACACACACACACACACACACACACCCTGCCTTCCCCACTCACACTCATTCACACACTCTCATACACACACACACACCCTGCCTTCCCCACTCACACTCATTCACACACTCTCATACACACACACACACACCCTGCCTTCCCCACTCACACTCATTCACACACACACACACACACACACACACACACACACACACCTTCTTGCATAAGAAACGAACAGATCAGCATTTGTTCCTCATTTCTGAAACTGTCTGAGATGCCATCGAGTACCAGAGACAGAGTCAGTCCAAAGCCAAGACCCAGCCAGGACTCTTACCAGGACTACAGCATCTGGTCACGAGTTCAAATCCCCTGGACCCCTTCAGCCTTCACAGGGAGCAAGGGCACAGCCAGGTGTGGTCCCAATACAGACCCAGAAGTGGCGCCTAAGAGCCACCAGAGGTAACCCCATACACACCTACACTCACATACACACACACACACACACACACACACACACACAGCCCTGCAAGAAAGAAGGAATTGAAAAGGTAACGAGGGGCCGGCGAGGTGGTGCTAGAGGTAAGGTGTCTGCCTTGCAAGCGCTAGCCAAGGAAAGATCGCAACCGAGGTTCGATCCCCCGGTGTCCCATATGGTCCCCCCAAGCCAGGGACAATGTCTGAGCGCTTAGCCAGGAGTAACCCCTGAGCATCAAACGAGTGTGGCCCGAAAAAAAAAAAAAAAAAAAAAAAGAAAAGATAACGTGCTGATCAAGGCAGGCAGCAGAAAGGTAAAGTTCTGATTCCCTTTTCCAAAGGAAAATCAGAATATATTTTCGGAATAGCCCACACAGTTTGTGTCCCTTTACTCAGCGAGGGCAGCCAGAAACCCAAGGCAGGAAGGAACCTCACAGAAATGACCTAAGGCCAATCATAGAGAGGCCGCACTGACATGGAGACCCAACCATTCATCCATACTATCTGTGCCCTCCACGCCACCGGGCAATGCCCATGAGAGCCTTCAGCCCTTCCCTCTACCCATATCTGCAACCATACTGGCCCCATTCCCTCGCCATCAGCACCCCTTCCTGGGTACTAACAAGCTCCCACCCACAAAGGTAAGAAGCATCATCCCCTCCGTGCTGTGACCAAAAGAACTCAAACGGAGATGTGACTGTTGTTAGAATTCTCCAAAAAAGAAACACCCCCCAAAATCAATCTTTTCCTGGAATCCGCTGGTCCCCAGGGGGCACCGCTACATGCCAGCACTTGGTGGCCTGAGATCCAGCCAGATCCCTGTGGCTTGAGATGATCTAATTTCTCCCAGGAGATGGTTTGGGGTGCAGGAAGTTGGGCAGAAACCTCAGGGTGTGGAGGGCACTTGCTTTGCACTTGCTTCGCTTGCCTTGGCTGACCCAGATTCAGTCCCCAACAGCCTATGGGGTCCCTGAGCACAGCCCAGGTAAAGTCCAACACCCCTAACTCCAAAAAGACACCCTCTCTCTGCTTATGGATTGTGCAAGTGGCTACCACTTGGGGACGAAAGTGAGACCAGGTGACACAGGGCGACAGAGGACACGGGTGTGAATTTTGTCCTCTGGTGCTGAGACATATATGCCTATGGCTTAGCGGGATGGGCTCAGAGGGAGCAGAAGCAAGACGGAGCAGGTAGTAAGGACTCAGTCTAGAAGGGGTTCCCAGCAATACCCCCATGAGTGACAAACCCACAAAATGCATCCTGAGTCTACTCATCATCTGGAGGAAGAAGGGAACGTCCAGAAAGAATCTTGCTTTTCTTCTGTGGCCATTATAAAGGATCATACAAGAGCACCTGGAACCAAGAACGTCCCCTGACCCCACTCCCACCCTAATCTATACATCACTGATCAAAGAAATAAAAACACCTGTGAACAATGGGGCCACTTTAGCAAAACTTTTGATTCTGATTCCGAGGAGAATGTGGATGACAAATCCAAGCACCTAAATGTTGGAAGAGGGGGGATAAGTCTTCAAATGTAAACATGCCAAGCACTTGATTTAAAAAACAAAACAAGGCCACAGCAACAGCATAGTGTGGGGAGCGTCTGCCTTATATGTAGCTGGCCTGGGTTCAATCCCGACATTCCATAGGGTGCCCCAGACTGCCAGGAGTGATTTCTGAGCGCAGAACCAGGAGGAACCCCTAAGTGCTGATGGGTGTGACTCCAAAACAAAAACAAAACAAAACCACACACAAACAAAACTTCAAATGCTGCTGAAGCAGTAGAGAATATCTTTGTAGCTTTATCATTCAGAATGATTCTGTTGTTTTTTTTTAAATAGATTAAAAATAAGGAAGGCCAAAGTGATAGCACAGTGGTAGGGCGTTTGCTTTGCACAAGGGGACCTGGGACGGACCAGGGTTCAATCCCCAGCATCCCAGATGGTCCCCAGCCTGCCAGGAGTGGCTCCAAACCAAATAAACACCTATCTTTTTTTATAAGAAGAACTTATATAACCACAACAATTTAAATTATTTTTCCAATTTCATTATTTTGTTTGTTTGGGGGACACACCTGACGGTGCTCAGGGGTTACTCCTGTCTCTGTGCTCAGAAACCATAGAGCCAGGAGTAACCCCTGAGCTTTGCCCGGTGTGACCCAAAAGCAAACAAACAAAAAAACGTCTGAACAGAAACTGCTCCTGGCAGGCACGAGGAATCGTATGGAATGCCGGGATTCGAACGACCATCTGTCCTGAATCAGCTGTGTGCAAGGCAAATGCCCTACCGCTGTGCGATCTCTCCAGCCCCTTCAATACTTAAATGAATGAGATGTGGAAAGCTCTTTCTCTAAAGAAACTCAGGCTTATCAGGATATGGGGGGGAAAATGCTCCATGTTCTTTCATCACCCGAGAAATGCAAACAATGAAACATCCACGCACACTCACTGTACTGAAACTGATACCAGAAAGATGAGTGTGTTGGGTGAAGATGTGGAGAAACTGGAAGCCTTAGGTCCAGCGGGGAGAATGCACTGGGAGTAGCCTCTTGGAAAACTATGGGAGTTTCCTCAAAAAAAAAAAAAAAAAAAAGACAAAGCCAACCTCAACAGAAAAAAGAATTTGCCAGCTGTCTCCACAATCGCCCTGGTGAAGAATCACCCTGCCCAAGAAAATGAAAATAAAATCTCAGGAACACCTGGATTCACACTGTCCAAGAGACTGAGCAACCCATATCCTGGCCAGAGCAGGGGGCAGTGGGGGTTAGTGAAGAAAAGGCCTGGGAAACAGTGAGAGGTGTCTTCACAGACAAGGGTGCCAGCAGTTGATGAGGAGGGAAATCCCTTCACAGGCACATTAGACTCAGAAATGAATGATACAATGATTCCACTTCTGGGTGTGGGGGTCCCCATTAATTCTGAGACACTGTCAGAAAAAGTTGGTCAGGGCAGGGAGGGCGAAGGCAGCTGAGCTGGACCATTCACAGGGCTTCGCAAGAGGCACAAGTCCCGGAGATAAGGTGCAGGGACTCAGTCCTGGTACTGTGCACTGCACGGTGGTGAGATGCAGCCGGGGGACACCCACTTTGACACAAACGCTCTGGGTTTCCATCCCTAGCTAGCACGGCAGGGTGCTCTGAGCACCCCAAATACAGCCTGGAAAACACCATGAATTCGAATTGGAGAAGAGGTGCTGGAGTGATAATGCAGCGTGCAGGGCTCCTGCTTTGCAAGCAGCAGGCCTAGGTTCAAACCCTGGCACCCCCGAAGGGTCTCTGAGCACAAAACAGGAGTGAATCCTGAATGCTGCGAAGCATAGCTTAAGAATGAAATAACGGGGGCCCGGAGAGATAGCACAGCGGTGTTTGCCTTGCAAGCAGCCGATCCAGGACCAAAGGTGGTTGGTTCAAATCCCGGTGTCCCATATGGTCCCCTGTGCCTGCCAGGAGCTATTTCTGAGCACACAGCCAGGAGTAACCCCTGAGCACCGCCGGGTGTGACCCAAAAACCAAAAAAAAAAAAAAAAAAAAAAAAAAAGAATGAAATAACGGGGCCAGCAAGGTGGCGCGAGAGGTAAGGTGTCTGCCTTGTAAGCGCTAGCCAAGGAAGGATTGCGATTTGATCCCCTGGCGTCCCATATGGTCCCCCAAGCCAGGGGCAATTTCTGAGCGCTTAGCCAGGAGTAACCCCTGAGCATCAAATGGGTGTGGCCCAAAAACAAACAAACAAACAAAAAGGATGAAATAACAAGACTTCACCCTCTACCCCCCTGCAGCCTCTCACAGTGACATGATTGGGGGGAGAAAGCACAGTAAAGATTCCTTGTTCTGAAGTCTTTCTTGACAAATGCGGGCTTAGGCGAGCACAAGAGGATCCACAGGAGAGGCTGGTTCAGCATCACATGCCACTTATCAGTGCCTCGGACAGTTGCCAGTGCACAGAGCTTCTTTATGGACCACGAATGCAGATAAATTCTGCACAAGATGAATACACACGCACACACCAATACACACACACACACACACACACACACACACACACCGATACCTATGCACACACACCCCAACACACACAAGACAGACATACACCTTCTCGAGCAGCTAAACTTGAAACTGCAAAAATAAGTGTGCGGGGAGCTGGAGAGATAGCATGGAGGTAAGGCATTTGCCTTGCATGCAGAAGGATGGTGGCTCGAATCCCGGCATCCCATATGGTTCCCTGAGCCTGCCAGGAGCGATTTCTGAGCACAGAGAGCTAGGAGTAACCCCTCAACACAGCCAGATGTGACCCAAAACCAAAAATAAATAAAAAATAAATAAGTGTTGGGGGGCCTGGAGCGATAGCACAGAGGTAGGGCATTTGTCTTGCACCCAGGACGGACCCAGGTTCAATTCCCAGAATCCCATATGGTCCCCAGAGCCTGCCAGGAGTGATTTCTGAGTGCAGAGTCAGGACACTGAGCATCGATGGGTGTGGCCCAAAAACAAACAAACAAACAAACAAAAAAAGGGTTGGGCTGGAGCCAACACAGCAGGGAGGGCATCTGTTTTGTGCACAGTGGCAGATCTAGGTTCAATCCCCAGCACATCATATGATCCCCGAACACTTGCCGAGAGTGACCCATGAATGAGAAGCCACAAGTAAATTCTGAGCACCACTGGGTATGCCTCCCAAAGAGTGTTTTCTACAACTGACTGATTTGTTTTCCTCTTCTATTCCCCATAATTTTTATTGTAACACCATGATTTCCCAAGTGATTTCTTTTTGTTTGTTTGTTTTTGTTTTTGTTTTTGTTTTTTTGGTCCACACCCGGCGGTGCTCAGCGGTTACTCCTGGCTGTCTGCTCAGAAATAGCTCCTGGCAGGCACGGGGGACCATATGGGACACTGGGATTCGAACCAACCACCTTTGGTCCTGGATCGGCTGCTTGCAAGAAAAATGCCGCTGTGCTATCTCTCCGGGCCCTTCCCAAGTTACTTCTAACACAGTGGTTTCAGGCATGCAATGTTCCAGCACCAATTCCATCAACCAGTGTGATCTCCCCACCATCAGTGTCCCCAGTTTCCCACCCACTACCCTAGTATGCCCCTTTGTAGACACAAACAAAATTTCTCCATATCTTTGTTACAGCACAGAGACAAATGGCATATCAAAATTTCGATTAACAAGGTTGAATCTGAAATGATGATTATATCTCTCCATGATGTTACTAAAGTCAGTATCTGAGGATTTACTGGCTGTGGTTGGCTGTGAGCTGAGCCTTCTGTGTTCCTGTTTAGGCTCACTGAGTTTGAGAGATTACTACATAACTTTCCCATCAGATTTCCTGTGACACTACTGGGCAGACACTACTAATAAAATATAGTGCCCAAGCTCTATAGATCTGAAATAAATTTGGTCACTTGGCAGTTTGATAAGGTTAAGTCATGGAGCCATTTCTGTTAAAGGGTGGAGGATGTGGCGCCGGGCTGCTGTCATCCATGCAGCAAGGGGAGCCTGCCCTGGACCAAACACCCTTTCTAAGAAGGTATCCAAGGTATCAGCCTGGACCGGCTCCTTGGGAAGAATCGGCGGCGGCGGCCGTTATTTTCTTTTGGCCAGAAAAGGATGCCCTACTTTCTTGTTCTTTCATTCCCAACTTATTTCGTCTTAAATGAGCAGAAATGGTCTGTTAAGAGTAGCAAAATTTGCCCTTCCCTCACAGCTTGGCCACTTTTCTGTATCTTGAGGAAACAGCAGCATGTGTGCATCATTTCCATCTCTTTAAAGCCATCCACAAAGAAATATGTTCTCTGTGTCTCTGCTTACAAACCATAGAAATATCCCTACAGGCAACACTCAGAGTAAAGAATTCGGGAGGGACCTACCTACATACTGACCACCTTGGATCAAGAGTTAAGTCATGGGGCCAAAGAGATAGCACATCGGTGTTTGCCTTGCAAGCAGCCAATCCAGGACCAGGACCTAAGGTGGTTGGTTCAATTCCTGGCATCCTATATGGTCCCCCGTGCCTGCCAGGAGCTATTTCTGAGCAGATAGCCAGGAGTAACCCCTGAGCACAGCTGGGTGTGGTCCAAAAAACAAACAAAACAAAAAAAAGTTAAGTCGCGCAGAAAGGAAATGGATTTGGGAGACGGAGTGATAGCATAGCAGTAGGGCGTTTGCCTTGCATGCAGCCAACCCAGGGCGGACCCAGGTTTGATTCCTGGCATCCCATATAGTCTCCTAGCATGCCAGAGGCAATTTCTGAGCACAGAACTAGAAGTAACCTCTGAGCACCACTGGGTGTGGCCCACCCCCCAAAAAAAAGAAAAAAATGGATTTTATAGTCAGGAGTCTCAGATTCATGTACAGGGCGCAATGAACATCTAAGACGAGTGCTGGTACCATTCTAAGTTTTCTTTCTCCCCCCAGAACATCTCATAGAATTAATATCCCAGCCCTGGGGCCAGTGAGGTGGCGCTAGAGGTAAGTCTGCCTTGCAAGCACTAGCCAAGGAAGGACAGCGGTTCGATCCCCTGGCGTCCCATATGGTCCCCCCAAGCCAGGGGCAATTTCTGAGTGTTTAGCCAGGAGTAACCCAAGTGTCAAACGGTGTGCCCCCCCCAAAAAAAAAAACAAAAAAAAAATCAGAAGTAGGTTTTCAGAGAGATAGCATGGAGGTAAGGCGTTTGCCTTTCATGCAGGAGGTCATCGGTTCGAATCCCGGCGTCCCATATGGTCCCCAGTGCCTGCCAGGAGCAATTTCTGAGCCTGGAGCAAGGAATAACCCCTGAGCACTGCCAGATGTGACCCAAAAAAAAAAAAAAAAAAAAAAAACCACACAAAAAAATTAATATTCCAGCCCTATAGAGGACTTAAAACTCTTATTTGAAAACACACAAAGAAAGGGCTGGGGAGAAGATTCAAAGGGCTGGAGCACAGGATTTGCCTTTGGGAGTCCTGGGTTCGATCCCTGGTACCCTGTGGTAACCAGCACCAGTTGGTGTGGCCCTCAGACAAAACAAAGTCCAGAAAACTCAGTTGCCAAAGGCTTCCTTCCCAGTTTAAGGCCCTGCGGTCAATCATTGGAACCCTTTGCCCCCAGGAGCATGGGAGACTGAGGTGGGTAGAAGGCGTGTGTGTGTGTGTGTGTGTGTGTGTGTGTGTGTGTGTGTGTGTGTGTGTGTGTGTGTGCATGCGCCGGCAATACTCAGGAGTCACTCCTAGCTCTGCACTCAGGAAACACTCCTAGCAGTGCTCACAGGCCCCTATAGGAAGCTGCGGATCGAACCCAGGTTGGCCATGTGCAAACCAAGAGCCCTTGCTGTATTATGGCTTCAGCCCCTGGTTTTTTGGAATCCTAAAGGAAGGTATCTTCTTCCTGTCTGGTCTGGCTGGGGGGTGGGATGGGGTGGGATATGATGCACCATAATAGGCAGCATCACAGTTCCTCTTAGAGGGAGAATTAATTACAGGGTGACCATAAATCCTGGGGTGTAGTGCCTCCCCCACACCATCTCAGACCTTTTCGCTGGGGGCCAAGCAGAGCATGAGATTCTAGAAAGTTCCTGGGTGGGGCTCTGCCTTCTCATTCTCATGGCCCAATCTGGGTCATCTCTCTGATGGGAGTGTAACCCTACGAAGGATTTTGCATCCTCCCCCACTCCCCAGGATAGTCAATATCTTCACAATAGGGGAGTGTTCATTCATGTAGACCAACCAGCAGAAGGAGATGGAGAGGAATGAGTGTGGAGGGAACAGAGATGTTTTTGGAGAGAGAGACAGGAAGGACCAGGTCTCAAAGGAAAGGGAGATGGGGGGTGGGGGGGTTTTCGGCCTTTTCCGCTTCTTTCCAACCACCACAGTAAATAAATTCAGCACAGGCCGCCAGGCCTGTCTCCTCATTTGAATAGTATTTTAGGAATGTTTTGTCTGTGTGTGCATGAATGTGTGTCTGTGTGTGTGTGTGTGTGTGTGTGTGTGTGTGTGTGTGTGTGTGTGTGTGTATGTGTGTGTGTGTGTGTGATGATTATTCACTCCTAAGGAGGCTTTCCTGGGGCAAACCCCACCCCATAATCATGATCCTGAAACTCATAGACTAGACACCCACAAGCCCAAAGAAGGAGCTTAATTTTTCTTTAAATGTAAATATCTGTTTAAAAAAAGGTTAATTTCTGGATCCACACTTCCTTAAAAGAAGATTAAACTTGAACAGCTGTGGCTCGTAGCAACCCAGGAACAAAGGATTTTTTGCATATGCATAATCTAAGCATGTAATTAAAATTCACAAACGTGGATCTCAAACTAAGTCCAAAGTGAAAAAGGGAAAGAAAGCCCATCCCCAAATAGCAAAGAACACACAGTATGTTGTTTTACTATCACGAGGGTGGAGGGTGGAGTGGGGGGGGTGTAAGCAGTTTGGTGACAAGGACAAGGAATTACACAACTTGAAAGATTCTCTGTGGCAGCTGGAGAAATAGTACAGGCATTGCTGGGCACGGAGCCAACTCCATTCGATCCCCTGTTATGCCTACGTTTCCCTGAACACTGCCAGGAATGACCCCTGAGCACAGAGTCAGGAGTATGTTCTAAGCACAGTCAAGTATGGCTTGAATGCCCCCACCCATCCAATACATGGTACTATTCTTTTAAGTATACTTTTGGGGAACCAGAACGATAGTGCAGCAGAAAGGGTGTTTGCCTTGCACCTGGCCACAACCCAGGTTTGATCCCTGGCATCACATAAGGTCCTCTGAGCCTGCCAGGCACAATTTCTTTTTTTTTTTTTTTGTTTTGTTTTTTTGTTTTTGTTTTTGGGCCACACCCGGTAACGCTCAGGGGTTACTCCTGGCTATGCGCTCAGAAGTTGCTCCTGGCTTGGGGGACCATATGGGACACCGGGGGAATCGAACCGCGGTCCGTCCAAGGCTAGCGCAGGCAAGGCAGGCACCTTACCTTTAGCGCCACCGCCCGGCCCCCAGGCACAATTTCTGAGCAGAGACAGGAGTAACCCCTGAGCATCTCTAGGTTTGCCCCCTCCAAAAAAAAAAAAAAACAACTTTGGGAGACAGAAAGATAGTCTAGGGGTTCAGGTACTTGCTTTGTATGTGGATATCCTTAATCAGATCTCCAGCACTGCACAGCACAGTCAGGAATGACTGCTGTGCACAAAGAAATAAGGTCTGAGCATTCCCTGGGTGTGGCCCCAAACAAAACCAAACAAACAAAATATTCTTTTGGAACCATTGAACAAGTGACCGTGTCCTTCTAGGTAAATGTCTGACCTGATTGATCAAACAAACAAACAACCAAACAAAAGCAACCATTTGTCCCATGACCCCACTCAGAAAGGTAAATACCTGACTCCAAAGCCCAGGTAGGGAAACTGCCAAGGGCCCAGGCAATAGCACAGCGGGGAGGGCGTTGGCCTTGCACGCAGCCAACCCAGGTTCAATCCCCAGCATCCCAGAGGGTCCCCCCCAAGCCTGCCAGGAGTGATTCCTGAATGCAGAGCAAGTAGGAACTCCTAAGCACTGCTGAGTGTGGCCCAAAAAACAAAACTAAACTAAAAAAATGAAAACTGACTTGGTCATTCACAGATGCTCCTTCTCTCATTCATCACTCACCAGAGACGAGACTCAACTTCAAGAGTTGAGATGAGGGGCCGGGAAGGTGGCGCTATAGGTAAGGTGTCAGCCTTGCAAGCACTAGCGTAGGACGGACCTCGGTTCGATCCCCCGGTGTCCCATATGGTCCCCCCAAGCCAGGGGCGATTTCTGAGCGCATAGCCAGGAGTAACCCCTGAGCGTCAAACGGGTGTGGCCCAAAAACCAAAAAAAAAAAAAGAGTTGAGATGAAAGAGAATCGCAATCCAGTCTGCAACAAACACTTGGGTCGTATCACTGAGCCACACTGAGACACTGGATCCACAATCTTGACCCAGACCCATGCTTGGACCATGGTAGAAAAATTTGGCTGTGTCTTGCTGTTAAGTGCTCCTCTGAGTCCTTCAGTTCAAGGCTTGGCAAGGCAGGAAGGTGGGGCAACCAGCTATAGGGAGGGGGAAACTTTTTTCATTTTTAAATTGTCTAAAAGTAATGACTGCTATGCAGAGAGCACAGCAGAGGAGAGAACCCACAATGCAATCATGTGGTTATGGGTTCAAATCCCCGGCAACCCACAAGGTCCAAGCACACTCCAAGCATCTCTGATGTTGCAGTTCTGCTGCTTGGGTTCCCTAGAGCCATAGATGAGTTCCAACTGCAGCACAATAAAGGGTGTGTGAGGGGCTATTAAAAAAAAAAAAAGACTGTGAGGGGCCAGAGAGATAGCATAGTGGGGAGAGCACTTGCCTTGCATGTATGTCTGATGGTGGTTCTATCCCTAGCATAGCATAAGGTTCCCTGAGTACTGCCAAGAGTAATTCCTGAGCAGAACCAGGAGAAACCCTGAGCGCTACCAGGTGTGGGCCAAAAACCAAGACTCAAGGAGATTCGCTCACCAAGGAACATTTGGGGGCAGCAAGTAGATCACTGCAAATGTTTATCTTGTGTGTGTGTGTGTGTGTGTGTGTGTTATGGGGACATCTCCGGTGTTGCTCAGGGCTTACTCCTGGTTCTGTTCACTCCCGGTGGTGCCTGGGAGAACCTCTGGGATGCGCCCTTCACACTGTGCTATGGCTCCCACCCCTCTTAGGGCTTTTTTAATTTGTTAGAGATTCTTCAGCAAGAACTATCAGGAACCTTGAAGAAATAGAGCTTTGTTATTTAGGAGGAAGCTAATATAGACACACCCCACTGTTACGCACACACAGAAAATAATTAGAATAAAAAGAAGAGAATAAAAACGAAGAGAATGCGGTGAAATGGAATAGCAAAGATCAAAACACACACACACACACACACACACAATGGCACACTTATACAGTCACACACGCTCACTCACACCCACTGCATTGTGTGTACATGTGGGGACCCTCTCCTCGCTCTGCCTCATGTCCAAAACCCTGTCTGCACGCAGCCAGCCCTGCTGCATCTCCAAGCCTTGAACCCGTTTCCCCCAACACACCCTGCAGAATTGTCTGCAAGAAGGTGCCCGGTGGCTGAGCACTGTAGGCCTGAGGATATGACATCCTGGTGCTTGATTTTGCGCATGCAAAAAGCCACAACTAGGAGGCAGGGAGAAAACAGAGTATTCACACTAGAGGCACTGGGACCCGGGTCTCAGCCCTGAAGCACGAGGTCCCTGTTTTCGTGCCTGGCACTGAGCAGCCCAGCCCGTGCCAGGCAGATCGTCTGGTGCCAGATGAACGGGTGCCTGTGAGAGGAAAGCGGAAGAGTGAGGGCGCGAAGGCTAGCTGAGCTGTCATTGATGGGACCTTGGGTTCTACAGAAAGCACTAGCACAAAGGGGTCCACATGAGCAGATAGGGGGCCGGAGTGGAGACACATGGATGAAGGCAGAGAGGACTCTGCTATCCTATGTGAATCGGAGGGAAAGGGACAGACACAGAATAATCACACGCAATGTGGAATGTAAAAAAATAAAAAATAGGGCCCGGAGAGATAGCACAACGGCGTTTGCCTTGCAAGCAGCCGATCCAGGACCAAAAGTGGTTGGTTCGAATCCCGGTGTCCCATATGGTCCCCCGTGCCTGCCAGGAGCTATTTCTGAGCAGACAGCCAGGAGTCACCCCTGAGCACCGCCGGGTGTGACCCAAAAACAAAAAAAAAAAAAAAAAATAATGTGGTAATAGGGACCGGAACAGTGGCACAGCGGTAGGGAGTTTGCCTTGCAGTAGGCCAGTGCTTCTCAAATAGTGGGGCGCGCCCCCCAGGGGGGGCTCGAGGCTCTGTAAAGGGGGGCACATTTGACCTCGGCAAACACTGTCATAACAAGCTAAGCCCCTTGTTTATGTCTCTGTATGTCTCTGGAGCTAAGAGTTGCTGTGTCCTGCTTCAAACCCCACTTCAAAAAACTATGCATTGTAAAATGTGCTCATTGTAGCCATTAATCCAGATATCACCTCTGATTTAAAAAATCAGCTCAAATTATTTTATATATTTTTGTTTTGCAGGTTAAGGTTTTTTTGGTTTTTGGTTTTTGGGTCACACCCGGCAGTGCTCAGGGGTTACTCCTGGCTCTATGCTCAGAAATCGCTCCTGGCAGGCTCGGGGAACCATATGGGATGCCAGGATTCGAACCACCGACCTTGTGCATGAAAGGTAAACGCCTTACCTCCATGCTATCTCTCCAGCCCCAAAGTGTTGTTTTTTTTTTTAATAAATCTACTACTTACAGTCGCGTGAGGGGGGGGCGCGAAAAATGTTTTCTTCTTCCTAGGGGGGCATGATAGAAAATAATTGAGAAGCACTGCACTAGTCTGACCTTGGACGGATCGTGGTTCAATTCCCCAGCATCCCCAATGGTCCCTCAAGCCAGGAGCGATTTCTGAGCGCATAGACAGGAGAAATCCCTGAGCGTCACCAGGTGTGCCCCCCCCCCAAAAAAAAGATAGTGTGGTAATGATATCCAGGGACAATAGAGACGAGGGTCAAGAGGATCAGTCCATGGTGGGAAGCTTGCCATGCAGGAGGGCAGTGAGGGCAAAGAAGGGAGCACTGTGAATAACGTGCATTGAGAATAATCCCTCTGGACAAGAACTGGGTGCTGGAAGGAAGAAAAGTGATAGGTATGATGTCCCTTCATTAACAATATTGCGAACCACAGGGTCTAAAAGGAGGTGGGTTCCACAGGGGATAAGACAGAGGAGAAGGCAAGAGGGAAACTGGAAACTGTGGATATTGGTGGCAGGAAATATGCCCTGGTGAAGGGTGTTGGGCATTTTAAAATTGAATATCAATCACAAATAACTTTAGAACTGTGGAAAAAAACTGTGTCTCTTGCACTAAGGGGGCTAAAAACAGGCCATCTAGGGGTCAAAGCAAAAGCACAGTGGGGACAGCACACAGTGGGGACATCCGGCTCAGAGCTGGATGCTGGTAGCTTTGTCTGGGGTATCCTCAAATCTCAGTCAGATGACCCTCGGCAGCCAACTCCTGCGGACACCAGAATGACCAGCTAGATTTCACCCATGTTCCTATGCTTCCAGTAATAGGGTTACTAGTGCTCCTTCCATAGTCCTTTCCTTCCACGGGAGGGCGCCCACCTTGCACACAGCCAAGAAAGATTCCATCCCCAGTACCCCCAATGGTACCTTGAGTGATCTCTGAGCAGAGTCAGGAATAAGCCCTGAGCATAGCTGGGGGTGGCCCAAAATCCAAAATATAATAATTAAGTTCAATGAATAAGACCTCCTCAGGATTTAGGGGGCCATAAAGTAGCTTAAAACATCTTTCTTACAAGCACAAGGTCCCAAGTTCAATCCCTGGAGCCCCACATGTGCACTCAACAGGTTACCTGGCAGTTCTGCCGTCTGGGACTTCCACCAGGCACCAGACTGAACCATCACAGGTACCCAGCAGGCAATGGAAGGAAGTGATGCCCTAGAGAGTACCATGACCAGAGGAGTGACCCTGGGGGCTAAGCACGGCAGACTTACCCAGCTCTCCCATTCCCCTCATGCTTCTCCCCCAAAGCCCTGAATCCTGCCAATAATCCCCTGGGTACCCCCAAGTGGGACCACCTTCCCAAGTTTCCCCCCACCCCTGCTCTCTGGTTCCCTTCCTACCCACATGCCTTATTAGCATCTTCTTAGAAGCAGCTTCTTAAATTTGGGGGGGGGGGGTTGAAGAGGTTTGTTTTGGGACTATACCCAACAGTGCTCAGGAGGTCACTCCTAGCTCTATGCTCAGAAATTGCTCCTGACGATCGGTGCTCAGGAAACCCTATGGGATGCTGAGGATCAAACCCAGGTTTGCCACATGCAAGGTAAGCACTATCCCCACTGTGCTTTTGCTCCGACCCCAAAATCGCCTAAATTAGCCCCCTTAGTGCAACAGATGCAGTAGAAAGAAAGTCTGGCATCCCCCAGCTGGGTCATCATCATCATCATATTCGTCATACTGAGGTTGCCGGCCACAAGCCTAGACAGTCATAGTCATCACTTTGAAGTGTCCAAACAGAGCCTAAGCTGTGACACAAGCAGAGAGGGGTCCTCCAAAAGCATCCCTCAGGTCCCTGAATGCAACTGAGCTACTTGGAGAGGGGAAGGGAAGGACGCAATGTATTGTGCTGGGTTTAACTTCGAGAAAGCTCAAAAGATCGAAACCAGCATTTGTGTGAATCGGTCAAACGCGCACCTTAGTTAGTTGAGTTTCCGCAAGAGGACAGACACGGCTGCTGATGGCTAATGCACAGGCCCTAGATCACCTAAGATAAAAACTGCTGTTTCTGGGTGTGTGTGGAAAGCCACAACCAGGGTGGCAGGGAGACAGCAGAGCAGGTAAGCTAGAGGCGCTGGGAGGCTTTTTCTGGGCCTGGAAGTGATAGCACAGCGGGGAGGGCACTTGCCTTGCACACAGCTGACGCAGGTTCGATCCCATGCCTTCCATATGGCTCTTCCTCTCTTCTCCCCCAGCCCTACTAAGAGTGAGCCCCTGTACCACAAACGCAGACATTTTTTGCAGGGAGAAGTGTGGAGAGATGGTTTAGCTCTGCAAGCTTTGCACGTACAAAGGCCCAGGTTTGATCCCTGCCAATGCATGGTCTAGAGCACAGAGCCGGGAGTTAGAAGCCACAGCTGTCCCTGGTGTGGCCCAAACCTAAATAAACACACAAGGAAATGTCTCTAAGGAAATAGTTCAGGGGCTTCATCATTCCGTCTTGCACCGTGGGGCTGACTAACCTATTCTGGGGAGTCCGAGAATAAATATTTCAGGTCTGGTGAGCCGTGACAAACGGATGCAGGATTCTGCTGGCTGGTCCCAGACAGGAGGTAGGGAAAGCCCCTCCTGCCAAGCTGTGTTTGGGCCACGGGGAGCCAGGCTGGACCCTGGGCCCCCATTTTCCCTACCCTCCAGGCTATACATACTAAAATAACCCATAAAAATACTCAGTTTGTAATGTGGTCACACTTGAATGACAGGAAAAACACTTCCAACTGCTTTGTGTGCTTTTTGTTAGTTTTTTGAGGGGCCAGAGAGATAGCACAGTGGGAAAGGCATTTGCCTTTCACAAGGCCGACGTGGGTTTGATCCCCGGCATTCCATAGGGTTCACCCACACCTGCCAGGAGTATTCCTGAGCAAAGGCAGGAGTAATCCCTGAATGCTTCGGGTGTGTGGCCCAAAAACTGAATAAATAAATAAATCTGACAGGCCCAAGAATATGACTCAGCCAAGCAGACAGGAAACTGGAGTTTGAGCCCTAGCACCAAATGGTTCCCCCCAAGTACTGGGGGTGCCAGAGACCTAGGTGCAGGCCCTCTGCTCCAAACCTCCTCTCATACTTCAAGGTGAGGTCCCCAAATAAAAGCAATGCAAGAAAAAAAATTATTTTAATCAAACCTGAGGTCTACTACCGTTTTTTCTGAGGAGACAGGATGGAATAATGAACTTTTGTAATAGAGTCCATACCTCTTGGTTTGTCTTACTTCCTTTATTGCCTTTTTTTTTTATTTAAAGATTTTTATTACAAAGTTGCTCATGATTCAGGTTTAGTCTTACAATATCCATCACCCTTTACCTATGAATGTTTTCCACCACCAATGTCTCCAGTTTCCCTCCCAACCTCCCCTCTGCCTGCCTCTGGGGCAGGCATTTTGTCCTCCCTTCTCTCCCACTCGGTCTGTCTGTCTGTCTCTCCCTTTTTTCCTTTTTAGACATCATGGTTTACATTACTGTTAATAAAGGCATGCCATGCATATCTTTTATTCCCATCCAACACCCATTTCTTGCCCAGAATGATCAGTATCAACTATCATTGTGATGGTGTTTCTGTTTCTATACTAACTACACAGCTCCACTCTTTGTAACAAACTTCCTACCGTGGACTGGCCCTCCTGGCCCTCTTCTCTATTTATTGTCTCTGTATATTATTACCACACTATATTTTATTTTTCTTATATCCCATAAAATGATGTGACCAGTCTACATGTATCGCTCTCTCTGACTCATTTTACTCAGCATAATACTCTCCTATCTATCCATGTATAAGCAAATTTTATTACTGCATTTAAGAAAAATTTTTGTTTTACCTCTGGGCCACACCCAGTGATGCTCAAAAATCACTCCTGGTGATGATGGTCAGGGACCATATGGGATGCCAGGGATTGACCTGGATTAGCCATGTGCAAAATAAACACCCTCCCCATTGTACTACCCCTCCAACCTTCCAGCTATCTTTTTCTTTATATATATATGGGGGGAGGGAGCCACACCTGGCAGTGCTCAGGAGTTACTTCTGACTTTGCACTCACACAGGGATCACTCCTGGTGGGGTGTAGGGAAACCAAGTGGGATGCCGGTGATTTGAATCCAGGATGGCTGTGTGCAAAGCAAACACCCTCCTGATCCAGCCTTTCTTTGCCCATTTTTGAAAGACACCAAGGTGTGGTTCTAAACTGGTTTTATTTTTGGGGGGGGGGCACACCCGGCGGTTCTCAGGGGTTACTCCTGGCTGTCTGCTCAGAAATAGCTCCTGGCAGGCACGGGGGACCATATGGGACACCGGGATTCGAACCAACCACCTTAGGTTCTGGATCGGCTGCTTGCAAGGCAAATGCTGCTGTGCTATCTCTCCGGGCCTGGTTCCAAAGTGTTTAAAAAAAAAAAACAAAAAACAAAAACGGGGCTGGAGAGATAGCACAATGGTAGGGCATTTGCCTTGCATGCAGCTGATTCAGAATGGATGGTGGTTCGAATCCTGGCATCCCATATGGTCCCCCATGCCTGCCAGGACTGATTTCTGAGTACAGAGCCAGGAGTAATCCCTGAGTGCTGCCTGGTGTGACCCTTCACCAAAAAAATCAAAAACTAAAAAATAATAATAATTTTTTTTTTTTTTTTTGGTTTTTGGGCCACACCCTGTGACACTCAGGGATTACTCCTGGCTATGCGCTCAGAAGTTGCTCCTGGCTTCTTGGGGGACCATATGGGACGCCGGGGGATCGAACCGCGGTCAGGCAAGGCAGGCACCTTACCTCCAGCGCCACCGCCCGGCCCCAAAATAATAATAATTTAATAATAAAAAAAAAACACTGAAAAAACTCTCTGGCCCCTAAACGTTTTTCAAATTAGCGTTTGAATTTTCAGTTCATATAAATAAAGGTTCTAGATCTCTCGGCAGCAATATTGCTGGGAACCTCATAGTGTGGAAGCAGGGTCAGTGTCTCGAGAGATGGGAGACAGGGCAAAAACAGGGCAAAATAACCTACTCTAAGCCCCCAACTCCAGGGGGAAGGGCAGTAGTGGGCCTGAGTTCTGGGACACCTGAGAAGAGAGAGCTCTGGGCTCATGTCTGCTCCGGTGATTCAGCCCAGGAGACAGACTGGAGGCAACTGGATCTTATCAGAGCTGATATCAGGGAGTCCCGGGCAGCGGCTGCTGCCACCTCACTCTGCTGATTAAGGGGGTCCACAACTCAACATAGACATTGCACCAAGCCTTGAGGCTGGGGAGAAGGGAGAGATCCAGATGGGTCAGCAAAGGGACTGGAGAGACAGCACAGCGGGAAAGGCGCTTGCCTTGCAGGCAGCAAGCCCAGGTTCGGTCCTTGGCATCCCATAGGGTTCCCCCACCCCAAGACGACCAGGAGTAACTCCTGAGCACAGAGCCAGCAGGGGTGAGCCCTGAGTAGCACTGAGTGTGGCCCCAACATGCAAGTTAAATAAAAACGATGGTTCAGCAGAGAATGCAGCTATTCATTCATACATTCATTCTCTCTCTTCTGGAATATTCCCTCAGCCAAAGCAAAAGAGGGGTGTGGGCAGAGGCAAGGGTCAGAAGAAATAGCCAGGACCCCAGACCAAGACCCTAGAAGATCTCACGGTGTTGAACAGCCCAGTATCGAGCAGAGTGTGGTGACAAGTGGAGAAACTCGGCTGCCCCATCTCTGACCGTGAGGACAGACATGCAGAGAACCTCCAGCTTCATTAGTGTGTGTGTGTGTGTGTATGTGTGTGTGTGTGTGTGTGTGTGTGTGTGTGTGTGAGTGTATGTGTAGGGAGATGGGTTCTAGAATGTGCAGGACGTTAGCTTTAATCTCAGGCACCACTCAACACCTCAGTCCCAGCACCCTCAGGAGGGCTTCCCACTCCCTCTCAAAATCCCCCCAAAAATGTTCATCGCAGAATTACCCATTTCCTTTCTGCAGATTTGCCCAACAGGATCCACATTCAGATACACAAAAAGGGTTTAGCTAAGAACGGAGTAGTGTCATCCATCAGGGCACTATCTGTGCGAACATCACCCCAGTTTAAAAGGAAGCAACATCGTGTAGTTAGAGCCTGTAGGCTGTGAAAGGGAATGAGTTGGGGGGAGTCCCGGATGGCAGGTGACCATAGAGGACAACCACCACTTCCACCCCAAGAATAGAATGGCATCGAAAATGAAAACACAGTTGCTCTTTCCTGAAGAGCCTTCCAACTGGCACAGAGCTGCAAAATATGTATGAAAGTCCCCTACGAAGGAGCCGGGGAGATAGCACAGTGGGCAGAGCGTTGGCCTTGCATATGGCTGACCCAGGTTTAATCTCTGGCATTTTATAAGGTTCCTCCCCTTCTGAGCCCCACTTAGGAAGTGATCCCTGAGCACAGAGCTAAGAGTGAACCCAGAGCAGTGTCGGATGTTGATTCCAAACCAAATAAGTAATAAATAAAATAAAATAAAATAAAATAAAATAAAATAAAATAAAATAAAATAAAAGACCCCAACTAAGTCTTAGTCACAACACGAGGATTCACTCCAGGAAGCATTAAAAAGCAAAGTGTGTTAAAAAGAAAGAAATAAAAATTAACAAATATATATACACTTCTTTGTGTGTTATATACATGTATCATTATATATACATGTATACGTGTGTGTGTGTATTTCAAGGAGGGGGTGTTTTGACCATACCCAGCTATCTTAGGGATCACTCCTGGCAGACTCAGGTACCACATGGGATGCCAGGGATCGAAGCTGGATTGGCTGTGTGCAAGGCAAGCTCCCCCCCTCGCCATCGCTCCAGTCCCTTTGGCAATTTTTGAAAGCTAGATTCCCATAGTGTTAAAAAAATAATAAAAAGAAAACAGGGCACAGAGCAACAGCGGGGAGTTCCTTACATGCAGCTGGCTGAGTACAATCCCCGACATCCCATATGGTCCCCTGAGCCTACCAGGAGTAATTTCTGAGCACAGAGCCAGGAGGTAACCCCTGAGAACTGGTGGGTGTGGTAGGTTTTTTTGTTTTGTTTTGTTTAGTTTTGTTTTGTTTTGGGGTCACACCCAGCAGCACTCAGGGGTTCCTCCTGGCTCTACGCTCAGAAATCGCTCCTGGCAAGCTCGGGGGACCATATGGGATGCCAGGATTCGAACCATTGTCCTTCTGCATGCAAGGCAAATGTGCTACCTCCATGCTATCTCTCCAGCCCCCCCCCAAAAAAAAATTTTTTTAACTAAAAAAGGAAAACAAACCTATTACCAAATTTTGCACATTTCAGCTATCATCATCATTCAAATAATTCGCAGAAATTACTTGGCACCAGCCCCAGGGCTTGCTGGAAAGGAACAAACTCTGGCTCTCGGGGACAATGCCTGCCGTGATTAAGACTCTCAGGAATGATTTTGTTTGCTTTGCTCCTATAAGTAATTCACATATTTATACTATTAGTCAAAACGTAGCAGCCTTAGTCTTTCATCAAAATAAAAAAGTAATTGTTTCTGAGTGTAACATGAGACCACCCTAAAGGAAGTTAATCACGAACTAGCAGTATTCTCCTCACCCCTGACCTCACTGGTGACCGACCCATCTGCCACCACCTCAAGCCACTGAGCCCTAGGTCTCCTGAGGACTAGCTACTTGAAGTGGAAAGTGGGGCAGAAGGACTTATTTTGGGGGGGAGGGTGTTTGGGGCCACAACTGGCAGTGATCAGGAGTTACTCCTGGCTCTGTGCTCAGAAATCACTCCTGGCAGGTTCAGAGAACCCTATGGGATGCTAGAGATCATACCCAGTTCGGCCACATGCAAGGCAAAAGCCCTCTCTGCTGTGCTATCCTCTGGCCCAGAAGGACTCTCTTTGACCCTGTGTCCAGGCACCTCTAAGCTTCTCTCAGTGGGGAGACCTGAGCTGATATCCTCTTCCTTCTCACTGTCCCCCCAGAAACCCTTGAATGAGCAGCTAGTGGCTGGTTGACCGCTGACACCTACCTGATACCAAAGCAAATTTTCAGGGAAAGGCAGCCAGAGGGAATGGGAAACCTTTGAAGTGCAAGTTGAACTTGAATTTGACGTCACTGTCCCGCTGACTCATAATGGTCAATGCAAGGAATGGAAGTAAAAAGTGATGGGCCAGAGAGATAGCACAGCAGTAGGGCGTTTGCCTTACACACAGCCAATCTGGGACAGACCTGGGTTTAATTCCTGGCATCTCATATGGTCCCCAAAACTTACCAGGAGTTATTTCTGAGCACAGACCCAGGAATAACCCTGAGCGCCGCCTGGTGTGGTGTGCCCCACACCTCCCCCCCAAAAAAAAAAACCGGAAGTAAAAAGTGATTCAGATTTAGGGCTCCAGAGCTCGGACCAGGCTCAACTCAAGGCCTTGCATGGCGGCTGACCCTGGTTGTATCCCTGGTACTATATGTTCTCTTGAGTATCATCGGGTGTGGTTCTGGAAGGACCCAAGCACTGCCAGGGTGGCCCCAAATAATCCCTAATACTGAGAGGCCCAAGCAACGTCAAGTTCTTAGTTAGGCCTATGCATTGAACCTCTGGCCAGGTTGGCTGAGAATTTAAAAAAAATGTTTGTTTTTTTTTTGGTTTTTTAGGCCACACCTGTTTTGACACTCACGTGTTACTGCTGGCTATGCGCTCAGAAATCGCCCCTGGCTTGGGGGAACCTGGCTATGGGACACCTGGAGATTGAACCGTGGTCCGTTCTAGGCAAGTGCTTACAAGACAGACACCCTACCACTAGTGCCACCTATCCAGCCCCGAGAATAAAAGAGGGACCTGGCTTGGTATATCTCTCAACGAAATTCAAGAAAACAAATCAGGCTGCTGGAAAACAAGTAAAGGAAAATAAAATAACCCGGGTTGTAGTCCTGACACCTCATATCTTTCCAGCCCAGAACTGCCAGAGGTAAGTCCCAAGCACTACTGGGTGTGACCCAAAGTAAAAATAATGAGTTCATTATTAATCCCTGGGACAAAGTGATAGCACAGCAGGGAGGGCGCTTGCCTTGCACATAGACAATCGGGGTTTGATTCCCGGCATCACTTATGGCTCTCTCAGCATCGCCAGGAGTGATTCCTGAGTTGAGAGCCAGCAGGGCTGAGCAGAGTCCAATGTGGCTAACCCACCATCCCCCATAATATTATTTATCTCACCTAAGTTTTTCCTCCTGCACTTGGGGCAGTGGTTACCTAAAAGGCACCAGGCCATTAGCAGGAACTCTAAGGCCAGGCCTGCCATAAATGTTAGTGGATGTGAACAGAGGCTGCTACAGGAAGCACAAAATTGGGGGAGCTTGGGGAGTGCTGTAAGGGGCAGGGCAGTGGTCAGCCAGCCCAGCCCGATTGGAAGCTGGTCCACGAGGGCACAGGCCCATCCCTTAAGGCTCCTGACAGAACTTGGGGTCCAAAGATGCTGCACTGTCAGGTTCTGCCTGGCCCTCACTCTGGTTTCCCCAGTTCTCCCCACCTTACCCCAGGCCTGCACAGAAACAATTCTTGGGGTGTCCTGGGCATGGGGGGATAAGAGCTGGAAAGAGGGGCAGGAAACCAGTAAGGACTGAAGGGGACCGGGCAGCACCCTGGTAGGATGACCAGGGCCACACATCACCTAGGTGGATGGATGAATGGACCACAAGTGCTGGAATGTATCTCTACCCTTGGGAGTATTCAGGCTCTGTGCCTCAGTTTCCCCATCAGGGTACCCAGAGCCCACCCACTTCTCTAATCCTTGGCAGAACCCCTGGGGAACCTTTAGGTCCCTAATCTGGGAGGGCTGCTCTCTGCCTTGGTGGAAAAGGCCTGAGTTTGAGGTGCCGCTCAGCCAGGACAGTCCTGGTGGAGCACATGACTTCATCTGGCCCGCAGAGCCAACTCCTGAGACACGGTGGGGAGACCTCCCAAAAAAGGGGGCAAGACTCAGAAGCTCATCGACACTCACCCAGGTAAGAAGCAACGAGAGGCTGGCAAGGTTGTGAGGTTCCACTTGACTGCAGTTAGATGAGGGCTATCATGTGACTACCCCCCCTAAGCACCACTGGGTGTGGCCCTAGATTACCTGGTACTGAAGGGATGGGCAGTGGTGCCACATTCTTGGACCCTGTCACGGACCTGCCTGAATATTGCCAGGAGTGGCTTTTAGAACCCCTAATAAGGAGACCCCAACAAACAGATGAATATAAAGAAAACAGTGGCAATAGTTCAATCCAGTGTGTGGCCACAAGTGTGACCTGTGATAGCACATGTGCGCACACAGACACACATGCACACGTGTACATGACATGCACACGCACACACACACACACACACACCTTTGCCCCTGTCCCATTGCATATTGTCTCTCAGCTCACAATTCCCCAAGCTCATAAGCAGGAGCAGAGAGAAACACAGGACAGTAGGTGAGGTGTTTGCGTTGCACATGGCAAACCCTGGTTCTATTCCCAGAACCCTTTATGGTCCCCTAAAGTATTGCCAGGAGTGATCCCTAAGCAGAGCCAGGAGAAAGACCTGAGCACCACTGGTGTGGCCTCCTAAACAAAATAACAATGAAAAAGGCAGCAAGTACTTTTAAGTGATACATCAATTTTTTAATACATCAATACTCTGATGAAATGATAAGCTTGTCAAATCCCTTTTCTCTCCATCATCAGATGGACATGATTCCCAGATGTTTCCAAGTATATCTGACCTACTGCCCCATTTCAAATAGAAAAAAAAAAAATCACTCAGCATATCCTGCCCAATAAAAGCTACTTTCTTTAAGCAAATAAATCTTCGGTGTCCCCAGTAACAGTGGAGACTGGTCCTGATTCCTGGAAGGTTCCAGCATTCACAAAGAGTTGGGACATCCTCCTTGAGGGACTTCTCACCTTCCAACAATGGACCAAAACCACAGATTGATTTTCTTAGTCAACAACTATGACAGGATGAATCAGCCCATGCACTTGAACTACCTGGCCTGAGAGACCTTCTGTTTATCATATCACTTCTCTTTCAGGATTGTCATTTGATCCTGGCAAAGAAGGCCACATTCCAATGAGCCAGATGTGAGCAGAGTGTGCAAAGAAATGGGCCTGAGTTAATAGTTAGACCAAAATTCCTCCCAGCTTCTCAGTCCCAAGTACCTTTCACACTATTTAGCAAAACTTAATCTGCAAAGAAAACACCATCAAATTTAAACAATGCTGGGGCCGGAGAGATAGCATGAAGGTAAAGCATTTGCCTTGCATGCAGGTCAGTGGTTCGAATCTCGGCATCCCATATGGTCCCCCAAGTCTGCCAGGAGCGATTTCTGAGCATAGAGCCAGGAGTAATCCTTGAGCACTGCTGGGTGTGACCCAAAAACAAAAACAAAAAAAATAAAAATAAAAAATGCCGGTGCAGAGAGATAATACAACGGACAAGGCACTTGCTTGGCATGCACCCAACACTGATTCGATCCCCCGATTCAATCCCTGGCACCCAATATGATGTCCCCAAACAATATCAGACAAGCTCTTTGAGCACAGTCAGGAGTAAGCCCCCTCACCAATGAGGGTGGTCCCCATTCCTCCCTGCAAAATTTTTTAAAAAGAAAAACTAAGGCCCGGAGTGATAGTACAGGGGGTAGGCGTTTGCCTTGCTAAATTCAATGTCCGGCATCCCGTATGGTCTCCCAAGCCTGCAAGAGTAATTTCTGAGCTCAGAGATAGGAATAACCCCTGAGCACTGCTGAGTGTGACTCCAAAACAAGCAAACAAACAAACAAACATACATACATACAGAGGGGCTAATAATATTGACTTGGACCCTCCTGGTATTAATCTTCACCAACTCACACAGAGACAGACCTAATAATGTTTATATGCAAGTCATATGTTTATCTCCAAAGACTTAAAGACCCAGCAATGTCCAGGGAAACTGGATGAACTCTGAGGATTCATGTAGGACCAAACAGTTTGTCCCCTACAAATGATTCCAAATCCTGACAAGGGTGGATTCTTGGTTCCCTCTTGGTTATAAACGCCACCACCACGCTTCACTGGTTTCCTGAAGCAGTACTCCGGAGAGATAAGCCACGCTGCAGGGAGAGCCTTGGCTCTCTCCCGGCTTCCTCCTGGGCATTCCGAATTCTGGCCATTCATGCATTCAGGCTGACCCAGGGCAGGAGACAAGCAGACAGCGGAAGAGAAAAAGCCTCAGCTAGGCAAGGAATCATGGAAACTGCAAGAAGCTAAAACTCTCAGGTTATCAAGGAATCAGTAACTCAGCTCAACGTCAAGGGTGTACTCAGGGTATTGAAAAAAACCACCTCTGAGTGCTTGCCACCCTGACATCTGCTATCTGTGAAGGAACTCCCAAGGGCCATGGCACTGGGCTCGTTGACTCAGATGAAGTTTACCACCACCACCACATGCCAACCAGTGCCCGCTGAGGCAGGAGCGTTCCTCCTTCCAGGAGGGAAACCTAAAACCTTATATACCTTCATGGATAATTTAGCAAGGATCGGTCCATAAATGTATAATGTCCTTTATGACTCCCTCCTAGCTGCTCAAGAACCTTTTGTTTCCCAGAAACAACATTCTTAGAGAGTGAAAGGAACTGAGCATAAAAAGCATGAGACCATCTGGGCTTCCAAAGGAGAAGAGGGGGTGGGGACCAAGTCTAACCCGAGAGATACTAATGCCTACCTCCTACCCCCTAGACCACATTCCAGAAAGGGCAGAAATGATTCTAAAAAAGACTAAAGAAAAGAAAAGGAAGAGAGTTGGCATTCTCGCCCAGGATGGCTCCTTAGAACGCCCCAGCCAGACACACCTCCCAAAGGCAGAACTTGCAAATGGCCCGAGTGGAATCTCCAGGATTCCTGGGGCAGTCAATCTCCAAAGTGTAAAATGGAAGCTGTAGAGGGGAAAAGGAACAGCAGTCCGGACACCTCCATCCCTCTGCCCGCAGGGTCCAGAGGCTCCTCACAGCCACCTCCGGAATGCTATAGCAGGAAGGAAGCGTGCGCGCCGGGAACCGGGAACCGGGCCGGCCCGGGCGCAGCCACGGCCACCCGCGTCCGTTCCTCCCGCTTTGCGATTCTGCAACAGCACGTTCCACTTTTCCCGGGCTAGCTGCAGCGTGTGTCCGTCCAAACGGGGTGTCTGTTAGTGGGGGGCAAGCCCAGCACAACCCCGATCACCGTCCAGACAGACAGGCAGGCAGGCAGGCAGACAGACACCCGGCTGGGAAGCAAGGGTGCCAGGAGGGAGACTCCCCATTGGCCCCCCGTCGGGGCGCCCCGCAGACCAGGGCGGATGCCTCCTGGAGCTCATGCCACAGGTGGGCCCCGCTGCGGCTGGCGCCCCCCCCACCTGGCACGTAGGCCTTCTGGGTGGAGTGGGGGTGCCCTTCCCGCGCGCTCCCAGCCTCCCAGCTCCACTGGGCCTCTCGGAGGCGAGATCCAGCTGCCCCTCCGGGTCCGTTAGCCGGCCCACGGGTGTCAGCCCCTGAGCGGCTGTCCCACCCTTCCGGGGAGGTGAGACTTGGGGGTGGGGTGGGTGGGGTGGCGAGCAAGGGGCGGCTCCGGAGGCCGTGCGCTCCTCCAGAGGCCGTGCGCTCCAGGGCGCCCCAAACCCGCCGACGGCTGCTCCTCCCGGGGCTGGGCCGCACGTACCATCCCCGCGCCCGCCCGCGTTCCGGGCAACCCCTCCCCGGGTGCACCGATCGCGACCCACCCACCTGTCCCGGGGGTCGATCCAGCTGGTCCTGCGGGTGTTGTGGTCGATGTAGAAGACTTTGCCGTCGTAGTCCCTGGCCTCCTCCCAGCCCCGGGGTAGCGGCAGCTGCCCGCTGCCGGCCCTTCTAGGCATGATCGGCGGCGGCCTCGCCGGCGAGCGGCGCCTCCATAGGGCCTGGGCGGGCAGGCACGGCGTGTGGTGCCGCGCGGGGCGTGCAGGGCTTGCGGGGGACACGCGGGGGGCGCGCGGACTCAGCAAAGCCTGGTCTCGGCCCCGCCGGGGATCAGTCCACCATGTCTGCGTCGGAGCAAGCCGAGCCTCCTCCTCCTCCTCCTCCTGCTCCTCCTGCTCTGTGCCTCCGCCTCTTCCTCCTCCTCCTCCTCCTCTTCCCCGTCCCCCGGTGGCCGCCGAGGGTCGCGGCGCCCAGGCCGTCTGGGCTGGGATCCGGGAAGCTCCGCCGAGAGGCCGCGGCGGCGGCTGTAAGCGACAAGACGGGCCGCCTCATTTGCATTAAATTAACACGCGCCCCGCCCCGCGCCGGCCTCATCTGCATCTCATTAGCATGAGGCGCTGCCTGGGAAGAGCGCGCGCGCCGCGCTGGGCCGCGCGGTATTAGCATGCGCTCCGCCTTCCGCGCCGCCCTCATTTGCATGTCATTGGCATGCGCTCCGCTCCCCCCCCGTGCCCCCTCCCCGCGCCGACCTCATTTGCATGCACATTCCTCGCCGCCACATTCCAGGCCTTTAACCCTGCCGCTCCCGGGAGCCGCTGCGTGCGCCTTCCTGGCGCGCCCTGGAGTGGAGGAGGCCCTCCCGGGGAGGCTTGGGGAGGCCCGGCCCGGGCTGGGGAGGGGAAGGGAGCCCCAAGATCAGGTGGGAGGGAAGCAGGCGCGCTTCCTAGCTGGGCTGCCTAAACTGGGGGACCCCCCACTCCCCACTCCCAGCCTGGCTCTCCCCCGCGAAGGCCAGGGGACTCGGGGAGAGCTGGCCCGAGTGGCGAGCAGTGTGCGCCGCCTTCCTTCGGTCTCCACCTCCTTTCCGTCTTCCAGGGAAACCACCAGACTTTGGAGAGGAAAGAGCACCCGGGTGGGGGAGGCTCCGAGCGCTCGGAAGGAAAAGTCCTAGCCAGACGCCTGGGCACAAAGGCTCCTTCCGATCCCTTGGGGCGCGTGCGGGAGGGGAGGAGGGCAAAGTGCTTTGGGGGGGGGGTCTCTGCAGGGTGCCTGGACCCCAGTGATTTCAGCCTCCGTCTCACCCCTACCCACGATCCCCAACACCCTGCCCCGTGTCGGTGGCCCCACGCCAGAGGAAGGAACGATCCAGCCCTGGGAAGCGACTGACTCCTCCAGGCGCGATCCCCTCGGTCGGGCACCCCCGGGGTGGGAATCCCGGGAACGGGGCCACGTCCCAACATCCAGTTCCTTGTCGCCGCGGCCCCACCACCCTCGGGTGGCCCGGGACGGGATGGGATGGGCGCGCGCGCTGCAGGCCGGACACGGAGCCCGCCACAGCCAACCGGGTCGTTCTCTCGCTTTAGCTGCAGCTTTTCTTTATTCTGGGTCACCAGGGTTTGAATCGATCGGGCCTGGCTTGGGCCCTGACGTCGGGGTCTCCTCCCACCTGGAGCCCAGCAGGACGTGCTGCTGCTCCTCCTCCCCAGGCCTCCCCAAACCCCATCGCCCAGCCAGTATCCTAGGAAAGTCAATCACCCCGGGCCAGGCCGCAGGGCTAGCTGTGTAGATAGTTGCCCACCCAGGGCCTGGTGCGAGCTGGAAGATCTGGGGTCCAGACACTGTGCCCCGAAATTAGTTCTGTGCATGAGGTTTGGGGGCGGTGGGGGAACCCCAGGAGGTCTGGGAAAGGGTCTGAGGTCACTCCACAAGGGAAAAGGATGAATGGTCCAGATTGAGGGGAAGTAGTGAGTTGTATGTTGGAGGTTGAGAGAGTCCACGTGGGTGAGCCCGGTTCTAACTCAAGGTTTCCTTCCACCCACATTTTCTTCCTACTGGAACTCATCTTTGTTGGTTGACTGGGTTTTTTGGACAACTCAGGGCTTACTTCTTTCTGGCTCTGTACTCAGGAATCACTTCTGGAAGTTCTCCCGGGAGCCTACAGGATGCCGAGGATTGAACCCGTGTCCTCTTCATGCAAGGAAAACGCCCTGCCCCTCGTGCTATGCCCTAGGGCCTAAAGTGAATTTATTTAACTTTTTCCCCACTGAAGGGAGAAACACTCCCCTTCTTCCTGGCCTCACCCCCGCCCATTCCATTGCTCTGATGGCTTCTCTTTTCTCCGGAGCTGCATAGTTCTCTATGAAAAAATGGCAAAAGAAGCACGCCCCGGAATTAACCTCCACATCCCCCACTCTGTTTCTCTTCCACTCTCTCTTCCACCCAGGAGACTGGGTTCCTGACAAGGCCACTGTTGATGATGTCACAGCGTTTTCCATCCTCTACAGGCCTCGCACAAAGTTTTTATTTTTATTTTTATTTCATTGCAGGAATCGAAGCCAGGGCTTCCCACATGATGGCACTTCCCTTTGAACCCCTCTCCATGGACTCACCACTTTGTCAGTATCCTCATTATGGGCTCACATAACACCATCCAGCAAACCAACGCAACCATTCCTGTTTAAAGTTTGGGCTAGAACTATTCACAATAGCTAGGATCTTGAAACAACCCAAGTGCCTGAGAATAGATGAGGGGATAAAGAAACTGTGGTACATCTACACTATGGAATATTACTCAGCTGTTAGGAAAAATGAAGTCATGAAATTTGCTTGTATTTAGATGGACATAGAGAGTATTATGCTGAGTGAAATGTGTCATGAGGGAAAGGGATAGATATAAAATAATCATGTTCATTTGTGGGATATTATAATAAAAGACAGTATGGTAATAATATCCAAAGACAATAGAAATGAGGGTTATGAGGACAGTCCATGATAGGAAACTTGCCACAAAGATCAGGGAGTGCAGTGAGGGTAGAGATGGGACCACTATGACAATGAGAGTTGGAAATTATCACTCTGGACAAGAACTGGGTGCAGAAAGGAGGTAAAGTGATATATATGATACCCTTTCAGTAACAGTATTATACATCAAAGTGCCAAAGGAAAAAAAGAAAAAAGAGAGAAGAAAAGTGCCATAGAGGTAAATTGGGGAAAGGAGGAGGGAAATTGGTGGATTATTGGTGCTGGAAAATGAACACTGGTGAAAAAATGGATGTTGAAACTCAACTATCAACAACTTTTTGTTTTGTTTTGTTTTTGAATCACACCCAGCAGTGTTCAGGGGTTACTCGGGTATCACTCCTGGCACTGCTCAGTAAACTATATGGAGTGCTGGGGATTGAACTGGGGTCAACTCACGTGCAAGGCAAGTGCCCTTAATAGCTGTACTATTACCCAGGCAACAACTTTTTAATTCTGTATCTCACTGTGACTCAAAATTTGTTTTTCTTTGGGCCCGGGGAGATAGCACAGCGGTGTTTGCCTTGCAAGCAGCCGATCCAGGACCAAAGGTGGTTGGTTCGAATCCCGGTGTCCCATTTGGTCCCCGTGCCTGCCAGGAGCTATTTCTGAGCAGACAGCCAGGATTAGTAACCCCTGAGCACCGCCGGGTGTGGTCCAAAAAAACACAACAAAAAAAAAATTGTTTTTTCTTTTTGGGGGGGCTGAAGGCTACACCTGGTGGGGCTGAGGGGTTACTTCTGACTCTACACTCCGAAATCTTTCCTGGCAGGCTCAAAGGGCCATATGGGATGCCTGGCAAACGCCCTACCTGATGTGCCTGTACTCTGGTCCCTCAAAAAAAAAAAAAAAAAAAGAAAGAAAAGAAAAAGAAAAACTTTTTCTTTTTTTGGTTTTGCTCTGTGCTCAGAAGTCACTCCTGGCAGGCTTGGGGGACCATATGGGTTGCCAGGATTCGAACTGGGGTCCGTCCTGTATTGGCCGTGTTCAAGGCAAACGCCTTATCTCTATGCTATTGCTCCAGCACCCCCCCAAAAAAAAAACTTTTGTAATTAAAAATTTAAAACAAATAAGGCTGTAGCAATTGTACAGGGAGTTCAATCCCCATCATCTTACAGGATCCCCCCAAGCCCCACCAGGAGTGATTCCTGAGCTGAGAACCAGGAGTAAGTCCTCAGCACCTCTGGGTAACCCCCGAGTAAAAAGAAATTAAAAGTGAAGTTAAACCTCCCTGAAATGGACACGGGTGATCGGTGTATGCCTTGAATTGCTTTGTAAATCAGTGTCTCAACAAAATAATCACCTAAGTAAATCAAGTTAACCCTCCCTTTCCAAAGAGACCTGCCCCCAAAAGCAACTTGAAGACAAATAGGGGACAAAAGTGTGGCCATTCTCCATAAAAGACAAAGCAACACCCTTTGACGTTGCCTTCACTGGAACTCATCTAAGACACAAACCCATATGGTATCATTTCAAATTCGATAAGCTTCTCAGTGAACTGTTTTCACCCACCTTCTCCTCTGACTGAGGTGGAATTTGAAATTGCACCCAGCAGGTAAATGGCATTTATTGTTCCATAAATCACCAGGCTTCAAACAGGGGGGAAAGAGATGAGGAAAACTCTAAAACAATTAAGAGACAAACTGGCTCGTCTTCTGTCCTGACCTGCACGGGAAACCTGGGGTCACACCAGAGCAGTTAAGATGACAAGGCAAAGTTGGGATTCCTGAGACATTTGGTTTCTGGTCCTCTTGAGTCTGAAGTTTGCTGTTTCCAGCCCACAATTTTCATAGTTCTTTTCCTTCGGGGGTGGGGGGTTTTCCCAATGGATAGAACAATGACCCCAAGTCTCCCTCTAATAGTTGGAAAAATGAACACTCATTGTTTTTGTTTTGTTTTATTTTGGGGCTACACCTGGCAATGCTAAGGGGTTATTTCCTGGCTCTGCACTCAGGAATCACTCCTGGTGGAACTCGGGGGACCCTCTGGGATGCTGGAGATCGAACCCAGGTCAGCTATGTGCAAATGCCCATCCCACATTCGTTGCTTTTTTATTGGTCCCTGAGACAAACATTAAAAAGACCACTATTTTATTTTATTTTTATTTTATTTTATTTTATTTTATTTATTTTATTTTATTTTATTATTTTATTTTATATTTTATTTTTTTTATTTTATTTTATTTTATTTTGTTTTGTTTTGTTTGTTTGGGGACCACATTCCATGATTCTCAGGGCTTACTTTTAGCTCTGTGCTGAGGAATCTTGCCTAATGGTGCTGCCGGGACCAGATGGGACACTAGGAATTGAAACCAGGTCGGCCATGAAAAAATAAGTGAACTATTGCTCTGGCCCCAGAACTGATTGGAACTGAAGGCTGAAGGAAAGATATTTCCATCTTCTGCTTCAAAGGCAATTTACCCCCAATCTTTTGAGCCCTGCTAGAAATGATTACTGAGCACAGAGACAGGAGGAATCCTTGAGCACGGAGCAAGGAGAAATCCCTGAACACTGTTGTATGTGGCCCAAAACCAAAACAAATAAATAATGCATATATTATAGTTTGGACCACGTGGTTTACACAATTGGGTTAAATTGGGTTACAATACTATGAACATTTAGGATTCCCATGTATGGTTATGGGACCTCACCACCAATAAACTGCCCACACCCTCCACTACAGGACTTATATCACTTCAAGTCCCCCGAGACATCTCCACCCCAACTGCCTCTATCTCTCTCATTTCAGTTCTGTAATTCAGGCCCACATGACTACTGTCATGCTAACATTTTTCCCTTGCTTTGTTTCTCTACACACACCCAGTGAGCAAACTCATCTCATATTGTCCTTTTCCCTCTGACTCACTTTGCTTCCCATGGTACCCCCTTGCACCAGCAATGTGACAACAAACTGCAAGAGTCCATTTTTACTGCTGCGTAGTATTCCACTGTGTATCTGTCTTGGTTTGTTCATCTGTTGTGGGACACTCAGTTTGCTCTGCACAATCTGTGCTTGATTCTTGGACTCAGGCCTGCCCTGAATAAAGGTGAATGTGTATCTTTTTCTTTTTTATTCCCCCCTACTTTTTTTTTTAAACTTTATTGATTGGTTGTTGGGCCACACTCAGTGGCGCTCAGGGGTTGTTCCTGGCTCTGCACTCAGAAATCGCCCCTGACAGGCTGAGGGATCCTATGGGATGCCAGGAATCAAACCAGGCCCTTTCCGGGTTAGCTGCATACAAGGCAAATGCCCTACTGCTGTGCCAACTCTCTGGCTCTGTATCTTTTTCTACTTAACATATTTTCCAGCGTATAAGATGACTGGGCATCAAAGGGAAAACCCTCTACTTTTCCTATTAAAATATAGGGTTTGGGTTATATTTGCCATATAAGACTATCACTCTTTTAATGCACCCCAAATGGAAATTTAAAAAATGTAAGAGTAGAACCCCCAAAGGTTAACAGCAGGGGTCTCAAACTCGCAGCCCGTGGGCAGTTTGCAGCCCTCTGTACAACATTTTGTGGCCGGCGGCCAAATGTTTTGATGCATACTCAGTTGCTCTTGACAAGGGCACAGATGTAACAGACACTTACTGAATAATCGCAATAAAATCGCATTAGTAAGAAAAAAATCGCATTAAACATTCGCATACCCTGAGTAGTTCCATTCAGGGTATGCAAATGTTTATGCGATTTTTTGCAATTTTTTTCTTACTAATGCGATTTTTTATTGCGAATATTTGGTAAGCGAATAATCGCGAATACTTTGCACCTAGCACAGACATCATTTCTGCTGCTCCTGCCTGCTATCCCTTGCATTATCGGAGGCCTAAGGGAAAGAAGGGAGAGAAGTTTATCACAGAAGTAGATTTTGTCATACCTTCATCATGACTTCATCAAAGCCTGCAGTGAAGAGAAAGATTGATGACAAGCACAGACAATTTCAAGAAAAGTGGGAGACGCAGTATTTTTTTGTTGAGCATAGGGGCATCCCCACATGTCTTATTTGCTCAGAGAAAGTTGCAGTGCACAAGGAATACAACTTGAAACGCCATTATTCAACTAAACATGCTGAGGAATGTGCAAAATATCAAGGAAGTGAGAGAGCCAAGCGGGTTGCCAGTCTTAAAGCATGTCAAATGAGGCAACAAGATTTCTTCAAGAAAGCAACCAAAGAGAATGTTGCATCAGTCGAAGCTAGTTACATGGTTAGTGAGATGATTGCTAAAGCAGGGAAACCATTTACAGAAGGTGAGTTTGTTAAAAAATACATGTTACAGGCTGCAAGTATTATCTGTCCGGAAAAAGAAAGGTCAGTTTAGCAAAATCAGCCTTACTGCCAACACTGTGGCAGAGCACATTTCTGACATGTCAAGTAACATTTATCATCAACTGTGTGAGAAAGCCAAATGTTTTGATGCATACTCAGTTGCTCTTGACAAGGGCACAGATATAACAGACACTACACAGCTCACAATTTATGTCCGTGGTGTTGATTGCAATTTTGAATTGACAGAGGAGCTGCTCACAATAATTCCAATGCATGGCCAGACCACCGCTAATGAGATATTTTGGCATCTGTGTGATGCCATTGAGAATGCAGGTTTGCCATAGAAGAGGTTTGTTGGAATAATAACCAATGGAGCATCATCGATGACAGGGAGGAAAAATGGACTGGTGGCACTTGTTCAAAAAAAACTTAAAGAAGAGGGTGTAGAGAAGGCCATTGCTCTTCACTGCATTATCCATCAGCAGGCCCTTTGTAGTAAATGCCTGCCATGTGACAATGTGATGTCTGTTGTTGTGAAATGCATCAACCAAGTCAGATCCAGGGGCTTAAAGCATAGGAGGTTCCATGCTTTTTTAGAAGAAATGGAGTCATAATGTGGAGATGTGCTCTATTTCACCAAGGTACGTTGACTCAGCTGGGGAAATGTCCTGAAAAGATTTTTTGAGTTGAGAGAAGTGAAAGCCTTCATGGAGAAGGATGGGAATGCTGTTTCTGAGTTCAGTGATCACAAATGGCTCTTGGACTTAGCTTTCCTTGTTGACATCACACATAAGCTGAATGTACTAAACAAGATGTTACAAGGCCGGGGCAACTTATTAGTGCTGCCTATGACAACCTGAGAGCATTCTCCACAAAACTTGTGTTATAGAAATCCCAGCGCTCTCAAACAAACCTTTGCTATTTCTCAGCATGCAAGGAACTTGTGGATGCAGGCATACCATTCAGTGGTGAGAAATATGTTGATGCTATTTTTAAGCTAGACAAGGAATTTGATCACAGATTTGCAGACTTCAAAAAGCACAAAGCCACTTTCCAAAATTTCCTTTGATGTGCAAGATGCCCCTCCTGTGCTTCAAATGGAGCTCATTGACCTGCAATACAACTCTGATCTCAAAGCCAAGTTCAGGGAGATTAGTGGAAAAGCAGACATGCATGGGCAATTTTTGAGAAAATTGCCCCCCAGCTTCCCTGAGCTTTCCCGAATGTTCAAGCGCACCATGTGCCTTTTGGGAGCACATATTTGTGTGAAAAGTTATTCTCCACATTGAACTTCAATAAGTCAAAGTACAGGTCTAGACTTAATGATGATCATCTTCAAGCCATACTGAGGGTCTCAACTGCTTCCTCTCTAAAGCCAAATGTGGTTCAGATTTGTGAGAAGAAGTGCTGTCAAGTCTCTGGCAGCAAGGAATAGGCAAAAGATGACATGTTCAGAAGAACTGTTCATGATCTTCACTCAATGTTCTATTCATGTTCAGAAGAAATAATTAAAACTGTTAATAATGATGTTTGAGGACTTTTTTTTGTGAAATCCCTTATGCGGCCCTGCCTCACCCCAACTTTGCCTCCTGCGGCCCTCAGGTAAATTGAGTCTGAGACCCCTGATTAACAGTATATGTTTAATAAAGCAAAACTTTGGAGTGCCAACAATCATTTTACGTTTGTCATTTGTAGTGAGTGACTGTGATTTTTAATTGTGATCTACATTGAGAGCAGGGAGAGGGGGCTCCTCCAAGAGTAGCTGGATGGGGTGCAGTAATTAATAGGACAGCTAAAGGTAGACTGAATGCCTCCTCTGTGTCCCATACAAGCTGAAGAGAGGACTGAGCACTGGAAAGCTGCATACCAGCGATGACACCCAGTGGCTGGATGGGATGCAGCGCTGGGTAACTCAGCTCCTCTGTGTGCCCTGAAAAATGAATAAGGACTGAGTGATGACGCCTGGCAGCTGGATGGGATGCGGCGGTAAGAAGGGGGCAGATCACTCGTCCCTGAAGCTGGAGTAAGTTTCAGTATGCTATATACAGGCCTATAAGACAATCCCCGACTTTTAACAAGTAGTTCATGGGTTAAAAAGTTGTCTTATATGCTGGAAAATACAATAATGTTTTTATGTTTGAGGGGGTAGATGTCCAGAAGTGACCATTTATTGATGGATTTTTCATTTGTTTGTATTGAGCAATGATCCTATTGTTTTGTAAAGAGGCTGAGCAGATATTCCTCATCTTCTGGATTCTTCCATTCTTACTATCCCTTGGGACTGAGTCTCCAGTGAACAAAGCTTGGAGGGGTCAGATAGCTCAGTAGTGAAAGCACCTGCCTTGTGAGCAGGTGACCCTGGGTTTGACTCCCAGTGCTGCCCAGGGTTACTCCCAATGATTGTATGGGCAAGCCTAGCCCCTGGAGGAGGTCAGATGTGACCCCCAAGAGCACTGCTTGCTGCTGGGCATGCAAATAGCACCAGAGACATATGTGGAACTCCTGCCCCCATCATCCCAACACCAAGCTCAAAGAAAAGACAGGGTGAGGAGAGACAGTATAGTGGGGAGGGTATTTGTCTTACAGGCACCTGACTGAATTTTATCCCCAACACCCCATATTGATATCCTGAGTCCTCCTAGGAGTGAGTCCTAAGCACAGAGCCAGGAGTGATCCCTGAGCACTGCTGGGAGGAGTCTCAAAAATAAACAGCTCCGGGCCGGAGAGATAGCATGGAGGTAAGGCGTTTGCCTCTCATGCAGGAGGTCATCGGTTCGAATCCCGGCGTCCCATATATGGTCCTCCCGTGCCTGCCAGGAGCAATTTCTGAGCCTGGAGCCAGGAATAACCCCTGAGCACTGCCGGGTGTGACCCAAAAACCACAAAAAAAAAAAAAAAAAAAAAAAAATAAACAGCTCCTTCAGTCAATGCTCAAATCCTACATGACAGGAAATTAGTGAGAGTCACATAGGAGTCAGTGGCGAAAATTATTCCAAAAGATACACCTGCAAGCCTTTGGGCCAGGAATGTGGTAAAAAAAAAAAAAAAAAGTGTCTTCAGTGTGTGAGGCTCTGGGACCATATTTGGTACTGACAAAACAGAGCAAAAAGTCTACATGCTCTCATTTCATTCATTTGGTTGTTTTTGTTTTGGATGGGGTGGGGGAGACACACCCAGAAGTGTACAGAGCTTACTCCTAGCTCTGCACTCAGGGATCACTGGATCATACGGGGTGTTGGGGATAGAACCCAGGCAGGTCACATGCAAAGCAAACACCCTCCCTGCCGTAGTATGCCTCTGGCCTCATCTATAAACTTTTACTTTTCTTTCTTTCTTTTTTTTTTTTTTTTTTTAGCGGGGAGCACATCCCACAAAGCTCAGGGGTTACACCCGACTCTGTGCTCAGGAATTACTCCTGGCAGAGCTCAGGGGAGTCCTATAAACTACTGAGGATTTGAACCAGGATTGGAGACTTGACAGTTGCATGCAAAATCAGAGTCTTCCCTCCTGTCCCATCTCTAGCTCTCTTAATCCCATGTTTAGAGAAGCGATTTTTCAAAGACCAAAATGTTGGGACAAAAGAAAATGCAGGTGAAATGATTAAAGAGAAAACTTAACAGACAGATGAAGCTACACTTTATACACAGGAGACCTGGACTTCACTCCAAGCATCATTTACACCTTATCTTTTACTTTTTGTTTGTTTGTTTGTTTTGTTTTTGGGTCACACCCAGCAGCGCTCAGGGGTTACTCCTGGCTCTAAGCTCAGAAATCGCTCCTGGCAGGCTTGGGAGACCATATGGAATGCCGGGATTCAAACGACGTCCTTCTGCATGCAAGGCAAACACCTTACTTCCATGCTATTTTTCCGGCCCCATCTTTTACTTTTCTTGTTCTTGGGTTTGGGACCAGGACTTCATATGGATGAGAATCTGACCTTCCACAGAGTAACAACCTTGGGCTATTTACTTGGTCTTTTTATTGGGAGAGTCACACCTAGTGGTGTTCAGGAGTGATACCAGGTAGTGCTCAAGAACCATGTATGGTCCCAGGGATAAAACAGTAACTGGCAACATACAAGGCCTAAGCACCAGTCCTAGCTCCCCAACCCATGACACATCCACTGTGACCCCAACAATCCAGACTGGGGATCTCTAGGGCCTGGGGTATGTGTTTTGCATGCAGGCAGCCTGGCTTCGATCCCCAGAACTTCATGGTACCTAAAAACCACCAACAGTGATGCTCAAACACTGAGGTAGGAGTAATCCCTGACACTGCCTGGAATAGGCACCCAACCCAAACCCCCAACCCAAGAATTGGACACACAAATTCACTCTGTAATCCCAGCGCCATGTTTCTCTCTATGCATCTTAAGGCTTCACTAGATCCTATCCAGATATGCATGAATATCACAGCAGCATGTCAGAGAGACTGATGAAATTAATTTTAAGATTTGCATAGTTTGAAGGCATTTAAAACACAAGAGATAAGCATATATGTGCTGGTAAGAAGAGAGGACCAGCTATGCCAAATGAAGAAATCAAGGTGGGGGGCAGAGAGATAGCACAGTGAGGAGGGCATTTGCCTTGCATGTGCTGACCCAGATTTGATCCCTAGCATCCCATAGGGTCCCCTGAGCCTTCCAAGACAATTTCTGAGTGCAGAACCAGGAGCCTGAGGTGAGGGTCCCCCCCCAAAAAATTTTTTTTTTAAATTCAAGATGCAAAAATATTGGCTTGCAGGATCGGAGAGACAAGACTGGAAGTAAGGTGTTTGCCTTGCATGTTAGTGGTTTGTTTGGTCCCTATAGGGTCATATAGTTTTGAACTCTATAAGGTCCCTCAAGCACTACCAGGGACAAAGAGGACCACCAGGTATGGCAGCCACACTCCAATACACCCCCCCCCCAAGCTTGCTGACTTCACTAACGGTAGAGGCGACATAAAAGGCAGGAAATATTGGTGATAGGATAGCAGGGAGGGCATTTGCCTTCACACAGCCAAGCAGGGTTCAATCCCCAGAACCACATATGGTCCCCCTGAACCCGCCAGGAGTGATCCCTGAGTCCAAGAGTGAGCTCTGAGCACCAATGAATGTGGCCCCCCAAAATAAAAAGTAAATAAACAAAATAACATGCAAGAAAATCCATAGTTCCTGTGTGTTTCCTTAGGTGGAGGCTGAGAGAGCACAGTGGGGAGAGCTTTTGCCTTATATGCAGTCAACCCATGTTTGATTCCCAGCATTTCATATGGTTCCCAGAGCACTGCCAGGAGTAAGCCCTGAGCACCACCTGGTATAGCCCTCAAACCAAAAAAAAAATTAATAAGACAAAACAACTTGAGGCTGGTGTTTGCCTTGCACACAACCAACCTGAGTTTGATCCCCAGCATCCCATAGGATCCCCCAAGCCTGCCAGGAGTAATTTCTGAGCACAGAGCCAGAAGTAATCCCTGCATGCTGATGAGTGTGGCCCAAAATTAAAATAAAAAACAACTCAGGAAAGGAAGCAAGATTTCTGCTAGCACTTGGAGAATACCAGGGGGACCCCATTCAAGAAATAAACACAAGGAAAAGGCAAAGAAATGGGGGAACACAGGCCACTGTTGGGGCAGACAGAGCCATGCTCAACTGAGACAAGTAGGATATATTGTACTTAGTAGCTTGATAATGTTTCAGAAATCAGGCAAACGTGGGAGGAAAGGGAATGATCTGGCCAAGAATTTGACACTGATTAGATTAAAGGGGACCTGGGAATGCAGCAGAGGGAGGACTCAAAGCCCATCAAGATTTGGGAACTTGGGGCCGGGAAGTGGAGTGGCGTAGAGGTAAGGTGTCTGCCTGCAAGCGCTAGCATAGGACGAACCAGACTGTGGTTTGATCCCCTGGTGTCCCATATGGTCCCCCCAAGCCAGGGGCGATTTCTGAGAACATAGCTAGGAGTAACCCCTGAGCGTCAAACAGGTGTGGCCCAAAAAACCAAAAAAAAAAAAAAAAAAAAAAAAAAAAAGATTTGGGAACTTTCAAAGAAGCACACAAAGAGCTGAAACATATGACAAAGTGCAGGGGCCCTGGGGTCTCAGGGGTCAGAGTTAGCCAGCAAAAGACTTAATGTTGGGGACCAGGCTCCCAGGAAGCACGGGGATACAGGGATGTAGCTGGCTGGTCTCTAGAGAGCTGAATGCCAGGATCACACTTGGAACAGGAACCAGTGAGGCCAGTTCAACAGCACCTGAGTAGCTTACCTACCTTCCCACTTCCAACCCATCACTAGTTCCTTTGGGACTGGCTCAGGTTTCATTTCTTTCTTGGTAACGTTTCCTCTTCCCTTTCAGTGAGGAAAGATGGAGTGGCAGCGTGAAAGGACTTTGGGATGAATGACTGTCATAACTTTACTGTTCCACAGTGAATTCAGTCCCACACGAAACAAGAGAAACTGATTTGGGCCATTCTAATTGTCCCCAATTTCCTTCAGATCAGGGCTTCTATAAGTGCTAACTCTGGTATAAGGCAAAGTCTCCCTTGTTTTTCTCTGAAGCTGAGTAATGGACTTTGCTTCTGGCCTTCTGCCGCCCCATCTGTTAGGTTAAATAACATCTGTCATTGCCGCTAGGCTAGGTGACCCTAATCCACAACTGCTGCTCTATGTGGTCCAGACAGTCTTGAGGAAGAAGGCACCTGCTCTTTAGAATTCCAGCCCCTCCCCACCCCCGTGGCCCCCCCTCCCTGCCAGTAGCACTTCCCTGCAGTTAGATATCACATGACACACCTTAGGCAAAAGCGACCATTCCACCTCAGGAGGGGACAACATCAAACTGATAATATTGGAGCATATTCTCTGTGGTTTGATATGCATAAGAGCAGTGGGTGCTTGCTAAAAAAGATAATGAACATCTAAATATCTGTTTGATTAGTGCAAAGGAACACAGTCCAAATGCTGTCTTTCTGACCTCCCTTCCTTCATTTTTTCTTTTTCTATCTATCCATTTAAATATCTATTATCTATATATCAGCCTGTCTAGCTATATTTGTCTACCAATTTGTCTGTCTGTCTATCTTTCTATATATTCAACAGTCTACTCGTTATCTGTGTCTAGCTACTTTGTTTGTCTACCTATTTGTCTGTCTGTCTGTCTATCTTTCCATCTCCCTATCTATCTTTCTAACTATATACTATCTATTTGTCTGTCTGTTTAGCTATTTCCATGTACCTATTTGCCTATTTATCTATCTTTCTATATACTATCTATCTATTGGTCTGTGTGTCTGTCTGCCTGTCTGTCTATCTATTTATCTTTCTACTATCTCAGAATCTTGTCAAGGGTTCATTTTCATTATTTCCTATATAACAATATAATCTGAAGCTCCATTTTTTTCTGGGGGATTTTTGTGTCACACCCGGCAGTGCTTAGGGGTTACTCCTGGCTCTACACTCAGAAATCACTCCTGGCAGGCACAGGGACTATATGGGATGTCGGGATTCAAACCACCGTCCTTCTGCATGGAAAGCAAACACTTTACCTCCATGCTATCTCTCCGGCTGCAGAAGCTCCATTTTTTAATTTGTATCTTTTGTCTGATCTGGTTTTCTGGGCCACACCCAGGAGTACTTTACTCTGGGCTCTGCATTCAGTGCTTTACTCTTGAAGCAGGGATTGGCGGGTCCTAGGAGATGCTGGGGATCAAATCCAGTGGGCAACATGCCAGGCAAGCCCCTACCTGTTGAACTCTGGGCCCTCCTCCACCTTTTTTATTTTTGTTTTGGGAACCACAGTCAGGGATACTCAGGCTGACTCTTGGCTCTGCACTCAAGGTTCACTCCTGATGTTGCTGGGGGGAACCCTGTGGTATGCTGGGGCTAGAACCCTGATCAGCATGTGCCAGGCTAGCCCTCCCTGCTGTGCTTTCACTTTGTGTCCTTCACCATCTTTTTTGCTTCATCTTTTATTTGCTTTGACTTTTTGGCCTTTTGGTTTTGGGGCCACTCCTGATGGTTTTTAGGGGAATCTCAGGGGCTGCTCCCCATGATGCTTAGGATCAAGTCCAGGCTCCCATGTATAAAGTGCAGCTTCATTTGTCCATTGAGTTTTCTCTCCAATCATTTTACCTGTATTTTCTTCTGTGCCAACGTTTTAATCTCTAAAAATATTGCTTCTCTAAACATGGAATTAGGGGAGCTGGAGAGATGGGACAGGAGGAAAGACACTGACTTGGCATACAACTGTCAAAGCTCCAACCCTGGTTCAAATCCCCAGTTGTATACAGGACTCCCTGAGCACTGCCAGGAGTCACTCCTGAGCACAGTATCAGAAACAGTCCCTGAGCAGTGCCAAGGGTGACTCAAACCTCTCTGTTTCAAATAATAAAATTTTAAAATAGGGGCAAGATAGCACAGTGGGGAGGGCTCTTGTTTTACACAGAGTCAACCAAGGTTTGAACCTCGACATTCCATATGGTTCTCCACACCTTGTCCAGGAGTGATCCCTGAGCACAGTTGAGTGTAGCTCAACAGGGAAAAATGGAATTAGGGTAGGTATTAATTCATGCATATAAAACTTAGTCCCTCTCCCCAAAAGCAAATGCAAGCAAAGCATCTTGGCTAGGGATGCCTACAATGAGAATAAAAGTAGAAAGAAAAATGGGCCAGAGTGATGGTGCAGCGGTAGGGCATTTGCCTTGCATGAGGCTGACCTAGGATGGACCTCAGTTCAATCCTCAGCATCCCATATGGTCTCCCAAGCCAGGAGCAATTTCTGAGCGCATAGCCAGGAGTGACCCCTGAACATTACCGGGTATACCCCCCAAAAAAAAGTATAAAGAAAAATGAGGAGGGGCCAGAGACATAGTGCAATGAGTAGGGCACTTGCCTTACATGCAGCCCACCCAGATTTGATCCCCAATACCTCATGTGGTTTCTCAAGCATGGCTAGGATCCCTGAGCAGAGTCAGGAGTAATCTCTGAATGCTGCTGTGTGTGGCTCCATGCAAAAACCAAAAGACGGGGCCGGAGAGATAGCATGGAGGTAAGGCGTTTGCCTTTCATGCAGAAGGTCATTGGTTCAAATCCCGGCGTCCCATATGGTCCCCCGTGTCTGCCAGGAGCAATTTCTGAGCATGAAGCCAGGAGTAACCCCTGAGCACTGCCGGGTGTGACCCCCCCAAAAAAAAAACAAAACAAAACCAAAAGACAAGCAAGGAAAGAATGATGGGAAAGTGTTACCCTTTGGCAGCAGGAGATACTGGCCCCATATCCTGCCAAGTTCTGGGCCTTCTTTGCTGCTTTATATCTATTGGTTAAATTCTCTGGCTCAGGGGCCGGAGAGATAGCATGGAGGTAAGGCGTTTGCCTTTCATGCAGGAGGTCATCGGTTCGAATCCCGGCTTCCCATATGGTCCCATATGGTCCCCTGTGCCTGCCAGGAGCAATTTCTGAGCCTGGAACCAGAAATAACCCCTGAGCACTGCCGGGTGTGACCCAAAAACCACAAAAAAAAAAAAAAAAAATTCTCTGGCTCAGCTTAATACAACTTTTAGTGCCACACCCAGTGACACTCAGGGGTCACTCCTGTTTATGTGCTCAGAAATTGCTCATGGCTTGGGGGACCATATGGGACACTGGGGGATCGAACCATGGTCCATCCTAGGTTACCATGTGCAAGGCAGACGCCCTGCTGCTTGTGCCACTGCTCAGGCCCCTAATACAATTATTTTTAAATGTTTCATTCCCTAATCCAGTGTTCGGCAACCTTTTTTTTCAACTGAGCCAAATCTCGCCAAAACCACGATTAAAATTTATTTTAAGAATCACACAGGGCGTGCACTGACAGAGGCTAGGAGCAGAGTCCTGACTCCTGGAGCGGCCAACCGGCACACGAAAGAGCCAAATTAAAAGTGTAAAGAGCCACATGTGGCTCGCGAGCCGCAGGTTGCCAACCACTGCCTAACCCAACCTTTCCTTCCCTTCTCACACACAACAATACTATCATTTCATCTTGAGGTATAAAAAACAAGCAATAGTATTAGATTCCTTCAAATCTGGATCTGGAGTTAAATCAGTTTTTCCCCAGTGTGCCCAGGGATCAAGAATTTTGGAAACATGTGTGCTCAGGAATTGCCCCCTTTGTCAGTCCCAGGTCTGAGATGGAAGCCTAGTCAGCCCTGTGCAAGACCAGTGTTTAACCCCTTGTACTAGCTTCTCACCCCTGAGCTGCTTGTGGAAGATTCAGACTTGCAGAGGATCTGGAGAAGGTTCAGAGACCCAAAGAGGACTTGGTTTGCAAAGGCAAGACCCTAAGTTTCATCTCTAATGTTGCTGCTATGTGTCTGGATACCTTCATTTTTGGGTCTCCTAGGTGACCCAACTGGAGTGGGTGAGTCCTGGTGAGCACCACAACCAGCACATAGGTGCCCCACCCATTGCAACAAGAATGAAGGGAAGGGAAGGGGAAAGTCCCCTTTGCAGGCTCAGACCACGAGGTTAGGGGGAATGAAAGAGGGTTTGGCAAGAATATCCATGAGTCACCATGTCAGCTGGCCTGAAGCCGCTCCTTTGATGAAGAGAGTTTTGTAAATACTGACCCTCATCACTTCGAATGTTCTCTGTCCCATATAATTTTATTTTTACCTCCCTCTACAGGACTTTATTTATTTGTTTATTTATTTATTTATTACCCATACCCAGTAGTGTTCAGGGGTTACTCCTGGCTCTGTGCTCAGAAATTACTCCTAAGAGGACCCTCTGGGATGTTGAGGATTGAAACTGGGTCTGCCATGTGTAAGGCAAACATCCTCCCCACTGTACTACTGCTTTAGCCCCCAAGGCTTTATTTAATTCTTTAAATATATATATATATATATATTCTTGGATCACACCCAGCAGTGCTCAGGGGTTACTCCTGACTCTACTCTCAGAAATCGCTCCTAGCAGGCTTGGGGGACCATATGGGATGCCGGGATTCGAACCACCGACCTTCTGCATGCAAGGCAAACACCTTACCTCCATGTTATCTCTCTGGCCCCCTCTTTATTTAATTCTTAATCAGGAGCTGTGCGTTTCAAAGGAACAAGGCTGGATAATACAGTGGCCAACACAGCATGGATAGGGAGAGACTCAGAATGCCAATTTGTGCAAATGACTGTTTCCAAGGTGTTTCCCTATCCAAAGAACAGTACTAGTAGGGACAGGCTGTACATGCAGGAGGCCCAGGTTCAGTCCTCAGCACCACAGGGTTTCCTGAGCACTACCAAGGAGCATCATGCAAGCACCATGCTGGGAATAAATCATGAATATTATGAGGAATGACCCCATTATGAAACCAAACAAAAGCAGGAACTGCCGAGATTTAAATGACTCCCCCCAAGTCGCAGGATGGTGGCATTTGCTGCTGAACTGTTTCTCGCTGGTAACAGAGAAGTGATCAAATTCCTCAGGATAAAGCTAAAATGTCAGGCCCTTGGGAAGGGAGGTAAATCCAAAAGATGGAGTGTGGCTGGGGCGATAGGACAGCAGAGAGGTTGCTTGCCTTGTACAAGGATGATTCGGGTTTGATCCCTGGCACCACATATGGTCCCCTGAGCCTGCCAGGAGTGATCCCTGAGCACTGACTAAGCCAGGATGAAATTAGTCCCTGAGCACTAAACAGACAACCAAATCACAAGGCCTGGGGCTAGAGCAATAGCACACCTTGGAGGGTATTTGCCTTGCAGCACTAACTGGAGTGATTTACTCCTGAGTGCAAAGCAGGAGTAATCCCTGAGCATCACCGAATATGGTCAAAAGCAAGACAAACAAAACAAAAACAAAACAAAACACAGGGGCCAGAGAAACAGGCCAGGGGGATGAGGCAAAAAAAATTTTTGTGTGTGTGTGTGTGTGTGGTTTTTGGGTCACACCTGGCAGTGCTCAGGGGTTATTCCTGGCTCCAGGCTCAAAAATTGCTCCTGGCAGGCACGGGGGACCATATGGGATGCCAAACCGATGACCTCCTACATGAAAGGCAAATGCCTTACCTCCATGCTATCTCTCCGGTGAGGCAGAAATTTTGCTTGCAGGTGGCCCTAGTTCTTTTCCTGGCACTACATGGCACAGACCCAGGGACCTTTGAGCACCATTAGGGTGATCCTGGTAATTCATGGCATTCCAGGGTCCAACCAGCTCCTCAGCCTCAGCCCTACCATGAAACCAGTTGGCCAAGAATTGACCACAGGGGGCTCTGAATCTCCTGAGTTTCTTCTGGGTGTACCCCCAAAATTATACAATTAAAAAAAAAGTTGATAGCCCATTAGGTCAGAAGGAAAATAAAACTAAAGAAAAGAATATCACCAGCTTTCAGACCTAAGGGAGCTCAAAGAGCTAGACACAAATTTTGCTCGCTGGAGGCCCAGTTCGATTCCCAATACCACCTGATCATTTCCCCATCCCTGAATCAGAAAACTGAGTGTGTAGCTACTAAGTACCACTGGTGTAGCCTCAGAACTGTGGGGGCCTGTTGGCCTTTTATAAGCACCACCTGTCCGCAAAACCAGGGCATGAGGAGACCAAAATGAGATCTGACAGAACTATCGCTTCTCGCTTTTGGCTAAGATCAAGTGTGAGATCTGACAGAACTTTTTTGTTATTTCATTTTTGGTTTGGGGGACACAACTGGCTGTGCTCAAGGATTGCTTTTAGAAGTGCTTGGGGGTTCACATGAGGTTCTGGGTATTGAATCAAGCAGGGATGTATGCAGACAAGTGCCTTCCCCTGATGAGATCTCTCTTGCCTGGTCCTATAATCTTACAAAAACAAGAAAAATTAAGAAAAATTTGCCTCTTACTATCAAGAGGTTTTTTTTTTTTTTTTTTTTTTATTTAAACACCTTGATTACATACATGATTGTGTTTGGGTTTCAGTCATGTAAAGAACACCACCCATCACCAGTGCAACATTCCCATCACCAATGTCCCAAGTCTCCCTCCTCCCCACCCGACCCCCGCCTGTACTCTAAACAGGCTCTCCATTTCCCTCATACATTCTCATTATTAGGACAGTTCAAAATGTAGTTATTTCTCTAACTAAACTCATCACTCTTTGTGGTGAGCTTCCTGAGGTGAGCTATAACGTCCAGCTCTTTTCTCTTTTGTGTCTGAAAATTATTATTGCAAGAATGTCTTTCATTTTTCTTAAAACCCATAGATGAGTGAGACCATTCTGCGTTTTTCTCTCTCTCTCTGACAAGAGTTTTGCCTCAGTTTCACATAATCCTAATTCTCATTGCCCTAAAATATTTTATATGGGATATAGATCCTCTAACACCCGTCATAAAAAAAATAAAATTAAAGTATGTATTAAAAAAGTAGTTAGATACAATGGGACCCCACGGACCCCAGTTGAAATAGTTAATAAGTTAAAACAAAACCTTCGAGAATTAAAACTTATTACATGAAACCTAATTAATACAGAAGTGATTATCCTCACCGCTTTTCCATTTGACAACCCAATTTTGCTTGTTCATAAATCTGGATGAAGGGAAAATTCATGTGGCACCTCTTAGTGGTTTAACACGAAATATTGCTGGGGTCCGGTCCCCGGGGTATCTGCATCTCCAATATTCAATATTATGAAACATGATCGATGATACGCTCGCTCGCTAAAATAGGTATTTAGTTTGCTTTTATACATTTGACTAATGAGTGTTAATCAGTTATTTCAAATGTCTCTCTACAGGAGCTTCTGTCCAACTAGAACTTAAATCCTCTTTCCTCAGGTGGTGCCCTGTGAATCCCATCATTCCTCCATCTCTCAGACCAGAGCTTACCAGGATCCACCTTACTTTCCCTCCAGGTCGATGCACAGACATCTCACAGTCCAGGGTGGTGAAAAATGATTCCAGAATCTTTGGACCTGCGTAGGGGCGGATCCTCCGTAGCCACGCCTCCTTTGTAAATTTTAAGTGTCAATTTCTCTTGTTAATTTCACACCCGCTTTTGTAAATTTCACGGTGTCAATTTCGCCTGTTAATTTCACTCCTAGTTGGCACCACTCCACTGTGCTTACAGACAGATTCTTTGACCAGAGTTTGCAGTTGTGTCTTTGCCATCTGAATCTCTGCATCACTCAAATGCATGAGTTGCTCCAGTTTCTTTACCTTTTTTGGTGTAATAGTGGAAGGGAGGGGCCGGAGAGACAGCACAGCGGTAGGGCATTTCCCTTGCATGCAGCAGATCCAGGACCAACGGTGGTTCGAAAATCAGTATTGCTTATTGTCCCCCGAGCCTGTCAGTAGTGATTTCTGAGCGCAGAGCCAGGAGTAACCTGAGCGCTACCGGGTGTGACCCAAAAATAGTGTTTTGTTTTTTTTTTATTTAAACAACTTTATTACATACATGATTGTGTTTGGGTTTCAGTCATGTAAAGAACACCACCCATCACCAGTGCAACATTCCCATCACCAATGTCCCAAATCTCCCTCCTCCCCACCCAATCCCCGCCTGTACTCTAGACAGGCTTTCTATTTCCCTCGTACATTCTCTTTATTAGGATAGTTCAAAACATAGTTATTTCTCTAACTAAACTCATCCCTGTTTGTAGTATATGAGAAAGTTTCTATAAGATTATCCTTGGAATTGTTGTATATAAAAGTGTTTCCTTAGGATTGTTCTGTGACTATTGCCCCACCTAGCCTTCCAGGTGGGGCGCTGTGGAGTTGGGAATAAATAGCTTGATGGACAGGGGAGAGGGGCCTTCTGCGAAAGCTGCCGGCTGCAGGAGGATTCTCTGGCTCTCTTTGCCCAATCTTTTACACCCTATCCTTCTTGTCTGTGTGGATTATTATTTGCTGCGAATAAATATTACCAAGGTCTTCCCCCGAAAGGGGACAAGGGGATGGGAAGTAATTTCTCATTCTGGGGACTGTTCTTGGATTCACAAATACCCAGCGAAGTTAACAGCGAAGATACATTGCACCTGTTTGTGGTGAGCTTCATGAGGTGAGCTGTAACTTCCAGCTCTTTTCTCTTTTGTGTCTGAAAGTTATTATTGCAAGAATGTCTTTCATTTTTCTAAAAACCCATAGATGACTGAGACCATTCTGCGTCTCTCTCTCTCTCTCTCTCTCTCTCTCTCTCTCTCTCTCTCTCTCTCTCTCTCTCTCTCTCTGACTTATTTCACTCAGCATAATAGATTCCATGTACATCCATGTATAGGAAAATTTCATGACTTCATTTCTCCTGACAGCTGCATAATATTCCATTGTGTATATGTACCACAGTTTCTTTAGCCATTCATCTGTTGAAGGGTATCTTGGTTGTTTCCAGATTCTCGCTATGGTAAATAGTGCTGCAATGAATATAGGTGTAAGGAAGGGATTTTTGTATTGTATTTTTGTGTTCCTAGGGTATATTCCTAGGAGTGCTATAGCTGGGTTGTATGGGAGCTCGATTTCCAGTTTTTGGAGGAATCTCCATATTGCTTTCCATAAAGGTTAAACTACATGGCATTCCCACCAGCAGTGGATAAGAGTTCCTTTCTCTCCACGTCCCCGCCAACAGTGCTTGTTCTCATTCTTTGTGATGTGTGCCAATCTCTGGGGTGTGAGGTGGTACCTCATAGTTGTTTTGATTTGCATCTCCCTGATGATTAGTGATGTGGAGCATTTTTCATGTGTCTTTTGGCCATTTATATTTCTTTGTCAAAGTGTCTGTCCATTTCTTCTCCCCATTTTTTGATGGGATTAGATGTTTTTTTCTTGTAAATTTCTGTCAGTGCCTTGTATATTTTGAAGATTAGCCCCTTATCTGATGGGTATTGGGTGAATAGTTTCTCCTACTCAGTGGGGGGCTCTTGTATCCTGGGCGCTATTTCTTTTGAGGTGCAGAAGCTTCTCAGTTTAATATATTCCCATCTGTTAATCTCTGCTTTCACAAAAATAGTGTTAGGGAGGTAGCGTCACACCATTGGTGCTCAGGAGCGATTCCTAAAGGTGGATGGAGTTGGGGTCTGCAGCATGAAAGGCGAGAGTCTGAACTTTGCTCTGGTTCCTCAGGAGTTTCTGGGTCAAGAAACTGTCCCTCTGTGCCTAGTGCTGGCCTGCTGTGTGGGATGTCCATACCAACTTTACTGAAGATGGTCATGAAGACAGCTGCCCCTCCACCCCACCCCACCCCCATCCACTTTAATTGTGTGTGAATAAGCCCAGTGGATTGGGACCGTTTGCCATCTGTTTTCCAAATTTTCCAAGGAAAGGATGGGACCCTAAAGCAAATCATGCAGCCACACTTAGTCATTTCAGCTTGGGATGTTCCAGGTAACAAATGGCTCCGAAGAATGTTATTGAAATGAGAAATTTGAAGTACATATCAATATACTAGAATGTATATTTATTTATTTTTATTTTTTATTTTTTGGTTTTTGGGCCACACCCAGTGACGCTCAGGGGTTACTCCTGGCTATGCACTCAGAAGTCGCTCCTGGCTTGGGGGACCATATGGGACGCCAAGGGATCGAACTGCGGTCCGTCCAAGGTTAGCACAGGCAAGGCAGGCACCTTACCTCTAGCGCCACCGCCCGGCCCCATATATTTATTTTATTGTACAATCAAACTTTTGTGCTGGGAGCTGCTCCTGACTCTGTATTCATGGGTCATTCCTGGTGGTGCTTGGGGGACCCTTTGCCATGCCAGGTTAGACACATTCAAGGCAAGTTCTTTAACCCTGTCCTCTAGACCCTCAAATACAATATTCTTTTTATTTTTGGGGGCCATACCAGATGACGCTCAGGGGTTACTTCTGGCTCTGCGTTCAGAAATCGCTCCTAGCAGGCTTGGAAGACCATATAGGATGCCAGGAATCGAACTGGGGTCAGTCCAGAGTTGGATCATGCAAGGAAATGCACTACCGCTGTACTATTACTCTGGTCCCATCTTAACACGATATATTTTTTAATTTTTTAATAAAATATAATATTCTTTTTGTTTGTTTGTTTCTTAGGGCCACACTCAGCTACACTCAGGGGGTTACTCCTGACTCTGTGCTCAGGAATTGCTCCTGGCAGGCTCGGGAGACCCTATGAGATGCCGGGAATCAAACCAGGTCCCTCAAGGTCGGGCACATGCAAGGCAAACGCCCCACCACTATGCTATCTCTCCTGCCCCACAATACAATATTCTTTTTTGTTTGTTTGTTTGTTTTTGGGCCACATCCGTTGGCGCTCAGGGGTTACTCATGGCTATGCTCTTAGAAATTGCTCCTGGCTTGTGGGGACCATATGGGACTCCTGATGGATCGAACCGAAACGTGGTCTGTCCTAGGCTAGCACTTGCAAGGCAGACGCTTTACCTCTATAGCCACTGCTCCGGCCCCACAATACAATATTCTTAAGTGATTATTTTTATTTTGGGCCATACCCAGTGATGTTCAGGGATTATTTCTGGCTTTATGCTCAGGGATCACTTTCTTGTAAGCTCAGACCTTATGGGATGCTGGGATCAAACTCAGGTTGACCTTGTGGAAGGCAAGCGCCCTTCCCACTTTACTATCGCTATGGCTGCCTTTAATGATTAATTTTTTAAAATTTTATCAAAGAGACATGATTTACAAAGTTAGTCATAGGTGAGTTGTAGATCTACAGTGTTCCAGCATCAATCTGACCACCAGTGTCAACTCTCCTCTTCCAGGTTCCATCCCACAGCCCCACCACACCCCCATGACTTTTTGTTTGTTTTTGGGCCACGTCTGAAGATGCTCAAAGGTTATTCTTGAATTATTCCAGACTGGTACTCACCATATGGAACGCTCGGGGGATTGAAACAGGGGTGCTGCCAATATATGTCAGACTATATGCACAAGTATTTACAAATATGCAGTTAAGCCATGATCAGGGGCTGGCAAGATAGTACAGGGGTTAAGACTCTGGCCTTGCTCCCCAGCACTACTACAGTGCTCCAAGCACCCCAAAGGGTCAGTCCTGAGCACAGAGCTGGGAATAGCTCCTGATTACCGCTGTGTAGGGTTCTGCTCCCCCAATTACCCCTTTACACGCCCTTTTAGTATCAAGACTGGGTGGGAATAGTGGTTTTGTGATAAAGTTTAAGCTTTGCACAGAGGGAGCTTAAGTTCTATTCCAAGTACAGGGAAGAAAACAAAACAAAACAAAACAAAACAGAGGCCTGAAGGTTAGCACAGCAGGGAGGACCTTTGCCTTGCAAGTGGCCAACCGAGATTCAATCCCCGGCATCCCATAGAGTCCCCTGAACCTGCCAGGAGTGATTTATGACCACAGAGACAGGAGTAACTCCTGAGCAACCCCCCCCCAAAAAAAAAAAAAAAAACCAGAACAAACCCCAAAACAAAGAGCTGATGCTAAACTATAGCTGGTCTTTAGGTTTTGGTGACGGCTGCTTGAAAGTGATGTCAGGTACATGTCTCTGGGGTCAGGTTGAGCAGGAGAGTCTCATGAGGGCGTCCCTGACAGCTCCGAATGGTGCTCTGACCCCCACCCCCACCCCCCAGCTGGGATTGCTCTCCCAGAGCATCTGGACAACTAGGCTTCCCTTTTGGGGTCCCACTTGGGTCATGTTGCCCTTGCGCCCTCTGGCGGTCGTTTTCTATAGGCGACCAGGTCTGGGACTTAGCCAAAGCTGCACATCCCTGTCAAAGGTGCAAACTGGAGAGATACTGGACCCCTCCCCCCCAATCAAAAAAAGGGGGTACGGCTGGTGCACCTTCTCACTCTTCCAGTGAGCCTGGGTCTTCCTGAAGAGTGTCGGGGGGGGCCAATAAGTGCTCATTTTTCTTTTTCTCATCTTTCTTTCTTGCACTTAACTCCTACCTGAGACCCCTTCACCCTTATATTGCAGGCCCGCCTATTGCAGGCCCGCCTAGTCCCGCCCATAAGGGCCTTTAAGAGCCCTTCTTTCTTTCTTTCTTTCTTTCTTTCTTTCTTTCTTTCTTTGTTTCTTTCTTTCTGTCTTTCTTTCTTTTCTTTCTTTCTTTCTTTCTTTCTTTCTTTCTTTCTTTCTTTCTTTCTTTTTTCTTTCTTTCTTTCTTTCTTTCTTTCTTTCTTTCTTTCTTTCTTTCTTTCTTTCTTTCTTTCTTTCTTTCTTTCTTTCTTTCTTTCTTTCTTTCTTTCTTTCTTTCTTTCTTTCTTTCTTCCTCCTTTCCTTTCCTTTCCTTTCCTTTCCTTTCCTTTCCTTTCCTTTCCTTTCCTTTCCTTTCCTTTCCTTTCCTTCCCTTTCCTTTCCTTTCCTTTCCTTTCCTTTCCTTTCCTTTCCTTTTTTCCCCCCTTTTAAGATTCATTTGTATGAATACCCCCAACGTGCTCAACTACCTTTGGCTTTTTTTTTTTTTTTTTACAGGAGGGAGAGGAAAGGTTTCTCTCCCTGCAGTGCTCAGAGGACTGCATGAACCAGAAATGAACTCAGGCCTCCTGCATGCAAGACTAATATTCTAGCCCTTGAGTTTTCTCCTTGCCACTCTTTCTTGACCCAAATCCTTACTAGAATTCTTTAAGAACTTTAAGGTTTTGTGGGTTTTTTTTTTTGTGTTTTTAGGGGGGTATCAGTGGCTACACCCTGCTGTGCTTGCGCAAGTCAAGTACGTTTTCCCCCCTTCCCCCACACCCAAGCTCTTTATCTCATGTTTGACTTTACCTGCTTTAGACATTTTTATTCTTTTGGCATCATTTTTGAACCAGGGCCAAGAGAGCTTTTTGAGTTTTTTTTTTAAAGACTTCTTTGGGGCCCGGAGAGATAGCACAGTGGTGTTTGCCTTGCAAGCAGCCGATCCAGGACCAAAGGTGGTTGGTTCGAATCCTGGTGTCCCATATGGTCCCCTGTGCCTGCCAGGAGTTATTTCTGAGCAGACAGCCAGGAGTAACCCCTGAGCAGCACCAGGTGTGGCCCAAAAACCAAAAAAAAGACTTCTTTGGAGACCATTAAATATAGCTTTTAATCTCTTTCACATGGTTTTATTTTAGTAACACCCCTAGGAATATCCATTTATGAATCAGCCTCTAATAATGAATCTTGGAATGAAGGTATTAATGGGAGGAGAAAAGAAGTAGGCCAGTTCCCAGCCACTCTGGGAGAAAGAACAACTTGTAGCCACGTCTTGTAGGATGTCAGTCAAAGCCTAGCTCTGCTCCCACTTGATTTTTTTTTTTTTTTTGCATCACACTAGGGGTACTCAGGGATTACTCCTGGCTCTTTGCTCAGAAATTGCTCCTGGCAGGCTTGGGGAATCATATAGGATGATGGAAATCAAACCTGGGCCCGTCCAGATCTGGAGCTTGGAAGGCAAATGCCTGACTGCTGTGCTATCATTCCGGCCCCCCACTTGATATTTTTAATGGTTAGAAATGTCTGAAACCAAATGAAAAAAATATACATATACACTGTATTTTTCTCTCTATAAGACATACCTGACCATAAGAAGCACATAGTTTTCTCCTCCCCTGTACTCAGGCTTCTGCTCCAGGCGGCATTCACTCCATAAGACACACTTTGGGGGGAAGGAGTGCATCTTATGCTGTGAAAAATACGATATATAGGGCCCGGAGAGATAGCACAGCGGTGTTTGCCTTGCAAGCAGCCGATCCAGGACCAAAGGTGGTTGGTTCGAATCCCGGTGTCCCATATGGTCCCCCCATGCCTGCCAGGAGCTACTTCTAAGCAGATAGCCAGGAGTAACCCCTGAGCACTGCCAGGTGTGGCCCAAAAACCAAACCAAAAAAAAAACTATATATGTATATATATGTATATATATATCCATTTCTCTCATATTTTGCTGGGCCTATGCAAACAACAATTGCCACTCACACCGTTTTTACTGTATTTTTAAACTCTTATCCTTTAAAATAAAAGAGCTTACTAAACTTTTGCTAGTGCTTTAATGAGTTCATTGGTGATTCAATAATTTTCAAAAATGTACTTGCCACTGAACATTGTCTTTCCTTTCTCTCCCATCTCTAGTTTTTCTTTCAATTTTCTATTTTTTTAAATTATGTTGCTTTGGGTATACCTGAAACAATTGTATTATGATCAGTTATGTCAACTATGTGATGCATTTTCTTCAAAAAATAAAAAATATTAAACATATTTTAAAAAAAGAAAAATACGATATGGTATATATACACCTGCGGGATCTTATTGGAGACACGCATGATCCCGAAGTGGTGCTGCCATCTGGCGGTCAGTGGTGGTAAAGGACATTTGCCACCCTACACCCAAATTGATCTTCACTCTCTTGTCTTCAGGGTAACTCAGTTCAGCACATTCATAAACATCTGTAGGACTTGCAGGAGGCTTGGGACTATGATGCTAACTCAGGAGATACACCTACCTGCAGGGCTTTTTCTTTGCTTGTGACTTTGTGCAAGGGGAGCCCAGGGTTCCAAAACGAGGATCTGATGAGATGCAGGTCTGGAAGCAAAGGTCGACACAGGAAATAATCCACAGAGTGAAAATGTACAATAACGGGTTCAGGAAATCCAACACTCAGGCCAAGAATCCCACCACACAAGCCTTCTGCTCCTAAGAAGGAAAGCAGTTTAGTCAGTTTAGTGGAAGAAGACCGAAGAATGAGCCTTGCCTTCCTCAAACCCAGGCTTTTTATTAGCAAGAACAGGCCACACACTAGGGTAGAGGAATACAAAGTAGGGAATAATCCAATAATCCCATCACCAGATTACATCCTAGGGTGAAGTGTGAATATTTATTAGGATAGAAACAGTAATCCAGGACCAAAGAGATAGCATGAAGGTAAGGCATTTGACTTGCAAGCAGAAGGTCAATGGTTCGAATACCAGCATCTCATATGGTTCCCTGAGCCTGCCAGGGGATTTCTGAGCATAGAGTCAAGAGTAACCCATGAGCGCTGCTGGGTGTGACACTAAAACCAAAACCAAAACAAACAAACAAAAAACACTAAAAAAACAAAAAACAAACAGTAATCCAACAATCTTGGAGATGTCCTTTATCACAGACTTTCCCGAACTCTCCATCTTCTCTCTCTCTCTCTCTCTCTCTCTCTCTCTCTCTCTCTCTCTCTCTCTCTCTCTCTCTCTCTCTCTCTCTCTCGCTATGTTTTGTTTTTGTTTTTTTTTTTTGGTTTTTGGGCCACACCCGTTTGACGCTCAGGGGTTACTCCTGGCTATGTGCTCAGAAATCGCCCCTGGCTTGGGGGGACCATATGGGACGCCGGGGGATCGAACCGCGGTCCGTTCCTTGGCTAGCGCTTGTAAGGCAGACACCTTACCTCTAGCGCCACCTACCCGGCCCCTCTCTCGCTATGTTTGTGTCTCTACCCCACCTTCTTTATTTTATTTTATTTTATTTTTAAATGTTTTCTTTTTGGTTTTCGTTTCTGCAGTATTCAGGGCTTATTACTCCAGGCTTTGAGCTCAGGGATCACTTCTGGCTAGTTCAAGGGACAATGTGGGATGCTGGAGATTGAACCCTGGTCAACCGTGTGCAAGGCAAGTGCCCTCCCCCACTGTGTTATTGCTCTTACTCCTCTTCTCCCTCTTGTTTGTTTGGGCCAATGCTGGCAGTGCTCAGGGGCTACTCCTGGTTCAGTGCAGGAACCACTCGCAGTGGTGCTCCATGGACCATGTGGTGTTCAGAACTGAATCCACATCTTCAGCAGGCAGAGTCTATACTGTCTTGGATATCTCCTAGAGGGACAGCCCTAGCCCTGGGTCCACATCACTGTGTTGGGGTCATGACAGACAGGCATTTACCCTGATGGATTTAAGGCCATTAAAGGAAGAAAAAGTAAAGAAATTGGCAGGACATTTATACAGCAGTGCTCAGGCCTTACTCCTGGCTCTGCACTCAGGAATCTCTTCCAATAATGCTCAGGGGATCCTCCAGGGAATGAAGTGTGTTGGCCTCATGCAAAGCAAGCACCCTTCCCACTGTTCTATCTCATGGGCTCCCACACAGAGCTCAGAGCTGGGATGCTTATGGGGCTCAAGCCCCTCAGTCTCCAGAGACCACAGCTCTGCATCTTGACCCTCAAAGTTTATGACTTATCCCCCAGAACATCTCTCCCCTGAACTGAAAACTCTTCATCCTAAACTCAAACCCCAGGATATTTGCATAAAGATTCATGTCTAGGAGTCCCTGGAGGAGAAGCTGAGAGTGACTGTGTCCCAAACACCAGAAGATGACTGTCGCCAGAAGCACTGGCCAGAACCATCTTATTTCTCCAAATGCCCTTGTTCTCATACAGGTGGACAAAGTTCTCACTCTTTTCTGGAAATACATCTTACAGGTCAGTCTTTGATATTTAGTTTTCAGGAAAAAAAAAAAGTAAGAGACTGAGGAAATTTAAATTCAAATTAAGCTCCAGTTGCAGTCAGTCTTGCAATAATCACACAATGACTGTTATGCATGAAGTGTTATACCTGAAGAGTCAAGCTAGGGGCCAGAGTGGTGACGCAAGCTGTAGGGCATTTGCCTTGCACATGCTAACCTAGGACAGACCTCAGTTCAATCCCCGGAGTCCCATATGGTCCCCCAAGCCAGGTGTGATGTCTGAGCTCATAGCCAGGAGTAACCCCTGAGCATCACAGGGTATGGCCCCAAAACAAAACAAACAAAAAAGAGTCAAGCTAGATGGGGCCGGAGTGATAGCACAGTGGGGAGGGTGTTTGCCTTGCACACAGCTGACCTAGTCAATCTCTGGCATCCCATAGGGTTCCCCCAAGCCTGCCAGAAGTGATTCCTGAGCACAAAGCCAAGAGTAAGCCCAGATAGTCACTGGGTGTGGTTTAAAAACAAAACGAAGGAAGGAAGGAAGGAAGGAAGGAAGGAAGGAAGGAAGGAAGGAAGGAAGGAAGGAAGGGAGGGAGGGAGGGAGGGAGGGAGGGAGGGAGGGAGGGAGGGAGAGAAGGAAGGGAGGAAGGAAGAGAGGAAGAAAGGAAGGGAGGGAGGGAGGGAGGGAGGAAGGAAGGAAGGAAGGAAGGAAGGAAGGAAGGAAGGAAGGAAGGAAGGAAGGAAGGAAAGAGTTAAGTTAAGGCTGAAGAAATAGTACAAGTGGGTAAGTAGGTAAGTCAGCATTCCCGAATGTGGCCCCCAAACCAACCAAACAAATAAAGTCAACCCAATATTTCTGATTCTCTGCTCTTTTTTGGGGGGTGAAGGTTTTGGTCTACATACAGCAGTGTATAGAGGTTATTACTGGCTCTGTGCTTGGGGGTCACTATGGTGTGGTTCAGAGGATGGTGTGGGGCTGAATAAGAAGCTGGGATCAAACTCAGATCAATCACATGCAAGGAAAACCCTCAACCCTAGTGCTATCTCTTCTGATTGGATGATTTTTTTTTTTTAGGGGGAGGGTCACACCCAACTGTGTTCAGAGAGTACTTCTGACTTTGCACTCAGGAATTACTCTTGGGGGTACACGGTAGATCATATGGGATGCTATAAACAGAAACTATATCAATCACATGTAAGAAAAGTGCCCTCCTTGGTGTACTATTTCTCCAGGCTCCCAAATTGGTTTTTTGTTTGTTTGTTTGTTTGTTTGTTTTGGGGCCACACCTGGCAGCGCTCAGGGGTTACTCCTGGCTCTGCATTTAGAAATTGCTCCAGACAGGCTTGGGGGACCATCTGGGATGCCGGAGATCAAATTCAGATCCGTCCCGGGTAAGCAGCATGCAAGGCAAACGTCGTACTGCTGTGCTCTTGCTCTGGTCCCAAATGGTATGATTTTTTAAAAGGTAAAATACTACCTTTAAAAAGCCACGTTGGGGGCCTGGAGAGATAGCACAGCGGCGTTTGCCTTGCAAGCAGCTGATCCAGGACCAAAGGTGGTTGGTTCGAATCCCGGTGTCCCATATGGTCCCCCGTGCCTGCCAGGAACTATTTCTGAGCAGACAGCCAGGAGTAACCCCTGAGCACCGCCGGGTGTGACCCAAAAACGAAAAAAAAAAAAAAGCCACGTTGGGGCCAGCGAGGTGACACTAGAGGTAAGGTATCTGCCTTGCAAGCACTAGCCAAGGAAGGACCAACGGTTCGATCCCCCGGCGTCCCATATGGTCCCCCCAAGCCAGGGGCAATTTCTGAGCGCTTAGCCAGGAGTAATGCCTGAGCATCAAACGGGTGTGGCCCGAAAAACCAAAAAAAAAAAAAAAAGCCACCTCTTCCTGGGTCTTATTTTCTTCATCTAAGGTTTTACTAATGAAATGGCTGAGTGTTTGTGAATAAATAGCATTCCTGCTTTTAAGCTCCAATGACAGATTATTAAAGACTGGTACTGATAATTACAGAATTTAATATTTATAGACATCTGTCACTTTACATCTCAAAGATGGTCTAACCATATGTGTTACTTTCTTTTAACATCAGTAATTAAAGTTTAGCAACACAGACTGTGGAAATGTAGCATTTACACTGTTAGCTTTCTTACCCACAAGCTTCCTTAGCTTTGGTTTTGGTTTTAGTTTTTGGCCACTTCTAGTGGTGCTCAAGTTACTCCTGGCTCTGCACTCAGGAATTGCTCCTGAGGGTATTTGGGGGCCATCTGGATTGCAGGGGAGTGAATCAGGGTAGGCCATGAGCAAGGTGAGTGCCCTACCCACTGTACCATCTTCTGGCCCTGAACTTTTTGTTTTAAGAAGGGAATCTTGGGGCCGGGCGGTGGCGCTGGAGGTAAGGTGCCTGCCTTACCTGCGCTAGCCTAGGAGACGGACCGCGGTTCGATCCCCCGGCGTCCCATATGGTCCCCCAAGCCAGGAGCGACTTCTGAGCGCATAGCCAGGAGTAACCCCTGAGCGTTACCGGGTGTGGCCCAAAAACCAAAAAAAAAAAAAAAAAAAAAGAAGGGAATCTTGTTCCTTTTTGGTGTCCGTATCTGTGGTGGTTTTCAAGGCTCTGCCTTATTGAGCTGTGAATGCACTTTTGTGAAATGGAGCCTAAAGCACAACATGTGAGTAACAGTGAAATGGGCATGTTTAATTCAGTAAGCAGCGAGTTTAGTTCACAAACTCATGGATGTGTTGGAGATATTTAAGCCAGAAGGTTCCTTCTCAGTTGCTGGAACCACCTCCAAAATTATCAAGAGAGGGGGCCAGAGTGAGGGTACAGTGGGGAGAGAGGATGTTTGCCTCGCTCATGGCCAACCCAGGTTCAATCCCTGGTAGGAATAATTCCTGAGTCCACCAGGAGTAATTCCTGAGAATTGTTGGGTGTGGCCAAAAAAAAGATTAAGACAGATTGACAGATGGTGTCAATGGGCCACCTCTGAACTCATCATATTTTGAGGGTTTGGGTGACATTTCTGTGAAAATCACAGTTGCTCTTACATTTAAAACGTATGACACATATAGGAACAAACTGGTTTATAGCTTTTCCTGGGATGATGCCTGTATCATTCCAAGGGTCTGTGATGCTTGCTTCTCACCCATAGATTCCAAAAATAGTGTTACACAGTTTTCAACCATATTTTGAAGTAGTTTCATTTTTCACACTGAATTCTTCTCTTTGTTGGTTTGTTCTTTGGAGCCATACATAGCTGTGTTCAGGGCTCACTCCTGGCTCTGGGGTCAGGAATCACTCCTCGTGGGGTTTGGGAGATCCTATGGGGTGTTGGAGATTGAACTCAGGTATGCTACAAACACACACCCCCTAAAGAAAGCAGCATCTTGTTCATACACACATGCATGTGCACCTTGTTGTTCTATTGTGTGGGTCTTGCTGATATCCTAAAATCAGGCAAACATCTTAAGAAGTTCACGTATTCCGGAAGTACTGGGGCATGATGGGACAGGAAGTCAAGGTCCTCTGCTGGCTGGACATAGCTGCTTATTCAAGATGTGGCTTCTGGTATCAGCATTTATGCAGAAGAAATAGAGCGAGTGTTACACTTGAAACTTTTTTTTTTTACTGTTTAATCTATTTATTTATTTGTTTGTTTATTTGAAACTTGTTGTTTTATGTGAGGATCTCTGTGCACTTGGAGAGATGTGGTGTTTTGTTTTGTTTTTTTAATACTGCTTTATGACATTTGGAATTAGCCCTGGTGAAGAAAGACCCTTTTAGATTTTGCAGTGATGCATGGCACCATTCAGGGCAACAAAGAGGCATGACCCCGAGTGCCTCGCTATAAACAATGGTGGTTACGAGCCTCGTTAGGAAGCTAGCAGATGGCTGATCACGTCAGGCTGGATCTGAAATCCAGGGGCGGCTTGAAGTGCACAAATGTTTATCTTGAAACAATATAAAAGACGTTTGAAAGGGTCTCCCTTCTGTTTTCATTAGGATTCTTGCATTCTGAACCTATCAAGATGTTTTTACTTTGATTACACATTTATTTGGTTTATTTAGTTGCTTATTTATTCTTTTTTTTTTTTTTTTGGTTTTTGGTTTTTGGGCCACACCCAGCGGTGCTCAGGGGTTACTCCTGGCTGTCTGCTCAGAAATAGCAGCTCCTGGCAGGCATGGGGGACCATATGGGACACCGGGATTTGAACCAACCACCTTAGGTCCTGGATTGGCTGCTTGCAAGGCAAACACTGCTGTGCTATCTCTCCGGGCCCAGTTGCTTATTTATTCTAAGTGCTCTGGGAACCCTATAAAGTGCTCTGGGAATCCTATAAAGTGCTCTGGGAATCCAACCTGGGTTGGGAGCATGCAAGGCAAGTGCCTTACCTGCTGTATTATCACTCTGGTCTTTTTTTTGTTTGTTTGTTTTTGGGCCACACCCGGCAATGCTCAGGGGTTACTCCTGGCTGTCTGCTCAGAAATAGCTCCTGGCAGGCACGGGGGACCATATGGGACACCAGGATTCGAACCAACCACCTTAGGTCCTGGATTGGCTGCTTGCAAGGCAAACGCCACTGTGCTATCTCTCCGGGCCCCACTCTGGTCTTTCTTCCTGCTCTGGGAGGCACACTTATTGGTACCCAGGCCCCCTGTAGCTCAGAAGGCTGCTATCTTGCGGTGCCGGGGTTTGAACTTGGGACTCAGGCATGCAGAGCATGCACATGAGCCCTTTGAGCTGGGATCTGGCTCTCTTGTTCCCTTTCTATGACGGTCCCTCTCTAGCAAAGGAACCTGTTAGACTGTAGGGGAAGACAAGAGAGAGGGACTGCAGGAGGGCCTTTGTCTTGCACATAGCCATGCCAGGTTTAATTCTTGGCACCCCATATGGTCTTCTGAGCCCCTCCAGGAGTAATCCCTGAGCACAGAGCCAAAAGTAAGCCCTAAGTATTACTGGGTGTATCCCCACCCCAAAAGATAATATATTGTGGGCTTGAATACTATTTTTCCCTCTTTTTTTGTCATACCAAGAGGCTCAGGTGGGCTCAGAGGGACCCTATGGGGTGCCAAGGATTGAAACTGGGTTAGTTCATACAAGGCAAGTAATCACCCATAATCCCATCTTTCAGACCCCACAACCCAGAATTGTACACATATTACATAAATTGCAGCCCATGTATCTGTTGGGTTGGTCTGTTCTGAGTATCTCACATATTTGTGGCATTTACACATACATCATTTGGGTGTGGGCATCTGGCCCTGCTGCTTTATATACCCCCAAATCTGACCTAGCTGTGCCTTCAGCTGTTGGGGGATGTGCTCTAGTTCACAGTGCTCTTGATGACTTAACCTACCCAGTAATGGCTTTGAAGAGCTGTGAGAATTTCATGAATAAAACAAAAGCTCTGTTCTCTAGGTTTCTGTCCAGATCAGAGCAAAAAGGAAGAAGAATGTTTGTGAAGGCTGAACAGTATCCACTGTTCTACCTCTTTGACCCCAGGAACTTGGCTTTTAAACATCACATTGGGCATGTTGCAGGTTTTGGGAGCACTTTTTCTTTAATTTTTTATTTTTAATTATGAGAATAAAGATGCAAAGAAAGAGGACAAGGTAAAGTTACAGTGGAAGGACAATCACCCACAAACAGAATTCTCAGAAGAAGTCCCCTTGCTGATATCGTAACTTTGAACTTTCAGCCAAAGAACATTAAAATAAATAAAACAGAACCCATGTACAATTACTTTTTCCCTCAAGTCCCCATATTGTAATACATTATAATATTTCTTAGCAGCACACAAAGTAATCTAAAGCCATAAACTTATGTAACTCCTTAAACATTAAAGGCATAGTATTTTTTTACATTTCCATGCACATGCATATTAGTTTAAGTTAACCTCAAAAGTTTAAGTGAATTTTTTTTAAGGATTAGAGTCAAAGGAGCACAGTAGAAACAATATTAGAGTGTCAATTATTGTTTGCATAGGCCCACCAAAATATGAGGGACATGAAAGGAAAAACCTTGGCCTAAATATAAGGAAGCACTTTTTTTTTTTCAAAATACTACACTTCAGGGCCAGAGTGATAGCACAGTGGGCAGGGCACTTGCCTTGCACACAGCTGAGCCAGGTTTGATGCCCGGCATTCCATAGGATCCCCTTAGCACTACAAGGCATTGATTCCTGAGTGCAGAGCTAGAAATTTCCCTCCTAGGGGAGCTGCTTGGGTGGAGTGAAAAGAAAAGATTCTTCCTTCTTTCCCTTCCTTCCTTTTTTCCCTTCCTCTCTTCCTCCCTCCCTCCCACCCTCTCACCCACCCTCTCACCCTCCCTCCCTCTTTCTTCTTCCTTCCTTCCTTCCTTCCTTCCTTCCTTCCTTCCTTCCTTCCTTCCTTCCTTCCTTCCTTCCTTCCTTCCTTCCTTCCTTCCTTCCTTCCTTCCTTCCTTTTTCTTCTCTCTATCTTTTACTATCATCTCCCAGTTAGTGATGGTTTGGGGCCTGGAATCACACAGAGCAGGGAAGAGGGGGCATCATGAAGCACCTCACAATATCCAGCCACACTCCCCTTCAGTTCTGAGCAGAAATACTTTGAGTGTGTGCTATACCTACCTCTATTGCTTTAATTAAAAAAAAAAAAAATTCCCTGGCCAGCGAGGTGGTGCTACAGGTAAGGTGTCTGCCTTGCAAGCGCTAGCCAAGGATCACGGTTCAATTCTCCGGCGTCCCATATGGTCCCCCAAGCCAGGGGCAATTTCTGAGCGCTTAGCCAGGAGTAACCCCTGAGCATCAAACGGGTGTGGCCCGAAAAACAAAACAAAACAAAAAAAAATTCCAAAAAATTTAACTGACTGGCCTGGAACTGGAGCCCAAGTTGGGAGGGAGGGAGAAGGCCTGGATTTGCCAGCAAATTGCTGTGAGTGGGCAGGCAGGGGGCATGGGAGGGGAGCTTGGGGGCATTAATGACTCGAGTTGGAGTGAGAACAAAAATCAAGACTCTGCATTTCATTTCCACCTGCCCCCTTGCATCATTAATGACACCCCCCCCCCCGCAAAGGTAGAAGAGCCATGATATTGATACGTCCTTTCCCCATTTTTATTGCCCTTTTCACATGTGCCAACAAGCATTAAAAGTTCATAAAAAGAAGAGAACTTGGCTTAATCATGAGTGATGTCACCCGTGGAAATGAGTCGGTGATACCACGAGCTCTATTCAGCCACCTGGATTTTCTGGGACAGTCCCATTTGTCACTATCGGTGGGGCCAGATGTCTGGATGGTGCTGGCTTGCCTGTGGGGCTGGGGACAGGCTTTGACCAGAGGCTGCACGATCTTGGGAACCTAGGGCCCCGGCTCATTCCAGAAACACTTTGAGGCAGGACGTTGCAGCCTCTGATAACTGTCAGCTGATGGGTCTTGATTTATGGGCACCAGCGAGGAGTCATGGACCGCCTGGCCTCACAACGCATCTCTCACCAAGTTGCTTTCATCTTGGTGGCTGCCAGATTGGGGGGCCTGGGCCAGCTTGGCACCCCCAGCTGCTCCAGCCGCCCACTGTGCTGAATGTCTTGCAGCTCCAAAACAAGGGGGGTGCAAAGTCATTGCTTGCACATTTGCTGGGGGTGGGGAGAGTCAATTTCTTGTCTAGTAATTCATAATTCGGATTACTTCCCACCTCCCCTCTCCATCAAATCGTGAACAGCACAAGGAGGTTGTCGTGTCACGTGACCTCGCGCACAGGTGGTGTTTACCTGGGATGCTGGTGCCAGGGCGTCCCGTGGCCCCCTGCATGCCCGGGCACAGGGTGTTGGCAGGACCCGTTTCAGGCAGAAGTACAGTGGCTGAGAAGGGAAAAGTGTTCTTCCCTTCCTTCCTTCTTTTCTTTCTTCCTTTATCTTTCTCTCTTCCTCCCTTTCCTTCTTTCTTCCCTTTTTCCTTCCTTTCCTTCCATTTCTTCCTTTCTTTCCTTCTTTCATTCCTTCCTCTTTCTTTCCTTCCTTTCTTCTTTCTCTTCCTTTCTTTTCTTTTCTTTTGGTTTTTGGGCCACACCCGGCTGTGCTCAGGGGTTACTCCTGGCTGTGTGCTCAGAAATAGCTCCTGGCAGGCACGGGGGACCATATGGGACACCGGGATTCGAACCAACCACCTTTGGTCCTAGATCGTCTGCTTGCAAGGCAAACACCGCTGTGCTATCTCTCCGGGCCCTCTCTTCCTTTCTTACTCCCTTCCTTTCTTTCCTTCCTTCCATCCTTTTCTTTTTCCTTTCTTCACTTTTCCTTCCTTCCTTCCTTTAATTCTTTGTTTCTTCCTTCATTCCTTTCTTCTTTCCTTCCTTCCTTCTTCCTTCCTTTCTCTTTCTCTCTCTTCTTTCTTTCTTTCTCTCTTCTTTCTTTCTTTCTTTCTCTCTCTTTTCTTTCTTCTTTTCTTTTTTTTTCTTTTTTCTTCTTTCTTTCTTTCTTTCTTTCTTTCTTTTCTTTCTTTCTTTCTTCTTTCTTTCTTTCTTTCTTTCTTTCTTTCTTTCTTTCTTTCTTTCTTTCTTTCTTTTTCTTTCTTTCTTTCTTTCTTTCTTTCTTTCTTTCTTTCTTTCTTTCTTTCTTTCTTTCTCTTTCTTTCACCACACCTACTAGTGTTCAGAGCATATTCCTGGTTCTGTGCCCAGGAATCATTCCTGATGGTGATCAGGGAAACCTGCACATTGCAGGGATGGAACTGGGATCCTCTGCATGCCAGTCATGCCCCTTACCACCTGTGCTCTCTCCAACCCTACTGGGGCCGGTGTGTCTCTCACTTGTTCCAGTCATTGTCTGAGCTCTCTGTTCAGGCTGGTTTGTTATTCCCTCTGTGGATGCAACTGTCCTTGAAGTCTGTGGAGAGAATACCCCTCCCCAACTCTCTCTCTCAGCTCCTCACAGTACTTCTTTCTCCCAACACCCTCCTCACTCATGACAGTGCCAAGGGTGGAGCATCTGCGGTGCAGAACAGAGAACTAGGCTTGGTTAAATACAAAATCACCTCCACCCCTGCTCTGCCTGAACTGTTCTACTAGGTCTTTTCATTTGAAGCCCAGTACTCAAAAGAGGCAAATGTGCAGCAATGTCTATCCTTCTGTGTCTTTAAAATTATTTTATTATTATCATCATTTTGGTTTTGGGGCCACACCCAGCAGGGCTCAGAGGTTACTTCTAGCTCTATGCTCAGGAATCACTCCTGACAAGCTTGGAAGACCCTATGAGATGCCAGGGATCAAATCTGGGTTGTCTGTGTACAAAGCAAATGCCCTACTCACTGTGCTATCGCTCCAGCCCCAAATGTTTCTTTTTTTGGGTTACCTCCGGCAGCACTCAGGGATTACTCCGGGCTATAGGCTCAGAAATCGCTCCTGGCAGGCTCAGGGGACCATATGGGATGCCGGGGTTTGAACCACATATCCTTCTGCATGCAAGGTAAACACCTTACCTCCATGCTATCTCTCTGGCCCCATCCATTTTGTGGAATATTGCTGTGTTTTTATTGTGCCCACTCTTTTTGTTTGTTTTAGACCATACCCGGTAATGCTTAGGGTACTCTGGCTCTGTGCTTAGAAATTACTCCTTGGCAGCTCAAGAGACCATTTTGGATGCCAGAATCGAACCCAGGTCAGCAGTGTGCAAGGCAAATGCCCTCCCTGTTGTGCTATATCACTCTGGCTTGTTTCTCTCTCTTTTTTTTTTTTTTTTTGGTTTTTGGGCCACACCCTGTGACGCTCAGGGGTTACTCCTGGCTATGTGCTCAGAAGTTGCTCCTGGCTTCTTGGGGGACCATATGGGACGCCGGGGGATCGAACCTCGGTCCGTCCTAGGCTAGCGCAGGCAAGGCAGGCACCTTACCTCCAGCGCCACCGCCCGGCCCTTGTTTCTCTTTTTTAAAAATATTTCACCACATAATAATGTTTCAAAGGTCCTGCCATTGTGGGACAATCCCTCGCTCTGGATCCCTACTGATTGGAAGATTGTGTTACTATACAATTTCCCTACTCATGGGCAAGTATATAGAGTCAGAGTCCTGAAATCCCTCTTGGCCTCTCTCGACTCTCTCTGGTGCTCAGGAGCAATTCCTGGCTCTATGCTCAAAAGTGACCCCATGGGGGGCCGGAGAGATAGCATGGAAGTATCATGCAGAAAGTCATTGATTCGAATCTTGGCATCCCATGTGGTCCCCTGAGCCTGCCAGGAGCGATTTCTGAGCGTGGGGCCAGGAGTATCTCCTGAGCGCTGCTGGGTGTGACCCCAAAAAATAAAAAACAAGCAAAAAAAAAAGAAGTGACCCCCTGGCTGTGCATGGGAGATCCTGTTTCAGGCTTGAATTGGTGCCTTTACCCCTGTACTGTCTCTCTCTCTGGATACTCTTGGGGAGAAGGAGGCACTGGGAACCCCAAAGTTACCCCAGAGCTGGAGTCTATGGGTCTATGATGCTGGTCTCAGAGCTCTGTTTCCTGTGCTTCAAATGAGACCAAGAGCAGACAAAGAGATTCTCATATCTACATCAACTTCAGGCTTCCTTCTCCTCTCAAACTTCGGTAAGACAAATAAGATTTGGTTTGATTTGGGGCCAGAGAGATAGCATGGAGGTAAGGCGTTTGCCTTTCATGCAGAAGGATGGTGGTTCAAATCCCGGCATCCCATATGGTTCCCTGTGCCTGCCAGGGGCGATTTCTGAGCATAGAGCCAGGAGTCACCCCTAAGCCCTGCCGGTGTGACCCAAAACACAAACAAACAAACAAAATATTTGGTTTGATTTGATGTTTATTGGGGCCTGTGTTCATCTATACTCAGAGATTACTCCTGACTCTGTGCTCAGAGGTCAGTTCTGGCAGGGCTCAGGGTGCTTGAGATTGAAGCTGGGTTGGTAGCATACAAGGCGAGTACTTGACCCACTGTAGTATATTACTCTGGCCCCCAAAATAAGATCCTTTTCAGAAACTTGATAAATTTACCTGGATATTGGGCCTTGACTTCCATGTGGAAATGAGGTTTTGAGTGTTCTTTTTTCTTTTTTTAATTAATATTTTATTTAAGTAACAGGATTATAGTTGGGTTACAGTCACAAACAGATCACCCCCCTTCACCAGTGTAACATTCCCCCCTTCCAATCCCTGCCTGTATTCGAGACAGGCATTCTACTACAGTTATTTGTTTTTAAGTTCAGTAATTTTTTTTTTTCTTAAAGGATAAGGGTTAAAGAAAAAAATAGTAAAAGTGTGACAGTGGCAATCGCTATTGTTTGCATAGGCTCAGAAAAATATGGGGAAAACAGAAACAAATATCCTTGGCCTTATTACAAAAAGACCTCACCCCCGAGGTTTATTGGCATAAGATCGAGTCTGGGCTCCAGGCAAAGCAGTCTGTCCAACCCGAGTCATTCTCCGTGGTCCCAGTGAAACTTTTTCACACTTCAGCTGTTGTTGGTATCAGGTTCCTATATTTAAAGATTCTGGATTCTATGCATTTTTTTCATCAAAGTCAGGCTGATGTGGAGCATCCTCTAGTTTCAGCACACCATTAGATGTGGAGTGATCTGCCCTGCCAGCAGGCTGTTGCTGAGTTGTCTGGATGTTGAGAGCACTCTTTGGAGTAAGTCAATGCCAGAGCAGTGGTAGATCTTCCCTGGTGGAGGTTTGGATCCTGGTAATGTTATAGACAATTGTGGTTGTTTCCATAGATGGCATCCATTTTTCAGGTGTGTATGGGCGATGCCGATTCTTCTGAAGCCTAAGCCAAATCATTATGCCTGTGTTCAGGGTATAAGGCCTAACTGCATTACCAAATTTGTGTTCCATCTCTATTAGATAAGAACTTGTTTGCATTTGTATTATTTTCCCATTTTAATGTGCCTATGTAAAATAGAAACAATGCCACAAGATATTGTTGGTGCATCTGGGGACTGATGAATAAAGTCCAACATTCCCTGTAACTTGTTTCAAACATGCATTCTATACAGAGATACTCTTCTACCAGTATTGCTTATAAAACATATCTCATAGGGGGGAAAGCGAACAATCAAATAACAAAACCAGTGAACAAAATTCTCACTTTATGAGGATATTCAAAAAGAGTTATAGATGTTAAGGGAATACATCTGAGATATACCAAGGAGATACATGTGTCCCTTTTATATTTTTAAAAATAGTCAAGAGGGAGGGTGTTGTTTCTGAGACACTACTTTGGTCTGTGATTTTGCCAAGCGAAGAACGCATGGAGCCATATCATCCCCGTGTTGCCTGCTAAAGCTTCAGACTTCCCCAGAGGTGTTTACTTCCTAATTGCTGGAAGCCAGAAGTTCACCAGTCCCCTCCCCGCCCCCTGCGGGAACGGGGAATCCAGGGGTCTCCTTTAAACTGCTCATCGCCAGAACCCACTTGCTGGGACCCTGAGCAGGCAGCCAGGGGTAACCTTGGGGACCAGGAGGAAGTGGAGAGAAGGCTGTGTGTGTGTGTGTGTGTGGGGGGGGCAGCCCGGGCTGCATCTTCCCCTAAACTTGGCAAAATGCCTACTGTGTGGAGCCATATCATCCCCGTGTTACCTGCCGAAGCTTCAAACTCCCTCCAAAACATTACTGTGAGAAATATGTAATCCACCTTGGCCAAAACAGAAGTCATTAGTACTAAAAAATGTTTAAATGCGGGGTAATAGTAGGTGGGAGTGAGGGAATAAAGGAATAAAGAGCTTATGGACAGTTTTCTAAATATGACAAAAAGATTAAATGCAATGATATCGAAACATTTGTCTATAAGTTGCTCGCAGGGTTTCAGAATGAAGAGGTTTAGTAAGGAAATTTGCCTGGGATTTCCTAAAGAAAGAACCTCTTTTGGCTTGCCCAGGCATGTGGCCCAGGGGTAGCCCTGGAGTTCCGGAGGAAGGAGGTAGGGTACTGGGGTGTTCCAAGTCTTGTACCCCTCCTAGGCCTGGTTAAAGACGCCTTTGGTATGGCGGACGCCAGCCAAACCCCATGCTGGCAGAACTTCCCTGCTCCCAGGAAGGAAAGAGACACTTCAAGAGCTGGAAGGCCAGAGGTTCAAAGTCCCCACCCAAACCCCTCCTCTTGAGCGGGTGGGAAACAGGGAAGGCCTAGGGAAAACTTTAAGCTCCTCCAAAGACCCACCTCGCTGGCTTGCCCAGGCATGTGGCCCAGGGGAAGCCCTGGAGTTCCAGAGGACGGAGGTAGCGGGGTGCTGGGGTGACCCAAGCCCCGCACCCTTCCTAGGCCTGGTTAAAAAGGCCTTTGGAATGGCTGACGCCAGACAAACTCCATGCCGGTAGAACCTCCCCAGTTGGTCTTTTTTTTTGTTTTTTTTTTGGTGGTTTTTGGGTCACACCCGGCAGTTATTCCTGGCTCCAGGCTCAGAAATTGCTCCTGGCAGGCACGGGGGACCATATGGGACACCGGGATTCGAACCAACGACCTTTGGTCCTTGATCGGCTGCTTGCAAGGCAAACGCCGCTGTGCTACCGCTCCGGGCCCCAGTTGTTCTTTTTTTAAATGATTATTTTTGTTTGTTTGTTTGGGGGCCACACCCAGCTCTGCTCAGGAGTTTCTCCTGGCTCTGCACTCAGAAATCGCTCCTGGTAGGCTTGGGGGACCATATGAGGTGCCAGGGATCGAACCCGGGTCAACCACCTGCAAGGTCTCTGTACTATTGCTCAGGCCCCTTGAATTGTTCTTGTTATTATAGCAGAGCTGGAAGACAAGCTGAACTTTCTAGGGGCCATGGAGAAACTTGGTAGTGGCAATGATGGTTATTTTGTTTTGTTGTGGTTACTTTGGGGGGCTGTTCCCTGTAGTGTTCAGGGGCTGCTTCTGGTTGAGTGTTGGGGTTGAGGCTGCTAGTGGTTTTTTGGGGGACCAGGTGACACCAAGAATCCAACTCGGGGCTCCTGCAAGCAACACATGTGCTCAACCCTTGGAACCATCTCCCGAGATCTTAATTTGGAAGGAATTCCGCACTGGAGTTAGTTAGAGGGTCTTTTCAGAAGAGCCGAACGTTGGCTAGACTGTGACGAGAGGTTGAGCAGATGAGCTCTATAACCCCTGGTTCTGGTTCTCTAATGTGCAATGGGCTTGTTGGTAGGATTTGGGGCTGAGGACAGAGCTGGAGGGACTGAGTCTGATGGTGCCTGGGTTGGATCCCAGCACAATGTGGTTCCTAAGCTCTTGCTGGAGTCACCCCCTCAGGTGACCTCCAAGTGTCACCCCACACCCAGAATAAAACAGGAAGATGGTGAATTTGTTTTTGTCAAGGTTCTCTGTGGGGTGACTGAAATACAGGCTCAAGTTCAGCTAATTTCTCTGGAAAAGTGTTTGAGTGAATTGTCGAGGTCAGAAATGTTCATTTGTCAGGGAGGTAGGTGATTGGGGCCATGCCTGGCAGTGCTCAGGGACTAATTCTGGCTCTGTGCTAGGGATCATTCTTGGTGATCCTAGAGAATGCTGAGGACCCAACCAGGGTGAGTGATATGGAAGGTAAGTGACTTAATCGCTCCACTCTCTTTTGTTTTATTTGAGGGCCACATCATGTGGCTGCTCAAGGGTTATTCTCAGCTCAGTGTGCAGGGGGGGATTCTGTGGTGCTGGGGATTGAATCTGGGCCTCCAACATACAAAGTCTGTGCACCAACCCTTTAAACATTCTCTCTGAAGGCTCCCAGATTCAAAGGAAACATTTCACCTTGCTAGACCTTATAAAAAAAAGTTGTTCCTTTCCTAATTTTCTTTGAATCCTCACAATAAAACCCAAGAAAGCTTTCAGAAACAGGCCTTTGCCCATTATATTTCATTTATTGTGCAAATTAGATTGCCTTTGGGTTTTCGCCAGCATTCCCGTCGAATCCGCCCATCGGAGACTATCATTTACCTTTCGTGCTCCTGATAGCTCTCGGTTAGAGAAAATAACTGGGTTTATGGAGTGTGACGCGGAAGAGAGAATGATTAAATTATTGCTTGCCAGGGTTCCTCTTTCAGCCCCTTTTTGGGAGGCAAATTGTCAATTCAGAATTTCTCTGATGGGTCTCAGAGGCTAGTAATTTATTGAATACAGAAAATGTCTTGTTTTAAACTTATATGCATGTGAAAAATCACCTCTTAAGTGTCTCCAGCGTGATATAAGGCACAGCTTAGGCAATCGCTGGAGGTAGCTTTCACTATATTTATAGGAATGCCAAGAAATATATTTGGGGTTTCTCCACGTGTCTTGTAAAATGTTCCTTCAGAGGCTCATCATTGCTGTATTGGTTATTTTTTTTCCTTTCCTGTTTGTTGAGAGGAAAGGAAAGATGGCTTTTTTGGCTTCACCGACTGCTTGTTATTTATGGGGTTCTGTCTCTGAAAAGCCAAATGAGCCGTCTTCTCGGCTGAGCCTTAGAAAAAATCTCGAAGGTACGAAATATTTATCAGGTGCTTTGAAGCATTTTATTTTGCAATGGGTGGAACTGTGAGTGTCCATGAATGAGCTCCACAAGAGCTCATTGACTGTCCTGGATTTGGTGTGAGAGCTTTGGATGTTACAGGCCAGGGCGTTAGTGCTGTGTGTGACCAATGAACTCGTGGACTCGTGGTTCCAAGTCTGTTTGCTTAGTGCTCCTGGAAGAGAAGCAGGTGGGTCTTGGTTCTGGTTTTGATTTGTGGCCATGAAGCTCCCAGGTGGAAGGCTGAGGTGAGGTGTTGCTTATAGATAAGCAGTGCCTGCTCTTACAACATCATACCTACCCCCTGAAGGGCATGGCTGCTGGTGGTTTTATAGTTTGCACTAAACCATTTTCTTTTCTTTTTTTTTTTCAGTTTTTCTTTTTTCTTTTTTTTTTTTTTTTTGTTTTTGGGCCACAGCCAATGATGCTCAAGGGTTACACCTGGCTATGCGCTCAGAAGTCGCTCCTGGCTTGGGGGACCATATGGGATGCCAGGGGATCGAACCACGGTTCGTCCTAGGCTAGCGCTCTCAAGGCAGACACCTTACTTCTAGCGCCACCATGCCGGCCCCGCACTAAACCATTTTCTTCCCTAGTAAAACCAAGTAAAAGGAATTTTGCTATCTGGAAACATTCTAGTAACACACACACACATACACACACACACACACACACACACACACACACATACATATATATATATATTCAGGGTCTGAAGCAATAGCACAGCGGGGAGGGTGCTTGCCTTGAGGGGGATGACCCAGGTTTGATCCTCGGCATCCCATAGGGTCCCTCAGAGCCTCTCAGGAGAGATTTCTGAGTGCAGAGCCAGGAGTAACTTTTGAGCACTGCCAGGTCCAATCCCCCCCAAAAGAAAAGAATACATATTTGGAAGCCTCTTCCTTTTTGCCTACATTTTCTCCTCTTCTTCTTCATTTTTTTTTTTTTGATGGATCACACCCTGTGGCACTCAGTGGCTATTTTTGGCTTTACACTTAGAAATTGCTCCTGGCAGGCTCAGGGGACCATATGGATGCCAGGATTTGAACCACCATCTTACTGCATGCAAGGCAAATGCCTTAGCTCCATGCTATCTCTCCGGCCCCACATTTTTCTCTTCTTTAATCTTTTTTCTTTCTTTATTTTTGGGCAGGAGGTTCACTCTTGGAGTTACTCAGGGTTTACCTCTGGCTCTGCACTCAAGGATCACTCCTGGCAGGGTGCAGGGGAATAGAAAAGAATGTTGGGGATCAGACTTGGGTTGACTGCATGCAAGTTAAGTGCCCTCCCCACTGTCCTATCACTCCAGTCCCATGGATATTCTTGTTGTTGTTGTTGTTGTTGTTTTGGTCGATTTTTTTAATGAATGGGCCCATATGGGGACCATTCCTGGCACTGTGCTCAGTAGTGACCCCTGGCCATACCCTGATGTGTAAAATAAATCCCCACGTTGTGAAATCACCCCATACACCATTTTTTCACTTTCAGGCGGAGGGCGCTGAAGCAGATAGGGAAGCAGGTAGGGTAGCTGTAAAGGATTAATAAACTAAGCCAGTTAGGAAAGAGTCATGGAGTCAGTAGCTTCTCCCTCATGGTCTCTCAAACATCAAGCCAAACTGACTTTTGTTTATTCTCCCAGTACAAAATCTACCAGGTGGGGAGGGTAGAGTGAGACCCAGGTGGGGTTTTACATATCAAAGGGATAGGTTTACAGGAAAGAGGAAGATGGGGGAGCATCTCTTTGTTTTGAGTTAATAGCTGATGAAGGCAAATTCCATCCATCCTGAACTATTTCCCTGCACATGGGATGAATTCTTTTTTTTTTTTTTTTTTTTTTTTGGTTTTTGGGTCACACCCAGCAGTGCTCAGAAGTTACTCCTGCCTGGCTCTAGGCTCAGAAATCACTCCTGGCAGGCTCTGGGGACCATGTAGAATGCTGGGATATGGGATGCTGGGATTCGAACCACCGCCCTTCTGCATTCAAGGCAAATGCCCTACCTCCATGCTATTTCTCCAGCCCCAGAATGAATCCTTGTTTCTACTTCATGCAGGGACCTAGAAAACAGCCTCCATGAACATCTGGAGCAGTGGTTTTCAGCTGCTGAGCCATGGCCCATTGCATGTCTGCAGGTCAGGAAGATGAAATTCCTGGGGTTTGTCTGGATGAGAATTGCTGTCATATGGCTCAGGGTTTGAGTACACAGGTGAAGAACAGTTGGGAAATACTGGCCCTGACTATTTCAAAACGTTTCTGGGTGCCTCCAAAGGTTGCTGGAAAAAGTGGAGTTTCCTTCCCTTTTTGGTGCTAGAGAAAGGAGCTTTGGTACTCCTGCTGGAGGAAAATTTGCCAAATGCCCAGGTTCTAGAGAAGCCAGCTCCACTTCTTTTTTTTCCTTCTCTCTCTCTCTTTTTCTTTTTTTTTTTTAGTTTTTGGGCCACATCCGGTGGTGCTCAGGAGTTACTCCTGGCTATCTGCTCAGAAATAGCTCCTGGCAGGCACGGGGGACCATATGGAATGCCGGGATTTGAACCAACCACCTTAGGTTCTAGGTCAGCTGCTTGCAAGGCAAACACTGCTGTGCTATCTCTCCAGGTTCGCTAGCTCCACTTCTGCCTGTATATGCCTGGGATGAAATAAAATCTCAGAGAACTGCCTACAGCTTGAATCAATACTTGCATCACAGTACCAATTTCTTGGGTGTTGTGCTTTGTTTAGTTATGAATTGGGCGGGGGGAGTCACACCTGGCAGTGCTCAAGGTTTACTCCTGACTCTGCACTCAGATATTCCTCCTGACAGGGCTGAGGGGGAACCTATGTGGTGCTGGGGATCAAATTCTGATCAGCTTCCTGCAAGGCAAATGCTTTCATCTTGAAGTCTTTCTCCAATCTCAATCTTTTTTTTTTTTTTTTTTTGGTTTTGGGCCACACCCGTTTGACGCTCAGGGTTTACTTCTGGCTATGTGCTCAGAAATCGTTCCTGGCTTGGGGGGACCATATGGGACACCGGGGGATCGAACCTCGGTCTGTCCTACGCTAGCGCTTGTAAGGCAGACACCTTACCTCTAGCGCCACCTTCCCGGCCCCCCAGAGTCAATTTTCTTGGGGGAAATTAAACTCCAGCCTTTCTGTCACTTGAGAGTGGCAGTCCCAAGCTGGGGGTCCTGAGGGTGAGCCCCAAGAAGACTGAAAAGACGAGGAAGCAGTGCTTTGAGACAGGCATGTGTGATGTGGGAGAAAAATGGCACAAGAAGATGGACCTTTCCTTGGCACAAGCTGATGCAATTCTCTGCACTCTGGAGGACTTTTCCTATGATGGGTGAATTTTAGAGGTGAGGGCTGGATTGCTCTGAGCCACCCCTCAAATGGGAGAAGGCAGCAGCGGAATGTTCTACCTGTGAGGAGTCTGGAGTCTGCTCTTTCACTTGGGGTGCTGTTGCAAGCAGGATCCTGCAAACAACAGGACTCAAACCAGACAGTCATTCAGTTCTGCTTTTGTTTTGGTTGCAGCTAGACCCACTAATTTCCTAGGGATATTTGTGAGACAGTTTCTGATGTGTGTGTGACACTTAAGGAAAATTGAATGGGGGCTTGTGTACCAGCCCTGGGCTTCTTTCTCTGTCTCTCTGTCTCTGTCTTTGTCTCTCTCTCTCTCTTTTTTTTTGGGGGGGGGTCACACCCGGCAGTGCTCAGGGGTTACTCCTGGCTCTATGCTCAGAAATCGCTCCTGGCAGGCCCAGGGGACCATATGGGATGCCAGGATTCGAACCACCAACCTTCTGCATGCAAGGCAAACGCTTTACCTCTATACTATCTCTTTGCCCCCCCCTTTTAGTTAAATAAAAACTGTGACATCACTTGCTTTTATTATTTATTTATTTATTTATTTATTTATTTATTTATTTATTTATTTATTTATTTTTACTTGTTGGCTTTTGGGCCATACCTATGGGTGCTCAGAGCTTACTCCTGATTCTTCTCTCTGGGATCACTCCTAGAGAAACTCGGGGACCCTATGGAATGTCAAGGATCAAAGTCAGGTTGGCCACATGCAAGGCAAGCGGTCTCCCTGCTGTGCTATCACTCTGATTCTAGAGAATCAGTTCCGAGAATTCTAGAGAATTAGTTCCGAGAACTTCCTTGAGTATTTCTTGGGATCTGGGTCCACTTGAGACGAATTCTCTCTACTTTCGTTTTTCTTGGGATGGTTGTTGGCAGAACTGTTGTGTATCCTTTTTATTTTTTTCCCCTTGGAGTGCTTTGAATATGTCATTGCACAGCCTTCTGGTCTCCTTTGTTCTTGGTGAGAAATAGTTGTTACATTTATTGGTGTTTCTACCACACAGAAAGACCAACAAAGCCGAAGGACTGAGGTCAGTGTTAAAACTCTTGAATATCTACTACAAAAATGGAATGAAGAGATGAGAGAGGGAGAGGAAAAAAAAGAGAGGGAGTCTAGGGTTGATGCATAAACCCTCGTTCAACTTCCCTTGTGTGTGGTTTTTGGGTCATACCCGGCAGTGCTCAGGGGTTACTCCTGGCTTTATGCTCAGAAATCGCTCCTGGCAGGCTCGGGGGACCATATGGGATGCTGGAATTCGAACCACCGTCCTTCTGCATGCAAGGCAAATGCCTTACCTCCATGCTATCTCTCCGGCCCCTTTACGTGTCATTTCATCACATATGTGATGTCTGGAATTGAATTGGGTTTGGCCTCATGCAAACCTTCTATTTGGCCTCATGCAAACCTTCTATCTCTCCACCCTTGCCCCCAATTCCTTGAGAGAAAAAAAATAAAGGATCAATTACCAATGAAAAGAAATGGAAATGGAAATGGAAACCTTTCTACTTCACTGAACAATTTAATTTTGCTGCTAAAATAAAAGCGGGGGGGGGGCTGGAGCAATAGCACAGCAGTAGGGCATTTACATTGCACGTAAATAACCCGGGACTGTCCTAGGTTCAGTCCCCGCATCCCATATGGTCCCCTGAGCCTGCAAGGAGCAATTTCTGAGCTCAGAGCCTGGAGTAACCCCTGAGGGATGCTGGGTGTGGCCCAAACCCACCCACCCCCATTTTTTTTTTTTTTTTTTTTTTCTGCTAGGAAACCCCTGCTAAAAACGTGTTAAAAGATTTGAATCCTTGGGGCCAGAAAGAAAACACAGGGTTAAAGGCATTTATCTTGCATGTGGCAAGACAAATCATTGTGTCTCATCATGACTTCATTACTTTCTAGCTTTGTAGCCAAAAGGGATTGCAAACAGGAAAGACAATTGCTGTCAAAGATGGTCCCACACAAAGATGCCATGTAGTAAGGTTCAGAAATAAAAATGTTAGCAGGTCTGTGAGTACTTCTGTAGAGTACTGAGAAACAAGACAGCACGTCTCTGCCTCGAGGAAGACACTGATGGTCAATAAAGTGTCAGCGGACGTTGTCACAAATCACCGATTCATTTGAAGCTCATAAAGATGATAGAACCAGCAGCTCTTGTTCTATAAATGATGAAAACCCATTTCCTCTCTAAATCTCCAGCTTGCTACTGTTGATCTGAATGCAAATAAGAAAACAGAAGCGGGACAGAGAGTGTTGAAAAATGGTTATGTTTCTCAGGGAAGCGAAAACATATTGTGAACTTGGAAATAACAGAATGCTTTCTGTTATTAATGTTTCTAGTCCAATGCCATGAGAGAATTTACCAGAAAAGATTCAGGCGTGAGCAACAGGACAGAGTCTGCAGTGCTTGATTCTGTATGGCAGGGTTGAAATCATAGTGATTTCTTCTCTTCTCTGACTTATTTTTTCCCTCTCCAGAGATTCTGGTCCTTTCTGATTTGGGGTGCACACACAGAGCCCCCCTGTAAATCTGCTAGGATGGGCAGCACCACGTTTGCCAACAGATGAGGGTGTTGCAAGCATGGTTTGAAAGCATTCAACCACTTCTAGCTCAAAATTTCTCTAAGAGGAGCATTAGTCTATAGGAAAAATAAAGATATGCAAAGGACAAATCCCATGTTTAACTAGACAGAAAATAACCTGCCCAATTGCTTTCAAGATTTTTCACGGCCATGTCTTACCAGGTCACATCCAGTTAACACACAGTCAATAATAGGAGAATGAGGGTAGATTTGCATAGTTTTTTATTTCCTGTCCATTTTTCCCAGTTGGCTGGGACGTTGTGGGGAGGATTTCTTTTCCAGAATCTCTCTTCCCTGCTCCTGGAGACTCCTCTTCCCCTGCTCTCTTGTCTTCTTTAGGAGTTTATCTCCTTGGACTTCTCTGAAAATTTAAGGAGAAACATCCTGGGGAGGTTCTTGGGAAGACACAGAGTTTTTCTCTGAGACTCTGATTCTTGCAATCTTCCAGAATTGCAGACCCCCAGAACATCTACTAGACAGACCTCTCTCTCTCTCTCTCTCTCTCTCTCTCTCTCTCTCTCTCTCTCTCTCTCTCTCTCTCTCACACACACATACACACACACACACACACACACACACACACACACACACACACACGCAGACAGACAAGCCCACTGAGATGCAGAGCCTGTCATCCATGCTTTCTCTCACTCTCTTTTTCTTTGTTTCTCTTTGCTTCCTCCTCCATCCCAATTGGTTGTCTGAGTGAGGCTGTGTGTGGGATGCAGCTGTGGACCCACTGCTGTGTCCCAGATTCCCCATCTGGATGAGCAGCAGGAGACAGAGGATTGACAGACACTCCAGAAGTGGAATTAATTAATTAATTATTTTTTGTTTTGCTGATTGATTTTGAACCATACTTGGTGAAACTCAGGGCTTATGCCCAGTTCTGCACTTACAGATCACTCATGGTGGGCTTGGGAGATTCTATGGGGTGCCAGGGATAGAATGTGGTTTTGTTGTGGGTTCATTGTGTGTGAGGCAAATGCCTAACACATTGTACTATCTCTCCAGCCTCCATCAGTGAAATTCTTTTCGTTTTTGTTTTGGGCGCCACATTTGGTGATGCTCAGGGTTAATTCTGGCGTTCTACTTAGGGATTACTCCTGGAAAGCTTTGAGACCATATGGGATGCTAGGGATCGAACTTGGGTTGGCTATGTGCAAGACAAGTGCTTTCCTCACTGTACTATCATTCGGGGGCCTCAGCAGTGAAATTCTTGAAGAGATTCAAGATCTATGTTTCTGGGGTTTTACTGTTTGGGGTTTTGGGGGCGATAATAAAGCTCTCCCTGAAAGTACCTCTCTGGGGGGGTAGGCTTTGCTTATATTTCAGGAATAAATAAATTAAAAGGATGAATTTCATATGGGAATCTGTACAGCCAAAGTCAAGAATGTGGGAGCTCAGTAAGCTTATGCTCTGTGAAAGTCACTGGGAGCTGGAAATATTGTAAGTCAATTATGCATTGCAGGGCTGAAGGGAAACAGCCGGAGATGGTGCACTTACTTTATATGCAGCCTTTGGTGATCTAGTTCAATCCCTGGGACAGCATATGGTCCCCAATCACCACTCATGATCACAGAGCCAAGAACAATTCCTGAGCACCAAAGGGTATAGCCCCCAAATCCCTGCAAATCAAATCACATCAAATCAAGTTGAATTCTGTCATAGCAACAAAGTTATCATTGTTTTGTAAAGTGTGGAATAATAAAAGGTCCCCCCACCCTTTTTGGGGATTATGGCTCACACCCAGCGGTGCTTAGGGGTTACTCTTGGCTCTGCATTCAGAAATTGCTCTTGGCAGGATGGAGGACCATATGGGATGCCGAGGATCAAACCCTGGTGGGCCGTGTGTAAGGCAAATACCCTCCTTGCTGTGCTATCACTCCAATCCCTAGATTCCCCCTGTCCCCCCCCCCATTTTAAGAAGCCTGTAATTTGATGATAAAGGAATCAGACAGACTCCACACTGGTTTACCTTATTATTTTCAGAATCCCCATTTGAGTGTTTGTTGGAAGCAGGAAGGTCGATTGAGTCAAGTGATTATGTCGGTGGCTGTCAGCTTATGAGGAAAATCTCAGCATGGGTATTAATATTTCCTTTGACTCCAAGCCTGGATTCTAAAAACATGACCCAGAATATGTCAGACTTAGTTTTATAGGATTACTAAACTCATTATTTTCGGCAGACAAAATCTTCTGTCTGATGACTGAATTCAATCAAATATCTGTTGTCACAGAAAAACTTGGCGGCTCTTTCGTGATGGATCTCAGCTGACAATCAAGTCCTGAACTCAGCAATGGTTTCTTGTCAGCTGCAGTTGGAACGATGACCTCGGGGAGTCCTGACACCCACCAGGAGCCTAAATGGGACTGCTCTGCCTTCTTGGGATTCTCTGCTTCCAGGTAAGGAAGTTTCCCGAGAAACAGGAATTGAAGGATATACTGCACACATTCGACCAAGTGAATAGCATCATGAAGTCTCATTGGGGAATGTCCTTCAGAACCACTCCAAGGAAGCCAAGGGAAGCTTTGTAGGATTCCCAGGAGATACCCCAGACTTCCCCACCCCCAACGAGCCCCTCCTCTGGGTGCCACCTCTGGTCAGTGTACTTGTTTACAGGCATTGCACATATGCGTGTTGGTTCTTTGAGATTGGTAGCCTCAGGAAATCGCAAACACGCCAAGTATTTGGACAGAGATCAGCAGATTTGATGAAGCACTTGCTGGGCATTGAAGACTTGAGGAGATGGAAGGAAATGACTAAAGCTCAGAACATGTGATTTCTACATCTGGGAAGGCCAAGTAGGCACGACCCTGACAAGAAAAGTTCTTTTCTGGAGCCTAGGTCTAATAAGGGAACAGCTAGGGTAGGGAAGCCAGGGGCCTTACAGCCAACACCTGGGGGATTGGGAGAATTCTGAGGTTAGGAATAAGGTGAGGTGAGGGAGTCTGTCAGAGAGAGGACCAAAGGAGAAGGGCAGGAGGAACAATAAGGCAACAGGAATAGTGAGTCAAACCAACAGTTTTTCTAATAATCTGACAGAAACTTCCTGCAAAGCCTTCAGGGAAAAAGCAGCCAGTGTTCAGAAGAAACAGACACCCTCCACGCCCTAGCCAAGGGCTTATATACCCCACGGGAAACTGCTTCTAAATGACAGTGACAAGGGGAACCCTCCTAACTGATTTCTCAGGACATACCCCTTTTATGGCTGTCCAGGGGCCATAAGACTTTGTGTAACCCTAGATGGGACCAGGACAATGAAGGAAGGAGCTGGTGTTAGTTCACTGAGAGGACCAGCAGGGTGCTACTGCCTGTCCTGCTGAGCAGCCAACTCATCTTTTTTTTTTTTTTTTTGGTTTTTGGGCCATACCCAGTGATGCTCAGGGGTTACTCTTGGCTCACTGCTCAGAAGTTGCTCTTAGCAGGCTTGGGGGACCATATGGGACGCTGAGATTCAAACCACCATTGGTCCTGGGTTGGCCGCTTGCAAGGCAAATGCCATACCACTCTGCTATCTCTCCGGCCCCAGCCAACTCATCTTGGCCCGAAGTGTATGGGATGTGTCCCACACTCTCTGACACCCTCTTCTATTTCTCAACTCCTCCTCTTAGTCTCGGGCAGGGGCCCTCAAACTGCGGCCAGCAAAAGGCAGGCCCATAGAAATACTGGCAAGTTTGTTGATTTAAATTTACTTGTTCTGGGCCCGGAGAGATAGCACAGCGGTGTTTGCCTTGCAAGCAGCCGATCTAGGACCAAAGGTGGTTGGTTCGAATCCCGGTGTCCCACATGGTCCCCCGAGCCTGCCAGGAGCTATTTCTGAGCAGACAGCCAGGAGTAACCCCTGAGCAATGCCGGGTGTGGCCCAAAAACCACACACAAAAAAAATTAAATTTACTTGTTCTTCATTTTATTTTATTTTATGTTTTTTTTCGGGCTACACCCAGCGGTGCTCAGGGGTTACTCCTGGCTGTCTGCTCAGAAATAGCTCCTGGCAGGCACGGGGGACCATATGGGACACCGGGATTCGAACCAACTACCTTTGGTCTTGGATCGGCTGCTTGCAAAGCAAACACTGCTGTTCTATCTCTCCAGGCCCTATTTTATTTTATTTTATTTTTTTTGTGCAGAGGGGTGAGGATGGGAGGAGGCAGGAGGGGAAGAGGGAGAGAAGGAGGGATGGAGCAGGGAGGGGTGCAGTGGGAGGCAGAGAGTGGGGCTGGAGTGTGTTCTTCATTTTAAATATTGTATTTGTCCTCCCTTTTTTTTTTTTTTTTTTGGTTTTTGGCCACACCAGGTGACACTCAGGCGTTACTCCTGGCTTTGTGCTCAGAAATTGCTCCTGGCTTGGGGGACCATATGGGACGTTGGGGATCAAATGGAGGTCAATCTTGGGTCAGCCGTGTGCAAGGCAAACACCCTACTGCACATCATCACTCTGGCCCAGTTGGTCCCTTTTATTAAACTTCAAAATAAGATATGTAGATATGTGCAGCATGCATAGGAATTTGTTTTTTTTTTTTTTTTTCCCTTTAAACTATAGTCTGGCCCTCCAACAGTCTGAGAGACAGTGAATTGGCCCCTTTTAAAGAGTTTGAGAACCCTTGGTTTGGATATATCTTTCAAGGGGCTGTGTGCCTTGAAGGGTCATGTGCCTTGAATGTAACCAACTCTGGTTCCATCCCTGGCATCCATTATGATCCCGAGTACCATCAGGAATGATCCCTGAGTGCAGAGCTAAAAATCACTCCTGAGATTGCTGGATATGACTCTAAAACAAACAAAATCTTTAATGAAACTCCTGGAAGTATACAGAATTAATTTGCACCTAAGCATGTCCCCACTTATTTGTGGAATTGAAAATTATAGGATAATTTTATAGGATAGAAATTGCATGGTGGAGTCTGTTTTGTTGGTTTACTTTTGGTTTTGGGCCACACCCCGAAGTGCTCAGAGATTACTCCTGGCTCTGTGCTCAGAGGTCACTCCTGGAGGTGTTCGGGGCACCCTATGTGATGCTGGGGATCGAACCTGCGTCAGCAAGGCAAACACCGTACCTGTGTGCTGTTGCTCCGGCCCCAGTGGAATGTTTTATTTATGTGTTCTATGGGGCCACAATTGCCCATGAGGACAATTTTTTAAAGTTATTTTTGTCTGTATGCCACATTCTGCTTGCTTAAGGATCACTGCTAGTGGGGATTTGGGGATCCTCAAAGATGCTGAGATTCAAACTCAGGTCTACCACACCTTAACCCCTAACTCCAGGGCCAGAAAAATCTAAGTAGCTCCCCAAATGTTACCCACTTCTGACTCCTCCTTCATAGTGCTTCACTAGCATCTTATTTTCCCCCCTGTCTTCTGGCCATTAGGAGACCAAACTCCTTCCTCCAACCCAGACCTCCGCGTGAACCCTGCTCCCCAGGGGACCAAGCTTTGTCGGCTACAGCGCCACCTGGCGGCCTGTGGCTCACAAAACGCCCCCCAGGCTGATGGATGCAATTGGTGAAGTTCAGTGACCTGCGATTGTGACAATCAAATATTGGGGGGCCCTGGCATCCCCTTGGACGCTGTCGCTATGGTTTCCCCCCCGCAGTGACATCACCTAATTGGTTCTGCTTCGCAGCATCTCTAGCTGCAGAGCGTTTGCTCAAGGTTCCTTATGGCAACTTCTCTTTCCTGTCAGGTTGAATTTCTCTTCAGGAGAGAAAATATTGCAGGGTATTGATTTCCTCCCCGGGAGGTCATTTCGGGGCCCTTCATCCCCAGCCCCTGTTTAAAATCTTGAAGGGGGCTTGTGAACCGGCGCAGTTCCAAAGACTGTTTCATCAGGAGTCTGCAGAGAAACACGTTTTCATTGTTAGTGCAACTGAACCATGTCTCAGGGCATTGGACCAGCAAGACAACACGTTTCTCTAAAAAAAAAAAAAAAAAAGAAAGAAAGAAAAAGAAAAAAAGGCAATAAAGCTTTGATATCTCCTGGCCTATTTCTAACTGTGCTCTTAAAAATGTGCAGCTGAACTATACATGAACCTCGCTCAGCCCAGGTAGGCAATATCACACTCTCTGGGCTGGGCGGGAGGAGAATGTGTTTGCATGGTGGGGAGCAGAATGGTGTGATGGCCACTGAACTTTGTGTAGAAAATTGACCCTCATCCTTCACCTCGGGGCCCTGCATACCCCCATAGCCCCACCCATTGTCCTTTTCCCCAAGCCTTTCTGTTCTGCCATTTGTCTTGCCTCTCAGAGCAATGCATTAACTAGGTATCTGTTTGAACCCTGAAATGGATGAAGACATTTGTAAAGATAAATTGGCAGGGGATTTTTTTTTTCTGGTTGGTTTGCTTTTGGTATTGGGGTCACACCAGTGATGCTTAGGGGTTACTCCAGGCTCTGCACTAGGAAACCACTCCTACCAGGCTCAGGGGTCTATGTATGGGACGATGGAGATCGAACCTGAGTCAGCCTCTTGCGAAGCAAATGCCCCACTGTGTTCTCGCTTCAGCCTGTGTTTCATTTTGTTCTAATCACCAATTTATAATTTCTCCCTCTTTTTTGGAGCAACATGTGCCTTTCCAGACATGTGTCTGCGAAATGTCAGTGCCAAGAATAACCTGCTTTGTGTGTCATTAAATTCGCAAATAGAATTTGCCCTCCATTTTTTTTTCTTTTTTTTGGTTTTTGGGCCACACCCGGCATCGCTCAGGGGTTACTCCTGGCTATCTGCTCAGTAGTAGCTCCTGGCAGGCACGGGGGACCATATGGGACGCCGGGATTTGAACCGATGACCTTCTGCATGAAAGGCAAACGCCTTACCTCCATGCTATCTCTCCGGCCCCCTCCATTTTTTTTTCTAGGCAGTGAAGTACTTGTTTCTCAGACTCGTGGGCTGTTTGGCTCAGAATCTGGTTCCAACAGGAGCTCATGAAGTTGCACAGATTTCCTAATAAAACAGGCAAACCTGTTTCTTACAACGTTGTGGCTGATAGGACCTTTTGTGATATTACAGAGGAAGAGCTGGAGAACAGTCTATGTAAAGAATAAAGAAGTGGGACTGGAGAGAGCACAGCGGGGATGGCACTTGCCTTGCACACAGCTGACTGGTTAAATCTCCACAATGGCATCCGGTCCCTGAGCCCAGAGCCAGGAGGAAAGTCTGAGAATCTCTACACCTGGCAACCTGGCTCAGGGCTTCCCCCTGGGTCCTTGTCTGGGATCTCTCCTGGCCATACTCAGGGAACTGGTGCCAAATTAGTGTAAGGTGAACTAATTTAGTGTAAGGCTAAAAACCCTAAACAAAGGTGTTCCCCCTGACTTCCTCTTCCTGGTAGCCTCTTCCTTTGATATGTAAAAACCCACCTGGATTACAGGACCTTCCCCCACCCTAGTGTATTTTGTTCTGGAGAATAAAGACAGAGCAGTTCTGTATTTTGTTGGGGAAGAGGGAGCATATGAGAGAGAGGGGGGAGAGGGAGAGAAGAAGGGAGGGAGGGGAGAGAGAGAGAGAGAGAGAGAGAGAGAGAGAGAGAGAGAGAGAGAGAGAGAGAGAGAGAGAGAGAGAGAGAGAGAGAGAGAGAGGAGAGGAGAGAGAGGGAGAGAGAGGGAGAGGGAGAGGGAGGAAGGGAGAGAGAGAGGGAGAGGAGAGAGAGGGAGGAGAGAGAGAGAGAGGAGAGAGAGAGATCATGAGACCATGAGAAAGAGATGAGAGAGAGAGAGAGAGAGAGAGAGAGAGAGAGAGAGAGAGAGAGAGAGAGAGAGAGAGAGACCATGAGCAAAAATCAGGCTGACTGCTGAATCTTTTGTGACTGGCTTGATATTATTTCTCCTACACTATCCTGCTTCATCAGACCCCTCCACCTAAGGGGTTAGAAACACAGTGTGTGGGTGGTCTCACCAGTCATGGATATTTTTATTTTACACTAGGAATAAAATCAGGGTCTGCCACATTTAAGGAAAGTACCTTAACCCCTGTTTTATGTCTCGGGCCCTGATTGATGATGGCTTTTGTTTTTGTGATTTACCCAGCGATGCTCAGGGTTTACTCCAAGCCCTGTGCTTAGGAATCACTCCTGGAGCTCGGGGATTGAAGCTGGGTCTGCTGCACACAAAACAAATGCTCTACCTGTTGTGCTAATTCCCCCACTCTAATTTTTTTTTTTTAGTACAATACAACTGAAAGGTCCGGAAATCCTAATTTTAGCTGCCCGGCGCAAAGAAATGAAGAGGCTTATGAGTTCCAGCAGATGCTTTGAAAAAGTGCTTTAATACTGACCAGTCAAATGGCCAGGGTCAAAGTTCCCCCAGAATAGAAAGGGGACCAGAGACCTCGTGGGTCCCTCGTCACCCCCTTATATAGGATGGGAAGTGGGAGGGGAAGAAGAGTCCTTGAGGGCTGGACTTCCGCTACAATAACACCAATGATTCGTGAGGTAGGGGTAGAGGTGGGGCCGAGGCAGTGACGACTTCCTTAAGGGTGGGGCCAAAGCCGTGACAACTTCCCTACCGGGCGGGGCACCCACCAAGGTTGGTGGGGGGGGGGGGCTGATTTCCCTTTTCAATCCCCACTTCTTGTACTGGAGGCTTCTAATCCTAGAAGCCAATGTGATTTTGGGGCCTTTACTTTCTGATATTACTGGTCATAATTATTTGCATGAGCTAACCCTGCATGGGCCAATGGCTACCAGAAGTAAAAAGGCTTAGGAGGGGCCCCAGTAGGAGTATTAGATAGGGGAGAATTCCATGCCATAAAGACCATAAGGGACCATTTAATAGCTTTGTATCTTGGCCAGCTACTCTTGATGGTGCTTGATTTTGTTTTACACATTTGAAATTAACTTTTGTGAGAGTTTGTTATTTCTGTTTAGCCCTGCTAGTTTTGCTTTTCCAGTTACCAATTTTTCTGCAACTTCTGAGCCCTACCAGTAGAGTGCTCAGACCTAGGAGTGCCTAAGAAATGTATGCTAGGCAGAGGGATGGGCTCTGTTCCTGGGATGATGTTAATGTTGGGGAGCACTAATGCTGGGATGCATAAGCCAAATTTTTACCACATATTTATATCCGTTTCGGAGGTAAATACCCTGGGCTAGAGGGATCAGGCAGGACTTTTGAGCACTGAGTACCTTCTACCTGACCCAGGTTTACAGATTTGGTGCTGTTATGAATAGCAAACAGAAGATTTAAAGCTAAACGGGATTACCTTTTGACATAAGTACAGGTAGAAGAAGCAAAGGTTAGATTACCTAGTGAGACAGGGACAGCCAGAGGCCAATTTCCCCCACCCCCAAGAGGGAGGCAAAGGCTGAGGTTTTGCTTTACACACCCATTCTGGCCCCCAAACACACACATGGGAAGTAGAGGACCGGAGGTAAGCAGTTCGAGCCCTTCCTTAGCAAGTGCCAGGGAGAGCATTTTCAGAGTTAGTGAGTGCATTAGGGCTGAAGTGTGCCCGGGACCGTATCTTGAGAGGATTCTCAGTGTGCTTCACTTTTCAGGTTTTAGATGGAAGGCGTGAACCCAGGAAGCATGCAGTTCACCTTGACAGCAGTTTTTCTCACATAGGCTGTGAATTCCACAACGAAAATAAGGAGGTTTCTGCTTTCTTTCTTCATTTCTGCAACTTAAACAGCTGTTGGGGTAGAGAGCCCTAAACTTCAGTTGCCTTTCCTGCACTGGGTTAGACAGAGATGAAGAAATTTTATTTTTATTAATGACTGTTTTACTTTTTAACATTACCAAGAGAAGCATAATTTTTGCTACCTGCTTTAACCTCTGGGATAGATAGGCATAATGTTATTCTTAGTAGTTAACTTGGCTTATTAATTTCTGCGGCCTTTATTTTCCCCTTATAGTTTTTTTTTTTTTTTGATGACCATTTTGCTTTAGAGATTTCATTACCCTAGAAGTTATTAGAGGGAACGTGGTCGAAGATCAATCTTCTGTAGCTACTTCAGGCTGACAGGGGACTGCAGTTTCAATCTCTAGATAGGGTGAAATCTCATATTTCCCTAAAGGAGCAGTTAACTGGTTTACTTTTACAGTTTTAACACCTGAAAAGGATTAGATTAATTATACAGGGGAATATTACTTAACCCACTCAGGCCTTGGAGCAGTAAATAGCACAACTTGAATGGCATAGCTGTTCTTATTGTCTGTAATGATAGCACAAATTAATTAACAGAAAACAAAGCATAATAGCATTATGAATAAACAGTTTTGAGTTACTTCAGTTAGACTAACATTTGCATTTGCAATTTATGATTTGGTTTAATACAACTAGTAAGAGCATTTTTACATGAGTTACTTTAAAGAAGTGGGTTTTAAGTTAGGCCCACTAGAATTTTAATTAGCTACCAAAAATGGTTTTTCTCTCACCTTTACCTTGTACCTTACCCGGTATTTGAATAACTTGGCTTTTTCCTTTGCACATATACAGCACTGTTGGAGAAATCTCCATCTGGGGCACCCCCATTACTTACAGAACTTTTCTGAGGATAGGTTGTAGACACAGCAGGGTTTTTCACAGTCACTCAGGTTTGGCTGATGAGTTGGTCGGTTCAGCATGAGGTTCTTCTGGCTGGGCATCTCACCCTCTGCAGGAATTTTTAGAGGTGACTTGTCTGTTCCACTCCTCTCCAGGTTTGGAAGAGACTGACCTCGAATTCTCTTCTGAGCTTGAGGGAGAGAGCAGGGCCCACAGGCTGTGATAATCTTCTAGGAAATCTTCAATTTCCTTACTCAGGCCATTTATTTCAGTTTTTCGCCGGTGCCTGCTTGTCACACCGCCTCAACTCCAATTATTCCTCTAAAAGAGGTTTTTGGGGTTCCCTCACTAATTTTTTTGATTTTCTGTTTGCATGAGGACTACTCCTCATGCAGCGAGAAAAGCCATTTGCTTGTATTCTGTGCAAAGCAACATGATGCCATGACATAAATGGTACTAAAAGGTTCTGGGAGAAGAGAAAAAGCAAATATTACTTAAATTACTTAGATAATTTTAGAATTTTTTTTCTGCAACGAAACATTTTATACATTTTTAAATAAAACCATGACCAATTTTATAAAACCTCCTGTGATACAAATATTAATGTTCTTGGTAACATATAATGAAAAATTGCAAAATAATATTTTAATTATGCTTAATTCTAAATATAGAAATTCACTTAGTTTTCTAAACAGAAAACACCAGGAATTTACGTTACACAAATTAATGTTGAAAACCAGAAAGAATGAATACTTACTACTTTTGGTAGAACATGCTTAAAAACATTTACATTTTTTTTTAACCTAGAGACATATTAATAATTATTTAGATTGATTATACACATTTTTATTACACATTTTTAATTTTCTTTTTTTACACCACTTTTTTTTCTGCATGCAAGGCAAACGCCCTACCATTCGGCTCCTTTCTTTTTTCTCCCCCCTTTTTTTTTTTTTTAAGCTTCGCCACTCATTTTTTTGCAGTGGTTTCGCTGCTAAAAATTTTCACGTGCACCGAAAAACAAACAAAAATAACAACAGTAATTTGCAACATTTTCTTATTAATTTTTTTAAGAAACCTTTAAGTTAGAAATTTAAATGCTTAAAAAAAATTTTTTTTTTGACTTCCAAACCATTTGCTGATTTTTCTTTGATATGTAAATGACCTACATTCCTCAGCCAGGTGGAGAGGGAGGACAATAGTTTGCCCTGGGGCGTGGTGAATTTCTTCACCACGTGGTGAGTTAAAAAGCATTTTTTTTTTTTTTTCGGCTAGAAAAAAAAACGGCCAGTTGCTCTTTTTGGCCTGAACGCATGGCAGGATAGTTGGGGAATTGCAAAGTTCAGAAATTCTCCAGAAAATTTATTCCCGATGGCCATTTGAGAAATCTGGGATTTGCAATTTCCAACACCCCCCGCCAAGTCCCTAGTGTGGACCTTGCATGCGCCAGCTTCCTGGTTGGGTGGGGAGCGGGTTAGGCGGGTTTCGGGCGCCTCTCGCCGCGCCGCGGGCGGGGGGGTTGCGCGTTTCGCTGCTGGGACGACTGACGGGCGAGGGAGACGCGGGCGGTCGGCCCCTTTCCCAGGGGTCGGCCCTTGAGAGGGGGTCGGGCTTGCGTCCCGTGGTCAGACCAAAAAAAAAAAACATAGAACACACAGACAAGAAACAGACAGACAAACAGACAGCGTGGCGCCACAAATAACCAAGCAAAATGCGTTCAAGTAATCTCTGCATTCCACAATAAATCCTAGACAGACAACTATGCCAATGACCAAGTTCTTGAGCTCCAAAAATCACAGACAGACAACCTCTTCAGCAGCTCGGAACGTCTTCCAGCTGCTCTTACTAAACCCCTGGGGTACCACCAGGGTCGTGACCTAAGCAGCCAAAGTTCGTCAACCTCTTGCCCATCTGGTTATACGCATCAGATGGGGAACCACACACTGGAAACGCATCAGGTGGAAGATTCCTTAGTCACCCGGGGGGACTTTAACCCCCCTATGAAACAAAGTCTGCTTCTACTCGGTTTCCACATCGAGCAAAGAGCTCATAACATTTGCCAAACCACCACAAAGCTAGCGTCCCACTGGACACAGAATACAACTAATCTCAGACTAAGACAGACACGAAGCAAAGCGTGCTCACACACACATACACACATCAGAACTCACCAGACACCTTTTCATAGCTTTGTGCCGGGCAGAATGAGTGAGGACTCCTGGCTGGCTCGCCAAAATGAAAGGTCCGGAAATCCTAATTTTAGCTGCCCGGCGCAAAGAAATGAAGAGGCTTATGAGTTCCAGCAGATGCTTTGAAAAAGTGCTTTAATACTGACCAGTCAAATGGCCAGGGTCAAAGTTCCCCAGAATAGAAAGGGGACCAGAGACCTCGTGGGTCCCTCGTCACCCCTTATATAGGATGGGAAGTGGGAGGGGAAGAAGAGTCCTTGAGGGCTGGACTTCCGCTACAATAACACCAATGATTCGTGAGGTAGGGGTAGAGGTGGGGCCGAGGCAGTGACGACTTCCTTAAGGGTGGGGCCAAAGCCGTGACAACTTCCCTAAAGGGCGGGGCACCCACCAAGGTTGGTGGGGGGGGGGGCTGATTTCCCTTTTCACAACAAATCTTGGGAAGACTCTTTTAACAGTCTCGTGTATTCTCACTTAAGCACTGAATGCGGGTTAACCTGCTACTTAGCTTTATCTTCTTTCTGCAAAGGACCAGAGAAAGCCTTTAGTGTTTTTTAAAGCTTTCACCTAATGTTGTCTCCAAATCCTGAGAGGAAACAGCAGTTGCCAGTTAGCTGGACTTGGGATAAGGGGAATGGACCCTCTCTTGGCCCTGCCCTGGGGTGGACAGCCACTCTGCCGGGGCTCTTTCTGGGCCACTCTGTCCTGACTGCTCTGGCCACTTTCAACACTGAAAGTTCAACACCTGTTTTTGTTGGGTGGTGCTCAGGGCTCACTCCTGGCTATCTTAGGAATCACTTCTGGTGGTGCTGAGAGAACTAAAGTGGGAGTGGGATTTGAATCTGGGTTGGCTGTGTGCAGATAAGCATCCTACGCACTGTATTATCTATCTGCGCCCCCCAACACTTTATAAATCACCCAGGTCCTGAAAGAAGAACATCTTCCTGTGTGGCTGGAAAGCCATAAGAGTCCCCTGTGGGCATGTCTGGGCTGAACTCTGACCACTGCTGGAATTTCTATTCTAATCAGTTCATGTTGATTCTTCTGTGAAAAAGCTGTATGTGGTGAGCCTGGGTGTGATTCTCATGCTACAGTTTCTCTTGCAGGTCAGTGGTGACTGCCCCTCCCCACCCAGGAGTGCTCCCCTTTGCCTAAAGATGCCTTCTCCATGGACCCTGATTCCTCTTTCATGGACAGACCGAGGGTTCATATGTAGCGAGCTGTTCTATTCATGCGATCCAGGACAGAGCTGTCTGCCCTTAGATTTGGGAGCTGGCATGTGCCTCTCAACAGAACAGACCAAAATCAGAACAAAATGCAGGGAAGGGGGCTGTAAACTTGCAGCTTTTGGGGCTGGAGAGATAGCACAGCGGTAGGGCATTTGCCTTGCATTCTGCCAATCCAGGACATCCCATATGGTCCTATGTGTCTGCCAGTAATGACTTCTGAGCACAGAGCCAGGAGTAACCCCTGAGCGCCACCGGATGTGACCCAAAAACCAAAAAAACCCCAAACAAATAAAAAAAAAAACTCCAAAAACAAATCAAAACAAAAAACTATAAGAAAACTTGCAGTGTCTGTGGAAAAATCATGGAAAGAGTTCTGGAAAAATTAAAAATTAAAAATAGAGGGGCCGGAGAGGTAGCATGAAGGTAAGGCCTTTCATACAGAAGATCGGTGGTTTGAATCTCGGCATCCCATATGGTCCCCTGCCGGGAGTGATTTCTGAGCATAGAGCCAGGAGTAAGCCCTGAGCGGTGCCAGGGGTGACCCAAAAACCAAATAAATAAATAAATAAATAAATACAAAAATAAAAATAAATAAAAAAAATAGAGCTACCAGGGGCCAGAATGATAACACAGTAGGTAGTAGGGTATTTGTCTTGATGCAGCTGACCCAGACGGACCTAGGTTCAATTCCCAGCATCCCATATGGTCCCATATGGTTCCCCAAGCCAGGAGTGATTTCTGAGTGCATAGCCAGGAGTAACCCCTGAGCATCACTTGGTGCAGCCCAAAAACCAATAAAAAAAAAGTTATAAGTCAACCCTCCTTGGGAATCCTGAGAACACTGAAATCGTAATCTAAGAAGACACAAGAGCATTTAGGGTCACAGCAGGGAGTATTTAATATAGCCAAGGGCTGGATGAAGAAGGTGTGATCTCAGTCCATGGTGGAATACTATACAGCTATGAAAAATGAGGTCTTTTGAGGACAGTGTGGTTGGGATTAGAGGGGGTCAGGCTGAGGGAGAAACATCAGAAAGAGAAAGATACATACTAGGTTATCTTCCTTCTCTCAAGAAGCTAAGTGAAAGTCCAGATCAGACCACTGGAAACAGACCTTAAAGGCTACCACAGGATAGAGAGTCCCAAAGAGAGAACTAAAAACAATACAAAAATTGGGGAACAGTACAGCATTGAAGGCACTTGCCTTGCTGACCTCATTTGGATCTCCAATACCACCTATGAGCCCCCAAGCACTGCCAGGAGTGATTCCTGAGCACAGAACCAGGAATAAGCCCTCATCATTTCAGGTGTGGCCCCAAAACAAAACAAAAAAATCTCATTTTAGGTGCCACTTTTGGGTGTAGTGGCACAGTCCATGAGCTGGTCCCACTAGCTTCAGTTTCCCAATGAGGCTTTGTTTTACCTATATATATACACATATACATACATACATACATACATACATACATACATATATTTTTTTGGGGGGGTTATACCTGGCGACACTCAGGGGTCACTCCTGGTTCTGCACTCAGAAATTGCTCCTGAGGGCCAGAGTAATAGTACAGTGGTAGGGCATTTGCTTTGCATGCGGTCGACCAGGGACGAACCCAGATTCATTCCACGGCATGCCATATGGTTCCCCAAGCCTGCCTCAGGAGTGATTTCTGAGCGCAGAGCCAGGAGTAAGCCCTGAACACTGCTAGGTATGGCCCCAAAACCAAAAAACACACACAAAAATTTCTCCTGGCAGGATGGAGAACTATATGGAATCTGGGAATCAAATCTGGGTCCCTCCTGGGTCAGCTGCGTGCAAGGCAAATGCCTTACCATTGTGCTAATTTTCCAGCCCAATTTTTACCAAGATTCTGGCATTCATCCTTGCTCACTGAGTTAAACACCTATGATTGGAGCCAGAACAATAGCACAGTGAGGAGGGCATTTTGCCTTGTACATTGCCAACACAGGCTCCTTCCCAGACACGTCTGAGCACCTCCGAGCACCTCCAAGAGTGATTCCTAAGTGCAGAGCCAGGAGTAAGCCCTCAGCACCCCAACATCCTCCAAAATAAATAAAAATAAACACTGCCTGTTTCACTTAAGAGAGAATAATCCACTCCCAGGTAACTCACATCGAGTTACCCACCCTTCCCTGGGTGTCCTGGGTTGCCTGGGACTGAGGGGCTAATTTAAGGAGATGGTTAATATTTCTCTCAAACTTAGAGTCTCAGCCATTCTGGAGAGTCACCTCTTCAAAGTGAGCAGAGGGAAGTGAACGAACAGTCAATATCTTCTCTTGGACCATACCAAGTGCTTCTGTTCAGCTTGAGAAATTAAAACAATTTTTCTTTTTATTTTGGTCCACACCCGGTGATGCTCAGGTTGTTACTTCTGGCTATGCACTCATAAATCGCTCTTGATTTTGGGAACCATGTGGGATTCCAAGGGATCAAACCATGGTCCGTCCTGGGTCAGCTGCATGCAAGGCAAACATCCTACCACTGTGCCATCACCATCGCTCCAGCCCAGAAAAATTTAAATTTTAATGAAGAATGGTTGGCCTGTGTAATTTACACAGAAATATAAAGTGGTACAAGAAAATTGTGCATTTCTTTCTTGATTTACATTTCAGTATCCCCCCCTTTTAAAAACTGATAAGATGTGTGATTTCCATCAACTCCAACTAGTTAGGTAGGGAGAAAAGTGGCTGTAAGTTCAGCTCTAGAAAAGAAACCGAGTCAAGGGAGAGCCCAGATCCCTCACATAAGTGACCCATCTTCCTGCTGCTTATGCTTTTTATTTATTCCCCTCCCCAGTAAAAAGGATGTGCCACATCCTGGCTCTGTTCAGAATATACTCCTGCTTCTGTACTCAGGGATCATTCCTGATGGTCTTGGAGGACCCTCTGGGAATTGAACTCAACAAAGTTGGTTGCATACACAAGTTTTTCATTTTCTTCGAGCTCTCTGGCCCTCCTTTCCTGTGCAGGGTAAAACAACAACAACAACAACAACAACAACAAAACCCCCAAGGTCCATGTTCTTTTCATTTGTTTGGGTTTATTTGGGGGCCATACCTGGTGATGTTCAAGAATTACTTCTAACTCTGTACTTAGGAATCACTCCTGGAGGTGCTCAGGGGACCCTATGAGATGTCAAGGATAAAACACAGGTCATTTGCATGCAAGGCAATTGTCCTCCCCACTGTACTATTGATGTCTCCTGAGATCCATGTTCTGTATCTTAAAACAATTCTGCTCACCCCTGGTTCCTGCACACACATCTCACAATTTCCAGGTTCCATGAAGTCGAGGAGAGAAGCAATGGAGATTCTACAGGGGTTAAAGTGCTTGCCTTGCAGGTGGTTGACCCAAGGCTCAATCCTTAAGTGTTTGAGCACCACTAGGAGTGATCCCTGAGCACAGAGCCAGGAGTAAGTGCCTAGTACTGCCTAGTGTGGTCTAAAAAAAGGAAGAAAGGAAAGATGGAAGGAGAGACAGAGGGAGAGAAAAGAAGAGAAAGAAAAGAATGAAAGGAAGAAAGGGAGAAAGAACAAAAGAACATAAATGAAAGAACAAAAGAATGAACGAAGAAAAGAAAAAAACAGGTAGAGCTAGAGTTTGTAGATGAAGACTTTTTCTAGACATTGGATGCTGCCCCCCCCCCCAATGGCATCAAGCGATTCATTTTCTCTTGCTTCATGAATGTAGTCAGCTCTCACGTGTTGCTTTTCTAGCCATGGGCACCTCCTATTGTACCTGCCAACTCCATGTCAATTTGAAGATCTAGAATAATAAAGGTCATGAAGGGCTTTATTCATGACACAAATTCTATTTCAGAATCTTGCTTTTTTGGGGTGATGATGTCTCCCCAAAGGACCCAATCCTGGTGACCCTCAGCCTGGCTGTGTACCTAATGGTTAGTGCTTGTGTGCTATGGTGCTTGCAGAGGGACCTCCAGGGATTGAACTTGGAGCCTCAAGCTTGCAAGGCACATACTCCACTTTTTTGAGTCATTTTCCTAGGTCTAATACCTGCCTTTTTTTTTTTTGGTTGTTGTTGGGATGAAATATTTGCAGATATTTTGCTTTGCAGGGAAGACAAACAACTGCCCTCATGCTCAAACCATATAGAAAAATGTTGTGCTTGGTAAGACCACTTTTTTTTTTTTTTTGACCACACTTGCAGAGCTCAGGGTTTACTCCTGGCTCTGCACTCAGAAATCACTCCTGGCAGACTCAGGGAACCTTATGGGATGCCTGGGATGGAACTTGGGTTTGTTCTGTGTTGGCCACATGCAAGACAAACATCCTACTGCTGTTCTATCACTCCAGCCCCAGGATCACATTTTTTTTTTTTAATTTTTTCTTCTGGAGCCAGAGAAATAGTACAGTAGGTAGAGATCATGTTTTTTTTTGTTTGTTTGTTTTGTTTTGTTTTTATTTTTGGGTCATACCCGGCATTGTTCAGGGGTTACTCCTGGCTCTATGCTCAGAAATCGCCCCTGGCAGGCACAGAGGACCATATGGGATGCCGGGATTCGAACCACCGGCCTTCTGCATGCAAGGCAAACGCCTTACCTCCATGCTATATCTCTGGCCCCGAGATCACATGTTTTTACAAGAATTTACTCCGATTTTTCAGGGAGGGACTTCAGAGCATAAAAACCGGCTATCCTTTGCAAAACTGGCTCCCTGTGTGTGACACCAGGCAGGGAAAATCCGCGAAAGTACACCGGCCCAGTGGGGCTCAGCTGTGAAAGACTGTGAGTGTGACCTGTCTATGTCTGTCTACTGTCCTCTTGCGTGAAACTCTTGCGAGTGGGGCAAAAAGAGCCTCCAGAAACCTCGCTCGCCCAGACGCCATTTTCAGGGAGGGACTTCAGAGCATAAAAACCGGCTATCCTTTGCAAAAGCTGGCTCCCTGTGTGTGACACCAGGCGGGGAAAATCCGCGAAAGTACACCGGCCCAGTGGGGCTCAGCTGTGAAAGACTGTGAGTGTGACCTGTCTATGTCTGTCTACTGTCCTCTTGCGTGAAACTCTTGCGAGTGGGGCAAAAAGAGGCTCAGAGAAGCACGGCCGCTCCGCTTCGCTACGCGGCCGTGCACTCTTTCTAAGGAAAGAACTCCATTGCAACAAGAAGGAAAAATCACACTAAGAACGGCGCTATATCACAGAAGCAAACATTTCTCTCTGGACTGTCTTCTCTGTTGCATGCTCGGGCCTAAGATTTGACCCAGTGTGAGGCTTCATCCACGGAGGACTCCCCTCCCTTAGAGGCAAGTCAGCCCATCCAGAAAGGGAGGAGCCAGAGGAGTGTGCTGCCTACATCATATAGACAATGAATACCACTACAACACGTAGAAAAACCCACAATACAAATGTGACAATGGGGAAACAGCGCAGGCCAGCATCAGACATAGAGAATGAAGATGACAATTCTGAGGACCAGATAATGACTGAACAACTAATCAACCTCTCAGATAAGGACTTTAGACTAGCAATATGGAAGGTGCTCAACAGACTCCAAGAAACCATGGATCGAGTTGAACAGAACACTAATAAGAACCAAGAAAATATGAAGGCAGAAATGACAAAACTCCAAACTGAAATAACATGTCAACTAACAGGCCTGAAAAACTCAGTAAACGAAGTGAATGACAAAATGGATAAGCTCTGGGACAGGGTATCAGAAGCTGAGAATAGACTTGGTGCTGTGGAAGATGAGATACATAACAATTCCATACAGCAGGAGAGATTGGACAAAAAACTTAAAGCAAATGAGCAGACAATGGAAAAATTAGTCAAAGAATGGGAACAGACGAAAATAGAAGTTTATGATAAGATCAACAGAAACAACTTAAGAATCATTGGAGTCCCAGAGACCCAGGAAGAAAATTTCCAGGAAGAATCAATGGTCAAGAACATCATTAAAGAGAAACTTCCAGAGCTAAAGAATATATGTGATCAAATCCTGCATGCCCGAAGAGTACCAACCAAAAGAGACCCCAGAAAAACCACCCCAAGACACATCCTAGTCACAATGACAAATCCCACAGATAGAGACAGAATTCTGAAAACAGCAAGATCAAAAGGGGAAATCATGTTCAAGCAAGCTTCCCTGAGATTTACAGCAGACCTGTCACCAGAAACGCTCAATGCCAGAAAGCAGTGGTGGGATATTGTGACAAGACTGAATGAAATGAATGCTTCACCCAGAATACTATACCCAGCAAAACTCACTTTCCGGTTTGATGGAAGAATACATGGTTTCACAGACAAAAAACAGCTCAGAAACTTCATAGACACAAAACCAGTCTTAAGAGAAAAACTGAAAGACCTAATCTAAGACAAGACTACCCAAAAGACACACCAAATTTTGAAATAAAGATGGCGTTAAATCCCAGGACAATTCTTTCTCTCAACGTCAATGGACTAAATGCACCAGTTAAGAGACACAGAGTGGCTAAATGGATCAAAAAACTCAATCCAACCTTCTGCTGCCTACAAGAAACGCACCTGAATAGTCAGAACAAACATAGACTCAAAATAAAAGGCTGGAGAAAAGTTATCCAAGCAAACAACACCCATAAAAAAGCTGGAGTGGCCATACTAATATCAGATAATGCAAACTTTATACTCAGGAAGGTTGTAAGGGACAAAGACGGACATTTTATATTAATCAAGGGGTACGTAGAGCAGGAAGAATTCACTCTCCTAAACATATATGCACCGAATGAGGGGCCAGCAAAATATTTAATACAACTGTTGACAAATCTGAAAAATAATATCAACAACAACACAATAATTGTGGGGGACCTTAACATGGCTTTGTCAACACTGGACAGGTCAACCAGACTGAAACCCAACAAGAATATACTAGACCTGAGGAGAGAAATGGAAGAAAAAGGCCTAGTGGATATATATAGGACACTCCATCCCCAGAAACCTGGATACACATTCTTCTCCAATGTACATGGGACATTCTCCAGGATAGACTACATGCTGGCACATAAAACATACCTCCATAAGATCAAGAGGATAGAAATTTTGCAGACTACCTTCGCTGACCACAAGGCTCTGAAATTATTTGTGAACTCCAAAGGGACTCAGAAGAAACACTTTAACACCTGGAAGTTAAACAGCCTCATGCTCAATAACCAGTGGGTCCGAGATGAAATCAAGGAGGAAATAAAAAGGTTCCTGGAAACAAATGACAATAAAGACACAAACTCTCAGAACTTATGGGACACAGCAAAAGCAGTACTGAGAGGAAAATTTATAGCTTTGCAAGCACACATCAGGAAGGAAGAAGGAGCTTACCTGAGTAGCTTAATGACACAGCTAATAGAACTAGAAAATGCTCAACAAAAGGACCCAAGAACAGGAAGACAGAAGGAAATAACAAAGCTGAGAGCAGAAATCAACGAAGTGGAAACTCAAAAAACAATCCGAAAGATCAACGAAAGCAGAAGTTGGTTCTTTGAAAAAATAAACAAGATTGATAGACCACTGGCAAACCTAACAAAGAGAGAGAGAGAGAGAAACTTGATAACTCGTATCAGGAATGAAAAAGGAGAGATCACTACTGATATGACAGAGATTCAAAGGGTAATCAGAAACTACTTTGAAAAACTCTACGCCACTAAAAATGAGAACCTGGAAGAAATGGATAAATTCTTGGACTCTTATAATCTTCCACGGTTGAAGGAAGAGGATGTAGCATATCTAAACACCCCCATCACCATTGATGAAATTAAAACAGTAATCAAATGTCTGCCGAAAAACAAAAGCCCAGGTCCAGATGGATTCACTAATGAATTCTATCAAACTTTCCAAGAGGAACTACTGCCAATCTTGGCAAGACTCTTTCATGAAATTGAACAAACAGAAACACTCCCAAATAGCTTTTATGAAGCCAACATCACCTTGATACCTAAACCAGACAGAGACGCTACCAAAAAAGAAAATTACAGACCAATATCACTGATGAATGCAGATGCAAAGATCCTCAACAAAATCCTGGCAAATAGGATTCAATGCCTCATTAAGAAGATCATCCACTACGATCAAGTAGGTTTCATCCCAGGAATGCAAGGCTGGTTTAACATCCGTAAATCTATCAACATAATACACAACATCAATAACAAGAAAAATAAAAACCACATGATCATATCAATAGATGCAGAGAAAGCATTTGATAAGGTCCAACACCCATTCTTGATCAAAACTCTCAGCAAGATGGGAATGGAGGGAACCTTTCTCAATATAGTGAAGGCCATCTACCACAAGCCAGTGGCAAATATTATCCTCAATGGAGAAAAACTGAAAGCCTTCCCTCTAAATTCTGGCACAAGACAAGGCTGTCCTCTCTCACCACTCCTATTCAACATAGCACTGGAAGTACTTGCTATAGCGATTAGGCAAGAAAAGGATATCAAGGGAATCCAGATAGGAAAGGAAGAAGTCAAGCTCTCACTGTTTGCAGATGACATGATACTCTACTTAGAAAACCCTAAAGACTCTATCAAAAAGCTTCTAGAAACAATAGACTCATATAGCAAGGTGGCAGGCTACAAAATTAACACACAAAAATCAATGGCCTTTCTATACACCAACAGTAATAAAGAAGAAATGGACATTAAGAAAACAACCCCATTCACAATAGTACCACACAAACTCAAATATCTTGGAATCAACTTGACTAAATATGTGAAGGACCTATACAAAGAAAACTATAAAACTCTGCTCCAAGAAATAAGAGAGGACACACGGAAATGGAAACACATACCCTGCTCATGGATTGGCAGGATTAACATCATCAAAATGTCAATACTCCCCAAGGCATTATACAGATTTAATGCCATCCCTCTAAAGATACCCATGACATTCTTCAAAGAAGTGGATCAGACACTTTTGAAATTCATTTGGAACAATAAACACCCTCGAATAGCTAAAGCAATCATTGGGAAAAAGAATATGGGAGGAATTACTTTTCCCAACTTTAAACTGTACTACAAAGCAACAGTTATCAAAACAGCTTGGTATTGGAATAAGGATAGGTCCTCAGATCAGTGGAATAGGCTTGAATACTCAGAAAATGTTCCCCAGAGATACAACCATCTAATTTTTGATAAAGGAGCAGGAAATCCTAAATGGAGCAGGGAAAGCCTCTTCAACAAGTGGTGTTGGCACAATTGGATAGCCACTTGCAAAAAATTAAACTTAGACCCCCAGCTAACATCATGTACAAAGGTAAAATCCAAATGGATTAAAGACCTCGATATCAGCCCCAAAACCATAAGATATATAGAACAGCACATAGGCAAAACACTCCAGGACATTACAGGCATCTTCAAGGAGGAAACTGCACTCTCCAAGCAAGTGAAAGCAGAGATTAACAGATGGGAATATATTAAGCTGAGAAGCTTCTGCACCTCAAAGGAAATAGTGCCCAGGATACAAGAGCCCCCCACTGAGTGGGAGAAACTATTCACCCAATACCCATCAGATAAGGGGCTAATCTCCAAAATATACAAGGCACTGACAGAACTTTACAAGAAAAAAACATCTAACCCCATCAAAAAATGGGGAGAAGAAATGAACAGACACTTTGACAAAGAAGAAATACGCATGGCCAAAAGACACATGAAAAAATGTTCCACATCACTAATCATCAGGGAGATGCAAATCAAAACAACGATGAGATACCACCTCACACCCCAGAGAATGGCACACATCACAAAGAATGAGAATAAACAGTGTTGGGGGGATGTGGAGAGAAAGGAACTCTTATCCACTGCTGGTGGGAATGCTGTCTAGTTCAACCTTTATGGAAAGCGATATGGAGATTCCTCCAAAAACTGGAAATCGAGCTCCCATACGATACAGCTATACCACTCCTAGGAATATACCCTAGGAACACAAAAATACAATACAAAAACCCCTTCCTTACACCTATATTCATTGCAGCTCTATTTACCATAGCAAGACTCTGGAAACAACCAAGATGCCCTTCAACAGACGAATGGCTAAAGAAACTGTGGTACATATACACAATGGAATATTATGCAGCTGTCAGGAGAGATGAAGTCATGAAATTTTCCTATACATGGATGTACATGGAATCTATTATGCTGAGTGAAATAAGTCAGAGAGAGAGAGAAAAACGCAGAATGGTCTCACTCATCTATGGGTTTTAAGAAAAATGAAAGACACCCTTGTAATAATAATTTTCAGACACAAAAGAGAAAAGAGCTGGAAGTTCCAGCTCACCTCAGGAAGCTCACCACAAAGCGTGATGAGTTTAGTTAGAGAAATAACTACATTTTGAACTGTCCTAATATTGAGAATGTATGAGGGAAATGTAGAGCCTGTTTAGGGTACAGGCGGGGGTTGGGTGGGGAGGAGGGTGATTTGGGACTTGGGTGATGGGAATGTTGCACTGGTGATGGGTGGTGTTCCTTTTATGACTGAAACCCAAACACAATCATGTATGTAATCAAGGTGTTTAAATAAACAAAAAATTAAAAAAAAAAAAAAAAAAAAAAGAATTTACTCCATATGATTCCCCTGAGCCTCACCAGAAGTGATTCCTGAACTCAGAGCCATGAGTAAACCCTGAGCACACCAGGTATGGCCCCCAAATTAAAAAAAAAAGAAACAAAAATATTCCCCCTTCCCTTTCTTTTATTGATATTGTGAATGGAGAGAATGGGTGTCACACACTTGGTTGTGGCACTTTCCCAGGCCACACACTTGGTCTCAGGTCTTGCAAGGCTTTGGGTTGTGAGGCCAGGGGACCCCAAATATCTGTACCTCCAAGATTGCATGAGAGAAATGCACTGCTGGGGCTTGAATCCACATTCTTTCAATTGCTTAGCAATTGCTAAGGCTCCCCTTAGCAGGCACAGTGACTTCACATTGCTCCTTACAACAAAATGATCATTGGAATGATCAGAAAATAAATCAGGGGCCCGAGGGATAGCACAGCAGGGAGGGCATTTGCTTTGCACACGGTCTTTATGGGTTCAATCCTTGGCATCCCAGATGGTCCCCTGAGCCTGCTAGGAGTGATTCCTGGACACAACCAGGGGTAACCCCTGACTACTGCTGGGTGTGGCCCCAAAGCCAAAAACAACAGAAAAAAAACCTCCCAAAACAATAAAAGCCCATCTGTGATCATTGTTACATCTCACAATGGTGTCATCAAAAGCATTGAAGACTTAAAAAATGAATTACGGCCTGGAGAGATAGCACAGCAGCATTTGCCTTGCAAGCAGCCGATCCAGGACCAAAAGTTGGTTGGTTCGAATCCCGTTGTCCCATATAGTCCCCCGTGCCTGCCAGGAGCTATTTCTGAGCAGACAGCCAGGAGTAACCCCTGAGCATCGCTGGGTGTGGCCGAAAAACCAAAAAAAAAAAAAAAAAAAGAAAAAAAAAAAAGACTTGGGACCGGCGTGGTGGCGCTAGAGGTAAGGTGCCTGCCTTGCCAGTGCTAGCCTAGAACAGATGGCAGTTCGATCACCCGGTGTCCCATATGGTCCCCCAAGCCAGGAGCGACTTCTGAGAGCATAGCCAGGAATAACCCCTGAGTGTCAGCGGGTGTGGCCCAAAAACCATAAAAAAAAATAAATTACTTTATTTAAACACCATGTTTACAAGGTTGTTTATAATAGTTGTTTTTCTTCACAACTGCAAAGTTGTTCATGATTTTCAATCCTACAACGTTCAACACCCTTCCCCATGCTACATTTCCTGCCACCAATGTCCCTAGTTCCCTTCCCCTCCTTTGTGCCTGCGGAGCAGACACTTTTCAAATCATTGAGGATTTACTGGGTTAGTTGGTCCTGGTTGTGCCTTTTAGGTCATCGTTTTCACTCACTGAGCTTAGTGGGCTTTGCTATACTGCTCCTTTCAAATTTGCTGTGTGCTTACTGTGCTGTTAGTACTGTGAAGTATGGAGGAGGCCTTGTACTGTGGCATGGCGTAACACACAGTACGTTCCTAAGCACTGTGGAACTGGGTTGATTGTAAGTCAAAGGAACTAGATGTCATGGCAGCAAGGCCTCTCTGGAAGGAAGAAGTCACAGGAGAGATCTTACATTTCCCATCAGAGAGTGAATTATGAGGTGTAAATGAGTTAAGATAAATCAAGGAACACTCCTACCCAACCCCATTCCTCCCCAGGGTTGCTGGGGCTTGCTGTGGTTGCAGAATTATTGAGACCTCCAGTTGGCTCAATAAGCTTTGGGGAATGGTGAGCGATGCCATCTTTGAGGATATGGGGACTCTTCGTGAAACGCAGGGACATTCAGGGGGCAGGTCTGCAGCAAACAGCATCCTGGATTTATAGTGGAGGGGACCAAAATGGAGAATGATGTTCAGGAGTTGAATTATGTATGACAGCCTTTCCCCAGCAGAGGAAGGAAGAGAAGCTTAATGATGCTGTGGGTGATGGATGGGCTGGAGGGCAGTAAGAAGAGAAATGAAGAAAACTCAAAGACTAGATGTACACAGTGTGGAGTAGACCAAAACAGTGGTTTTCTGGGGGGGGGGGGTGCCACTGCGGGAGGGGCTGATGCAAAAGGAGACCTGGGGTTCAGCATAGAAAATTGCTTCAGTAACAGCTAGACAAGCAGATGAAGTAAATTTGACATTAAAAATCACCCTCTTAATCTACAGAGCACTCTCCAAATAGGAGTCTTTTTCAAGATCAAAAAAAAAAAAAATCCCCTAGTTAACGATGAAATATTTTCCCCTCTTGCTTTCTTTCCCAAAGTCTACCAAACGCTACCCATATTTTAATTATCAAATCTCTGTGCTGGACCTTGTAGATGAAAAACGATGTGTCTGGTCCAGTAAGAAATGAGATGGGTCCTAAAGGTCTTCTCCCCAGTCTTCCTTCCAAGGGCTAAATGACTTCCATTAACAAGCTTTTGCTTGGATTAGCAGTTCTGATCTGGGCCCTGCCCGTTAGGACTGGTGAGTGGCTTTGGTTTATGGAGTGATGATATAACTGTTAAGCTCCAAACGGGGGAGGATTCATAAGTCTTTATTTGGGGACAAATGCCTCTAGGTGGCTCATGGGACTAGAGTGAAGGCAAAACATCCCACAAACTTGACTTCCTTGGCTCCTGAACTCCAGTTTTCATTTCTTTTTTGGGGGGATGGGTGGGAATTCATATCTGGAGGCGCATAGAAGACGTTACCCAGTTCTGTTTTCGAGGGGTCACTCCACCTGAGGAGCAAGGGACCAGGAGGTATCAGAGGTTCCACCTGCGCCTGTGTCCCAGAGGCCCCTCATTTTTGGGGGGGGGGTTACACCCAGAGGAGCTCAGGGGCTACTCCTGGCTCTACGCTCAGAAATCGCTCCTGGCAGGCTCAGGGAGACCAGATGGGATGCCGGAATTCGAACCACCGACCTTCTGCTTGCAAGGAAATGAAACGAAACCAAAGGGGCACCACTTTGCGCAAAGTAGAACAACATATGCAGGTCCCCGAGACTGAGGCTAGAAAGCAGAGGCAAGGGGCCAGAGAGATAGCATGGAGGTAAGGCGTTTGCCTTTCATGCAGAAGGTCATTGGTTCGAATCCCGGCATCCCATAGGGTCCCCTGAGCTGTCAGGAGCGACTTCTGAGCGTAGAGCCAGGAGTAACCCCTGAGCGCTGCCGGGTGAGACCGAAAAACTAAAACAAAACAAAACAAAACAAAAAGCAGAGGCAAGGCAGGTATGCAAAGTGCGGATGCAAATGTGAGTTCCAGGAACTAAACCAGGGGTGACAGAGCCCCCAAAGCCACACCACCCGCCAGCCCGGGGGAGGGGGGGGAGAGAGAGAGACAGAGACAGAGAGAAAGACAGACAGAGAGACAGAAAGACAGAGAGAAAGACAGAGAGGAAGAGACACAGAGAGAGACAGAAAGAGAGAGAGGAAGAGAGAGAGGAAGAGAGACAGAGAGACAGACAGAGAGACAGAGAAAGACAGAGAGAGACAGAGAGGAAGAGACACAGAGAGAGGAAGAGAGAGAGACACACAGAGAGAGAGAGACAGAAAGACAGAGAGAGAGGAAGAGACAGACAGAGACAGAGAGACAGAGAGGAAGAGAGAGAGAGAGAGAGGGGAGAGAGGGGAGAGAGAGAGAGGGGGGAGAGAGGGGAGAGAGAGAGAGAGAGGGAGAGAGGGGAGAGAGAGAGAGGGGGAGAGAGGGGAGAGAGAGAGAGAGAGGGGAGAGAGGGGAGAGAGAGAGAGGAGGGGGAGAGAGAGAGAGAGGGAGAGGGGAAAGAGACAGAGAGAGAGAGAGAGAGAGAGAGAGAGAGAGAGAGAGAGAGAGAGAGAGAGAGAGAGAGAGAGTTAGTTAGTTGCGGGGTGAGGCAGAATCTCACCATCAGCAACAAATCAAGCGCTGCAAAGTTTCCTTGCAGATTCCGAAGTCCCCCCAAGCCAAACTTTTGCAAACCAGGCCCGGGTGTGCATCCTACTTGAGCCGCGGAGCCGAGTCCCATCCCCGCGCCCCAGGATGTCAGGGTCAGCGCCCGAGGGAGAAGGACGGAACCGGGCCCGAGTCCCCCCGCCGGGCCCGGAGCGCGCCCCCCGGCCGACCGTCCTTCCGGCTCCGCCTCCTGCCCGACTTCCTCCCGGGTCTCGGGGCGGGACGGCCGGGACGAGCCAGGCCTGCAGCCCGGGCGGGAACGCGGAGGCCGCGGGGGAGCCAACCACGTGGCGCTGGGCGCGGGGTTCGCGGTGCCGCTCGACTCGGGTTCAGTGGCGGCTGTGGGCGGCTGCTCCCAGTTTCCTTGCAAACTCGGCTCCAGGTTAAGTGCTTTTCTGGGCGAACGAGTTGGGGGCGCGGTTCGTGGGTGGGGCCAGAATAGGAGGGTGAGGGGCCTGGGTGCGCCGGTGGCGGCGGGGAACTGCAATAACCCTCGCCCCTACTGTCAACTTTCATTTTCTTTTATTGTAGGGGGTCGGGAGAGCACCGTTGGCTTGCTCAGGGATCACTCTTGGTTTGGGGGTCGCACCCCGAGGCGCTCTGAGCTCTTGGTTCAGACATTACTCCTGACAGGCTGGGGGGGACCCTTTGGAATGCCGGAGATTGAACCCCTCCCTGCTCGGCTGCTGCATGCAAGGCAGACGCCCTCCCAGCTGTGCTAACGCTCCGGCTCCCTCAGGGAACAAGTTTGGTGGGGCTCTGGGAATGGCTCTATGGGATGCCAAGGATCGAACCCGTCAGCCACACACACACACACACACACACACACACGTGTGTGTGTGTGCATATACATATACACATATATACACACATACATATACCTATATATGTATATATAGACACACAAGGCAAACGCCTTTGGTTAAATTCAGAATATCTTAACCTATACTATTTTTGTTGCTGTTGTTGTTGTTGTTGTTTTTGGGTCATACCCAGCGGTTACTCTTGACTCTGCGCTCAGAAATCGCTCCTGGCAGGTTCTATCTACATGGGATGTCGGGATTCGAACCACCTTTCGTCCTGGTTCGGCTGCGTGCAAGGCAAACGCTGTACTACTGCTGTGCTATCATTCCTCAGAATCTCTTAACTTCTGGCTGGAAAGATAGTACCATTGAGATAGTAAAATCCTTGCCTTGCACACTGCTGACCCAGGTGCAATGCCTAGAGCCATCTATGCCTCCTCACCCAGTCTGTGAGGAGTGATCCTTGAACTCAGAGCCAGGAGTAAGCTTGGAGCACGCCCATGGAGACCCCAGAACCAACAACCAAAACCAAACCAAACAGAACCCCTAACCTCTGCTCCGCTGGGGAAACTGGAATGAAAGGGAGCCGCAGCATCTGAATCCTACAGAGTTGGCCCAGCTGGCATGGGCCATTACAAAATCAGGGCACCCCCTAATCCTGGTGCTTCTAAGATGGGGCCTTTCCATCCCCTTGAAGAGGCAGAAGCCAGGGAGTCTAGAATCTTTCACATGATGTGGAGTGTCTTTCTTTCTTAGACAATCATTGTATGCTCCTCTCTCTCCTTTGACACTCTCCCTTCTCTGAGGGAGAAGAGTTGACAGCTGAAAGCAATTTCTGTAGCTGGTGGCTGAGGGAACTTTAAAAGCTACCTGAGGGGACCAGGAAGGTTGCGCTAGAGGTAAGGTGTCTGCCTTGCAAGTGCTAACGTAGGATGGACCGCGGTTCGATCCCCCGGCGTCCCATATGGTCCCCCCAAGCCAGGGGCGAATTCTGAGCGCATAGCCAGGAGTAACCCCTGAGCGTCAAACGGGTGTGGCCCAAAAACCAAAATAAATAAATAAATAAATAAAATAAAAGCTACCTGAGTAAGAAGGATCAGGGAGTACAGATAATATTTGTAGGCCAGAGCGGTGGCACAACCGTAGGGCGTCTGCCTTGCACGCCCTAACTTAGGGCTGAACCATGATTCCTTCCCCTGTCATCCCCTAAGCCAGGAGCGATTTCTGAGCTCATAACCAGGAGTAACCCCTGAGCAAAACTGGGTGTGGCCCCAAAACATACAAACAAACAAAAACTATGTGTGAAGATGCAGTTGCCCTCCTGGCTCCAAACTTCTGAAATAAGTGCATATAACAGTTTTCTTGGGGTGTGTGTGGGTTTTTTTTTTTTTTTTTTTTTTTTTTTTTAAATTGGGCCATACCCAGTAGTGCTCCAGCTCTGTGCTTTGGGATCACTTCTGGTGGAACTGGGTGAGGGTGTGGGGAGGGTACTCTCAATTTAGGGTTGGTTTTTAGGTCTGGTGGGACCATGTGGCTCTAAGTACTGAAGTGGGGCCTGCCTCATGCAAATAAGAGTCTTAACCACTGTACCACTTCTCTGGCCCTTCAAGATATCTTTCTCAACTGTGTTTGTTGGTTACAATGATTTTTCCCTAGGTCTTGCACCATGAGTGACGTTCTCTGCAAGAAGCGTGATGGTTATCTGGAATGGCCGGAATATTTCATGGCTGTGGCCTTCTTGTCGGCTCAAAGAAGCAAAGACCCCAATTCGCAGGTGAATTTTTAAAAGGGGGACACAGGGTGATTGTACTCCCAGAGTTCACCATCTCCCAACCAGTCACAAAAGGAGGGGATAGGAGGTGGCAGGCAGCTTCTGAGTTGGTATAAATTTAATTCTCTCATTCGAGCCTGGGGAATTCATTCCCTCAGGTTCTATGGCTTTTCAACACTCACTGCCATGGATCCACTGACTAGCATTTTTTCTTTGTCAGTTTGGTAGTAGTGGTGGTGGGTAGATAGGTGTGGCTGTAGTCGGCAATGCTCAGGGTTTACTCCTGGTTCTGAGCATAGGAATCAGTCCTGGTGGAGCTCAGGGGATCGAACCAGGGTTGACCACATGCGAGGCAAGTGCTTTAACCCCAAGCATCTCTCCAGCCCCTTTTTTTGGGTTTATTTTGGGGCCATACCCGGCCGTACTCAGGGATAACTCCTAGCTCTGTGCTCAGGAATCAATCACTCCTGGTGGAACTCGAGGTGTGCCAGGGATCAAATGTGGGTCTGCCGGGCCTGGAGAGATAGCACAGCGGTGTTTGCCTTGCAAGCAGCCAATCCAGGACCAAGGGGGTTGGTTCGAATCCCAGTGTCCCATATGGTCCCTGTGCCTGCCAGGAGCTATTTCTGAGCAGACAGCCAGGAGTAACCCCTGAGCACCGCCAGGTGTGGCCCAAAAACAAAAAAAAAAAAAAAAAAAAAAAAAAAAAGTGAGTCTGCCACACACAAGGCAAGCACCCTCCCCTTTGAACTATCTTTCTGGCTTCCTAATGCCAGATACTTGTTCTCTGTGTCTAGTGTGAGGTGGTACCCATGGATGATTGGAAATGCCCCAGGAACAGTGGGGAGACAGAGTACCCCAAGCTGCAGCCCCTTAATAAAAATGATGCTACTACTACTATATTGATGTTTTTTTTTTTTAATTGTTTGAGATTATGCGAACAATAGATTTTCATGCTCAGAATTCCAATACCAGGGCTGGAGAGATAGCATGGAGGTAAGGTGTTTGCCTTTCCTTTTTTTTTTTTTTGGTTTTTGGGCCACACCCAGTGATGCTCAGGGGTTACTCCTAGCTCTGTGCTCTGAAATCGCTCCTGGCTGGGGAGACCATATGGGTAGCGGGGTGGGGTGGGGTGGGGTGTGTCGAACTGCAGTCTGGGTCTTTCCTAAGCTAGTGCTGACAAGGCAGACGTCTTTCCCCTTAATACACCATTCCAGCCCCAGACGTTTGCCTTTCATGCAAAGGACGGTGGAATCCTGGCATCCCATATGGTCCCCGTGCCTGCCAGGGGCGATTTCTGAGCATAGAGCCAGGAGTGACCCCTGAGCGCTGCCGGATGTGACCCAAAAATTCAAAAAAAAAGGAATTCCAATACCATTTTCATCACCTTGAACACCCACCTTCCTCTCCCAGGGACCCCCCATGCCCCTCCATCCCAACCCCTTCTCCATCTACACACAACTGTGTGGATCAGCAGCTGTCTTTAACCCTCTGCTGCTTCCTTGCTGTGTGGTTTTAAGTCCACACCTGAGAGATCACTTTGCAGGGTCCCCTTTTCCTCCAGACCGTCTTCACTCGCACGAGAACATCTTGGTCCGCTCATGGGGTTGAAATCGCACGGTTTTAAGCTCTTAGGGTCTTCTGTTGTGTACATGGACCACAGCGTCTTGCTCCTTTCATTCGTAGTTGTGCACCTGGATGGTTTCCACTTCTTGGCTTTTGTGCTAAGGATGCTACTGCCTGTCCTGCTGAACAGAGCCACTCCAGCAGTATCCCCACACCCATTTCCTTCCCTGCAGGTGGGCGCCTGCATCGTGAATGCCGAGAACAAGATTGTGGGTATCGGGTACAATGGCATGCCCAACGGCTGCAGTGACGATGCTCTGCCATGGAGGAGAACAGCAGAGAGCAAGCTGGACACCAAGTATCCCTATGGTAGTGCCAACCCCAGCCAGGGTCCCAGGCTAGACAGTGTAGCTGGAGATGGCTGGTGCCTCCACTTGGAGAGCTGGAGAAATCTCTGTTGTAAAGTTCCAGGGAAGGGCTGTAGGAAGTGGGGTTCACTCAGCCACTCTGTCCGCTGGAAATATTTGGGCTGAGAGAGCACAAGAGATTGTGCAATGCTTTGCATGTGGGAGGCCCTAAGCACCACTGGGTGTGGCCCATACAAAGTCAGAAAGGAGGGGCTGGAGCTATACCACAGCAGGGTGGGGGTTTGCCTTGTACATGGCCAACCCGGGTTTGATCCCCATCATTCCATAGGGTTCCCAAGCCTGCCAGGAATGTGATTTCTGGGCACAGAGCCAGGAGTAACCCCTAAGTGCTACTAGGTATGGCCCTAAAACAAACCAAAGTAAGAAAAGAAAGTTGGCCTTAGCTATTCTCCAAGAGGAACGAGCTAGAACTCTCACAGAAGCTGCAGGCCCCCATGTTTGGGGCACCCCAAATTTCTCATAGCTCAGAAGCTGGTCCCTGAGTTATCTGTGTAAAACCCACATGTTGGCTGTGTAGAATGTTTTTATTTTTTGTTTGTTTGTTTTTGGGCCTCACTTAGTGTGCTCTGGGGCTACTTACGGGATACCAGGATTGAATCTGGGTCTGTCCCAGGTCAGCCATGTGCAAGGCAAATGGCCTACTGCTGTGCTTTCACTCTGACCTGTTAAGCCATTTTCCTATCTCTATGGAGTCCTGTGATTTTGGGATCACGTAAGTCAAGGCAGCTTTCAGCTCAGGGTTCCCTTTGAGCTCTGTCCCAGCTCCTGGTTTTTCCTGGAAAGTAAAACAACCCCTGGGAGGTGCCTAAGCTCAGACTGTGTGATGGAGCCCGGGTTCAATCTCTGGCACGCCCCAGAGTAGCCCCTTGACCACTGCAGGGTTTCAGTTCCCAAACCCACAATCAGTCACTTGACTTGGACCTGGAGCTCCCATGAGATGCTCTTGAGGGGGGCGCCAGGGAGGGCCCAGCCTCTCCTAGATTTCCCAAGACCTGGCCGTGCTGGGTTCTGACCAGTTGAGGGCCGAGATCTCTCTGGATCGGCCACAGTGAGAAGCAATTAGTTCCTGTCCAAGTGAGTAAAGGTAAAGTAGGGTGCAGACTCACAGGAAAAACCTCTCTCTCTCTCTCTCTCTCTCTCTCTCTCTCTCTCTCTCTCTCTCTCTCTCTCTCTCTCTCTCTCTTTCTCTTTCTCCCCCTCCCCACCCACTCCTCTTTCCCTCCCCCTTCTTCCCCCATGTTTGGGCCATACCTGGTGATGCTGAAGGTTTCCCCTTGGATCTGTACTCAGGAATCACTCCTGCTGGGGCCACTATATGGGTTGCTGGGGATCGAACCTGGGTCAGCTGTGAGCAATGCTTGCATTTTACCCACTGTATAATCTCTAGCTTTAAACTAGCCTGCCTGCCTGCCTGCCTTCCTTCCCTCCTTCCTTCCCTCCTTCCTTCCTTCCTTCCTTCCTTCCTTCCTTCCTTCCTTCCTTCCTTCCTTCCTTCCTTCCTTCCTTCCTTCCTTCCTTCCTTCCTTCCTTCCTTCCTTCCTCCCTCCCTCCTCCCTCTCCTCCCTCCCTCCCTCCCTCCTTCCCTCCCTCCCTCTATTTGGGGTGCTGGGGATTAAACCTCAGCTGCATACAAAATAGGATGTGTACTATCTCTGAGACACCGAAGAAGCTTCTTTGCTTTGTTTTGTTTGGGGGCTATACCTGATGGTGCTCAGGGGTTACATCTGGCTCTGTGCTCAGAAATTGCTCCTGGCAGGCTCAGGAGACCATATGGATTGCTGGGAATTGAACCTGTTCTAGGTTAGCCATGTGCAAGGCAAACAAATGCTCTACTGCTGTGCTATCGCTCCAGCCCCAGATTTTTTTACTTTTGCTTTTTTTTTTCCGAGGGGGGCACACCCGGTGATGCTCATGGGTTACTCCTGGATCTACGCTCAGAAATCGCTCCTGGCTTGGGAGACCATATGGGATGCCGGGGAATCAAGCTGTGGTTCGTCCTAGGTTAGCGTGTTCGAGGCAAATGCCCTACCGCCTGCGCCACTGTCCTGTGTCCCCAGCTGTTTTTGTTTGTTTGTTTGTTTTTGGTTTTGGTTTTTGGGCCACACCTGGCGGTGCTCAGGGGTTACTCCTGGCTGTCTGCTCAGAAATAGCTCCTGGCAGGCACAGGGGACCATACGGGACACCGGGATTCGAACCAACCACCTGAGGTCCTGGATCGGCTGCTTTCAAGGCAAACATGGCTGTGCTATCTCTCCGGGCCCAGCTGTTTTTTTTTTTTTAACAATAGAATCATGGCTGAGTTTCTGGATGCTGGTTATCTGCCTCCGAAAGTTTTTTTTTTTTGACCATGCATACGATAGCTCTCAGTTTTCAAAGCTCTCTTCTTATCAATTATTCATTTTACATGTCGCTGTGTTAGAATGTAGACAATTTTCTTTCATGAGAGTCGGCTTATAATGTAATGTACCATAAAAGTCGTAGAAGGTATTAAATGGTTTTTAAAAGGCACTTAGTATTCCTGCCATCGTAAACCTCACAGAAATGGGCCCAGACTCTCATGACCATCCTGGATCTAACTGGACCCTTAGTCCTGCCTGATTGATGGGGGGCGTACTATAGGAGGGGATTTGGAAAAGAGAAAAGTAGCTGGGGAGGGGGAGGTAGGCTGAGATAGAGGACAAATGTGATCATTGGCTAAAAGGCTAGGTTTTTCCACTTGTGATCTAAGGCTTAAAATTTTTAATTCTGGGGCTGGAGTGATGGTGCAAGTGATAGGGCATTTGCCTTGCTTGTGGCTAACCGAGGACGGACTGCGGTTTGATCCCCCAGGGTCTCAATATGGTCCCCCCAAGCCAGGAGCGATTTCTGAGTGCATAGCCAGGAATAAGCCCTGAGTGTCACTGTGTGTGTGGCCCAAAAACCAAAAAAAAAAAAAGAAAAAAAGAAAAAGATTTAATTCATGCCTTGCAGTCAGCCGATCCAGGACAGGCGATGGTTCAAAACCCAGCATCCCATATAGTCCTTCGAGTTTGCCAGGAACAGTTGATTTCTGAGCACAGAGCCAGGAGTAACCCCTGAGCATCATGGGTGTAGCCCATATATAAAAAAACAAAACAAAACAAAAATAAACAAACAAAAAAAAACCCACCTCAATTCCAGACCAGCGATTCTTCATTCTTTATATGCATCAGGAACCTCTTTTTGTGTGGTCTTTGGGCCACATTCAGTTATGCTCAGGAGTCACTCCTGATAAGCTTGGAGGAGGGGGGACTCTGTGGGGTGCTAGGGATCCAACCCAGGTCAGCTACATGCAAAGCAAGTGCCCTCTTTATTGCGCTATCTCTTTGGTCTTTTGTTTGTTTTTGGGCCACTCCCAGCAGTGTTCTGGGATTGCTTCTGGTGCTGCACTCAGAAATCACTCCTGGCAAGCTTGAAAGACCATGTGGGATGCCGGGGATCGAACCTGGGTCTGTTCTGGGTTGACAGAGTGCAAGGCAAACGCCCTACTGCTGTGCTATTACTCAGACCCTCATTTTAGTTTAGTTTTATTGGTTTTTTTGGGCCACACCCAGCAGTGCTTGAGTTACTGTTGGCTCTACACTTAGATATCACTCCTGGCAGGCTCAGGGGACCATATGGGATGCCCGGAATCCAACCATCCAACCCAGGTCCATACCCTACCACTGTGCTATCTCTTCAGCCCCCTATCGCTCTATCTCTTGATGGCTTTTTTTTTTCTATTGGGGGGCACATATCACAATAATTGGGTTATTTCTGGTTTTGTACTTAGGGATTTCTTGATGTTTGAGGGTACCATATGGGATGCTGGAGATTGAAGCTAGGTCGGTCATGTGCAAGGAAAACATTCAACTTGCTGTTACTATTGCTCCAGTCCCTTGGTTTTTATTAATTCATTTTATTTATTTAATTTATTTATTTATTTATTTATTTATTTATTTATTTATTTATTTTTGCTGGGGGACATCCTGGCAATGCGTAGGGCTTACTTCTGCTCTGTATTAAGGAATCACTCCTGTTGGTGTTTGGGGGACCACAGGAATGTTGGGGATTGAACCTGGGTTGGCAACATGAATTGGAGTTGGCCAGATGCTAGGCAAAGATATTCCCAACTGTACTATTGCTCTGATCCCTCTGTTTTCTTTTTCACCACACCCAGCAGTGTTTGGGGTCACTCCGGGCTCACCAGTTTGCTTCTGCTAATTTTCTGTTTAGAAGATATGTAGTACTGGGTTCTAACCCAGATTTCTGGCATTCAAGTCATATATTCAGCCTATAGAACTCTCTCTGGTTCTGTCTGTAGCTTCTTTGGGGATGTTGTAGCTGGGTTTTTTTTTTTTTTGTTCAAGTACAATACTGGGGAGCCAAGGGTCACCAGGAATTGAATTGAGGTCACTGGGGGTTGGCTTGCATACAAGGCAAGTACTTAAACCCCTGTACTACCTCTTTAGCTCGTGCCTTGAGCTTATCAAGGAAGCTCCATCATGTTTTCCAGAAACGGTTGTCTCATTGTGCCCTCACACCAGCAGTACCTGTGTGATGCTTTCCTTCACATTGTCATTGACCCTTGTGTTTGCTTTTACCACTCTTTTTAATTTTCATTTTAGTTATTAAAAATATTTTTTAGGGGGCCGGAGAGATAGCACAGCTGCAGGGCATTTGCCTTGCACGCTTACAACCCCGGACAGACTTTGGTTTGATCCCCGGCATCCCATATGGTCCCTGAGCCTGCCAGGAGCAATTTTTGAATGCAGAGCTAAGAGTAACCCCTAAACACCGCCAGGTGTGACCCAAAAACCAAAAAACATTTTTATTTTAGGGTCTGAGTGATAGCACAGCGTTAGCGCATTTGCCTTGCACATGGCTGACTGGAGATGGACCCAAGTTCGGTCGCTGCCATCCCATATGGTCCCCTGAGCCTGCCAGGTATGATTTGTGAGCACAGAACCAGGACTAACCCCTCAGTACAGCTTGGTGTGGCCCCCAAACAAACAAAAACTATATTTTTTAAAATTTAAATAATTGTGATTTACAAAATTATTCATAGTTGGGTTTTAGACGTATAATGTTTCAGCATCAACCCCACCACCAGTGTGAGCTCCTTCCCCTCGTGTTCCCAGAGTTCATCCCTTATTACATCCCATTATTACAGGCCTTTTTAACTCTGGTTGTTAAAAGTTTGGGTCTCGTGATTTCATTGTTGTTGATTCTGTGGCTTGGATATTTAGTTCTGTCCTTTCTTTTTTTTCTTTTTTATTTTTTTTTGGTTTTTGGGCCACACCCGGTAACGCTCAGGGGTTACTCCTGGCTATGCGCTCAGAAGTTGCTCCTGGCTTGGGGGCCCATATTGGACACTGGGGGATCGAACCACGGTCCGTCCAAGGCTAGCGCAGGGAAGGCAGGCACCTTACCTTTAGAGCCACCACCCGGCCCTGTTCTGTCCTTTCTTTTTTTTTTTTTTTGGTTTTTGGGCCACACCGGCGATGCTCAGGGGTTACTCCTGGCTGTCTACTCAGAAATAGCTCCTGGCAGGCACGGGGGACCATATGGGACACCGGGATTTGAACCAACCACCTTTGGTCCTGGATCAGCTGCTTGCAAGGCAAACACCGCTGTGCTATCTCTCCGGGCCCTGTTCTGTCCTTTCTTAACCTCACCAATATACCTGAGTCTTCTTGGCTCCTGTCTACCATTATTTCACATTTGTCTTTCTCCTCTTCCACTCAGTTTCTTTCCTTGTTTTCATTATACTCTAGGGGCCAAGAACTGATATTCTTCTTCCTCTTCTATTTTTTTGTTTTATTTTGTTTTGTGTCTTTTTGGCCAAGCCCAGTGGTGCTCAGGGGTTATTCCTGGCTCTGCGCTCAGAAATCACTCTTGGCAGGCTCAGGGGACCATATGGGATGCCAGGGACTGAACCTGGCAGGCTAGGTATACTATATTGGCTGCTGGGGATCAAACCTGGATTGGCTGCATCTAAGGCAAACGTCCTCCCTGCTGTGATATCGATCTGACCCTGTCACTCTTTTTTTTTTTTTTTTTTTGGTACCTGTCACTCTTTTAAGTGAAACCATTCCTGGTGACATCAGAGCTCTGGGCTATCAGTGATTTTACGTTCAGCTGTGCTTTAGGAAACATCACTACCATATATTTGGAAGGAGTTTGTCCTGCATTCGGCCTGATACTTATCTATTCTGGGGAACATGCTTGGACCCTCACATTAACCTTAGTACCTGAGGATTCTCTGTTCCTGTGTCTTAGCCTGCTCATCCTTTCAGTTGTGGGGACACAAAGACCCAGTGACTACTGTGATCCCATACTCAGAGGGGTATGCATTTATGATTTATGCATTTATGATGATGCAGGGACCACCTTCCCTTCCCCCCACCTTGCCAACGCTTTGGTGTTGGCTTTTGTGCAGTGACCAGTAACCTAACCGCTTGGTAACTAGGAACTGAAGGGTCTGAGTTTACCAATTGCTCCTATGATGTTGATTTTTTTCACTCTGCTTGTTGAGAAGTCTTGCATTTTGATTGGCACTTGGTGGGAAGCAGGGAAACCAAGATATTTGTAACATAATAGGAAAATGGCGCTTTTCCAGGGCCAGGTCTCAGGAGAGGCTCTTGTAAGGGTGTTTCTCTTCTTCCCGCAGTGGGATCACAGCTTCATGATCACATATTAATGAGGATGAACATTCCCCCTTGCCAAAGAAACTGCTTTTTATCTCATCCATTCCATGAAACATGCAAAAGATAGTAGGATGTCAGTAACAAGAGGAAGAAGTCGATGTTTTAGGTGACAACGTTTCACCTGAATGACAGTTCAAAAGCTGGGAAGTAGCAGATGAGTCTTATGTATCGTATTAAATCAAAGAAAATGCGGGTAGATTTTAATTTTTATGAGGGAGGCGGGTCGCTAAACCCCAGATCAAATATTCAGCTGACATTTTTCGTTCGTTGCTCTTTGTGAAATTAATTAGCGTGAAGTACACTTAAGCAAAATACCAATTTCTATCCAACAGAGGGAAAGTTCTCTAGTGTAATGCAGATATCACTCACGGTTGGGTTGTTGTTGCTACTTAACTTTGATGATGTGAAGCCATGTTTGGAATAGAGGGTTGGAGTAGTATTAAGAATCTCCATTCAGGGCCCGGAGAGATAGCACAGCGGTGTTTGCCTTGCAAGCAGCCCATCCAGGACCAAAGGTAGTTGGTTCGAATCCCGGTGTCCCATATGGTCCCCCGTGCCTGCCAGGAGCTATTTCTGAGCAGACAGCCAGGAGTAACTCCTGAGCACAGCCGGGTGTGACCCAAAAACCAAAAAAAAAAAAAAAAAAAAAAAAAAAAAAAGAATCTCCATTCAGGGCCCGGAGAGGATAGCACAGCAGCGTTTGCCTTGCAAGCAGCCAATCCAGGACCAAAGGTGGTTGGTTCGAATCCCGGTGTCCCATATGGTCCCCCGTGCCTGCCAGGAGCTATTTCTGAGCAGACAGCCAGGAGTAACCCCTGAGCATCGCTGGGTGTGGCCCAAAAAAAAAAAAAAAAAAAAAAAAAAGAATTCATTCAGGGGCTGAGAGACAGTAAGACATTTTGCCTTGCTTGCGGCCAACCTGGGAGGGACCCTCTTTAATTACTGGGATCCCATATGGTCCCCCAGTCTGCCAGGGGGGATTTCTGAGTGCAGAGCCAGGAGTAACTCCTGAGTGCCACTGGGTGTGGCCCAAAAACCAACCAACCAATCAATAAATAAGTAAAGTTTAAGAACAAGAATCTCTATTCAGGAGATCAAATTGTTGATATTGACAGGATTCATTGGCCCCTCCCACACATCTTCATCGCAGCCAGCGGGAATTGGAGCATAAAGGGACTCAACCAGTGGAGGTTGAGCAGTAGGACACTACCAATGAACTGAAGAGGGAATGAGGCTTGAGTAATGGACAGAGATGCATTGGAGCTCAACATAAGTACATGCCTTTGCTACCATATTCTTGCTAGTGGTTTTGGCTTCTCAATCTCTCCTAGAAGCCAGGATCAGCCCAGAATTCATTCTGGGTGGGACTGACGTGCTGATGTCTCCAGTTGGGTGGGTAACGAGCCCCCCCCCCAACCCTCCCCAGTCCTGCCACCTCCAAGCATCTGGCAGAAACTCACTTCATGAATACTTTTAACAAGGATATCATAAATGCAGACATTAATTAAGGCGAGAGTTCAGCATGGCACCTTGCAGCAGTCTTGCCAGTGTGTGGCGGCAGTGCTTCTTTCCATTTTATATTTAAATTTAATCTTTATTTTGTTCGGACTTAGCATATTGTTAAGCATGCAGAGATGTCATGTTCGTGATTACTTAGTCGTTTACCTTACCCCCCTCCTACACTGACATTTTCTTGACTGCCACACGTGTGATATATTTCTTTGGCATCCAAAAGGTTAGTCCGGAGAAACTAATTTATCAAGAAGTCCGAAGGCTGATTCCTTCTTAAGCTGTGACTTCCTCACAACTTGTAAGAGCGTCTTAGTAATTAAGATCAAATTTGTTCCCCCAGCCGGTTGGAATGGAATGGAATGGAAATGCCCCCTGGTTTGGGAGGCAAATCCTCAGATCTGATGACTTGTTATTTCTTTTGCTGCAGAATTGTAATTTCCTTTAGAACTTCACACCCTTCCCCCACCCCCACCCGTTGCTCTGGTCAGCTGATTGCAGGGGCCTGACAGTGCTTCTCATTAGGGACTTTTTGTCTGAAATAATGAATCTAATCCAGGGAAAATCTGCAAGTGAGTTTACAGGAACAAAATTAAGACGATTATTTCTAAGCGTCAAGGAACAATCTTGAGTCTCTTTGGGTGGTGATTCAAATTAAATGGGGTCACACAGGAGCTTCTGGCCCACACTTCTCCCCACTGAAAGTTAAGCAGCTCCATAGAAGTATAGTTTACTTTCAGTTGTATTGCTTATAAACACTAATTGTAATATCTAGCACCTTATAGAATTTCTTCAGAAATTAATGTTTCATTATGAATTTATCTCATTTTCCTTGTGTCTTTGGTTTTGGATTTGGGGCCACACCCAGTGGTGCTCAGAGGTTACTCCTAGCTCTGTTTAGGAACCATTCCTGGCAAGCTCAGGGGACCACACATATATTAGGGAGCTATATATATTATATTTATATATATGACATAATGACTATATATATAGTGTCCTACCTGCTGTCCTATCTCTTGGTCCTTTGTGTATTTTAATACTCAGATTCAGGGTTAGGTTTTTTTTTTGGATACCATACCCAGTGTATGCAAGGGTTATGCCTTGCTCTGTACTCAGACATCACTCCTGGTAGCACTTAGGGCACCTTAATTGAGGCTGTGTATTGAATATGGGTTAAGCACAAGCAAGGCAAGTGCTCTCCCTGCTATTCTGTTTCTTTGACCCCAATTCTAGCATACTAAGGATAGATGAACAGAGCCTTGTCTGCCTTTGATGAGTGCTATGGATCTCTGCCTGGGAGTTTCAATAGTCTTCCAAGTTTTTTTGTTTTGTTTTGTTTTGTTTTTGTCACACCCAGCGGTTCTTAGGGGTTAACTCCTGCTCTGCTCAGAAATCGCTCCTGGCAGGCTTGGGGGACCAAATGGGATGCCGGGATTTGAATCAAGGTCCGTCCTGGATCAGCTGTGAGCTACCACTGTGCTATATCTCCAGCCCAGTCTTCCGAGCTTATACTACAAAACTAGATGGGGGGGTTGGTTGGTAGCGATGGGTGTGTGTGTGTGTGTGTGTGTGTGTGTGTGTGAGAGAGAGAGAGAGAGAGAGAGAGAGAGAGACAAACAGACAGACAGACAGAGACAAAGAGAGACAGTAAGACAGAGTATGTGGCTCAGGAATTGAGAGAAGCAGGCTTTGTTCCTCCCTCTTCCAGTGCCTCCAGTCTAAGAGGACAGAGCTGGGTTCACATTTCAGCAGAAAGGGGCTGTGGGAGGGCAATATGGGATCCCACAATCCCAGGCTTCGAAGACATCGATTGGCTTATGCTAGGGTGCAGAGATGGGCTGTGCTCAAGTTCATTGATGAACAGAACAGACTTGGAGCAGCTACAGAGGAGAAGCCCTTTGGTGAGTGAATCCATGGGGTGTCCTGAATGCGGGCTGAGCTGGAAAGATGCTGAAGGCCAGGGGAGGGCAGGGGAACCTCTCTGTTCTCGCTCTAGGGGGACATGGGGACTCTAGTCAGGTTTTCTGCCGCATCCCCCCCATGATGGATGCCACAGTCAGGGTGGCTCATTGGGCAGGATAACCAAGTGTGACTGTTTCACTCTTTTTTTTTTTTTTAATTTTGTTCTTGGCTTACACCCGGCGCTGCTCAGGGCATACTCCTGGCTCTGTGCTTAGAAATCACTCTTGGCAGGTTCAGGGGACCCTATGGGAGGCCAGAGATTGAACCCGGCAGAGCCGTGTGAAAGGCAGATGCCCTCCCCGATGTGCTGTCGCTCTGGAAACTTCTGCAGTGACAGCCTTACTTGACTTAGAACGCTGTTCAGTTTGCATTTGGGTTGAGAAGGGAAGCCAGACTCTTCAATGTCAGCCTCGTTGGCTGGTTTTGTTTTTCCCTCCCTTGTGCAAAGGAATCCTAACTTGGGTGGCATTGAAATAAAACGTGCTGAGCAGTGTCTTTGGTTTGTGATGTTTTAGGGGTTTGGGGCCACATTCAGGGGGTACTCAGGACTTCTAGCTCTGCTCAGGGGTTACCCTTGGAGGGGGTAGGCATGCAGTGCATGCTCAGTGCATGCAAGGCAGCTTTCCCCAATACTATCTGATTCTCTGATTTCGAGAATCTCATACTTTTTTCTGGGTTTTGGGACTATACCTGGTGGTGGGTGCTGATGGGGGGGAGGATGGGGGGTAAATATAAGGGGAGCATTTGTTGCAAACATCAATTGAGAGAGAGAGAGAGAGAGAGAGAGAGAGAGAGAGAGAGAATGGAGGAGAGGGTCCTTGTAGACAGCTCCTGGTTAACCTCTGGGTCAAGACAAAGCAGGTGAAGTGACCCAGGTCACCAGTGACATGTGAGGACAATATGGATGTGGGAAAAAGTAGTGAGGGGTTTAGGCAGGAGAATAGAAGGAGACAGGTGACAGGAGAATCAGCCCAGGAGCCTGCAGGACCCCCACTGGGGCTTGACTCAAACCAAGCTGTCCTAAAGTTGGCATCGGAGCCATAGCATAGCAAGGAGGGCATCTCCCTTGCACAGGGCTGACCCGAGTTCAATCCCCCTGCAGCCTATATGGCCCCCAGAGCCTGTCAGGAGTGATCTCTGAGCATCCCCAGATGTGGCCCCAAACCAAAGAAACAAAGGCAGGATTGAACTCTGGGAGATTCCCAGAAAGGCAGGGGGGTGGGATTGGGTGATAAATTGAAGTAGGGAGAAGCGGGTCCCTAAGATCTCCAAAGATTAAGCGTGATTCCCTGCAGCCCTGACTGGACCTATAGCAAAAACAACCCTGTCCTGCTTCTACCTAAAGGGGTGTGTGGAGAGGGGGTGCTGGCCTTTCCACTGCTCCCCGAGCAGACTGCCCAGAGTCACATTTGTAGTCTAGTTATCCCTGGGGGAGTCTTTACACTGCAGAAACCAGCAGATGCTACAAATAAGGCTTTTCCCTCCAAAATGGCTGGTTGTGAATCTTTTATTAGCAGGTTCCATGCACTGAGCCTCACTGCACTCCTGGGCACCCCTAGGCCTGGGTGGACCCCTTCCTCCCTCATGCTCACCCTTCCTCTATCTGGGCACCCTTCAACATCCCCTGGGGTGCCTTCCCAGCCTTGTGTCCTCCACTTATGCAAGCCCCCAAACCAGGGATGGATTGACAGTGTGTGCCTGCTGAACTCCACAAAGTTCCCAACCAAAGTTCACCCACAAGTCATGGCCGGTATATGGCATTGTATGGGGGTGGTGGTGGTTGGAGAACAGCGCAGAGCTGGATTTACTGATTTTATTGTTTATTTTGGACTTATAGGCCACAGGCTGGCAGTGCTCAGAGCTTACTGCTGGCTGAGGGACAGTCTGGATTGTGGGGATTGAACCTGGGCCACTGCCTTCCTTACTGTGCTGTCCGCCCACCCAGATGTTTGTCTTGTTCAAGGCAGACCCTAGGGCTGTCAGGGTTTCTGTGGGTCCTTGTGGGCGGATGCCACAAGATGAATGAAGATAGTGGCTGGAGCTAGAAATGTTTGCTTCTGATTCTTGATTTTCTTGCTCTGAAAATTATGCCCTCAACCATTCTATGTGTGATGGTAGCACATGGTTGGGCCCTTTTATTTATTTGGGTTTAAAATTTTTTTCATTTGATCTATACCCAGCATTGCCCAGGGCTTATTCCTGTCTCTGTACTCAAGAATTACTCCTGGCAGTGTTCAGGGGATCTTTATGGGATGGGACTCAAACCCTGATCAACCACATGCAAGGCAAATGCCCTCCCCACTGTGCTCTGGCCTCCTGGTTGGATCCTTTTATGGAACTGTTTGGCCCCTTAAGGGCGTTAAGGGTTGCTCTGCTTGGGTGGACGACCTTTACCTTGACCTCAGCTCCCTCCTCACTGCCCTGGGTGCCCACAGGGTCAGAACAGTGTTGACATTTCAGGGGACACAACCCACAGTGGGCATTGGCTTCTGTTCCTAGAATTTATCCAATCCTTGAAGGTTCAGCAGTCCTTTCCCTTCCCCCCTCTTTTTTTGTTTTGGGCCACACCCAGCAGTGCTCAGGGGTCACTCCTGGCTCATTGCTTAATAATCACTTGTGGTGCTTGGGGGAACCCTATGGGATGCTGAGGATTGAATCCTTCCTGATTGGTTGTGTGCAAGGTAAACACCCTCCCCACTGTGCTATTGCTCCCGCCCCTGGTTGAACCATTTGTTTGGAACAGAGAGTACACTCTGGGTGCCTGGTGAGCCCTGTCCTCCTTCTTCCCTCTCTCCCTGCCTCTTGCAGTATGTCATGCAGAGCTGAATGCCATCATGAACAAGAACTCAGCCGATGTCAAGGGTTGCTCCATGTACGTGGCCTTGTTCCCGTGTAACGAGTGTGCAAAGCTCATCATCCAGGCAGGTAGGAACTAAAGGGCTCCCCCTCCAACATCCCCACCTCCCCAAGGTTCTGTTTCTGAAATTGTTCTTACTTAGATCTCAATTCTATTATTATTATTATTATTTATTTTGGGTCATATCTAGTGGTGCTCAGGGATAATTCCTGGCAGTGCTCATGGGACCCTATGGGATTCTGAGGATTGCACCCAGGTTGGCTGCATGCAAGGGAAACATCCTACCTGCTCTGTTATTTCTTCAGCCCTGGATCTCGATTCTTCACACCCTGAACTTGTTGAGATGAGTCTTCATTTTTTTTTTTTTTTTGGTTTTTGGGTCATACCACCTGGGAGCGCTCAGGGGTTACTCCTGGTTCTGCACTCAGAGGTCGCTCTTGGCAGGCTCAGGAGACCATATGAGATGCCGGGAATTGAACCTAGCTTGGCCACGTGCAAGGCACTACCCATTGTGCTATTGCTCTGGCCCCAAGCATATTTTGGATTTATCTTGCCACTTCTTTAGCTGCAAGCTGCTAAAAAAAAAAAAAAAAAAAAGGAAACAATAACAAAATATCACAACCAGCCCAACCACTACGACACAAGCCTATTGCTCTATCTATAGCATAGATAGAGCTGGGGGAGGTGAGGAGAGATGGGAAGGAACTTGAGAAATGAACCTGAGAGCTCAGCCAGCCTTGTCAGCTAATGCAGACCAGAGAGGAGTGCCTGGTCGTCTTGGCATTACAGTATCAGGGATGCTGAAAATGCCAGCCCTTGGCATCTTTCTTGCAGCCTGGCTGCCTTAAATCTGTGCCCAGTACTCCAAGTACTTCACCTTTGCCAAGCTGTCACCGTGGCGACTCTGCTTCCCTCCATCTCCATTAAACTCACAGCTTGAACTGGAAAGACTGAGTGGTTTAGCCAGATGTGTGGTTGAAGGGGACTGTTTGTCACTAGCGCCCATGTGGGGTTCCCCAGCTGGCTACTGGGCAAAGGATTCAGCTTTCCTGGGAGAGAAGGTAGAGAGGTCCTCTATGGCCAGAGGAGCAGCCTGAGGTTGGGGTGGCCAGTTTCTTAGGGGCTCCATCAGGGAGGGGTAGCCTTTGTGAGTTCTGGCACTGAAAGGATCACAGTTTCATTGGTTTGCAGATCACTCCACCCTAACTTATCCTACTTTTTTTGGGGGTGGGGTGGGGCACACCCAGCAGTGCTCAGGGGTCACTCCTGGCTGTCTGCTCATAAATAGCTCCTGGCAGGCACGGGGGACCGTATGGGACACTGGAATTTGAACCAACCACCTTTGGTCCTGGATCGGCTGCTTGCAAGGCAAACACCACTGTGCTATCTCTCTGGGCCCAACTTATCTTACTTTTTGCCTCTCCATGTATCCCATTTCATTAGCTTCTTTTTTTTTTTTTTTTTTTTTTGTGGTTTTTGGGTCACACCTGACAGTACTCAGGGGTTATTTCTGGCTCCAGACTCAGAAATTGCTCCTGGCAGGCACAGGGGACCATATGGGGCGCCGGGATTCGAACCGATGACCTCCTGCATGAAAGGCAAACGCCTTACCTCCATGCTATCTCTCCGGCCCCTCCATTAGCTTCTTGACTTCAGAAAAGTTGCCTTGAGAATAAAGACAATTTGATTACCAGTTGGAACTGGAATGATTGCACAGCAGGAATGGCATTTGCCTTGCACATGGCTGACCCGGGTTCAATCCCTGGCATCCTGTTGGTTCCACCGAGCCTGCTAAGAGTGATTCCTGAGTGCAGGAAATATATATATATATATATATATATATATTTGATTGTCTGAAGTCAGGAAAACTTGTTAATAGGATCCAGGCTGGCCTCCTTCAGAGGGGTTTGTCTTTCAAATTTTCATAACAGCAGATATACCAAGTTGTTCCTAATATAGTTGTTTCAGGCAATTACTGTTCAGACACCGATCCTAACACCAGTATGACCTTCCCTTCATGGGTATCCTCAGTTCACTACCCACAGCAAATTTAATTCATATGGCTTGTTGTAACACAGAGGCAAATGGAATTATCAAAACTTAGATCAACAAGGATCAATTTGAAATAATTGCTTTTTATCTCTCCAGAGTTTTACTAAATTCAGAATCCAATGATTTTATTGGTTGTGATTGGTACTAGCTGAGCCTTCTGTGTTCCTGTTCAGACTCATTGAGTTTGGGAGATTTTTTTGTTTTTGTTTGTTTTTGTGCTACACCCAGTTGTGCTAAGGGTTTACTCCTGACTCTGTGCTTAGAAATCACTGCTGGCACAGGGGAACATATAGGATGCCGGGGTTCACTGTGGACAAAGCAACACCCTCCTCCCCCTTGTGCTATTGCTCTGCCTCCCTTCATTCCACGGGTTGGGAGATTTTTTTCTTTTGGTTTTTGGACCGCACCCGGGAGTGCTCAGGGGTTACTCCTGGCTCTGCTCTCAGAAATCGCTCCTGGCTGGCTTGGGGACCATATGGGAATCCAGGAATCAAACCCAGGTCTGTCTCAGGTTGGCCACATGCTATCTCTGGCCCCTGTTGAGAGATTTCTATGGAACATTCCTATCAGATTTTTTTTTTTTTTGTTTTTTTTTTGGGCCACACCCGGCGGTGCTCAGGGGTTACTCCTGGCTGTCTGCTCAGAAATAGCTCCTGGCAGGCACGAGGGACCATATGGGACACCGGGATTCGAACCAAACACCTTTGGTCCTGGATCGGCTGCTTGCAAGGCAAACACCGCTGTGCTATCTCTCCGGGCCCCCTATCAGATTTCTTGAGGTCCAGCTGAGCTGACAGTAGTATAAGATATTGAGGTGTGTAGGATTTATAGATCTCAAACAAATTAGCTGGCTTGGCATTTTGTTTAGGTTAAGTAGCAGAACTAGACTGTTTCTGTCAGAGGGTGGCATTGGGCTGCTGTAGCTCATGTAGAAAAGGGAATCTGCCCTCCACCTCTTTTCTTCAGAGATTTTGCTTTGCCTTAATTTATAAAGGCATCATGTGGACCAGAGGACAGAGTGCAGGGAAACCTTGCTGTGCCAGTAGGAAGCTGGAGATGTGCGTGTTTTAGGACTGGGCTTGGCTAGTGAGCAGGAGATGTAATTTATCAAAGGGTGTGTGTGTGTGTGTGTGTGTGTGTGTGTGTGTGTGTGTGTGTGTGTGTGTGCTTGGCTAGTGAGCAGGAGATGTAATTTATCAAAGGCGTGAGTGTGTGTGTGTCTGCGTCTGCCTGTCTGTCTGTACTCCTAACAGACCCTCTCACTTGCTCTTCAGGGATAAAGGAGGTGATTTTTATGTCCGATAAGTACCATGACAGTGAGGAAACCATAGCAGCAAGGCTCATGTTTGACATGGCGGGGGTGACCTTTAGGTAAGTCATGGGGTACACGGGGCAGGGGTGAGGAAGGCCCATGCTGATTTTGTCTGATCCAGGTCAAATCTGCCTTTAATTTCCACTTGTGACCTCTGACTTTTTTTTTTTTTTTTCAAATTAGTCTGCTCAGACGTGATGGCTTTAAGATCTTATATATACTCATGCACTCACTCCCTCCCTCCCTCCCTCCCAACTCTCACCATTAATCTGGGGGGGCAGTGTGGGCTTGGGCCACAATCAGTAGTATTCAGGGCTTACTCCTGACTCTGTGCTCAGGATTTGTTCCTACTGAGTTCAAGGGAACCATACCAGAGTTTGAACCTGAGTCAGCCACATTCAAGACAAATGTCCTACTACCTGTACTAGCTGAACTAGCTCTTCAGCTTAGACTGATTTTTGTTGTTGTCAATGGTGGGTGCTGCCCCTTGAACTCAGGGCTGTTCTACCCTTAGGGACCCTCAGAGCTGCCCATTGATGCTTGGGTTGGCGGGTCACCATGTGTTCCATGTGTTCGGTGGGCCAGAATTTACTTTTCTGGTGCATGTAAGGCATGGACCCTAATTGCTATACCATCTCAGTGGCCCCCTCTGCTCTTTTTCTACTCTTTTCTTTTCTTTTTTTTTTTTATCTTTTTTTTTACCATGCATAAAAGGCAAGGGAATATACATATATATGCCTCATGCCATGTCATGCAGCTGCCTCATTAGAAACCTTTGGTTTTGCTGACCATTCGAGGATGCAGCTAGTCACAGACCCCACTGTCCAGGACTCTCTCTGCCCCTGAGAACTTCTGTTCACCTTTCTGTTCTTTTACTGCCTCCTCCAGAGATCAGCTATCTTGCAAGTCCTGGGCAAGTTTCTGCGCCTCCTGAAAATATGGGTTAAGCCAAAGTCAACAGACCAGCTTAGCTACTCCCTGGATAATGTCTTCCCATTGCCTCATGTCGCACACACAGGCAATTCATGCCCAGGTGCAGCAAGATCGTCATCGACTTCGATTCCATTAACAGCCAGAAGCTTCTGTGAGCCACATCATCTCTTTTCAGACTACACAGCAAGGCTGGTGGAGCCTCCTCCAGGAAGTCTTCACAATCAATCTTTTACCTCCTCTGAGTTGCCTTTGTCTCCTTGGAGCTGCTGTGGCCGTTGAAGGCAGACGAAGAGCTGGGAGTTCCTGGTTTTCGGGCTTCATTCTCCCTCCACTTGGCACCTGCCTCTGATTAAACTGTTGGTTTGGGACTTGGTCAAGGTGCCCAGTGGCTAGAGCACTAGCACAGGTGAATGCACGGTTATCATGGGTTGATCCCCAGCTCTCCATGTGTTTCCCCAAGCACTGTCAGGGGACAGTTTCTGATGTAGAATTGGAAATAGACCTGAAACACTCCAGGGTTTGTCCGCAAACCCATTTACAACATAATAAATGCTATAAAGGCATTAGTTTGGTCCCAGAACCCTCATCTTGAACCTTACACACACACACACACACACACACACACACACACACACACACACACACTTGTTGGGCTCAGGGGACCAAATGGGGTGCTGGGTACCCAACCCAGGTGGGCCACATGCAAGATACATGCTGTGTCTCTCCCACCCTATCCTAACCTGTTTTTGATTTTTGGTATTTGGACCACACCTGACTGTGCTCAGGGGTCACTCCTGGCAGGGTTTGGGGACACCTATGAGATGCCAGGTCAGCTATATGCAAGGCAAGTGCCTCCCTACTGTATTCTCACTCTGCCCCCATTTTAACCATTCTTGGGGAGTCAGTGCCATGATTGAATCCTTGCTTATGACCCTCGAAGTTTGTAATTTTTTATTTTGCAGAACTTCCAATGTCCTGTCCCCAGGGACCCTAACACCTCCCATACATACGTCTTAACCCAGCCTGTGCAACTTGCATTCACACCTGGTTATCCCCCTTTGACTCCCTGTCTCCAAGTTGTGACCCAGCAAGGTAGAGTCAGGTGGGACGTTCTCTGCCATTGGTTTATGTCGCCTCTTGCTAATTCTCAGGCCTGTGTGTAGAGGCCATATTGAGTGGGTCCGTTCCTCATGGTCACACTCCAGATGGGGCCACCTTTGGCCATGTTTTTTTCCACTATCCTGGCACTCAGTGGCATGTCCCTAGATATATACCTACCTGCCTTTGTTTCTTTGGTGGGAGGAGGGCACACCCAGCAATGCTCAGAGGTTATTCCTGGCTCTGGTAGTGCTCAGGGAAACCAGATGGGATGCTGGAGATCGAACCTGGACTGGTCACATGCAAGGCTCTATCTAAACTGTTGTCCTACTCTGATTGCAGGAGGCTCAAGTCAGTATCGTGTAATCCCCGTGGCTACCACTTGGGGTGAGGAGGAAGGAATGAAGCATGGAAAGGAAGGAGAAGGAGAAAGAAAAAAGGGAAAGATGGAAAGGAGGGAGAAAGGGAAAGGAAAAGGAGGAAAAATGAAGGAATGGGGAAGAAAGGATGGAAAGGAGGAAGAATGAAAGGGAGGAAAAGGAAGGAGAGGAATGAAGGAAAAAGGGAAGGAATTATGGGATGAAGGATAGGAGGAGGAAAGAATGAAGTTGCATGCTCCTCTCCCTTCTCTCCAAACGTAGCTGCCATTCACAGGAGGGACCCTAAGACTCCCCATTCAGTGCCCCTGAGTGCCCAGGTCCAGCGGGAGGAGCAGGCTCCGGGCAGGGTGCCCACAACACACAATGAGTTGGAATTGAGACATCCTCGCACTGCTGTCGGGATGGTGCTGAAGCAGGTTGGCAAAGCAGCAGACAGCTGGTCACATAGCTGCTGGGGGGTCCTGAGCCCTCTGTTCCTAGGGCTTCTCTGAGCAGGGTAAGGGCTTGCCAGGGCCTTCGACCCTCTCAGCCAGACAAGGCTCATGTTCTTGGAGCCTTGCCCGTCTCTCCAGGACCCCTGGAATCTTAGCAGTCCACCTCCCCGCAGTCTCTTGTGCCCCTACATACACGAGAGAAGCAGATGGACCCCAGGGAAAACCTACTCTTTATTCATGTACTGCGAACACCACCAGATGGAGCAGTTATGAAAGGACCAAGTTTTAGAGGGATGGGGGGGGGGTGACACATCACTTCAGTGTTTCTTTTTTCTTTTGGGGTTCAGATCTCACTATTGACTATTACTTGGCCACTCTTGGCAGTGTCAGGAACTATGTCTAGCACTGGGCTCAGACCGGCCTCTCCAATCTTTACTCTATCTCCAGCTTTTTTGGGGTGGGGTCATTCCTGGAGTGCTTGGGGTTGACTTGGGACTCAGCCTACGAAGCCTGCACACCCAGTTTACCGTCCCTTTCTCCTCTACACTCTTAGCTGCAACTGTACTTTGGGGTCCTGGATGCCTCTACTTCTTCCCCATCTTTAAAGTTATTTGTAAATAGTTAATCCAAGTATCCAAAATGCTACTTCCTGTAGGCAAGAGCTGGAGTGTGTGTTGGGGGTGTTGGGAATCAAACGAGCCAGCCATATGTAAGAGAAGTGGAGAAGTACACTGCCCACTCTACCCTCTCTCTGGCCTCTATGGATTTTTTTGTTTTGGTGTCACACCTATATCTAGGCGGCACTCGGATTACTCCTGGCTTTGTGCTCAGAAATCACTCTTGGCAGGCACAGGGGATCATATGGGATGCCAGGATTTGAACCACTGCCCTGGATAGGCTGTGTGCAAGGCGAACTCCCTACTGCTGTGATCTTTCTGACCCCCACCCTATGGATTTTTTTTTTTGTTTTGGGGCCATACCTGGTGGCATTGGGTTACTCCTGGCTCTGTGCTTAGAAATCACTCCTAGCAGGCTCAGGGGACCATGTGCTCGAGGGACCATATGGGATGCCAGGGATGGAACCTGCACCAGTTGCGTGTAAGGCGAAAACCTTTCTCACTGTACCTAGTATCGCCAAAATATAATGTGCTTAGCAATTCAGTTTGTGGTATTTGTGGGCCAAATAGTCTCCCCATGTCCTCTCCTTGTGCACCACGGTCCCCTTAGAAGTCAGTGCTGCCGGTGGAAAGGCTAGAACTCGCCCCTCTATCCTCCCCCACCACCCACCCCACCCAATCTGCTCCAGCTCCGGGAAGGAATCAAGGTTACAAAACACGCTGAACAGCTCACAGTTTGCAGTTTGCGGCTCCTGCTAAGCAATACTTTTCTGATTCATTTTATGGAGAAATTAAATAGTTGATCCGTTTGAACCCTCATTAACAGATATTAAACGTTGCTCATTATAAAAACGCTGATAAATCACCCGGTTTTTAAAAAATTAACCACCCAATGGCCAACAAATTAAATTGAAATAATTAAGCCTGATATTCCTAGAGTGGGATCGCCCGGGGTGGTCCATTTAGAAAAACCTGCTTTTTTTTATTGGGGTGGGTTTGAAACGAAAAAGGGGCAGCAGCGGGGAGAGAGAGACGGCACCTCGGAGGGTCATGGGCCCAGCTGGGTTGTGTTGGGGGAGGAAGCTCTGTGATCTTGACCTCCTTGCTCAGACCTCTCACCCCGCCTGGACACACTTAAGATGTAGGGGCTGCAGGCCTCTTCACCCCAGATAATTCGTGACAACAGAAAGATACCTCCTCTGGGCTTGGAAAGAAAAACAAGGCACCCCACGCAGGGAAAAGGGAGTGAGAAAAGAGCCAGGAGACCCCTGAAAGAGGGTGGGTGGGGACCTGATGGGTCAGAACTACCCACTTTCCGCTTGGAGGGGAGTCCGAGAAGTTCAGGTCTGCATATAGGACACCATATCTGCAGTGGGGGTAGTGGTGGTTACCCCCATTGCTGTGTGGAGGATCAAACCCAGGTCCTCACACTCTAGGCTAGAAATTCTGCTGAGAGCTGAGTGTGGTGATGGGGACTAGCTTTGAGGGTGGATGGAGAGGGGGAAGCCATCAGCAGTGGGGGTGTTGGACATGAGAACTTGAGGGACCCTTTCTATATCTGCAATCTCACACCCCCTTTCACTGCTCAGGGCTTCTCTTTACTCAGTGTCTCTGTCAGGTGTCAGCAACACGTTATATGCCTTATGCATCCCGGAGCCTCTTCCTGGGGGTTTCACTCTCTCTTATGTCTACCCCAAGACTGCTGTGATGACCGGGCCCTTCTCCAGGTGGCAGAAGCGGTGGCGGGTGTCCAGACTGGGGAAATCAGTCAAGGGTCTCCTGCCACTCCTCAAAGGCACACACACGGAAGGGAAGAAGTCAAAAGGGTCGTTTCCTGGGGCCTGGAGAGATAGCACAGCAGCGTTTGCCTTGCAAGCGGCCGATCCATGACCAAAGGTGGTTGGTTCCAATCCCGGTGTCCCATATGGTCCCCCGTGCCTGCCAGGAGCTATTTCTGAGCAGACAGCCAGGAGTAACCCCTGAGCACCGCCGGGTGTGGCCCAAAAACAAAACAAAACAAAAAGGATCATTTCCCATAAAGATCATTCTGGAAGATGCTGGAAGGACAATGAGGTGCTGAAACCAGAACTTTTCGGGGTCAGGGTGATTACACAGTGTAAGAGCGTTTACCTTGCACAAGGTTGTCCCAGGTTCTATCCACGGCATCCCATAAGGTCCCCCCATAAGGTCCTCCCAGGAGTGATCCCTGAGCACAGAGCCAGGAGTAACTCCTGAGTGCTGCCAAGTGTGGCCCCCAAACCAAAATATCCTCATAGGCCCAGGTATGGAACCAGGACATTACATGTGCAAGCATGTATGTGCTTTATCTAGTTCAGCCTCAGCCCTGAGACTACTTTGCTTTGTTTTGGCAGATAAGGAGCAGTTGTGTAAACAGAGGCTCCCTTACCCTCCCAGCTTCAGCAGGCTTCATTGGAGCTTCCAGTTGCCCTCAGCACAGGGTTTCCAACTCTCAGACCCTTGGCATGGAGCCGTTGAGCAGAGGCCACGATCAGAGCAGGAAGCCACATGAGCTCGTGGGCCATATGGGTCGCTCACCCTGCTACTTGGCCCCACTTCCAGCCTCCTAAATACTGGTGCATGTAAAAGATCTTGCAAGAGGCTGGAGCTCAGGTAGCAAAGCGGGGAGATCACTTGCCTTGCTTGCGGCTGACTTGGGTTCGATCCCCGGCATCCCTCTGGTCCCATGATCACTGCCAGATGGATCCCTGAGTGCAGGAGTGCTGCACTCAGGATCCCTGAGAGCCAGGAGTAATCTCTGATGGCCCCCAAACAAAACAACCAAATCACAAATGAATGTGCAATGAAGAAAATGGGCAGAAAGCTGGAAAAAGCCAAGCAGGTACTTGCTGTTATTCTGCAGAAAGGACTGCTGAAAAGATAAATCAGGGTGCTGTAAAGTCTGGAGTTGAGACGGGAAGGAAGAGATTGTTTCAGGGGAGTGAGCTTGGAGGAAAGTGTGTGTATGGGGTGGGGTAGTGCTGGTCAGGATGGGGGTTCTTGGGCTGTAAGGTTGGGACAAATAACAGGTGGGCCTTTGAGAGGCAGCAGAATGGAGCTCTTAGCCTTGGGTCACACCTGAGAGTCCATTTGACAAGTCTTTCCAAAATTGCTGCCCCACCGAGAGTTGAGAGACAGGACAAGGGTTAAGCCACTTCGCATTTGTCTACCTGCGTTTGATCCTGGCACCCCATATGGTCCCCTAGCCCCACCAGGATTAAGACTCCCAAAACTCAAACAGCCAAGGGTCAGAACACTTGCATTACATGTGGGAGCCTCGGATTGGTCCCCTCACCTCCCAGCACTGCACAGGGCTGTGGAGAGTCTTAACAACGGGGGTGTATATGGGAATGTCCTGCTAGTTGAAGTCCCACAAGTAGGTTGCAGGCTGAATTGCAAACAAACCTTAGTGATCCTCAAACTTTCTAAACAGGGAGTCAGTTCATTGTCCTTCAGACCGTTGGAGGGCTGGGCTATAGTAAACAAAAACTGAACAAATTCCTATGCACACTGCATATGTCTTATTTTGAATTGAAGAAACAAAATGGGAACAGATTTAATATGTGGCCCGCGGACTGTTGTTTGAGGACCACTGAATCCTGTCTGGAAACAATTCTGCCCAGGGTGCACTGTTACATGGGTTTTATCACAAGGGAGAACCCAGACCAGGACAGATCTAGAAGGCTCACACAACCCCTTATTTCCTGCTCATCTCCAGGGAGCTGAGCCCGGTCACCCTGCTGTTTTTGGGGACTCCAACTTCCCAGATATTTGCAGCTCTTGTGGCATTTTTTGTTCTTTTGTTTTGTTTTGGTGCCATACCTGGAGATGCTCAATGCTTTCTTCTGGCTCTGCACTGAGAGGTTGCTTCTGATTGCTCTGAGGAACCCATGGAGTACTAGAGATTGCACTCAGGTTGGCCATGTGCAAGGCGAGTGCCCTCCTGTTGCATTCTCTCTCCAGCCTTAGGAGCCTTTCTCTTTCCACTTAGTCACTGGAGATTTGCATTTTTGCTGAAAGAAAACAGATGAGCAGACTATCAAGAAACCAGCCTGCTGGGGCTGGCATTTGCCTTGCATGCGCCCAACCGGGATTTGTCCCTCAGCCTCTGATATGGCTCCCTGAGTACCACTAGGAGTGATTCCTGAGCACAGAGCCAGGAATAACTCCTGAGCTTCACCGTGTGTGGCCCCCAAACAAATAAACAAATTGGAAAACCAGAAACAAAACAAAAGGAAGCAAGACATGGAGATTTCACAGTTTTCTCAGTGGTCCAGAAAGGCCTGAGCGCTCCCTCCATAGTCACGGCCCTCCCCAGGGAAGTTTCTAGAACATCTGCAGGACATGGAGGGGATTGTGCTTGTGCCATCACTTAGACCTGGGAAGGGGCCGCCACCCACCAGCCATTGCCTGGTGGAGCCACTAAATGTCACAATCACCACTGCACACAGGGACAAACTACGTCTGGCAGCAAGGGGGCAAAAAACAAAATGATAACAACAATGAAAAAAAAAATTGTGAAATGACTTTTTTCCCCCCACCAGGTTTGACCTGTCTCCTGCGTGGAAGAAAATTACTTTCTAGAAATCTGGCCCCTACAGAAGAAAATGCCTATTTCTGGCCAGTTGGGGACTCAGTGTATTGTCAGCTTTGACTTTTACCACGTCTGAGGGGGGCCACAGGGCAATCTTAACAGAGAGGAGCTCTCCAGATGCCCGTCCGTTGATGGTGGCAGAGAAACCTCAATTAATTTATGAGGGGGACAGCAGGATGCAACCTCATGTTTTGCATGGAGGTGGAGCCAGCCCCGCTGGAATTTATGTTCTGGTAATTTAAAAAGATTTATCTTCAGCTTTTCCTTTATTTGGAGAGCAGATTAGAATTCTAATGGAGACCATTTGTATGCATTTGGGGAACTGAATAGTATTTATGGCTGTGTGTGTGTTTAAAAAAAAAATATCTCCCATAATAAAATTGGCGAAGCAAGAAGAGTAAGTGTGAAAACAGCAAGGAAACACTCAGGAGAAGGGAGAGTGTTTAGACAAATCTAATGAGAGGGTGGATGACAGACGCCCTAGAACAGGGACGAGGGTCCCCAGTGGACACACTTGTTTGCCTTATTCTGTAGTGGGTTTGAGAACCTTTTTGTTTTTTAGGCCACACCAGGTAGTGCTCAGAGGTTACTCCTGACTCCGTGCTCAGGAATCACTCCTGGCAGGCTTAGGGGTCCGATGGGGTGCCAGGGATCGAACTCCAGTGGGTTATGTGCAAGGCAAATGCCAACCCCACTGTGCAATTACTGCTCCAGCCCCTGAGAATCCTTTATGTGACTAAAATTAAAAAAAAAATTGGGGGACATACCTGGTGGTGCCCAGGGGTTATTTTTGCCTCTGCGCTCAGAAACTACCTTATTTTTCTCTCTCTAAGACACACCTGACCATAAGATGCACATAGTTTTTAGATGTTTTCCTCCCCTGCACTCAGGCTTCAGCTCCAAGAGGTATTTGCTCCATAAGTTGCACTTTTGCTGGATGGGGAAAGTACATCTTATGGTATGAAAAAATATGGTACTTTTGGAGGGCTCTGGAGACTATCTAGGATGCCAGAGATCGAACCCAGGCAAGTTGAGTGCAAGGCAAATGCCCTACCTGTTGTGCTATCTCTGCCTCCTTATTTCTTTTTTCCTATCTTCCATTTTGAGTCATGGATCAACAACACTTGGAGATCTGGTTAGTGATTCTCTCCCATCCCTCATTCTAATTTCTGGTCCAATGACCACCTTATGTTTGATCCCCGGCATCCCATAGGTCCCCCAAGCCTACCAGAAGTAATTCCTGAGTGCAGAACCAGGAGTAAATCCTGAATGCTGAAAGGTGTGGCCCAAACATCAGAGAAAAAAAAATATGTAAAGAGCTTTGCAATAATTGTGTGTCTCTGTATAGTTGGGACAACTTTCCTGGTCAGGGCTCCTGGTGTATCTGGGACTGAAATGCTCTAATTCTGTTATTTTATTTTATTTTTTTGCCGGGGGGGGGGGGGGAGGGCGTGTTGGCCACAGCTGGCAGCACTCAAGGACTCAAGATTTACAGCTGGCTCTGTGCTCAGAAATCACTCCTGGCAGGCTCGGGTACCATATGGGATTCTGGGAACCAAACCCAGGTCAGTCCTGGTCAGTCATGTGCAAGGCAAATACCACTGTGCTATCATTCTGGCCCCTGAAATACTCTAATTCTGTGGTGCTTCTCTTTCTCTCTTCCAAGTTCCACAGCCCCAGAAACCCTTTACTTTTATTTGCTGCAGTTTGTTGTCTGGTTCTTAAGATACAAATAAGATATCTTAAGATACAAAGCATGGTATGAGTCTGCCATTGACCTCTGTGGCCCCTTCCCACCTGGGCTTCCTGGGGGTCCCTGAGTTTCCTCTGTGCCTCCTGCTCCCCCTACCCAGGACCCCCCAAACACACACACACACACACACACACACACCTGCATGTTGCCCAGATCATTCCTCTTGCGGTTCCCCCAAAGCACACTTTTAGTGTCGAAATCGACTATGAGACCCCTGGAAGTGAAGGCTGGAGAGAGCCCATAGGGACGGCCCCCACCTTGCACACAACTTATCTGGGTTGGATCCCTGGCACTGCACAGCCCCACCAAGGAGGGACCCCCAGAGCATAGAGTAGGAGCAAGCCCTGAGCATTGCTGACTGTGGTCCAGAAATAAAAGTCACATTTCCTGCCTGTCCTAAGGGCCAGGAGACTTTCTGCAGATGCGGCCTGGCTGGGCAGAGATGCCGGTTGGCATCAGCTTGCTCGGGAGGAATAGAAGTGAAGCTGTTTCTAATTCAACCTGGGGGACAGAAACGTCCAGGGATGCTGGGTTAGAAATAAAATATGGGATGGTAAGTGCCCCTGGTTTCAGCTGGGTGGGACTCAGAGGGCCATAGCCTGGCAGATGCTCCAGATGCTTTGGTTGTCCTGCCTGCCCCCTACTGGTAGCTCTGCTAGACTCTGTCAGGTCCAGATGGTGTCAGCTATGCTGGGAGTCGCTAGGACTTCTAAAGCAGGAAAATCCTCTGTTCTCTGGGCTCACTTTTGCCCTTTCCTTCAATCTCCCTCTTTCTCTCTCCCCCTTCTTTATTGGGCCACACATGGCAGTCAGTGCTCAGGGGCTCCCAGCTCTATACTTAGCAGGAATCACTCCTGGCAATGTTTGGGAGACCATAAGGTAGGCTGGGGATCGAACCAGGGTTGGCTGCATGTAAGGCAAATGCCCTTCTTACTTGCTCCGGCCCCTTCTCCGCTTCTCTTTAGTTGTGTGCACAGAGGGATCCTGCCTGGGACTTTGGGGGTGAGCGGGCCCTGGAGAAGAGTTCTGGAAAGCTGCTTTGAAAGTGAGCTTCCTACCAAGGTTCTTGGTGTGGGGTTGAAATAAACCTTTATTTTTGTTAACTTCTTTTTTGTTTGTGGGTTTAGGGCCACATCTGAGGGTACTCAGGGTTGATTCCTGGCTCTGTGCTCTGGGATCACTCCTCATGTAGTGTTCAGGGGACCTTAGGTAGTGCTGAGGATTGAACATGGGTGAAATGCATGCAAGGCAAGTGCTTTTCCTATTGTACTCTAGCTCCATAGCAGAGACTTTGTTTTGTTTTGGAGCTACTCTGTGATAATCAGGGGTCACTCCACACTTAAGAATTATTCCTGGAGGTACTCAGGGACCACATGGGATGCTGGAAATTGAACCTGGGTCAGCTGCATGCAAGGAAAGGCCTTACCTACTGTACTATCTCTCTGGATCCAAAAGTTTAAAAACTTATTTTTGGGCTGGAGCGGTCGGTGGTGCTAGAGGTAAGGCATATGCCTTGCAAGCTCTAGCCTAGAACAGATCATGGTTCAATCCCCCAGTGTCCCATATGGTCTCCGCAAGCCAGGAGCGAGCATCTAGCCAGGAGTAACCCTGAGTGTCAAACAGGTACGCGCCCCCCCCAAAAAAAAGAAGTAATAAAAAACCTTTTATTTTTAATTTATTTAATTTGGGGGGGGGTATCTCCCACATGGTGCTCTAGAGACTTGGGGGCTCTGCCAGTCATGCTCAGCATTTTCCAGGGCTGCACCCTGTGGTCCTCTGGGACACTGAAGTGTCAGGGCTTATTTCAGGATCAGTTACATGCAAGCAAGGTAAGTGCCTTCACTCCTGTGTTCTTTGAAGCCCCTGTCAAAGATTTAAAAAACATAATGAAGGCTGGAGCAATAGCACAGCCGTAGGGCGTTTGCCTTCCATGCAGCAATGGACCTGGGTTTGATCCCCGGCATCCCTTAAGGTCCCTCCAGCCTGCCAGAGCGATTTCTGAGCACAGAGCCAGGAGTAACCCCTGAGTGCTGCTGGGTGTGGCCCGAAACCCCCGCCCCCCAAATAAAAAACATACTGAGGGCCAGTGAGATAGCACAGCAGGAAGGGTGCTTGCCTTGCACATGACTAATCTGGGTTAGACCCCCAGCATCCCATATAGACCATATCCCATTATAGACCCTTCCGCCAGCACTGCCAGGAGTGATTTTTTTTTTTTTTTGGTTTTTGGGTCACACCTGGTGGCACTTGGGTTATTCCTGGCTTTGTTCAGAAGTCACTCCTGGCTGGCTTGGGGGAGCATATGGGATGCCGGGATTCAAACCACTGTTTGTCCTGGGTCGGCCACATGCAGACAAACGCCCTACCACTGTGCTATCTCTCCAGAGTGATTTCTGAATGCAGAGCCAACAGTAACTCCTGAGCACTGCAAAGTGTGGCCCAAAATAAAAATAAAAAAAAAAAAAGAGTTTACCTGACTGAACCTTTGTGCAAAAGTTCTGCCGATTTAGTCCTACCCATGGAGAAAGGAGTATACTTGCTTTAACAATGTGCCATCATGAGCAACCTTGTAATTTGTGTATTCTGTGGTGATTTCATTAAAAAATTATTTTAGAACTGGAGCAATGACATAGTGAGTAGGGCATTTGCCTTGCCTGTGACCTACCTTGGTTTAATACCTGCCATCCAATATGGTCTCCTGAAGTCTGCCTGGAGTGATTCCCGAGCGTGGATCCAGAGTAACCTCTGAGCACTGCTCAGTACCCAAATCCAAAAATAAAAAAGGATTTAAAAAGCCCCCATAAAGACAAAATCAATGCACCTTTTCTTCTTCTCTAGCTGCTGGATATGCCTGGAAGGTGCATGGAGGAGGTGCAGGAGCCTGGAGTTCACTTCATTCTCACTGTTCCACCTCTGACACTCACCTTTCAGCCCTTCTCTGGGTGTGATTCCAAGTGATTTCTCTTTTGCTCCTTTTTCTCCAAGGACACTGTCTCACAGTAAAGTCACTTTTGAGGTACCAAGGGAGTGGGGGGGAGGCAGGACACTGGGAGGGAAACCTCAGTTCCATAGAAAATGATCTGAGGGCATGTCCTTGCAAGAGAGAAGACAGAGAAAAGAGGTTAGGCCCTTGCCGCCTCTGCCTGCCCTCATTCCTGCTGCCTGCCAGGCAGTGACAGGCACTTTCCAAGGACCCAATTAGAGGCCTGGCCTGGGGGCATGGGAGAAGCCCAAAGCTTCGTGTGCCACCTTGTAATTACTTTCAATGCCCTCGTCACGGTGGCAGGAAGCCAGACCAAAGTGATGGGTGCTGCAGAAGGTCATTCTCCAGGAAGGAGCCACATCAGAGAGAAAGGGGCCAAGGAATGGGGTCCCGCTTTTTTCCCCCTGTGCTAGAGGGTGACAGTAGTGTGACCCAAACTGAGGGCAGTGCTGTGTGTGGATGAGCTGGTGCTGGCATCTTAGGCTGGACCCAGAGCTCTGAACCCTCCATACCAGTCACTTGTGAGGACCAGTGACAGCAGGGAGTGAGTGAAGTCATGGGAATAGGCTTAGTCTCTCCTCATCTGTGCTCCTCATGCCAGCAGAAGAGGTCACCCTGCCTCTTTTTCTGATTGGAGAGTTTTCCTAGTAGGATCCTGAGATGCCACCACCATCATCATCATCTCTGTTGAAGAATCACCACTACAGAGGCATATTGTCATAGCGTTGATCCAGAAGGGTGCAGGGGAGGAGTATTCTAGGTGTACCCCAGCATGCCTCATTGCAATGCTATCCTTAGTGCAGGCTGCCATGTTGAAACTGCATAGACTAGGAACAGAATCCATGTAGATGAATTTCTCCCAGTTTTGAAAGTGTCAGGACTTGCTTCCATACTTCACCCTGTGTTCTCATCAAGCAGAGAGCTTGCAGGCTTGTGCTTGTGTTTCTCTCTTTTTTGATCTCCTTTGAAAAGAGGAAACTGTGATTTCACTAACCTAGATGTTTTCCCCCACAAATGTCCCATCTTCAAATGCCATACCAGGGGGTGTGAGAGATTTAACCAGTGGATGTTGGGGAGATATAGTCAATCCAAAACAGGAGATAGAATTGGCAGGGCCCTGTGTATTGGTGAGGCAACTGGGTCTGGGTCTTGGGTTGAGGAGAGCAGCATGATTGGCTGGAGAGAATGAGAAGCCACAAGCATAGAAATGGCCATTGGCAATGCCTAAGAGATGAAGTATGCAAGGGCACTGGGATCAGAGCTCATGTTGGAGTGAACTCTGACCCCCATCTGTCAACACCTCTACTGCAGGAAAACAGTTTGTCTGAAGTCAGACTTTCTTTCTTTCTTCTTTCTTTCTTTCTTTCTTTCTTTCTTTCTTTCTTTCTTTCTTTCTTTCTTCTTTTTCTTTCTTTCTTTCTTTCTTTTTCTTCTTTCTTTCTTCTTTCTTTCTTTCTTTCTTTCTTTCTTTCTTTCTTTCTTTTCTTTCTTTCTTTCTTTCTTTCTTCTTTTTCTTCCTTCTTCTTCTTTCTTCCTTCCTTCCTTCCTTCCTTCCTTCCTTCCTTCCTTCCTTCCTTCCTTCCTTCCTTCCTTCCTTCCTTCCTTCCTTCCTTCCTTCCTTCCTTCCTTCCTTCCTTCCTTCCTTCCTTCCTTCCTTCCTTCTTCCTTCCTTCCTTCCTTCCTGTTTTTTTGGGTCACATCTGGCAGTGCTCAGGGGTTATGCCTAGCTGTGAGTTCAGAAATCACTCCTGGCAGGCATGGGGGATGACATCGGATGCTGGGATTCGAACCGAATGCCTTACTGCTGTGCTATCTATCCAGCCTCTGAAGTCAGACTTCCTAGAAATCATTCAGAAAGCAACTGAGACCTGAGTGATAGTCCCAGAGTAAAACACTTGCCTTGCCTGTAGCCAACCGGGTTTGATTCCTGACACCACGTAACATCCCACCCCCTACCTTACCGGGAGTGATCCCTGAGCACAGAGCCAGCCAGGAGTTAGCTCTGAGAAGTGCTGCATGTGGCCCCAAACAAACATCAAACAACCCCTGTAGGGATCAGCCCCAGATGGGACAAGACTTATTGGTAACTTTGATCCCTTTATGTTTTGGTCTTTCCTTACAACTTGTGCCCCACGCAAGAGATCCAGACCTGCAGCCTTCCTCAAATGATTTGTAATGAGATATAACAGCCACATTGCGAAAGTAAAAGGCTTGATTAGACACCAATGTGTTGATTAGTTGCTTTTCTTTGTTTTGGGGAAACACCTGGCAGTGTTCAGAGGTCAGAGGTCATGCCTGACTCTGCACTTAGGGATGATACTCAGGGAGCCCTGTGGGATGCTGAGGATTGAACCTGGGTTGATTGCATGCAAGGCAAATGACCTTCCCACTGTGCTGTCACTTTGTCACCCCATCTCTCTCTCCTTTGTTTCCTCGTATTAATGAACCAGTTTTGTCTTTCTCCACAATTCTCCCTCATACCTTCACCGAGATTCTTCCAGTTGCTATCCTTTTTTTATGACTGAACACAACTATGACGGACAGATCCACTTCATTCCTTTGATTCTTAGTTTCCTAGACCTTTCATAGACATCCTTGGGCTTCATGCAAAAATTCCTAAGATTCCTAATTCATGAAAAAAAGAATCACTTCTGTTGCATTGTCCGCTCATCTGCCTATTTCCTCACTGCTTGTGTTTTTCCTGCTGAGCCTTCTTCCCAGTTCCCTTTCTCCCTTCCTCTTCCTGCTCTTTCCTTGAGCCAAGAAAGACAAAACTGGCCAGCGTGGTCACTGACCCTGGCTAGGTTCAAGCTGTTTGGCAAGGATGGGTGGAGAGAGATGGGAAGGGAACAGGACTTAGTTACGTCTGCAAGAGGGTGCCCAGGGGGAAGCAGGGTGACAGGATTCGCCTCTGGGAAGTTGGTGACTTCTTGGTGACCTCTTGGTGACTGGGCTATTGATTATTTCTAAAACTGTCACTTCTGATGAATGTGGCTCTGAGCACATTTCAGAGCGGGGAAACAAACAGACGCCAATTGACTTGGTACTGGAAATTAAAACGCTATTCCAGCTGAGAGGAAGGAGAAAGATGTCACTAGAGTCATTTACAGATCTTGTTAAGGAACTTTGAAGACGTGCAATGGAGCAGCGTGTTTAATACTCATCATGATGGAGAATCAACATGTCCTAGGTAGTATGTTTTAGACAGACCCTGCCAAGTGGGTTCTTGGGGACTCAGGGGGACCAGATTCTCCCAGATGCCTCAGATCCTTTGCCAGAATCGGACTTAACTGTGTCGTTAGGGGAATGCAGTAATGAGATATCTTGTTCTTGCTTTGATGAATTAAAAAACAGAAACCAAAAATCCATCACCTTTCCCTCTCTTCACCTGTGATATTCCTGCAGGTTTCTTGGATATAACTCCTGTATACCTTAAAAAATAAAGCGCTTTCCAGGAAAGATGGGGCTCTGGGATGGTCTGGAGCAAGATAAACCTTTTTCATTTGGAACTTGTCCTCTCGGGTGCCCTTGATAAATTAGTTCTCTAACATGATGCCAGAGTGATTGGAAGGAGGAGAGAGAAAAACTGCAGAGGGAAGAGGAATTTGGAGACACATATGTTTGTCTGTCACCTTTTGGTGTGAGGACTGTCTGCAACCTTTTTCAGGTGGGGTTAGTGAATATGGGGGTTTGAGTGGGCAACAATCCTTTGTGTGGAAAAGATGGGGTTTCCTCTCTATGGATCAGTTTCAAGTATCCCTCCACTTCTGTGATGCTCTTGTGTCTTGCTGTGATCTTGGATCAGGCTGCTTTGTAGGATTGTGTGAGGTGTTTCCTTCTGGCTTCCACACATGTGATCCAAGTTTCTCCCTACTGTCTTAGGAAATGGGGGGGGGGGAGAGAGACAGAGAAGACTGTGAGAGAGACAGAGAGACATAGATACAGAGAGAAAGAGACAGAGACACAGAGGGAGAGAAAGAGACACAGAGAGAGCCCTAAGCATGGTCAGGGTGGTTCTCTGAGCCCAGAGACAGGAGTCAGCCAGATAGAAAATAAAGACCAGAACAAAACAAAACAAACAAAGGAAAAGAAAAATGAATAAAGGAGCAGGGAGAGTTAGAGCTTGAGAATTTTTTGATTTTGATATTTTGTTTTTGGACCACACCTGGTGGTACTTAAGGATCAATCACTCCTGGCAGTGCTCAGGGACCCTATGGGGTGACAAGAGTGTCAATGGGTAGCTCACATACAAGGCAAGAGCCTTACCTGTTATACTATTTCCAGCCCCAATGGAAGAGAATTTGGTAAGGGGGTAAGTGGTCCCTCTGAGCCTCAGGTGACCTTTGAATTCACACAGAAGCTGCAGAAGAATTTCCACTTTGTGTATGTGTGTGTGTGTGTGTGTGTGTGTGTGTGTGTGTGAAGGACCACAACCAACAATGCTCAACAATGCTCAAGGGTTATTTCAGGGGACTCTATGGGATGCCGGGGATCGAACCTGGGTTGGCAGTGTGTAAGGCAAATACCCTTTCCACTATGCTATTATTCTGACCCTAAAGACATATATTTGCATGGGCTGGGAATCGAAGCAGGGTCCCTTGTGTGACAAATTCCCCCCTGAACTACTGTGTTCACATATTTTTGTTTATTTCTTTTGTTTTTTGGGCCACACCTAGTGGCACTCAGTGGTTACTCCTGGCTCTGTGCTCAGAAATCGTGCCTGGCAGACTCGGGGGACCATATGGATTCTGGTGATCTAACCTGGGTTGGTCCCAGGTTGGCCACATGCAAGGCAAGTTCCCTACCTACTGTGCTATTACTCTGGCCCCTACTTTATTTTTTTGTTTTGTTTTGTTTTTAGGCATGGTCACATTTTTGACCCACAGAGGCCCCCAACTAACCATGCTCGAGTATCATGCACCCTGCAGAGCTCATGCAAGGACTTGAGCCTCGTTCTTGGTCTGGCTGCCTGCTGTCGGATAGGAACCAGGTGAATAGCTGGGCCTGGGGAGCTGGTAGGTCTTGCTCTGTGAACACGGAGGGTGGTGACTGAAGGAGCCCTGATTCCGAGGCCGACACATGGGGGGTGTTCCTGGGGCTGCCCTGGATCCAGCCTGGGGGTTCAGCCTGCCAAGCTTGTGCCTAGTCATGCTGTCTCTGCCCCCCGTAGGCTGCTCCATCTTCATCAAAGCATGGGGCTTTTCCATTACAAACTTGGATTAATTCCATAAATATTCAAAGAAGACAGATAATTAGAATCCAGGTAGCCAGTGCTGCACAAAAGCAGTCACAGTGGCACTAAATTATTATTATTATTATTAATAAGGGCTCACCTGGAGCTGATGAACATGTGAGGGAAAGGTCCAGGGGTCCCCCACCTCTGTCAGGAATACCGAGCCCTTGGGATGGCTGCAGGCGAGAGAATGCGAGGTTCCTTCCACTCCCATTCCATCACCCCTATGGACCCAGGCTAAGAAGGGGTACTGCACTGATTACCCTGCTACCCTGAGTCACTTCCTTTGCTGGCTGCAGGCTCTAGATTTCAGGTGCAGGGCATGGGCAGGAAGCAGGCCACCCCCCTGTCTGCTCTAGCCCACTGCTGAAGTAGAGCTGCCTCTTGATGAAGAAAGAAGGCACCATACAGGGAGGGCGTTCTTGAGTGAATATCTGCAAAGCCAGAAGCACTGAGTCCCTCAGCCTGTCCTGGGGTCCCCGACCCTGATTGATGGTCTCACTGGTGACTTTATAGTTGATCCACAGGTACCTTGGAGAAGGTTTGTGCTTTTCGTTCTGGCTTTTTTCTGGGGTCACACCCTGCAGTGCTCAGGGCTTACTCCTGGCTCTGCACTCAGAGATCACTCCTGGCAGGTCTCAGGGGATTCTAGGGGGTGCTGGGGATTGAAACCCAGTGTACTAGCCCACTGGACTATCTCTTCAGCCTTGTTTTTTTCTTTTTCTTGGGGCGGGGAGTCCTCTTAAGGAGTGTTCACGGGATTCAGGGGCCATTCTTGGGGATGTGTTGTTCTTGGGGACCTCTAGGGCTATAGCTGGGGGAGGCATTGGGCGACAGGGCTCATAGTAAGGGTCCCTATACAAAGCTTGGGTTCTAAGCATTGGACTATCTCTCTGACCCCCAAGACCATTTTTATTGTTGGGGTAGTTTGGGCCACATCCAATGGGCTTATTCCTATCTGAAATATAGGCAGGAGGTGGGGAGGAAGATATGGGGGCATTGGTAGTGGGAAGGTTGCACTGATGAAGGGTGAAAGGGTGTTCTTTTTTTTTTTTTTTTTTTCTTTTCAGGGGAGAGCACAAACGTAGTCCCCCTACTACCACAAATTATGCAGTCGAGTTTCCCACATTTGGGGAAATCGCAGGGTTCAGCACATCCGGTGCAATGGATAAGCCTCGCCCTGGGAAAACCACCTTCGTGATCATGGTATCTCCCCTGCCAGGTAAGTATGAAGGGGTCTTCTTTTTTATGACTGAAACCCAACTACAAACATGTTTGTAGTCATGATGCTTAAATAAATGTATCATTAAAAAAAATAAGACCCCCTGTTAAGAGCAGAGTTCAGCTGATCTTGTAAATTCAACAGAGGCAGAACAGACCTGGCCAAGGTGTCAGCCTCCACTGACTAGGGCGAGGTCATCAACACAGTCCTGGAGCCTGTGGGGAATGAGCTGCTGGGGGGCTGGCACCCTGATTACTAGAGGAAAGACACCCCTTGCTCTCTGCACCTTAGTCTTCTTACTAGCATTACCCCACACCTATATCCCTGGGCTATAGGGGTGTGCTTCTGTGTGTGTCTGTGTGTGCACACACGAGCCCGAGCATATGTACATGAATGCATACAGCTTGCAGAATCCCAGTTCACCCCGACCCAGGCTGGGGTGCCCAGGTTTAAGAAGGTGAGGGTCAGAGCAGATTCTTTCCCTGGCACAGACCATGAGAACCTTGTCCTAGCTCTGTTTCTCCTGCAGCCACCAAAAACCAGTCATTGAGTGGACAGTGAGGAGGTGCATGACCGTGGGGGAGGTTACGGGGTGTCCTGGTTAGGGTGGGAAGTATCCTGGTGCTTGTACCTGTCCTGCATTAGTAACAGCGATCTTTATCTGTTCATGGGACTCCAGGGGATCTCACAGCCCTCATGGGTACGTGTGGAGATTGGGGGAAGTTTGGGCCTTGGCTGGCCTCCTTCCCCCTCTGCCATCTCAGGGAAGCCCATATGTGCTTCTTACCTACTCACAGTAGGTAGGTGTTGGAGCTACTTTCCCTGCCTGCAAATTCCTTCCCCATCTTGATGCCTTGATGGGGAGGGGCAGGAGAGTCTATTTTTTGTTTGTTTGTTTGGTTTTGGTATTTGGGCCACACCCGGCGTTGCTCAGGGGTTATTCCTGGCTATCTGCTCAAAAATTGCTCCTGGCAGGCACAGGGGACCATATGGGACGCTGGGATTCGAACCAACCACCTTAGGTCCTGAATCGGCTGCTTGCAAGGCAAACACCGCTGTGCTATCTCTCCGGCCCTTAGAGTCTATTTTTGATAGTTGTGTTCCAAGTCTGGGAGAAAGTGCGAGGGAGCATACTGTGTCCATCCCAGACTGCTCTAAAGATCCAGAGTCATAGCACAGCAAGGAGGGCTCTTGCCTTGCACATGGCTAACCCAGGTTCAATCTACAGCACCCCGTATGGACTCCCTGAACACGCTGGTTTCAGAGCCAGGAGTAAGCCCTGAGTTACACTCCTGAGTGTAGCCCCCCCCAAACAAACAACAGCTCTGATCTGAGGGCCCCAAAGCGTCATCACTGAGGTCAGAGTTGTCCCCCAAACCCTCTGCTTTGGAGTGAGGTCACAGCAAAGCCATGTTGGTTGGTCTTAACTAGGCCAGGGGCCCCCACTTTTGAGCCCAGGACATGGGAGAAATTGGTGGGGGAAAGACTGGGTGAATGTGTGTGTGTGTGTGTGTGTGTGTGTGTGTGTGTGTGTGTGTGTGTGTGTGTGTGTATCAGGAAGTTCGGGAGTTCCCTTAGGAACCCTCAGACAAGCTTTTGTAGGAGCAGTTGGGAGGTTTAGCTTGTTTTTGGACCCTTCAGAGCTCAAGGCTGACTCCCGATTCTGTGCTCGGGGTTGACTCCTGGCAGTGCTAGGGCGTCCATATGGGATGCTGGAGATTGCTGGAGCCCCAAGACCGTCACTCTTGGCGGTGCTTAGGGACTATATTGGATGCCAGGGATCCAACCTAGATTGCTCTGACCCTTTTCTTTTGGTTTGTTTTTGAGCCACACCTGCTTTACTCCTGACTCTGCTTGCAGGAACCATTCCTCATGGTGCTTAGGGGGTACGCCATGGGATGCAGGATTGGTCGCGTGCAAGGCAAACTCCCTCCCAGCTGTGCTATGGCTCCGGGGCCCCAAAGGAATTGATTTTTGTTTTCTGGTGTGCTGCCAACGTCTGCGGATAATTCCTGGTGGAAACCGTGAATAATTCCTGGGGGGAAAGGGCCTCAATTTGATATACCAGGCTGAGAAAAACTCGGTAAAGTTCCTGCCTGTTGTGAAGGGAGTTTGGGGCGGGGTGGGGGAAGCAATTTGGGGCGGGGGTTGTGAAGCCCGCGACCCTGGAGCTTCAGGAGCCTTTGCAGAGAGCTCTAGGTGCGCCAGGTATCGCAGCGCCCACCGGTAGGGGGCGCCAGAGTCCGCGCCGACTCTCAGTATCCCAGCTGCACGCAGGTACCGCCTGGAGGCGCTGCAGGTTTATTCTATTCCTGCAGGACTCCGAGGCTAGGGATTGATGGAGCCTGGGTAGGGGCTGCCCCTTTGCACTCTTGGATCCTGCTCTTAGTATTCTGTCCTGCCTCATCCCTCACCCCCCTTTTTTTTTGGTTGTTTTGGGGCCCCAACAGTGATACTCAGGGTTTAACCCTGGAGGTGCACAGAGGACCACATGGGATGCTGAGGATCAAACCTGGCTGGTTGCCTGCAAAGCAAGCTCCCCTATTTGCTGGTCTGTCATCACTAGGGCCACTCACTCTTCCTTTTGTGGGGGGTGTTACCCACAAGGTCAAGCTTAGGAGCTTTAGAGATAAAGTGAGGGTTTTGGGAGGCTCACACCTGGCAGTTCTCCAGGGTCACTCTGCAGTGCTGGGGGACCCCATGTGGTGTTGGTTGCGAGTACAAGACAAGCCCAGAATTCCTGCACTGTCTCTGGAGTCCTGAAGTGAGTTTTTTTTTTTTTTTTTTTGGTTTTGTTTTGGGGCCACACCCAGCAGTGCTCAGGGGTTTCCCTGGGCTCTGTGCTCAGAAATCGCTCTTGGCAGGGGGACCATATAGAATACAGTGGATTGGAACCGGTTCTACCCTGGATTGTCTGCATACAAGGCAAACACCCTACCCACTGTGCTATCACTCCAGACCTCGAAGTGAGGGGTTTAAAAATCCTGCTGGTTTATAGCCTTTTGTCAATAATAGGCTAATAATGTGGGGCTGAGCTGGTGCCTTTCCTGGTTATTTTCTTGCAATTCAACCAAGAATTCACCTGCTAAATTCTGGCCCATTCTCTTAGGGCCAGGACACTGGAAGCCATGTTCCCACAAGCACAGTTGGAAGGCAGCTCATCTGTGCTTTCCTTTATTTCCCTAAAAGTTGTCCATTGTGAATTGTTAAGGGGACTCAGCAGCTAGCCAGGGTGGTGGATGGTGGGGGACAGAGCTTCAGAAAGGAGAAAGGCCATCCAAGGCCAGGTGCTGGGGCTCTGGTTTCACTTGTTTTGGGGGGTAACATGGGTCTGAAAGACTCTTACCCTCACTTCCTCCATGGCTCTGTCACCTGCCCTGCACAGGGGACGCAGCTCTGGGGAATCCTGATAACCACAGAACAAATATGCCTTATGGTCTGCTGGACCTTCTAGGAAGACCCCAGTGGGGACCAGGTCTGGGGTGTTGGATTACTGGTCCCACCCTAATCAATATTCATATTCAACCCTAGAGTGTAATTTTTTTTGGGGGGGTTTTGGGTCACACCTGGCAGCGAACAGGTGTTCCTCCTGGCTCTACACTCAGAAATCGTTCCTGGCAGGCTCAGGGAACCATATAGGATGCCAGGATTCAAACCACCGTCCTTCTGCATACAAGGCAAATGCCTTATCTCCATGCTATCTCTCTGGCCCCAAGGATGTGATTTTTGTGATGGGATTATTGGATTATTCCCTACTTAGTATTCCTCTCCCACCGTAGGTTGTGGCCTGGTTCTTGTCAATAAGAGCAAGGGCAGAGGCTCATTCTTTGGTCTTCCTCCACTAAGATGCTTTCCTTCTTAGGAGCAGAAGGCTTGTGTGGTGGGATTTCTTGCTTGGGTGCTGGATTTCCTGAATCTGTTCTTGGACTTTTTCACTGTGTGGATTCTTTCCTGTGTCAATATTTGCTTCCAGACCCTTGTCTCACCAGATCCTGTTTTTGGAGCCTGGGGCTCCGATTATACTGGGTAACCTAGGCGCTTGCTGCTGGCAGGAGAGGGGAACCAGGCCTAGGAGGGGCAATGCTACATGTTCTACAGGGAACTATAAGCCGCTGGATGATAAGTGAGGGTCTGAGGGGTTAACCTGTAGGAGTGGAAGTGCTAACGAAGTAGTCCTAGCACCTCACTGGGTGCCTTAGGCAGGAGTTGGGGGTATATTCTGACAGTGGAACTCAAGATCTTTGGCCTGAGCTGCCTGCATAGACCAGAGTCCCCTGGGTCTTTGCATCTGGCTTCATTGCTTTTGAGTATTCCCAGGGCTGGGATGGGATTCAAGATACAGGGTGGGTGTGGCTGTACAAGGGGCGTGGCTTTATGCCAAAGGAGGAGCTTAGGAAGAGGGGCTTCATGCTATTGGATAGTGCTGCAGGAGGGGCGGTGTTTCATGCTATAGGGGCCTGGCTTCAAGAGGGGCAGGGCCACGCAGGCACATGCATGCACAGAAGATGAGAATGGGGTATCTATCCCTTCCCCTTGGCCTCTTTCTAGCTCTCCCATTCCACAAACATTTTCCTCAGTGGATTGGCTGTTGAGCAGGTGGGAAGCACAGCCTCCTTTGAAAGAAGAAACTGGAAGAAGTTGAAAAAGAGGGATCCAGGGACGTAAATTATGGGTGTAGGGGGAATCTCATGAGTTTAGCTTACCAATGACTCAGTCAGGTGATGTTATGGCAGCGTCCAGGGCTACCATGTTGATCTGCAGGAAGGGGAGTGTGGCATGTGGAGCCGAACCTCAAGTGCAGCTATGTAGCCCTAACCATGGGGCCATCTCTCTGGTTCCAGAATTCTCTTTAGCCCTTGGAATCTGGGGCTCATTTGGGTTGCTTATACTTGGGTTAGCTGTATGTGAAGGGGGATGCGTTTGCACTAAATAAGTTCTCCAGGTTGCTCTTGCTGCTGGCCCACTGGTGAAAAATCCTTTTCTTGGAAACTATTTTCTATCCTGTGATTATTTCTTTCTGCATCAGTTCAGACATTGTCTAAACAAAGAAGGGTAGGAGATTCAGGGAAGAATTTGCAGTTTTCTCTGGATTTCCCAGGTTGAGCAATCAACCCTTTTAATTTAAGAGGAAAAAAAAAAAAGACATTTTGCCAAGTGGAGTGACCTGATTCTTGTTGGATCAACATGTTATCAAGGCAAGGTTGTCACCACAAAGCAAGTGTGGTGAAGCCTTTTTCCCACTCAGATCAGAGCCCTGGGCTGCCAGCCCGGAACTGCTGAACTCAGCAGCCCCTAATCAGCTGGTCTATATGTAGATTTGGACATTTCCAGGAGGCTGGGGCCTATGGGCCAAACTGATTATTCTAATCAAGTGTTTTAATTAAGCACTTATTGTCAGGATCACTGGAATGAGTGGGAATGGGCAGTATTTTTTTTTGTTTAATTCTTCTTTACAGGGATAATGTTTGGCTTGGTGGGGAGTGGAGGCTGGGCATAGGACATTTTGTGCAAACTAGGCCAAGAGAGGTCCTCTGTGAAGCAAAGCGTGTGCTCTGCTGAGCTGGCATTCTAGCCCGAAGGAAGGGGGGCAAAAAAAAAAAGGGGGGTCCAACTGGGTTGTCCATGGCTCTGTCTCCCCCTCCTTGGTGAAACCGAAAAGCTGTGCTTACTAGTTAGCCCAAGAGGAGACCCACAAATATAGAAACACGCACATTGGTTTGGCTTTTATTGGAATGCCTAGATGCAATCTATAGTCATCAAGTTATGGAAAATTCAGGTCACATAGAAAGTTAAGAAGGCAAATGAAAAGAACAATACAAATCAGACAAAATTTACATCTCAAAATATCATGAAAGCATTTTGACTGGCTTTGCCTAAAATACTTTGAATATCAATTTTTTTCTTCTTTGTAAGCTAATTCTCTTCATTCTACAGTTGCCCTCCCCCCTCCCCATCCCCAACTCTTAGAAAAAGGTCTTGTTGACACGTTCCCCACGGCCTCTATTTCTTGTAAAAGCATGTCCGGATCATGAGTCTTTTTTTGTTTTTGTTTTTCTGTTTTTTTAGAAATAGGCGCATTAGACCTACTAACAAGACACTAATTGGATTGATTTGACTTCATTTAAAAGCAGCACCAAGAGAGACTCCAAATCTGTTATTTATCGGTGCTAGTGAAAAGGCTCAGTCCAGGCAGAGATGAGGGTCAGCTCGATGATTTTGCTCCCATCCTGGGGTACCAGCGTTTCATGGCCAAGGACATCAGAAACATTTCTGAGCATTGAAACTCAGAGCCTATTTCAACCAAAAAAGTACTTACAGCATGCTAAATACAGCCCCGCAGAAATTCCACCCCACAGGACCCAAAAACACCTAAGTTAACAGTTTAAAAAAAAAAAAAAAGAAAATATGAAAAAACAGCCACGTGTGGCCATGTGGTTGGAAATGGCATCGTTTTCTAAATTTGGGCTTTGTTAATATTTCGCCAGAGGATAGTTTTCTCCCTCCAGGATAAAAAATATTAATGCTAATCTGTGCTTTCATTCTAATAAAATATCAGCATTCATTAGAAGAGTAATAATGACTTCAGTAAGTTCTACCAAATACACAAAGACAGTCATAGCACTGACGTGGGTAAATTCAGTAGCTATTTCGAAACTTTCCCAGCCAACCTGTTTCATAAACACGCCTACTGTGCAATTTTGGGAGTATGTGTTACATACAAAGCAGTTAGAAAAAAGTCGTTTCGATACAGCACTGGAACCTTTTATATCGACACGGTCACCGCGATATCGGATCACCATTATACAGTGAGGACAACAGTACTAGAGGCTCAATGGACGGAGACATCTTGGCTACAAAGAATCTTTGCGGCTGAATGAAGTGCTCACGGAAAGAGATTGGTGAGAGCAGCCTGAGTGTTTGCAGAGGGCACACAGCAAGCTGCACGCTGGCCCTGTGCCCAGTACATGTGGCTGGCATGGTCGCCCCTGGCCCTGTCTGTCAAACCTGGACACGAGCAGAGGTTGCCATGCAAAGCACCTCCCCAGATCGGTTAGGTCGAGTGGATTTATAGGAGCTTTTTGTCTCCACCTTCCTCCCCCATCCCTTTTTTAAAATTTAATTTATTTTTGGTCCTTCTCCCAAGAAAGCGAAAGGCCACCTGCTCTTAAATTCCATGTCCTCGCTCCTCACTGCTGTTTTGTCGGTCTTGACTTACTAAGACCTGGACTACATCCCAGATGCTTTCCGAGCCTCTGATGTCACCTGGACCATACATAACTCCAGGGAGCAGAACAGAGAGAAAACCCTGCAGTTAGGGGTATCCAGTCTCCCTGATTCCCATGGGTTTTCGGGGTATAGAGCAGGGGACAGGTGAGCAGAGCTTTGCTGCAGCTCCTCCCCACCTCCTTTACATTCCATCAGCCTTGGTTTCCTTCTGGGCCTCTTAGGAGAGAAAAGGCAGGCCACTTGATGAAAAAAAGTTAGAGGAAGGAGCAAGTTGTAGGATTCACCATCCATTGAGGATTACAAGGGTCCTATTCATCTTGTGATAGAAAGTTGCACATTATTGTATTTTATTTTTTTCAACCTAATACAAAAATATTAACACTTCTGGACATTATAGGCATAAGTCGTTATATCTCTACAATATAATAATTTATACTGTACAGCTATAACAGATAACAAAAGGTGCAATCCTTTCTTTTTTTGTCTTTTTTTTTCTAAAAAAGCACACGGTTTCACAGGTTTTTTATCATTTTATTTTTTTCAGTATAAACTTTTTAAACACTTTACATAAATTAACTCCTCTGAGACTAATATTTGATGTACAGTAAATTGTAATTCATATAAAAATCCATAAACAACTTGTCTCACATAATTTACAAAAAAATCAGGGTCTCCTTTGCTTATCAGTGACAAGGATTTTATTCGCCAGTTTTATTGATTTATTTTGTTTGTTGTGTTTCCGTTGTGTGTGTGTGTGTGTGTGTATGTTTTCCGTTTTGTCTCCCCCAAGGCAAACCATGTTTTGTTTTGAGTAAGGTTTAAAATCCGGTACGAAAACCCCACGCAGGAGCGAAGTCCTTTGAGGAAGCAGCAGGAGATACACGGTGGGGTTGTCTAGGAACTGCAAACGTGACCCCACATTGCCGAATCCAGAACTCTGGATTTCATCCAGGGGGGGTGGGATCGGCGCCTAGACTCCTACCTGAAAGCCGAGGTCTTGGCCTCCGGTTCAACTTAACTGTTCACATCAGAACCTTAGATACAAACGCCTGGAAGGAGCCAATTGGGCCTAAGCACAAAACATAAAATTAAAATAAAATAAAAAAAAGTCGAGGCCCTGTTTTTTTTCTTCCTTCCTTTTTTTTGTTTTGTTTTGTTTTGTTTTGTTTTTTTTTTTTAATTGATTTCAGTCCAACTGGGTGCACCGATATGCATATGTAAACAAATTCTTTAAAGCCATCACCTTTAAGGTCACTCAGAAAAGAGTTTATTATTATTGTTAGCATCATCAGCATCAGCATCAGCATCAGCAATTGTGTGTTTTGACTGGTTCGAAGAGCAGTTCTCATTCTCCTGGCAGGTTTGTAAGGGGAATGGTGGGGATGTGGGGCGCACGGGGGTGGGCTCGGCGAGTCCGATCTGGAGTTGATTGTGCGGCAGGAGATCAACCTGCAGATCATCTGCAGAGGTGCAAGGTGGAGGGGATACAGGAGCAGGTGTGTGACCCCCTCCTAGACTCCCATCTCAGCTGGGGGGTGTGCCCCAGTGGGGTTACCTCTTGCCAATCTCGCTCTGGCGCAGGAACTGGATATTGTTGGCACTGTCGGCCAGCTCAGGGTACTGCTCCACCGACAGTACGTAGTACCCGTCGTAGCCCTGCACCTTGCCAGCGCTCAGCAGCTGCCGCTTCTCGCCCTCCGTCCAGAGGCGCGCGCCCTCCTCGCCATCTCGGACCCGCTGCTGCTCGCGTGCCCAGGCCCGGGCCAGGGCGCGCTGGCGGGCCTGCTCCAGGATGCGCGCCTTCTCCTCGTCCAGGGTCATGCCATAGCGCACGTGCAGTGCCAGGGCCCCGAACTGCATCTCCACGTCGGCGAACCTGCGAGTCCTGCCGTTGACCACCGTGGTGGACTGCGACACGGTCACGTTGATGCCGTTCTCCAGGGCCTTGCGGCCACTCGTCAGGCGCAGCGTGCCCAGGTCGATCTCGGGCGTGGTGGTCTTGATGAAGTAGTGCGTGTCCTTGCCCTCCACGGTGAAGTGCAGGTTCTCCAGGTAGAAGGCGTTGTTGAGCACGGCCGCCACTTTGATGCAGTCCTCGTTGGCGATGTTGAGGACGTTGGTCTGCACGCGGCCCTGGCTCACGGCCAGCATCACGCCTTTGCCGATCAGAGACTTGACGGTGGCGAACCACAGCCAGGAGGGTGCGCCGCTGCCCTTGCGACGGCTCACCTGCACCTCGGCCATCTTCCCCAGGGACAGGAAGGCCGTGGCTTGCCGGGCCACCTGTTGCTGGACGCCGAAGATGGGCTGGAAACACCAAATAGGCACAAGGGGTTGGTTAGAGAACAAAACCTGGGCTGGGCCTGACACTTCCCCACCTTCATCCCCTTGGACATTGATGGAGAGCTAGCTCTGAGGCTTTTATTTATTTGTTTGCTTGTTTATGTATTTTTGATTTTTGGGCCACACTCAGTGGCACTCAGGAATTACTCCTGGCTCTGCACTCAGGAATCACTCCTGGCAGGCTCGGGGACTATATGGAATGCCGGGGATCGAACCTGCATGCAAAGCAAACTCCCTATCTACGTGTGCTGTATTGGTCCAGCTGCTGAGGCTTTTATTTAAAACCTCATGTTGTTGGTTTGACTTGGAGGCTATACCTGATGGTGTTCTGGGATCCCTCCTGGCTAAGGGATCACGCCATGTTCCAGCCATGGGATGCTGGGGATTGAACCCAGGTCAGCCACATTTAAGGTAAGTCTTTCCTGCTGTACCATCTCTCTGTCCCATCTCCCCCCACTACCCGCCCTAGATCTTTAAAGGGAGGAAAGGCTTTCAAAAGCCCTGGGTAGTTAGTGCCACACACATCAGAGCTTTTTAAGCAGAGCCAAATGTGTTTGAAATGGGAGGAAGTGAGCAATAAGAATTCTTATCAGAGGCTGGAGCAATAGCACAGCGTTTGCCTTTCACACGGCCCACTGGACACACCAGGGTTCGATCCCTGGCATCCCATATGGTCTCTGAGCCTGCCAGGAACTCTCTCTGAGTGCAGAGCCAGGAGTAACCCTTGAATGGTGCTCGGTGTGGCCCAATCCCCTTCAAAAAGAATCCTTATCAAGTTTTAGCAGAAGGAAGCCCTCCCCCAAATATTCTGCTGGCTGTACAATAGACTTTATTCTCTTTCTGTGTCTAATGATCAGTTCCCCATGTCCATCCTATTCTGGGACAGTAGTAGATTAAGGGGCTCCACCCAGGGGAGTCCTGGGGAGTTCAAAGGCCAATTGGGGGTGCACACAGCAAAACCCATTTAGTGCTTTGGGGTAGATTTCCCTTTGGGTTGCAGTGAACTGGGCATTTACGACTTCTGACAAATCTTTCTTTTTCGGGCCCTCTATATAGGCATGTTTAAGACGGGTTAGGGGGGTGGGGGCGTGTCTTAATGCATCCCATTTCTTTGGCTGCCAGATGTAGGTCTGGCCAGTGTCTCCAGAACGGAAACATCTGTTTCTTTTGCCGCAGTGAAAGAAACATTTGTTTTTCTGCACTCTGGGGCCGCCTTCACTGTCTTGGCCTGCGGACCCCCTAAGCATTCCTTCTGGCGCACAGCCCTCCGCAGAGAATCAGAACCAGATTTAAAAGGCTGCCTCGGAAAAGAAAAAAAAAAAAAAAAAAAGGCAGGGAGAGTTGGCCAGGCCATCTGTAGAGGGAGATTTAAGTGTTTTTTCAGAAACGTCACTCACAGAGGTGCATTAGGAAACATTCAGCATCTGGTTTATCTGGAGATTGTTGCAATTAGAGCTGTGAGAAAGAAAAAAAAGGCTCCCCACAAAAAGAAAACCCTGAAAACCCTAACCTAAGGGGACCAGCTTTTCTCAAGCAAACTTGTTAATCGACAAGAAGGGTGGTTTGTTCATGAAATAGACTGGAAGGTACTGGAGCAGGAGGAACTTCTGGGTGCCATGAAGTGGTAGGAAGTTGCCTAAGGGGCAGATGAGTCTCTCTCAGGGATGCCTCACTCTCTTCTTTTTTTTTTTTTTTTTTTTTGGTTTTTGGGTCACACCTGGCAGTGCTCAGGGGTTATTCCTGGCTCCAGGCTCAGAAATTGCTCCTGGCAGGCACAGGGGACCATATGGGGCGCCGGGATTCGAACCGATGACCTCCTGCATGAAAGGCAAACGCCTTACCTCCATGCTATCTCTCCGGCCCCAACCTCACTCTCTTCTTAGCATGAGGGGGTGACCCAGTTTCCTGATCTGTAATTATTCTGGCTCAAAGCCAGACACTCTGGCATTCTGAGCTCACCCGGGCTCCCATCTCAGGATGATGGCACTGGAAAGTGCTTTTACTGAAGGCAGCTTTGGCTGGGTCAGTGCCGGTATTTATTTTAGTTTTTACTTTTCATGTGTTAGAGGAATGTCAGGTCTCTCTACATGGTGATTTATTTCTTCATTTCCTCACCCCCCCCCCCCCCGCCTCAATCTCATTGCATTGATACCTTGCTGGTGGAGTCTGACTGGGAAGAAGTTCCTTATTTTTTGCTTTTGAGCCACACCCAACAGCACTCAGGGTTTTACTCCTGGCTTTGCACTCAGGAATGAGTCCTGCCAGTTTTTTTTTTTTTTTTTTTTTTTTTGGCAGGGGGAGTGGGACTAGAGAGATGCTGAGAATTAAACCCAGGTGGGCTGCGTGCAAGGTTAACACTCTGCTGCACTGTCATTCCTGCCCCAAATATCAGGCATTTCCTCTTTAATCATAAGATTTTGAACCTTGAGGCATATTGTGGGCTGCTAATTTATATCCGGAATCCCTTGTTCACCTGTTTATGGTATCATTGACTTCTGGTCTCACAGAACCAGAGACATTAAATACAATGGATAAAGTTTGATCTCTAGCATGACATGTGGTCCCTGACACAGCTAGGGATGCTCCCTCAAATACCCCAACAATTCTCTTATGGAGGGAAGATGGTGGTCTTTGTAGAAACCCTATACTTGCAGAAACTTCTATTTTTAAATTTTTTTATTTAATTTTGGTTTGGGGTTACATACAGCAGCGCTCAGGTGTTAATCTTGGCTCTGCACTCAGAAATGACTCGAGGGACCCTATGGGATGTCAGGGATGGAGCCCGGATCTGCCATGTGTAAGGCCAATGCCCTCCCCCACTGTGCTATGGCTTTGGCCCTTGTGCTGTGAATCTTACCGGCACGTCGTCCCACTGCTGCGTCTTCACCAGCTCGTAGGAAGGCTCCGTTAAGTCAAATTTAGGTACCGGGAATCCAGGAATAGCATTGTGCAGATGGAAGCCAAACGTCACCAGCCAGCTGTTCACATCTAGGGGAAAGAGGACCAAAGAAATAGGCTGGGATTGACTCGTGTTTTCATGGTTCAAATCTTTTCCTTCATGAACCTACTCACCTGTCCCCCCCCCCCCATTTCCCCTTACTCCACTGTCCAAGAACTGACTGGGGGGGAAGAGCACCCTATTTTTCTTCATCCATTCCTTGAAAACCCTTTATTTTGATAAGTGGAAACAGTTGCCTCAATAGCAGAGCTGTGGGCAAGGGGAGAGAAAAATCAGGAGGAAGGGAATCCTTGGGGAGGGTTAAGTCCGAGGGCCGAGAATAAGGATTGAAGAACAAACAGCAACAAAACAGCAGCTATCAGGCACAGCTGCAACATGGAGCTATGGTGGGAGAGAACACGCTTCTGCTGTCTCCCCAGAAAGGCTGTTCTGAAGCCCAAGTATGTTATTAGCTTGTAGAAGTGATCGCCTGAGGCCAAGAGGATTCCACAACCTATTTTCTATTAATAGCCCCCTCTCCAATCTGGGTGTCGGATTCAAATCAACTAACAGCTGATGATTAATTAGTCAAAGTAGAATCCCAGAGCTGGAAAACCTGGCCCAGGGAAATGGAGTTCCTGCTAGCCTGACTTTTTTTTTTTTTTTTTTTTTTTTTTTTTTTCCGTACTTGATGGTGTTCAGGTGTTACTCCTGGCTCTATGCTCAGGAATTACTCCTGACAGGCTCGGGGGACCCTATGGGTGGATGCAGAATCGGGTCTGCTGGTGTGCGAGGCAAACGCCCTACACACTGTGCTATCACTCCAGCACTTCATCTGTCCAGGTTGCCCTTCCAAGGTAGGAGTCCCTCTGTACACAGGTGAAGGACAATTTCAGGAGGGGTATAACCCTGACAACCTTTACAATGGTATTTTAAAATAATGTCATGTGACTCCCGAAGCCAATTCACACCGGAGTTGGGCTTTTATTCTATTCTGGAAGCTTATGATGTTACAGAACTACGCAGCTGGCTCACCGCTTTATGAAGAGGGCTGGGTGCAGATTATTTTATATATTAAGCACATTTCTGGGAACTTTGAAATTGCATTTCACCTCATATATTTTCAGCAGTTCCATCTCTCTCTCTCTCTCTCTCTCTCTCTCTCTTTCGCTCTCGCTCTCGCTCTCTCTCTTCCCTGATGTTTTTTTTTTTTCAGAAAATGTTGCTACGGCATTCTCTGCAGCCCAAGTTGCTAGGAGCAGGGACGCATGAGAGCCAGTGTTGAAACAGCCTTTTCGGGCAGCCCCTGTCAACACCTCTTCACTAAGGACCCTTGAACTGCTGGTCAGAGTGATGGAGACCTCTGGCCTCCCATTTCCTTCCCTGGGGCACAAACTCTCACCTCATCACTGGGCAGGCCCTTTTCCCCAACTTCTCTGGCTAGAAAAGTGAGGAGTTAGTTCTCATTCCCCAAAGGAAGGCTGGTGATGATGGTAAGAGAGAAAGCCTAAGTTCCTCGTTTTCTTTTGGGTGAGTATCTATAAGAGGGTCTGTTTATTTTTTGCTTTGGAGAACATGTTTTCTTTCTCCTAAATGGTAGATTTACTGGCACAAATATTCTCCAACTAGGAACATGGTTGGTACAACCGTGAAAACCAGGGGGTCTTAGGTGATGGAAAGAATTAAGTGGAGCAGGGAGGTGCAGGTGCAAATGGGGTTATCTGGAAAGGTGAGGGGGCTCTTGAAAGAGTTTCCCCAAAGCAGGAATTCTGAGCTTGTTCTTATCGGGGATAGCTAGGAAAAGCCTGTGGCGATGTGAGAAAAAGAGAGGGGGAGAGAGTATGAATGGGGTTGTTTGTGGGCGGCCATTTTAAAGCTGTGGTGGGGAGAGAGGAGGAAGGGGAAGAGAGAGAAAGAAAGAGAGGGGAGAAGATAGGAGGAGAAAAAAGGGGAGAGGAGAGAAGAGAAGAGAAAGAAGAGAGGGGAGAGAAAGAGAAGAGAGAGGAAAGAAAGAAAAAAAGGAGTAAGAGAAAGAGAGAGTGCTCCCTAAGAGCTCAAGCCAAAACCGAAGAGAAAAACCCCAAACCAAATCAAACCAAACTCCAAACAAACAAATGAGAAAAAGACTCTAGGAAGAGAACTTTTCCTCCAGGAAACTGAAACTCGGTGATGTGGGATGTGAATGCAAGGGTGGGGTGGATTCTGAATCCTTGGCTGCCAGGAAGAAGGGAAGAAGTGGGTTCAGCTCATTCCAGGGAAAGAAAGTGTTGCCCACAAGGCCAGGACTGATGTATAAGCTTGGTGGCTGCAGAATCAGGATCTGTGTATAATTCCTGCAGAGTTGTCCATGGAAGGATGCAAAAGTCTTAACACATTTCACCCAGAACAGCAGTGAAATGAGTGGTGGAAGAAGAGGGGAACCTTGAGCACTCACCCAGGCTTCAGTGGCTGGGAAGGGGGCCAGGACAGACACTCTGGCTGGCTCACATTGACAGCAAGCTTTACCATTGTAAAGCAAGCTTTACCTGTCTGATAAAGAAAAGAGACCCCCAAAATAAAATACAAGCTTAGCCTGGGACCTGGCTATACAGCTACACACAATTTGGAGGTATGTAATGATTTCCTTTGTGGCTGGGGGTCATTTCAAAAACTAGGTGCTGGAGAAAGACAAGGTTTGACTTCCCTTTGCTGTTGATCTCTGAGTCCCAGAGAAGTAAGGATTGGGGGGGGGTACTGAGGACTGGAGTGGGGGCGCTAAAAAGTATAGGAAAGACATTGGCCAGTCACACTGTGGTTTGGTTGTTGGACCATGGTTATCACATAACACGGAGTTTTGCTTACCTGTGATGTAGTCCTTGATGTCGTGGATTTTGCTGGCAGGATTATTGTTCCGAAACATGTACAGGTTAAAAGGTGCCGGGTCCTTGCCGATTCTTTTCCACATTTCGATGTCAGGTGTAGTCCATCGCCCTGCCAGGATATCATAGTCACGCTCACCGAAATGAATGAGCTTCGTAAGCGGGTCATACAGGCCGCCATGGAAGCCGATCACCAGCTGGAAGTCGATGTTGGAGTCGAAGTAGATCTCACCATAGGCTGTGTACTGGATCTGCTTCAACATGAGACCGTTGCTGCTGAAGACGGCCAATGGTGTGCCTGTGTTGTCTGAAGCGATGTAGAACTCATCCCCGCTGCTGATCTCCATGGCAAAGAGGTGGCCCTGCAGGTCGTAGTAGAGTGAGGTGATCTCAGAGCTCGAGTGGTTGTACACATGGGTGATGCGAGTTGGGTAGGTGAGGTCAGCATAGAAGAATTGCAGGTGCTGGCCCAGGCTGGTCTTGCTGGACACACGCCTCCCCAGGCCATCATAGCGGTAGACCACGGTCCAGCCACTGCCTTTGCTGTACACGCGGGTCAAGAGGCCCTTGGAGCTGTATTCAAAGATCTCAGTGCCCCGCTGTCGCAGAAAGCCATCTTCGTCCAGGCGGTACTGCACATCGCCCAGCCGAGTGATCCGGTCACGCAGGTCATAACGCAGAGGTGTGAGGCGGGCACTGCTGCTGGGGTTCAGCAGGTGCAGGTTCCCGTTGAGGTCATAGTTGTACCGCCACATGATCTTCTCATTGAGGTACACGGTCTGCAGCTGCCCGTCCACGTCATACTCGTAGGCATACTTGGTGGTGTTGGCAAAGGGCCCGATCTTGATCTCGCGCTTGGTGACACGGCCCATGTTGTCATACTGGATGGTGATCCAGTACATGAGTGAGCGGAAGATCTCATACTGGATCTCCTTGATGCGACCATGCGCATCAAAGTGCTTGGTGTAGGTCATGACAGCTGTGGAGATGATCTGATTGATATCATAGTAGATGACACCGAACTTGCCGAACTGCTCCACCTTGCCAGAGATGTCATCAAACTGGTAGAGGTCGATGGGCAGTGGTGTCTCGTTGATGACCCCCTGCATGCTGGTCACTCGGAAGCTGTTGTCATAGCTGTAGTCGAAGCGGGCATTGACCATGCCGTCCTCGCTGAAGCGGAAGATCTGGCGGTCCACCAGAGGCCCGATCTGGCGGTAGCGGATGGTGCAGATGAAGCCATCACTCTGCAGGTTGACGGTCTTGAGCACTCCTGCCGTCTCATCGTATGTGAAGCTAACCCGGGTGCTGTCGTAGAGGACCTCAGCCAGCCGTGTCTGTCGGCGGTATTTGAAAAGGACCCGGCGGCTGGTACCCAGGAAGGCCCTTTGCAGCAACAACCCCTCCTCGCTGTAGTCGGTGATGACCGAGGCGTTGCTCTCAGGCGGGTTGTAGATGTTGCGGTAGTAGCCGATGGAGCGGATGGTCTGCATGGTGTGGCGGGCCACGCTGGGCATAGTGATGGCTGACAGCCGGTCCCACATGTCGTACTCAAAGATGTACTGCCGCTGGCTGTGGAGCAGCAGTACCATTGACTGCCGGGGCAAGGAGATGCAGAGAGAGGATTGGGGAGAGAGAAAATGCACTGTGAACTTAGATCTGCAAATGGGGTGGTGGCATAAATAAAAGCATCCATCTTCCAACTACTCATCTGCAAAAAGGAGATATGAGAGAATGCACTTTTCTTTCTTTTTTTGTTTTTGTTTTTGTTTTTGGGCCACACCCGGCGGTGCTCAGGGGTTACTCCTGGCTGTCTGCTCAGAAATAGCTCCTGGCAGGCACGGGGGACCATATGGGACACCAGGATTTGAACCAACCACCTTTGGTCCTGGATCGGCTGCTTGCAAGGCAAACGCCGCTGTGCTATCTCTCCGGGCCCAGAAGGCACTTTTCATTTTAATCATGTCCTTCCTTCCTTCCTTCCTTCCTTCCTTCCTTCCTTCCTTCCTTCCTTCCTTCCTTCCTTCCTTCCTTCCTTCCTTCCTTCCTTCCTTCCTTCCTTCCTTCCTTCCTTCCTTCCTCCCTCCCTCCCTCCCTCCTTCCTCCCTCCCTCCCTCCCCCTTCCTTCCTCCCTCTCTTCCTTCCTCCCTCTCTTCCTTCCTCCCTCCGTCCCTCCCACCCTCCCTCCCTCCCTTTCTATTTTCTTTTCTTTTTATTGAATTTTGGGTCACACCTGGCTGCACTCAGGAGTTACCCCTGACTCTGTGCTCAGAAGTAGGTCCTGGTAGGCTCAGGGGGCTGAGATTAGAACTGGGGTTCGTCCTGTGTTGGTCACGTGCAAGGCAAATGCCTTACCAATGTGCTATCGCTCCAACCCTCGTGTCCATTTTTTTTCTTTTTGAAGGGCACATCTAATGGTGCTCAAGAGGTTCCTCCTGGCTCCGTACTCATATATTATTTCTGGGGGCTGGAGAGATAGCACAGCAGTAAGGCGTTTGCCTTAGATGCAAAAGGACGGTGGTTCAAATCCCAGCATCCCATGTGGTCCCCCGAGACTGTCAGGAGCAATTTCTGAGCATGGAGCCAGGAGTGACCCCTGAGCGCTGTCAAGTGTGACCCAAAAACCAAAAAAAAAAAAAATTATTTCTGGCCTGCTCAGAGGACCCTAAGGGATGTTGGGGATAGAACCTGGATGCAAGGTAAATAACCTCCTTACTTTGCTATTGACCCTGTCATGTCCTTTTATTTTTTTTTGAGGGGTGTATATTGCTTTTGGGGGGAGTCACACCTGGTATGGCTTGGGATGCCGTATGGGTGCTGCAGATCAAACCTAGGTCTGCTGCCTGCCTGCAAGGTGAATGCTTTCCCTGTTGCACCATGCACACATTCATATTCTCTCTCTCTCTCTCTCTCTCTCTCTCTCTCTCTCTCTCTCTCTCTCTCTCTCTCACTCTCCCTCCCTTTCTCTCTCTCTCTCTCTCTCTCTCTCTCTCTCTCTCTCTCTCTCTCTCTCTCTCTCAATTGGGGACTCCCTGCCCATCTGCCTGGATGTTTAGAGGGTAGACATCGCAGGCACACATGCCGTGCAGTAGACTGGGGTGGGGGGGGTGGGATTGGCCAAACTCAGCCCCAAGCAAAACTGCTTTAAAGACAAGATTTCCAGCACTCGGAAACGCAACCCCAGCCAGAATTATTGATTATTTAGTTGAGGTGACTGCTCATCTCTTTCCTCCTCCACCTCCTCCTCCTTCTCATTTGATAACAAGAACTGCACTCATCTGGTTGGGATTTCTAGAAGACAGCAGGGGAAGCTCAGGAGTCAGCATTTCATCAAGGGGGGGGCATAGGAAGTGGCGATGCCAGCATGGACCATGTAGGCATTGAGTCTGCATCAACTGGAGTGAGCCTGGTGAGTGTTGCAAAAACTAGGTCTGGGGCGGGAATTTTTTTTTTTTTTATATTTGGTTTGGTTGCAAATTTCTTCTTGAAAGTTTCATCTGTAATGACAAACCTACTTAAAAAAATATTTCCTTTGGTGAGTAGCGACTTTCAGTTGTGCATCAGGAGCTCTTATAATAATTTCAAGGCTACCTCCCAAGAAAATAAAAACAAGCCCTGCATGGGGCTAGAGCAATAGCACAGCTGGGAAGGCTGGGGAGGTCTTGCATGAGGCCAATTCAGGCTCTATCCCTGGCATCCCATAGGATCCCCCAAGCCTGCCAGGAATAACCCCTGAACTCCTCCAGGTACAACCCCCAAACCTTAATAAAACAAACAAACAAACAAAACAAGCCCCTCTTTCAAGAAACTGCAGAATGGAATGTGGAGGAACATTCAGCAACTAGCTCAATCCCCATAAATATTAGCCTGGCAGCAGGAGGAACAAAGCTTCCTAGGAATTCAGAGTTCAGGCCCAGTGGAACAGGGTGTCTCCCGAGCCCCTGGAGGCTGTTAGGTTGGCAGAACATCCTGAGATGTTCTCTCTGCTTTTGACAAGGAAACACATAAACCTCTTCCTGAGACCTGTCCTCTTCTTTGTCCAAGTTCAGAAGCAGTTTGCCGTTCACCCTAGTCCCAATGGTTTTTTTTTTTTCAAGAGGGGCATAGGCACAGGTTATGTCCTTAGTGTCTTTCCAAAGAAGGCCAGAGGCCACAGATAAGGCCTGGACACACAATACTTGGCTTGCTCTGAAGTTCTAGATGTACTGAGTGAACTGCGTTGGTATGGGTTGGGTTTGGATTTTTTTTTCTGGAAGTTTGTTTCAGGGCTCCCCCTTGCTGTAGGGGGATCATCACTCTGTGGTGTTCTCAGGGGACCATGTGACCATAACTGAGCCTGGGTTCCAGCCCCCGAGCCAGCACCAAGACTCAGAATTTGAGGACTTGAGGGAGATTCTGAGAGAGGCAGAGCTGGCAATGAGGAGTGTGACTCCTCCAGCTCTCTTTGTGCTGAACAGTTTTTGTTGGGGTGTTTTGGGGGTTTCAATTGGGGACTCTTGGCCAACTGGGAATATGGCTTAATGCCAGGGCCTGAGGATGGGATGTTCAGACCGTGAGGTGCTGGGGAACTCCCAGTCTGCACTTTGTGATGTTTGTGGGACCATGTGGTACCAGGAAAGGAATCTGGTTTTATCACTTGTCCTTGTGCAGATATGTCAGGCCTGAGGCTGAGAAAAAAGTGGGTGCCTCCTTAGCAGGTGGAGAAAAGGAGAGAAGGAAGCCACAAGTGGCAGGCAGTGAGGCTTTCGAGAATATCACCTTTAGTTCAGTCACATACAACTGCCATTTTTTTGGGCCACATTATTTTGGGTTCAGATGATCCCCAAGGGCCCTCCACCAAGCCCAGGCTTGGCTCTTAAGCTAGCCCAGAGATTCCTTATAGAAGACTTATGTATTAGGTGGATCAACTGGGTAGGGAAGGGGACCCAATCACTGCCTGTTTGTTCACAGCATCGGTCACACCCGGGGGTTGGGGGCAGGGCTCAGCGGGGAGAAATTGTGCTAAGGAACAACTCACCTTTTCGGAGTTAATTAGCACAAGTCCCCTTAATTACGACCCTCAGGTGCTTTATGCTAAACTCTGGTTAACAAATGTGGCAGGAAAAGGAGTGGAAAAACAAAGCATGGCTGGCTCAGTAAGATCCTAAGAAGCTGCTTGACAACCCCTGGCCAGAATGCACCCTTTTCCCCAGACTGTCTGGTTTCTTGTGCGAAACTGCAAGCTGGGACCCCACAGAACTATCCCCACAGTACCCGCTTCTCCTCCTTGCTCTGCGGTTGTGGTTGAAAACTCTGGATCATGGCTGAAAATGTCATACAAGCCAGAGAGAAATCAGAGTATGCTTCCCCTGTGTGCATGCATGTGTGTGCAGTTTTTGGTGGGTGGAGAGGAGGTCACGCTTAACCAGTGCTCAAGGATTACTGGGGGTGGCTTCCAGCCCTGCTCAGGGGACCACAGTTGGCACCAAGTATCGAACCAGGTTTGGCAATGTGCAAGGTCAGCACCTTCCCACATGCCCACTCTGCAGCCTAATCTCCCTCACTCTAATTTGAGCTAGCAGGCCTCACCTTCTCCAGGTAGGTGTAGCTCCATGTCTTGCCATCAGCGAAGACCCGAGACACGATCCTGCCCTGCCCGTCGTAGTCTACCTTCTCGCTGGTGGTGCCACGCTGGACGCTGGCGATTTGGCCCGTGGAGGAGTAGGTGACATTCACAGCCATCAGCTTGCTGCTGGGCAGCCAGAGTGTGGGGTGTCCCGACGTGTCATAGGCGATTCTCAGGAGAAACTTCCGGTGGTCATCGTAAATCTTTTCCGTCTTGGTGGTGCGGTCAAAATCGACTGAAAGGAGGTTGCGGCCATTCACCTGTTAGGGAGAATGAGAGAGAAGAGAGTGAGAGAGTGAGAGAGAGAAGAGAAAAGAAAGCGAGCTATAAGGCCCTGGTACCCCATCCCAGCACCCCTCATGCTCAACTCCCCAGAGCCCTCCCTCTTGTCTTAGCACCACTTACAATGATGGATTCTCCTCGTCAGCAAATTAATTTCGCAACTTCTTGGGTACCAGCGCAAGGCAGTAGAGCAATTGCACTTCTCAGATGTTTCATTAAGTAATAAGACCCTGCTGGCGCAGGTTCAAAAACTTTGCAATTAAATTTTGGAAACCAAAGCTACAGATCGGGGTGGGGTGAGGGTGAACAACCAGAAACTAAATAGAATTCCAAAAGAGATTTAGCAAAGTGTTCCATGTCCCTCCCCTCATCAGACTTTGAAGAAGACCCACTCTGGGAAGGACAGTTAGGGGGACCATGCATTCTCATGAGTTTTTCGTGAGCGCTAAAAAGAAGCCACTTTCCAGACTCTACGAAACAAGACCAGGCTCTGCAGCTTAAATCTATGGACAAATAAATGTGTTAAGTATCTGAACTGCTCAACTGGGGTGCTCAGAAATCCCTACTGGTGATTTTTGGCCTAGCTGAGCTGTTGGCTCCACACAAGGGTCTGGGTACTGGGGAGGAACACCCAGGCAACCACACCTGGTGGGCCAAATTTGGGGGATCAGTTAGTGAGTCGATTCTCAGAAGAGCATCCCCTACTCTTCTCTTGCTCAGTCGCAGCAGGCATGGGGGAAACAACCCATTATATCCATAAAAAGTGGTTTGTGTAGTTTTGAGCAGTGTATGGTCATGCATGTATGTGTGATTATGTATGGCGTGGCTGAGCATTTTGTATGTGTGTGTCTGAATGTATCTGCGTATAAGTGTATGAATGTGCGTATGTGTCTCTCTGTGTTAGCATATGTGTTCTATATGTATATATGAATGTTTGTATATCTGAGTACGTGTGTGATGTGTGTATGTTATGTGTCTGTGTTTGTGTATGTGTGAATGTGTGTGTGTGTGTGTGTGTGTGTGTGTGTGTGTGTGTGAGTCCTGCCCCTGACTGTTTCTGTTTGCCCTGCACTTTCTGGTCGATAAGACGCCAAGGTGGGAGGCAACTGCCCATGTCTATGCAGCTTGTGTCCATCTAATCATGATCCATCTACTCTCTTCCCTCTGTCCTAACTCCACCTCACCACCCCACCTTCTCTCTTTGCTCTGTTCCCTCTGGGGAGAGCAGAAGTCTGGACTCCAGGAAACTTAACTGTTTGGCAAGTGAAGAGTAGGTGCAGAAAGGCAGGTCAGGAACCCTCCTTTTCAGTGTCTGCACCCCCTCCCTAGACCCCTGAGGGTATCTACAGGACCAGGTGACAGCCACCTGGTGTCGTTCCTGCTGTGTAAGCACTATAGAACCTGGGCACCATATGGAAACTTCTGGAAGGGGGTGGGGCAAAACATCTGGCCCACAGTGCTGAAGTTCCTTTTTCTCCCAGACAGCTGCCGACAAAGCCTTTCCTGTAGCCTTGAATCCAGCAATGTGGGAAGGAATCAGGGTGTGACCTGTCTACATTCTCCTCCTCAGTCAAGGTTCAAACTGCTCCTTCCTCCCTTTTCCAAACCCAGCACCATGGCATGGTGCATACATCTCCCAAAGACACCAAGAGCACTTCCATCTTTCTTCTTTCTCGAGAGGGGCCTTGCAATTTTGTCAACAGAGTACAACAATTGGGGCCACTTCCTTCCCCCAGGACACAGTCCTCCCTCTTGGTGCTGAGAGATCACTGCCAGAGGTGCTGGGGACCTGTGAGTTGCTGGGACTAGAATTCACAGAATGAACAAACTCTGACTCCTCACTTAATTTTTTTTTTATGTGCAACAGAGAGTACACCATCGTTCTACAGCCAGCTGCTCTTTAGATAAATATTATTAGAATAAAGAAAATGCTAGAGCAGGGCCAGAAAACACACAAGGGGCTGGAGCTTGATCCCTGGCAGTGTGCAGTCCTGATTACTGTCAGGAGTGAGCCCCAAGCACTGAAGCCTCTGTGCTCCTGCCAGATGTGGCCCAAAAGAAACCACCATCAAAAAGAACTAAAAAACAAAAAGACAACAAAACAAAACAAAAAAAACCATAAAAAACTGCAAACAAACCAAAATCCACCAATGAATGTGAAGGCTGTGTCCAATGAACATGAAGGCTCTGGGTCAGAGGTAAGTGCTTTGGGGTAAGTGCCAGAGCAATAGCACAGTGAATAAGGAGTTTGCGTTGCACAGAGCTGACCTGTGACTGACCCAAGTTTGATCCCTGGCATCCTACATGGATGCCAAGCCTGCCAGGCCAGGAACGATTTATTAGCACAGAACTAGGAATAATCCCCGAGCATAGTCAGGTGTGGCCCCAAAACATAACAAAACAAAAAGAGATCAGCGCTTTGGTGGTGTCTTAGCCCTGCCCCGAAATGAACACAGAAGCCCCAATGTTTAGAGATAGTGTCCGACATGATTGCAAAGAACCAGGTACTGTAACATCAGGAGTGGCTCGCTATCACTCGGGTCTGGAGTGCTCAAGAAAGCAGAAATAGACATATCAAAGGGTGACTCTGTGGTTCTAAGTATAATGGAATGGTCTTTGCTCCAAGCGAGCCCAGCTGGCTGCATCCTCAGGATGCTTAAGGACAAACAACACAACAACTCCACTCGGTCTTGTATCCTGCCAGGGCTTACTGCACAGAACCAGCCCACTTGCCATCTCTGATGGCAGTGAGAAGCAGCCCCATTGCCACTGTAGTCATATTTGGAAAGATGCGATCATGTCTTAATGGAGGTCTTTTCAACTCCTTTGCCTATCAAAAATTTGAGAATTTCTTTGGGAAATGGCTAAATTTTCCTTTAAGCATCTGGATAAACTCAGCTCAGAATTATTTTATTTATATTTTTTGGGGGGGGCTATACCAAGTAATACTCTGGGGTTACTCTGGGCTCTGTGCTAAGGGGACTATGTGGGATGCCAGAGATTGAATCTGGGTCAGCTGCATGCAAAGCAAACACCCTAACCTCTGTGCTATTGCTCCAGCCCCTCAACTGAGGAATTTTATTATTAGAGTGTTATCCTCCCCCCCTTTTTTTCTCTTCTTATCAATAAAAAGCTGGTTCTAAAGTTCAGTACTGATTAAAAATGAGGAATTCTGAACCAGATACCCAAATGAGCAAAGACAAAATGATGCTTGTATCTTTTTGTTTGTTTGTTTTTGGGTCACACTTGGCAGCGCTCAGGGGTTACTCCTGGCTCTATGCTCAGAAATTGCCCCTGGCAGGCACAGGGACCATATTGGATGACAGGATTCGAACCACCGTCCTTCTGCATGAAAGGCAAACGCCTTACCTCCATGCTATCTCTCTGGCCCAGTATCTTTTTTTTTTTTTTTTAATTTTACAACAAATAAGTTAGCTATGCAACTGTCTTTCTTGGGCTGTGCTTTCTAGGAAGATTTGTGTTGCTAATTATTTCCTTATGCATCACCCTTTAATGCACTACTTCCCAGGAAAGACTTTCCCTGTTACCAGATTCATCTATAATTCTCCATATTCTAATCCTTCCATATATGAGTTGTTCAACCAGATACAAAAATGAACTCCAAACAGATGATGATCTAAACACAAGATCTAAGCTGTGAAACTGATAGAAGAAAATGTAGATGGTAAACTACTTAATTTTCAGCTTGGTGATATAGCTGTGTAGGTTTTTGTTTTTAACAACCAAAACAAAATTAGAGGGATTAGTATCAAAGCCCAAAGCTACAAACAGCCAAAGAAACAGTGAAAAGGAAATCTGTTCACGAGGATGTAACACTGTTACATGCTTCTGATAAGGGATTACTACTCAACATATACAAAGAATCCACAAGATTCAACGGCAAAAATCCCAAACGATTAAATTAAAAAAACAACAGCCCACAGGAACATGAAAATGATGCCCAACATCACTACAATGTCAGGGACTTGCACATCAAAAACTATCTGATAGGGGCCAGAGTGATAGCACAGCGGTAGGGCATTTGCCTTGCATGCAGCCGACCTGGGACAGACCCAGGTTCAATCCCTAGCATCCCATATGGTTTCCCTGAGCCTGCCAGGAGTGATTTCTGAGCACAGTGCCAGGAGTAGCCCCCGAGCGCCATTGGGTGTGGCACCAAAAAAAAAAAACCCAATAAAAAAAAAACAAAAACAAAAACAAAAATCATCTGATTTAACATTTCTTCTTGGTATTAAAAAACTCACAAGTGGGGCCCGGAGAGATAGCACAGCGGCGTTTGCCTTGCAAGCAGCCGATCCAGGACCAAAGGCGGTTGGTTCGAATCCTGGAGTTGGTTCGAATGCTCAGGAATAACCCCTGAGCACCGCCGGGTGTGGCCCAAAAACCAAAAAAAAAAAAAAAAAAAAAAAAAAAAAAAAAAATCAAAAGGAATAGTTGCCAGGGAGGGTGTGAAAAAAAGCATGCTCTTGTATATTACAGGTGGGAATGGAAGCAGGTTTACCATTGCAAAAGACAAGATAGATATTCTTCAAAGAATTTAAAATGACAAGTTTAGCCTCATCTAGCACCTAGATTTCTCACTTTATTTTTGTTTTTAACAGATTTTCATTAAATAACAATATCGCAAAATTTCAGGGTGGGAGCTCTGTTGGAAAAATTCTGATTCCTTGGCCCTGAATGAGTAGCACAAAGGTAGGCAGTAATTCTGTGTCTTTTTTCTGAGAGAATCTTGTGCCAGAAAAGTTATGATTGTGTGCATGCAACAATACATATATGTATAACATCTCTGGGACAGAGTAAGTAAGGCTCCATGGGAAACCAGCGCCAGGGAGAAGTTCCTTATTTAGGAAAAATGTGGCAGTGAAGGTGGAAGTCAGGTGGCTGCTAAATCTCTGATCAGACCCTTCACCTGACAAAGCTACTCCGAGTCTATTTTTGCCCCGACCTTGACTTTTCAGCCGAATCTTCTTCCTTTTTGTGTCTGGGGGTTATTCTCCCTTTCCCTGTGCTCCCCACTCTGCCCACACCTCCCTGCCCAAGCTCATGACCAGGCTGCAAAGATAGGGTGTGTTCAGATGACCAGAAGTAATTTCTTGGCCAATCTGACTATGGTTCAGCATGATTTGATGTGTTATTTGGAGCCTGCAACGGTGGGATGATTTCTTGGTAGTGCAAGTGCGTGCAACTGAACTGGGGGTTGGCGTAGGCAAGACAATATCCTACTTCTTTGTTATTTCCTGTCTAGCTTCTGGAAAAAACAGAGCAACCATCTGTTACAATGCAAGGTCATCAAGGTACGTATGAGGGCCTGTTTGAATAATCGGAGATGGACTATTTGGGGGTATGGAGGGTCAGAAGTACAGAGAAAGGATGAAATGGATGGTTACATTTTTGGTTCTCTAGTCTTGAAGCCAAAAAAATTCTTTGCATGGTAAGGGAAGTCAAGTGAATAATGCTTATGTTTCTCTGAGAAACTAAAGTCCATTAACTAAAGAATGAATACAAAGGTTCAGTTGGCAGTGGTCTGAAGTGGATTTGTGAGACCTGTGCTTTAGTGTTTGATCTAAGTTGTCTAAACCAAAGAGCTTGTATTGTAGGTATGGGAAGTGCGTATGGAGGAGAATTGCAGAAATGCAGAAGTGCGTGTGTGCATGTGCGCACAGACTTATTTGTGTGGTTTTTCATCTAAGGCACAGAGACAAACGTTCGAATTTGAAAGGGGTACTTGTCCTTCCGTGTACCCAGAAAAATTACTTGGCAAAGATGGAGTCAGAGATGGTCAAGACATGGCCAAACCACCTCTCTCCATGTATGTTTGTAAGTCTCAGAAACCTTTCCAGACTTAAGGCGGTTCCTACTTCCTCCCACTCACAGAACGTATTGATCATAAACCAGGGTGGAGAGAAAGGGAAAGGTTAGCATGATAATAAAGCAAGAATCCACAGACACATAAAGGGCTTAGGGATCTGCAGCATGTTATTTTCCAGGAAAGGATTCTTCTTTTATTCTTTTTTTGGTTTTTGGTCCACACTCAGCGATGCTCATGGCTTTCTCCTGGCTCTGCACTAAGGAATCACTCCTGGCAGTGTTCAGGAGACCATAAGGGATGGAGAGGACTGAACCTGGGTTGACTGAGTGCAAGGCAATTGCCTTACCTGCTGTGCTATTGCTCAGCTATGGAAAGATTATTCTTAATCCAAGAAACTCTGAGATGCAAGAGAGAATGGATCATTGTCCCAACTTGACATTTTTTGGCCACACTCAGCAGTATTTTTGGGTTATATTTGTGTCAGGGTTAGGAATTGCTTCTGGTGGGTTTGGGACCATATGGGATGCTGGGGATTGAACCTGGATCAGCTGTGCCATCACTGACTTTCTTAAAGCTTATCCTGATGGTTGGATGGTTAGTGACTCATATGCAGTGGTGTGGGACTCCCCAAAGAAGCTCTTCACAAATCCAAACTTACCCTGAGCTTGCGCCCAAAGACATTGACCTTGCCTTGGGCCTGCTCTTTCCGGAACCTCCACTCCACCAAGTTCTGACCGTTCTCCCCAGGAAGAGTCATATTCCGCTTGGCCACTGTGGGGTTGGCAGTGCCGGCCAGAACATGGGGCTCGGTTTGGTAGTGCGAGTCCAGCCCACTGGCGTAAATGATTCTCAGGGAGCCGTCGTAGCCGATCTGGTAGCTGTTCCTCAACTGATCTGGAAAATGATGCAGAAGGCATGAGCAACAGATGCAAAATGAACCCTGAGGATGGTCATCACAAGGGGTGAGGGTTCTAGGGTATGCGGCAGAGGATTTTGGTGGTGGGCTTGGCATGTAGTTCTATGTCCCAAAATCAAAATTTATAGTATTGGAAATACTGGCTCCCACCATACAAGAAAAGTCAACAATATACTCTGAATTCCACTCTGCAGTTTGGGTCCATCCTCTCTTCCTTTTTTCCTCCCTCCCTCCCTCCTCCCTCCCTCCCTCCTTCCTCCTTTCTTCCTTCCTCTCTTCTTCCCTACCCTTCTCTCCTTCCTCTTCATCCTTTCTCCCCTTTTCTTCCCTCTCTTCCTTCCTCCTCTTCCTCTTTCTTTCTTCCTTCCTTCTTTCCTCCTCTTCCCCTCCCTTCCCTCCCTCTTTCCTCTTCTTCCTCTTCCTCTTTCCTTCTCTTCCTTTTTTTTCTCCCTTCCCCCCTTCTCCCTCTACCTTGCACCATGGTGTAGAAGGAGTCGATGGAGGACAGGTTGGACGTGATGCTGACATCCTCTTCTCGGCTGGATGACTCGAGGTCCACCGTGATTGCCTTATCCATGTCCCCGTGGAGATTAGTGACAACTCCAGTTGGAAAGGTAACGTTTGTGAGGCGCCCTTCACTGTCGTAGCTGGGGTGGGGGGAGAGAGTGAGAGGCATCAAAGTGGGTCATATGGCCAATGGGATTCTCATATTACCTTGAGGGACAATAGAGGCCATAGGGGAAGGGATTTTTGTCTATGTTGATGAACTGGAGTTAGGAAGGCCTCAACCTAAGAGTCAGGACTGACAGTCCTCTTGGTACTGGGGCTCCAAGGTGGGGACACCAAGAGCTGGCTAGTTCTTTTCAAGAGAAAGAACTGCTTCTGACACTGAGGCCCTTTGGGCCCACCACATCTTTACAGAGTCAGTTTCATTCACAGTTATACTGGCTTTCCTACAGTAGTACCATTTGAAAAAAATACATGAAAAGTCCATTTTGTTTTGCTTAAACAGCATCTGTGCCTGCATGGATAGACCTGCATTCAGAATACATTCTTTTTAGCACCCTGAGCTAATCAAAGTCACGCTAAAGATATTCTCATTTTTAGAAACTGAAATACTTTTTCATGCCATACCAGTGGTGCTCAGAGATCACTCCTGGCAGGGCTGGGGTGGGTGGGAGGGACCATCTAGGATGCCAGGGATTGAGCTCAAATTCCAAGATTTATAGTAGGTCACCGGACCTGTTATTCTTTCTCTCTGTTCCCTGAAATACTTTTTTCTTTCTGTTTTGGACCACTCCTAGAGGTGCTCAGGGCTTGCTCAGGGCTTACTCTTTTTTTTTTTTTTTTTTGGTTTTTGGGCCACACCCGGCGATGCTCAGGGGTTACTCCTGGCTGTCTGCTCAGAAATAGTTCCTGGCAGGCACGGGGACCATATGGAACACCGGGATTCGAACCAACCACCTTTGGTCCTGGATCTGCTGCTTGCAAGGCAAACACCGCTGTGCTATCTCTCCGGGCCCTCAGGGCTTACTCTTGGCTCTATACTCAGAATTATTCTTAGTGATTTCGTGGAGCCTATGTAATGCCAGGGACCGAACCTGAGTCAGCTGTGTCCAAGGTAAGTCCTTTCCTTTCTGTATTACGACTTTGGTCCTGAAGTATTTTCTGAAGGGAACTGGGGGCCCTGATGGAAGGGGGGCAGATGTCTGTTTGGCTACACAGACATCCTCAGAGAGATGCGTCCTGGATGGTGGTTGATGGTGGAGGATGGTGCAGGAAATGAGATGCTCTATTTCCCGGACCTAATAACTGTGCTTCCTGGTGACTCATTTCCTCTTCACCAGTTTACAAATATCAGAGGAACTTAGACCTGAACCCCACCAGCTCTGTTGGAAGCTTCCATTTTTGTATCACATAATGTCACAAAAGAATTGATCATCTGGGGGGGAGGGGCTTTTTCTTTGCAGCAGAGAAAATTAAAAAAATATGACAGTGTGGTTGGAAGAAAGAAGAAGAATAAAAAGCAAGTTCTAGATAAAAAAAATAACAAGGGTTTCCTCAGGGACAGAAATGTACTTCAGTTTAGGTTTCAGGCTGATACTAAGGAGTCCTCATTAGTCTAGGCTGAAGAAAGAATTAAATGTTGTCCTACTTAAAATCAGAAACAGATAAAGGCTGGACAGCAAAAAAAACGTTGCTGTAGAAAGCCAATGTGCACCTGGAAAGGTATGGGTGTGTGTGGGAAAGGGACAAGATTAGGATTAAAGATGTGAACAGGAGGATCCTAGGCACCTGGGGGCATGGGGACCAGGAGTTAAAAAGGGACTGGGATCAAACCAGAGGCTTTTAGCCAAGGGAATTTCATCTTGATGGGCTGGAGCCACAGTCAACAGGATACTTGCCTTGCTCAAGGCCCACCCAGATTCAATCCCAGGCACCCTATAGGGTCCCTAAGCACCACCAGGTATAATTCCTGACCACAGAACCTGCCCCAAAACAATGCCAAAAAAAGAAAAGGAAAAAAAAAGTTCATCTTGAGGGCCAGAGAGATGGTTCAATGGGCTGGAACACATGTTTTGCTTTGTGTGCAGGAGGCCTGGGGCTCAGCCCCAGCACCACATGACTCCCCTGAGAATGGCCAGAAGTAGCCCCAGGGCATGGTCCCCAAACAAACCAATGAAAAATCCCTTTGAGTATATGTGCCATGAAGTCCATCTGTCTGGAAAGTAAAGTCACATGTGAGAGTCAGCTATGCCTTGAGTGTCTGTGACAGATGCAGCTGAGCTGGTATGACCAGGGAGATGGCTGAAGATCCCTCACAAAGGGTGGCAGGGGAACCAGGGGATACCGCAGACAGGAATGGGGGTCCTGGGAATAAGGAAAAGCACAGTGGCTGGTGTTTGCATTTGGGCATTCTAGAGGGATCGCCAGACTTGGCAGGAAGAGGACTTTAGAAGAATGTGCCCCGCACCATGGTCAATCATGGGTGCTGCGATTATAAGCAAAATCAAAAAATGCCTTTTTTTCACGGGTTGTGAATGTGCCAATTCTGCCTGTTCTCAAATATTCACCAAGGAAGTATTTGATTATCACTGGCTAAGGAAAATGGCTAGCAAATATACAAAGGCATTCTCTCTCTCTCTCTCTCTCTCTCTCTCTCTCTCTCTCTCTCTCTCACACACACACACACACACACACACACACACACCAGCTGATGTAGACAGCTACAGCATTAAAGAGGGAGTTCCACACCTTGGAAAGTGCATTTTCTCACTCTTGAACTCTTAGGGACTACTTAAGCACTTCTAGAACATTCTCCTACTTAAACAAAGCACACCAGAAAGAGTTCACACAACTTTGCAGAGAGCATACAGAGCAAGGGAGCAGCTGATAACTGAAAAATCTAACTATATGATATTTTTCTCTCCCACCCTGGGATTTCCTCCTTTCCTCTTGTCTGAAGGATTTATAATCTGCCACATCCCTTTCACTTGGAAACCTGGACACAACCAATTATTTCCTCAAACTTAATAGGGGTTGGAGAGAGAGCCCAAAGGCTTTGCATGCAGTATCCCTGGGTTTGGGAGTGGTCCCCAAGCGCCTCTAGATGTGCTCCCTGCACCCATAAATGAGACAGAGAATCAGATTAAACTGAGTATTGCTTAAGTAGGGTTGGGTTAAAGCTCACAGCACAAACCAGCCATTTCATTCAAATGCCTCAATTTGTCCTTTTTTTTTTTTTTTAAACTGATATCCCTGGGACTACACATGCTGGTTAAAAATTTAAAGCAAAATTATTAAACTATTAAACAACATAACAAAAATGGAAACCAACCACAGCACCTCCCTGTGCTTTTTAAATGACTGGCTGGTGAAACTCTCTAAAAACCATTCTTGGCTGGGGCATAGCTGAGCAGGAAAGCACTTGCCCTGATGGGTGAGGCTCTGGGTTGGATCCCTGGAGCCACAAAAAAACAAACAAAAACTCCCCAAATCATTCTTTTTGTTTGTTTTTGGGTCACTCCTGACTATATTCAGGGGTTACTCTTGGCTCTGTGCTCAGAAATAATTCCTTGCAGGCTCAGGGGACTCTATAGGATGCTGAGAATCGAACTTAATTGACTGTGTGCAAGGCAAATGCCCTACCTGCAGTACTATTGCTCCGACCCCAACCCCAAATCATCCTTAAGCTCCTCTATGCTTAAGAAGGAGGGGCCTGAGTGGTGGCTCGGAGCAGCACTGCCTTGCAAGTGCTAGCCTAGGACTAACCACGGTTCGATCCCCCAGCATCCATGTGGTCCCCCAAGCCAGGAGCGATTTCTGAGTGCATAGCCAGGAGTAACCCCTTAGCATCACTGAATGTGGCCCCCAAAAAACAAAAGCAAAAACAAAAACAAGCAAACAAAAAAAGAGGCCAGAGTGATAGCAAAGCAGTAGGGTATTTGCCTTGCAAGTGGACGACCCTGGATGGACCTGGATTAGATCCCCGGCATCCCATATGGTCCCCAGACCCTGTCAGGAGCTGATTTCTGAGTGCAGAATCAGGAGTAACTCCTGAGCTGTCAGGTGTGTTCCAAAACAAAAAACAAACAAAAGAAAAGAAGGAAAAGAGTTTATATATGTTTTTTCCATATAGTCATTTAATAATAAAATAAAACAAAAAGTCATCTGGAGTTAGTCCAGAGGGAAAGACACCTGCCTTGCATATGCTCTGTTTTGACCCTTGGCACCACAAACAATCTTCTGAGCATTGCCAAAAATGATTCCTGAGCACAGAGCCAGGAATTGGCCCCTGAACACTATGAGGTGAGTCACAACTCCTTTTGTCCCCCCGCCGAAAAAAAAAAAAAAACAACCCAAAAAGTGCCCCATCATGAAAAAGTAGGTCAGCTTTCAACTTGGTTGCACTGCTCCAAATGCATTGTACCAATGGAGTTGGAACCAGTCTAAACTGCTTCAGATTTGATTAAAATCCATTTTTAGAGAGGTTGGAGGGAGAGACAGCATAATAAGGTTAAGGTGGTCACCTTGTATGGTCCCAGGCATCCATATGGTTCCCTGAGCCCAGCCAGGAGTGTGCTTTCATCATCACTGGGTGTGATTCACAAACAAACATCAACTACCCATATCTGCTACAAGAAAGTCCAAAGCTCTTCGCATCCCATAGAAGAACTTTTAGGTGATCTCAAGCCCCAAGGAAAACAAAAACATCCAAAATGATGCTTGAGTCCTAGGTTGTGCTAAAAATGTTCCTCATGTTGGAACATGATAGAACATGCAAGCTCTGCATACTAGAAGCTCAAGTTTGGTTCCTGGTACCATGTGGTTCACTGAGCACTGCTCTGAGCTACCTCCTGAACACAGGGCCTGCAGCACTATAGGGTGTGATCCAAAGGTCCACAATAAAAATAAACGTAACACCTTCTATTTCTCTGTGTGTGTGTGTGTGTGTGTGTGTCTCCCCTAGCTGGAACAAAACTCAGCCCTGCAGCATTGTCTGGTGAAGGAAATGCTCTTCTTGGGAAGTGCTTCTCTATTCCTTCATTTGCTCTCATTCGCTCAGAGACTCGTCTCCTGAAGCAGTAGGTTTGGCCTGCAACCTGTCACCACTATGAAATTTTGTAGGGCATTAATGTCCAAGTTAGTACTTTCCTCATGCCCTCTCCCAAATGATCAAAAGTGACGTAAGGACCAGAACCTTTTTATTTATTTATTTATTTATTTTTTTGGGTTTTTGGTTTTTGGGTCACACACAGCAGTGCTCAGGGGTGATTCCTGGCTCTACTTTCAGAAATCACTCCTGGCAGGCTCAGGGGACCAGAAGGGATGCCAGGATATGAACCACTGACCTGCATGCAAGGCAAATGCCTTACCTCCATGTTATCTTTCCGGCCCCAAGACCAGAATCTTAATGCAATCCTGCTGATTTGTTCCTCTGACAAAATTGTGCTGTTGGGAACCATTCCTTTTGTTTAGAAGGGGGAGTTGACCAAGAGAGAGAAGTGATTAGGAGAACTGAGATTTGTGTCCCAGAGATAGTCTCATGGAAAATATTTGTAGATGGAATCAGTTGTTTTTCCTACTAATTTTCTACTCTAATGTTGGAGACTACAGGAAAGACTTTTTGCTTCATTAAATTTTTGTTTTATTAAAAAAAAAAAACTACTTAGGGCCTAGAGAGATAGCACAGTGGCGTTTGCCTTGCAAGAAGCTGATCCAGGACCAAAGGTGGTTGGCTCGAATCCCGGTGTCCCATATGGTCCCCCGTGCCTGCCAGGAGCTATTTCTGAGCAGACAGCCAGGAGTAACCCCTGAGCATCGCTGGGTGTGGCCCAAAAACCAAAACAAAAAACAAAAAACAAAAAAAAACAAAAAACAAAAAATAACACTACTCAAAGGCTAGAGTGATAGCATAACAGTAGGGTGTTTGCCTTGCACGTGGTTCACCCAGGATGGACCTGGGTTCGATCCCCAGCGTCCCATATGGTCCCCCAAGCCAGGAGCAATTTCTGAGCGCATAGCCAGGAGTAACCCTGAGCATCACTGGGTGTGGGTCAAAAACCAAAAACAAAAAAAAAAAAAAAAGGAAAAAGAAACCACTAAAACCACTGCAAGGAGCTCAATTTTCATCACCAAGACTGATTGTTTCTCAGTTTCATCCCAGGGAAGGGACCTCAAACTGAGATGGTCTGTATTGTATGTTGTATAGGTTCCTCCCAACCCAGAGAAGGCACTCCTTGGTGACCACCGGACCCAGGTGTGCTCAAGGATACTTGTGTCAGGGCTTTGGGGATCATAGATGGCACTGAGGGGCAAATTAGGGTTGCTGCGTGCAAGACAAACACCTTAACTCATGGACTCTCTCTCCTGCCCACAGACAATCATTATACTTTAGTGTTTCTAGAACTACCAGAAACTCCCAAATTGTCTTAGTACTAAGGTTCTTTGAACAGCAGTTCATAGAGTCTTTGTGATTGAGCCTAAAGCATCAGGCCCTTTGAGTTGATAAGAACAACTTTAGTAGCACAGATGTAAGCAATTGAATTCACAGTAAATATTCTTAATGCTTTTAACAGTTTTATCCCATGGGAAAATATGTTTAAGTCCCACATCAAAGCTATATAATGTTTCCCAAAAGGTTTGTTGCTCATGTAAATGGAGATGTCTGTATGAGCAACATGATTATAGGAATACTATGCAAAGTCTGATGGGAATTAAACATCAGTTCAGGACTTGCAAGGGGAAAGGTCTTCAAGGGCCTGACTTTGATTTGCTGAGACTTTGTCATTTTTGTCTTCCTTTCCAGAAGGCTCCTAAATGTTCTCAATTCCCAAATGTTCTCGGTCACTTCCACCATCCACCCTTAAGATTTATTATTATACTATTACTACTATTAATATTATTGTTTTGGAACCATACCTGGTGCTGGTCTAGGCTTACTCCTGACTCTGAAGTTAGGGTTTACTCCTGGCAGGCCTTGGAGGATCCTCTAGGATGCTAGGAATGGAACCCAAGTTGGCCGTGTGCAAAGCATGTGCCCTCCCCATTGTCCTATCACTCTGTTCTTCTGTTACCATGATGTTACATCAGCTTGTCTTATCTGTGGCCTGGCCCCTGTTGTCCTCCAGCATAGCATAGATCCAGAGAACCAGAGGTGAAAATCTGTTAGGTGGAAGGAGCTTTGGCATGAGACCAGAGGGTTACTCAGTGGAGTGGTGGGGGTGAGGGGGAGAGTCACAGGAACAGAACAAGGGCTGGGGTCGAACCAAAAATGAGTAACACTAATTTGAGACCCTAACCCTGATGGTAGTTTTAGGCAGGGGTCCTCAAACTTTCTAAACAGGGGTCCAGTTCACTGTCCTTCAGACTGTTGGAGGGCCAGATTATAGTAAAAACAAAAATTATGAACAAATTTCTATGCACACTGCATATATCTTATTTAGAAGTGAAGAAACAAAATGGGAATAAATACAATATGGCCCGCAGGCCATAGTTTGAGGACCATTATTTAGAGTCTGAGCTGGAGTTTCTGTGTACTTACTCGAAAAACGTGGTCCATCCCGTCTCATCGCTCTTCGTGGCCAATAGGCCACTATTACCGTGGTAGGTGAACAGTACCAGCTCCAGTCCCTGAGCCGTCATGCTCTTTAGACACCCATTTGTTCCGATGGTTAGCCAGATGACCTGGTTATCAGGGGACACCACACGAACCGGCATCCTGTTGGGGTCACGTCGGATGCGTAAGGTGTTGCCGTTGCTGTCCGTCACAGCTGTGATGTCATTGTCATTGCTGTAGCTGAAGTTGTACAGATAATCACCCGTGACAAGACTCACCGTGTACTGGTGGGTCCCATTGACATCAAAGATATAAAGTTCCTGGTCAGTGGGTGAGGCCAGCTCATAGAAGTTCATGGAGTTCAGGAAAGGCCTATTCTTGGACACGGCCCGGATCCGAATGTTGCCCAGGTCAGCAATGTACAAGGTACCATCAGGGGAGGCGGCCAGGGAGGAGGGCGTGTTGAGTTTGGCATCTTTGGCATAACCATCACCCGTCTGGTAGCAGTCACAGTTGGCATCATTCTTGCAGTCACATTCTGATGGGATGCCAGCTACCAGTGAGATCTCCCCATCTGTGGTGACCTGCCGGATTCGGTTGATCTTCTTCTCGTCCGTCTCAGTGATGTAGAGGACCCCACTGTAGGATACAGCAATGGCTGTGGCTGACTCCAGTGTGGTCTGCACCGCCTGCTTCCCCACAGAATACTCCACGCCTGGCACCTGGCAGTGCATAGGCCGCCCAGCTGCAATGCGCACCTGCCGGTTTCAGTGATCTGCAGGACCACATTGTTATCCAGCAACATAAATGGAGTTATCCATAGGGTTGATGGCCAGGTCTGTGGGCCACTCCAGACGGACCTGCCATGGGAGAGAGATGTGTGATAACAAGACTGCAAACCATAGTGTCTAAAGGAGAGGAGAGGGAGAGAAAGGAAGAGAAAAGGAGGAGAAAGAGGAGAGGGAGAGAGAAAAGTTTGTCATAAAGGGAGGGCAAGAGGAAACTGGGGACAATGGTCATTGATGGTGGGAAATGTGCCCTTGGTGAAGGGTGTTGAACACTGTGACTAAACTTAACCAGGAACAACTTTGGAACTGTGTATCTCATGGTAATTCAATTAAAAAAAATTTATTAAAGTGGGGCTGGAGAGATAGCACAGTGGTAGGACCTTGCATGCAGTCAACCTGGGTTCAAATCCGAATCCCATATAGTCCTTTGAGCCTGCAGGAACAAGTCCTGTGAGCAGAGCCAGAAGTAAACCCCCTGAGTACCACTGGGTATGGCTCCCCCCCCAAATTTTTATTAAAGAAGGTCAGGGGGCCAGAGTGATAGTACAGTGGTAGGATGTTTGCTTACATGAGGCCAACCTGGACAAGACCCGGGTTTGATTCCTGGCATCCTATATGGTCTTTGAAGCATTTCAGGGACAATTTCTGAGCACAGAGCCAGGAGTAACCTACTGAGCACCACTGGGTATGGTCCAAGCCCCTCCCCTCCCCCCCCCAAAAAAAAAGAAAGGCAGTGATTAGAACAGCAGGGAGGGCCTTTGCCTTGCATGTGGCTGACCTGGGTTCAATTTTGGGCATCCCATATGTCCCTTGAACACCACCTAGAGTAATTCCTGAGAACAGAGCCAGGAAATAATGCTGACTATAGCCAGGTGTGGCTTCAAAACAAAAATAAGTAAACAAAATTTATTAAAGAAAAAAGAGAAGTGAGTGGGTTAGGCAGTATTCTCTACTCTGTAGACGATATGCTGCTCGTTTAAGACACTTGGGAAAAAATCTCTCCTGAATTTACTCTGACTCAGTGCTCAGGGATTACTCCTGACTCTGCACTCAGGAGTCATTCCTGGTGGTACTCAAGGGACCATATAGGATTGCTGAGGATCAAACTCTGGTCAGCTGTATGCAAAGGCAAATGCTCTACCCACTGGTACTATCACTACAGCCCTTACCCCTTCATCTACCATTTTTAAGGATATGAATCTATTTCTTTGGGCCAGAACCTGGCAGTGCTTATTCCTGGCTGTGTGCCCAGTGTGTAATGTTTTAGGGCATCAAGACTAGAACCCAGGCCAGGCAGGTGCCAGAGCTCTGGCCCATATGTGTTTATGTTTAAAGGAAAAATGATGATAATTTTTGTTTAGGTCTTTGGGACCACACCTGGTGACATTCAACACTGGCATTTGGCCATACCTAGCTGTGCTCAGGGGTTATTCCTGGCCTGTGCTCAGGAATCACTCCTGGCAGGCTTAGGGGTTATCATATATGGGATTCCAGGAATGAATCCAGGTCAGGTGCTGCATACAAGGCAAATCCCCTACTTGCTGTAGTATTTCTCTGTCCCTGGAAAAAATTTATTTTTTACCTATTGGGAGGGAACACAGTTGGCAGAGCTTTTTTGGGGGGTGTAGTAAACTACTTGTGGTACCAGGGATGTAATGGGTTACTGGAGGTGGGCAAGGCAATGTGCTGACCTGTGCTATGTTTCTGACCCTCCACTAGATTTTTGTGCACCACTGTAAAAGAAATGTAATTGCAAGAAGAGACAAATGGAGGAAATAGCTTTTTACTTAAAAATGCTGCTCACTGAGACATTTGCAAGTTCCAGCCCACAAGCAAATGAACCTCGAAGCCAGTGTGTTACCAGATAGCAATGAGATATGAACACACACTCTCCCTCAGCAGTAATAACCAGAAAATGTTGGGGCTTTCTGGGTTATGAATACATTAGCGTTCTATTGTGTTTTCAATCAGGCCCATAGTAAAGTTTCTAATTCTAGCTACAGGTCCTGGGGGACTCATCTCTGGTAGCTTCTCTCACTCCTGAAAGAAGCGCTTGCCAACCCCCAAGATTAGAGATAAGAGCCGCTTGGTTCCTGTTTGGACTATTTGCCTGCTGCTGCCGTATTATTGTAGTAGATTACAAATGCTTAGCACTTTACAGTGATAATTGTTCTGCATCTCACCAAATTCATCACGTACGGAACTACAGAAGAAAATAACTTTTTATTAGCTCCCGAGATTCATTTAAATGGAACAGCTTTATCACGCCGCCTGCCACGAGGATAGGATAGTATGCAGTTTAATTGAGTACTCATCTGTGTACAAGCCAATCAAGACCCTGGGAAGAAAAGCAGCCCCTGGGATACCTGGCTGATATGCATGCTGGTGCTCACAGGTCACAAGGTCTGGCAGAAGTCAGGTCATTGGAGCCCAGACAGTGGATATGATCTCCATTCTGATCCACTTTTCGAATCATGGTCCCGTCAACAAAGTAGATTAATCCATTCTTGTCAATTGCCAGTCCTTATGGCCAAGAGAAATAAATAAGTCATTTGTCCAAAGTGATTCATTTTAATGACCCCCCTCCAATTAACCTAACATTGAATCCCATCCCACTGGCAATAAGAATTAGTAGGTAAAGATCAAATATTTCAACACAGAAGTGGGGAGGGGGGAGCCCAACAGAAACATTGACAATACAAGTAAGATGTAGTGAAACTATTAACTCAAATTTGTAAGAACTCTCCATCTGGCTTCTCACTTATATATAGCTCATGCCTGTATTTTAAGGATAAAATGATCATGCTTCTAGAATGCAGTTTGTCTCTGAATTATAGAAACAGGTCAGCTTCTATGGCACTGAGCTCTCTAAGTCTATTGAAACAAAAATAGATCATGTGTCAAGGTTAGTGTTTTGTTGACCTTGTTACAGTGAAATTCTGTTATGAATAATTCGTACAACAAATACTTCTTTTTCTTTCCCCAGTCTGTGTTCAGAGACTAGTCACTAGTTGTAATGAAAGGACAAAACATAACCTTGAAACCCAAAGTCCAGTGTCCTGACTGGCCTTCAAATGGGAGTTCAGAAATCACTGTGAGGCCGTTTTCATCAGCCCAGAAACTTTGACCACACAGATTTTCAGCTCGTGACCTCATGAAATTCCTCCCAGTTAGCATTTTCTTCCCATGGAATAGAAACAAAAGTTTAATAGCTCCAATACTGGGAGAGGGCTAATCAAGTTGCTAAGTGATGGCTTTGAAAAGGCCCTGGTCCCTACTGGAGACAAAAGAAATTCCAGGACAATGAAAGAATTTGGACAGTCTCTCCGAGGGTCACAGCATGTGAGCTGAATAAGGGAGAGTTATGTTCTTGCTTCCTGAAAAAAAAAAAACAGGTGCCACAAAAAGCCCCCCACAAACAAAACTGGAAAAAACAAACAAACACACAGCCAACCAAATACTTCCATAACACCAATTTAGAATGCTGCATGTTCCTAAGCTAAAAGGCTTTGAAAAACAAACAAACAAATAACAAACACTAAATGGGGGAAAAGGCATTCCCAGAGACCAGCTGAGAGTAAAACTTTGGAGTCAGCATTAAACAGTACCAGGCACTAACTGGATTTTCCATCTTCTTGGGATTTGGGGATAAAAAGGAATGCCTGACACTGATCGGTACCTTTGGGGTTCATGAGTGTGGCCTCCACTGCCTTGCCGCCATCCCCGCATCTTGCTTCATCAAAAGGCAGACACTGTTCCCCAGTGCCTGCCACCACTTCGGCATTTTTTAGTTAAGTCCTTGGCACCCGTCAGCGACTTGGGCCGGTAGATTCTGCGATGTGTTCGTGTCCGAGACGTACAGGTCCCCGGTGACGGGGTCAGTGGCCAGGTAGTAACGATGAGCCGGGTTGCTGCTGTGGGAAAGGACCACAGTGACAAAAACCTCAGCAAAAGGAAACTCAGAGGTGGGACAAAGGACTCTCTAGGTCAAACCAAATCCTTCCTGGGACAGTAGATTTTCTGTGTGACCTTGGGAACTCATATTGGCCACACGAACAGCCTCTTTCATAAAGTTGAAAAAAAAACTCAACAGTCACAGTGGGGAGGGTGTTTGCTTTGCATGTAGTTGGTTCAATCCCCGGCACCCCCCTAGGGTCCCCAGAGCACTGTCAGGAGGGATTCTTTAGTGCAGAGTAATAAATAACCTCTGAGAATTTCTGAGTGTTCCCCCCAAACCAAACTCAATCCAAACCAAAACAAACCAAAATCCCCTATCACTCAATAGCTGTCAAGACCTTGGTGGATGGTTGAAATTTTCTTGCAGCAAGACAGGCGATGTGGCTCTATGACTAGGTTATTCAGCCCCAAATTACTGACCCCTTTGTCAATTGGAGCAATTCTATAGTTTGCTCTTTACCTTTTCTCTAGAGACAGAGCACTCTTGATGAAGCCTGTCTTCCAGATAAGACAAAGGTGAGGACCGAGTTAAAACGTGATCAGTTTGTGGGGGTTCTGATTTCAGAAAGCACCACCATGGAAAAAATTCTCAACACTTTGCTCTCTGAGTCTATGAACTATAGGTTGTGAATGTCCACTACTTGGTTGTGAATGTCTATATACTTACACCCACAATAACACTAGTTACCTTGATTTTCTTCTTTCCCTCCCTTCCTTCCTCCCCTAGTGGTGCTCAAAGCTAACTCCTGGCTCTATGCTCAGGGATCATTCCTGGTGAGTCTGGAGGGATGCTTACACAGTGCTGAGGCTCAGGTGTTCAGCCTGCTGTACTATCTTTCCAATTGCCTATTTTCTGTTCTCATCTGTCATCTATCTGCTAAGAACATAAAACTTTTATTTCTGTAAAATCTCTTTCCTGGCATTTAAGAGACTTAGAATTATTGTAAACAAGGTCTTGGAATGGGATGCTTCTGTATCTACATTTTTTTAAAGCTGTTTTTAACTTTTTTTTTTTTGAGGGGGGCACACCCAGTGGTGTTCAAGGCTGAGTCCTGTCTCTGTGCTCAGGGAACACTCTTAGTACAGCTCAGGGGATCATATGCAGTTTTGGGGATGGAACCTGGGCTAGTCACATGTAAGGCAAGTGCCTTATTGCCTGTGCTGTCTGTTTGGCCCAAATATTAGCTGTCTTAAGTCAGATAAGAAGCGCTGAATCAAGATTGCACTATCTCAAATTCTAGATTTAAAGTAGTTCAAATCCATAAATTTCTGATGGACACTTTCTTTGATCTTTTTCATTAAATTTAAGATTCAGAAAATTGACTTTGAGTCTTCCATGCTTAAATGCTCCAGGGATGATAGTAATTAATTTAAGGGCCTTTACTATGGACTTTGAAGAGTGAGCTAAGATTTACTATCTATAAAAAGGATTTGTTAATAAACAAATACTATACAAATCATGATAAGAATTCTTAGCCTATCAAAGAGAAACATTTTTCAAGGCATACCAGAAGCTTCCATTTATGTAAAAAAATTTAATATGTTGTTTGAGTAGTATTTATAGCTATTCATTACTTCACAGCTAAGAACTTTTATTTGATATAGTGTCCTGGCAAAACTTATTAATTGGGCATAGCACAATACTCTGAATTTTAAAGTAACCAAACAATGTGTTTTAGATTTTGATACTCCTCATTTTTATGAATTATTTCCACCATTAATCCAATTAATGAGACTGTTGATTGTGTACTGTAGTGGTAGGGCCCCATTCACACGTTCTTATATCTTTCCTGTTCATTAACAACTGCCAATGCTGTGGATGTTTATAGATTTAGACACAATTTTCCATTTCTTTTGCTTCCTGCCATCTATTCCTAAGCCTCTCATGAATTTTAGACGATGAGCAGAGCAGAGAGGAGGGAGAGTGGCAGGATCTTAGCAACCAGCGAAAGGAAGATGGTAAAAACAGACATTTATGAAGAAGCACCAGAAAGGAAGCTTTACTTTTATATATTGATCTATGTATTTATTTCCGGATTCGAGGTCACACTTCGCTGTGCTAAGGGGCTACTCCATTTGGTGTTGGAGATAGAAACAGGGTCAGCTAAAGGGAAAGAAAAAGATTTTCTTCCTTGGGGTATATTTCCCCAACCCCAAAATTCTTTTTTTTTTTTTTTTTTTTTTTTTTTGGTTTTTGGGTCACACCCAGAAGCGTTCAGGGGTTGCTCCTGGCTCTATGCTCAGAAATCGCCCTGGGCAGGCACGGGGAACCATATGGGATGCTGGGATTCGAACCACCGTCCTTCTCCATGAAAGGCAAACGCCTTACCTCCATGCTATTTCTCCAGTCCCGAACCCCAGAATTCTTATTTTTTACTTTTACTTTTTGTTTTGGGGCTAAACACAGCATTTACTCTTAGCTCTACACTCAGAAATTACTCCTGGCATTCTCAGATGGGATGCTAGGGATCAAATCCTGGGTTGGCTGCATGCAAGGCAAGTACCCTATGTGCTATTACTTTGGCCCTGAATTACTATTTTTTATTTTTTTTTTTTTGGGTTGGAGGGATATAATCAGCTGGGATCATGGGATTACTCCTGGCTCTGTACTCAGAAATCATTCCTGGTAGGCTTGGGGGACCCTGTGGAATGCCAGGGACTAAATCTAGGTTGGCTATGTTCAAGGCAAATGCCCTACCACAGTGCTATCGCTCTGGCCCCCAATTTTTTTTTTAAACTAATTAAAGATCCTTTAAAGAGTGGAACTATCTTGCTTTCCTGCAGTGCATAATATCAATGTTATTAAGCAAATGAAAACCCAATTTTTGGGTCAATGACTATGTTGTATGCTTGATGATTCTGCATGAAGAAGGAGGGTGAAGGAACTTTGGAATATTCCTCACCTCTGCAGTCATCATCACACACCAGACTCTGACCCAAGCATCCATGGGTTCCACACACTGACATGGCACCAGGCCTCCTTGTGCATTTCCGACCCCCTTTAGCTCCTAAACAGCCTTCATGAATGGCTTGAGTCACCAACCATCTTGTATTAATCACCAAGCCCTTGGCCCTGCTATCCTGGAGGACAGATCACTAACTCCTTAGGGCTCAAGGCCCCATGCATCTCCCTAACTGGTCCTCCCACCTCTACTCACCGTGGGCAGGGTAGCCCCTTGCAGGCAGACCTGGCCCCTTTCAGAACATATCCTGCTCATCTTCCAAGACTTCCATCACTGAACTTGCTTATGTCCCTTGAGTTAGCTCTTCTCTCCTCATTGTTTTTGGGGTTTGGGGCCCTACTGGTGGTTCTCTGAGCTTACTCCTGGCTCTGTGCTTAGGGATCATTCCTGGGGGCAGAGGCTCGAAGTATCCTATGGGATGTTGGGGATCAAACTCATGTTGGCCATGTACAAGGCAAGTATGTGGTGTTAACTATCTCTCTGGCTCTACCTTCCTTCCTGTTCTGTCTTTCCTGACTTTCTTAGGAGGCCTAGGCCCAATGGTAACCCTTTTGGGACCTAACCCTTCCAATGTTTGCCTGTCCCAGTAACCTCTTCTTCTGTGGAAGAACTTGAACAGCAGAGGAAAGTCTGCAAGTGCCAATACTGATAACACACCATTGTTGTCTCATGGACGGATGCCTTCACAAGACACAAAGTTATGAGACTAGTCTTATGCTCTGTCAAAGTGCTTCACATGCATTAAGGCATCCATTAGCACTAATTTAACAAAGATGAACATCAACCGAGGACCCAACTGGCCTCTTTTACAAACATAGCCCATATAACAAATGAAAGGGAACCCAGATTTAGCCCAGGGCTGTGTACAGAAAACAGAGGGGAAGGAGGCTCATGAGAGAGGAAAACCAACACACATCATCGGCTGGCTGCACCTGAGCTGGTGATCAGTGCTCATGGGCCACAGTGGAAAGCATTGTCCATAACAATTTGTTCTAACCTCACTGATGCATTTTTTTTCCAGAGAAAGTGATCAGAGCTCCAAGTAATTTGTCAAATGATTGGGGGGGGGGGGCAGAAAATCTAGCTTTATGCAAACTTTGAAACCCAGAGCTTCGAAACCAGAGCCCTAGAAACCAGCCAGTTGGTCACAATTATTATGATTATTTTATCGTTTTATTTTTTAATTAATTAACTAATTAATTTTTTGTTTGTTTGTTTTTGGGCCACACCCGGCGATGCTCTGGAGTTAGTCCTGGCTGACTGCTCAGAAATAGCTCCTGGCAGACACGGGGGACCATATGGGACACTGGGATTCGAACCAACCACCTTTGGTCCTGGATCGGCTGCTTGCAAGGCAAACGCCGTTATGCTATATCTCTGGGCCCTAATTTATTTATTTTTAATTTAATTTAATTATTATATTTTTACCACACCCAGCAGTGGTCAGGGGTTACTCCTGGCTATGCACTCAGAAATTACTCTTGGCAGGCTCAAGGGAATCACATGGAATGCTGGGGATTCAACTTGGTTTGGTTGCATGCAAGGCAAATGCCTTCCTTGCAGTACTACTGCTCAGACCCCAGTTGGATATATATATATATATATATTTTTTTAAATATGGAACGCTTCACAAATTTGCGTGTCATCCTTGTGCAGGGGCCATGCTAATCTTCTCTGTATCTTCCAATTTTAGTATATGTGCTGCCGAAGCGAGCACACCAGTTGGATATTTTTAATTGTTGGTGTGTCTTGATGGAGAGAGAGTATCAGATCTTTGATCGCCATCCTTTGTTATAAATGTAGCCCCTCCTTGGGCTAAATGACTACCTCCCTCTCCTGTACTTCACAAGATTGTTGGTTGAATCTTCAATCATGGGTTTAAAACACCAGGCATCACACAGCTATCTAACCTGCATCTAACCCAGCCTGTTAAAAGGCAGCTGTCTCATATTTCTTTTTGTTTTGCTTCCTGTAGATATCTGTGTGTGTGTGTGTGTGTGTGTCCTTTTATACAGTGATACCTAAAAGAGGGCCAGATAAGTCATTATACTGTAGAGTCCTATGGCTGAACAATGGGAAGAAATTTAGTGTTTTGTCTTTTTTCTTTGTTTTGAGACCACACAGTAGGGCTCAGGGAATTTTCTACATTGCCAGGAATTGAATCTTGGCTGTCCACTTGCAAGGCTAATGCATTAACCAAACCACTGTACCATCTCTCCAGCCTGTTCTTAGCATGTGACTGAGCTGGGTGCTGAGACTGGGGAATCTGAGGCAAAGGTCTGGCCTGGGCCCTGTCATGCTGGTAAGTGAGCCCTATTCACCCCTCAGCAGAATTCTGCCTGTTCCCTTCTGTGGTCAGTCTCCCGACTGGTGAACTTTGGCTCTTGGTCTGCAGGTATGAGAAGGCCGGAAACTACTGTCTCTACAACAGCTCTCTTGGGGTGTGTGGAGTTGCTCATCTTAAGCTTCTCACACAGAATGGAGTGATGATCTGATCGAAAGCCCTCTTGGGAGTTCTCACATTGGGCCAGGTAGGGAGCATTAAATCTAGCATGTCCAGTTAGTTGTGTTTTGCTTCTTGCTGCTTTAATTTGGTTTTAGCTTTGGGGCCATACCTGGTGGTGCTTAAGATTTACTTCTAGTTCTGAATCAGGGATCACTGTATTCAGGGATCACGGTTAGGGACTGGGGGACTATAGAGGGTGCCAGGAATTGAACCTGGGATGACAAGGCAAGTGCCATTATCTGCTGTACTATCTCTCAATCACCTTTGAAAGTTGATTATTTTTGGTGTGTGGGGCACACCAGCCACAGGGTTTGCACTAAGGGATCACTTCTAGCAGTGTTTAGGGGACTCTATAGGGTGCCAGGGATCAAATCTGGGTTGGCCATGTGCAAGGCACTTATACCCTACCTACTGTCCTATAACTCTAGCCTCGCTGGTTGATTTTCAAATGTCATGGCATCTACTTTATGTGTTTGATCCCCTGGGAAATTGTTTTAGACAAAATGTGCCCATATACAGGAGCTGAAGAGATAGGGTGTTTGCCTTGCATATAGCTAACCCAGGCTAGATTCTCCAGAATCCAATATGGTTTCCCAAGTACCTTCAGGTGTGATTCTTGAAGGTAGAGCCAGAAGTAACCCGGGCATCGCCAGGTGTGGCCCCAAAACAAAAAAAAAACACAACTGCCCATATACAAACTCTAAATGAACCTGCTCCAGCTAAGTGCCTCCATGAAGTAGAGCACAAATAACTCTGTGTGTGTGTGTGTGTGTGTGTGTGTGTGTGTGTGTGTATGTGTTTGTGTGTAAATAACCCTGGGAATCACATATACAAGCATTTCACTGCTGAGTTACATCTTAGGTGACTTTAAACAATGCTGGGGTCTCTCTATTGTCTTTTTTAGCTCTAAGCTAAGTCCTTTCTAAGGATGTCAGTGAACACAAGGTCACTTCAAACTCATACCTACTCTCTCCATTTGAGAGAACATTACAAGTAGCAATGGGTTCAGGAGAAATGGAAGAAAATCTAAGTTTCTTTTACTTTCTTTTCTTTTCTTTTCTTTTCTTTTATTGAAACTTTGTGATTTACAAAGTCCTTCATAGTTGGATTTCAGACAGACAGTGAATCAGGGCCATTGAAAATCTAAGTTTTAAGGACCCACACTCGAAATGGGTCTTGCCATATCCACAGAGGACACCCTGGCAATAGGTAATAAAATGTCATGTTTTTCAAAATTAGCCAATGCAAAATATTTTTAATTCAGATGTGAAACATCTTTTACTCCTCTGCTCCATTAGCTCTGGATTCCATAAATCAGGATCTTCCCAGCCTATGTGCCAAGCTAAAATCTTCCTCAGCTTCGCTATTTCAAATTTGTTTTTGTCCAATATGGTTTAGATTATACAACTGTAACTGAAATTTAGAAAAAAATTTTTTTTGCTGTTTAAGCATTGTTCACTTGAACAATTTTTCTGGAACATACTTTATTAACCAATTTGAAAATATTGTTCAAATTATGGGATCTGATATAATTTGCAATCTATTTATAAACCATCCATTGGAGCAGTTTTTACTCCTTCAAGGTTCTGGGATACCAAGTTTCCTCTCTCATGATGAAGTGTTCTTAGAAGACACTGTTGGACAGACACACAGAAATGTAAAAAGGACATTTGAAATAGACAGTAACTTGAAGCATGGTGCTTACCTATGTCTAAAATCTTTATTTCTTGATGGAAGCAGATAAAAAAGGTGAAAAAGAGAGCACAGTTAGAAAAGGTTTTTCTAAAACTATAATGAATGGAACGCTGAGATCTTAATTATTTGTAAAGAAAATTGCCACTTAAGTAGAAATAACCCTGGAAAGGAAGATTCCTAGGTCATGACTTACAAACTAATCTGCGTAATAGGATGTGTTGAAGCAAAGCAAAGAAGATAGCGATTTATTACCTTAACTATTGGTATTATGGTGAATGGGCTAACCCCAACTAAAGATGGAATCTTCTAGCTATGATTTAGCACCTGGCTTTGTTGACTATTCCGTCCTGACATTTTAAGAAGATATTTTAATGCCTTCATTTCAAGCACTGTGCAAAACAAGCAATAACTCAATCTACCACAGGGTGGTTCTAAAGACAATCAAAAGGGTTTCAAAGTCTGTGGGTTCTAGATCCTAATCCTTTCCACCAAGTGCAAACGGGGCCTTCTTTTCAGCCTTCTCTCAGCCTCTCTGGGTTCCAGTACCATCACTGATCGTCTGCTCTTTGGGGCCAGCCAGGTTTATGTCTGGGAGGCAATAGGGAATCTCATGTCTTGATCCCTTCACCAAATGCAAAACGTGGTTGTCTTTTTGGGTCTTTTCCTTCTGGGTTCAGTGCCATTGCTGATTGTTTGTTCCCAGGGACAGTCAAAATCTGTGGGTTCTAGTGTTTGAGAGAGAGAATTTATAGGTATGAGTGAGGGAAGAACTTTAGAGACAGAGCAGTGACTTGACACTCTTCTCTCCCTTCCTGGCATTAACTGGCATCTGCTACAGTTGTACTGAAGTTGAACAAGAAACAAATAACCTCTAACTTCTCCCTTGTCAAACATTGGGAAAGCATGCTTCAGGAAAGAGGTCACTACATTGAACTTGAACATCCACAAGAAATATGTGTGGGGCTCTGCCGAAAGTTCCTAATCAAGGGAAGACCTACCTGAGTTCTAGAACACTCGTGACATTTCCAGATGGGAAGATGCGGCGAACATAGTTGAAATCCCCGACATAGAGACTCCCATCGATGCCACAGGCCAGTGCCACAGGAGCCAGGAGCTTATTTCCATCTGCCTGTCCATTGCAACTTGGGCAGGAGATGCTACGCCTTCGACCATTTCCCATGATGCTACTGACCACAGGTGGCTGCTGGGAGATGAACTGGTTTTCCCCATTTCCCTTGTACAGTATGCCTGGAAGAGAGGAAGTGAATTTTTCTCATGAAGATGCAGTCCAAAGAGGCAAAAAAAAAAAAAAAAAAAGCAGGTTTGCAAGTGATCAGACTAACAGTTCAGAGTCTTAGATTTGAATCAGGAAAGTGATTTTCCAAAGTATATAAGAAAAATAATGCTCTTTAGTGACCTGGGGGTCAAGTCTCCTATGACAAAATACAGAAGCTATTCAGGGATGGAGAATGTTCTCTGCTCTAGATTTAATAAGACCTGTCTGGGCCAGAGCGATAGCATAGTGGTAGGGTATTTGCCTTGCATGCTGCTGACCTATGTTTAATCCCTGGCATTCCATATGGTCCCCTGAGCCTGCCAAGAGCTATTTCTGAGCATATCTAGGAGTAACCCCTGAACACCACTGCTGAGTGAGACCCAAAAACAAAAACACCCCCCCCCAACAAAACAAAAACTAAAAAGATCCATTCCTGGGGTCAAGTCTTCTATGACAAAATATAGAAGCTATTCAGGGATGGAGAATGTTATAGCTATAAAGACCTGTAAAGGGAACTAAAGGACTGACAAGGAAAAAAAATCCCAATCTTCAATTTTCAGCATCAAAGCCTCTTAAGTCTGGCTATATGTGGGGACCACTTGGAGGCTGGAGAAAATACATCTGCCCAAATCTTAACCCCTGAGAGTTTGATTTCTTTGGGATCTTTGAGTACAATCATGATATGTTAGACTGGAGGCAGCCTTGGCATTGAGATTTTCAAGAACTCTCCAGACATTTTGATCAGATTTGACAACTGTAGTCTATATAATATTTGTTAGGGTGTAACAAGTGTGCCTAATAATTCAGGGAGGTTGAAAATATGATATCAAACCAATTGATAAACATGGGCATAATAAAGATAAACTTCTAGTAAGTTTACCCTTGCTCCTCAAACAAGTTGAAAAGGCAGAGGGATAGCACAGTGGATAGAGTGTTCCCCTTGCATGTGGCTATCTCAGGTTCGATCCTCAACGTTCCATATGGTCCACCAAGCACCACCAGGAATAACTCCTGAGCTCAAAGCCAGGAGTAACCCCTAAGCACCACCAGGCATGCCCTTCAAAAATTAAAGAAAATAACTATAGAAAATGGAGTTAGAAAAATAGAAACGGGCTTGCAAGCAGCCAATCCAGGACCTAAGGTGCTTGGTTCAAATTCCGGTGTCCCATATGGTCCCCTGTGCCTGCCAGGAGTTATTTCTGAGCAGATAGCTAGGAGTAACCCCCGAGCGCCACTGGTTGTGACCGAAAAAACCAAAAATAAAATAAAATAAAATAAAAAGAAAGAAAAAAACGAAACTATTTCTCACATCTTCAATATGCTACTCTTCAGCCAAAGACTAATATATATTTCTACATCTTGTTCTTTTTTTTAAACCATACACAGCTTTCTCCCTCACTTAGGGATCACTCTTTTTTTTGTTTTTTTTGGGCCACACCTGGCAGTGCTCAGGGGTTACTCCTGGCTGTCTGCTCAGAAATAGCTCCTGGCAGGCACGGGGGACCATATGGGACACCAGGATTCAAACCAACCACCTTTGGTCCTGGATCGGCTGCTTGCAAGGCAAATGCCGCTGTGCTATCTCTCCAGGCCCCTCAGAGATCACTCTTAATGGGGTTCAGGAGATCTTCTGGGATACCAGGGGTAGAAATCAGAGGGTAGCATGCAAGGCGAGATCCCTACATGCTGTACTCTTTCCCCAAGTCCAAACATTTATATATCTTGCTTATACTTTTGGGTGATCTTTGAAAACACAGTAATGTCAAACTTCCAATATAATTGCAGTGTAATGGTAACTTATTATTGAATACTATAAATCATTCTGCTTTGAGGCATCAAAGTATCAATAGTTTTAAGTAGAGAAAAAGCTAGTTTGCTCCATTATGATCTTTAATACAAATCATAGGAAAAAATCCCTAGAATAATCCTTGAGCCCGGAGAGATAGCACAGTGGTGTTTGCCTTGCAAGCAGTTGATCCAGGACCTAAGGTGGTTGGTTTGAATCCCGGCATCCCATATGGTCCCCCGTGCCTGCCAGGAGCTATTTCTGAGCAGACAGTCAGGAGTAACCCTTGAGCACCGCCAGGTGTGGCAAAAAAAAAAATCTGTAATAAGAATGTTGACAAGCAAAAACAAAAGAATGTTAACAACAAGTAAGAGTTGGAAAAGTAACCTCATGTTGCAATTCTAATTTTATTCATCCTTATGATGACACAGAGGTGACTGGTTCCTACTGGGGCTGACAGTTTCTTTCAGTAGAGGCTTTGGTCAATGGTTACTGTCCCAGACTTCTTTCACGACAATTCTCCATGTGTTATTCTCTGCTTAAACATCTGCTTCTGGACCCAGGGAAATTAAGTACAGTGGGGAGGGCATTGCCTTGCACAAAGCTGATCTGAGTTTGGTCCACGATACCCCTTATCACCTCCCCAGGAAATGCCAGGAGTGATCCCTGAATGCAGAGCCAAGAGTACCTAAGTACTATTAGATGTGACCCCCAAACCAACATGCTGTTTAACCTCTTGACCTTAAGAACTACACATATAAGTCTACAGAACATTTTCTACTCCTAAGCAGCATTTCAAGCCAACACTTCTATGTTTGAGTAGATCTAAGAATAGATCCCAGTGAAGTACAAACAGGGAGCCTTCCAGACAGATTTTTCCTTCAACTTTAGGAGGATTTATTTTTTGGTTTTGGGGTCAGGGGTTACTCCTGGCAGGCTTGGGGGAATGCCAGGAATCGAACCACCATCCGTCCTGGATTGGCTGCATGCAAGGCAAATGCCCTACCACTGCGCTATCTCTCCAGCCCTCTTTGGGAGGATTTTAAAGTGAAGAAAATATCAGCATAATTATATCCCTCCCCAGTACACTACTGTAGACACAATGTTATTAGCTTAGGTGGATCCCGCAATCTTGTTCTGAAAGCTTAACTATTTATAAAGAAATTATGGAAAGTAAAACAGTCTTCATTCAAATAAAAGAGTTGACTCTTAGGAACAGAAAAAATAAATTTGGCCTGAATATTTTAAGCAGACATTAACGTGAGATTCCTTTTTTGATGGTGATTACATTAGTTGGCAACTATAGAACTCTAATTTCCTAGAAAAGTTAGTTGTGGGATGTTCCGTCACAAGCACCCCTTAAAGTTGGCCTTTCCTTCTCTCCTCTGATTTCTTTAGTCATGACTTTGAGTGACTGGTCAGTCATCATTCTCCTCTATTATGACAGACGAACAGAAGAACAGGTGAATACTTTGGTCCCTGTTACACGATGCTTCCACAGGCACCTGTCAGTGCCGACATGTTTACCTTCTCTGCTTTCTGAGTCTGTTTTCCTACCTCACCCACCTTGTCATAATTACAAAACCCCCATTTATTCAATTAGATGTGTGCCACTTTGAAAAGCCCCTGCCTGTCAAACTGTTCTTGGATATATCCCGAAACTACATCCAATTCAACTCTGAATTAGGTTACCTTATACTGGGTGGAAAAAAAATGTACAGCTATCTCTAATACCTAACATGTTTTTGACAGGCAGAATTTTGGGTATTTCAGTTCTTATTTCTGTCCTAATGAAAGCAAAATCTGTATTTGTATGTGTGTATCTGTGTGTGTGTGTGTGTGTTTTGAGTATATGCATAGACACAGAACAGCTACAAATTTCTAATTCCCTTGAATATAGCTGAGTGTTAGGCTATAATAGAGAATTAGTTTGTTTGTTTTTTCATTTTTTTGTGGGGTGCTCAGGGATGCCTGTGTGCTCAGAGTTACTCCTGGCTCTGCACTCAGGAATCTTCCTGGTGATGCTTAGGGGTGCTATGGGATGTCTGGATAGAACCCAGGTCGGCCATATGCAAGGCAAACACCTTAACCACTTTATAGCTCCGGCCCCTGGATTGGTTATTTTTTTTTAATGAAGCTTTTAGCTTGCAGTCCTGATTTTCATCATCTCTGGGGTGGACTTGCTTGGGGTCTTGAACTTGACTGTCTAGTCTCATCATAAATAAAATGTGTCTCGGGAGCTTTCCTTTCCTGGTAAATACTCTCTGAAGGCATGGAGAATCTGTGGAATTTGAAGGCAGAATTTGAAGTGATTTCATCAAGGGCAGCTATTAGCAAGGTGGACGCATGGCTTTGCATTTCCAAAAACTAAGAATGAGCCTCATGCGATTCGCATCACACACTCAAAACTAAGCCTATTGCTGGGCTGGCAGATGGTCACACAAAAACATATGGTGTGTCTTCCTGAAGCAGAATCCTGTTCTCCCATTTTGTGGGCTGCCCATATCCCCTACACTTGGTACTGCTCCAATCATCTGGGGCACACAATGAAATACAGCCTGGGGTTCTGGCCGACTAGAAAGTAGAGCTTACTTAGTTTGCTGTAAGATATCAAATGGGTGCAGGGTTTTAATGATTGTTTTTTGGGTGGGGGGGAAGTTGGGCTTTACAGGTAATGCTGGTGGGTATTCTTCCCTCTGAAAGGTACCCCTGGTAGTGCTTGGGGGAGATCTTAAGTGATGCTGGGATTTGAACCAGGACTGGGTACATGTAAAGCAAGTGCCTTAAGCCCTTATATTATCTCTCTAGCCCTTGGTTCTGCTTTGATAGAAAACTATCTTTCAATGATCTGAGAGCATATGCGCAAAAAGTTAGAAAGTCAGGGAAGACAAAGATAATAGAATCTGTCTAAATGAAATTATCCACTTCATGAGATGAAACTGGTCATACTTGGCAATAATAATAACAACAACAATAATAATGATCACACACTCTTTTCGTGCATGATAAGGGAAGTTCATTTGATCTGAGCATATAACTTATAAGATATATACAAGTAATATGACCTCAATTCTTTTTTTCTGATAATTCATTTACCTCCTTAATAATCTCAAATCCCAGTAACAGTCTATGTAGAAAGTTTGAATGGGAAAATAATAATTTATTTCTCAAATCCTGTCTAAAACAAACAGGAAACTCAGAATAACAACCTAAGAATTAAATATATTGGAAATATATGATAGAGACATATGGAGTTCACTTTTCCTTTGCTTTAAAAAATCGACCTCTCCCCAATTGTTTTTTTGATTATTGGGCCATATCTAGTGGTGCTCAGAGGTTACTCCTGATTCTGCACTCAGAAATTACTCCTGGCAGGCTCAGAAATTACTCCTATGACCATATAATATGCCAGGGAATGAATCCAGTTTGGTCGTGTGCAAGGCAAACATCCTACCCACTGGACTATCACTCCAGTTCCAATTTCTCCCCATTTTCAACATACCTTTCTCTAACACTTTGGTGAGTAGAATTAAACCCTCTCAGATGAGAGTGTAGAGGAGACAATTAACATGATTTCCTTGTATGAACACCCAGAAACTATGTTTATTTGAGGCCATACATGATGGTGTTTGTTTTGGGGCAACATATGGCAGTGCTCAGGGCTTACTCCTGGCTCTGTACTTAAATTTCACTCCTGGCAGTGCAGAGGGAACCAAATGGAATGGGATAGTGGGGAAATCAAACTCACATTTACTGGGAAAATAATTCTAGCAATGAACACAAGAACATCTTACAAACTCGTGAGAAGAGCTGTTTGTATTTTCCACTTCTACTTAGTCGAGTTTTGACACCCTCTATTATTTTCCTGCCCATCCAAGTCCTCCAGCAGAAGAAGATTTAAAAAGATATGAGGTGAGGATGAGGTGAGGATGGGCATTAGCATTGCCCACTGGTTCTCCTTACCGTTCTGAACGTCCAACACATGGTGCTTATCTAAGGTCCAGCCACCCATGTTGGAAGCATCTAACTCATAGCCCTGTAGGATGGCGGTTCTCTTCTCCCAGAGGGTCAGATCCAAGCATGACTCATACTCATATCCGACGGACACTGGAAAGAAAACAAGGCACAGGTCAGTTCCACCTTACTTATTTCGTGGGTCAATATTTTCTCCAACTCCCACTCTTCCTTAGTGCTCAGGGATTTTATGATCATTTATGTATGAGCAGAATGAAATATTTTTTGGTAGGACAGTATTTGATAACCTAAAAGAAAAATTTTTTTTGTGTATGAGGGGGACTAAAAACAAGTTTTATTTGGAAAATCTGAGGAATAGAAAAGAGGATAAGAAAGAGGGAGAGTAACATGTTCAAGAGAGAACATGGGTTTCTCCTTAGGTGGAGAGACTATACACAGCTCAGCATCAAAGTATAAAAGGAGGAAAGTTCACAATTCAAGAGGGGAGATGAGGATAAGATGTGTATGGGCCCAGATCATGGGCCCAGGTACCAGGTGAGTACCATGTTCATGAGCATATGGGCTTAAAAGGTATCTTTTAAAAATTAAAATTGATGGGCCCAGAGAGATAGCACAGCAGCGTTTGCCTTGTAAGCCGCCGATCCAGGACCAAAGGTGGTTGGTTAGAATCCCGGTGTCCCATATGGTCCCCCGTGCCTGCCAGGAGCTATTTCTGAGCAGACAGCCAGGAGTAAATCCTGAGCACCGCCCGGTGTGGCCCAAAAAATTTTAAAATTGATATCTAAACATTACTTTTCTACTTATTTCATGGAAAACCAATAGTTCCATTTGCAGTATGATTCTTTCATAAAGGATTCAAAACCAAAAGCAAAGCCCAGACCCGGGCCAAATAAATCAGCCCCAAATAATAATTACATGGTAAGAACCAAATAGAATGATTGCTACCTAGATCTGCTTAGCTTAGCTACCTACTTACCTGCTTAGCTACCTAGTTCTACTACCTACAGCAGATCTGCTTAGTTTTTAAAATTCTGGGTTATAGAAAACATTTAGTGAGAGGTAAGAAACAATAAATTTAAAATATTAAATTGAAAATTATTTTTTTGATTAAAAATAGATAAAAGTGGGGCCGGAGAGGTAGCACAGCAGTAGGGCATTTGCCTTGCATGCAGCCGATTCAGATGGTTCGAATACTACATCCCATATGGTCCCCTGTGCCTGCCAGGAGTGATTTCTGAGTGCAGAGTCAGGAGTAACCCCTGAGTGCTGCCAGGTATGACCCACCCACCCCCCTAAAAGATAAAAGCTTCTATACTTTTTTTTTAAATGAGATCGAGCCCATAGGAAGCACTATATAAATAGACCAAAATTGAGGCCAGAGAGATAGCATAGAGGTAAGGCATTTGCCTTGCATGCAGAAGAATAGTAGTTCGAATCCCGGCTCCCATATGGTCCCTTGAGCCTGCCAGGAGCAATTTCTGAGCATAGAGCCAGGAGTAACACCTGAGCACTGCCGGGTGTGACCCCCCCCCAAATACACTAAAATATTTTGAAGAAAAAAAACCAATAAAACAAAAAAATATAGCCAAATAATGACATTAGAATTACAGGCTTCAGGAAGAAATAATGACATACAAGTAGTGAAAACCATCTGAATATATCACTAATGAAAACTTTCAGTTTCGTAAGTAAAAAGGGATTTGTTTTTGTTTGTTTTTGGGCCACACGCAGTGACACTGAGGGGTTTCTACTGTGTTCAGAAATCGCTCCTGGCTTGGGGAACCATTTGAGACGCCTGGGAATAGAACCACGGTCCATCCTAGGTTACCGTTTGTGCCACCACTCTGGCCCCATAAGAGATATTTTTTTTTTCTTTTTTTTTTTTGTGGTTTTTGGGTCACACACGGCAGTGCTCAGGGGTTATTCCTGGCTCCATGCTCAGAAATTGCTCCTGGCAGGCACGGGGGACCATATGGGACGCTGGGATTCGAACCGATGACCTTCTGCATGAAAGGCAAACGCCTTACCTCCATGCTATCTCTCCAGCCCCATAAAGAGATATTTTTATATTTAAAACAACTCAAGGAACAAGGGAGGAGAAGCAATGATGTATGTGTGTGTGTGTGTGTGTGTGTGTGTGTGTGTGTGTGTGTGTGTGCGTGTGTGTGTGTTTGATTTTTGGACCACACTGATGTTCAGGGGTAATTCCTGGCTTTGCACTCTGGAATTACTCCTGGCGTTACTTGGGAGACCACCTGTTGCGATCAAACCCATGTGAGCCATATACAAGATAAGAACCCTACTCACTGTACTATCTCTTTGGCCCTAATGTTTATTTATAGAACTTACCAACAGCTTCTGACAGACCGTAGACCTTCTGATTGTACGCATCGGTTTTGTCCCAGATGAATGTGTAGGCCAGGTTTGGTGAGGCTGGAAACCACTTCTGAAAGAGTCTTCCCACGACGGCCACCATCAGATGTACCTTCATCAGGTTGAAGGGAATGACGGCTTGGGTCATGGTGATCTTCAGCACAGACTTGTAGCCTGCAGCTCGGGAACTCAGATAGGAAAGTTTCAAATCTGTTCCCGGGATGGTGGTTTCCTCATGTAGCACCTAGGGGTGAACAAGGCAGACGTTTCACTTTGTGCCGCCTATATCAAATGGATTCAGGAAAGCACGGGAACAATTCAAATGAGACCCTGAGAGTCACCAGTCAGACCTCGGCATGTGGGCTGTGATTTTAATTCACCATCAGAAACATCCAGCTAGCCCAATCTCCTCCTTTTCTTTTTGGAAAAGCTTCTGGTTGTGTATTCTGAGCTTGTCAGATCTCCCGTCGCCTCTCACCCCGCTCCTGATGTGCCCAGAATTGTCAATCTCCAGCTAGCTGGACTCTCACTAACCCCTCTAACCCTGGGTGGCCCTGGAGAACTGGAGCAGACGTTTGTAAGATGGCTAGTGCAGGGTGGGGATGTCATTGAGGCCAAAAGTCTGGCCTTAGCCAGCTGGTTCCTTGAAATATGCAACCTTGTTGTCCAGCTGGCCCGCAGCTGACTGTCAGAAACAGAGACAGCAACTTCGATGGCGCATCCGGGATCCAAGTTGAAAAGAATGTTGTGGGCTGGAGAGATGGAACAGCAGCTAAGGCACTTGCCTCACACATGGTCCACCTGGATTTAATTCTTGCACTGCGAAGGGTCCCTTGAACCATGCCAGGAAGGATCCTTCATACAGAGTCAGGAGGAAGCCCTGAGCATTGCTAGATGTGGCCCCCCAAACAAAATCACAGAAAAGGTCTTGAGTTTGAGCTAGACCTCATCCCTGGCATCTGCCGTTTGCTACCCAATGATCTCATTTTATTTATTATTCTTTGGATTTTGGGCTAGCCCTGGAAGTGCTCAAGGGTTACTCCTGGCTCTGTGTTCAGGGATTACTCTTGGTGGTGCCTGGGGAACCAGATTGGGATGCTTCGAAATGAACCTGAGTCAGCTGCATGCAAGGCAAGCACCCTCCCCGTTGTACTATGGCTCCATCCCTGACCTCACATTGTAGAGCTTTGTAAATATTCACCCAAGACAACAATTTGAGTTGCTGTTATTGAATGCACTCACTAGATACTTCTTCAAACTGAACCTGGTCTATGAAAAGTGAATATACTGAATTTCTTAAAAGATTTTTACAACCTTTAAGACAAACCATATTCTCAACAGCACATCTTAAGAACTAATGGAATCAGCTCCATGCCGCCAATAAACACCAGCCAAAGGAATGTTCTGTCCAAACCATTTGCCAACTATCTCTTACACAGTGCATAAGATATTTCTCAGCCATTGAGGTCCTAGTCACCAATTTTAACTAATATAAAGATGATAGTTTATTATCATTCACCCAAGTTTTAACCTGTTTATTATATAGAACAATGTCTCTGTGTCTAAGAACCTGGGTTATGAGATAGCGCAAGATAAATCTTGTAGGATTTCACACCTTTTTGGATAGAGAATAAACAAGAGAGATGAATATAATAAAATGGAAACAGGTTTTGGATGATAAGGCAAACGAGTGGAAGGGCTGAAGACAAAGTATAAAGAGTAAGGCAATTTTTTGCACTGCACAAGGTCCCCTGAGCACTGTTGGGAGGTTGGTTAGTTAGTTTTAGGGCTGTCTCTGGCAATGCTCAGGAGGCTACTCCTAGTTCCGAGGTCACTCCTACTGATGCAAAGAAATGATGAGCTGTTGATTTTCAGTATGTTTCCTATATGGCTCTAGTTCATGAGGATCTATAATAATAATAATAATCCCCAAAGAAAAAGAATAATGAAGAAAAGTATGATCTCTTTCCCTGGAAACACCTTCTCCAACCAACAGAACGGACTCTGCTTTTAACTGCTTACAACTTTTTAGGATCACACGGGGACTCTGGGTAGCCTTTTAAAGGTTCTCTGGGATATTGGCAACCATTTGTCTGACAGTGTCAGACACCAGGATGTCTACCTGTGTTTCGGGAATGATGGGACTGTCTTCAGGAGATGATCTAAAAAATGTGGATAAGGGTGAGGAGACGATGATGGGGTTTGGCCGCACAAATCCACTCAGGTCACAGCTGGGAATGTCATTCTCCTCTTTCTTCATGACAAGGGTATCCATGACATAAAATACATTCCAGGGAATCCATACAGTGTGATACTGGGTGAGGAACGGGGACCGTTCAAATACCAGAGTGAGCGAAGCCCCGCCATTTGCCACCAGGTCAAACCTACAAGAGAAAAGAGAGAGATGCAGTGAATGACCTGGATCTTAGGGGGCCTCAACACTCACCTCCTCAAAACTATACAGAAAGTCAACTTGTTTCCTCAGCTTTTATAGGAAATAGCTTATGATTGACTGGAACAGGAACAGGATTATACCATAAACACTAAAAAACCCTTGATTTTTACGTTCACCCACTAGGTAATCTTTTTTCAAATTTGCTTTTGAAACCTTTATTTGCCATTTTCCCAGAAGCATTGGCACTGAAGTTATAGACAGTATGAAACATTGCTTCTATTTTGATAAGGATCCTCTAAAACAAAGAATAGTTTATGTACCTATTCATTTTATTAGCATAGGTTATAAATTCATGTTACTTATAAAAGGATGAGACTGTGCTTTGAAATATCTCATACATGGACAGTTCCATATTTCTGGAGTCTACTAGTTGGTTTTTATATTAAAAGATACAAGAGAACATGCCTGGTGCTGTAAGAAGAATATCTAACTTTTACACTGAAAAACTGTAATACTTAATACTGCAAACTAGGGTCAGGGAGAGAGTACAGTGGGTAGGGTGCCTTCCTTAGAATGTCTAACTTTTACACTGAAAAGTATAATACTTAAAACTGAAAACTAGGGCCAGAGAGATAGTAAAATGGGTGGGGTATCTGCCTTACATATAACCACCTGAGGTTTAATCCCCAGTACCCCATATGGTCCCCCTGAGTATACTGAGAATACTTCCTGAGTGCAGAGACAGGAATAACCCCTGAACGTTGCTTAGTGTGGCCTAAAAACAACTGCAAACAGAGAGAGTGGGTCAAGTAAACTCACATTCCATCCTGACGGGTGATAGTGTATCCATATTCTGGATAATGGAAGAATGACACATTAACACCAATCAGTGGGGTCCCATCAGCTGTGAGTACTTGTCCTCTGATCACGGAGGCCAGGCTATGAAAAAAACAGAAGGATCTGAATGAACACCAGTCATTCCAGGCCAAAGGCATTGCATAGCTACGATTCTCCCAAGATGGAAACAACACAATCAGGGTCCATGGGGACTCACACACACTGTTCCCACCAGCTCCCTCAGACCATGTCTCTTTTCATTTAGTTTAATTTGTCTTCTCCAAATGCTAGGTGTTTACCCTGGGTTTTACTTCGTAGCCATCTGGTTTCTGGAGAGTGCTCAAGACTAATAATAATTTGAGGGATGAAGTTAAAAAAAAAAACGATGTACTGCTTATTTTGTTTCTTCGTAACTCGAAGAGGTGGCCGTGAAACAAAGAAGGACTTCCCTATTAATTCTGAGGCAAAAAATGTACATCTGCTGGGACTGAGGAGCACAAGATTTAGAGGGGCAATAAGGAACATTTGTGCAACAACTTTTAATCAGCTCCTGGGTCTAGCGGCATTAATGCTGTTAAATTACCGCAGACCCAGGAGTTCTAGAATAAATCATCTCCTTTTGCTTCCTGAGACACAAGACACCTGTTTTCACTTACTGGTTTATTTTCAGGTCATTACCGCACTGGCAAGCACCAGGCCAAGAGCTTATGCAATCCTACTAGCTGCCGTTAGCAGTTCCATTACATTAATTCATAATTTATATTATTTAGTGAGCTCAGCTAAATATACATATTTAAAAAAAAGTGTACTTCGGCTTGGCCTTTTGGGGTCTTTTCATGGCTCCTTTTGAAACATTTCCAAACAGTTCTAACAAAATCCAACGAGCAATGAAGATTGATGGGGGCCTTAATGGGGTGTACTGTTACGTCTCAGGCATTGACAAAGGAGGCAAGCTGTGTCCAAAAATGCTGGAAAGGCAAAGTTTGGGGACAAAATGGCTGAAAGAGGGGGAGGAAAAAAATACGTGGAGATTTATAAAAAAAGGCAGCACTTTCCTCAAAGCCACAATCCCCAGCATTCGCTATCAAATGCATCTCACTTGGTGAGAAAGTCAGTTAAGAACTAGAATAAGACAATGTAGGTGCATTAACCTCTTATTAAAAGGGCTTTCTCCAGGGATGACATGGGTGCTCTCAGAGCCTATGAGAAAGCTGATGCGGTCGTAGAAGGATTTGGCAGCTTGCTGGGACGGGGTCTGGAGGCTCTGGCTGATGATGTCCTGAGGGTCTGGCAGTCCCCGGCAGTATGGCTGGTTTTGGCAGGAGCTTTGCAGGCAGCAGTCAGGATCCATACAGTCCACCAGACCATCTGCAGAAAAAGGAAGACCAGTCAGACACTCCCTCTTCTCATGCTAGAGTGTTGAAGACTCAAGATGTGTTTGTTGTCTTTTTCCCCCCTCCAACAAATCCAATGCTCCATTATCCCCTCTCTTTAGTTTAATTATGCACCCTTTCTGGAATAGAAATGAATGAAATGTAGACAATAAAATATAACTTCCTATGGGATAGAAATACTTGTATCTACTTTCACATAAGAGAGAGAGGGACAGACAGACAGACAGACAGACAGACAGACACACCAAAATGAGCTCAGAAGAATCAGATAAACAAAATCTGAGTAAGAAACTTAAAAAAAATACCTGATTAGAGTTCTCTCTTTTTATAGTAGCGAGGAGTATGGAATAGATTGAGGTAAAATTTCTCGGGCCTGGTGTATTTTAGGGAAAATGCACGAGCAATTACCATGGTAAAGTGGGTATGTATGGAAAGTGGAGAAGGAACAGCAGAGAAATGAAGCTCTACCATTTGGGGAGGGTCAGAAAATGAAAAGTCAGTGGGTTGAAACAAATGCTGATGGCCACGAAATAGAGGCAATGAGCTGGCCCCTTCCAAGGAAAGAAGTCTCCAGAGGCGCTAGCGGTGTGGATGGAAAGTAGTCCCATCACACCCTGAAAACATTCACACAAACGGAACTTGCAAATCAATGTTATTATAATAAAAATAAATATACAGAGAAGAATATCCAGGATACAAATAAGATATTTCTCCAAAAAGTTATTTTTTGGGGGGAGGGACTTCCAAATAATGTTCAGGAAGTAGAGGGTCCCCACTGGTGATTCTTGGCTAGCTGGGATAGTAGCTCAATGCAAGGGTATTGTTTGTGGTTTGTAGTGCCAGATAGTCAGGCCAGCCTGGAGTACTTTGGCTGAGCCCATGAATGCTTGGGGGACCCTGTGGTTCCAGGGATCAATCTCAGGTCAGGTGTGTGCACTAGGCATGTACCCTAACTGCTATCTTATTGCCTGGGCCGTCTCAGATTTTCAAGAAGCACTTGAATTGGCAGTGAGTCTCCCCTAAAATGGAGGTAGGTATGTGTTCTGAAAAAATATCTTATATTCATATTCCATACTCTTGGAAATGAGAAACGGATCCCTAAAAATATTGATGCTTAATGTTGATGTTACTGAAAGGGTAACGGGTAGAGGGTCTGGAGTGATAGCACAGCCGTAGGGCTTTTGTCTTGCACATGGCAGACTCAGGATGAACCTGGGTTCGATCCCTGGCATCCCATCCCATATGGTTCCCTGGGCCTGCCTGGAGTGATTTCTGAGCACAGATCAAGGAGTAACCCCTAAGCACCACTAGGTGTGATCCCAAAACAAAAACCAACCAAACAAAAAAATCAAAAAAGAGTAATGGTAGAAAGAACTGGACTTGTGTCTTTCAGGAACAACCAAAGGTACCTACAATTCACTGGGTTATAGGAGTATTTATTTATTTTTGAACACAGAAGCCAGCCCCTGTAGGTGGACAATAATGTCCTTTGTTCACTCAACAACATGGGCAATAATTCTGTGCATTTGGCAAAGTCAGTTCTCAGTTGAAGTTTAATACAAACATGAGCTTCTGAAGAGATCCAAATGTCTCTTGGGAAAACTAGCAGGATGGTTTTAAACTTGACAGGTATTGGGAGAGCACCTCTCACCAAGCTGAATAGACCTTGCTGACTGGACTTCTTGACTAGAAGACATAGTTGACTAGACATCTTATAACTTTCTTTATGGCAAGCCGCAAAATTCTTTATGGTATTTTATTTTTTTGGTTTTTTGGGCCACACTCAGGGGTTACTCCTGCTATGTGCTCAGAAATCGCTCCTGACTTGGGGGACCATATGGGATGCTGGGGGATCAAACCAAGGCCCTTCCGAGGTCAGCCACGTGCAAGGCAAACGCCCTACTGCTTGCACCATTGCTCCAGCCCCATCCTTATGGTATTTTCAAGCAGATTGTGGTTAAATTTCTCAAAAGATTATGATATAAATAGCATTTTTTTTGTTTTTAAGCCACACATAGAGGTGTTCAGGGCTTGCTCTGGGCTAGGGATCACTACTGGAGAGGATTGGGGGATCCTATGGAGTGCTGGGGATTGAATCTGGATTGGTCACATGCAAGGCAGCTCCATAGTTAGTCTCTTGAAAAACAAACTTTCAATTATATTTTCTGAAAGCTAAATGAAATGGAGCCTGGGGCCCAGAGAGATAGTACAGCGGCGTTTGCCTTGCAAGCAGCCGATCCAGGACCAAAGGTGGTTGGTTCGAATCCCGGTGTCCCATATGGTCCCCCGTGCCTGCCAGAGCTATTTCTGAGCAGACAGCCAGGAGTAACCCCTGAGCACCGCCGGGTGTGGCCCAAAAACAAAAACAAAAACAAAAAAAAAAGAAATGGAGCCTGGAGGTTTCATAGAAATTCACAAAAATAATGCTTTCTTAGCTAAAAGGTTAGGATGATGGAAAGAAAAAAACTAAATATTTCCAACACACAGAGAAAAAACTATGTAGGAAACTTAGTTTTATGAATAACAATAATAGTTTCAACAATAATAAAATAATAACTTTCTCCTTTTTTTTTTTTTTTTTTTTGCTTTTTGGGCCACACCCTGTGACGCTCAGGGGTTACTCCTGCTCAGAAATTGCTCCTGGCTTGGAGGATCTTATTGGGATGCCAGGGACTGAACCAAGGTCTGTCCTGCATTGGCTGCATGCAAGGCAAACGCCCCATCACTGTGCTATTGCTATGGCTCCAACTTTCTCCATCTTTTAAAAAAGAAATTATTATTAAGACAGATTTTGGAAGTAGAAGATTAGGTGTCTATTGTCCCAGTATCATTTCTAGGTTCAAAATAAAATCATAGAAGAGCAATCCCTTTCAGTAACCATTTATGATTACATGCTAGACTTTCTGAGAATTTTCTGATAGATTTAAGAGTTTTTACTCCCTGGACTGACACCAGTGTGTATATACCTGGGCTGATAACTGAATACAAATATTTGCTATTCTTACTGGTTTCTCTCAGAAATTCAATCCTGAGTTGAAACCATTCTTTAGAGGGAAACATGGCCAAGGAAGATTCTTGAGTGCCATTGTATTGGGGAAATAAAGTGTTAAATACAGCAAATGAAGAGTTAAATCACTTCCCCCATTCCCTTCCCACCGTGGTTCCCACCAGCTCTTCCTCTAGGCAGTAGATGGTCCAGTTGCCAAAGAGGCAGGCTCGAATTTAGTCATTCATCTTGGTTAGTTTATAAAAAGCAAATGTTCATCTGGCATGTCGTCTGCAGGCCATAAAACTTGACGAGATTGACACCTTCTGAACTAATCAGTGGGAAATGCATTTTTACAAGCCTCTCTGCTAACATCAATCAGGAGAAGAATCTCATTTTCAACAGCTGAGATGCAGGGGTACATGCGGTGTTATTCTGCTGCCGAGTTTTATCAGTAACTCGCCCATGCAAGTGACGGATGGTTATGAATCTGGCTCCCCCTAACTGGAGAAAGCATTTTTCATTCTTTGCACTAAGATAGCTGGAACTAGCCTGGGCCAACAGCACTGATGACCGTCGTACGGAAATGGAAACTGTAGTAAAATTGTCTTCGTGGGGTAGCTTCTCAGCAACACCATGTGTAGGCTCAGGAATAGTAAGCTGGCTTATTATGATGGAACTTTGGCAGAGAAGCCAAACTAATAGAAATTGGTCATGTAAACAATAAGCTAAAGAACATCAGAACTGGTCCAAGCCCACTGAAGGCCAGGGGCACTACCTCAGAGAGGGGGCCATCAGTACTTGGATGAACCAAACAGATTTGAAACATCTCTCCAGAGAATCCTCCAGGGTTTCTCTTTATCATTGCTCTTTATCAGACCGCTGCCCTCCTTCATCAAGTGCTCATCTTTCTGGCTTCCAATGGATTTTCACAAGGGTGAGTAAACTTATCTTGCATAGGCTTTGTGTGTGGACCAGTCTGCTGCTACTACTCAACCTTGCCTTTAGCATTGTATAAGGAAGTCTTAGCAGGAAAGTGGTTGTGTTCCAATAAAACTTTATTGATAAAAAAGGTCTTGGGTCCAATGGTGATTATCTGCTAATCTTTGACCTTGCTTTGAAGTTTCTCTCCTGCCATATTCCCTTGGCTTCCTCACTCTACTTTTATTATCTGGAGGTCTTAAGGAGTGCATATTTTACTAAAGTTTCATTTTTGGGAAGTGTATGTGTGCTCCTTTTGCTCATACCAAGTCACCAGAATTAAAGGCCCAAGTTTCCTAGTTTTGTTTCATTTCCCTCCTTCCCTTCCTTCCTTCTTTCGTTTCATCCTCCCTTCTTCCCTCCCTCCCTCCCTTCCTTTGTTCTCCTTCCATTTCTTCCTCCCCTCCTCCTCCTTCCTTTTTTTTTTTTTTTGTTTTGGTTTTGGGGACACACAGAGCTTACTCCTAGCTCTGAATTCAGGAATCACTTTCAGCAGTGCCAGGGAATTCTATGAAATTCTAGGGATGGAACCTGGGTTGACTACATATGTGCAAGGCAAGTGCCCTACATGCTGTACTACTTCTCCAGCCCCTACATGCCCAAACTTTCTTGGTTAGTCTCTGTGCTGATTCTGACTTGCTGGTCAGAGCTAGAAAAAACTTGTGGTCAAGACAGAAAGCCAAATGTTTTCATTAGATAAGTTTAAATTTTATTTCAAATATATAATTAATGCCAACTACCATTTCTTAAAATATTTGAATTGTCCAGATATCTTCCTTCCCCCTAGATCCAACTTAGAGGCAGAACTATGGTACAGCATTTTTACATGTATTCCAAAGCTTCAAAGTATACAGGTGTAACTTTCATGGCCATTTAAAGTCACGTACTTTGCAATCATCATGAAATGTACTTATTACTGAATTGGGATCATGTTTTGGCTTTCAGTATATATTTTGGTTTGCCTACTTTAATGCTTTCTTTTAATGTTGATAACTCTATATAGATAAACCACCTAATTCCCAGCATCAACAAACTGTTTTCTTTCTATTTCCCACTAGATCGGGCATAGGACATCTTAAAAAATTTTTTTTAAATTGTTTTTATTTTTTGGTTTTCTTTGTCCCACACCCAGGGGTTACACCTGGCTCTGCGCTCCAGAAATTGCTACTGGGGGGGGGCGGTGAGGTGGCGCTAGAGGTAAGGTGTCTGCCTTGGCAAGCGCTAGCCAAGGAAGGACTGGGGTTCTATCCCCCGGCGTCCCATATGGTCCCCCCAAGCCAGGGGCAATTTCTGAGGCGCTTAGCCACGGAGTAACCCCTGAGCTTCAAATGGGTGTGGCCCCAAAAAACTAAAAATAAAAAATAAAAGAAATTGCTACTGGTAGGCTCAGGGGGACCATATGGGATGCGGTGAATCGAACGTGGGTCCCATACCAGTCAGTCACATACAAGGCAATATGCCCTATGCTGTGCTATTGCTCCAGCCTCCAAAATTAACGAAACTTTTTCTAAAACACACAATCCCATTAAAAGCAAGCTGAGTTTTGCACATTTCCTAGGGCAATGCAGTAGTGCTGCCATCAACCCTCTTTTTTCTCAAAGAGGAGAAACAACAGCTGAGACTTGGAAAAGGAGACTTAAGTTCCCCAGCAAGTTCTACTTCACTCGCCCCATCAGGGATCAGCCCTGGCATCATCTCTCCAGGTCATGTGGGTGAATCAAACACCACTCTGGGCATGTTCACAGGTCCCTGAACATCTCAGTGACATGCACTGCTAGTGACGATTGAGAAGAACAGGACGATGAGGCCCAATCCTTGTTATGTGCCCATCCTTGTTAATTGCCTCCATCCTGAATGACCCTCCTGTCCTGGCTTCCTGGAGGAGGGAACAATCTCGCTAGCTGCACTAGGCCCTTTCCTGCTGCTCCGACCCACAATTTCTCTTTTTTTTATTATATAATTTTTATGAGACCAATGTGAATTACAAGCCTTTCAGAGTATTTCAGGTATATAGTGACAGAATTAAGGCTATTCTCACCACCAGTATTGACTTCCCTCTGCCACAGTTCCCAGCATGCTCCCCATACCTCCACCCTTAGCCCCCTAGACTGCCTAGTGTATCAGGTCCTCTTAGTGTATAGCTTGTTGTAGTTTAGGTCTCTTAATTCTATTGTCATTGACTTTGGTTTATGTATTTAGGTTTTTACCTTTTTTTTTTTAATTTCTTGAGACAACTTGGCTCCTTGGTCCCATCCACTTTTTTGTTTCTCAGTTTGTAGGAAGACATAGAAAATATGAGGCGAGAAAGATATTTTCATGTTCTATGGTTCTGTTTAAAAAAAAAAAAAGCACTGAAAAAAAAACGCACAATTTCTTATATTTTGGTCAACCTCACTTGCAGCTGGCACCTGTGTGTTGTGCTGACTAACACAAAGTGGTGTGACCCAATGGTGGTTCCCACCAACCTCCAAACATTCAATTCCCTTCTGCTCTCTATTTTTCATGGTGCAAGAAAACGCACCCGAAAGAGCTCTGTCAGCAATGCCTGCAAATTTGTGATATGTTGGATATGGAATGAATTTCTGTGGAGAGCTGGTGGTGCCTTATGAGCTACTATTTAGGAGTAAGCCCTGGTGGTGTTCAGGGGGACCAAGGGGTGCTAGGGATTGAACCAAGGTTCAAGACATGCAAAAAAAGCAGGTGAGAGCTGAAGTGATAGCACAGTGGGGATGGGGCCTTGCCTTGCATGCAGCTGACCAGGGGTTCGATCACTGCCATCCCATATGGTTCCCGAGAACCACCAAGAATGATTCCTGAGCAAAGAGCCAGGAGTAATCTCTGAGCACTCAGGGTTTGGCCCCAAAACAAACAAACAAACAAACAAACAAAAAAGGTAGGCAGTATGCTATCCATCTTCTCTCTCTAGCCCTGGCAAGGATCTTTTGGGGCCATTGCATGCTTCGAAATCTTATTACCATGCCATTTATTTATTTATTTATTTATTTTGGTGATCCCCACTTTAATTGACATAAAACCACATGGGTTCATGCTTCACGACTGAAGGAATGAGATTCTAGGGTTTGGGATATTTATTTCTCTTTTGGGTCTTGGCAAGAGATCACGTTGATGCACTGCCACCCATCTGCTGGTCGGTAGCAGTCTTGGTGCCCAAGTGTGTCCACCTACCTCCTTCGTTGTCCTTGCTGTCTGTGCACAGAGTCTCCATGGCCACGTCACAGCCTGCTCCCCTCCAGCCGGGCTGGCAGACACAATGCCAGCCATTTTGGTCCAGGGTACATCTCCCATTGCTATTACACAGCCCTGGGCATCCCTCTGTTAGGAAAAACCAAGAAGGACAATACAAGTGATTTGAGGATGGCCAGTCTGTGTCCCGCGGATCAACAGATAAGAGACACTGAGTGGAAACAGGCCTTTCGAAACAGCACAAATACTGTAATTGCACATGGATAAAAACAGCAACCTTCACTTTACAGAATCTAATTCTGAACCCGAGTGGTATCTTAGATTGGCCTGACCCTTGAGACACCACTTACCTGTGAAGGACAGAAATCGAGGTAAAGCCCCACTAAACTGTTGTAGGCCAGACAAAATTAACTTCATTTTTTATTATTTTTTTTAAAATTATTTTTGTTTGCTTTTTTTTCCTTCAGCAAAGCAACAAGGTTGGTGGGTTGGATGGTTGGACCCAAAGCATTGCCATGAGATTATTATTATTAAAAAAAAAAATCCCTGCACAGAGCAGCTGTTTCTCCACTGGAACCCGCAGGAAGCCATGCGTTCTGAGAGCACCTTGTTGCTTTATTTTAATTTTTTTATTTTTTAAAATTTCCCCGGCAATTTGAAAAGCATGGGTGAGGAAATGAGGTGATGAGCTGATGTCCGAAAGAGAACCTTAATTTTGTCTGGTCTCACAGTTGCCGTCTATGCATGTGAAATTACAGTGTATTATTATCACCGCACAAAGTATAGGCTGGGATCCATGACTATACTTTATGCTAAGAGGACATTCCTTTTCACAGAAGAAGCAAAGCCCGGGAAATAGTGAAGCAGCTTTAGCATCTAATCTAACAAACATTGGGGTTCAGGCTGCATACGGATGGGACAGGACTGACAAGGGTTCTGAACTCAATGTAAGAGCTATGCATATCGGATTACTGAGGACGGACAAAATGAAATACCATCAGGACCACATTAAAACACGGAACAAAAACACGGTAGTGGCGTGCTTCAAGACAGAGCGCGGAAGAGTGATATTTTGTGACAATCTCCCTAAGGCTTTGGATGCTTTTTTACCTTTATATCCTATCTTGTCTGCTTTTATGGGCAAGGAGGGAAAATTTGGGAAATGATTAAAATAATTGAATATATCCAAAATCTCTACTTGTTTAAGTCTAACATGACATTTAAAAAAAAAACAATTTTTTGCCCCCTTTTTTTGGTTCATGATAATTGGCATGCAGCCAACATGATCTATGGATGAGAGCAATTGCCAGGTATGTTCTAGAACTCGAGTCTACAAGGGCACTGAGAGAACCACGAACGGTAAATGCCCTAAGATGGGGAGACTAATTACCTACCCATGAGACTTCTTTGCAGAGGTCTTTAGAATTTGTTATTTTACAAATATGGATATTTGTAAAAAAATAAATAAAATAAAAGACATGCTAGAGTGATTGGGTTTTATAAAACAGCATCTTTGCATAGCAATATTACTGTTGTTTTTTGATAATGAAATTTAAGGGAACAATCTGTTTGAAGTCTGGATTCAAGGGATTCTTCCCCTCCATTGCAAAATGGGATCTAAAAACATCTCTGAGAGATGTTCTGTCTCTTAAGAGCAGAGTTATTAGAAAGAAGATTTTGATCATTTGGTGTGACGAGGGAAGGTGAATTGGTCCTTCTGGTCATCACTGGACCAGGATGAGCTTAATTTGTCTGCTGCTTCTCTCTTCTACATCACCCCTCCATGTTCTGGATCATTTCATAGAAAGAAGGAGGGATTTTCCTCGTGAATGACTCACAAAAATTTTTTCTTTTGGGTTATTTTTTGTTTTAAACCAAAAAGATGTCATTGCCCTATTGACAAAAAGGTACAGTGGCTGACGGCATGAAGCCTAGTGTCGGATAGGAAAGCCTGGATATTGCCATGAATATTTTCATATTCTAATGAGAAGTACAAACAAGGGATAAGAAAATAGGGAATCCAAGGAGCAAAGGAAAGAGGATTTTCTCTTCTGAAAAAAAAAAAAAAAGTTTCCAGCTAGTTCTAGAACAACTGAAGACATGAGGATCTGCTGTTTTCTGCTGTCATTATTCGGTCAACAGAAGCCACAATGTTTGTGGGATTTTACAAAAGAAATGAAGAAAACATCAATTAGGATATTGCATATGTTCTGAGGAAAAAGTCCAAGAAATAGCCTTAGGAGGGCATGACAAATTGAGCTTCCTCTGGACAGAGGGGAACGAGAATTGTGACATACACAATTTCTTACTCTGAGATAAGAGAGTCTTTAATTTAGCATTAAATTTAAAGCTCGTTTGGGAATTGTCAACAATGAAGAGATTACAGCAAAGAAAAGATAATAATAATAAAAAAAAGAAGCAAAAAACAGCCAATGTCCTGCTATCTTCAGTTTTTGGTTTCCGTGAAAACTAATGCTTTACATAAGAATGAAGTCCAATAACCCAAAATTATAAAAATGAGACACGGACATTTACGTCTCGGCACTATAAATCTAAGGCACTTCACGTATGTGAGCCTGATTTTTTTTTTTTAGAGCTTACAAAAATATGCATGGAAAAAACAGTCTATTTTCAAACCCAGCGCGATTGGAAACACAGTTATAAAGAGATAAGTAAGAACAGAGACCAACAAAGAACAAGCATACAGTACCTTTCACTATCTTATCCAAATAGTGAGCTTGAGAAAGTAGAGAGAAAAAAAAAACAGACAGACATTTCAGAGGTGTCACGTGGGACGAGGGAAGTTTTCAGAATTTACATGCAAATCACTGCACCTGACATGAGACGCACATCACATGACAGAAATGCACTTTCGAGTTTCGCCCCAAAAATGCAACCTGGGCATATTTGAACCAGGGGAATCTTGGTTGATGGAAGAGTCAGCATTTTCAGGGGAGAGCTGCAGGTGAACCCACACTACCTTCTTCACGTTGTCTGGAGCACACCCGCCCGCTCTGATCCTGAGTCTTTAAAGCTAAGTTGAACAAAGGAATCTGTTCCTAATTATTAGCTTTAAAAGGAAAATGTTGTCAGCTCACTACCAGGAGCTCTACAAAGAAACTTTTTATTTTCTTGGTTGGATGAGAAATAAAATATTTAAAGTTGCTTGGTCAAACCCAAAAAACAGGTCAGCCACATGCAAGGCAAATATTCTCCCTGTATGTATGCTCAAAAGTTTGTTTCTAAGAACAGAATTGCATAGGGTAGCAAAGCAAAAATGTCCACACTGGAGCACTCGGAATCTATGTTCTAGAAGTTTCTCTTGCTACCTGTGAGATCAACTCACAGAAATCCTGTTTCATTCACCTTTTCTTTTGGGCTGCCTATGTACAGACAATAGGTCGAACCTTGAGATTCAGGAACCAAGGAAAGAATGAATGAAGGGAAAGAAAGCAAGAAACTGGGACCCATTGAGCTGCAGATTCAAAATAGGAAGGAAAAGGCAAGTGTATGTTCTACAGACAGCATTGAACTTCAAGTTCCCAACTGGATGGGGTCTAATCGCTTCTCGGCCTTTTGGCTAAGATCAGGTGTAGTATCTGTTCTTATCAGTTTAATTTCTGATATGTCATCTATCCAACTGGATGAGGTCCAGGGCCATGCTGGCTACAGGTTCCGTCAGGAAGGGCTGATAGCTCTAAGACTCTGCCTCTTTCCAAGAGTCACACCAAGAAAGGCTCTGGGTGTCCCACAAATGTTGATGGTAAGATCAGGAGGCAGGTGGGGCAGACTGTACTACACCTTGACTCTTTCATGAGGCTACAGTCAGGTTCCTACTGTCTCCTGGAATAGAAGCCTCATCTGGCCTCCCTTTTAACCCACTGTAGGGATAAAAAGAATCTTCCTAATTTCATGACTGGGTTAAAATAAATTTATGCAGATTTCATGATTTGAGAGAACTTCTCATGTTCACCCTGTGGTGCTCAAGGATGACTTCTGGCTCTTCACTCAGGAATAACTCCAGGTAGGACTTCAGGAACCTTCTAGAGGTCCCAGGGACTGAACCTGAGTCATTTGCATGCCAGGAAAGTGCCCTACTCGGTGTCCTATCTCTTCAACCCCTAAAATGGATTTTCAAAGATGCTTATGTTGGTTATTTTTCATGACGAACAGAAGCAAGCAGGGGCAGATAATTGAAGCTCCGGCTTTGAATGGGCCACTCATGCCTAGAGTTCTGTCATGTTTCTGAACAAAGCCACTATTACGACTAACATCTCACTTTGGCTCTAAAGAGACCCTTCACTTTGTCACTGAAAAGGAAGCATATATGGGGTGAAAGGACACTATGTAGATGGGGTTGAGGGGCAGGAATGAAGGTGAAGAGGAAATGGCTTAAGGATTGCTCCAAACCTATAAGAAAAATAATTATCATACCACGTTAAAAAGTGTACCACTAAACAGCTTTGCAGAATTTCTAACATAATTCTTAACATTGCAGACTATAACTCGAAATCCTAATAGCTTTCTGGTGTTTCAAATATAAAGTGACTTTAAAAATTTCAGGAGTTTCTGATTCCAGTTGGGTAGGAAATTCTTCAGCGATTAAAAACACCTCCAGGGCCAGTATGATAGCACAGCGGGGAGATGCATTTGCCTTGCACTTGGACAACCCAGGTTTCATCTCTCGCATCCTATATGGTCCTCCAAGTCCCTCAGGAATAATTCCTGAGTGCTTCTGGATGTGGCCCCCTAAAACAAAACAACAGACACCACCTTTTTTGGAGAGAAAAGCCCGTGTTTCACACCTGTTCACTGTTACTATGACACCCCCAAATAAGGAATGGATTCATTCTGATCAATGTGATGAGTCAGAAAAGAGAAGACATTATTTCCGATGTCATCAATCCCTGGATTTTAGCTAATGACCCAATATGAGCTGGGATAAAGACAGGCATATCACATGTTGAAGAAATTATCAGAAGTAAAACTGAAATTAGAAAATAGTTAAGTGCACAGTAGGTGAAAACATACACAACATTTCCCATAGCAATAATATTCCACTGCCAGGAGTTCATTCCTGAACACAGAGCCAGGAGTAACCCCTGAACACCACTGGGTGTGATCTCAAGACAAACAAACAAAAAATTATAAGGAGAGATGGGACAATGAGGAGGTGCTTGATTTGCACTCAATTTCCTCTGGTTCAATCTCCAGCATCCCCAGAGGGGCCTTCGAGCCAAGCCAAGTGAGATATCTGAGTACAGAGTCAGGAGTAAGTGTTGAGCACTACAAAAGTGGCCCCAAATAAATCAGGAAGATGAGAGGAAGGTGCCTATGCTGAAGGAATTGGGATGTATGAAAGATCCCCAAGATTAGAATTAATTGCTGAACAGCTTCCCTTTTGCTTATCAAAGTGATTGCCAGAGACCCGGAGAAGCAAGAGAACAAACCAAGTGGGTGACAGAGACAGAGCATGACCACCAAGTATGACGCTGTCCACAGAGCCACTGATGTGAGTAGTTATTAGGGACTCTGTTTCTGCTGCTAATACCGGTGTGGCTGCTGCATATTAAATATTTCTGTCTTTTCATGCAGCGACCGAAGAGACTCTTGGGGATCGCTGAGCTGTAGGCAAATAACTAAACTCCGAATGCCGGAAATACTTCTCAGTTTAATGACAATAATAAAATCTTAGGGGCCCCGTCTTCAACAAAGAGCAAAACTCAATACCATGAGCACACTAATGATGGAGCTAGAGATTCCTCACTCTGGCCATCCCTGACAAGACCTGGGAAGGGAGGACAGAGTTTGACTTAATATTGTGGGGTCCAGAACACTATAATGCCGACTTTAAAGAATGATCAGAATTAGTATCTGGCCATCCCTGACAAGACCTGGGAAGGGAGGACAGAGTTTGACTTAATATTGTGGGGTCCAGAACACTATAATGCCGACTTTAAAGAATGATCAGAATTAGTATCTCATTAAAGTTGTAAGTAGGGATCATGCTTTGATTATTCATGTCCCAGTTCCTGGGGCATGACAGAAAAGCTCCAGTCTGCAAATATGGACATATTAAATCCATTTATTCCAATCAGCCACTGTCTCAATCAGCCCATGAGCTGCAGACTCCTTGATTCTTTAATTGATACTCGCTGTACTGTTTTATTATGGATTACTCTGTCATAAAAGGTCCAGGACACAGACATCATTTTAAACACTGCAAACCAAAGGACTTGAGTTATCCCTCACTACAGAATTCTCATAGGACAACCAGGATAAAATCTTATAAATAGTGTATCTTATTTTAAAGAGGCAACTGAATTCAAACAACTAGTGAGATGGTGCCATCAAGTAAAAACAGTGTGTGAGTGTGTGTGTGTTTCTTTCCATAAAGCTTAGGGAGTTTTTGCCCACCCCTCTGCTCCCTAAGTTGGTAACATTTAAAAAAAGAAAAAGAAAAAACATGTTTTAGGGCCAGAGTGATAGCACAGCAGCAGGGCTTTTGCCTTGCTTGCAGCCAACTCTGGACAGGCCCTAGTCGGAATCCTGGCATTCAATATGGTCCCCAGAAACCTGCCAGGAGTGATTTCTAAGTGCAGAGCCAAAAGTAACCCCTCAGTGCCATTCAGTGTGGCCCCCAAATCAAAAACCAAACCAAACCAAACAAAACAAAAAAGAAGTTTCATAGAAATTGCTCCCATTGTGCCAGTTTTTAATTTTTTCTACTTTGGGAAGTTGGTATTAAAGAATCCAGACAACCTGATCGCTTCTTCCATGTACTTAACCCAAGCCAAATACCACAGTTCAGTTCAAATCATTCTTTTTACCCAAACATTCCAAGAGAGTGAACTAAAATTTTTTTCAGCCAGGAGCGACTTCTGAGTGCATAGCCAGGAGTAACCCCTGAGTGTCACCGGCTGTGGCCCAAAAACCATAAAAAAAAAAAAAAAAGAGGGGCTGGCATGGTGGTGCTTGAGGTAAAGTGTCTGCCTTGCCAGCACTAGCCTAGGACGGACCGTGGTTCGATCCCCCGGCATCTCATATGGTCCCCCAAGCCAGGAGTGACTTCTGAGCGCATAGCCAGGAGTAACCCCTGAGCGTCACTGGCTGTGTCCCAAAAACCATATAAAAAAAAAGATTTTTTTTCTCCCCTCATTTCAGTCAGCCATACCCTTCCCCAATCTAGATCTTATAAAAAGGTATGTTGAAATAAATAGTTTTAGAATGTCATTATTGCTAAAAAGAGAAGGCACTGTAGGCTACAGATTCTGTAGAGAAAAGTGGTAGGAATGAATCTGGCATTTCCTTCCATCTGGGGTTTCAGGCCTTAAGTAGATTTATTACATCTGCACAATGGTTGGGAAGAAGAAAGCCTCTTCCTGATACTGGCAAGCACACAGGGTATATGTCAGCTGTTGGGATTGATATAGACACATTTAGTGCTCATCTCTGTCCACACTATAATCTCATCCACATACCAACCCTGCCTGCAACACAGCTCCTCTGCTTACTCCCTGCCTGAGTTCACTGCAATGGCCTAAGCTCAAACACATTTCCTGCTATTTCCTTGGTATGGTACACATTTTAGTAGCCTTGGAAACAAAACTCTGCAGACAACTTTGTTTGTTTGGGGGCCACAGACAACACTGTTTGTGGGGTGACACCCAGTTCTACTGCTAGGGGTATGGGTGCTGAGGTAATTCCAGTAGGATTTTGGGGTAAGCCAGGGACACGGGTGACTTCTGCTTGCAATATGTGCTTATCCTAGAGACCCATTTCTCTGGCCCACACACAACTTTGGACACTAATAAAAAGATTCACGCAAGTATTGCTTATGCTAAATGACTATTTGAATTGACTCTAGAGAAGTTTGATATGGTGAACTTGTATATCATAGCTTCTTAAATGGACTCTATAGAGTCTGAACCAATCTAAAGGCAGGAAAAATAACTAGTGGATATGTTCACCTTTGGTCAATATTAAATGAGCATAATTCCCCATCAGCCATCATGACTTTTGTCTATCCATGACATTTAATATTTAAGAAAAATGTATACAAACAAAATAAGTGAAATACACGGATCTTTTCTCTTTTTAGTCTTTCTTTTTCTTTTGGGGTAGGGACACAGCCAGCAGTGCTCAGGATTTACTCCTGGTTTGCACTTAGGGATCACTTCTGGTAGGGGCTCTGGAGGCCATAAGTGATGCCAGGGATTGAATGTGGTTTACTGAGTGTAAAGCAAATGCCCTCCCTGCTGTACCAACTCCTTTTGTTAGTTTTCTTAAAATTAATAAACTAAAATAAATAAAAAAATAGTTTTCTTAAAAATATCAGGAAATGGGGTTGGAGTGGTGGCGCTAGAGGTAAGGCATCTGCCTTGCAAGTGTTAGCCTAGGATGGACCGCAGTTCGATCTCTGGGCATCCCATATGTTCCCCCCAAGCCAGGGGCAATTTCTGAGCACATAGCCAGGAGTAACCCCTGAGTGTCAAATGGGTGTGGCCCCCCAAAACAAAAAACATCAGGAAAAAGGCTGGAGTGATAATACAGAGAATGGGGTGCTTGCCTTACACTTGGCCTACTTGGGCACTCCTGAGTATAGAGCCAGGAATATGTCCTGATCACTACAGGATGTGTTCCCAAAAGAAACAAACAAATCAGGAAAAGTAAGCAAAGTTGAACCATCCTTATAACTCACCTAAGAAAAAACGTAGCATATTTTGGAGAAGTCATAGAAATAGCTCTTTTTCAAAGATAATCTGAAGAGAAAGTGATTTTTCATTATGTGTGGAGTAGGGTGTGCACCTATGTTCACTATGTGTGAACTATGCATTTCTGAGCTCTTCTTCATGAGACGATGTTGGCCATACAAGTCAGCGACCCACTTCTTCTGAGTACAATGTAACAGTCATATCTGTACATGGTATTTCTTCAACCAATTTCAAAATTAAATAAAAAAAATGGAAAAAATGTGTAGAATTCTCAACCCAAAGTGAACGTTTTCTTTAATCCTTTTTAGGATAAAAAGCCTTTCCTCAAGCTGTTTTTCAGTTGTTGCAACTGTGAAACTTTTTTTTTTTTTTTGGCAAGTGATGGGTCTTATTATTAACTCAACTGAAATATTCCTGGGTGAAAAGGTGGTCATTAATTCACTATGCAGGCATTACTGACACCATGTCTATGACATTATCTGTTTTCATGACAATTCAATTTCTGTTAACAGAGATGTATTCATCACAAGCATAATTTTTTCACCTATTCCACTCTACACGTACATGCAAGGACAAAGGAAAAGTCATGGGGCTGGGGGCATAAAACACAACTTCAGGGAAGACAAGTAGCAAGGAAAATTGGGATTGGGGAACGGGGAATTGCCTTCAAACAGAACTGGACACCTTTCATGCATCTTGCACCAGTCATCCAAGCACCTGCTTTTGGAAAGTAGGTGAAGCCAGAAGTATTGGCAGGGGAGGGAGTTGAAAGCTCCAGTCATAAGCTCAGCAAAGCAGGGAGCTATAGCTATGTGAACATTAGATACACTGAGGAGGTACATGAAGCTCCAGGGCTCCAGTGAACATCTCTGCTCCATAGGGATACATACATCTGGATGCCTTTATGAAGTCTCTGAATTCCAGTGGTTTCAGTCATTATAGTGTGGCAGGCAAAAGCTCCCTTACTACCAGCACCACCCTACACACTTTCTTGTTGATCCCGGCAGATGAGTCTTCTGAGATAAGCTGGACTAGTCTGTGGCTACAGAAACTTGACCTACAGTCTATTTGGAAGAGAATAAATAAGGATAATGGGTATAATGAAAGACAAGCCAAAATAAAGAACATAGACAGCCTCTTCAAAGATACTAAGCCAAAAACTTCTGAAGACTAAGGCAAAAACGAACTGCACAAGACCAATAGGCAGATAGGACACACAAATGAAAAAACACAAAAACGGGCCGGGAGAGATAGCACAGCGGCGTTTGCCTTGCAAGCAGCCGATCCAGGACCAAAGGTGGTTGGTTCGAATCCCGGTGTCCCATATGGTCCTCCGTGCCTGCCAGGAGCTATTTCTGAGCAGACAGCCAGGAGTAACCCCTGAGCAACGCTGGGTGTGGCCCAAAAACAAAACAAAAAAAACAACAAAAAAAACCCCACAAAAACAACAAAAAATTACAAAAGCATTGCAAGTTTAAGTAATTCTGACATTATCAAACATCAACAGTCAGTAATGCCAGTTAAGGGAAATAGATGACATCCAAAGGCAATCGGACCAGGTCACCATCAGAATTCTTTGCAGAAACCAATCCTAGGAGATGGTGAGATGACAGATTAACAATCCAAAAGGTAAATGCTTCTCTCTGCTGTGAACAGAAATTGAGTGAAATACTGACAGTGGCACAATAAAGATAGAGGATTGATATCAACCTACTACAGACATCAAGACATAGAGCAATTACCAGGAAGTTAACAAAGGATGATCTTCTAGAAACTTACTGATCAGATGAGGCTAAGAAAGTCTCAACCCTGGGCTGAAGCACTGTTGCAGCAGTAGGGCGCTTGCCTTGCACCTGGCTGACCCAGGAGAGAGACCCGGGTTTGATCCCCAGCATTCCATATGGCCCCCCTAGCCAGGAGCAATTTCTGAGTGCATAGCCAGGAGTAACCCCTGAGCATCACTGAGTTGTGGCCCACCAAAAAATATATATAAAGAAAGTCTAGACCCTAGAGAAAAGTATACACATTCTTCTACTGTACACAGATATTCAAGGACAGAGGACATGTTGGGGACACAAATAAAAATCTTATCGTGCATTTTCATCATGACTACAATGGTCTGAAGCTAGAAATCGAACACAAAAAGAAAACTGAGTGGTAACACAGTCAAGTGTGAAAGCCTAACATCATGCATGTGAACAATTCTGGGGTAAACTATGTGATCAAAGGAATAAATTAAAAAAACATCTGCAGATGACCAGCAGATATGAGGAGAAAGTGGGGGGGGATCTCCACTAGGATTGGGGCAGCAATTGGGGGTGGAAAGCAGAAGGCTCACAACACCCATCGGCAGAGAAAGAGGGACTCAAGCAACCCAGCAAGACAGCTATAGAAACTTAAAAAAAAAAAAAAAGAATCAATAAAGCCAAAGAGCCAATAGAAGAAACCAAATAACAACAATTAAAGAAGTAAAATGAAGGGCTATGAAATCAGGATACAATTTAAAAAAAAAAAAACAAAAACTGGTTATTCTTCATAAAGGCCGCCTAAGAATAAAATAAAAAACCACCACCACCACCACCAAAATGCTAATTAAAAAGTTCAGAAATGGGCAAGATGAAATCACCACCACCATTAAAGAAAGATGAAAGAGCCCAACAAATAGAGGAAGGAAGAAAAAGAAAGGAGGCGGAAGTTCATTATTTGACAGTACACACAGAACTTGACTAAAAATTAAATAAAGACTGAAATATAAGTCTGGAAACTGTAAAATATAAAGAAAAATTGTTGAAACGCTCCTAGTCGTTGAGCTCAGAAAGCTATTTGGAAACAAAACTAATCATGGCCAAGGAGACAAAAGACAAGATAAACATCTGGAACTACAAAGAAACTAAAGAGCCTGCACAGTGAAGAGAAATAGTGCAACACCAGAAACAAAAGCTGCTAGTTAAGAAAAAGTTATTTGGGCCCGGAGAGATAGCACAGCGGTGCTTGCCTTGCAAGCAGCCGATCCAGAACCTAAGGTGGTTGGTTCGAATCCCGGTGTCCCATATGGTCCCCCGTGCCTGCCAGGAGCTATTTCTGAGTAGACAGCCAGGAGTAACCCCTGAGCACCGCCGGGTGTGACCCAAAAACCAAAAAAAAAAAGAAAAAGTTATTTGTATCCCACAAGGTGATAAAGGGGTGGATATACGCAATATAAAAAACAAACTCATACCACTCAACAATAACAACAATGCAATCCACATGAAAAAAAGACAAAACACTTGAATGAACTCTTCTCCAAAGAAGACACTGAGAAAATTCTCAAATTCACAAAAATAGACTCGATGTTATCTCTCATTAGGGGAAAACAAAGCAGAATCATCATAAGCATCTGATACTGGTGACAAGAACCCATCTCAAGTAGATCAGCACGCAAATAATTGTTAAGCAAACAGAAACTCTGGGGTGGGGGGGCGATGGCATTGTAGGAGGGAATGAAAATTGGGTATTCTCCATGGAAATTTCTCAATCAAATGAAAACGGAAATTCCACTTTGGAATGATCTAGCAAGAACACCCCTGGACATTCGCAAAGGGCTATTTAGAATTCTAGGTCCATAGCATCATTTTTCACAGAAACCAAGATGAATAAAAAAGAAGAAAAAAAAGCCAAAACAGAATGAACCACAGCCCATGCATGGAAGCCCAATGAAAAAGCAATGCCCTACACACTCAATTGAACATCACTAGGCCATTATGAAAGTAAAAATGGTATTTTTGGGGAGACAGCATACATGGAACTTGAGTTGCTGAAGCTATGTGAAATACATCAAGTGAAAGGCCAGGAGAGAAAATTTCGCTCCTGTGTGGAATATAAGGCAAAGTGTGAACTGGTAAGACAGAATAAAGTGAAAGCTGAACATTCTGCAAAAGCAATGGAAAGAGGGGCCCGGAGAAAATAGCACAGTGGCGTTTGCCTTGCAAGCGGCCGATCCAGGACCAAAGGTGGTTGGTTCAAATCCCGGTGTCCCATGTGGTCCCTCGTGCCTGCCAGGAGCTATTTCTGAGCAGACAGCCAGGAGTAACCCCTGAGCACTGCCGGGTGTGACCCAAAAATGGAAAAAAAAAAAAAAAGGCAATGGAAAGAGGAAGAAAATGGGAGAGACAAGCAAAGCAACCCTCTTAAGATATTGAACCTCTTAAGATATTGAAGGCAATGAGTGCCGTAGTAATAGCACAGCAGTGGAGCATTTGCCTGGCATGCTGCTGACTTGGGACTGACCTGGGTTCAATCCCCAACAGCTCATATAGTCCCCCGAGCCTGCTAGGAGTGATTTTAGTGTGTAGACTCAGGAGTACCCTTGAGTGCTGCCAGGTGTGATCCCCCAAAACGAAACAAAAAGATGTTGAAGGCACTAAAGTGTTGTCTATATACCTTATAGTAAATTTAAATTTCTGTAGAAAACTTATTTAGTATAGAAATGTAAATTTTATGATATAAGTTTACTATGTGTCAGGTTATACTTCTGAAGTACTATAATAATAATATAGTATTGTGATATAAATGGTAAGTCCTTTAAATTGATTAAGAAATAAATTTAGCAGGGCCAGGGAGATGGTACAAAGGGTTGGACCTCAGATTTACATGCAGAATCCCTGGTTTCAATACTAGGCACCTCATGATTCCCAGAGCAACACTGGGTTATTTGGCTCCATACAAAGCAAAACTAAACACACGTGATTTAGCGCCATCTAACATGAACTTGGGAATGGCCCAGGGCAAGAGTGGAGATCTTGGGTTCAGGTTCTATTGTGCATTCATAGAAAAGTTATGTCATGAGGCTGGAGAGATAGCATGGAGGTAAGGCGTCTGCCTTGCATGCAGAAGGATGGTGGTTCGAATCCTGGCATCCCATATGGTCCCCCGAGCCTGCCAGGAGTAGAGCCAGGTGTAACCTCTGAGCGCTGCCAGGTGTGATCCAAAAATAAAAAACAAAAAACAAAAAAAAAGTTATGTCACTTTTCTAGACCTGAGTTCTTTCATGGTGATTTTTGTTGCTTCTACCTGATAAGGCTGTTGTGAGGATTTAAAAAAAAAAAAATTCAGTAAATGTTGAGCATCCTGCACTAAGTTCAGTCAAAACTCACTTTTACTCTTATGAATAAAGTGAGCCTGAAAAGGACAAATTCACGAAGTAACTGATATTGTAGAAGAGATGAAAACATTCTGATTTCAAACTAAAAATGTCTTGGAATAGCCAATTATTTGCTTACATAATCCAACAAAGCTTCAGAGCCCCTAGAATGCCAGAATAATCCTCCCTCAGACTCCAGACCCTCAAGATCTAATATTTAGAATGGGCATGAACATTCTTGATCTGAACTGACTTATTGCAGAGTGGGCACTTTGGGGTTCAGAAGTTTCATTATTTTTGTTTCACACAACCTCTCTACTGGCAGCTTGGGAGAAATTCCCATCAAATTTGACATTCAACGGTCTGGAATCAAGGCCCAGCCTCTCCTAGGTCTTGTGCCCTCTCGTAATTTATTTATTTTGAGCAGGGTGAATTCATGCTTTGTGAAGGAATGAATATGTGTAACCCATTTCATTGGCTCATAAATTCACAACTACCAGTCACTTTTTCCAAATCTCTATTTGGAAACGAAGCCATTTCAATATGCTTTGTATGCAAACTCCTCTCTATTACAATTGTGCTAACATATTTTTTTCATTCTGGTTTTTCCTTCAGAAAGACACTGAACAGATGTGCTGGGATATTTATTGTTAATGCGCAAAGTGGAAGGATGTAAGTTTGTGTCATTCCTAGGGCCGCAGGAGAGTTGCTCCTGGTGTAAACCGCTTTCCCCACGGCTGGCAAGGGTTACAATGGTGCTAGACTGGGAGAGTCCACCAGGAGGGCACAGCTGAGACCTTTACTCTCTGCCTTATTCCTACTTGGGCTAGAAGTTCAGAGACTCATGCATTGGGGAACAAGAAGAGAATGTGGGTATTTGCAATAAACACATGGACTATCTTCTCTTTGCTTTCTTGGTTTATTTTGGGGCCACACTTTTGGAGGACCTCAGGGCTGACTCTTGGCTCTAGACTCAGGGATCACTTCTGGTGGGGACCCTTTGGGGTACCTGGGAGCAAACCAGGTATGTCAGGCAAGTGTTCTTACCCACTGGATTATCTCTTCTGCCCCTTCTCTTTGCTCTTTATGGCAATTCTAAGGTGCCTTTCTCTCCTGGCATATCCATCTAATATAGTTGGATCGGATCACTCAGACACATAATAACCACTACTGGGGACTCAGCTGAAAGCCAAGAGTTGGAGAGTATGTGAAAGCTTTATTTTACACTTGATTGTTCATGTGGGGATTAATTAAGGAATACCTAATGCCATTAATTCACAATTAGACCACTTATGTCTAACCGCATGCTTTCGATGCATCCATATATAAATATTCATTCTGGAGAGAATGATAATCATTCAGCACCATAACAATTAAACAGCTGTAACTTGTCTCATGCATTAAGTGATGGAGCTGAGGGCAAGCTTCAGAAGCAGATGGCCTAACCCATCCAAGCTTAATGTTAAAGACTTTTTTTTTTTTTTAAAAAAAAAGAGGTGTTGACAAATCAGAACAAGAAGGGGTAGTTCGCATGCAAAACTGTCAATTTGCAATGTAGATGAGCCTCCTAAAAAAAACTCCAAACTTAGTGTATAGAAAAGAAAAAAAAATCCCACGAAGCCCTCTTGTAAGAGGAAGGCATTATATTGTATTTAGATGAAGTGGCTTCCCCACCAACATAATTATTTACTAATTCATTCACCCAACAGGGCTTAATGGAAAAGCAGCTGGCAGAGTATTCATATTTATGGAGTTATCCAAGGCATATGCCTGCGAGGTCCCAGGAATAATAGCCGTATTTCAGACAGCTGTTTTTCAACTCCCCCTAAAATGTGCTCAGGGAGAAGAGGGTCAAGGAAATGGTGGGAAAAGGAGAAAGAGGAAAAAGTTGGCTCTAGTCATTTATCATCATCATCATCACCATCATTTGAAAAGATTTGTGGGTAAACAGCAAAAGGGAAGGCTGAAGAAACAATACAGAGGTTAAGGGCTAGCCCAGATCCCAGTTTAATCTTAATCTCTGGTTTAGCTGGGTATGGCCCCAAGGTCACCTTGAGCTGGGGTGGGTGGAGTATGAAAAGGAGAATCAAGCCGTGGCTGGCTGCTGTAGCTGCTGACAACATCATCAAACTTGCATTTTAAAACGGGATGGGAGCTGTTAAGAGACAGTAGAGTGAGCGAGGCACTGGTCTTGCAGGCAGCTGACCTGGGTTCTATCCCTAGCACCCCACAGGATCTCTCATTCACCAAGAGAAGTCCTGATGCTTCTCTTTTTGTTTTGTTTGTTTGTTTGGTTGGTTGGTAGGTTTTTAGGTCACACCCAGCAGCGCTCAGGGGTTACTCCTGGCTCTGTGCTCAGAAATCGCCCCTGGCAAGCACGGGGACCATATGGGATGCGGGATTTGAACCATGGTCCTTTTCCATGCAAGGCAAATGCCTTACCACTGTGCTATCTCTCTGGCCCCTTGGTGCTTCTCTTTCTGAAGCTCATTGACGCACTGACCTGTGTGCAAAAATGGTCCTTCTGAGTCTCAAAGAGGACCTCACTGTCACTGTCTGAGTTTTCTTACTGCCAGGAACGATCCCTGAGCGCAGAGCCAAGATTAAGCCCTGAGCACTATCTTACTGGTTCACACTTGCTTTGCCTTATATTCCACACAGGAGTGGAATTTTCTCTCCTGGCCTTTCACTTGATGTATTTCACATAGCTTCAGCACCTCAAGTTTCATGTATGCTATCTCCCCCAAAATACCATTTCTACTTTCATAATGGCCTAGTGATGTTCGATTGAGTATGTAGGGCATCACTTCTTCATGGGACTTCCATGGATGGGCAGTGGTTCATTCTGTTTTGCCTTTTTTTTTTTTTTTTGAGTCCAAAATTTGGCTTTTGAGGCCAAAAAGAAATTAAGTATGTGGGCATAGAATGAGAATGAGCTAGAATCGACATTACCACCTCTTAAAAGGCTGGTGGTGTTCTCACGTACGTTCCCAGGTTTCTGGTGGGAAGAACGTGGCTTATAATCTGACAACAGTTACATTCTCTCCTTCCTTGCTAATTCTGGAAAGTAGATTCTTTCTCGTACCTGGGCACACTCCCCACTTGCTTTAGACCAAAACTTCTCAATAAAAGGCACATAATGAACTTGGCAAAAACGGAAAAGGAGCGTTTTTCATTTTTATTTTCAGTTAAATTATATCTCCAGTCAATTGAGCTTTAAACCTGCCTTGATACCAGGTCTAGGCAGAAACAGCATCTTAAGTGATATTTAAAAAGATGAAAATCAATGAGGTGTTCCAAATTGAGGAAGAAAAAAAAAAAGCCCAGCAGCTCAGGAGATGCACAGTGGCAGGCTTTTAATAAAACAATATTGTGCGTATTTGACAGATATCCAAATGGGTTCTTATTCAGATATCAGGAGTCTCGATAAACCGTTAAAAATAAAAACTGTAATTGAGTTAAGAGGAGGAGATAAGATTTGACAAACTCAAAGAGCAATTTTAGGCATCTGATAGGTGCCTATTTAAAAAAAAATTACTAAGGCAGAAATCTACTGTAATTTATATGTCCCAAGGATAATCACATCATTTACAAATTGTTTCTCTAAGACACAGAGCCTGTATCCGGGAAATCATTGGAAGACACTTAAGAAAGTGACTGAAATAGGAAGCCACCTAGTTCATGGTGGACAATAAACAGAAAATAAAATAAACATAGGACAGGGCACCAGGATGGTGGGTCTGGGGTTATCAGATTCCAGAGATGAGGTCATGATACCTCATAGATACCCAGGCTCCCTGGTGATCATAGAACAAGTCACAGAAGCCGCCTTTGCTAATTTCCTGCTCTTTCTACAGCTCAGAGAAGTAGCTTTAAGTTTTATTTCTCCTGAATGTGTTGCCTTGAAGGCTGATGGTCTTCATAATAAACTGAGGAGGAACAAACTTAACTTAGGGTGGTAAACAGGACTTAATTTGTACCAAAGAAACAATTGAGAGTTAGAGTTTTTTTTTTTTTCTGTATGGTAATGGGGATGGATCTCAGGGCCTCACATAACTTCCCTTCCTTCCTTCCTTCCTTCCTTCCTTCCTTCCTTCCTTCCTTCCTTCCTTCCTTCCTTCCTTCCTTCCTTCCTTCCTTCCTTCCTTCCTCTACTTCCTTATTCTCCTTCCTCCCTCCCTCATCCTCCCTCTCCCTCCTTTCTTTCCTTTCTTCCCTGCCTCTCTTCTTGCTTTTCTTTCTTTTTTTCATGTTCAAGACTTACTCCTGGCTTTTCACTCAGAGATCACTCCTGGTAAGCTCATGGTGCTGGACATCGAACCCAGATTTCCCATGTGGAAGACACTGTACTATCACTCCAGCTCCCAAACTGTATTTCTTCTAAAAGACAATTTTCATTCTTAAAGGTCAATTATCCCCCCATGGAAAAATGTCTGTAAAAATTAAATCTAGGGGCTGGGAGTGACAGTACAGTGGGGAGGGCGCTTGCCTTGCATGAGGCCAATTTAGGATTGATCCTTCCCACCTAACCCCTTAGTACAGCCAGGAGTGATCCATGAGCTTAGACCAAGAATCAGCCCTAAGCACCACTGGGTGTGGTTCCCCCCAAATTTAACAAAAATCCCACATATTCTCCCACCCAGCAATTGCTAATATTCAGAAATGAATTTGAGACATTCTAAAATGTGCCCATGCCTGGCACTATAAACAGATGTGGCATTTCCAGAGTCAAACAACAGAACTGACCCAGGCCCTTGGGTCTTTACTCCACATTTCAATTTTCACTGAGCTTCTTCAGGAGTATAAATGACATCAAGAGGGCAGGACAGAGCAAAGGCTGATTTTGGAACCTGAAAACATATAATAACTTTTGGCTTTTTAAAATTTATTTATTTATTTATATTTATTTATTTATTTATTTATTTATTTATCTTTCCCATGGAATAAGACACAGACACTGGAAAGAAATACTGGCAATTTCTTTTTCTTTCTTTCTTATTTTTTCCTGGGTCAGTGCTTAAAACTTATTCCTTGATTTGTGCTCAGGGATTCTAGTGGTCCTGGAGGATCAGAGAAAGGGCCAGAGATGGAAACTGGATAAGTTGTGTGCAAGGCAAGTACCTTCTCAGCCACACTATGTCTCAGCACTCTGATTCTGCTTGTTTTAAGGTTCTGGAAAGACCTGGATTTTCTGTTAACACTTTTCTTGGCTTAAAAACTTGGTGGGAAAGAATTAGTCACAGACCACTAGACCATCCAAACACTCTAGCAATGATGAGATTTACGTCAGGAAAGTTGTTTCTGAGAGTTACTTTGTGTTAAATATGACTCCGTGCTCTTCTTTATATTTTAGTCATTTTACACATGAAGTAATGCTGAAGTAGGTTGGCTTTCTCTACTACTCTGTAGGTGGAGAAATGGGAAAGAACTGAAATGATTACCCCAAATCCTAAAGTCATAAAGAGTTGTAATAGAGACAGATCCAGGCTTTTTGGGATTAGAAATTTTATCATCTGGAGGAACTACTTTCTAAAAGAAGATCTACTGTATTTTTTGTATCATAAGCCGCACTCCCCCTCACCCCTCCAAAAATGCGTCTTATGCCACCTGAAGCTGAAGCCTGAGTGCAGGGGAGGAGAGCATCTAAAAACTATGTGTGTCTTATGGTCAGGTGCATCTTATAGAGCAAAAAATACAGTAATTCTGAATATGAAATAGGTACAAAAGTTACTTTTTGAGTGTCATCCTTGAGCAGGGGCCATGCTAATCTCTGTATAGTTCCAATTTTAGTATATGTGCTGCTGAAGTGAGTACAACAAAAGTTACTTTTTATAAAGAGCAAAGAAATGGTAACAAGCCCAAATTTTTTTGTTGTTGTTTTGTTTTTGTTTTTGGGTCACACCCGGCTGTGCTCAGGGGTTACTCCTGGCTGTCTGCTCAGAAATAGCTCCTGGCAGGCACTGGGGACCATATGGGATACCGGGATTCGAACCAACCACCTTTGGTCCTGGATTGGCTGCTTGCAAGGCAAACAGCGCTGTGCTATCTCTCCGGGCCCACAAGCTCAAAATTTTAAGTTGATAAGCATTAAAGACTAGAAATTTGGTATTTTTTTTTTTTTTTTTTGGTTTTTGGGCCACACCTGGTGATGCTCAGGGGTTACTCCTGGCTATGTACTCAGAAATCGCTCCTGGCTTGGGGGACCATATGGGACACCGGGGGATCAAACCGCTGGCCAGACAGATGCCTTACCGCTTGCTCCATTGCTCTGACCACGGTACCATCTTTTTTTAAACATAGACTTGCCTCATTGTTTTCTCTATATTGGGGAGGCTGCTGTATATATTTACTCTTTGATAAATTAATAATTTTCATCTTCCTAAGATAAGAGATTAAAAATATTTTCAGCATCAGAGCAATAGCACAGAGAGTAGGGCATTTGCCTTTCACAGGGTCAATCGGGTTTGATCCCTGGCATCCCATATGGACCCCGAGACCGACAGGAATGATTCCTGAGTAAGAGCCAGGAGTAATCCCTGAGCACCTCCAGGTGTGGCCCCAAACAAAAAATAAACAAATTTTTGAGAGAGAGAGATGAGAAAGATAATTCGTTTTTCATTTAATATAATTTCTAAGTATGGTTAATGATATTGAGGAAAGTTCTATTTGGTTTTGCAACTTGTTATTAATAAATGCCACATAAATTTCTTAGACATTACTGTCAAATATGGGATTACTGTGTAATAACCAAATCTTAAATGATCTTTGGATCGATCACATACATTCACCACTCTCTATTGATGCCTTCAGAGAGGACTATTATGAGTTTGATGCTATCTTTGTCATTATCAATTTCTCATATCAGATAAGCAAGAAATCTTTTTTTGTAGCATGTTCATATGGTTCCAGGCTGAACTAGGGAGAATACTCCGTGATTTCACATGTGGTTGAGCTTCATTTGGGAGGACTTTTATGGGCTTGGCCCTAAAAAAATACAGAAATTCAAATAACTAAGACTCATCTAAAAGAGAAAATCCTAACAAGGTAAAAAGGGTCTAAGTGCCATTGTGGAGTATATTTGTGACAAGGGAAAATTTCTGATTAGGCGTTTTACAACCTGGCTGATGACAAGCTTGTTTTTCCAGTCTGGCTCATTTCTTCCATCTCCAACCTGCTTTCTCCTCCGTTTACTGCTTCATTTCTGGGGATCCTCAGGAGAAATTCCCATTTTCCCAGCATCTCTGACCTCGTGCTTTCGGGTCAGTGGAGACGGGGTCAGGGGGAGCAGGAATATATTCCTGGCTGGTGAGCAATAACAGTCACAGACAGGAGGACTTCACACCTCATAAATACACCCAATTAAATCCAAACAAAACGCATCACAGCACTTCCCCTTCTCCTGAGCTGGATTCTCAAAATGCTCAGTTATTCTGGTGCCAGCTGCCCACTGGGAAAGCTGGTGGCCAGCAAAGCTGAGGCCCAGATCAAAGAAACAGGCAGGGACTTAATGGATGATGATAAAGAATTTGTATTTATATTACCCCAGGAGTCCTGTAAACTCCTGTCAAGATCTTGGGAAGGGGCTTTCATGCTTTTCCCCAGGGAACTTGTACCAACCTGTGTAAGAAATCAGGTAGGTGGCTCTAAGAAACCCATTTTTTTTTGTAGGGGGTCAAACTCAGCAGTGCTCAGGGCTTACTCCTGATCTAAGGGATCACTTCTGATAGTGTTCAGGGAATCCTATAAGATGCCAGAGATTGAACCCAGCCTTGGCTGCACGCAAGGCAAATGCCTACCCACTGACTATCTTTCTGGTCCCCATAAATGCCCCCCCCCCCATTTAATCCATTCCCTTCCACTGACAGATGCAGAAACAAATGTGTCCCTTAGTATGTAAAATATGGTGCATTTGTTCAGTGGATGAAGGGGGATCAGAGTCTCTGAACCAGGGCATAAAGGGGTGTTTTGAACTGTCCCAGATTCTACTACAGAGCTATAGGGAATGATGCAATTGTGCCATTCACTGCAATTGGAAGAGAGGGTAAATGAAGCAAGCAAGCAAGCAAGCAAGCAAGAAGAATAAATACAGGATATCAATTGTATATAGTATGTAGTGAAGTAAGTAGTATGTAGTGAAGAAATGCAATGATTTAATTTGGGGGTGGTCTATACACTCTTAGCCCCAGAGTATAGTGTAGAGAAGGAAATAAATAGAGTGGAAAAAGAGAGAGGCAAAATAATGGAGAACAGGGGCCTAAGAGACTCAGGTGCTTGGTTGGGGTTAAGGAAGGACAGAACTAATTATTCAAGCCACAGAGTCAAAAATGCAATCATGAGGCCCAAACTTGAACAACCAAGCTTAAAAACAGACCTGTTATGCTAGCAGACTGGGTGTGGGTGTGGGTGATAGGATGGGATAAACTCTGGGGACATTGGTGAAGGAAGGTTGATACTGGTGGTAGAATTGTCACTAAAACATTTTATGTTTAAAACCCAACTATAGGGGCTAGAGCAATAGCACAGTGGTAAGGCATTTGCCTTGCATGCTGCCAACACAGGATGGACCACAGTTTGAATCCCAGCATCCCATATGGTTCCCCAAGCCTGCCAGGAGCGACTTCTGAGCGCAGAGCCAGAACCCCTGAGCACCACTGGGTGTGACACCCCCAAACAAAACAAAACCCAAAATCCAGAAAACAACAATAACAACAACAACAACAAAAACCCAACTATGAATAACTTTGTCAATGATAATGCTTTAAATAAAAAATATTGACTCCATAAATTTCCCAGATTACATAATTGGAAATAAGACCCTCACCCCCAATTTGAAAACCTTAGAAAAATTCCAAAGTCTATTGGTTTTGAAATGTAAAGGCAGAATCTTTCAGAACAATCCTTTTTCTTTTCACTTGTCACCTTTTAAAAAAACATTAACAGCAGCAGCAACAAAAAAAATGTTCTTTCACCATTATCCTGAGACAAGAGGTAGAACCTCATGCTGGCCTTGTCCACACTTAGTATTGTTTTTTGCTTTCTCTCCACCTGCCCCTGTGGCGTTGTTTAGCAGATAACTCCCCAGCTGCAAGTATTTCATTTTCCAGGTCTGATCTTTGCTCTCCTAAAGCCCAGAGCAGCCTCGGTACTTCTGGAAGCCTGCAAAGAACACTTGTCTAAATTTGGTCTGAACTAACAAAGCATGTCTTTGTGATCATTAACGATCTTGTTTCCCAATGTACTGAAGAATTAGAATAAAAACAAATAGCTGGTCTTTTATAGCTTAAAGGAATTAGGATTTCCCCTAGGCCAAATTTCCATTTGAATTGCCTGGAAGTACATGAAAATCAATGTAGCTCAATAGACAACTTGAATGAGACTAGAACAGACTGGCTAGAAGAATGACTGGACTTTGTAGTGCCACCTCTCTCTCTCTCCCTCTCTCTCTCTCATCTCTCTCTCTCTCTCTTCTCTCTCTCTCTCTTCTCTCTCTTTCTCTCTCTCATCTCTCTCTCTCTCTCTCTCTCATCTCTCCTTCTCTCTCATCTCTCTCTCACCCTCTCTCTCTCTCTCACTCACTCACTCATCTATCTCCAACATCCAACTGATAATTTATGGTTAAGCGATGTTGGAATGGATATTTTTGACATAGTATGTTCTTAAGTAATTTTATAATGTTTCTCAAGTAGTTTTTAATAGGAATAGTGATTTCTTAGTAATAAATGGGATTGCAAATTTAGTCACAGGCTGCAATTACAAGGCAAGGAAGACTAGGCCCAAAGAGACAGTTGGTTCCTGGAACCAGGCTAACCTTAATTGATTCCTGGAACCAGGACACCTTTTGAAGGGACAGGAGGGAGGTGAAACTGAACTAACCATCTTACATTCCAACATTACATTCCAACATGGGGACACCTTGATCCCCACAGAGGGCAGATGGCCCTTGAAGATTAGGGAGGAATAATTGCACAAATCACTAAAAAGGATAATAAAGATAAAACATAGATGGCACAATAGGTATAAAGGTAAAATCTAGTTTAATGCTATTCTCGCTTCTGTCACTGGTTTGCTTGAAGTATGATCTAATAAACAAGGCTCCCTTCCCCTAATTGCTCTGGTCATTATGCTGTCAAAGGAACAAGGGAATAGGCTCTCTTCCCCATAAGAGACCACCTGAAGGGTCCAATCTGTATTTAGGAAAGCCGTTAGCCTGGGGCACTCCCCACGCAAATCAGGACACACCTAGTCACCACCTGGAGGTCATACCCATATCTAGAAAAACATCAGAACAAGGGCTGAAATGAATAGGGGCTGGAATTGTGCCTTTTCCTGAGATTCTTACTGATGATTTCAAATTGTAACATTTACATGTAACCTATGAAATGTTTTGATTTGTTTGTTCATTACCCTATGATTTCCTTTAAATTCCCGTATGTTTGAATGCTCTGGGTCTCACCATAGACTGAAAACCCTGCTGCGTCAGGATGATCTGGTGGACCCAGACACTCTGAGAACCATAAATCTGAGTTGCTGTTTGCATCTTCAAAGGTTTGTGGTCTCTGATTTGGGGTGGACTTTCCCCATACCCTGGCTCCGGGATATCTTCCATATTGGGGCACAGACTCTTTTTTTTTTTTTTTTTTTTGTGGTTTTTGGGTCACACCCGGCAGTGCTCAGGGGTTATTCCTGGCTCCAGGCTCAGAAATTGCTCCTGGCAGGCACAGAGGACCACATGGGACTCCAGGATTCAAACCGATGACCTCCTGCATAAAAGGCAATCGCCTTACCTCCATGCTATCTCTCTGGCCCCAGGGCATGGACTTTTAAGTTCATTTTAACAGCTATAGCTTTATGGAGACCAAGTTCCATTTTATCACAACAAAAAGGAAATTTTGCTGAACATTTTCTTCCTCCCTCCCTCCCTCCCTCCCTCCCTCCCTCCCTCCCTCCCTCCCTCCCTCCCTCCCTCCTCCATCCCTCCTTCCTTCCTTCCTTCCTTCCTTCCTTCCTTCCTTCCTTCCTTCCTTCCTTCCTTCTTCCTTCCTTCCTTCCTTCCTTCCTTCCCCTCTTCCCTCCCTGCCCCCATTTGGCTCATTTCTACTTCATAATAAAACTAACTGGCTGACCCTACTTGCTGGGTTTTTGAATAAGTGCTTTCCATGCTTGTGGGTCACTTGATTCTACAGACCTATGAGGAATCTGATTACACATGGTAAAAAAGGTCTGACCTGGCCTGTTAAGCACTATGTAAATGGTGAGGGAAAGAGTTAAGTTCAATCAATAGCTCTTCAACCGAGAGAGAGAGAGAGAGAGAGAGAGAGAGAGAGAGAGAGAGAGAGAGAGAGGAGAGAGAGAGAGAGAGAGAGAGAGTGAGGAGAGAGAGAGAGAGAGAGAGAGAGAGAGAGAGAGGAGAGAGAGGAGAGAGAGAGAGAGAGAGAGAGGAGAGAGAGAGGAGAGAGAGAGAGGAGAGAGAGAGGAGAGAGAGAGAGGAGAGAGAGAGAGAGAGAGAGAGAGAGAGAGAGAGAGAGAAAGAGATGGCACTACATAGTCCAGTAGTAGAGAGAGAGGCTTCAATTACATATGATCGACTTTCTGAGAGCCATTTTATACTTGAAAATGAAAAAAACCCCTTAAGCTGAGGTTAAGAGCAGTCAGAGTTATAGTGAATAAGTCACAGCTGATTGGAAAACATCTTTCTTGGGTCACCCTCAGGTGTTCTTCATGAGGTGACCCCAGTTTTCCTAAGAACACAGTGACTGAATGAGATGCTTCACACTTGCTTAATGAACACAGAAATGAACTACTCCCAATGAGAGGCCGGCCAAAGGGCAGACCTTCCACCACTCAACTGCTGAGAAAGCTCAGCAGATTTCAATTTCTGAATAGACTGAGAAAAGCAAAATAAAATGGAAAATTAAAAGGGAACCCCCAGGGTTCGAGCCAGTCACTTCCCAAATCAAGCATTTGTGTTCAATGGCAGAGAAATTAGAGAATTGCCTAAGGTTTCCAGGGATCCTCAGATAAGGACCAAGTCTAGAGAAGTTGACTTTTGAGGGGCATTAAGAGACTGTGTCCCCAACTTGTCCAGCTAACAAGGATTCTTGGGCAAGCCGTGCTATCACTAAAGCTCTGGGCCTGGAGCTTGAGAACTACCTCTGGGAACTTGTTCTAAAATCTGTTTTGTTTTATGAATGGGGAGAGTGGGGCCCACCAGGTGATGCTCTGTTAGCTCCTCCTGGCTCTGTGCTCATTGTCCTTTGGCAATGCTTTGGGGAACCTTGTACGATGCCAGGCATCAAACCAGGGTTGCCTGAACTTTCTGTATTATCTCTCTGGCTCCTTGTTCCAGAGGTTTAAATAATTTTCCAATGGGACAGATTTCATTACATCTAATAATGTGTAAATAATGCTTTATGTCCTCTCCTTGTCTATTTGTGGAGTCTGGAATCATACCTACCTCCAGACTTAGATAAGATACTAAGCTTTATTTCTTGGGGGGGGGGGAATTAACCATGCCTAATTGTGTATAGGGGTTATTCCTGGCTCTTTCCTCAGGAATTACTCCTGACAGTACTTGGGGATCATATGGGATGTTGTGGATCAAACCTGGGTCAGCTGCATACAAAGTAAATGCTCTTCCAACTGTGCTATTGTTCCAGCCTCTATCTGGGACTTTCTGTACCTTCACATGGCAATTGTCACAAGAGGGTGACAAGAATCCTAGTCATTTCCCACCCATCCCACCCTTCTGAGCTCACGGTTTTCCTTGTAGACTTAAATGGGCATAGGATAAATTTTCAGCAAAAATGCTCAAAAGAATGGTTCTTACCAAGACTCTGGCTGGTAACCATCAGTCTTGGATACTGAAGATACTTAGTTTCATGCTTACAAAACAGATTCTGCTCACAGCATTTGATCCTCAGAGCCTTCTATGGCAATTAGCCCGGCCATAGACCCATCAGACAATAGAATTCCCTTTCTTCCTGAGCAAGACTAAAAGACAGAGCCTGAGCTATAAAGCCTGGGTTTAAATTCTGGCTTTGGTTAAGTAAATACATGAATTTATTGAATGAGACCAAGTAAAGGGATCTCCTTGTGACCCCGAGTCACCTCAGCTCTCAAGATGCGTGAGTCAGCGATAAAAATCTTGTTAATAGTTGTACCATGTTCTCATTTTGCCAACTGGTATTCTTTTTTGGGTGGGGGCTTTGGGATCACACCCAGAGGTGCTCAGGGTTACTTCTGGCTCTGCACTCAGAAGTCACTTCTGGCAGGCTTGGGGGACCGAATGCAGGAATTGAACCAGGATCCATCCTGGGTTGGCTGCATGCAAGGCAAACACCCTACCGCTGTGCTGTCATTCTGCACCCCCCCCCCCCCCACATACCAACCGGTATTTCTAAACCACTCCATTGGACTTAAATATACATTTTCATTTGCTCACCTGCATCTTCTCCACATCTTTCCTAGCTCACAAAAAAACCAAGAGAAGCACCAGTTGATGACAATCACCTGACCCTTTTCTAGAACATTCTTACACAAAGAATGAGATCTGGCCACTATCCCTTAATAAAACAGTGGTAATGATGCTGGCTGTTGACTGTCTGATGTGGTATAACCATATACTTTCTCTTTTTCTTTAGTTGTGAGTGTCCCACCATCTTAAAATATCATGGGGAAAGGGGAAGTAGAAGGGAGAAAGATGATTTATTTTTAATCATAATGCTGTTCAAGAAAGATTCCCCGTTCACTTCACATTCTATCTGCCAATTTCACCGATCAATGCCTGGTCTGGGGCAAAAAGGCAGATTTGGAACAAAAAACTTATTGATAAAGTTGTATAACTGATTGGTTAAATATTCAGTCCAGGAGAGGACAATATGGGCAGGGTGGTAAGATCTGGAAGAAACATTTGGAGGTGAGAGATGTGGAACACTTGAAATTCATAATCTATGTAACTAGCAAAAATGCCTCTGGTTTTATGCAACCGGGAGCATCTTATGAAGACACTAAAATGACGAATGAAGAATTTTCTTTGCTTCTGACTGGGCACTTTTGTTTGCTTCTAACTGTTTAATTTCTCCCTCCACCTCTCTTTCAATTAACCTCCCTGTTTGCATTCAACGAGATGGCACAGAATACTGAGGACGAGGCAAATCTCGCTGATTTATGAGTTTTTGTTCAGAAAGTGGCAGCTCTTTTCAGCCCATCATGTCCATGCATTGGAAATGGGAACAGTGGACAGAACGAATCACCTATCCGGAAAGAGAAAAAGAGATTCCTGGGTAGTTTAATCAGAGGCTCATAAAGGAGGCTTTGAAAATAGCCACAGAAGCGTCCTGGTGGACCCAGGCTCAGGTAAGGAGGCAGATAAGGAGAAAAAAAACAATTGAGTCTCTGAATACCAGACATTTGGAACTGGTTGTTCTATTGGTGCCAAGAGCCAAACCCTGATTTTAGAGGTTCCCTGTAAAATAAAACCCCAGTTCTCTACACCTTTGAAAAGGTTCAGCTGTTGAGAGTTATTTTTAAATGCAGAAGCTCCTGGATTTCTATGTTGTGACTCAGATGGTGAGGAAAAGTTGCAAAGAAGGAAGCGGAAAAAAAATGGCTAAGATTGTTAAGAACCACAGAAAACTATGGAATTAAGCAAAAAAGGCCCACTACTGACAGGGTGCCTTGGTTTCTGACATCTGGAGGCTACTCAGGAAGATTCCAGCTATCGGAAGTGCAAACGCAGCCAATGACTGGTAGGTTCAGTGGCTCAAGGGTCATCTCAGAGTTCACTTCCTGTTTCTCAACTCGGATTGCCATGGGTTGATCGTACAATCCAGGTTACACACCCAATCTTAGAAGTGAATTCATTCTAACTGTGGGGGGACAGTTAGAATGTATCCTGACTGAGTCTGAGAGACGGTGGGGCTTAAAATGCGCTGGGGTATTTCTGGGGCCTACACACTGTGGACATCTCAGACTTGGAGTAATGTCACAGAGATAAAACATTACCTCATCTGCCCACAGCAAGGTCCATCCATGGAAACTACCAATGTTTTTTTCTGCCTAGTGTGTGTGGGATGTACCATATGAAACCCAAGAGTCAAATTCTCTTGAGTCAAGAGAGAGACCAGATAAGAATGCCAGGGACAAGTGCTCGGCAAGACTGGGACAGACACCAGGGTACCCCATCTTTCTCAGAAGGAGGTAGGGAGACAGGAAAATAGCCCAGGATGCATGAAGAGTGAATGAATGACCTAAGTTACAAAGTACAAGGTGAGTCACCTTGGTGGAAGCAAGAACTCACCCTTTCTTGGAAATGTCTCCTCTTCTCTGTACAAACCATGTGAACCCTTTTTATCACGAGTTAATGTGTTATATGTGTTCAATACCCTCAGATATGAAAATCCTGGCAAACTCATGGTATCTGGGATGTGTGGAAAGGAAGAGTGTCTGAGAGGAAGGATGCAGTCACTGATGGAAGACCCCCAATACTCACACATAATAATATCACACCCATTTGTTCCCTTTTTTTTTTTTTTTTTTTTGGTTTTTGGGCCACACCCGGTAACGCTCAGGGGTTACTCCTGGCTATGTGCTCAGAAGTTGCTCCTGGCTTGGGGGACCATATGGGACACCGGGGGATCGAACCGCGGTCCGTCCAAGGCTAGCGCAGGCAAGGCAGGCACCTTACCTTTAGCGCCACCACCCGGCCCCCCATTTGTTCCTTGACAGTTTCAACTTCATAGCAGTCCCTAGCAATGACCAAGTATGGTTAGAATCTGGGTTCCATCTTTTTTTTGGGGGGGCCCACACCCTGTGATGCTCAGGGGTTACTCCTGGATTAGGGGACCATATGGGATGCCAGGGGATCAAACCATGGTGTGTCCTAGGTCAGCTGAGTGCAAGGCAAATGCCCTACCACTGTGCCATTGCTCCAGCCCCTGGGTTCCATTTTAACTCCAGGAAGTTTCCACTTTATAGTTGCCTTCCTCCATTACTCAATAATTGTGACTAGAAATCCCTAATTAATTTTCCTGTTCTATGCTTATAGAAGCTAAAAAATTTGAATAGAAATGGGACCCCTACTCTGACTCTTGGAGTGACTATTTATTGCTCTGAGAAAACTATCTTAGTAACAAGACTAGTCACTTTGAGTATACTTGCACTGTGACTCTTGAATATATATTATAACTTCAGAAATATTTTCTATTACTTATTTCTCTGACTCAGGTTTGAGTTCTATCTTGTGAGGGTCAAAGGAGTTTGGACTGTATGACAATTCAACGGAATAGGTCTTGACCTGGATGTGAACCAACAGTTGACTGAGCACTTCCTGCAGCAGCCAGAAGTGCAAGCACAGTCAACTGGGTCTCTATGCAAGAGTTCACATCCCAGACCCAAACTCCGTAAATTACCAGTGTGGCCCTAATCTGATTTTTGGAACTTTGAATCCCCCCTTCACTTGACATCCAGATTCTCTGCTTTTCTTGGGAAAACCTGGAATTTGGATGGTTGGGGATGACTACCATCCCTCGGAAGTCTGACTAGCATCCTTCCAAAGTCTGCCATGAACACTTTCAAGAGCCACACACACAATAATGGGATGCCTGATCCATACGTCTGTGGCTTTCACTGATGGAGAATGGAACACTGGGATGACTGAGAGAGAGAAAGGATACAAAAGCCTTTGTAAGAATCTCTCCAGGCACCAATTGAAGGGACTTTTCCAGATCTTTCTAGGCATGATGTAGCTTGTGCACAATGTTCTCAGAGCACTGAGTCTATCTAGAGAATGGGAGGGCCACCCAATGTCGGTTGAGAACTGGAAACCCCACTTGACATGCTGTGTAGATACAACTGGAACTACTGACAAGGTTTGCAATTGCAATTTTTCCATGAACAGAAGTGTCAACAAACTAGTTCCTGTTAAGTAGAAATAGTGATGGATGTAATATTTATAGAAGTGCTAGAAGAAATTGTTACTAAGAATACCTTAACCCATACCCTAACCTAAACTGTACCCTACCAATATGGGAGTGCAACATTGCATTTCAAATGGGGAAATTTTTGTAGGGAAGTGCTATTTTCAGTGAACATTGGATACTTTCACTAAACGTGGCAGAAATTTCTCACTTACTTTTTGATGTTTTTGTTTGTTTGTTGCTTTTTGTTTTCAGGCTACACCCAAAGGTTTGGGGTCTACTGGTTCTGTGCTCAGGGATCACTCCCAGAGGACCTTGAAGGACCAAGTGCTGGAATGAGCTGGTCCAGAACATATTTTCTTTTCTTATTTTATTTTGGGCCACAAACGTTTCATGCTGAGGGGTTACTGTTGGCTAAGCACTCAGAAATTGCCCCTGGCTTGGGAGGACCATATGGGATGCCGGGGGATCGAACTTCGGTCCTTCCTTGGCTAACGCTTGCAAGGCAGACACCATACCTCTAGCGCCACCTCACCGGCCCCAGGACATGTTTTCTTAATACAAGCTTTCACATAACTAAATTTGTTTCAGCAATCCTAATGAGAATATAAAGGCAAATACGATGTTAGGTTGGTTCTGGACACCAACTATTTTTGTGCTCACATTTTGATGTCAACCTATTATTTTATTTACCAACATGAGGTGCTCTCAGGCATGTCACCCCATTTCAAACAGTGTTAAGCACATTCCTTTGTGGAAAGCTAGGTTGGGGCATTTTGTTCTACTGAGTTTCCTTTAATCCAACAAAACAAGTCCTAGGAAGCAAAATGTCTCCTTCGGAGACTCACTGCTAAGCAGTTGCAGAATCCAGAGAGGTTCTCGTTCTCAAGCCCAAACTTTTTAAAAGTTTTTCTTTTTTGGATTTTGGGCCACATCCAGGGGCCCTGTTCTATGTTAAGCAGTGCTCAGGAGATTACTGATGATGCTAGGAAATTAAAAGTAGGGTCAGTAGGATATAAGGCAGGCAAATGCCTTAACCTTTACATGCTATCTTTGGCTTTTGAAATGATCATGTTTAAAACAACAACAACAACATGGGGCCGGAGAGATAGCACAGTGGTAGTAGGCATTTGCCTTGTGTGCGGCTGACCTGGGAAGACCAGTTCAATTCTTGGCATCCCATATTGTCCCCCAGCCTCCAAGGGGTGATTTCTGAGTGCAGAACCAGGAGAGGTGGCACTAGAGGTAAGGTATCTGCCTTGTAAGCGCTAGCCAAGGAAAGATCTCGACCTTGGTTTGATCCCCCAGCGTCCCATATGGTCCCCCCAAGCCAGGGACAATTTCTGAGTGCATAGCCAGGAGTAACCCCTGAGCACCAAATGGGTGTCCCCCGAAAAACAAACAAACAAACAAAAACCAAAAAAAAAACAAACCCCAAAACAACAACAATAACAATTGGAGTCGAAAGATAGCACAGCAGGGATGGCATTTGCCTTGTAAATGGACAACCCAGGTTCAATCTCAGGCATCCCTTATGGTCCCCAAAGCCCATCAGGAGTGCAGAACCAGGAGTAACGCCTGAGCACCGCCAGGCAAACCCCCAAACAAAAACAAACAAAACCCCCCCACTCTTTCTATTGACTAACATGTCAAGACTTTGCAACAATAGCCCTTTTCCTAAAGATTATTTTGAGTCAGAGAATTAAAGAGTTACTTCCTGCAAAGAGAGAAGGAAATCAATCCTTTTTGTCTGAGTCCATTTTGGTGTCCTCCCCCCACCCACACATCAACCACCCTCTCACCCCCCCCCCCACACACAAAATCCTCCCCATGTTCTAGAAACAACTGAATGAATGGGTCCCCAGAAGATGAGAACTTTATTTGCAAAGAAAAATTCCCTTTTCAGGAAAGGGAGGAGAGGCAACGTGCTTTCCCTGAGTGAAGCCTGGTCAGGACTGGCACAGAAGGGAGCTGAGCCTGAGCTCAGGCCTGGGAGGGGAGGAGAGAGGAGGGTATGGAAGGGAATGGGGAGAGGAAAGAGGGGAGGGGGTTCCCGCCTACCGATGGTGCAGTGCTCTCCGTTCCACCCCTGGCTGCATTCACACTTGCCATCCTTGCAAGTCCCATGCTCTGCACAGCGCGGGTGGCAGGCTCGCTGGTTGCAGGCAGGGCCTGTCCAACCCTCTTCACAGCGGCAGCTGCCACCCATGCACACACCATGGGAACCGCAGTCCACGGAACAGATTTCTGCAGGCAAGAAGAGGGAGGGAGAGAGAGAGAGAAAGATGAGAGAGAGCTGAGGCAAAAAGCGGTGAAGGAGTTTGTCTAGTTCAGCATCCTAGAAGATCCAGAAGATGCAGGAGAAACACATCTTGGATGCATCCTGGAGATGCGTATTTCTTGAACCTGTTGCCTAATGGCAGGCACGATTGGCTGAGTATCCTTTACATGAGGTGACTGTGCTAAAAAGGGGTTTCTGCTGCATGTGCCACACTGATGAATATGTCACCTATAACAGTGTTTATTAACCTTTTTGTGCAAAGGCACACTTTTTTTCATGAAAAAAAAAAATCACAAGGCACACCACCATTAGAAAATGTTAAAAAAATTTAAGTCTGTGCCTATATTGATTATAAAGTTATTCTCTTGAATAGGAATCAAATAAACATAACGAAATTATTTTATAATTACTTTATTATGAAATAATCTAATGATTGGTCTATTTGTGAGCCGAAGCTGCATGTTACAGATAAAATTGGAATTTTTCCCAAGGCACACTAGACAATATCTCATAGCACACTGGTGTGCCACAGTACAGCGGTTGAAAAACGCTGACCTATAACCTCTGACAGGTGAGGCTGACTAGGTGTTGCAAGCACAGGTAATACAGACAACTATAGGCAAAGACAAAAATTCCTGATGATAGGGAAATACCTACACACATGTGTGCTGTCTGAGAAGACATTCTAGTACATGCACATTATTTTATTTTAGTTTTAGTTTTTGGGACACACCCGGTGATGCTCAGGGGTTACTCCTGGCTATGCGCTCAGAAATCGCTCCTGGCTTGGGGGACCATATGGGGCACCGGGGAATGGAACCTCGGTTTGTCCTAGGTCAGCCATGTGCAAGGCAAATGCTCTCCTTCTGTGCCACTGCTCTGGCCCTTAGTACATGCACATTAAATTCACAGCAGCTGGTTTGAAGCCTCTCTCATGGATGAAAAGGGGAGAGGGAAACTGGCACTGCAGTGGAGGTGGTGTGGTCTAACTATATGGGATTCCTGACAGATACCAACTCTCATAAATCTGGACTGCCTCAATAAAATGAACACCGGACCAGAGTGATAAGCACAGAGGGGGTGAGGTTTGCCTTGCACACAGCTGACCCAGATTCAATCCCTGGCCTCCCTTGGGGTCCCCTGAGCCTGTCAGGAACGATTTCTGAGTGCAAAACCAGAAGTAATTCCTGAGTACCATCAGTGTGCACCCCCACACCAAAATGAACAAAACATAACAAAGCAAAAAGATGAACTCAAATCGGTCATAATAAAAAATAGACTGAGTCTGGAAGAATGAATTTCTTGAGGAAAATGAGGAAGTCGCTTTGGATGTTAAGGACACTGTGAAAAGTTTGTTTTTATTTTTGGTTTTGGGGCCACATCCAGTGGTGCTCAGGGCTTACTCTTGGCTCTGTGCTCAGGGATAATTTCTGGGAAGATCATAGAGGGGTGCTGGGGACTGACCCAGGCTGGCTTGTGCAAGACAAACACCCTCCTTGCAGTAGCTCTGGCCTACTACTGCGCTTTCTCGAGTAAAAAATCAATGTCACCAAAACAAACAAACAAACAAACCCTCAAGCCAAAAAAGATTTTCTACCCTTTGGAAAACTTTAAATATTCAGAAATTGTCATAAAACAGAATCTCTGAGTTTGTTTCTGACACACAGACATGATGGTTGAATGGAGAGTGAAATAATCTAATAATGAAATAATTATTTCATTCATTATTTCATTCAATAATAATGAAATAATAATGAAATAATCTAATAATGAAATAATCTAATGATTGGTCTATTTGTGAGCCGAAGCTGCATGTTACAGATAAAATTGGAATTTTGGCAGATAATGATACAGGTTGCTTAGCAGAACCATGGCAGAACCCAGTGTAACCAAAGAGTAATACTGAGCATGCCACGTGACAAAAGCAGCTTTTCATATACTTGGATTTGGGAATGACTAGAAGGAAGGAACATAGATTGGATCAGAGCTCTTCAAAATTTTAGTAAGGGGTTAGAACTATAAAATAAAGGGAGAAAAGGTGAAGGGTGAAAAAAATAATTCAGGTGACTAATGTCCTTTTTATTTTTTAAAGCTTAATTTAAAGAGAAAGAGAGAGAGGCAAGCAAAGAAAATATATCCTGCATATATATCTTCTTTTACCTTACTTAAAATGTCAAATAAAATGAATTATGTTTCTGTTTTCTTTTCATTTTTTTTCCCTTTTAGTTTATAGGTCACACCACTGTGCTCAGGGTTTACTCCTGATTCAGTGCTCAGAAAAATCAAACATGGGCTGGCTATGTGCAAGGCAAAGTGCCCTACCCGCTGGACTATTTTTAAATTATCTGATTTTCTGAGTCTGGAAGATAGGGCTTTGTTTTGGTTGTCTTACAAAAACAAAAACACCAATCCATAAACACACAAAATGATTCCTAACAAACGATGGATCTCACAAATGGATTTGAGCTTTATTTTAAAATAAGAGCCACTTAAGTGCCGGTTCTTCTTACAACCAGTAGCCAGGACGATTGTTAACTGGAAGAGAGGGACATATATATTTTTTTTTTCTGGCCATATTTTCTATCTCCTTTTGAATGAACATTTTGATTAAGAGATTCAAGATGTTTTGATTAACTTTAGAGCCTTTGAACATTCACCACATAACAAAAGAGTCAGGTTTCTTTCTGAGGTTCCTTTTTTTTTTCTTCTTCCATAGAATCAATTTTTCATTAGGGTGAGGGTGTTTATCAGCATTTAGCACACTAGCTTTGAGCAAGGTACGTCAATCTTTGTAATGAACTTATTAATTAGAGTTAATTTAATTGAAGTGGAATTGAAGAGCTAATTAATGGACAAACTGCTGATGAAGATAGAGAGAACCTCGGTGGCTTTCAAACCTGGAAATCTTCAGATGCAAAATAAATTTCATTTTCTCTGTTGAGGACCAACTTAACCCAATGTTTCTTTTAGTGGGATGGCTCAACTATCACGTTTAGATACCTAAACGTTTAGATACCTGAATGTCATTTCTGCCACAACAAAAACTGGGAAGCTGAAAGGGGGTTTTGGTTTTGGGATTTGGTCAGAATGATATTGGTAGTGAACTTTCAGCCACAAATGGTCCTCAGCAGCCATGTTTTCATAAGCTTTATTTTATTATTATTATTTTTATATTATTATTATTATTGTTTTCATAAGCTTTTAATGAGACCACTGGGGGTGGAAAATGGGGACACATAAACCTAGATATTGTCACTGGAGAAATATTCATGGTTGAGATCTTTACTAATAATTCTAAATTTAGGAATCGCTTCTAAGCAGTTTATGGCAGCTAATACCAAAGCTTACAGGAGATTTTAAAAATCATTTTTTTAGTTCAAAGAAGAGTGATGTCTTCATTGTGTAACTCTCTTTAAATTCAGGGCTGAATAAATGGACTTTTCTGTAGGAGGGATAAAAAGATGAGTAAAAGGCAGATCTCTGCCTACTATGTAGAGTGGTATTTTTGTAGACTGGAAAAAGTCCATTTTTAGCAAGTGAGCTAATTAAAAATTTCTCAACTAGTGAAAAAAAATTGAGTTTGAAGGTGAAAAATCTAGGAAAAAAGATGTGATTTTTTTTGATGGCACATTAATCTTTCAATTAACACACATATTTACCATTCATAGTATCTATGATTTAGAAGATCAAGTTACTTGGGAGTTATTTCACATTAAATGTAGGCATGTATTAAATAGCTTTAGATGATTCAAAAAAAAAAAAAAAGAAAAGAACATTGTTATTTCTTTTTCTTTTTTTCTTTTTTCTTGTTTTTGGGCCACACCTGGCAGCGCTCATGGGTTACTCCTAGCTTTGTGCTTAGAAATTGTTGCTGAGAGATGACTACACTGAAAACTATCATAAAATGTGAATGAATGAGGGAAGTAGAAAGCCTGTCTCGAGTACAGGTGTAGGGGGGTAGGGAGGAGGGAGATCTGGGAAATTGGTGGTGGGAATGTTGCACCGGTGAAGGGGGGTGCTCTTTACATGACTGTAATCATACAACTATAATCATGTTTGTAATCACGGTGTTTAAATAAAGATAAAAAAAAAACTATTGTATCTTTAATAAAGTCATTAATACTATGGCAGAAGGTTTAGTAAGCTCTTGTTAGCTGCTCATTCTGTTACATTGGTATGTTCCTTTAGGGTTGACAGCCTCAAACAAATGAAGTTGTATAGAAAGTCAAAGCACTATTACTGATACTATAACTTTTAGGGACATGTACTCAGCTGCCAGGCCATCTGGAAGAAGAAAGATATGGGGGAAAGATGTCTGTACTCACAAATGAACTTGCTACTGTACTTTTTCTTTTTTAATTTTTTTCTTTATCTGCCACTTAGAAATTTTTTTTATTTCTATTTTTATCAATAACTTTACTTTTACTTATCTGGAAACAATTTATTATGATTTGCTATGTCAACTATATGATGCATTTTCTTTTTTTAAAAAAAAAAAAAAAAGAAATTGTTGCTGACAGGCTCGGGGGACCATGTGGGAATCAAACCTGGGTCTGTCCTGGGTCAGCAAGTGCCTTACTTCTGTGCTATCACTCCAGCATGAACATTGTTATTTCAAACCAGGGACCAGAGTGATAGTGTAATGGTGGGATGATGGTGCTTGCCTTGCATGTGGCTGTCCAGGTTTGATCCAAGGCATCCCCACATGGTCCCCTGAGCTCACCAGGAGTAATTTCTGAGTGCAGAGCCAGGAGTAACCTCTGAGCCTTGTTGGGTGTGATCCCCAAACAAAAGTCAGATCAATATTATTTTATAGTGAACATTAATAAAAAAAAATAAATAATAAATAATAATAAATAAAAAAAACCAATTTCATTGACATACACATAGGAGACAAATAAAATCATTTTACTTTGCTTTAATTATTTGTATAAGCTTTAGATTTTTTTGGTGGGGTGTGTTTTTCAGTATGGAAGCCAGAAACATAAAAAAAGGAATTAAAAAAGTCAAGAGGACTAATTAAACTATTATTTTGATTCTTGTAATAAGATAATCCATTTTTTTGTTTGTTGTTTTTGGGCTTCACTTGTGGTGCTAAAGGCTGACTCCTGGCTGTGCATACAGGGATCACTCCTGGAGGGCTCAGGGGACCCTTTGGGATTCTTGAAATAGGACCTTGGCCAGCTACATACAAGGCAAGTGCCCTTCCTACTGTACTGTCTGTCATTCAGGACCCATGGTTATTTATTTTGAGCAATAAATGGCAGTGCTAGCTAAGATGTCACTGTGGCCAGCATCACACACCTGACTGTGATGGATGGTGGCTGGTGATTCTTTCTGCAAGCTCTTAGTGTTTGGCAGTCAAAATTTGGACTTTTCTCTTATTTATCTTATACATGCTACTGGCTTTGACAGTCAAGAACTTTCTAGTCCAAGTTTCTGGCTCTCCAAGGTTCCAATCTGAATTGATTAATATTTCAACGATGTTAGAAATAAACATGATAAACTTGTCTGTCTCCAAAATATATGGTTAAAAGAATTAGTGGAAAGGAAGAAAAGGAGGAAGGAAGGGAGGTAGGGAGGAAGGAAAAAAGGAGGAAGAAAATAAGAAAGGAATGAAGGAAGGGTAGAAGGAAAGAATAAAGGAAGGAAGGTAAAAATTAAGGGAGGAAGGAATGAAGAAAGGAAAGGAGGAAGAGAGAGGGTAAAAGAAAGGAGAGGAAGAAAGGAAAGAAGGAAGGAAAGAATGAAAGGGGAGAAAGGAAGGAAGGAAAGATGAAAGAAAAGTAGGAAGGAGGGAGAAAGGAAAGAAGGGAGAGAAGAAGGGAAGGAGGAAGGAAAGAAGGAAAGAAAACAAGAAAGAAGAATTACTTATCTCTAGAAGTCCTGCCTTGACTAAAATCTGTAATTAGGTACAGTAAGTGTTTCTGTAAAGAAAAGTCCTTCAGCTCTGCTTGTGGCATCTCACCGTTGGAGCAGTCAGGCCCTGTCCAATTGGGATCACATGTACAGGAACCACTGTCTTGGAGGTAGGTGCCGTGGCCAGAACACTGGTCTGGGCACATGGTCTTGAGTATTTCACAGTTGTTTCCACCCCAGCCTGGATTGCAATGACACTCTCCATGGATGCACACACCATGACCAGAACACCCGGGGTCCAAGCAGTCAGCTGGAAGAGAGAAAAGAGCATATGTTTATGAGTCACAGGAGCTGACATGGTACCTACAATGCAGAGGAATGGGTGGAATCAAGAATCTCACTGATGCCAATGGCTTAAGTGTTAGAATCCACGTAGGTGTCCAAGAGCAGATAAATGAATTGTGAAGATGTACTACATATAAACAGTGGAGTACTACAGAGGGAAGGAATGATGAAATTATGCAATTTGCAGCAACATGGATGAAACTAGAAGTTCCATGTGAACTCATATTCCAAGTCCTCATGTGAAGTTAGAAGATGAAGGAAAATTATAGGACGATATCACTTAGATGTGATACGTAGAAACAGGGGCTGGAGAGATAGCACAGTGGTAGGACATTTGTCTTACATGCGGCCAACCCTAGATAGATGCTGGAGATTGAACCAGTCTTACGAGTCTGCAAGAGCAATTTCTGAGCACAGAGCCAGGAGTAACCCCTGAGTAGCATTGGGGTACTCAGTGGTCCCCCCCACCCAAAAAAAAACACTTAGAATGAGTGCATGAAGGAATGCAATGGTTTAAATTGAGATTGTCTATGACATTCTTGGTCCCAAAGTATAATGAAGAGAAGGAAAATAATTGAGTAGAAGAGGAGAAAGACAGATGTAAAATAATGGGGACAGGGGTGAAGGGGTTTCAAGTGGGGTTGAGAAAGGACAGAACTAGGGGCCACAGCAGTGGCACAGGCAGTAGGGTGTTTGCTTTACACATGCTAAGTAGGATGGACCACAGTTCGGATTCCAGTGTCCCATATGGTCCCCCAAGCCAGGGGCGATTTCTGAGCACATAGCCAGGAATAACCGATGATGTCACCGGGTATGGGCCAAAAACAAAAACAAACAAACAAACAAACAAACAAAAAAAACAAAAAAGAAAGGACAGAACTAAATATCCAGAGTCAACGACAATGAAATCATGAGACCCAAACTTTGAACAACCAGAGTTAAGAAATGCATGCAATGACGGCAAGCTGTGCTGGAGATGTGGGGAAGGGGGAAGATAAAGGATGGACTCTGGGAGCACTGGGGGAGGGAGCTCGTACTGGTGGTGGGAGTGATGCTGAAATATTGTATGTCTGAAACCCAACTACGAATAACTTTATAACTCACAATGGTTTCAAAAATTTTTAAAAAGAAATTAAAAAATGTCTCATTGAGGGACTTGAGACATAGGATGGTGGGTACCATCACTGGCATGGCATATGATCCCCCAATCACTGCCAGAAGTGAGCCCCAAATTCTATGGGTGTGATCCAACCAATAAAAACAAACTAATAAGAACAGTTGGGGCTATCCAACCTACCATTTTCAGACAATGAAGCATGAAGAATCACACAAGGGAATTAAGACCCTTCCAAGGCTTTGCCACTCATCACACATCTGAGCTCCTGCTATTGCTGGGTTCTGTCTAATCAGAGAGCAGAAAGTATTGGCTTCTCTACCAAAATTGGCATCCATTCGCCTCGTCCACAGACATTGGCCACTTGACAGCTATGAGGGACCCTCAAATGGAGAAACAGATGAGGTATCTCTTCTCTTTCCTCCCTAATTCACTCTAATGTGCTTTAGATGACGAGATTTAATTTAGCAATTTGACTCAATAAAACTTTACACTTGTAGGGTCAATGGCCTGAAAATTTAATTCCAGGGACTTAATTGCATTACTTTGTGTGTGGAGATCAATAAAATCCATTTGATTGAAGAACGGAAATGGGCCTTCTCTGCTTTTTGAAATAACAAGCCAATTGCCCATTACTGTGGAGTTCTGTGGGCTACTAGTACAATTTCCAATCGGGAAACAAACTTAGATTTTCCCACCAGCTTGTTTTGGCTGTCATTTCATCATTCTCAAGATGCCACAATGTTATTAAGAAGCCCTCACTTAGAGAGATATATATGAATATATGTGTATATATATGTATATATAGCATGGTAGTAATATCTAGAGACAATAAAGACAAGGGCCAGGAAAACTGTCTATGAGAGGACACTTGTCACAAAGAGCTAGAGAGTGAAGTGAGAGCAAAGAAGGGACCACTATGAAAATGAGAGTTGGGAATGATCACTTTGGACAAAAAGTGGGTGCTAAAAGGAGGTAAGCATGATACCCCTCAGTAATAATATTGCAAACCATAATGCCTAAAAAAAAAAAGCAAGTGAGAGAGAGAGAGAGAGTAAGAGAAAGAAAGAGAGAGAGAGAAAGAGAGAGAAGCCCTCACTTAGGAGCTGGAGTGACAGGACAATGGGGAGGACACTTGCTTTGCATCCAGCTAATGTGGCTTTGATCCCCAGCATCCCATTTGGTCCCGAGTCGACTAGGAGTAATTCTTGAGTGCAGATCCAGATGTAACCTCTGAGCACTGCCAGATGTGGCCCCCAAATAAAAACCACACACACACACAATCTCACAAATAATGTAAAAAAACATAAAAAATAAAATGATTGGGGCTGGAGAAATAAGACAGCAGTGAAAACACTTGCCTTGCCTGGGTTCTCCAGTACCACAGAGTGGATTCCTGAACCCCGAGTGAAACCTCAGCATAGAGTAAAGAGCACATTTGGGTGACTCAAAGACCAAAACCCAAAGAATTCTTCATTCTATTTATAGACAATAAAGTGGCTCTTGGGACACATAATCCTTTTTTTTTTTTTTTTTTTTTTTTTTTTGTTTTTGTTTTTGGGCCACATCCGGCGGCGCTCAGGGGTTACTCCTGGCTATCTGCTCAGAAATAGTTCCTGGCAGGCACGGGGGACAATATGGGCAAATATGGGATGCTGGGATTCGAACCAACCACCTTAGGTCCTGGATCAGCTGCTTGCAAGGCAAACTCCGCTGTGCTATCTCTCTGGCCACATAATCCTTTTCTTTTTTTTTTTTTTTTTTTTTTTTTTTGTGGTTTTTGGGTCACACCCGGCAGTGCTCAGGGGTTACTCCTGGCTCCATGCTCAGAAATTGCTCCTGGCAGGCACAGGGGACCATATGGGACGCCGGGATTCGAACCGATGACCTTCTGCATGAAAGGCAAACACCTTACCTCCATGCTATCTCTCCGGCCCCTCACATAATCCTTTTCTTAGTTAATGTGGTCTCTCCCCAAAATACCACCTGGGGTCAACCCTTGAGCACTGCTAGGTTTGGCTCAAGAGAAACACCCAAAACAAAGAATACAGCATGACCAGAAGGACTCTGGCGTGTTCAACTCACCTTCCTCGCAGTTCTCGCCTTTGTACCCCGAGTTGCAGGCACAGGAGCCCATGATGCAGACCCCTCGGCCCCCACACTGTGGGTCGATGCACTGGGTGGTGGGCACATCACACTCGGTGCCCTTCCAGCCACTGAAGCACAGGCAGCGGCCCTTGGCGTATTGTCCATTAGCGCTGCAGAGGACGGGACAGGCAGCTGGAGGGAGCAGAAACAGAGGCTGAGTAGCTAGTTCCCCACAGCAGCTGGGGGACCCCAGCATCACCCCAACGATGGGCTCAGCTAGTCTCCTCCCATCTGCCTTGACTCTCCGTCTCTCAATGACGTGTGTCCCTCAGGCTTCTGCCCAGAACCAAGCGCACGTACCTCTGGAACAATCTGGACCCAGAAATCCTGGGAAACAGTGGCAGGTTCCTGATACACATTCTCCATTCCCATGGCAGTTCCGGGGACATTCGACCACGGACTCTGCAGAGGAGGATGAGCTGGGGTCAGCAGGCAGGAAGAGAAAGGTCCCCCACTACTCCCTGAGATTCTTAAGGATCTTTTCATTCCCACCAGACTGTCAAGCAAAGCATGGTCCTGGCAAAAGTGCCTTTGTTAACGAATTTCCTGGGTTTCAGGTATGCCAAGCTGAGCTGTGGGTTGGGCAATTCATGGTTTTGAATGGAGCCAGTGATAGGACACTAGCAGGCAGGCAAAGGCCTGGCACTAGGCTGGCTTGAGTTCCATCCTTGACACCACAGATTCGATTCCTAAGCCCATCTGGGTACAGTTTGGAAATCAATACCCAGCTAAAAGAGAGCTTTTTAAAGTTTTATTTTAAAATAGTTAATTGAATCACAGTGAGATTCACTGTTCCAAAGTTGTCCCTGACTGAGTTTCAGTTATACAGTATCCAATACCCTTCCCCAGTTCACATTTTCCTATCACCAATGACCACTGTCCCCAGTTTCCAGTATTCTTCCTGCCCTCCCCACTTCCTGTCTCTGTGTTAGAATTTTTTATTCAGTCTCTCCCTCTCTCTCCCCCCTCTCCTTTTAGACATTGTGGTTATCAACACTTGCTAAAGGGGAACTATGCTTGTCACTTGCCCTCCTTTCAGTACCCAGTTCATGTCCAGAGCGATCATTTCCCACTATCATTGTCCTAGTGTCCCTTCTCTGCCCCTCACTGCACTTCCTGTTCTGTTCTTTGTGGCAAGCTTCCCACTATGGACTGGTCTTCCTGCTCCTTGTCTCTATTGTAAAAGAGCTTTTTTTTTTCTTTCTGGTTTTTGGGCTACACCTGGCGTTGCTCAGGGGTTACTCCTGGCTGTCTGCTCAGAAATAGCTCCTGGCAGGCACGGGGGACCATATGGGACATGGGGATTCAAACCAACCACCTTTGGTCCTGGATCGACTGCTTGCAAGGCAAACGCCACTGTGCTATCTCTCCAGGCCCTAAAAGAGCTTATTTTAAAAATAAAGTTTTGTTTAATTGAATCACCATGAGATACACAGTTCAAACGTTGTTGCTGGTTGAGGATTAATCATACAGTGTTTCAACATTCATCCCTTCACCTGTGTTCATTTCCCACCATCAATCTCCCCAATTTCCTCCCCACTCACCCCAAGCTGGCCACTATGGCAGAGACTTTTTCCTTCTCTCCCCCTCCCTTCTTAAAGGCTGTTCTTACCTATCACTATGGTGTTGAAAGACACCTGCTCCGTGTTCTTGCCATCATTGTAGAAGGCCAGATGCCAGATGCCCGAATCCAAGTACTGGATGAAGCCTGCCTCATGCACGCTCACCGACCGCGCCTGTCGACCACCTCTCTCAGACTCCAACAGGTTTCGCTGCTCTCGAGCAATCAACCTGCTGCCGTCCAAAAGTTCCACGAAGTCATACTGCAGGGCAAGGAGGACAGGGAGGACAGGGAGGTCGCTGAGCCGCAGCACCTGGGAACATCTAAGGGACGGGTCTGAGGACAGAAGTAGCGGTTCCCCCCCAAACTGTGTGTCCACACTGATGGGGCCCTGTTCCCAACTGCCTTCCCATCTTCTACTCCATGAGCTCAACTGATGTGTTTTGGGCAGGCTGAGCTGCACCAGTGAAATCTAGACTTTATTTCTACTGCATTCTTAACTTAGGGCCAGGGGTATTTTCAACCCTCACAGTGATATTTCCAGGAAGGTGTCATGAGCTCATCCTTAAAAACCAAGGAACTGGGCTTGGAGAGACAGTGGAGCTGGGAAGTGTTTGCCTTGCTTGAGGCTGTCCAGGTTTGAACCCCAACACTGAGCCGTTCCTGACTACAGAGCCAGGTGTAACTCCTGAGCACCGGTGGGATTTGTTCCTAAACCAAAATGGTATAAATAAAAGCAGAAGGAACTAGAACTCGATACTCAATAGGCTTGGAGAGCTGGTGAGTGGCATGGCTACAATGCAGGTTTCTCAAGCAGATGCTGCTATTATTCTCTCTCTCTCTCTCTCTCTCTCTCTCTCTCTCTCTCTCTCTCTCTCTCTCTCTCTCCCTCCCTCCCTCCCTCCCTCCGTCCCTCCCTCCCTCCCTCCCTCTAGCTATCTTGGCCTCATGAAAGGACACACAGACACACAGGCATGAGTTTGCTTTGTTCACTAGTCTTCTATTGAGGTTACCTTGGTTTAAAAAAGTGAAAATGCTCATTAGTCTTAGGAACCATTAGCAAAATGTCAATGTCCTGCCTCCACAGTCCACTGGGCTATTTATCTTACCCCTGATTCTTGGGTAACCTTATTTTGTGTGTGTGTGTGTGTGTGTGTGTGTGTGTGTGTGTGTGTGTGTATGTTACAGAGATTAATCTCAGCACCTCAGACATATGAAGTGCATGTCTACCCCTCCATCCTATAATCACAGCATGGGAGCCTTAATTGTGTGGTCAGAGTCTATGAGTTTGTTTTTCTTTTTTTTTTTTTTTTTCTATCCCTCTTGTAACACTGTTGTTGTTCTCTCTCCTCTTATTTCACTGAGCATGACCTCCCCTACCTCCATGCAGGTTGGGGGAAAAGTTTCCACTCTAGCTCTGATAAGCATAAAAAAACACATGACAGAAAGCCGCTAGATCTTTGATCATGTCAAAACACGAGACAAGGCGGGAATTTGAAGAGGCTCCAAATTATTATGGTAAAGGTTCATAATCATTATTATAGTGAACAAGGTAACTGAATTTTTGTTTAGTTGGTTAAACCCATAAGAACCTTGGGTTGCTGATAATATTTTACTGGAGAACTTAAAAAAGAAAAGTATGAACGTGATAGGTAATTGTGGGAGCACATTTGGTAAGCAGGAATACTTAGTTGATTGTTTTGTTTTTGGCCACACCTGACTGTACTCAGGGCTTACTCCTGGCTCTGTGCTCAGGGATCACTCCTTATGGGGATCTGGGGACCATATGGCTATCAAGGATGAAACCTGAGTGAGCCATGTGCAAGCAAATGCATGTCCTACTGCACTATTTCTCCTAACTTGATGACTTTGTAAGACATTCTAACAACATGTAAATATTCATTTTAATAAGCTTTTTAGGTGGTAAGTTCTTAAAAGCAGTGCAATTTTTTCTCTATAGTCTCTTTCACAGTTCTGTTTTATTAAAGAGACAACTCATGGTGAAAAGTAAATCATAGTACTATACATGTAAATCAACAATTTTCTACTTTGTGAGAGATTCTGTAGACAGAATTTCAGCAGGAGTCTATTTATGAAAAAGTTTTTTAGGAGTCCTTTAATATAATCAAACCAGACTAAAATCAGTTGTTGGAATTTCTCCCATTAAACAGAGAATCACAGTTTTATTAAGTTGTTTCTAATAGCATACTTCTATTATTCCTGGACAAGGCTAGATAACTTGATCAATTTTTTTGTTTATTCATTTTTGGGTCACACCTTGCGGCACTCAGGAGCCCGTCTGGGATTGGCCACATGCAAGGCAAATGCCCTACCACTGTGCTATTGCTCGGCCCCAACCTGATCAATTTTCAACTTAAACATTTTAAATATAATAGCCTTTGTGTGTACATGTGTGTGTCTGTAGTGAAAGTTTATTGTAAAATTATTGTGGGAGCAGGAGTGATAGCATAGCAGTAGGGTGCTTGCCTTGCACGTGGCCAACCTGGGATAGACCCAGGTTTGATCCCCGGTATCCCATATGGTCCCCCAAGTCTGCCAGGAGTGAGTTCTAAGTGCAGAGCCAGGAGGAACCTCTGAGTGCCACTGGGTGTGACTCAAAAAAAATGAAAACCAAACAAAAAACCCCCAAAAACAAAAAAACAAAACCAAAAACCCAACACTACACATCATTCTGTGTGTGAAACATTACAAAAAAAATACAACCTGCTATTTCTTTCATTTCTAACTTACAAGGATAAAGAGCGACTAGTTTGAATATCTGACCTACAAAATTCTCACTGGAATTGGATTTCAAAATTAGCAGAGAAAAATGCAACACTTCTTTTGGGAAAGGTTTTTGGGTCATACTGGCTGGACTCAGGAAACCTTATGGGTTGCTAGAGATAAAACCCAGCTCAGAGAGAGGTGTCCAGCGGCAAATGCAACCTTTTGAAAGGCACTCCTAACCCAGTTACCAATCATCTTCTCATCAGATTTAAATATTTGTATTAATATAACAAAGACGGGGAAAATATCCTGGCCAGGGCTGAAGGACAGCTTGCCTAGATTACCAGGTTTCAATTCCCAACATTCCATATGGTCCCCTGCTGGGTGTGATCCCAAAACAAAAACCAACACCAAAAACCGAAACCAAAACCAAACAAAACTAACATTTGTTGGCCAATTGCCTTCAATCTTTCCCTCCCCCAATGAAAAACAGTAACTCAAAAAGCAAAAGGGAGGAAATTTTGATTTTTGTCTGCCTGGCTGCCATCAGGCTCTTCCTGGCTCTGTGCTTGGGAGTGATTCCTGGTGGTGCTCAAGGGAACACTTGTAGTCCAGGAGATCAAACAAATTCCTCTGCATGTAAGAAAAGCACCTCAGTCCTGTATTATCTGTCCAGCCTGGAAAATTTAAGTTTTAGCTGGTCTTTTAAACCCACCATCATCATGTTAATGATCAGAGAAATCATGATTTATTATACTGGGAATAATACAATCAGGCTGGGGTACTGGATGCTGAGGGTGATGGGATTTCACAGAATCCTTCAGGATAATCCATCTATCATCTAGAAAAATGTTTCTTATGTACATATAAACACATGTCTGTAAAACATGAGCCAATGACTCAGAACAGAAATATTTAATAAGATTTGTTCTTAGGATATAAAGTGAATTCTGCAGCAAATGAGCTTTGTCTGAAAAAGATTATTGATGAGGTAGAGATAGAGATTTTTTTTTTAAAGGGTGGCATTAATCTAGGGCTCTTAGGCAACCTTTAGGTACAAATCCTGCATTTCCAAGGGTGTTATCACAAGACAAAACTTTTGCTTGATGCTGATACCAGAGTGATTCATTCTGGAACTGTCAAACGACTCTAATAAGTAATTCCATGATAAAATGGAGGAATCTATGAACCTATGAATACTTACCGGTGAGCAGAAGCCAACTTTTTGGTGCTGGCCTACTGGTATAGAGGAATGTGATTGGGAGAAAGAGAAGCGAGAGATTTTTTTAAAGATGCTGTGACTCAAGGCTTTCATTTTATAGATGGAGGCTCGAAGAAGCAATGGCTTGAGGCCACAGGGAACAGGGGTGTGTGCTTAGAACCCTGGGTTCCAAGGCTGCTTCTAAAGCAGGCCACATGCAAATGTATTTAAATAATCTAGTCCACAGTTAACTGGAAAGCGTTAAATTGCTTCCTTCAGCTTCTAACTATTGTGGAGAAAGAATCGAGCCTCGGGGAGAAGAAAGTCAATTGATGTCTTGGCAACAATCAGATGGACAGTTTTATAAAGGGTCACAGAGATTTTCAAAACTCAAGTGACTACTGTGAATGGCTGGACAATTTTAATTATTTCAGGTTGATTTATTTAGCATTCCCCAGGAACAGAAAATGGTCAATGGGAATGGTTTTGGAGCATTTTTCATGTTTAAACACTGAACTTAGAAACAGTTGTTTGCTCTGCTGATCTTGAATAAACCAGAGAAAAGAACTCTAAGACCAATACTGCTTAAGAAATGTGGGGCCCACCAAAATACTGTATTGTAATAGAAAAAGGGAGAGATCATATACATGCTACTGAAATGTGGAATCATGAAAGTGGATTCAGAAAGTGGGCTTTGGATTTCCCTAATATTAATAAATTTTAAAGGTTTTTAAGTAAGCCTTTAAAGTGTACCACATCAAAGATTTTCCTTTTTTTCTTACTGAAATCATCTTCTGGAATGTATAGATTATATGCTCATGGGTTGTGCTAACTTACAGGTATTCTTCTTGAACTATGCAAAAACAATTGTATGTGGCTCCGATGGAAAGAATGGACTATTGTCATAAATTCAATTTATCAGTTTCCATGGAAGAAAATCTGATAACAATGCCCTAGTTAGCTCATAATATGAGCTGGAATAAAAAGTAATTATAGTCTAAAATTTATACTGGACACTAGTATACAAGCTAAAATTATTATGTGTACAACAAAGCAAGTATATGAAATCCAAAAAAATTATTATATCAAAGTATGTTTTAAAAATTTACAGCTATTTAATTTTAAATATATGAAATACTCTCTGAATCCCAACAGCACATTCTAATTTTTCTTTTTTTGATGATGTAATTTTTATTATTATATAATCCATTTTTCTCACCATTTACATCCCTAGATGACAGAAAAAGCAGTTTCACAAAACTACGTAATATAAAGTATCCATGAAATTCATAGGTCCTCATTTTAGAAATCAAATTCAAATCAGTGTGAAATTGCATGGGTAAATAAAATGATTATTCAGTATAATTTTAAACGTATCCAATTGTTAAGTTTAACCATCTATCCTATTTTTTGAATCCTTATATTTACTTATATAGTAATGGATCTGGGGAAAAGCTCTAAATTTATGGTAGAAAAATATAAGTAATTGTCTTAGATATGATAGGTTCTCTTTAAAACTACAATTTCCAATTCACACACTGTGACATGCTCTGAGGAAGTAGCCTGTAGAATTATGGGTAAAGGTTCTTTTTTGACATGGGTCCATTATGGCCTCTATTACATGACAGGATAATTTCACCTACAATTATCACTGAATCTTTGCAAAAACACTTGGAAGATCCATTGTGCTTTCCTCGGTGCTCAGATGATATTCAATATTCATTAAAGTACTCACGAATTTTAGTCCATTTGAATCAATCAATAGTGATGAAAGTGGATGGGGGAGAAAATGGTGTACTTCCTACTAGTTCCAAAACCTCAAACTAAATGTAACCTACATTCAAAATTCTTTGCACCGTGAAAGATCAATATGAAAGTGGTCAAACAGTTAAACAGAGTAACTTAAAAAAAATGCAAAGTAGTAATTTTCATTTTATGGACCCAAAAGCCCACTTTTACCTGAGTATGGGAAGGTGGTAAGCCTTTTCGGCCATAGACTCCAATCAATGCATCTTTCTGAAGGGAGATATTGAATTTAAGAAACTGTGGCTGATCAATGAACAGCTGCGATCTCCAGAAGATCCCTGGACGAACTTCTTGAATTGCTCTTCGGCCGATATCCAGTTCTCCGGAATCTATGGTGTTATTTTCCTGTGCAAATCCACCTAATTTTCCTGCATGTGAGAAATAGACCAAAGAACAAGCCAAAATTAAAAAAAAAAAGAAGAAAAATAAAAACCAAAATTGGTTTAATTTCCAGAAATTCTTTATACTAAATGCCCAGGCAAGTCTACCATCTTCTTACAAATAAAATGATTCCCTGTGATTTTCAACATCTAATAGTGAATGATTTTTGGTTCAACATTGTTATTCAACTAGTGAATTCTGACTCGGCATGCTCTTTAAGATACCTAGGTTGAAATTCCTTTACTTCTTCCAAGTAATGATTATTACTAGACTGTTTTAACACCTCTGTCCTTCCTGATGACTTGAAATAATTAATTTACAAATGATATTTGTAAATATGTTATAATATTATAAATATCATTTGTAAATATAACAATTTGTAAATAACAAGAGATTAAATCTGGCTTTTATCAATCATTCACCCCATACCATAACTCTGCAAAGTATAAATGAAGGCCAAGTGGATTATGGAGATTTCCAAATGAATCCTCAAGCAAACAACAAAACTAATCAATGCAATGATTCATGTCGTTCTTTCTCAAATATCCACTGGAATAAATGATGAGTCGGAAATGAGGAACAAGGGAAAGAAGAAGAGAGGGAGGGAAGGGAAGAAGGAAAGGGAGTGAAGAGAGAAGGGAAAGGAAAAAGTAGGAAAGGAAAGTGGAGGGAAGAGGGGAGGGTAAGGGCAGCACTAAAGCCATTCTAAAGCCAATACCTATTGGCACTGCAGGCCCCAGATGATGGGAAATTTCCCAAGAGGAGATTCCCAGAAAAATTTGAAAGGATGAATAGGAGAGGTTCTGAGCTCGGGGACACGATGATGAGCAGAAGTTTGGCTGTGAGGCTGAACCTGAGGGAGCCAGAGGGGGACTTCTGGCTTGAAGAGTCAGTGGGCAGATTTGTGTTTGAGTGTGAAGAATGCAGGGTTGAGACTTGGCTCTGGCCCACTGCAGCTGTGTGACCTTAAGGAAGACACGAACAACCCCATCCTAAATCTTCTCTGCAACAAGGCAACCATAGGACACGAGAAGGGATGGCAAGAGAGATAAGATAGGAAGAGCTTGGCTCTGAGTAGACACTGAGGGGGAGAAGGACCTAGGGTAGGGAAGTCACTGAATAGCAAGCTGAAGAACATGGTTTTTACAATCTGTGTCACTGAATTTGTGAGAGACAGACTAAGAGTGGGAGAAAATGCTTAAGACAGACAGAGTGCCTTGGGACAAAGATGAGCCTGGCAAGTTCCAGGTTCAGGTCAATGGGGTCAAGACTAATTCACAACCCATTCATCTTCAGATAAATGTGAGGTGTAAGGGAGTTATTACTGGTAGGTGGAGGGGTTTCGCATACCGTCTACCTGACTATACCAACCTTATACAAATACAAGAAAAATGGGTTGCAATGAACACCAAGGATTAAGTGTTGACTCGTTTCAGGTTCTAATCCAGTCAATGGTAAATGGGAGTCTTGTTTCTTGATGTTTACTGTAGGAATGTGGGAATCTTGTGAGATGGCTTAAGATGTCATAAATGGTGAACCCTTTACGCAATCTAAAGAGAAACCTGAGTACGAAGTTTTAAGATAGAAGCTGGTAAAGAGCAGTACAAGAAAGCCAATTTCTTTTTTTTTTTTTTTTTTGGCCACACCCAGCGTTGCTCAGGGGTTACTCCTGGTTGTCTGCTCAGAAATAGCTCCTGGCAGGCACGGGGGACCATATGGGACACCGGGATTCGAACCAACCACCTTTGGTCCTGGATCGGCTGCTTGCAAGGCAAACGCTGCTGTGCTATCTCTTCCAGGGAGAAAGCCAATTTCTAATCTCATTATCACTTTTTGCTCCTGAAGTTCATAATCTAATCCTGTAGCTCTCACATCAGTTTTCTTCAAGCCAATTCAGTGATAGAGAATGCATTAGGGGCTGGAGCAATACTGCAATAGTAGAGCATTTGCCTTGCAGGTGGCTGACCCAGGACTGACCTTGGTTCAATCCAGGCATCCCATATGGTCCTCCAAGCCAGGAGCGATAACTGAGCTTATAGCCTGGAGTAACCCCTGAGTGATACCGGGTGTAGCCCAAAACAAAACAAAACAAAACAAAAAAAGAAAGAAACTTCTCTACTGCTCTAGTGCAGTAGCTTTCAGCAGCTGATCCAGTATTCAGGCATGAGATGGCTGAAAATTATTGCTCTGGGTCATAAAAGTTCAAAACTGAGTTGTACTTCCTGAATCAGTGTTACAACGACATCATTTTTGAAAATTTTAAATATTTATTTTTGGAGATAAATAATCATGTTTAGTAATATAATTAGAGAAAGCGAAAACTTAAAAATATATGTTACTGACTTCAATTTAGTTTCCCTTCTATCCAACCATCATTCTTTGTGGAGAAGAAATGAAAATACACAAGACTCATTTATATATTTTTTTTCAGATGCTTTGTGTGGGCACCAACATTTGTCTTCAACTTAGCTTTTCTAATAAAAACTAAGGAAGGGAGAAAAAAGAACCTTAATCAACCTTTACCGACAGCCTGAAATTCATTATGGGTAGTTTTACCTACAACAACCTGAGTTTCAAAATTCAAGACAATCGTATGTTACTAGAGGCCTTTGGATGGTCCTTATATTGCCTTCTAATTAGATGTTCCTTTGGTGTACATGTTAAAAAGATGTTTCCCCATTGCTTCCTCATCTGGCTTTTTCCCCTCCCTTGGGATGTGGGCTTTGGAGGTTAGGAGGAGGAACTGCCATCTTAGCTTGTGGAATGACTGGCTTGTGGGTGAATAGCTTGTGGTGTGAGTTTCTGGCCTGCTATTCCTTCCCAACTGTGTGTGGATTATTTCCTGTGTCAGTTTTGCTGCTAGACCTGCGTCTCTTCTTCTACCTGTATTAGAGGCATGGGGATCCGCCTCCCTCTTTGGGGATTGTGGAATGCACAACCCATCATTTCACAATTTATGAGATCAATAAGATTTGGAGATGAGAAAAAAAACCCAGAAAAGTCTATTATGTGTCCAAAGCAGGAGAACAATGATTTAAACAGAAATTTGCCTAATTTAAAAATTATGTGCCTCGAGATAAACTTTGCTTTGATCATCCCAAAAAGTATTATTTGAAAACACTAAGTTGTGAGAAAACACACTTTGATGGTGATAACAGATAGCAGGAAGAGGAAGGGAAGTTGAGGGGAGGGTTTAAAAGGAGTAATGGGAGGATGTTAACTGAATGGGTGAGGGACACTACTTTTCTGGAAGCTCTCATGACATGGACAGATGATGATGATAAAACCACATCTGAAACGTATGATGCTGAAAACCAATGTGGTTTCATTCAGACATTTTAAGAGAAGGAAAAACAAAGTCTCCAAGCTTTAAATTTGTCTCTTTCGCATAAAATATTAACACAATGAATCACACTAGAGACCTGCTTAGCTTTCAGTTTTAGAACATAAAACTCTACTTACTTATTTTGATTAAAAAGAAATAACCAGCGACCAGGGAACTCACTTTAAAGGGCTGAGATACATGCTTTGCATATGGAAACCCCAGATCTGATTCTCATCAAACACCACCTTATACCTTCCCCCCCAAAGAAAACAAAAACTCAAAACTTCACAAAATCAAACGACCATTTTCTGTGAACTATAAATTGCCATGGATACCATAATACATAGTGCTGTAATTTATAATAAATTCCTAATTCGTTTTTGACTTTGGAACACTTCTATATAAAACTTTAAAAAGAGTACTGTGGAGAGTAACAGCCCCTTGCCCTAATAAGATCTGGTAGGACATGTGTCATATTTAAGTAGAGAATCGACTCATGTTTCGAACTCTTTCTTCAAGTTCAAGCATCACAAAGGCAATGACTTTATTTTCCTGATCTTCTGTTATTATTTGAAGTTTCTGTGATCTGATATTCTGATATTGATCTTACCCATGACTGATCTGAGTGGTTTTTAGTAGTCTTAAGAGTATACCTGTGCTCGGAGAGCTGGTAAGCATGAATGAGAGTAGTTTGTTTTCCCAAATATGATCTTTTCCTAAAAATTTTAGCTCTGGAAAGAGTGCAGGCTGCTTACGTCCTAGAGTGATTTCGGGGAGTTCAAATCCTTCTCACTGGAATGAGCTGGACCCATCTGCTTATCCAGTTAGCCCCAAAGCTAATAAGTTACTAGATGGTCCTTTTATTCCAAAGAAGGTTCTTTGATGAACCAAGGATGACTGGAGATACTTGAATGGACAGTCATAGTTATGGTTTTTTTAAAAAAATCATTTTTCCTTGCTGTTATAATCATCATAGATCATGAAATTATTGAATTAACTAATTAGAGTCCATGGAGCTTGGTTCTTTCTATTTTCCTATTCTGTCCCTCCCTCTTTCCCTTCCTTCTTCTTTTCTCTTTTTCTTTCTCTTTTTCTTTCTTTCTTTCTTTCTCTTTTTCTTTCTTTCTTTCTTTCTTTCTTTCTTTCTTTCTTTCTTTCTTTCTTTCTTTCTTTCTTTCTTTCTTTCTTTCTTTCTTTCTTTCTTCTTTCTTTCTTTCTTTCTTTCTTTCTTTCTTCTTTCTTTCTTTCTTTCTTTCTTTCTTTCTTTCTTTCTCTCTCTCTCTCTCTCTCTCTCCCTCCCTCCCTCCCTCCCTCTTTCTTTCTCTCTCTCTCTCTCTTTCTTTCTTTCTTTCTTTCTTTCTTTCTTTCTTTCTTTCTTTCTTTCTTTCTTTCTTTCTTTCTTTCTTTCTTTCTTTCTTTCTTCTCTTTCTTCTCTTCTTTCTGCCTTTCCTCTTTCCTGTTCTTCCTTTCTTCTTCTTTCCCTCCTCCCTCCCTTCCTCTCCTTTCTTCCCTCTTTCATGCCCTTCTCTCATCCTTTCTCCCTCCTTCTCTCCCTTATTCCCTCCCTCCCTTCCCTCCCCTTTAAAGCATTTTTTAACTTTTATTTTTCTGAACACCTCCAGCATTGATCAGGAACTACTCCTGGTTCTGTGCTCAAGGGTACTGCAGATGGTACTGAGGGACTCATATGCAGTGCCAGGGATCAAACTGTTGTTAGCCACATGCAAGACAAACAACTCAACCCCTGCACTATCTCTCAAGTCCCATGAAGGCATTTAAGTCTTCAACATAAAGAAGAAATGAAGATATTATGAGAAGGGGCTAGATGGTCTGGGAAGGAAGATTGGGTCTGGAACTCTCTCTCTCTCTCTCTCTCTCTCTCTCTCTCTCTCTCTCACACACACACACACACACACACACACACACACACACACACACACACACACACACACACATACACACACTGTGGCTCAGAGCACAAAGCTCCCAGAGTGCCCTATGAGGCAGAAATGAAAGCATTTTTGATGGATGGAATTCCTAGTTCAAGACTCCATTAGACCATGAGGGAGTTAGGGTACATCTTCCTGTCTGATGGATTTCTGTGCAGAGCTTAACCAGATTAAGCATCAGCTGAGAGGCTGGAGAGATAGCGTGGAGGTAAGGCATTTGCATGGTGGTAAGGATGGTGGTTCAAATCCCAGCAGCCCATATGGTCCCCAGAGCCTGCCAGGAGCGATTTCTGAGCATAGAGCCAGGAGTAACCCCTGAATGGTGCCAGCAGTGACCCAAAAGAACAAACCAACCCTCCCCTCCAAAAAGGCATCAGCTGAAATCTAATCTTCAGACTGTGGGAAGGATCGTGTCTGTGAAATGCCCTCACACCTGCAGAATGTTTTGTGACTGCAAAGAACATTAGCAAGGTAAGAAATAAACACATTTGGTGTCCAAGTCACATTTGGCTGGGCTAAGGGCTCGGCTCACAGCTTTGTGTTCAGGTATCATTCCTGGCAAAGCTTGGGTAATCCTATGTGATGCTGGAGTTGAACCTAGGTTGGCCATAAGCAAGGCAAGCACCTTTCCTGCTATAGTACCTCTATGATCTTTATACATTTTTTTCATTGTCTTCCCCTCCCCTCTTTATCTGTTCTTGGGTTATGCCTGCTGGTGCTCAGGCTTATCCCTGATTCTGTGCTCAGGGATCATTCCTTGAAGGACTTGGGGGAGCAATTGTAGTGCTGTGGATTGAACTGGATCAGCTGCATGCAAGGTACATGCCTTTCCTACTGTACTTCACTCCAGCCCCAGGAAAGGTAAGATATACCAGTCCCTTTGCTATATTTAATTAAATTATTTACCGCAAGGCAAAGGGTCTGCTTAGTTTCTCTCTCTCTCTCTCTCTCTCTCTCTCTCTCTCTCTCACTCTCTCTCTCTCCCTCCCTCCCTCCCTCCTTTTCTCTCCTCCCCCCAAACAACAGGGATTCCAAACTGTGAAGGTTCTACAAATGTCTATTCTGTGACTGGAATGGGATACATTAAGCATGCTGACAGAAATATTGAGTTTAATAAGAACCATGTTTAGCAGTGAATTACATAATAGGTATTGCCCACAAATTAAAAGAACTAATTGAAGAAAAGATATTAAAGCTTTCAATATGATAAAAGCATTAAAATATTATAACAACAACGATGAATTAAAATGAACAATAATTCTATATTCTACCCCATTCTCCAAATTCACTAAACAAAATGGCACTAAGTAGAAGAATAACAGGTGTAGTTAGAAGTTGTTTCTTAAGTCATGGCAAAGCCTTTTTGGGCCATATTACACAGAAACAGAGAAAGAAAATTATTGAGAAAGCTATGTAAGGGATTTTTGGAAAGTAGGTAATTGCCAATTCCTTGCTTTTATGAAAACGGAATAAGGAAAAAAAGTAATGGGTTGCACCTTCTAGACCAAGAAACATGCTTTTTTTTTTAAATAGACATAATGTAATTTTTGACATGTGACTAATAAAAATTTCTAAAAATTGGCATTCTTAAAAATGACTCCACTTTCATCTGCTTATTGTGTGGCAATGTATCTTAAGTTTATAGGGAAGGATAATAGTCATATGGGCCCCCAAATTATTTTGTTCTTATGCAAGTAATAGTCATCTAGGAATTCTGATAAGATTTGAGACAGTTGAGCATTTTCAATTCTTTTTTCATATTTAAGAATGATCAAAACCAGCTATCTGTATACTAGATTTGTTACAGGCAAACCATTGTAAGCAAAACAAATAGAGAAGAAAATAAGTTTTTAAGGATGACCCAACTGTATCAAGATCTCAAGAAATTTATTTAATACATTTTATTTTATTTTATTTTATTTTGGTGTTTGGATCACACCCAATAGTGCTCAGGGGTTATTCCTGGCTCTACGTTCAGAAATCGCTCTTCACAGGCTCAGGGGACCATGTGGGATGCCGGGATTGAACCACTGTCCTTCTGCATGCAAGGCAACACCTTACCTCGATGCTATCTCTCTGGCCCCTATTTATTTATTTATTTATTTATTTATTTATTTATTTATTTATTTATTTATTTATTTATTTATTTATTTATTTATTTTTTGGTTTTTGGGCCACACCCGGTAATGCTCAGGGGTTACTCCTGGCTATGTGCTCAGAAGTTGCTCCTGGCTTGGGGGACCATATGGGACACCGGGGGATCGAACCGTCCAAGGCTAGCGCAGGCAAGGCAGGCACCTTACCTTTAGCGCCACCGCCCGGCCCCTCTGGCCCCTATTTAATAAATTTTAATTTAAGTTTCTATCAAAGCATTTTGGCTAAGCTGCAGAGATAGTACAGTGATAGTACAGAGATAGTACCTGTCTTCTAAATACTGAGTTCAATTCCCAGCACCCATAGAACCCCCCTGAGTCCTACCAGGAGTGACTTCTCAGCAGAGCCAGAATTAAGTCTAAGTAAAATTAAAAAAAAAAAAAAGGGGGCCTGGAGAGATAGCACAGCAGCTTTGCCTTGCAAGCAGCCGATCCAGGACCAAAGGTGGTTGGTTCGAATCCCAGTTTCCCATATGGTCCCCCGTGCCTGCCAGGAGCTATTTCTGAGCAGACAACCAGGAGTAACCCCTGAGCAATGCCGGGTGTGCCCCCCCCCAAAAAAAAATGGAGGGCTAAAGTGATGATTGGTAGGGCATTTGCCTTGTATATGGTCAAACCCCAGGGTTCAGTCCCTGCTGTTCCATAAGGTCCCTCAAGCCACTTAGGAGTAATTCCTGAGTACAGAGCCATGAGTAAGTCCTAAGCACCATTGGGTGCAACGCCAAAACAAAATAAATTGTTTCTCATGTTTTTTTTTTTTTTGAGAGTGGAGCACAATTACAAACTAGTTGGAATATCACTGATAGCACTGCTTCCCCTCTGAGACAGGAATCTTATTTGAAAGTGCCCATCAACTTCTATCTTCTTCATTAGGCAATTTAGAATGAACTTAATTTGCAGGAAAGTAAGTCTCTTTCAAGGATGAAGGCAGACCTAACCTCATATTATGATTGGATGGAGGACATGGAAAGATGCCTTAAAATATAGTTATTAGGACTAGCGCTGAGCTCACCCATCTCCAGTCACACATGCGGAGCTCAGGGCAGCCTCAGGGCCAACTAGCTGTGTTGAGTCCAGGGGCCTTCTGAGTTCTGTGCAAGGGTTTGGCTTTGCCCCACTCTGAGCACTGGCTTTCTAAACCTGGCCCTCTCCTTGCACTGAACGAAGTCAAGGAGCTGCCGAGGTCATTGTTGTGCTTTCTCTCTGTGTCAGGACACCATGGACACAGTTGGGAAAATTTGGATAAATACACACAGCCCCTCTTCCTCTGAAGCGCATCGGTCTGTTCCAATCAAAGTCAGACACAGATAATAGATGCCTTTCATCAATGCCCTGCGTTCTAGAAACAGGGCTTCAGAGAAAATGAAAGGAGGGTCACCTCTTTAGGGAACTGTGTCCTCTTTAACAGAGTTCACACCATCCTCAGACTCTCTGAGTTTGAACCTGGGAATGATCATAGGAAACACCAAGGTGGTCCATGTTTTTTAAGACGAGAAGAAGAAGAAGAAGAAAAAGAAGGGGGAGCTGGGGTGGGGGTGAGACAGGCAACAGGGTGCCTGGTCATTCTTGGAAACTCAAAGCTGGTTCTCGCAGGAATCAGACCAATGAAAAGACTACCCAGTGGGAGGGAGAGCTGCATTGTTTTCAGATATAATAGGGCTCCCTTTGGCAGAGTTTCCCCCCTCCCAGCAGCCTGGTGTGTCCATTCTGGAAGTCACCCTGCAGTTGGTTTCACCTGTGAACTGTGACTGTCTCCTTTATCAGTATGTGCCACCAGTCTTCCTGCCTAAAAATATGGTTATCAGAGTGAAATCATAGAAGCACTTGGTGCATCAAGCCCAAATGCCACTCCTCTCCTTCCTATCGGTTTAAGAAAAAATTCAGCAGCTAGGTGCCATAGCTTGCCAGAGTGATCTCTGAGAGCAGAGCCAGGAGCACAGCTGGGTGTGGCCTCCTAAACAAACAAAATTAATCGGCCAGTGGGTGCTTGCCAAAAGCAGCCATTGTAACCAGAGAAAATCGAAGAATTTGGCAAGTCAAGGTGCTCTTGAGGGTAAAGTATATAAGATCATCCTGTCATTGGGGAGGCTTAAGATGTATTTGAAGGTTGTTTTAGGCTATCAGGAAAAAATCACCCCCAATTTTTTTGCCATCTTTACTGATAAAGTGAGAATGCAAGCTTATAGGGGTCAAACCGAAAGAGCAGCAAGAAAGCCACTTGCAGAAGTCAAGCCTCCATGGTCAGGGAGAGAAAATGATGGACCATCGTGACAGTCTAGAGCAGGGGTCCAGTTCACTGTCCCTCAAACCATTGGACGGTCTGACTATAGTAAAAACAAAACTTATGAACGAATTATTACGCACACTGCATATATCTTATTTTGCAATGAAGAAACAAAACAGATACAAATACAATATGTGGCCCGAGGGTCATAGTTTGAGGACCACTGGTCCAGAGGAATAAAGAGTTGGGGAGAATTAGGAAGCAAGGTTAACAATACAGGCAATCAAACTTCTAGAACCATAAAGAAAGACTATCCTAGGCTTCGTCCTATGGACTGTGCAAATATCAAGAGCTCTAGCTACAGAGGCCTGATTTTGTCATCCATAACTGATTAGAAAGTTTCTTGGCACCATAAAAAGACATTGGGGTGTAAAAATGAGTGTGTTTCTAACTTCCCCAATACTTACTGTGCCTATGCAAAAAAAAAAAAAAAAGCACAAAACCTTGACACCCCAGCCCTCCTTCCTCTTTTTTTTTTTTTGTTCTCATGGTCATGATTTGATTTGTTGTTGTTGTTGTTGTTCTTGTGCTTTTTTATAGTCCCTGGTTTTGTTTGTTTCTTTTTTTTTCCCTTTCCACTTTGAATTGATATTTATAACCTCTAGACAAACTCCTCCAAGTTTTTTTCTTCATTTTTTCTTTTCAAACAGAACCACATAACTTGAATCATCTTGTTCTGCCCCATAAATTGAGGGGAAAAAATGGTACCAGGACCAAACAGTCATATGAACATTGAGTAGAAATAAAAAAGTGATCAGACTTATATACCAAACACAAAGTAAATGACAACAGAATCTATATCCAATCTACAATAAGCTATACACAGAGGGGACCAGTGACATGAACAGTCCCGGGCAAAGGAGGAAGATATGGGATGTCTTCTGGGAACAGGGGGTGGGAGGACAACACTGGTGGTGGGAAAGCCTCTGATTCATTGTCACTATATACCTTAAATATTACTGTGAAAGATTTGTAATTCACTTTGTTCATAATAAAAAGTAAAATTAAATTAAATTAAACATTAAAAGAAAACCGAAAAAAAAACAATTACAGGCAACCAAAAGTTCATCTTACAAATCTCTGTCCTAACCCTAGCTTCATTTCTGGACTTGGACATAACCTATGCTTTTCTGTTTGCTTATTTTTACGGCCTGCATTTTTATGAACACCCCCACACCATCACAACATCTTGGATGCGGTTGGTTATAACACAAGCAAAGTGGAATGAAGAAGGACCACCTTATAAACCTAGTTTAGTAGACAAAATTAACACAGCACCCAATTAAAGACTGCCTGACATTGCAAATACTATCAATATCTAGTTAGATATTGAGCTCCTGGGAGGCAGAGATAGTTCAGGAGAAAGGTAAAGTAGTTGTTTCCAATGGCCAAACCTGGCTTAATCCCTGCACCACAAGCCATCCCCTGCACTACTGAGCATTGACCGGCCTAATCCCAAACCTAAATAAATCAAACCCTGCTCCCAGTGGCCCTATTCCTTCAAGTCACAATCTTCTAATCCATGATCCTTCACTTTGCTGCAAAATCTCACTTTCTGAAAGCATCCAGTATTTGGGAAAATAAATACAACAGCATATATCATATAAAACCCGAAGGTAGCAAGTTTATTATGTTTAAGTAGGCTAATGTCTCTACATATACATATACTACATATGTAGTCTCTTACATATATCTCTACTTATACAGATAAATGCAGACACATAGACAATGTGTAGCTTTCTTATTTGTACCAATACCAAAAAGGGCTTTGCATTTGTTTTTAAGTTAGGAGTCATTTATCAGAATCATATTAACTAAAATTTATAGTTTTTCAATTCTGTCTTATAGCATCCCACATGATCTAATGTTAAATGTTGGTACCTCTCTTACTGCTCCTTTGAAATAATGCTAGGGCTTTTGGTAGTTCTGTTTTTCTTCTTATGCATTTTCTACCTCATTGTCATCACTGTTACATTTCTTTCTGGCCTTAGCATTTACGTGCTCTCGGAACACCTATGACTGTCCAATATTCTCAGAACCTTGCTCCATGCATAACACATCATATGTGCTCAGTAAAGAAACAGGGAATAAATGAATGCTCTGCATTCCAGGCCACAAAAGTAAAAAAGACACCTTTAATCAAATTCAAACAACTAAACATCTAAATAACCAATGCTAGGATTTCTATTACCACTTCAGGTGATTTCAACTATGCTGACACAAGGTTCTATCTTCAGGATTTTTTTTTTACTACAAATTACAAACATTACAAAGAAAAGGTACTCATTATTGACAAGCATCCAATATTGGACACACATCCAATATCCAGTGAGCCTCACCTGACAAACATTCTCCAATTTAAGCTCACTGCTCACTTATGAAGAGAAAGGAGGTTAGAAGGTTAGTCGTTAAAAGCCACGCAAGGAACAAAGAGCTTCAATTTTTTTTTTTTTTTGGCTTTTGGCTTTTGGGCCACACTCTTCGGTGCTCAGGAGTTACTCGTGGCTAACTGCTCAGAAATAGCTCCTGGCAGGCATGGGGTACCATATGGGACACTGGAATTTGAACCAACCACCTTAGGTGCTGGGTCGGCTGCTTGCAAGGCAAATGCCGCTGTCCTATCTCTCCGGCCCGAGCTTCAATTCTTAACCAAACTCCTGTACTGACAACGGCCCTGCATGTACTTCCTCCCAGGCACTGTGCTGGGCCATGTATCGATTTCATCTCATTTCTGTCATACTATTTTCACTCATGCATTGGACAACACCATTACAGGTCAATAACAATACTCAGAGCTTGGGCCAGAGCATAACCAAGTAGAAGGGATTCTTCACCTTATATGCTAGTCAGAAAAATATACATCATGACTTAATAGTGATGGCTTTACATTACTTAAGTTGTTCCTATTTTTTTTTTTATTGAACCCATTGTGATTTACAAAGTTTTCTATAGTAGGTTCTCAGACATACAATGTTTTAGGACCAATACATTAGCAGTGTCGAATTCCTCCACCATTGTTCCCAGAGTCTATCCTATGCCATCACCTCCAATCACCCAGGCTGCCGGCAAGACAGGCCCATTTTAAATTTTAGCTATTAAAATTTGGGTTTCATGTCATTGCTGTTGACTCTATTTTATGTCCCTGTTGCTTGTTTACACTCATTATTCCAGACCTTTCTGGACGGGAAGAAAAGCAATGTACAAGAATTTCTATTATGAAGAGGTCCAGCAGGATATTGTGAGCTCCAAAGTGTTTTGGAGCTAAGGCACAAGTAAAGTGATAAGCAAGGAGCTCACCACATCCCTAGAGTAGGGGTTCTTTAATCCGGATAGAGATGGAAAGATGCAAGAGTGAATGTGTTAAGAGATGACAGGCTGGGTGGTTGAATAGGGGAAGTGAGGAAGAAGGAAGAAGTTCAATATCATTCCTAGATCCTCCATCAGAAAATTAGAAGAAACATTATGACATTACCTGAACCTAGAAAGACCAGAAGGAGAGGTAAATATAGAAAGAAAAATTGCTATGTGAACTGTTTTTCCGACAATATCCTCCCAAAAGTAGCTATCACCTTTATACTCCTTTTCTCTAGCTCTGTTTGGTTAAGGCCCATCAGAAATTTCATTCTTTTTCCTCTAAGTCAAGAACCATCTTACTCATTTTCTTGACCAACTGAAGGTTATAGAAATGTCATCTTGGGTGGTCCAAAGTCATACCTCCTAAGAAGTCTTATAATGCCTGACTGGATCTTCTGGAATGTTCTCTCTGGGGATAATGCTCTTCAGAGCCAACTGCTATGCTTTGAGAAGTACAAGTCACGTGGAAAATTGTTTTAGCTGCTCCAGTCCATAGTCACAGTGGAGTCCCAGCTAAAGGATGGCATCAGCTGCCAACCATGTGGGCAAGCTGGCAGTTCAGTGGAGCTTTCCAACAGACGCTGCTGACATGGCAAGCAATTGCCAGAGATGCCCCAGAGAAAAACCCAGGAACTGTTTGGTCAATCACACAACTGTGAGTGGATAACAAATTGTCCTTTGAAGCCACAGAGTTTCAATGGGGCCTGCTATGGTTAGAGATAACCACAGTCAGGGGTGGGCTCTATTTTAGACAAGTGGAGTTAGAGAACCTTGGAAGACTCCCAACTGGGGCTGTTTAAAACTTTCAAACATGCAGTGATGCCATTCTAGGAGAGAGATTTAGGCTGCCTCTGCACAGCCCAGACTAGAACTCCAGCCAGAAGAAGCAATAGTCTTAAAAAGAGCATAGCCATGGAAATTCTCAGAGATCCAGGAGAAGATGGCCAATCAGCTAAGAAAAGGGAGACATCACTGCCCAAAAGGTAGGGAACCAGAACGAAGGTGTGTATCATAGATGCTAAGGGAAAGATCTCTCAGTTCAGAGGAAAAGGTTAAATAGGAAACGATTCCCAGAACTTCCAACAGTCAAGAGGGAAAGGATCCTTTTTACTAATAGAAAGGGGTATCCATCATCTGGAAGGAAGGGATCCATAATACTGACAGAAGGGGATCCATGATACTGATAGGAAAGTGTGATCCATGATATTGACAGGAAGGGGGATCATTATGCTGACAGGAAGAGATCCATTATACTGAAAGAAGAGGGAATCCATGATATTAATAAGAAAGAGGAATCCAGGCCCAGAGAGATAGCACAGCGGCGTTTGCCTTGCAAGCAGCCGATCTAGGACCAACGGTGGTTGGTTCGAATCCCGGTGTCCCATATGGTCCCTCATGCCTGCCAGGAACTATTTCTGAGCAGACAGCCAGGAGTAACCCCTGAGCACCTCCGGGTGTGGCCCAAAAACCACAAAAGAAAAAAAAAGAGGAATCCATGATAGACAGTAAGGGGATTCATGATATTGATAGGGAGATCATGATACTGATAGGAAGGGATCCATGATACTAACAAGAAGAGGATCCATGATACTAATAAGAAGGAGAATCCATGATACTGATAGGAAAGGGGATCCATGATACTGATAGGAAAGAGGATCCATGATACTGATAGGAAAGGGGGATCCCTGATATTGATAGAAAAGGGGATCCATGATAAATAGGAAAGGGATCGATGATATTGACAGGAAGGGGCATCATGATACTGACAGGAAGAGATCCATGATACTGACTGGAAGGGGGATTCATGATACTGACAAAAAGGGAAAAATCCTTCTTGTCATGCAAATCCATGCTATTGACAGGAAGGGGAAACAATGATACCGATGGGAAGGGGATCCATGATACTGACAGAAAGGAAGGGACCAATGATACTGACATTCAATCAACAAGCCCAGAAGACAGTGAACAGAGGCCTTTAGAGAGTTTTGTGCAAGAGAAGACAGAATACTCACTGCAGTTCACATAAGCTGGGCCAAATGAGGAGAGTAGACTATGGGGAGCAGAATAGCTAAGTATTCCTCTTGAGAGGCTTTCACATGTTCAGACACTGAATGGGAAGACCCAGAGGGAAGTGGGACATTTTTGCAGTTAGTACTGCTTTACGATTACTCCTTGCTCTGTGCTCAAGAATCATTCCTGGTAGGGCTCAGGGTACCTATGTGGTGCCGCGATGGGCAAGTGCTATTCCTCAAGCCCAGAGAAGATGGGATTTTGAAACTCAACAGTGGAATCATGAATATTCATAGGCTAAAGAAACAGTACAGTGAGTAGAGCACTTGCCTTGCACACTGCCAACTTGGGTTAAATCCTGAGCACCCCACAATTCCTCTCAAGACTAATCTTGGTCCCATTAGGACTCAAGTTTCATCAGTCTGTCAGGACTGATCTTGAGTATAGAACCAGGAGTAAGCCTTGATTGAGCACTGTTGGCTGTGACCCAAAAACAAACAAGCAAAAAAAAAAAAATCATGAAGGTAAGAGTTTTATCATCAGAGAAAATGGCAAGAACACAGGTAAGCTTACGCACAGATTCAATTCACTGGTAATTCAGACCCGCCAATGGTTTCTGAGTACTTGTTGTAGAGCAGAAAGCACAGCCCTATGCAGAGGGAGCTGTGAGCCATGAGCCTAGGAAAGATCTAGAATAGTGAGGAGTGAGAGGCAGGACCCTGGCATGAGTGAGCACAGCAGGGCGCCCAGTTGGGAGAAGAGGAGGAGGCAGAGAAAGATAATCATTAGTCCCTTTTCTCAAATGAGGAAATGGAATTTCTAAGAGGTTAAGTAACTTGCTGGTGGTTACCAAGTAAACAAACAAAAGAGGGAACATTTGAATATAGGCCTGTGTGATTCTTTCCAGAACATTAGGCTAAACGAATTTTTTGGTCCTGGGGAACCATTTGAGTTTCGGGAGAAATGCTGGTGTTGGAGTGGAAAACTCTATTCTTCCAGCTTTATTCACTCTGGCCACGTTGATCAATTTTTATAAAGGTCCCTTCCACCCCCCAACTGGGACATCTCACACAGACCACATGCAGGGATTTCTCAGGGATCATTAGAAAAGTGCATCCTGGACAGAAATTCTCCCTTTCAGTACAAAACACCATTGAGCAGCTTCTGCTTAATACAAACTGCAACACCATTCTCTGGGTAGCTGATGGCACCTAAGTTACCAAGATCATGTCTGAAATATTTATAAAAACAAGAATAAATGGAGCGTATGCTTGGGTGTACTGCATTGAGAAGAATGAGAAGCCAGGAGGTAATTTTCTCACTCTGAAGTACAGTTAATTCTCTTTGCTTTGTTTGGAGTTCTAAAGGATTCTTAAGGGTTCTTAAATCTCCTAGAATTTCTAAAGAGAACATGGGATGGGTTCAGGGACTCCCTCCTTGCAAACAGAAGTACTTCCTTGTCCTGAGGGCAGGTGGGTAAGCATGTTCAGAGATAGTCATGAAAAGTCTTTCCTTGAAAAAACAAAACAAAACAATGAGAATTTACTTAGGATTTGCATGTATGTGCGTGTGTTTGTGGGTGGGAGTTACTCTGAGAAAAAAGAGGAGGAAAATACTAAATGATGATGACTATTTAGGCTGCCTTCTGGTCAAGTTTCTGGCCTAAGAAGTCACAGGAGGTATCTTAGAAGTCTAGGTATCTTAGGTATCTAGGAAGGTATATTGTGGTTTATAAAGCCTTAGGGTCTGTGTCATAATTGTTGAGACAGACACTAAGCACTTAAATGGAAACTACCTTGGTTCAACAAAAAAGGAATCCCTTTTGCTCTAGTTGTCACATTTCCTCCTCCTCTCTTGGGCCCGATTCAAAAAAAATTTTTTTTTGGTTTTTGGGCCACACCTGGTAACACTCAGGTGTTACTCCTGACTATGGGCTAGGAAATCGCTCCTTGCTTGGGGGACCATATGGGACACTGGGGGATCGAACCGCTGTCCGTTCTAGGCTAGCACACAGACGCCTTACGGCTTGCGCCACTGTTCCAATCCCCCAATTCAATTTTTGACTCTCCTTGAGGTCCCTCATCTCCTGTACCTACCTATTGGCCCATATTGGGACCTTAGGACAATCATCTTAATTGCATTTATGTGAACCTAAATAAACCATTTTCGGGGAGTCCAAAGATGCTGAATTGTGTTGATCCTATTTCCTTGTCGGTCCCAAGGGGAGGCTAATCATTTTTCTTGCAGAGCTGAGAGACCAAGTCCCTGGATCAAGGTGCTAGCATCAACAGGAGAAAGAGTTAGGCTTTGGGGAACATATAAGATGGGCAAGATACTAGAAACCATCAGGGAGGCCATGGAGGCCCTGGGAAGCCTTGACTTATTTTGCCCAATCTTCAGATGGTCAGAGCCCTGTTCCACATTCCTTTAAACATAAAAAGTGACAAGGATATGGGGGCATCAATAAAAAGACCCCGGAAGCTGCCTTCTCCTTCGCATAATTTCTTTAGTCTGGAAGCAAGTTCCCAGCATGTGTAGTTCATAACGCCACCAGCCAACCCCATCAAGAGGCAGTTTAGACAGAAATTCTATCCAAACTCCCCCAGAGTTCTCTGGTGTTTCTCTACTTCTTACCTTTGTTTAGTGGCATTATTAGATTTGAACAAAGTTTAATTACCAAGTTAGTTTAACTTGATTCTCTCCCTAAATTGTGCAGAATTAAGGACAAAAGAGAAAGACAAAGTAGAGGGACATTCCCATCTTGTCATAGGTATCTAAGATCATGTGAAGGGGGGAACCATTCACAGAAGGTGAGGATCAAAGTGTCAGACTATCTTCTGATAGTTTTCCAGAGACTCCTTTCCTTGGTTTCTAGGTAATGGAAGATCTGCTTGAACCTCAAATCTGGGTTCAAGTCCTTCTCTTGAGCTTCTGTAAAATGTCCCCTTATCCCCCACCCCCCAGTTTTAACCAGTGAAGTTTTCCTTATTCCTGCCTCAATAGTCTGCCTCAATAGTCCCAGATAGCCACTGTCACCCCAGGCATGGTAACATCTCAACCACCATGTGGGAGGTTTCTGGAAAAAGCAGAACTCATGAATAGATCCAGGGATGGGAATGGGAGTTTACCATTACTGGGAAGGTATAGGTAGGATCTAAAATTCTTTGCCCACCTAAAAAGGAACACAGTTTTATTGTAAGAATAAAATAGAAGACAGGAACATAAAAGACTGAAAAGAAAAAGAAAACAGAGTGGAGGAAACAAGCCTAACCACAGTAGATGGGAGGTATGAGTCAGCAGTACATAAGTGAGTGAATAATATCACATATAAATAGCAGAAATAATAGCAGATAAATATCACATATAAGTAGCAGCTTCCTTCTACTCTTGCAAACAATCTCTTGCACAGACAGTGGGTAACTAAATGCTCAATGCCAAAGGGTAAGAACTTGGAAATATTTAAAGGCCACAACACTGTAATGTATCGTGTGATAGGCAGGCATTCTGACCTGGCTGCTTTGAGAAATCAAGTATTATGACATTTTTCAAAAAAGACAGACGATGCCAAATGCCCAGCTGTTCATCCATGAAAAATAGTAGCTAGGAACACCTCATAACAACATTCAGAAGGATAAAGATGTTTTGTAAGATGTTTCTATTAGATAGATGAAACACAGCATTTTCCAACCTCTTTCAAGTGCATTTTAATTCAGAAACCAAATAACTTCAAAGTCTGTTGAGCTCAAGTGCAAACTTTTAAGGATTTAGCAAAAGGGCAACTAGAGAGGAAAGACTGAAAAAGAAAGTGCTCATTCTTTCACGTGTTTTATATTTAAAGGTTTTCCAGAGCAAAATTAACATAATATTTCAATTCTATATACTAGATAAAGAAAAGCATCAGATACTCCAGATAAATAGGCTTTAATTTGGTGTATAAAAGAAAAGAAATGCCCCCAATGAAAAAGTCAAGAAAATCATTTTATTCTGATTCTCAAAATGTGGTTTTTTAAATATTCACAGAAAGCACTGATTAAAGGGTGATGCCTTCATTTCCACGCATTTTCCTTCTCCCATATTAAAGGGGATATAGCACAAGTTAAAAGTGAAAACGTGTATGGAAAAGAAACGTGAAATGGAACCTAAGCAATATCATTCTTCCTCTTACCATTGTCGCCGGAAGGTAATGAGACAGTGTTGGTTGGCATGGTCTCAGAATTCACTTTTCCGTTCTCAAATGTGTCATTTTCTGTCTGCTGTAACTGCCAGTTGAGGCCAAATAGATGCATTGCTGGGGGGTGGGGGAGAGAGAAGAGAACAGCAATTGTTTAAAAGTCTGTGACTTTTAGCTACAATAGCAAATGAAAATATGTTTCGAGCAAGCACCAAGTAAATGGAATGCTCGATTTACCATGTTCTGAAATACCAAGGATAATTGCCAAGTAAAAATCACAAAGTGTTCTTTCAACCTTCACCACTTATAGAACAACTCAGAGCTATGCACAGCCTTTTCACCTTGACACAATTATTGGGCATTACCTATTGGGCATTACTCCATTAATGATTGGGGTTAATGGGTCCCAGGAAGCACTTAGGAATAAAGCATTATTTGTTCTACTTTACCCAATTCTTCACCGTCTTTTGGGCAACCATGGGCCCATGGTGAACTTAGTTGCCTGTGAACAGATTTTGTTGTTGTTGTTGTTTTGTTTTTGGGCTACACCCATTGATACTCAGGTGTTACTCTTGGCTATGCGCTCAGATATCTATCGCTCCTGGCTTGGGGGAACCATATGGGACGCCAGGGGATCAAACCAAGGTGCATCCTAGGCTAGCTCTTGCAAGGCAAATGCCTTACCTTTAGCGCCACCACTTCGGTCCCAGTGTAAATAGATTTTTGTTGTAAAAACATGAATACTCCAAATTATGAGTTGTCATCTTGGAGTTGACCATATTCAATCAAGTTCAATCATTACTTCCTGCCAGGGCATTTCACTTTTGAGTTTCTGAGGAGGTTGTCCCAAATTTCTCAATGTTGTTTTTATTTGATGAGTGGATTTTAGGTTTTGGTACTTGAGTGCTGCTCCTGTCTAGATGCTCTGGAGAGACTCTTGGTAGTACCAGGGGCAAGTAGGGAATATTACACATGGCTCTGGGTGCTCAGATTCAGGTCTCTGGTATTCTAAGCATATGCTTCAGCTTTGGGCCATATCCTTGACTTGTGGGGTACTATGGACACATGTAAAGCAGCCATCTTAATGCCTGACGTAACTATCTGGCTCAAATTTTGTTATAACTCTGTGTGTGTGTGTGTGTGTGTGTGTGTGTGTGTGTGTGTGTGTGTGTGTGTGTGTGTGTTTGGTCACTTACTGGGCTACTTGGTAGTGCTCAAGGTCTATTCCTTACTCTGTGTTCTGGAGTGACCCCAGGAAGTGCTCCAGGACCATAGGTTATCCCAGGAACTTGAACCAGGTCAGCTAAAACACCCATATGCAAGGCATGCTTGTGCTTTACCTCCTAGAATTTCTCCAGTATAAGTTTTATCAGTTTTGGGACTGGGAAGGTGGCGCTAGAGGTAAGGTGTCTACCTTGCAAGCGCTAGCTTAGGACGGACCTCGGTTGGATCCCACATCCCTTATGGTCCCTTATGGTCCCCCCAAACCAGGGGCGATTTCTGAGCACATAGCCAGGAGTAACCCCTGAGCGTCAAATGGGTGTGGCCCCCCACAAAAAAAACAAAACCCAACAACAACAAAAAAAGTTTTATCAGTTTTAAATATTTATTGTCTTATGTTAAAATATTTAGAAAATAAAAAGGGGGGGTGGAGAGATAGCATAGTGGCAGGGCATTTGCCTTGCACAAAGCCGACCCAGGAAGGACCCGGGTTCTATTCCTGGCATCTCATATGATCCCCAATCCTGCCAGGAGAGATTTCTGAGTACAGAGCCAGGAGTAACCTGAGTGCTGCTGGGTGTGGTCCAAAAACAAAAACAAAAACATTTAGAAAAGAAATCATTATAAGACCATACAATTAGAAACATAAATGTGATCACCAAGAACAAGAACAACCAGTGATGGCATGGATGTGGGAGGAAGGAACTCTCATTCACTGCTGGTGGGAATGCTGTGTAGTACAGCCTTTCTAGAAAACAATATGTATAGTCCTCAAAGAACTGGAAATTGAGCTCCCATATATGATCCAGCAATACCACTACTTGGGATATGTACTAGGAACACAAAAACACATACAAAAATACTCTCTGCATTTCTACGTTCATTGCAGCACTATTTACAATGGCCAGAATCTAGAAACAACCCAAGTACCTGACAACAGATAAGTGACCAAAGAAATTCTACACAGTGAAATACTACAATGCTATTAGGAAAAACGAAGTCATGAAATTTGCCTATACATGGATGGTGAGTGAAATGAGTCAGAGGAAGAGAGATAGACACAGAATAGTCACATTCATCTGTAGGATAAAAAAATAAAAGACAAAAATAAAAAAAAGACAGCATGGTAATAAAATCCAGAGATAAGAGGACTAGTCCATGATATAAAGCTTACCACAAAGAGTGATAAGTACATTTAGAAAAATAACTGCATCAACTATTATGACAATGATAGTGAGAAAGAGAAATACAATACTTGTCCTGAAGGCAGGCAGGTGGTGGGGAAGGAGGGAAATGGGGACAACTGTGGCAGAAAAGTTGCGCTGGTGAAGGAAGTGTACATCCTATGACTGAAACCCAATTACAGACATGCTTGTAACCACAGTGCCTAAATAAAGAAAAAGGTTTTTTTCCCTTGCTTTTTGGGCCACACCCAGTGACATTCAGGAGTTACTCCTGATTATGTGCTCAGAAATCGCTCCTGTCTTGGGGGACCATATGGAACACCCAGGGATCAAACCACAGTCAGTCCTAGGTTAGCATGTGCAAGGCAAATGCCCTACCACTTGTGCCACGGCTCCAGCCCCAAAATAAATTATTAAAAAATAAACATAAATGTTATATATATCAATATGTACTTTTGCCCCATTTATTGCATATACATATCTAAACTATTACGCAAATTCATTATGCATTTCTTCAAATACAGAAGAATAATCACTGTCTATTACCCATCAACATTTAATGCAACCTTCTGCCATATTCTACAGGAGAGACTTGAAGAGTTAAAACCATAAGGACAAACTAAACAGACAAGACTCAGTAATGGCAACTTAGCATGTCACCAAGGAGGACTTTTTCAGCCTTATGTTGCTAACCACACATGTTAGAATTGACCAGAGAGGTTCAAAAAGACACAAGAGCAGAAAATCCAAGTGAGAGGCAGAGAGAAGACCCTGCTGGGTAAGGTTCTAGCTCCTAACTCTGGGGTGAAAAGAAAGGCCCAAGGCAGGGATCATAGAGTGAGGCCTTCAGAGTCATTGCATTTGGGTTTAATCCTCAATGGGAGTTGGACAAATAAGGTAATCCGTGAAGTAATCAGTTGGTGTAAGTAAACCATTAGGCTTAATGAGGCTGGCTCCACCTACCTTAATTGAGATGAACTTTCTAGATGGTATAGATGAAGCAAGACCATTCTGTCTACAGGAATTCCATTGATTTAGTCCATCTTTTACATGCTGCAACTGCCTGGAATCCTCTGATGTGATGCATCCCATAAGTAATTCTTTTATCTTGACTCACTAAATCCTACTTCTGGGTGGGAAAGGTAAAGGTGGAAGATACTTGCATTGCATGTGGCCTAACTTGGTTCTGTCCCTGGTACCCATATGGACCCCTGAACACAAAAGTAAACAATATGCGATACTGGGTATATGTGTGCCCAACCTCACCGCTAAATTTTATTTTCGATCATTTTTGTATTTTATTTATCTTAGTTATTCTGTTACCTTATAGGCAGGTGTGACTATGCATATGTCAGAGAAATGAGTTGTTTTCCGAGGATTTAAAATGTAAACAAATTCACTCATGAACTTGAAAGTAGTAATTTAAGGGCATAATGAATAAAAAGAAGGCAAATACCTAAAAGACTCAGAGTAGGCTGATGTGTTCATGATTCATTCATGATTTCTTGATGAAAATACTGGCTGGAAAGCAGTTGAGTAAAGCCCATTAGACTGATTTTTATTTTAAAAGACTCAACAGTTTAGGGCTATTTTATTCCCTATTTTATTTCACCTTTATTAATCATAGTTGATATAAAATTATGCTACTGTAAGAAACATACCAAACCCTATATATGCCAAACCCTCCACTCCCTCTACCCTATAGAGCTGTCATCACACCCTCTCTCAGTTAGAAGCTACCCAAGTTATTTAACATTCTGTTTTTTTCACAGATGAAATCCCAGGCTTCACTGACCCTTGAATCTCCAGACTGTCAACTTGGAACGACAAGGTGTAACTTCCTATGTGACTAAGTGATGTGGCGCTTGAGTAGTAGAATGCCATGAGTTTTTGAGACTCTTCGCTTGAGACTTTGTCCTGGGTTACAGGCATTTCAGCAACTGGTGAATGAAACAAAGGGAGCTAGTTCTGCACCAGAAATTAAAGGTGTGAGTGAACAGCAAAATCTGGGCAGAAAAGCCTGGATATCCCAATGGGGCCCAAGTTTCCATTCAGAATAACCAACCAAGGCCAGAGCGATAGTACTGCAGGTAAGATATTTGCCTTGCAAGTGGCCAACCTGCGTTCCATTCTTGAGCACCACCAAGAATAATTCCAAGATAAATAATAATAATAATAATAAGAATAATAAGAATAATAATTCCAAGATAATAATAATAATAAGAATAAGAATAAGAATAAGAATAATTCCAAGATAATGCCAAGATAAAGTAAGCTCTGACCATTGCCAGGTGTTACTTGGTTTGGGGTGGCCCAAAACCCAAACAAAAATAACAACAACAAAGAAATATGGACTATAATTGTAAACTCATATGTAACATAGAAAGTCATTCTGAACAATAGACATGTTTATCCTATTGGTTATAATAGCCTTTGAAAAGCAGAGATAATTCCTGAGACCTGAGTACAGAAGCCAAGTGTTAACAAAGAGTTTTGTGCTTGGAGAGAGATTTGATTAATTTTTATTTTTCTTTTTTGGCCAGATGAGCAATGGCTTTATCGTATAATTTTTCATTACAGAAAATTTCAATAACATGAGATTTTAGTTCTCCTTAAGATCTTGTTTAATGAGAACTATATCTGGGAACCTCTCATGCATCATTGAAAAGAGGAGCCCAAAGAGGCTTGCTCTCAGGATTGTATGTGCTTTGGGAATCAACAATGTTGTATAGAGAAGCTCTTGACATGAATCCAGTGTAATGAAGGTTTTGATGCAAACATAGTTTTTTTAAATGAAACTAGCTCTGAAGTGTCTACATGTGAGGAAATGTCTGTGTGTGTGTGTGTGTGTGTGTGTGTGTGTGAGAGAGAGAGAGAGAGAGAGAGGGAGAGAGAGAGAGAGAGAGAGAGAGAGAGAGAGAGAGATATTGAGTGTATTGGAGAGGGAGAAAAGAACAATGAATAAGGGAAGCACTAAACTCACACAAGTCAACAATGCTACAGAAATGTCTATGCTGGGATAAGACTAGCACACAGGATATGCCTGGGCAGACATGGCCAGGCATGAAATAAAACACATGTGTCCATGAAGCAGTGGGAACCAGCTGTGAGAAGGAAGGCAGATGTGTGAATAGGGGAAAGTCTTGGCCCAGCATTCTATAAAGTGCACCCCAAGGTCCTGGCTCTGTTTGAGCTCAGGAGGGTGTGGGAAGAGGGGAAGACGATGGATGGCTGGGGTAGATAGTTGGGGTGGGAAGATAATAATGGCTCCACACTTGGCATCTTTGAAGTGCCAGTGGTCTGAGTGTGGGATGAGGACACGTGATTGTCACACTGAAGGAACAATAGGAGTTTCTAAACATAAGTTCAGATCCTTTCCTGGCCAGTATCTCATTTACTCTCTACTGTGAAGAGCTATGATGACTTCCTTTTTCAGCATGAATCTAAGAACACAGAGGCTTTTTTGGTTTTGGTGTCATACCTGGGTGTGCTCAGGGATAAGTTTTGGCTCTGTGCTCATGGGATCATGCAATGCTGGGGAGGGAACTCAGGCCACCTGCATGCCAAGCTGGTATTCCAGCTACTAAACCATCTTTCTCTCTGGCTGCTCTGAGAGTTGATTATTCCAAGCTGGTGTGAGTACTCTGAGACCTTTGAACTTAGATCTTCTGCTAATAAAGAGTAGGCCATCAGCTGCTTATCAAGCTCCAAAAGAAAATGATGGCTGGGGCCAGAGTGACAGCACAGCAGTAGGGTGTTTGCCTTGCAGGCAGCCAACCTGGGACTTATCCGAGTTCTATTCCAGCATCTCATATAGTCCCCATGTCTGCCAGAAGTGATTTCTAATTGCAGAGCCAGGAGTAACCTGAGTGCTACTGTGTGTAGATCCAAAACCAAAAACCAAAAGAAAATAAAAGAAAAAGAAAAAAAAGAAAATGATAAAAAAAAAAAGAAAGAAAATGATAGTTGTTGATTTTTCCCAGGTAGTCAGTCTGGTCTGGGTTGAAAACTTTGGAGTCTTCTCAGAATGGGTAGAGGCAGATTCCCTTTTCTGCATGAAGCCACAAGCAACCTAGCACCACACTCTCCATCACTATTAGCACAGCTCCAAAATTTAACTTTATCAAGCTGACAAGTCACCAAATCTGTTCCAGATCTCTAGATCCTGGATAGAACACCACCTCAAAATTTCATAGTAGTGTCAGCCCAGTAGGATCACAATAAAATGGATGGGAAAGTGACACAGAAGACCACCAAGCTTGATATAAATTTTGATAATTTAATTTGCCTTTGTTTGTAACAAGAAACATGTAGTAAATTTGTGCCTGCAATGGGAGGGGGGCAGGCCACACTGGTGGTGGGATTGGTGTTTGGACACTGAATGCTGGAAACAGCTGTATTATGAACTACTTGGTAAATAGTGTGCTATAGATTAAAAAATTAAAAAAAAATAGAAAAAAAAAAGGTAGGCTGTGTCACTTTCTTCTGTTCCAAGGACAGTTGACTATGAAATCTTTGAGAAGTAAAATATCATTGCAGACTCTGCTGAGTCTCTGCTTCTCTTTTTGAGAGTACTCTTTTGAGTCCAAAAAGGGAAAGCAGAGAAGGTAGCAGGGGGTAGAAGGCTGAGAGGGGACATACATGAGTGTGACCCAGGTTCTGTTATGGGAAACCAAGCTTCACTATCCACAAGGAAACCATCACAGTATGATGATGAAGACCAAGACATTTAGAACAGAGTATTTTGTTTACTTCTAATAAGCTTAAATAAAATGTGAAAGTTGGGGGGTTATTTTAGGCTGGGGGATACTCAAAGGACAAATGTGAGGCTTTGCTTGTAGAAGGCCCAGGTTTGAGCCCCAGCACCACCTGGTCCCCCAAGCATCAGGGAAGCAGCTTCTAAGTTCCCAGTAGGAATAGTCCTCAAAACACTACTGGGTGTAGCACCAAACACACAAGTTAAAAAACGTTGGGGCCGGCAAGGTGGTGCTAGAGGTAAGGTGTCTGCCTTGTAAGCGCTAGCCAAGGAAGGACCACGGTTTGATCCCCCGGCGTTCCATATGGTCTCCCCAAGCCAGAGGCAATTTCTGAGCGCTTAGCCAGGAGTAACCCCTGAGCATCAAATGGATGTGACCCAAAAAAAACCAAAAAATAAAAATAAATAAATAAAAATGAGAGGGGCAGGGCCAGAGAGATAGCATGGAGGTAAGGCTTGCATGCAGAAGGTCGGTGGTTTGAATCCTAGCATCCCATGTGGTCCCCTGAGCCTGCCAGGAGCGATTTCTGAGCATAGAGCCAGGAATAACCCCTAAGCGCTGCTGGGTGTGACCCAAAAACCAATAAATAAATAAATAAATAAATAAATAAATAAATAAATAAATAAATGAATAAGAGAGGCTAGACATGTAGCTGAGATCTAGGACACATTGTTGGGTGATAAGAAAAACCACAAAGAATGCAAAAAATTAAAAAAAGTGAACAGGGTATTTCTAGTTTAAAATGAGAGAAACAGTATTTGTGTAGATTTAAATTTTATAAATTATTGGGGCTGGAATGGTAGTACAGTGCTTAGAGTATTTGCTTGCACAATCCCTTTCCAATATGGTCCCCACCCCACTGCCAGGAGATCCCTGAGCATAGAGCTAGGAATAAGCACTGGGCACTGCTGGGTGTGCCCCCCCATAAATAAACAACACTTTTATACATGATTTCTGATATGCTTCATGGTTTTATATTGTTACTACCACGTATTTTGGGTGATTTTAAGTCTGCGTATATGTGTATGTATGTACACGTGGTGTGGGGCTCGAACCCAGAACCTCACACATGCAATGCTGGGAGTAATTTTAACCATTAGGGTGGGGGCTGCTAGGTTGATATCTAAAGTTTCTTCAAGGAAGCACACTATGGAGCAATGTGCCTGCTTAGTGTACATGTTACCCTTTAAAATGCCTGGATGAAAAGGGCTAGTGTGCTAGCACAGTGAGGAGGGCACTTGGCTTGCTTGCACTCAGCCAACCCAGGTTGAATCTCCAGGAACCCATATGATCCCCTGAGCCCTGCCAGGAGCAATTTCTAAGCTCAACGCCAGGAGTATCCCCCTGAGCATTGCTGGATGTGGTTCAACAACAACAACAACAAAAGTCTGGATGTCCATTATTTTTCAATACAGTATATAACTGTGATCATCATTACTCCTGTTTGAGGTTTATGGTTCTTTTTTTGTATTTTTTGGGGGGTACACTCCCAAGCATGCTCAGGTGGCCTCACACCCCCTCCTGAAGATTCATGATAAAATGTGCTGGTGATGTAATGCTTAGATTTGAGGATATGGTACTACTTAGAGACCATGTGTTGTCAGGAACAATCCAAGACATCCTGTTAGTCCTTAGGGGTATCCCGGGCTGTGCCCAGTGATACTCACGGCACCATATGCAATGTCATGAATTGAACATGGGTGGGGGGGCAGAATGCAAGGTAAGTGCCCTAATAGCTGCCATACTAGATATCTGGCTCCTCATTATCCTTGTTCATGAGGATGAAACATGAGCATAGACACATGACTTAGGAATGATTGAAGAAATTAGTGTAGAAAAGAGAACCTTGACCTCACTCTATTTCAGGATTCCTTTGTCCATCCTCACTCCTACTTACCTGAATGATCTATGCAAATCTTGTCTTCCAAGTACTAAAAACTAGATTTTCATTCAAACATGAAAACAGAAAAAAAAAAAAAAAACCAAAACCACACCACCACAAATTGTTACTCTATCCCCATGTTGACAGTAGCAATATAAATGGAAGTTGTCCATGTGTGAAATACATATCCCAGACACATGTTTCCAACCCATTGTTTACAGCCTTCACGGTCTTTCACAAGATCCCTTATAAGCGGGTGGTTTGGAATCAGAATGTATTTCTCCTATTAAATATCCTAGAAATGGTGGATAAGTTAGCAGATGGTCAACAAAAGTCTGTCTACATAGCCAAGAGAAATATGTACAAACATAGCAACAAAAGGCATGAACAAGAATGTTCACAGAAGCATTATCTGTAATTGCCCTTGCCCAGAAGCAGCATAACCAGGTGTCAGCAGGAAAACAACTAAGTTAGTTACAGCAGAGTCAGACAAGGCTTTTCTATAAAGCAGTGTCGAGGAAGGGAACAGGCCAGACCAAGAAGACAAGAAATCTCACCAACGTAAGATTAGGGAAGAAAAGCCATTTAGAAAAACCCATGTATAAGCAGTTCAGACACTCAGAAAAATCAATTAGGAGACCAAAGTCAACTAACACATCTGATTATCAGAAGGAAGGAGAGGAACAGAAAACTACAGAAGCATCCAAAGATGGAGAAGTAGGGGTGACACTATATTTTAACTCAGAATCTACTCAAATTGCATGCCAAATGTGTTTTACAAAAAAGTGGGGTTCAGCCATCATGTGTGATTTCCTGCTTAGTGCCAATGTTATTTTAAAGAAAAGGAAGGGGCTGGAGCAGTGACACAAGCAGTAGGGCATTTGCCTTGCACGTGCTAACCTAGGATGGACTGCAGTTTGATCCCCTGGTGTCCCATATGGTCCTCCAAGCCAGGAGCGATATCTGAGCGCATAGCCAGGAGTAACCACTGAGCGTCACTGGGTGTGGCCCAAAAAGGAAAAAAAAAGAGAAAGAAACAACAACAACAACAAAACAACAGAGCCCACCAAATCCAGAATGTGGTGCTTATATAGTGAAATCTGGTTAATATCTGACTTTTATGTCTGGGACATGGCTCAATAATTAATTGGTGAAATGCAGGAATACTTACTATCTATCTGGAGTGGGAGCAGTTAAGGGGCTAATATCCAAAATATGCAAGGCACTGACAAAACTTTACAAGAAAAAATAATCTAATCTCATCAAAAAATGGGGAAAAGAAATGAACAGACACTTTGTCAAAGAAGAAATACAAATGGCCAAAAAGCACATAAAAAATGCTCCACATCACTAATCATCAGGAGATGCAAATCAAAACAACTATGAGGTACCATCTCATGCCACAGAGATTGGCGCACATCACAAAGAATGAGAACAAGCAGTGCTGGTAGGGATATGGAGAGAAAGGAACTCTTATTCACTGCTGGTGGGAATGCTGTCTAGTCCAACCTTTATGGAAAGCGATATGGAGATTCCTCCCCAAACTGGAAATTGAGCTCCCATACGATCCAGCTATACCATTCCTAGGGATATATCCTAGGAACACGAAAATACAATACAAAAATCCCTTCCTCACACCTATATTCATTGCAGCTCTATTTACAATAGCCAGACTCTGAAAACAACCAAGATGCCCTTCAACAGATGAATGGCTAAAGAAATGGAATATTATGCAGCTGTCAGGAAAGATGAAGTCATGAAATTTTCCTATACATGGATGTACATGGAATCTATTATGCTGAGTGAAATAAGTCAGAGAGAGAGATAGAAACAGATGGGCCCGGAGAGATAGCACAGCGGCGTTTGCCTTGCAAGCAGCCGGCGTTTGCCTTGCAAGCAGCCGATCCAGGACCAAAGGTGGTTGGTTCGAATCCCGGTGTCCCATATGGTCCTCCGTGCCTGCCAGGAGCTATTTCTGAGCAGATAGCCAGGAGTAAGCCCTGAGCACCGCCGGATGTGGCCCAAAAACCAAAAAAAAAAAAAAAAAAAAAAAAAAGAAACAGAATAGTCTCATTCATCTATGAGTTTTAAGAAAAATAAAAAAAAAATTTGCCATAAGGTCCAGCTCACAACATGAAGCTCACCACAAAGAGTGATGAGTGCAATTAGAGAAATAACGACATTGAGAACTATCATAACAATGCAAATGAACAAGGGAAGTAGAAAGCCTGTACAGGCGGGGGTGAGGTTGGGGGTGGGGAGGAGGAAGATTTGGGACATTGGTGATGGGAATGTTGCACTGGTGAAGGGATGTTCTTTACATGACTGAAACCCAACTACAACCATATTTGTAATCAAGGTGTTTAAATAAAGATAAAAACACACAAAAAAGAGTTTTCCAAATAAAAACTGTACTTCAATTTTCAGAATGATTGAGGATCGAAGAGATAGCACAAGGGTTAAAGCATTTGTCTTGTATGCAGCTGGTCCTAGATAGATCCCTAGCACCATAGAGTGTCCTGAGCATAGACAAGGGTAATTAATCCTTGAGCATTGCAGATGAGACCAAATCTTCACACTCTTTCCCCCTCGCCAACCCCCAAATAAAGAATTACTGAAAAGGAATTCCTGTAACACAAGACAGAATTCAAGGTGTGACTTTGACCCTTCTACCTCTGGGTGCTTTTCTCGAGGCTCTTGCTCTCCCACTCAGGGTAGGGAGGCAATGAGGAAGGAGGCTTTAAGAAATAGCCTCAGGGAGAGCTGGAGCAAATGCACTGATGACCTGGCCAGTCTACGGCATCTGGTCAAAGACTGACAGATGAGACACACATTTGGGGGATGCCAGAGGCCTCTGCCCTGCCATGACTCCAGGCATGACTCCGACAAGAAAGGATTTTTTTGGAGACCAGGTTTAAGGGGAGAACAGGCATGGTAGGGAATCTAGGGGCCTTACAATCAACCCCTGTGAGGGGTGAGGGGAGGGGAAGAAGAGAGAGGGAAGAGAGAGAGAGAGAGAGAGAGAGAGAGAGAGACAGACAGACAGACAGACAGACAGACAGACAGACAGACAGACAGACAGACAGACAGACAGAGTGCTGGGTTTGAGACCAAGGCAAGGTTTCTACCAGACAGAGAACCAGAGAACAGAAATAGGCAGGAGAAGCAACAGGGTAGTCTAGCCAATGGGTTTTATATTAAAGCTGTCCTCCTGGAAATACAGCCAGAATCTGATAGAAACAGCCAGGAGAAACAACCACAACTCCTCCAGCTTCTTCCTCCACCCCTGCACTGGAACTGTTTTTTTTTTTTTTTTTTTTTTTAACCTTCCCCCACAGCTGCCTCTAAATGACAATTATTGGGAGAGGGATCCTTTTTAAACAGATTCTCAACCCTTAAAGGGACAGACACATTTTATGGCTGTCCAGGGGCTTATAGGGTCAGGTCTGTGTCACCCAAGAGGGAATATCTCACAGCTTCCAGACAGGACATCCCTTCTGCAGTATGTGACAAACACTGTAATATTTTCACAATGATACAATCACCCAAGGGCACAGGGGTGTCAGTGGTGTTTGGGGGCCACACTGGTCATGATGCAGAGAATGTCTCTTCTGGAAGAGGCTGCAGAGGACAGTCACCTTCTGGGAGATGATGTAAAGGAAGTCACCCGCTGGGAGATTCCCCAGAGGACATCAATTCCAAGAGGTTACGCAGAGGACATCACTTTTGGGAAGTAGATGGCCACCGGAGATAAGCACAAGAAGATGATGGCACTTCAAAAGGGCCTTCACCTGGAGACCGGAGGTAGAACCATGACCACATCAGCTAGGCAAGGGGGCGATGGGGAAGAGTGGAGGGAGGAACTTCAGAGCTGCCAATGGTGTGTCAGGGATAAGAGATTACTCACACAGTCCCAAGCCCAAAGTATCTGCTGAGGACTGAGACTCAATATCTGCCTCCCATCAAACATGTTTATCAATGGTTTGGATGACGATCCGCAGAGCAGGCCTGAGAGCTGGCTCAGTGGGCTGAGCTTATGCTTTGCATGTAGGAGGCCCAGGTTTGATTCTCAGAGCACACGGTCTCAGTCTCCTGAGCTCCACGGGAGCAATCGTGGGCACACAGCTGGTTGGAGAAGGAATGAACTAATAAAAATAACTGAACATTAGACATCATTGGCTGAAGTGGTAATAGGACAGTGGGTAGGGTGCTTGCCTTGCATGAAGCCAACTTGTATTGATCCCGGCATCATTCACAGTTTCCCAAGCACTACCAGAAGTGGTCCCTGAATTCAAAGCCAGGAGTGATCCCTGAGTGAAGAGCCAGGAGTGATCCCTGAGTGAAGAGCCAGGAATGATCTGAGTGCAGAGCCATGGGTAATTCCTGAGCACCACCAGGTGTTGCCCCCAAACAAATAAATCATTGGCGTTTGGGCCAAAGAGACAACACAGCAGGTAAGGTGTTTACTTTGCGTATAGCTGAGCTGGGTTCAATCTCTGGCACCACAAATGGTTCCCCAAACCCTTCCAAGAGTGATCCCTGAGCACAGAGCCAGGAGAAGCCATAAGAATAGCTGAGTATTGGCCCCAAAACAAAGCCAAAAATTAAACCAAAAACAAATCTTTAGCGTCTTTACTTAGAAACTGATTCTATTTTTGTAACTAGAATTAGAAACTCTGCTCTTGTTGGTGTCAGTTCACATTTGACAAAAATTCTGAGTCCCTCAGACCACATAAAAGCTAAAGCAACCATCTGCATTTTCCAAACTGTTCTGTTTTCTGGTCTTCTTTCTCTCTGCTATCACTTTACTTATAACACCCATTAGAGCTTGAATCATAGATCTACAAATTATGGTCTGTTATAGCCCTATAATTACCACTGAAATCTTCAGTATTCTCCACTATTAAGTAGGAGTAAGAAACTTTATAGGGCTGCTGTAACATTAAGATGATATTTAGGAAGCCCTCACATGTAGGCTGGCAACCAACAGAATGTCAGGTTCGATTACTCATCACTAACATTTAAACCTTAATTCTTCCCCACTCTTTTCCTCCCATTTTTCTTACTGTTCTTGTGTTGACCAGGGATGATACTTGGCACACACATGCACACACTGGATTAACAGGCTTGCTAAGTACCCGCCTTCTTCAGTTGTGTTGGCATATGTGTCCATTGGGCCATGAGATCAGTGCATTTTTAACTAAGAGAATATTACACCCTGATAGAAAATGAGAGAGAGCCAAGAAAGGAACAATTTTCCTTTTTTTAATATATTTTTTTCATGGGAGAGCCATTGTGCTCCAGCATCGGGGATGATTGGGGGTTGTGGGGATGGACCATGAAGTGTTAGACTCAACCTTGGGCCTCCTGCATAGAAATCAGCCTGCAGAATGAGCTCTACAGCTCAGTTAGAGAAGAGTTCAGGACAGAGCAGCTTGTTCAATATTTTCTTAGGAATTATACTTAAAGGTCTTTATCCTAGAATAAAATTCTAGGATAAATAACTAATAATTAGGAGCCGGAGAGATAGCATGGAGGTAAGGCGTTTGCCTCTCATGCAGAAGGTTGGTGGTTTGAATCCCGGCATCCCATATGGTCACCTGAGCCTGCCAGGAGTGATTTCTGAACATAGAGCCAGGAGTAATCCCTGAGCACTGCTGGGTGTGACCAAAAAAAAAAAAAAAAACCCTAATAAATAAAGTAAAATACCCTAGAATAAAACTGGTTCCTGAGAAAGGGGATGGGGAGGTAAGCAAAGAATTTTTAAACAATTCGGAGCAGCCACTGAGACCACATGCTAGGGCTCCTTCCATTTCTCTGGGAATGAAGGTTTCCAGATGGTTCCTTCCTAGCTGGTCAGACTCCCTCTAACCTTTTTGTATACTTTCACCCTACAAGGTTTCCAGGCATATCCTATCTTTTATACTATACTATCTCTCTAGTCAACTGAATCAATCCTGAGGAGGATCATTCACTTTCACAACCTTGGTTGCCAAAGAGAAGTCATTTTGGTCCATCTACCCTTATTATTTTCTGTGTCCTCATCCATCTTAATGGTTGCTACCCAGATCCTATTTCTGTGAATTTTTTCACCTGTGGCTCTTGACATATCCTAGCAAAACTGCTACTAAACCACATTTTATTCGGTTTCTCATGCCCTTCACATAAGGTAACTGATCCTTAAAGGTTTAGAGTTAAATTATTTCTTATTCAGATGTATCCATGTGGAAACTTCTGGGTTAGTTTTTTCCCTCCACCACCAACACTTTCCCAGCAATATCAAACAAAAAAACCCCACAACAACTAACCACCTCATTAACTGAAAGAATCTGGAAATAATATGTGAGTCAAGAGCTAATGGACATTTTCTAAAAAAAATTTTCTTTCAGGAGTCAGATAGATAATACAGAGGGCAGGGCACTTGCCTTGCATGCTGCTGGCCTAAAAATCCACCCTTGGCATCCCCGATGGTCTCTTGAACATTACCAGGAATAATTCCTGAGTGCAGAGCCAGGAGTAAACCCTGAGCATCAGTTGGTGTGACCCTCCCTTTCAAAAATAAAATAAAATAAAGAGATAAAGAAATTTTCTTTTAGTGTTGGAACAATGATAGCACAGTGGTAGGGCATTTGTCTTGCACATGGCCAACATGGGACGAAGCCAGATTAAATTCCTGGCATCCCATATGGTCCCCCACGCTTGCTAGGAACAAATTCTGAATGCAGAGCCAGAGTGCTCTGCTGAGTGCTGCTGGGTATGGCCCAAAAGGAGCAACAGCAGTGTCCTGAAGTCAGAGATAATGGAGTGAAAGAACATGGTAATATTTGAGTGATTTCTGAACCAGTCCTTGTAGGCTAGATGCTCACAAGCAGCCCTAGAATGCCGGAAGCCAAAAGACAGTTCGAGACTATGAAAGAACAAAGAGTCCTGAATTCTGCTGAATCCACATTGCTCTCCATTGAGAAAGAGGATGCCCATGGCTGGTGCCATTACTGAAGTGGTTGTCACAGCTGCCACTTCTGTGGGTCCTGCTCTGTCCTCTAGAAATGCCAGGCAGCAGTGAGCTGGAGGAATGGGCTGGCCATTGTGGCACTGCCCAGCGCCTGCCAGGCCTTGCAGGAAATTCCTGGGATACACTAGCAGGCGACGTGCCATCCATCATTTGGACGGCGTGCACAGAGCCCTGGCTGGTTTGCTCTGAGATTTTTGGCAAAGCAGGGGTGACTTCCTGGCATGCCTGCCCTGCCTGGCTCAGACTCCCCAGTGAGGCAGAGTGAGCAGAAATTCTCCCCAAAGCAAAGAGTAGGAGATATCTCAGGAGAGTAAGTGGAGAGGAAAAAGCCAACTTGATGGAGTTCATGCACGAAATACCTGATACTCAGGACCTGGAAATGGGTGTTTCCCAGGCCAAATAGAATGTTGGGGGTTTGAGGCAGGAACCTCAGTTCCATTGAGAGGTATGTGTGTGTGTCCTGTTGCTATTTGTTGCTTTGTAAATTGATTTTTTTTAAAGGAGGCAAGAGGTCAAATATGTTAGGACTTACATTTTTTTTTTTATAAAGAGCTGAAGATAGTTCCTACTATGATCTCAGAGGTTTCTTCCAAATTCGAATTTGAAGTATATTTATATATCTATATTTATTTATATATATTTAAAATACAAAGTACTGGGGCCAGTGGTATAGTACATTGGGTTAGGCTCTTAACTTGTATGCTGCCAACCTTGGTTCAATCCCTTGAGACCTATATGGTCCCCCAAGCCTCCCAGGAATAATTCCTGACCCAGAGGTAGAAGTAAACCCTGAACAGCGCTAGATGTGGCCCCCAAAATAAAAAATAAATTTAGGATAAATATTAAACATAAAAATAAGACATTTGACCTTCACAAGGCAGCAATATATCAACGATATGGTGTCATTCTTTGCTTTTGTTTGATAATACAATAAGGCTGCATGGAATCAAACTACAATATTATGGGGTTTTTGTTTGTTTTTTGTGTTGGAGGCCATAGCTGGTAGTGCTCAGGGGACCATACATAGTTCCAAGGACTGAACCTGGTCAGTTGATGCAAAGAAAGTGCCTCCTGACTCCCAAAGCTATCCTTTCTGTTGTTTTTTTTTGGGAGCCACACTGAACAGTATTCGGGAATTACTCCTGATTCAAAGGGATTCAGGAATCCCTCCTGGTGGTGCTAGGCTAGGGTAATGAAACTTGAACCCGAATTGGCCACATGCAGGGCAAATGCTCTACCAGCTGTCCTATCACTCTGGCCTTCAAACTCTCCTCTGAAGAATCCAAATCCTTGGATTCTTCAAGGCTTACAAAGCAACAACTCTTCACTTCTTCACTCACTTCCATTTCCACTTCCTGACTATCCAGAAAAGACATGACACCCCTATGAAAAATCTGTATTTTACGGAAAAAGAAAAATGCTCTTAAATATAGGGCCATGATTTGATGTGATGGCAGCTTCCAAGATGCTCCCAAGGTTTCTGAGTAAAATGAAAACCTCTCCCGTAGCCAGCAGTTTGCAGTGTGGACCCCCTACTGGTCTAAACTGTCATTAGAAATACATAGTTTTCCATAAATTAGCCTTTGTTTTCGATTTCCTGCTGTGTTCATATACATGTTGACGGAACCGTGGTAGGCAGTATTTTGGCATTTGAATCCATTATTATTTGTTATTAATGTTTAAGGCTAATAGTATTTCAACAGTCTCTACCTTGCTGACCCAGATACGGAGGCTTGAAAATGCGTGTGGCTTTTCAAAGTAATTCGGAGTTCACATGGATGCCTCTGAACGCATGCTTCCTGTTTCTGAGTAATATGAATTCGTGCTGGCATTCACAAGAGAGGATTTTTCCCAACTGGGGGATGGGGTTTGATCATTGTAACATTTGGTGCAGCAAATGCCTCTGAGTATTGACAGGAAACACAAGGGCAACGGCAGGATTTATGAATGAACAGTTTTGGGGGTTGAGGGAAAGGGGGGAATCTGTTTCTGATTCCTCTCGTTCCCTTTTCGGCTTTCTGCCATCCGTCACCAGGGTTTTCTGAATGCCATGAAGAGACTCCTCTGGGCTTCTGCCAGGAAGTTGAACTCGTGTCTCCTTCATGAATACTCAAACCCCACTTTTGCATCTTACTGCATTTTCTCTCCAAAACTATGATGCCTCCTAGAGCGTGGCTTAGGCTGCCTAGAACAGCCAACCACAGAACAGCAGAAGCCCATAATAATCACACTGTTGTCTGTGTCACCCAGGAAAGAGAAATCAGGAGTTCTCAGTAGACAGTCATGCTGATGGAATCTTGGTTTGCAGGTGCTCGGGGCTCTATTAGGGGAAAGGGGCTGTGTGCTCCTTCTTTATCTCCTTTTCAATTGCCCAGAGGTGCCAACCTTCAGCTTTTCAGCTTCAGCCTTTCAGTCCATATAAAGCTGGACTGAGGTAACTGTTGTCAACACTGGGGAACAATGTCAACGATTTCTGAGATAGGCCTGAGTGATAGCACAGTGGGGAGGGTGCTTGTCTGGCAATGTGGTCGACCCAGGTTTGATCCCTGGCATCTCATAGAGTCCTCTGAGCACTGTCAGGAGTGATCCCTTATTGCAGAGCCAGAAATAAGTCCTGAGCATTGTCAGGTGTGTGCCCCAAAGCAAAACAAATGAAAGAACTCTGGAAAAACTAAACAGGATTATCCCCAATATGTAGCTGGATTCGGACTGGCCAGAGTCGGCCAAACTCTCTGCAGCTAGCATGAGGCAAACGTGACAGTGTTCCTCCTAACACTTCTTGTGGTTTTAAATTTTAATTTTGATGATGGTCAGAGATCACTCTTGGTGGTGCCTGGGGGACCCTAGGTGCTCGAACCTGGATACAACTGTGGTCCAAGGGACAGTGTTATTAGCTGCCTGAATCCACTCACTCATTATCAGAGGCAGCTTCGGAACTACATTCTACTCTTGGTAAGAATTTATACATATGTTAATGACCTACTTAACATAAGTTTCACCCCCCCCCTTTCTAGGCAGCTTCAACTTTTTTTAAGTAGTAGAATAGACCTGGAAATGACAAGCTGAGACACTTTAATTAGTTTCTTGCCAAGAGCCAAGGACAGGGCTGGTATACTCCTCCGAGTAAGTCTCGTTCATTATAGATGGTGGTGAACCCATACTAAGCATCCACACGTTTTCAATTTGCTTCTTCCAAAGCCAGACATCTGAGAGACAAGCTGTGATGTGCGTTAGGATCTGGGGAGTGTGTGTATGTGTGGATTTATGTGGGGATCTGGTGGCAACTTCAAACCAAATCTATGACCCTTGAGGTCTGTCTGCACCACCTGTTTCACCCCAAACCCTGAGGGTCCTGTGGACTTCAACTGCAGCAGGGAAGCAGTGGGATACCCCCCTTGGATCCCCACAAGGTTAAAAGGAGGGGTCTGATACCTCACTCCTTGGGGGTGAGGGGAAGCTGCTCCTAGGAAGCCACAGAATTCCCAGGGTGCCCAGAAAGGTGAGTGTATTTTCCCTTGGAAACTGATTTCACTCCTGTGATTTTTGTTTGTTTTGTTTTTGTCTAAAACCTGTGTATGTTCAGGGCTTACTCCTGGCTCTGTATACTGGTCTCACTCCTGATCATGCTCGGGGGATCACATGGGGTGTTGGGGATTCAAAGCAGCATCAGAGGTATGCTAAGTACCTTAACCTCAGTACGACTGTTCAGCTCCTGATGGTCCCTCTTATGAATGAAGTTGCAGGGAGCATTTGGGGGGAAATGTATTGATTTCAAAGTCAACTACAAAGGCAGTCTGGGCTCTGATGCCCAGGGGACCTGCTCCTCTTGGGTGGCCGGAGGGGACTGTCTTTCCTTGCCTAAAAATAAATGGTCCACTTTTCTGTACCAAAGGTGCAACTGCTTCTCAGTATGGGATTCTTTCCTAAGATCCTAAAGAAAATTCTTTGAAGACTTAAAAGCTAAATATAGCTGGACTTTAAAAATAGCATGGAATGGAGAGATGCAAAATTATCTGCAAGGATGGAAACCAAATTGGTGGACTTTTACCCACAAGACCTATATTCCTACCGGAAGGCTCAGAACCACTTCATACAAGTAGTTTATTAAAATGACCAGTGGAGTTACTGGAAAGATTAGAGTAGTCTCTTTTCAGTTCTCTCAGCAATGACTCCCAGATTGTTTTTTTTTTGTTTGTTTTAGGTTTTTTTTGTTGTTGTTGTTTTGTTTTTGGACAACACCAGGCAGTGCTCAGGGATTACTCTTGGGTCTGTGCTCAGGGCTTATTTTGAGGACAATATGAGATGCTGGTGGTCAAACCCAGGTTGGCCACATGCAAAGCAAGTATTCTATCTGCTGTACGTTTATTGCTCTGGCCCCTCAGTGAACTTTTTTTTACTGCTACCAATTTCTACCTGAACTTGAATAACACTGATTACAATTTGTCCATTTATTTTGAATGCTGGCCTCAATGCATGGTGGGGATATTGATTGTTTATAAAATAATTATTTTAATCGCAATTAAATTTATTAAGCATTCACATTTCATCAAAAAGGATGAATCTGTCCAATATTTCCTCAGGCAGCACTATTTGTTCTCTGGCCCACGCTGGTGAGGAAACTCAGGTGTATGAGGATAAGGACTTACTCCTGAATTGAACTTGTTAACCACAGAATTCGTCTCCAGCCCCCAAAGTTTTTCAAACTGGAACATCCATGCTTGGAAGTGTCCCAGGCCAAGCTCTGCCAGGTGGCATTTAGATACTGGATTCCCTCTCTAGCCTGCAGCATTAGTGTGGCAAAGATGACGTCTTACTCATTTTTTGCAAATCGAATATTGAGGAGGGCCACTCAATAATTGCTGTGTTTAATGGAATTAAATCGACTGTGATATTGAAAAGGATTAGAAGGAAATGCCTGGGAAGAGCCAGTTACACTCTGCAAGATGCCAAAGGCCCTCGACTGTTTCCCCCAAGAGCCCATATTCTAGAATCTCCTTCAGTCAGCACCCAGGTGGTCGTGAGGCATCTCTCCACCACAGCTGGGAAGCCTGGGGTAAATTCATCTTTTCTGTTAACAGCCAAAGAAGGCATCAAGGGTGTGATGGAGGGCAGGAAGAGCACAACAGTGTAGGAGGAAACAGAAAACTGACTGGGGGACTTTGAACAAAGCAGGATACCAGGACATCACTGTACGTCACAATGGCCAGTCGATGGAGAACTCAGGAGAGGAACATGTGTTCTATCTTAGTGCACCAAGGGGAACAGCTTCAGATGAACCCTAAGAGGTAAAGACCCACTCTCATCTTTAAAACCACTGGATAGGGCCAGAGCAACCATAGAGAGGATAGAGCATTTGCCTAGCAAGAGGCTGAGCTGGGTTCGATCCTCAGCATTTTATATGGTCCTCCTAGTACCACCAAGAGTAATTTCCAAATGCAGAGCCAAGAGTAACCGCTGACTGCTGAGTGTGGCCCCCAAACAAATAAACAAACTAAAAACACTGGATAGGACAGGAGCAATTGGGCAGGGGTCAAGGCACTTTTGTCTCATATATCCCAAACCTTAGTTCAATTCCTGGCACAGCTTTTGGAGCTTTTAGCACCACCAGGTGTCTACAGAGCTAGAAATGGCCCCAAAAGCACCACTAAATGTGGCTCCGAAGCTCCAAATAAATAAAATATAATAAAAAAAAACACTGAATATTTTATCAGAAAAATACAAAGGCTTACTGAGTGGGGAGTCAAACCCGGGCTGGCCATGTGCAAGGCAAACATTTCATCCACTGTGTTATTTCTCTGATTCATAAATAAAATTGTTAAAGCATGTGTGTATGTTTCATCTAAATTTTAGGGCAGTGGTGGCAAACAGGATTTTGACCCTCACTCAAAATGGCAAAATGCAATATGTGTTTAATAGATTATTGTTAAAATTATATGCTTTTGTGTGAGTGTTTGTCTGTTTTGGCAGGTCACTGCGTGGTGTGGCTCTCTGACTCTCACAGTTTAAAATATTTTGTGTTGAACTTGTTCGCCACCCCTGTTTTAGGGGAAAAGGATCAACAGAGAATATAATTTTAATGATCCGTAGCCCTCAAATTTCTAGATTTCTTTCTCCTCTTACAAAATGGGGTGCTAGCTAGGTTAACGCAAAGAAAACCAAGAAATAAAAACATCTTTTTTTTTTGGTTTCTTCTCAGTTACAGACAGATTTTACCTTTTCTATCTCACACTTATATTGGTTTTACTATTCCTCAGAATTGATTTTTCTTTAGGCCGCATTTAGGTTTATGTGGTAACACATAAAATTCATCCTTACGTCAGCATTTGTCAAAACACATAATCCAAGTTATTAATCTGAGTTTTAGCAGGTAAACCCTCTCTTTCAGGCTCAGACACACTTAATTTCTTCCTTTTATGAGCTCCCCGAAGTGTCTGCATTTCCCCTTTTTGCACAAACGATCGTCAGTTTTATTATGAAATGTTCTGTGTTGGCATTTCTGCAAAGACAAAATCTTGGAGGCAGGGCACTGGTCATTGGTGGATCTCATCATGTCTGTCCCAGACAGGAGCCCTCCTATGTAAGTGCTGAGTTCATGAACGAACAGAGGCAAGGCTACCCCAACATTGACGTGGGTTTACTGAGCCATCAAAGCCACCAGGGATGCCCATTCCAAAGGCAGCAAGACAAGAAGTCCTCTGTGGACATTCTAAGATTGTGTAAGAACAAAAAACTCCCAAGTCTATACACAATCGACTTTTGCTTTATCTGCAAAGATGAGACGTTTGTTTGAACAATGACTCAATGAAACCTGAAGGCCTTGCTGCTAACTTCTTCCCTGAAATTCTGGGCAATCTATTCAGATTATCATACTTGAACCTTATACAGACTAGTTACTTTTCCTTTGCCTTCTCTGCCTGTAGATATTTCTCTCTGAAATTGCGGCTCTTCGTTCCAACTAAAGTGAAAGCAAATGACATATGCAACACCAATTAAATATTGATGCCACGGTGCACTGCCACGGTAAATATTGTATTATGTTCCTCACTTGTCATTAGATGGGAGATGCTACATTTTGCAAAAATGATGGCCTAAACCTGAGAAAACAGCTCCATATTTCACAGAAAAGATATTTATGCCTGGCATGAACTGGAGTTGAGCTGACTTGAATGGTATTTTCTTATTGTAGCTTCCCAGGCATTCTTTGCAAGGCAGGAAGGAGATTCCCTTCCTTTGAGATGGCAAAAACCAGTATCAGTCTTTTTCAACATGGTATTTCTCATTTATTATTAACTTGTGTTGACCTCATCAAGCTAAGAGTAAGATAAATTATTTGGGAAATGGTGAGGAAGCAGCTTTCTCACTGCTGTGGACTTTCTTGCATTTGGCAGTGATTTATTTTATTTGACCGCAGTACATAGGAAGAGTCATTCAAAACTCAGTGTTTATGCAGTATTAATAAAAACAACAAAATATTTACCAAGTCAAAAATATTGCATGTACAGAGACAGATGCTATATGAGATGTTCAGTTGAGAAATCAGTGGCAGGATTATGTGGAACCAATTAGAAAGAAATAGAATTTTCAATGACCTTGTTACCTTGTCTAGATTTCTATCTGTTGTGGCAGACATTAAAAATAATTCTAGCAGACGGGGTGGGTAAAAAATAATAATTCTAGCAGAATACTACCAAGTAATTCTGTTCATACTGAACCTCAGGACATATTACAAATAGACTGTGTATGTTTGTGAATTTTCATCCATCTAGGATTACCTTTCATAAGGAAAACCCACAGCCATCCTAAATGAGTTGCTAATTGAGATTCCCCACCCCACCCCTTGAAACGTTCAAATTCAGAGTGCTGGAAGATGCCTTTTCAGATCAGTATTTTCTCCTCTTTTCAAGACAAACTGCTTGATTTTGAGTCTCCCTTCACTGCTGAATCAGGTTTCAATATACCCTCAATTTTATGTTTTTAAGGATTTTGAGTCTCCTTTCACTGCTGAATCAGGTTTCAATATACCCTCAATTTTATGTTTTTAAGGAGACCATAAAATATTGATACACTGATTTTACATTTTTCATTTTACAGTGTTCAATCCTTTCCAATAGAGGCCACGGGTTCTTTTCTGCCTGGTGATGAAATCACATTCGTGTTAAAAATGTTCCTTCTTCATCTCCGACGAAATGCATCTTCTGAATGCAATGCAAGTAGGAGGTAAGTGAAGAAGCCAGGGTGAAAAATGGTGTGTAATTCATAGCTCAGCTGTGCTCTATAACCTAATAAAACAGCACTTTTTTACAAAGACATGTCCAAGAAGAAAAAAAGAATGTCTCAACACATTTTATTTGGCCATATGTATGTATGTATATATAATATATATTAAATATATATATTTAAATGGTTGATTTTCATGAAGTATAAAGGGCTGGTGAATTATTCCTTCTGACCCTGAGTTGTATCTCTATATGTATATATATCTGGTACCATAATCCATTTCAAGGTACACAGAGAGGTAAAAATGTTCATAAAATGCAAATAGGCGCAGAAGTAGCAAAGATAACTGCTATGAAATTATAATGGCAATGAACCTGGATTCGACAGGCTATGTTGTGCTAGATCTAGGGAGCATTTAGGTTGTTAGACAGTCTTTTTAGCAGACATACGACAACAACTATTTCAGGAATCTGTTGGTAGCAGCTGTTCCAAGGAAATAAATAACGACATATGTATTTTTTAAATGAAAAGGAAGACTGAAAATGCAAACAGATCTCTGGATAGCTACCCATGTCAGGAGTGCAGTTGCTGAATTATTTCATGCCACTGAAAAATCTACTAACAACCAGTCTTTTCAAGGTACTGTTGTTTATGGATTTGGGAACTGGGACTAGTACTCAGATAATATAAGGTTTCTTTTCAGGTTGGAAGTGGGTCTAAAATGGATCAAGGTGATGCTTGAGTACCTGGGAGCATATATTCTACCCCAAATAATAAAATTACTTAGCTGGGTAACTTGTAATTGTGAGTGTGTGAATTCTCTCTCAATAAAAATTACCAAAACAACATGGTCAAATATATTTGTGCCTAGGCAAAGGGCCAGGAATTGAGGAAACAGGTTTGGATACTACATTTTGATAAATTTAGTTATTTATTTTTCTTTTTGGGCCATACCCAGTGATGTGCTAGGGTTCCTCCTGACTCTGAACTTAGGGATCATTTCTGGTGGGCTCATGGCACCATATGGGATGCCAGGGATTCAAATTGGGTTGGCTGTATGCATAGCAAGCGCCCTCCACCTGTGCTATTGTTCTGTCTCTTTCCTCCCATTTTTTTTTTTTTGCTTAGTTTTAAGAGTAGGTGCCACTACACAGGACATTATTTGAAATTTTGGGCATCCTAGAAGTTCAGAGAAACATCAGTCAGGTTATAAAGAAATTGATATCAGCACTTCAATTTGTGCTAATTAATCCACATTCAAGTATGAGCCTCCAGCGGCAACAGCAGCATGGAGCTAACCATCCACAACAGCGTGATTTCAAGTTTGACTTTGCTGTCATTTTAACAAGTGAGAGTAAAGTCATTCCATTGTTTATTGTGGTGTGTTTAAATACCGTTTCTGGAATCTACATGCCTTTTCAAGAGCGCGCTCATGTGTGTGTGTGTGTGTGTGTGTGTGTGTGTGGTTTGGGGGTCATACCTAGTAGTACTTAGAGCTTAACATGGCTCTAACTCAGGGATCACTTCTATCAGTGCTTGGGGGAACCATTTAGGATGCCAAAGTTCAAACCCAAGTCATCTAGATACAAGGCAAGTGCCCTAATCATCGATTTATCATTCCAGCTTCTGTACTGTATATGATTTATAATATGATTTCTGGTCATTGCTCTATGTGCACAACATGGAAAATTCAAGTTGAATCCCAACTCTACATAAAAACCTGGGAGCCAGAAACAATAATCCAACTGTCTCCTCATATCACCAAGAACAGAAGCAAAAGCAATGGGAACTGACCCTCTCCTTGGTCCATACTTGGGTGAGATATTACCCATTGGTCATCTCTAACTGTCAGATGTCACCACAGAAAATCCAAAGAAGAAAAAGAAAATCAGAACCCAGAAAAAGGAGTCCAGGTACTTGCTGGTTTTAGTTTTGGGAAGGCAGTAGGTAGGCTCACATCACCATGATCCTCAAGCTGTAGCTTCTGGGATTTGGAATCTGGACCATGGACCAATCTTGGACCCCAAAAGAACCAGGCCTATTGACTTACACAGGAAATGAGTCGTTGAGGACTTTTCAATGGTGGCTTGGTAATATAAAGGAAACCCTAATGGACACTTGCCAAATAAAAGTCCTACTTACATGCTTGCAACATTTTGCAGTTAAAAGCTGGGGACATTTGGAAAAAGTGCGGGCATATATTTCTTCTTCTGGGAAGCCTGGCACCTGTAACCATACTCACAAATGGAGTTGCCATGTTCGTACTGGGCCAGCAGAGACTCTTTTCTTGAATGAGATGTAAGCTGAACTATGAAAACTCCTGGACATACCTGCCTACACAGTAGAAAGCTAGTCATCTTGGGAGGGGAGGGTTGGCCAAACCCCCATCTTGTTGAAGCCACACTTGCTGCTTCCGTTACCCAGAATCACCATTTTCCTGATGGTCCTGTTTTATCACTGATCATCTAAGATTCCCATATGGGACACCCATCTGACCAAACTTCAGGTATACCTTTTTGGGGCAGATATTATGAGAGGTTTTTGGAGTGAGTATCCAAAAAAAAAAAAGAGGACTTCCTTCTTCCAGGAAGTGTAGCTATGACCTAAAAGTCATAGTATAGGTAATAGTGCTTTGAATTTCTGGGCAATTTCATTTTTTTGATGCTATCATCCCTATGGGGACACATCAATTTAACTGAATGGACAGCTAGCAAGCAACTAGAGCTTCCTATACTTGCCACTGTATTTCATTGGGATACAATAATTTTCACAAATGTGCTTGCTATTGTACTTTTGTTCTTTCTTTTTTTAAAAAAAAACTTTCTTGTAATCAAATTCTTGTTGTTGATTTTTCCTTTCAGTTCATGATTGCCCCCAATTTAACGTTTTTTTTGCCTGTTTCACTAGTTTATCTCCCCCATTGTTTTACATTTGTTTCTTTAGTCCTAGTACCACTGTGTTTTGGTTGTTTTAATGCCTAAATTGACTGTTAGATCAAAAATTGCCTTATTACCTCTTAAATATAATCTTGTGTCTCTCCCCGCTGCAGTACAAAAATCAAACACTGCCATCACCCTAGCCTTATTAAAAGGCCTAGGTGTTATTGGTGTAAGCACAAATATTTATTCATTGGTTCATACTCTAGAATCTGCTAATGCCTTATAACTGTGGCTAAAAATGTTTACAAACTTAAAGAAGTTTACACTACTGTTGATTTTCTAGCAAAGAGTGCAGAATAACCGCCGTAGTTCAAAATTAACATTTTTTTTGAGGGAGGGGGGAATTTGTGTCATCCTTAGAGTAAAATGTTGCTTTTTAAAATAAATTCGGCTTAGCTAGAGATAGCATTCAACACATAGAGGATAATTTAGTAAATAGACAAAAAGATATAGAGCAGAGTGAGAGCTGGTACAAAAATTGGTTTTCTACCACTCCATGGATAACAACAGTGCTCCCAGCCTTTTTGGGGCCCTTCATTGGCTTTATGTTGCTAGTTTCCTTTGGTCCTTGGGCTTTTCGCAAACTCACCACCTTTGTAAAGAATCAAGTGGATGAAGCAACCAGAAAGGACTCAAAGGTTCTGTACCAACAACTATGCACCTCAGAAGACCAGCTGACACCTGACATCTCCCCTCCTGCCAACTCTCCGCCACTTAAGTTTGAAGGTATCGAGGAGCTGGCGCATAGACCTCAATCTGTGCCTTGCCAAGCTTTGGAAACGACTGAATCAAGGGTAGCAGATGCGGTGACTGGAAGCCCCACACCTCTTCACCCAGTGTGGCCAGTCCACCGAGGCATGTCTGTCCCTTCTATATTGTATACTAAACAGGGGGAGATGTGGGAGATCGAGCACCCCACATATCAAAGGAATTCTGAATGAATTTTCCACCGCCAGTCTGATTCAAGCCACAAAAGTTTGCATAGCCCCGAACCAACAGAAAACTCTGCAAATAAATTTAGCTCAGCACAAAGAATCTGGCTTAACCAGATGCCTTAACCTTTCCATGGAACCTGTTTTTGTAACTGCTCTCAAGTATGTAGTTATTGATATGTTTTTGTAAAGTTTAAATTATGATCCTTATTGCTTGCACAAAAGATAGATCTAATGGAAAATAGGCTAAACAAATAATTGTATTTGCGTAAATATCATTTAGCTATTTGTTTAAGAATTTGCTTCCCCTCCCCCCATCATGCCAGGTTCCTCTTTATCCTTCCCGCCATCAAAATGTGTTTATGCTCCCATTGGTTAAAATTGTTGTACTTGTACAAATCTGATTGGTTTATGTTTCAATCCTATGTTACTAAAATAGGCCCTGGATTGAGCTATTATGAAAGGGGCCCTTGGGCTACTGTGAAGGTTAGAAGCGCTCAGGCCATGGGGGTACTGTTGGAAAGTTGTGTGCAGAAATAATGTTAACTGTATATTAACTTCTGATCTTCAATAAAAATAAGCTATTATTAAAAAAAAGAGTAAAAAAAAGCAATAAGTTACATAAATTTAAATAATTTAATAATAATTTAGTATTTTAGATACATTTGAATAAATTTTTATCATAAAATGAAAATAAGTACTTGTAGTAATTATTTAATATATATCCAAAACATATCTTAAAAATACACGTTGTTGTGTCCCAACAATAAAACAAGAAAAAACTTATTTTAAAAAATCCATTAATTAGTCAAAGAAAATGGTATCAACTAGAAAAGGCAAAAGCAAATTTATCAAGGCTAATTAAAATGCTGTCATATAAACACATTTACACAAAATTGCTGCAAATATATCAAATATTTACATAAAGGGACACCTACTTTCCTATAAATTTCTCAAAGACTAAGAATTAGAATAGCTAAGGTCTAAAAAACTGGAGACACTGAAGATAAATGCCATTGACCAAGATATGGAATACCCACTACAATTATTTCAATTTGGATTACGGTAGTATGAACATAATTACCTACATAAACCTGGAATAAAACTAAGATTCTTCCAGAAATTATAATCAGCTCTTGACCTTAATACAATGTGAATTGAGTTACATTGAAAAGAATGAATTATGATCAACTATGTCAACTATGTGATGCATTTTCCTTAAATAAATTTAAAAAAATGAGCCTAGGATCAGACAAACTCATACATGTCTATTTTGGGTTGGACATCACTCTATCCACTGTGCTCACTCCTTCACTGCGTCTCATCCACATCATGAGGCATCTAAGAGGCAGCTCACATCTATTCTGGCTAAAGGACAGTCACTGGTCTCCCCTGGCCACTGAGTCTAAATTTAGGAACTAAAAGCAAGAGCCTCAATGCTATTTCCCTTCATGGCTCATCACACCACAAGCACTCAATGACCACGTATTTCTGGAGGAAACAGACCTGGACAAACAGAGAGAGACAATACTCATGAACAAGTCTACTTTGGGAAATGGTAGGCTCAGAACTTCACCACTCAAGGGCAAGGCAGTATCTGTAGGAGCTGGTCTGGACCCCGAGCTTGGGTCTCCTTCTCAATCCAACCCAATGATCTGTTGCTCATCAGTGAAAGCCTTTAACAAGCATCTATACCTGGAACATAAATATGGGGAATACGTGTGTCTGGACTTTCTCCCTGACCTAGTTCTCTGTTCTGGAAGACCACGAGGGCTGTTGTGGTAGACATAAGTAGGACTTTTCTGCAATGCTACTGTACTTCTTTCCACTTCATCCCCATTTTCTTTCTTATGACTGGGTCTGGGAGTCAGTAGGTGGAACAGGGTTATTGGGTGTTGGATCTCTGGTGTGATGCTGTTCTTGAACCTCCTGGCAGATAAAATCCTATAAGCTGGGGATTCTCTTTGAAGCAAAAGTTTTGAAGTTACAGCTCCAGAGATGGGGAAGGAGCACCATCTCCCTATGATTACTTCCCAATTGGGATTGACTCTGGGCTGTCTCTCACAGAGAGCTTTGGTTTAAGGAGAGATACCTATCAACACTGTGTTGCTCCAGAGACATTCCTTAGCCCTAGTATTTATGCTTATCTTCTTCCTGTTGTCTCATTCCCCCTGGCTATCCTTCTGCTATGTCTGTGACCCTGCTTCCCTGCATGTATCCCAGTTCCTCGTGTCCTATATAAACATTGTTGTGTTGGCAATGGGAATAAAGTGTCTAAGGTCTTTCCAGCTCATCAACCGGGGCAAACATACTCAGTCCCAAACACACAGGAATGGTGGAAGTTGACCCTCACTGGCTGAATGAGTCAGTATACTTGGGGGGGGGGTGGTTTCTTTTTTTTTTTTTTTTTTTTTTTTTGGGCCACACCCGGTAACGCTCAGGGGTTACTCCTGGCTATGCGCTCAGAAGTCGCTCCTGGCTTGGGGGACCATATGGGACGCTGGGGGATCGAACCGCGGTCCGTCTCCTAGGCTAGCGCAGGTAAGGCAGGCACCTTACCTCCAGCGCCACCACCTGGCCCAGAGGGGGTGGTTTCTAACCCAACACCAATCTTTTTACTGTCTAGGCCACTTCAGATGAAATAAATCTTGAAGTCACTGAGTCCTCATTGGTCAATGAAGGAAACAATGGTGAGGGGGCCTTATGCCAATGAATCAAGGACATTCACATGAAGATTTGAACACACTCCTAACTCATGATAAATTCTGAGAAAATGAGCTGTTGTGATATATTCCTGGGTGCTGTAAGATGACAGCCAGCTATTAACCCAAAACAAAGATGTTCCCCCAACTTCTTCTTTCCTTTTTGCCTAGTCCTTTGATATGTAAAAGTCTACCTAGATCTTATTACTCCAACCCCCTATCGGTTTAATTTTATGCTGAGAATAAAGAAAAGCCAGTCTGGCTTTGGTGCTCAAAGATACCATGAGGCAAGAGGCAAACCACCTCCATGATTCTTTCCTGACTGGCTTTATTTATTAATTATATTTAATAAAATAATTTTATTACTTGATCCATAATTTAAATCCATGATCCATTTATTTATTTATTTATTTTGGTTTTTGGTTCATACCCGGCAGCGCTAAGGGGTCACTTCTGGCTCTACACTCAGAAATTGCTCCTGGCTGGCTTGGGGGACCACATGGGATGCCGGGATTCGAACCACCATCCATCTGAAGGCAAGGCAAATGGCCTACCTCCATGCTATTCCTCTGGCCCCCAAACCCATAATTTATTAATAAATGCCTCACTTATTATTATTTTTTTTGGTTTTTGGGCCACACCTGGTAACGCTCAGGGGTTACTCCTGGCTATGCGCTCAGAAGTCGCTCCTGGCTTGGGGGACCATATGGGATGCCGGGGGATGGAACTGCGGTCCATCCTAGGCTAGTGCTGGCAAGGCAGACACCTTACTTCTAGCGCCACCGCGCCAGCCCCAAAATGCCTCATTTATTAATCCCTGCTTCTTTAGACCTGTACACCTGGGGTGGAAATATGTATGCATGGTATTTTATAACCTGGGGATTTATTTTACAGGGTGTTCCACTCTCACCCCATTCCCTGTCTTCAGACTCTGGAGGATTCCTTTTCAAGAAGACCATCTGCTTAACACTCTGGCATCCAACCCAATGTACTGAATGGGTCTTAGTCTTTTAAATAGACTCTACTAGTCCAAGTCTCCTCAACATCAGAGACTCTGTTTTATGTTTTGGGACCACATCCGGCGGTGCTCAGGGGTTATTTCTGGCTCTGTGCTCAGGAATAACTCCTAGTAGGCTTGGGGGACCATAAGGGATGCTGGAGAACTAACCTAAGTCGGCACATGCAAGGCAAATACCCTTCCCACTGTGCTATCGCTTGGGTCCCAGGCTCTGCTACATTATGCATCCAGAATAACTGCTAAGAGAGATCACGCTGGGAGTGGGGGTCTGTGGCATGTCCCACACTGGCCTCTGGACTGTTAGAATGAAGTGCTCATTCAAACCTGAACTGAAAATCCCTAGAACACACAAAGAAAATATAATTCAAATCAAAGAATAACATTAGAGTAAGTAAATAAGGATTTACAGGCCCGGTTAAAGTACTGAGCCAACAAAAAGGACAAATCTCATGATACAAACATCAACTTTGGAAAACCAGATGCTAATTAAGTTAAGAAATTAGAAACGTGTAACACACATGGTAACTTATGCATGTCTAAAATAAGAACATATTTGCAAAGTGAGATTAAAAGGAGAGAGAAAATATTCCAAGAGAAAATTGGGGTGTCAAACAAGGTTGTTCACATATCACACATAGAAACATACCAGTGGCCACTGAGTAACTGAAAAGACCCTCAGAACCACTAGCCATAATGAAAACAACCATGAACTGTTCGAATCAAAGACATATGCAGGGGTTAAAAAATTGCTAAGAAAAGAAAATCTCGCTCAGCAGCAGTATTGGTCAATGGACAGAGATAGAAGGAGGGACAATAATTTGGTCCATCATTTTGCCAAATTTGAAACAGTCCCACATCAGTACAGGGCACTTTCCCCCCTGAGAACTGATTCCAGTGAACTATGGAATTCTGAATTTGACTAATTTTTTGCAATGGCTAAATAAAATAAAATAATAGGCACAAAATGTCTAATAAGTGAGAATGGTACAACTGCATGGAGAACCATGGCATTCTAAGAATGGAGAGTACAAAATCTATTCATAATATATCTATGAAATCAGCCTTGTCTGGAATATAACTAATGCAACTGATAACTAATAGATTCTAGCCTATATGCATGGAAAAGAATTGCAAATTATCTGCCTTTGGGAAACCTTCATAGCCTTCCTGGAGTTTCTGGCATTCAACAGGAAGAGGAAAACTAGCAAGCATTTCTCATCTGGACCACTTCACAAAGTGGTCTTCTTTCAAAAAACCTCTTCAGCTTCCTTCTCTGTCCTTCTCTTCCCCTGACTGCAAGTGAGAATCAGAAAATACTCCAAAAGAGAGAACACCCCCAAGGTATTGCTTTTACTTATTTTTCAAGGCTCTGTCTTTGCCCTGGCAGTGGGCAAGAGAGAAGGAGAAGGGAGAACTACGTTCAAGGAGGGGAGCATTTTTATTAAAGGTGGAGTCTTTAATAAATAAATTCAATAAATAAATGAATAAATAAATAAAGGGAGGCCTGAGTGATAACACAGTAGGGAGGGTGTTTGCCTTACATGTGGTCCACCAGAGTTTGATCCCTGGCATCCCAGGATACATACCCCAGGCATCCCCTGAGCCTACAAGGAGTAAATTTTGAGCACGACCCAAGAGGAACCCCTGAGCATCAGCAGGTGTGATACCCAAACCAAAATAAATGAATAAATAAATAAAATAAAATAAAAAAGGTTGAGCCATAGATGCTGCTGCTCTGCCAATGACTCCAGGGTCTATGGGTCACCTCCTTCCCTCTCTCCCTTCTCTCTTACACCCTCCCATTGTCCCTCCCCCTTATGTACCCAATCAAATGCTTCTCCAAAACAAGTTCTTGCTCTGCTGTTCTAGAACAGAGGGTGGCACTTGAGTTAGAACAAATTAATTTCTCAGGCTACCTGGTGAAGAAATGCAATTCTGTCCCTTATCTAAGGGGAAAAAAATCATCCCAGGAGCATAATGGTGTTCAGAGCACATAAGGGCCAGAGCAGTCTAAGTGGATCTGTGCTTAATGAAAGGAGGAGATAATTCTTTGATGATAGAAGTAATTCTAGCCAGATAACACTTGGGTGGCACCGCAGTAATTTGAAGCACAATAACTAGATCATAAAAAATGCTCAATACGGAGTTGGTATGTTGGCTCAAGCTCAGAGGTATCTTAATTGCATCACTGTATGTTTCCATGTGGGGAAAAATAAAACCCAAACAAGAAATTTACATTTTGGTGCTGGTTAGGATCTGGCAAGAGTAAAAACAGGCAACTGGGGAAAAAGAATGAGAACGTTTTGAATTTTTATTTTGAATTCTAATACGTGACCATATTCACCTATGATTATCTTGAGGGGGAAAAAAAAGGATGTTTCACAAATCACAGAGACTGAATCTTACTCTGAAATTCTATTTCCTGCCAGTCACAGAATGTAAGAGTCATTCATCAGCAACAGAGCTAGGGTTTAACATCATCAACAGGGGCCAGATAGGGAGCACAGTGGGTAAAGAAAGGAAAACATTTGTCTTGCACATGGTCAAGCTGGGTTCAACCCTAGGTACCATATATGGTTCCCAAAACTCTTCAGGAGGTATCCTGATGAGCTGAGAGCCAAAAGTAACAGGTGTACCCCCCAAACCCAAACCCAAACTCCAAATATTCAACTGGCAGGACATAGAGGACTTGGCATCAGAAAGGAGGCCAACAAACACTGGCATCACAGGCACAGAATTCCAGCTCCCGCCATGTTTATCTGAGGTCCCTTGCATGCACTAGAGTAAAAAAATAATCATCTCCGAATCTGCATATTTACTGGACTCTGCCCCATTTGCAGGTGCGGTGGGTTTCATGGGATATTTTGCCTTTTAGAACCACCGAGAAAATACCGCAGCCGCACACTGCGGGGAATATGCAAATAATAGATGCAGCCAACGCAGATATATTTGTGAACAGCTGGGCCCTTTCTGGATGGAAACTCGCCCTGTCTCTACAGACTGATTCCAGATGCAGAAATAGTCCTCACTGACCTGGGACCTGTAAACCCGCTGCAGATGGTTGCAAATGTGTGTGGTCTCAGCAAAGGGACAAGTTTATCGATACACATCAGACCCTCTTTCCCAGGAGGCAATACACAGAAATTAAGTTTTCATCTTGCATTTCACTTCTGCTGGGGAGCCCAAGGTGCAGTATGAAGCCCTCTGAGGAAACAAGAGGCAGTTCCACGTGAGGTGGGCAAGGGTGCCCCAAACTATTAGCCATGTCTATCTAACACATGCCTTGAGTTGGAAGTAATCCTGCCTGTGTGCGATCTGCGTCTGCAAGTATCACCAAGCACATGAGATCTACAGCTCCATTTTCCTCTCACAGATGGCGGCTCAATTCCTTTCGTCCCTTCCCAAATGTGCCAACTTCTCCTCACAGTGCCCTTCCTTCTGGTTACCAGCAAAGGAAAACCTACACGATCTATGAGAATAGATGAAAACTCTACCATGTCACATGTCACGGAATTAGTTACTTTTCACATGGGTCAGTTCAGACCCAGACAGACAACATGATTTTCCTGGTTAAGACAAAAGCTCGGGCCCGGAGAGATAGCACAGTGGCGTTTACCTTGCAAGCAGCTGATCCAAGGACTAAAGGTGGTTGGTTCGAATCCTGGTGTCCCATATATGGTTCCCCGTGCCTGCCAGGAGCTATTCCTGAGCAGACAGCCAGGAATAACCCCTGAGCACCACTGGGTGTGGCCCAAAAACAAAAACAAAAACAAAAACAAAAAAAGACAAAAGCTCAGGATTTAGGCAGCAGTAGCATCTGGGAAGGTAAGTTTCACTTTTGAGGGGTCAGAGCAGTGACACAAGTGGTAAAGCGTCTGCCTTGCCCGTGGTAGCATAGGACAGACTGTGGTTCAATCCCCGGGTGTCCCATATGGTCCCCCAAGCCAGGAGCAATTTCTGAGCGCATAGTCAGGAGTAACCCCTGAGCATCACCAGGTGTGGTCCAAAAACCAAAAAAAAAAAGTTTCACCTATGAAACGTATAAGACTCACATTGTTACAAGACTTATATTATAACATTGTACATTGTTACATTGCACTTACAGAGTTCCATTGTTTCCTTTCCCCCAAAAATGGGATCTTGTAATCAACTTCTTAGCCAAATACATTCAATTAAGTTGCAGACAATGACCCAACAATGCCTGGTCCCAATGGGCATAGAAAACAAGCTGGGATTCTTACCTATAAAATAGGACAGGAGAATGGCCAGGAGCACAGAGACACCTACGGCACACAGCGCGGTACATTTCCAACTACAGTACTTCGAAGACTTCTTGAACTTAAAAGCACTTCTTGAAAGGGTATTTCTGGGCAGCGGCCGAGTAGGCGGCGAGTAGACGGAGCCAGAAGCCATTGTGTACCCCGGGGTTGCAGTACTGAACAGTGGCGTTGTCCCTGTTCCTGTTTTGAATAGGAAATGCCTGTGGAACAGGAGAAGAACATTGTCAAGGTGCAAATTATGATTAAAACACAAGCTATCTAATCAGACAATACAGCAGGGAGAGCGTTTGCTTTGCATGCAGCTGACGCAGGTTCGATCCCCAGTACCCCATAAGGTCCCCCAGAAATGTCTGGAGTGAGTTATAAGCACAGAGCCAGGAGTGAGCCCTGAGCAACTCAGGGTGTGGCCTCAAATCAAACAAAAAACTACAAGCTCTAAGTAGAGCTGTGTATCATTTCCCCACTCTTTTTCTCTAAAACATGCATATCATATGTTTTGAAACATTCTAAATTTAAAAATATTAATAAAAAACTACATACTAGGGCCTGGAGAGATAGCACAGGGGTGTTTGCCTTGCAAGCAGCTGATCCAGGACCAAAGGTGGTTGGTTCGAATCCCGGTGTCCCATATGGTCCCCTGTGCCTGCCAGGAGCTATTTCTGAGCAGACAGCCAGGAGTAACCCCTGAGCACCGCTGGGTGTGACCCAAAAACCAACCAACCAAACAAACAAAAAACTACATACTAGACCAATTCTAGAAGAGGCTCTGAAGAAAGAGATGGAATTTGAATGCAAAATGCAGGATGATTTGCTGCTCCTTCCCACAGCCTTTGTGGGAAATGACAATGTACCATTTCCCGAATTACCATATTTTTCATACCATAAGATGCAACCCCCTACCCAGATGGGGGAAAATGTCTGTGTCTTATGGAGTGAATGCTGCCTGGAACTGAAGCCTGAGTGTAGGGCAGGAGAGTATATACTAACCGCTTGACATCTACAGTGTTATGTTCCCTTTATTGTGCAGACCATACCACATAGTAAGCGCAATCAGGTTAAAGCACTTTCATCGTCACATAGAGAGAGAGCTTTTGTTTAAGACTATTTATTTTTTAAAATAAAACTGAAAAGTATTAAAAAGTATTTTTTTTTAATTTTCTGGTGTAAAAAAAAAAGAGTTAGGTAAATATGTTTAACCAGCTGTGGACCGATGTGTTTTAAATATACTTTGGCCTTACAGACTGGTTGTTCCAAGCTGCTATCTCCTAACGGCATCTCACATTGCATTTATTAAATACTTTAGCACATCATTTGCTTTAGAATATTTTTTTTCTTGTTTTTCTCATCTAAAAACTATGTGCGTCTTATGGTCAGGTGTGTCTTATAGAGCGAAAAATACAGTAAACTCGATTTTGAAAATTCTCCTTAGGAGCCACCTTTAAGAACATTTTCAGGAATGAGAATGCTGTGAGCAGGGCACTTGCCAAGCACATGTTTGTTCCAAGTTCAATCCCTGGCATCACATATTTCACCCAGCATTACCAGGAGTGATCCCTGAGGGAAGAGCCTTGAGTATCGTCAGGACATGAGTGGCCCCCAAACAAGACAAAACCTTCTCATTTTGCTTAGCAAAACATCTCAGTCCTTCATATATGTGCTCATGATTCTGTGGGCCCACCTGTGTATGCTGTCTCAAAGTCCGATTTACTTTCCCATGGCCATGGGAAAGGCCAACCATTGCCCCTCCACCAGCAACCAGAACTATCAAGCCCAAACACATGCAGTTGGGCAGAGCTCCAGAAATGAGGACCAGTTCTGGGGTTAGTCACAGAATGCCACAAATTTAACACTAATGAGATAGATACATAGAGAGAGAAGAAATGAACATGATTACCTTACACTTGGCCACCCCCAACATTGCATAAAGTCCCCTGGATGCTACCAAAAGGGCCATATAAGGGCCATGTGTGATTTGGTGGTTCTGGTTTTCAAAATTCCTTCAAGAACAACAAGACAGATGTAACCATGAGACTGAGCAACATGCGATCTGTTTGAAAACACTGAGGCACGATTGAGAACTCACTCTGTGAATATAAATGACACCGAAAGTGCTCTCTGGAGTTTCTGCACTGACTAATGATTCCAAGAGGAAAAGAATTGCGCTTTTTTTTTTTTTTTGAGGGTGCACTGACCAGCTATTTCCAAAGCACAGGTCCCTGGGCCTGTATCACAAGGTACCTTGGAGAGAAAGCATGCCCTGGGTAACTCGGAGACAGGCCAGCAGGTGCCTCGAATCCTAGGTTTCCACATGGCAGTACAGAAAGCCAAGATTCATGCTAACAAACCAAAGGTGCCATTTGTCTGAGGTTGCCTGTTTGGGGGGGACGGGACGGCCTAGAACTAAACTGAAATATGTTAAAATGCACCCGCTCAAAAAAAACAACACCTTTTGGACCTGATACTGAGAAGACATTCGGCAGAAACATCTCTGCTAGGGTGGAAGGATGTGTTTTATCTGAACTGGGTGAAAATCTTCATTTCCCTATCCAGACTAGATGATTCTTTGCCAAGGCCACAGCTCTTTCCGTGGCCATACATCAGCCATGAGCACTGGCGCCCCATGATTAATGCCCTATCCATCTTCATGCCCCACACTTCCTTCTCCGGCTTCCATGTCTGAGATACAGATGCTCAGCTATGCCTCAGCATCTGCAAATATTTAATGCACCCATAAATGAATATGGAAGTGCAGCCCCAGAAGCGAGATGCAGAGTGGCTCAGGTCTTGTGCTATGGGCTAGTAGGGGCTTGGTGGACCAAACTCGGGGGGCACATCCTCTGTTTTTCTAAACTTGCTCTCAGTCACATGAGCTCTTTCTTTGTCCCTGGGGGATTATTTGTTTTGTTTTGGGATCATATTTGGTGGTGCTCAGGACTTACTCTTGGCTCTGTGCTCAGGGCTCAAAAATCTTTGGTAGTGCAGGGAAGTGAACTAGAATTGGCTGCCTGCAGACAAGTTAGGCATCTTAAGCCCTGTGCTAACTTTCTGGCCTGCCTTATAGTTCTTTATTTCGAGGGGTGGGGGGCTCAGAATAATGTTCAGGGTTAGTCCTGGCTCAGGAATCACTCCTGGTGATCAGGGGACCAAATAGGGTGCTGCTGATTGAACCCAGGGCAGCCACCTGCAAGGCAAGAATCCTCCTCCCCTTTATGCTATATCTCTCCAGTCCCACTGGCTTCTATTTCTACCATGTGCAGTTATATCTTCCCAAGGACCAGGCCACCCATTGAAACTAAGTAGGGACAAAAACCAGCTCGCTTCACCTTTCATGCCAGTCTAGTCTCAATCTTGTGGTCCCTTTGATCCCTCACTCCTTGAAGTCTCTTTATCTGTTGGATTTGTGTCATTTTTATTTTATTTAATTAATTTATTTTGGGGGGGGGAGGGACACCCAGCAGTGCTCAGAGTTTACTCTCGGTTCTGCGCTCAGAAATTGCTTCCTGGCATGTTCAGGAGATCATACTGGATGCTGGGGATAGAACTCAGGTTGGTCCTAGGTCGAGGCAAACAAACTACTCTGGCCCCAGGGGTCATTTTTAAATTCTTCACCCAGGAGTGTACTTAGTAGCAAATCTGCTTCTTCCTTCCTTCTTATTTTCTGAATGGAAAACTGCTGAGTTCTTCCACTTTCCTCTTTTTTCTCTGTCTCTGTCTCTTTCTCAGGTTTTTGGGTCACACCCTGAAATGCCCAGGGGTTACTCTTGGCTCTGTACTCAGGAATTACTCCTGCAGTTCTTAGGGGACTATATGGGATCAAATCTAGGTCAGCCCATGTGCAAGGAAAGTGCCTTCCCCACTTGACTATCACTTGGGATCCACCTTGTCCACCTTATGATGTATTTGGCAGAGAAGAGGCAAAAGTACATTTTCTCCTCATACTCCTGTACCCCCAGTGGGTCCCAAAGCCTAAACCCAAGGCTCCCTCATTCCAAGCCTGTGCCCAGCCTTCCGGGTCTTCTCCCCAGTGCCTGAGTATGTTCCCATCACACGACTTCTCTTCACCTCTCCCACTCCAGGATGCCAGTCCTTAAACATGAATTGTCCTGTAGACTAGACTCCCCTCAATACTCACTGGCAACCACATCTACTCACCTCGGTTTCCCTACACCTGCTCCTTCCATTCCCCATCCATCCTCCACCCCCAGTTCCAATACTTAGAGAAGTCCCTATTTTCCTATAATTGCTCACCTTGGGTTGATTTCATTTTTCTAAGAACCACAAGTTCACTATCACAACAGAGGGGAAATCTACTCTGATTTCTGAGAATTACTTCAAATGTGCCTTTTGGGGTGCTCCCAGTTATTTTTCAGGGGGACCTGGGAACATTCCCAATGATACCTGGTGTAGCTGTATGGGCTGGACAGCTGTATGTATGGTCATAATCGGGGATGAAGTATAGCTCTCTGGGGGGAGGGTCATCTGAGGATTAAATTTGGGGCCTCAGGGCCGGTGAGGTGGCGCTAGAGGTAAGGTGTCTGCCTTGCAAGTACTAGCCAAAGAAGGACCATGGTTCCATCCCCCGGCGTCCCATATGGTCCCCCCAAGCCAGGGACAATTTCTGAGCACTTAGCCAGGAGTAACCCCTGAGCATCAAACGGGTGTGACCCCCACAAAAAAACCCAAAAACCAAAAACAAAACAAATTTGGGGCCTCAATTGCCGGCCATGTACCCCAGTCCTCTGAGCTGTCTCTCCAACTCTACATGACACTTTTCTATATTGGTTTCATACATCTGATGGACAGACCAGCACACATTAAAAACAGATGGATATGGAGAGTATTATGCTGAGTGAACTGAGTCAGAAGGAGAATGGGACAGACATTGAATGATAGCACTCATTTATGGGCTAGAAGAAAAAAAATAGTATGGAAATAATATCCAGAGACAAAAGAGATGAGGGCCAGGAGGACAAGTCCATGAGAAGAAGCTTGTCACAAAAAGCGGGGAAGTGGAATGAAGGTAGAGAAGGGACCACTTGAACAGTGAGAGTTGGAAATGGCTCCTCTGGACAAGAACTGGGTGCTGGAAAGAGGGAAAGAGATAGGCATGATCCTCCTTTATTAACAACAGTGAAAACAACAGTGTCTGAAAGGAAAAATAAGAAGGGGGGATAAAATATTTGCTTCAGAGGCAGATGGGGGTGGAAGGTGGGAGGGAAACTGGGGACACTGGTGGTAGGAAATGTGCCCTGGTGAAAGGTGTTGGACATTATATGACTGAAACTCAATCATGAACAACTTTGTAATCATTGTGTTTAAAGTAATTATAAATAAACTTAACAAGGTATGTGACCAAAAACAAACCAAAAACCCATCCTAATGCCAAGTACAAAGCTACATCTGTGATATGAGGAAGGTCTAAGTTACACGATATTGCCAGGACAGAAACAGGTGGAGGAGATCCCTTTGTTTTCAGCAAATACCCACAACTGTGGATTCCTCTCAGGCCAAGAGCATTGCTCTCAGAGAAACCCAAGTGAAAAGCACACTGCCTTTCAGCGTTATTCACAGGAGTTCGAGTTCGAGTTCTATTCTTACTGGGACATTTGGAGAAAAACTAAAAGGTCAAAACCAAAGCAAGTGTGGAAGCACTGAATCAAATTCTAATTAACTTCATACTTGGTGCTCTTCTCAGAAAAGAGATTTTTTTCCTTCTTCAATATTTTATATAGTGTTAAAAACCCATTTAGAGAACAAACAAAGCCAGTGATTGGAATAAAATGAGCAGAGTATTTAGCGCTTAGGGTCTGTCCCCCCAAAGACACTGCACAGGCTTTTAATTATGGCAAGAGAACACCTGGGAATGGTTCTATTGTCTCCGACCTGTTGTATTCCTTGGGGAGAAAGAAATGCAGGTTTTCTTTCTTTCCTTCCATTCTGTGGGGCACAAAGAGGGTCATTTCCAACAAACTACATGTGAAATATTCTAATGAAACATCTCCCCGCCTGCTTCGTGACTGTTTTTCTGTGTTTCTAGGCAAATCAGTAAATAATTTACCCAGGCAGGAGTTTCTTCTGGTAAGATGCACTGCATTTGAAGACCCAGGAGGAAAAAAAAATAGCTGAGTTTTCTTTGGCCAAAAAGCACTACTTTTTCCCAATCCAATGCCTTCACTTAAGAGTTAAGGAAATTTTAAGGTAGAGTGGTTCCTTTTCCTCCAGGCAAAATAGAACTTTCGGGATTTAAGAGGCTTATTAAAGTTCTCACAAGATTTCCTCAACATCAAACGACTCTTCTGAAATGACATTTCCAGATCTAAAGCACACGCGCCCCACACTGGATTAAATTTACCTGAAAATAGATGAAGGCTAAAATTAACTACTGGGTTTCAAAGCATTTTAGCCAAAACAAAGACTGGGCTGCCTTGAATTCAACTTAAAATCATCTTGAAAATGGCCAACGCCCTCCCATCCCTCAATTATTGTGATACCCTTCATGTTTCCTATAGTTCATTATCAACTATTAGCTCATCTCCTCATGGATAGGCTATTTCTTAACTATGACAGAACTTCAAAAAATAAATAATGTAGTATTTATTTACAAGCCTATATTTGAATGAAATGAGACTAACCACCATCCAAGTACTGCCTGAATACAGAAAATTGTTTCTTTACTTTATTATCATGGATTTCCACCGTCAGACCCTCAAATCTATTCTAAAGCCATCATGTCTAGTTAGGGACATGCCTGCATAGATGATGAAGAAAGGTGGAGACGGGTTCTGCTGGAGAAAGGTCACATTCACAGCCACTACTACACCGAAGACAAAAGAAACTGCTGAGAACAACGCCCTGCTCGTAGTCCACGCTGATTCCTGATATATTTTCCTTAACCTTTGCGCAGCTGTGAATTTTCTTTTGGTTTGTTTGTTGGGTGACACCTGACTGCTGTGCTAAGTCAGGGCTTACTCTTGGCTCTGTCTTTAGGGATCACTCCTGGCCTTGAAGGGGGGGCCACAAGAGGTGGCAAGAATTTAAACCCAGGTCAGTTGTGTGCAAAGCAAAGGTCCTAACCACCATTCTATTGCTCTGGCCTCAGGTTGCTGGGAATTTTTGAGAAGCAGTACCTGGACACTGTCCAGAACAGGAATCATCCCTGCACACCACACACACACACACACACACACACACACACACACACACACATCTATCTTACATGTGAAAACATACACACCTCTCTTACGTGTGAAAACAGGTCAAGTGAATGAAACTGGTCATCATACATTTGGCCTGGGACATAATTAGGTCTATTGGTGTGGCACCCCACTTTGAGAATTGCTTCCTTTGCACTACAGGCCTGTAGCTACATGTCCAGATTATAGAAAGTGCAATATGCCTACTGGAAACCCAGCACACCATTGGCTCACTTGAAGGCATTGCTGTACAATAAACACTATTTGCACCAGATGCAACTGGACATCAGCATCTGAGGCCCTTGTTATATGCTACCTGGATTTTGGGCTCTTAACTTCTAGCATCTGAGTTCACTGTTCTTCCCTTTCATTTCACTCTTTGTTGAGAAGGGGGCATTTCCACAGCCTTCCGAATCTTACTATTATCTGAGTTACAGTGCTAGCTCCATGTCCTCCAAATAAGTTTCTGGTCATACTTATCTATATTTCTATGTGTTTATTAACTATCCCCCCAAATACTATTTTATTCTGCAAGTACTTTCTTCAGGGTCTAATCTCTCTTTTTCTTTTTTCCTCCCTGAAGTTAGTATTTGGATTTGTGATTCTTGTAGAAACCTAGCTGATAATTCACCATGGATATTTATAACTGCTCCAGTGGTATCATGAGTGTTTTCCTGACATGATATACTATTTTTCTACTCTGAACCTTTCTGCCAGGAGTAGTCACTATTTTTATTCTTTCATGATGACTTTAATTTCACACCTGTATCAAAATCTATCTAGGAGAGAAAGAGCTCAGTTTAATCACTCTTTTAATCTATTAGAAGCTTCCAGAAAATTCAACTCTAAATATTTTTAAAAGCACTAAGATTTTGTGTGCATACACACACACACACACACACACTCACACACACACACACACACACACAGAATCCCCCCCCCTTCTCTACTATGTGCCATTTTAAAAAGAAAAAAAAAAGAAATAAAAATATTTTCCTGCACAGCATGGCTGATTCCCAACTTTTCTTCTTCTTTGAAGATGTGGATAAAACAGAGGCAGTCAAGGAGGGCTTCCTGAGGTGGCTAGTGAGGATGGGCCAACACACCCCACAAAGAAGGAAGCGGGGCTCTGATCTACAAAACAACATGATAAAAAGAAAAGTCTCTTCCTGGGGTTCAGAGGGAGCAGAATTCCAACATAATTGGGGGGAAAATCCTACCCAGAAGTCTCATTATGACAGCTAGAGAGAAAGTTGTTTCTTTCATCCTTTAGATATTATTTTAAAACAGGCTTTCAAGAAGAACAGGAGAAAAGAAAAATTCTTGTGTGTGTGAGGGGGAGAAAGAGTTATTTGCACGCCTGGTTTTTAATGAACTTCTTCAATGAGCAAGTTGGTGGCTAGAACATTGGCTCAGAGTTAGAACAGAAAATGAAAATTAGCAAATGGGATTGCTGGTACATAGAACTTTCTCAACCACAGTCCTGAGGAAAAAAGAGAAACACACCAAAAAAAAAAAAAAAAAAAGATGGTCCTAGACTGAGGCAACAGAACTTTGTCTCACTCCGAGTATTAATACGAATTTTCTCTTTGGAGTTTGATCATTTATTTTACATTTGTCAGCTTTTAATGATGAATCTAGAAAAGCTAGAGGTAGACCTTTTTTCTTCCCTAACAAGTGCTTGTTCAAAATGTAATTCTGCTTCAAATCTAAGGCATCATGACTATAAATTAAATCGCTTTTACAGACAGACCCTCCTGCTTAGCCTTGAATTGTACCAGGAAAAAAAATTTCCATTCTGAGTAATTAATATGCCTCTTCTTTCATTGTGACCTTTAAATCCTTTATGGTATGTACTTTAGAGGAAAATGTTTTAAATAAGAAAATTAAACATCTCCCAAGTGAGTAATCCACATCAAAGTGGAAATGATATAGTTGGGCATGAAAACAAAGGAAGAAATAAGGAGAGGCTCTTGCTGAGAGCAGGGAGTGAGAGGGAATGATGAATGTCTCCTCACGCAGATAACCTGTTGTGGTCTCAATTCCATTAGACTTTTGAATTGATGTGCTATTATCTCTGGACAGTGCTCACGCCGGGAGGTGAGCCCAACAAGAAAAATGTCTTCAGTGAAAAGCTTATAAACAAGATACATTTCTCTGCTGCTACCTGAATTAAAACAAGCTATTAGTAAGTATGCAAAAAAAAAAAAAAAAAGTAGTGTGAGATAAAAAGGGTTTGCAAATATTCCAGAGAAAAAAACTTTTTTGGACTCAATGAATTGATAATGATCTATTTGAGTCAACAGCTTCTGTATCAATTGGTGATTATTGGAAACATAGCATTGAGTTTGCTCTAAGGACAGTCATTGGTTCATTGATCCCTGAAATGTGACTTCAAATTCTGTACTGTCAGGTTGTTTGTGGCAAATAGAACTTGGTGAATTCTTTTTTTTTTTTTTTTTTTTGGTTTTTAGGCCACACCCGGCGGTGCTCAGGGGTTACTCCTGGCTGTCTGATCAGAAATAGCTCCTGGCAGGCACGGGGGACCATATGGGACACCGGGATTCGAACCAACCACCTTTGGTCCTGGATCTGCTGCTTGCAAGGCAAACTCCGCTGTGCTATCTCTCCGGGCCCTTCTTTTTCTTTTTTGTCATTTGATAGACCATACTCTGAGATGGCTCAGCGGTTACTCAGAAATTATTTTAAGCAGTGTGTGGGGAACCTATGGGAGGCTGGGAATCGAACCTAGGTCCATCACATGGAAGGCAAGAATACTATACACTGTTCTGTTTCTCCAGCTCTTTATCTTGGTGAATTCTCAGCCATCTTTCTTCCTGTTCATTTATTTGGTAGGGTCACACCAGCAAGGTATTCAGGGTTTCTCCTTAACCCTGCCCCTACCCCACACGCATGTGCATACACACACACACACAGTGACCTGGTGGTTGGGGGAGACCTCATGTGATGTTGGGGATCAACCTAGCATCTACAGTATGTGAGGCAAGTATCTTAATTCCTGTGTAATCTCTCTGCCCAAGTTTTTTTTTTTTACTTTTTTTGTATTATTTAAAACATTATAATTTTAAAATTTAAAAAATATAAAGGCATCATTATTCATAGTTGGGTTTTAGGTGTGCTACTTTCCAGCATCCATCCCAATAGCAGTTCCCCCCAGTTTCCTCCACCCGCTGCCTTCCTCCTTGACAGGAGCACTTCTAAATATGATGGTTAAAGTTTGGGCCTCCAGCTTATATTGCTGGTCCTGTAGTCACTTTTCATTTTTTAAAACAATATGAAACCCTCCATGAAATTTGTGTATCATCCTTCTGCAGGCTGATTTTCTCTGTATTTTTTTTAGCACCTATGCTGCAGAAGTGAGCACTAGCTTTCCATTCTACAGTGAGGAATCTATGTGATGAAGTATTTCAGTACAACCCTGGTGTGTAAAATTTACAGAAAGAAAGAAGATGCTTTCATTCAGACTTGTTTTAACACAGACATGTTTAGGCGTGCCACCACATCAAATTGTGGTATAGAGATGTTGGGGAGAATCATCATTGGAAAATGGCCTCATCAATATCAGAAACTTGAGCACTATAGTAATCATCTTACTAAAATCATAATAAAAGAAATCCGAATCAGCAAATAAAATATGCAGATTTTTTTTTGGAGGCAGAGTATGGGAAACTGAAACAGCCTAATTTATCCTGAAAATGGAAATAGCTTAATAGTCTTTGTTTTACATTCAAGTTGCTTGAGAGGACATCAAACGTGTGAAATCTGGATGAGATATTATTTTACATGCTCGCCCATATCAATTACACCTACAGTTGGCAGTTATTACAGACTAGATCTCTCAGCATTGAAACAGAAATGGCAAAGCACATTAAAACTCCTATGTGCTATTTGGACAAGACGATTTAATGAACCATCTATTTAATGAACGACTTCACTGAATTATTAATGGCCCCGGATCTTCACATTGTTCAGCCAGGCTCCTTCCATAAACTTGGAAAGGGGTCTAGGGAGGGGAGTTCAGATGGTTGGTGAGCCCATGAAGGATAAAAAAATGTGCTCACAACTGGGAGAGATGAGGGATCACCCCTGGCGATGCTTGGGGGAACAGTTTAAATCAGGGGTCTCAAACTCAATTTACCTGGGGGCCGCAGGAGGCAAAGTCAGGGTGATCCTTGAGTGCAAAGTCAGTAGTAAGCCTTGAACATGGGGGGGGGGGGTGACTCAAACAACTAAAACAGAACAAAACAAAAAATGATGCCTCTAGGGCAGGGCCACAAAATGTAGTATGGAGGGCGCAAATGGCCCACGGGCCTCGAGTTTGAGACCCCTGGTTAAAATCCAGTTGTGAACTATGGGAGAACAGGATAGTACTTAAATTAAACCAGAAATCAACCAGAGTGGAAAGAAGGTGGAATAAAACTTTACTTAGGTACAAAGAAATGACTAATGAAAAACTCTCAGAATCCATACTCTCTGAGTCAGAGATAAAATCTTCTCTCTCTCTCTCTCTCTCTCTCTCTCTCTCTCTCTCTCTCTCTCTCTCTCTCTCTCTCTCTCTCTCGTTGGTGCTCAGGGAGCAACTCCTGTCTTATTTCCCAGGGGATTGTACCAGTAATATTTGGGATAAACATGCAGTGTAGAGGGGTTTGGAGCCCAGGTTCCCCACATTCGATGCAAGTGGTCCATCTCAATGGCCTTAAATTTTATTCTTTTTTAAAGATGAGGAAATTGGGACTGGAGAGATAGCAAGGACAGCTGGGAGAGAACATGCCTTGGACACAACTAACCTGCACTTGAGCCCCAGTATCCTAGTATAATGGATACTAGCCCCCCAGCACTAGTTCCTGAGTGCAGAGCTAGGAGTGATCCCTGAGCACCACAGGTTATGTCCCCAAAGCACCCCCCACACACACACAGACTAAATGTTTATGTCTGTTTACACAGCGGCCAAGCCTGGTCTTTTGGCCCTAATGGAGCTTAGCTGAGCATTTTTGCTGGGAAGTCCCAGATGTTGACGGGAATCCTGGAAGAGGGACCTGTTCCCCCATTGAGTGGACCAGTGACGCCTTGACAACTTCCCTCTGCCCCCGAGTCCCAGCCAGGCATTCCTGAGGAGGGGATCCGCATCTTTGACAACCTCAAAAGGGTCTCCCATGCCAAAGCACTGCGGTTGTATCCCTCAACAGTGACCTCCATAAGAAAAAATCCAAAGGGCTCAGACATGCTGCTCTTCTCCAAGATGACAAGAAGCTGGTGGAGGAAAAACCCACGAGGACAGAGTTGGGAAAGACAAAAACAGAAAAAGACCTATTGTCCCTCTTTGCAAAGCCACGGTGGTCTTCAAGGGTGAGCAAATAAGCCCCATTTTTCCCTAAACAAAAGTCATTATTCAGAGAGATTTATTATTATTATTATTATTTTTATTTATATTTATTTATTTATTTATTTTTGCTTTTAGGGGCACACCCTGAGATGCTCAGGGGTTACTCCTGGCTATACATTCAGAAATAGCTCCTGGCTTGGGAAACCTTATGGGATGCTGGGGGATTAAACCACGGTCCATCTTTGATTGGCCGCATGCAAGGCAAACACGCCCTACTGCTGTACTGCTCCTTTGTTTTTATTTTTTAAAATTTTTTGGTTTTTTTCAGCCATGCCCGTTTGATGCTCAGGGGTTACTCCTGGTTAAGTGCTCAGAAATTGCCCCTGGCTTGGGGGGACCATATGGGATGCCAGGGGATCGAACCGTGGTCCTTCCTTGGCTAGCACTTGCAAGGCAGACACCTTACCTCTAGCGCCACCTCATTGGCCCCTATTTGAATTTTTCATTTTTAGTTTTTGGGCCACACATGATGGTATTCAAGGATTATCCTGGCTCTGCACTCAGGAATCACTTCTAGCTGGGGTCTGAATCTGGGTTGGCTGCATTCAAAACAAGTGCCTTACCCACTGTCCTATTGTTCTAGCCTGAAATTTTATTATTATGATTATGCTTATTAGTGTTTCTTAGCCATGCCTGACAGTGCTCAGGGATCACCTCCATAGTTTCAGTGGACTATAGGGGATGGTGAAGATCGAACTGGGTTGGCCATGTGCAACACAAGTGCCTTAACCATTATGCTACGTCTCCAGACCCCAATAGTGAAAACGTGAAAAATTCACAGTACTCCACCCCAATTGCAATAAATCTGATCTGACAGAGGAAGTTCAGATCATTATTACACAGGACTCTCAATGTTTAAGGTCTGATTACTCTTCCATACAAATGGAAGGATCCTATCTGTATATATTTTATAAGTGATTCAATAAAACAGAGATAAAATGATTGAAATAATGAGAAACAAAGACTGGTACACATCACAAAGAACAAGAACCACCAGTGCTGGTATGGATGTGGGGAGAAAGAGACCCTTATTCACTACTAGTGGGAATGTGGCCTGGTTCAGCTTTTTTGGTAAAACAATATAGATATTCCTCAAAAAATTAGAAATTGAGCTCCCATTTGATCCAGTTCTGAGGGATGTGTAAAGCCATTTGTAAAGCCCTCTACATTCCTATGTTTCTTCCTGTTTTTTTTTTTTTTTTTTTTTTTTTTTTTTTTTTTTGTGGGGACCCCGGCCAGCAGGGTGAAGGGGATGAATGCCGCAACTTATTCGTGGATTCCCTGAGGCTGACCCGATCCGAAATATCTGTGGAAAAATCTGTGGAGGTTAGAAAGAACGGCCTAAGTTTTGTTGCTGATCAAAGGCAAATTTATTAAGCGGGCAAGCGCTTATATATTTTTTACACTAAGGGAGGCATGTCTCAAAAACTATTGGTCATTTTGAACCATCTCTTATCCAATTATATTCCAAGCATAGGCACATAACCAAGAATGGATAAAGGTACTTAGCATTAAACCTATGGGGCATACAAGCATTGGTCAATTCAAACAAGCTTTTCACCAATTATATGCTTACTACAGGTATTTTGCCAAAAAAGGAAAAAAGGATAGAGTGTGCCTTGTTAAGCACAGCCCATAGGAGGCGGGGAAGGGTAAAGGGGAAGGCATGACTCAATGGCTGATCCTAGCAATCTTTAGCTTGACCGGAATCAGAGACATATAAGGAAATACTATCTACACCTTGTCAATGGCCTCATGGCCCTGTGGTTAGTACAAGGGGCTATCTTTTGTTGCAAGATTTCCTATTTGCTCATGGGCTAAGAACCTGCCGACGGTCACGTATACAGCTCAGTGGAACTTTCCACAGAGACAGAGGCTAAGGTTGATGGCATCCATATTTTTATGCAGGTTAGAGCAGTCTCCCACAGTGGGGGGGTCATTAGTGGTACTCATGGGTTACTTCTGGTTCTGAGCTCAGAAGTAGCTCCTGGCAGGCTCGGGGGACCACATGAGAGGCTAGTATTCAAACCAGGGTCTGTCCTGTGTTGGCCTTGTGCAAGACAAACTCCTTACTGCTGTGCCATCACCCCAGCCCTCTCTGCATTCCTATGTTTATTGCAGCACTATTTACAATAGCCAGAATCTGGAAACAACCTAGGTGCCTGAGAATGGATAAGTGGATAAAGAAACTGTGGCACAAATACACAACGGAATACTACACAGATGTTAGGAAAAAATGCTTATACATGGATGAATATGGAGAGTATTATGCTGAGTGAAATGAGTCAGAGGAAGAGGATCAGACATGGAAAATCTCACTCATTTATAGGATATAAGAAAAATAAAATATAATATGTTAATAATATCCAGAGACAACAGAAATGAGAGCCAGGAGGACCAGACCAAGGCAGAAAGCTTGCTACAAAAAGTGAAGATTGCAATAAGGGCAGATAAGGGTCCACTATGACAATGAGAGCTAGAACTGATCACCTTGGACAAAAATGGGGTGCTGAAGAATATAAGTGATATACATGGTACCCTTCATTAACAATCGTGCACAATGTCAAAAGGAAAAAAGGAAGAGAAATGAGAGATAAATAAAGAGTAGTAAAATGTCAACATAGGGGCAGGCAGGGGGGAGAGTGAGAGGAAAATTGGGGATACTGGCTTGGGAAACGAGCACTGGAGAAGGGTGGTGGACATTGTATGACTGAAACTCAATCATGAACAATTTTGTAACCATGGTGCTTAAAGAAACTATTAAAATAATGATTGAAAATCTTAATAGTTCACCCTTGTCCTTACATCTGTCCAGATGTTGATAACAGGCAAAAGATAAAGACATTCATTGTTACATCTGTCTAATTGATCATGTAATGACAGCAGTGCAGAGTAGTTCTTTGGAATGTGCAGGACATTAGTTCCAATCCTGGGGAATTCCTAAAACCCTTGCAGGCTCCAGGTCTGTCCGTACAATAGCTCAGGAGCTGCCTAGAACAATACACAAACCTCCCAATTACACTCAATCATTCAAGATGCCTGAGAATGCCCAGCGCAGTGCCAGTGTTTTGGAAAGAGTTGTTCTTCTGTACTGTTCAGGGAATAGTGATGAGAAAACTAGTCTGGTTGTACAGCCACCAGAGACCCTGCTACCCAGTGCTTCCCACCCTGGTTGGCTGAATCTGTGGATGCAAAATGTAGGCACAAGACCAAATCTAGATGCTGGGTCTAGGTGCTAATTTTTTTTTCAGATGTAATAATAAAAAAAATAATAAAAAGAATAAAAGAATATGAGAGCCAGAAAACATAGTATAAAGGGGAGAGCATTTGGCTCAAAGGTCTCTGACCTGAATTCGATCCTCACCATCCCATATGGTCCCAGGAGCACCATCAGGAGTCATTCCTGAGCAGAGTCAGGAGTAAGCCCTGAGCATTGCAGAATATGATTCCCAAACAAACAAACAAACAAACAAAAAATGTTAGTGAGGGGCCAGGAAATGGTTCAGAGGTTAGGGGTGCACCTAATTTGTGCCTGATGCAGCTTTGATTCCTTATTCCACAATGTTCCCCTGAGTATTGTAGGTGTGGCCCCAGAGATTCCTGAGCACTCTAGGATTGAGGTTGTCCAGAAACCCCAGCACTGCAGAAAACAAGTAGCACTAATCTCTGGGCCCTTGGATAGAACCACTGGTCCAGTGGGGCCCCCAGACCTAAGTTCCACTTAGGAATCACTGCCACACCCAAACAAACAATATATATATATATATATATATATATATATATATATATATAATATGTATATTTGGATATATATTTAATATTTGGATGGCACTACAAGATAGGGTGATTTAGAATTTGGGTTATGTAAATCAGCTGAAGAGGGCTGAACTTAGCCAGGAGATGCCTTTAATTTAGCCAGGAGATGCCAGGCAGCTGGTTAACTCTCAGTGAGCATCAGAAAATGAAAAGGAGCCAGAGAGTTAGTACAGTGGGTAGGATGTTAGCCTTGCACGCAGTCCAATATGGGTTTATTTACCAGCATTCCATAGAGTGATACCTGAGATCATAGGAGTGATGCCTGAGAGCATAGCCAGTAAGAAATTCTCAGCACAGGCAGGTGTGGCTCCCCAAGACAAAAAACCAAACCAGGGCCTGGAGAGATAGCACAGCGGCGTTTGCCTTGCAAGCAGCATATCCAGGACCAAAGGTGGCTGGTTCGAATCCCGGTGTCCCATATGGTCCCCCGTGCCTGCCAGGAGCTATTTCTGAGCAGACAGCCAGGAGTAACCCTGAGCACTGTCGGGTGTGTCCCAAAAACCAAAAAAAAAAAAAAAAAAACAACAACAAAAAAACCAGACCAACAGAAACAAAGCAGGTGAAATGAAATAATCTCTAAAACTAATTCCAGTTCTGAAACTGTTCTGGAACATAACTCATTTTTTCTCAAAAGCAACATAATTTTTCTAGGCCCTTTACAAGAAATTTGAGTTTTCCCCATGGGTTTCATGTAAAACTTCAGGAATTACCAGCAGAAAGAATTTACGCACCCGGGCCTATATTTCATGAAACATCAGGTCCCACTACTTCCGCCGATCATTTCCTCCCTCATACAGGGTGATTATTGCCTTTTCTAAAGCAAATCCTGTCTCCAGAAATTTAGTTCATTGTTTATCTCCTTAAGAAATCAACACTATTCGACAGAGAAAACAGTGATTGTTCTCACAATCAAAAAAAGTGTCTCTTGAGGCCTGGAGTGATAGCGCAGCAGTAGGTCGTTTGCCTTGTAAGTAACAGACCCAGGATGGACCTAGGTTCAATCCGCAGCACCCATATGGTCCCCCAAAGCCAGGAGCAATTTCTGAATGCATAACCAGGAGTAACCCCTGAGCATCACTGGGTGTAGCCACAAAACAAACAAAAAAGTTTCTCTCGAGACCAAAGTGATAGCACAGTGGGGAGGGCGTTTTCCTTCATGTGGCAAACCCTGGTTGGATCCTCAACATCCCATAGGATCCTGGAACCTGCCAGGTGTGATTCCTGAGCGCAGAGTAAGAATTAACCCCTGAGCACCACTGAGTGTTGCTCAAAAACCAACCCTTCCCTTCAAAAAAGTGTCTCTCTCCAAAGTGGAAAAACTCTAATTGTTTGCAAAAATAAATCTAGTGCAGGGAAGTTGTCACCAAACTGTACATGCAAAGTGAAAGATACAAATTTCCAATGTACAGTACAAGGAAGAGAAGGAAAAAGCAAAAACATTGGAGTCCCAGGTACCAATATCAAATCCTTAGGACATCTTTGTTTTTTGTTTTTTTTTTTTTTTTTTTGGCGACACCCGGTGATGCTCAGGGGTTACTCCTGGCTATGCACTCAGAAATTGCTCCTGGCTTGGGGGGACCATATGGGATGCTGGGGGATCGAACTGTGGTCCGTCTGCATGAAAGGCAAACGCCTTACTGCTTATGTCACTGCTCCGGTCCTTAGGATATCTTTATCAAGTATGCTTAAATTCATTTTACTAAGAAGAAAAACAATATGAAAAAGTGTGATCAATCCAACATGACCACACAGGGGAAAGGATCTGGAGATTTTAAACCTCAGACCTCTCTGCCACCAAATCCATGTCTTTTTATTTATTTGTTTGTTTGTTTTTGTTTTTGGGTCACACCCAGCAGCGCTCAGGGGTTACTCCTGGCTTTATGTGAGAAATCGCTCCAGTTAGGCTCAGGGGACCAAATGGGATGCTGGGATTTGAACCACTGTCCTTCTGCATGCAAGGCAAACGCCCCATCTTCATGCTATCTCTCCAGTCCCAAATCCATGTTTTTCTAGTATAATATGAACCATAGTTATACAGTGTAAGGTGAACCCTTCCCCCAATTTCTTCCCTCTTTCCCTAACCTCTTCCTTTGAGAGGTAAAAACCCACTGGATAGTTGCTTTTGTAACTGACTTGACCTTCTTCCACCTGGGATTTGAATAAAGAAAGAAGTCTGGCTTTGGGCTCGGGAGAAAAAACACTATAGGCAGCACATGGCAGAGAGAGGCCATGAAGTAAAAGCAGGTTAACTCCAATGAATCATTTGACTGGCTTGGTATTATTTCTTCACTGCTACCCTGCTTCTTTGACCCGTTTGCTTGAGGGGTTAGAAACACGTTGCTTGGGACAGTCTCACCCAATTTGTGGATTTTTATTTTATTTTATTGTTTGTTTTGGTTCACACCCGGTGGCCCTCAGGGGTTACTCCTGGATTTATGCTCAGAAATTGCTCCTGGTAGGCTTGAGGGACCATATGGGATGCTGGGATTCGAACCACCATTGGTCATGGGTTGGCCGCATGCAAGGCAAATGCTCTACTGCTGTGCTCTCTCTCCAGCCAGTGAATTTTTATTTTTATTTTACAATACAGGTTCCGATCTAGGTTGTTACTGGAACAGATAACACTGGTAGTAGTATTTTAAGTGGTTCCGAATCTGAGTTGAAATGCTAAGGAGTCAGAGTGAGGGTCAGAGCTGAATGACGAGAGGGTATGACAGACTTGGTCAAGTTTAGTTGGCTTAACTCTATGCTCAAAAGTTGAATCTTCTGGACAAAGAAGGAAGATTTCTGAAAAAGGCTTCTTCTCACTGCTGGAAATGGAAGAAGTAAGGAAGAAAAGAGACAAAAGTATGTCACAGGAAAAATGAAAACATGCAGACAAAAGAACCATGCTCTTTCATGGGGCATATATTAACTGTTGGTGAAACTAGATGAAAAATGAGAGAAAAACAGAATTTTAAAAACTGGTCACAATTTGGAATTTGGAAAAAAATAAGGCAAGGTAAGATCAGCAGAAGTAATGATTTTAGAGAAAAAAAGAAATGGGGAAATGCCACACATTAAAAGGACTAAGAAATATTTTCACAAATAATGTTAGGAAAAAAGTTGTTTTTGAGGGGGCACACCCATTGGTGTTCAGGGATTACTCCTGGCTCTGTGCTCATAAATCACTCCTGGTGAGCTTGGGGAACCATATGGGATGCCAGAAATCAAATCCACATCAGCTGTGTGCAAAGCAATAGCCCTACCATTATGCTATGGCTTCTGTCCCCGGAAGAATATGTTTTAAATGGTTGAAGTGATAGGACAGTGGGGAGGGCACTTGCCTTGTTCACAGCTGATCTGGGTTCGATCCCTGGCACCACATATGGTCCCCTAAGCCTGCCAAGAGTGATCCTTGAGTATAGCCGATGTGGCCTCCAAATCAAAATAGTAATAATAATAATAATAATAATAATAATAACAACAACAACAGTAATAACAAAAATTATAATTTTAAGAACTTACAAAACAATTGCTGAGGAAGGGAGGTCTCATAATAAAATCTTATTCAGAAAAGTCAATGATTTAGTAATCATTATCGAAGCCTTGACCAGAAGTAACCATGACCAGAGTATCAATGGCATAGACAGCCTTTGATCCAACTCACAGATGTGTCAGCAATGTGGTAGAGGGCCAGAGAGTTAGCACAGTAGTAGACCTAGGTTTGCTCCCCAGCACCACATATGTTCCCTTGGAACCTGCCTGGAATGATCCCTCAGCAGAGTCAAGAATAAGCACTGAGCATTGCCTTAAAACATAAACAAACAAAAGAGAGAATCAGAAGTGATTGGAACATGGTTTCTCTAGACACCACAGAAATTAAAGCTCTCGCATGCAAATATCTTGCAGATTATTGTTTATCCCAAACCATTCCTGATAAGAGCAGGTAGTACTTGCAATTGAATACTAGAATTATGCTTTCAAAAAATCCTCTAAGACCTAGAGAGCATGATTAATGCATACCTTCATTGTGTTTTAATTGCTCTAAGAAAAGAAAGGGGTTCACCTCAATTAAACAAAATAACACCTCCCACTCTAATGCCTGGTGCCTTCATTCTGCTCAAGACACCTCAAGTTTGAAATACCTTAAATAAAACTAGGGTCTGGCTTCTGCTCGAAGTAGAGACAATGTTAACTATCAAGGTTTTAACTGATTCATTCGAAACATTTACTACTTTAATTAAATGTTTCAAGGATATGAATAGTTGCCTTTCATTATAACGTGAAGATTATTTTCTTCTCATGAACAAAGTCAAAAGGAGAAACAGAGCTTCCTACCTGTAAAATATTCATCTACTTTTTAATGACATGCATAGTAAAAATGCAAGAAGATTTTATTCTGGTAAAATGAATTATGGCTTAGGCACAGTAAATTTTACACATAAATAAGACACAAATATCCCACTTAAGATGAATAATTTTCTGAGGCTGGAGAGATAGTACAGGGTGGGAGGCACTTGTCTTGCACATGGGTAAGTCTGGTTCAAACCCTGGCATCCCTTATGGACCCTTGAGCAATACTGAGAGTGATCCTTTTGCACAGAGCCAGGAGTAAACTCTGAGCACCGCCTGGTATGGTCTTAAGTGCTCTTCTTACCCATCAGAAACAAAATCCCCAAACCAAATCCTAACCCCAAATTTTCCTTTATCCATTGGGAGAAAAGAGTTTGACTGTTCCAAGATTCATATTCAACTGCTGTGTTAGAGAACACACAACCTGAAGATCCTAATCACAATGCTGTGGTAGAGATTCAAGGGTGTTTATTCTTTAAGAAGAATCAGGATCAAATATAACCACTGTTTTATGTCTTTAATGACTACAGAAGTAACACTAAATATAATACTTTATAGTAAAATAATTTAGGTTTGACTTTCTAGAAAAAAAAGTCACTCAATAGGCTGAACTCAACAGATGGCTTCCTCTGGATTTTAAGAAAAGAGATGGATGTCCTGGGAGGCAGAAAGATATTGTAGCAGATAAGACCCTTGCCCTACACATGGTTGGCTGACCCTGGTTTGATCCTCAGAGCTACATTTACCAGGAATGAGGTCTGAGCACACAGCTATGAGTAAGCTCTGTGCAACCCATGGGAGCCTCTCCCTATCCCTGCCAAAAAAAACAATATGAGAAAGACAAATATTTTATGCATCCCTTAAAAAGCACTATGTTTTGGGGCTGGAGCAAGAGCACAGCGATAGGGCTTTTGCCTTGCATGCGGCTGACCCAAGATGGACCTCAGTTGGATCCCCGATGTCCCATATGGTCCCCCAAGCTAGGAGTGATTTCTGAGCGCATAGCCAGGAGTAACCCCTGAGCATCACTGGGTGTGGTCCAAGAACCAAAACCAAAACCAAACAAACAAACAAACAAAAATCACTATGTTTTGAAGGTCAATGAAAGCTTTTTTCTTGGAAAAAAATCTGTGCTAGAAAGTTGGCAACAGAAACTGGGGTTCAAACTCCCATCAATGCTCAACTCAAAGGTTGCTCATTCAAGAACCACCAATAGCTTCTTTTCTTGGAGGATGTGGGGTTGACCATGCCTGAAGATGCTCAGGGTTGACTCCTGCTCTGTGCTCTGAGGTCACTGCTGGTGGGATTCTGGGGACCTTCTGAGGTACCGAGGATGGAACCCCTGTTGGTAGTACGTAAGGTTAGTGCCTTAGTGCATCAGGGCTCTGATCCCCCAGAGGTGTTTTTTCAACCAATGGCTGCTTCTTCATTAGCCCATCCGCTGTCTGTTATCTCCCCTTTATTTTTCTTAGATAGAAGATACCAGTAATTTTACAAAAGAGCTATTTGACTTTCAGTTACTCATGCCCAAGTATGTATTTACTGAAACAGTTTCTGTTTAGGCCTGGTATAGTGGAATGATGCCTATTTCCCCTTTCACTCACAACTGTCCTGTGTGAGGAGAATGCTATGGTGACAAAATCTTAGGCATGAACAACAGAAATGCCTTAAATTATCCTCTATGCCAAAAGTTGGAGGCAACAAATTGCAATGAGCAGTCTGTGCCAGCCCTGGTTTGTCTTTTCTCCTTCCACAATGCCTATTTCTCTTAGGGACACAGCCATGATTTTTAGCTGACCCTTTGACAAATATGCTATGTCATTCATGGTGAAACAGTTCAAGGCATCCAATTGATTTGGGTGAATCTTTAATAACTAAGTTTAGAGGAGATTCCTGGTTGTGTTGTTGGTGATTTTTTTCCTTTTGTTTGGCCATATCTTGCCATACTCAGAGCTTACTCCTGACTCTGTGCTCAGGGCTTATTTTCAGCTCTGAACTCCATTGTATGGTGCTGGGGATCAAACCTGGGCTGGCCAAGTTGGCAAATCTTGCAAAGATGGTCCCATATCCAAGTTCTTGAAGTTTATGTTCATTAGTCTTAACTTTTCCATGTGTGTATCTCTTTCCCATGGATTATGACCTGCTCTTTCTCTACAGAAAAGGTTTGGTGGATCTCTCAAAAAGTCCCTGAACAACCATGACAGGGCAGAATTTATCCTGGGACCAATAAAAAAGTACCTAGTCTTGTAAAATAACCAAGATCTCTTTTTCCAGAGGTCTGACTGTGAGAACTGTAATTGAACAGAACTTCTGGAAACAAAAATGAAAGACTCCATCCTAGGCTTCATCCTAGGATCGGTGCAAAAACCAAGACCACCAACTACAGAAGACTGATTAAAACAACAGTGATGAAACAGAACTTCTAGAGCTGTAAACAAAGACTTTCATCCTAGGCTCCATCCTATAACCTATGCAAATATCAAGATCTCTAGTTACAGAGGCCTGATCTTATCACCCATGACTGAGCAAATAGTTTCCAGACACCACAAAAGGACCTAGGGGAGAGTAAAAGAACAGGTATGGAGCTTGGAGTTATGCCCATGACAGTATACTTCAAGGGCGGAGAAACCATGTATCTCTTAGGCCAAGGTAATTCCTTTTCTAATCTCTCCAATATTTACTATGCTTATACAAAAAAAAAAAGTACAAATTAATTTTTTAGTTTTTACTGCTGTTGTTTATTTGTTTTTCTTGTTTTGTTTTTGTTTTGTTTTGTGCTCTGTTTTGTTTTTTATTTTGGGACCAGGATTATTGTTTGGTGGTTGTCTTTATTGCTGTGGTGCTTTTCAGGTTTTTAGTTTGATTTTTTTTTTGTACTGTTATTATGTTTTTCTTCCTTTTCTCCTTTCTCCTTTCTTCTCTTCTTTTTTTTTTTTTTTTTTTTTTTTTTTTTTGGTTTTTGGGCCACACTGACGGTGCTCAGGGGTTACTCCTGGCTGTCTGCTCAGAAATAGCTCCTGGCAGGCATGGGGGATCATGTGGGACACTGGGATTCGAACCAACCACCTTTGGTCCTGGATCGGCTGCTTGCAAGGCAAATGCCGCTGTGCTATCTCTCCGGGTCCCCCTTTCTTCTCTTAAACTTATATTTATAGACTCTAGAAAGACTCCTCCTGTTTGTCTGATTCCCCCCCCCCTTTTTTTTTTCTTCTTTCCTTCAAACAGAATCACATAACTTGAACCATCTTGTTCTGCCTCACAAACTGAGGGGGGGAATAATGACGGGAAATAATGAAGACTAAACTGTCTTATGAACATTGAGTAGAAATAAAAAATTATCAGACTTAGGTACCAAATCCAAAGCCAATGACAACAAGATCAAAACCCAATCTACAGCAAGCTATATACAGAGGGGACTACTTATACTAGCAGCCCAGGGGCAAAGGAGGAGGATATGAGATGCATGCTGGGAACAAGGGTAGAGGGAGGACAACATTGGTGGTGGGAATGCCCCTGATTCAATGTCACTATATATCTAAAAGTTTACTATGAATGATTTGTAATCCACTTTGGTCAAAATAAAAATTATTATTAAAAAAATGCTCTGAACAAAAGAAAGTAGTACAAGACAGGAAGTGAAGTGTGTGCGTGTGTTTCCTGACTTTCTGAGTGACAACTGCATATCACTACCTGAAGAGAGTTGTTCATAGTGTTTAGGAGCACTAATTTTCCACTGGTGCGGAGTTGTCGTGCCCCTACCAGGCCACAATGAATTACTAAATTGTTTCCTCAACTATTATAACCTGAGTTCACCAGGATCTACTGTCTGTCTTCTCCTAGAACCACGTCAAGTGAAGCTGAAAGAAGTGTGTGTGTGTGTGTGTGTGTGTGTGTGTGTGTGTGTGTGTGTGTGTGTATAGGAGCTAACTAAATTTAGGAAACCCTACCCTTTAGTTTTTCTTCGGGTTTTGTTTTTGAAGATGAAGCCATTGATCTCGCATGAAAGCTGCCCTAGACATTTATTTAAATTAAAAATGCAATAATCAAGAGGTGATTTAATATGCAATTTCATACATTAATAATTAGCACAACATTACTGAATGACAAGGTAAAAAGCTAAGGGGAAATATAACTAATGAACTCTCCGTGCCAAAGTCGGCCTGCTCATAAAACAAGACTTGGATAAATCTTTTATTAAATGGCGACAAATGAACTGGCTTGTTAACATCCAGTGGGTAACTATTAAGCCACTTGATTTGCATCTATAATGGGGGACTTTGCAGCCAAGGGCTGAAGGTCAACTGGGGGCTGGTAATGGAGTTGCTGTCCCACACCTGTTGGAGTTCCGGCTATCCTGACAAGTTTGAGCTTTTCCTCCAGGGTCTGGGTCTCTCCAACCCAACAGCTGCGGTTATCAAAGAAACAAAGAATGAGCTAGAGGTGATCAAATACCTTAAAAGGAGTAATAGGAAGAGGTATAAGGAAAAGAATGAAGACTACAAAAGAGGATTTTGAGAGCGTGCTCTAAGCAATCGTTGCCTCCATATGTAAGCATCAACTGGAATTTATAGGATGAGGCAATAGCAAGATGAATATGGATGCTTGGTAAACTATACACCCTTACCGGGATCAAGATGCCAGGCTAAGAGCATGGGCACTCATGGCAGAGTCGAGAGTGGAAGTCAACAGTACTCAAGAATGTCATAGCAATGAAGGTGAGCTTCATGAGAAAGGAAACCCATATTTCTAGGGATACCAGAAGCTGCTGGTGGTGGGGAAAGTGCTTCAAAGCTACAGAAAAAGATAAAGCCCAGCTAGAGCGTTCATGTCTCGTCAACCAATCGCACCCAGACATGTACACAGTCCTGGCATTTCCCAGGATTATCAACTTCCCTGTAAGAACAAACAGTGGATGCCAAAGGATGGGGACGAGGAGCAAACAAAGAGGAAAAAAGTGCAAGAGCTTTTCATCCACCCTGAACCCAACTGTAGGTTTCTCTTTATCCAAGGACACTTGTAGCAGTGTGTGAATTAGCAGCAACACTCACTGTCCAGCACCAAAAGAAAATCATGACCCAGAATAGGCAGAGACACTAAGGATTGGAATCAGCAGAACCGTGTCTGGATACAGTTGAAAATGCAGCTAAAACCGAGAAGCTTGCTCAACAGGGAGCCTGGACTAAAAAAAAAAAGAAAAAGAAAAAGAAAAATCAATGATAAAGAAGAATGATTGTGTCCCCTCTGGGCTCCAGCAGAGCGGGCCTATTAAAGAAATCGCGGGAGGTTGGCACACTACTGCTTGGAAGGGGGAGGCCCGTGTCTGCCCCAGGAAATGCCCTTTCTTCAGGGAAGCCCCTGGTCTAGCATGAATGATGTAAAGTGAGAAATAATTGAAGTCCATATAATTGATAAAAGTGAAAAACATTTAGCTAATTAATTAAAACTAATTCATTTTCTTCTTTCTCCTTCCTTCCTCTTTCCTGTTTTTTATTTCTTTTCTTCCCCCTTTCCCTCTCTTCTTTCCTCCCTCCCTCCCTCCCTTCCTCCCTTTCTTCCTCCCTCCCTCCCTTTCTTTCTCCCTCCCTCCCTCCCTCCCTCCCTCCCTCTCTTCATCCCTCTCTTCCTTCCTTCCTTCCTTCCTTCCTTCCTTCCTTCCTTCCTTCCTTCCTTCCTTCCTTCCTTCCTTCCTTCCTTCCTTCCTTCCTTCCTCCCTCCCTCCCTCCCTCCCTCTCTCCCTCCCTCTCTTCCTTCTTTCCCCTTTCTCTCTTTCTTTGTTTTGGGGGCACACCCAGTGGTGCTTAGGGGTTACTCCTGGCTCTGTGCTCAGAAATCACTCTGGACAGATCCCTGAGACCCTATCAAATGCTGGAAATTGAACCTGTGTTAGCTGTATGCAAGTCACATGTCCTCCCTGCTATACCATTCCTCCAGCGCATCATCCCTTTCTTATATGTGAAATAAATGCTCACATGTTTCCTTTTTGTGGCAAATCCTAAAACAATAAGCTTAGAGGTGTCAGAGCGACAGATAGTATAGTGTGTGCTTGATACCAGGCATTCTGTAGAATCCCTTGTACATTATTTTTTTATTCTTTTGGGTTTTTTTTTTGGGGGGGGGCACACCTGGTGACGTTTATAGGTTACTCCTAGCTATGTGCTCAGAAATTGCTTCTGGCTTGGGAGACCATATAGGACACTGGGGGATTGAACTGCAGTCGGTCCTAGGTTAGCATGTGCAAGGTGGATGCCCTACCGCTTGCGCCACAACTCCAGCCACTTCCTTGTACATTCTTAGGAGTGATTCCTGAACACAGAACCAGGAGCAAGTAACCTGAGCCCTCCAGGTATGACCATCCTAACCCTCCACCCAGAAAAAGCTCAGTAAGAGTATAATGCAATTTCATTGGTAGTTTGCTAATCCTGAAAACAGATGCAGAAACATCAGCTAGGAAGTCAATCTGCTTTTTTCCTAACTGCCCCACCAGCCTTCACTCTGGGGCAGGAGGAAGCCCAAGAATCCAGTGGTTTCCCATATTCCCATCAATTCATGCTCAGGCTTCACCTCCATAGTCTACCATAAGGCTGTAGATACAGTTTTGGAAGCTTCTGTGCCATCTCCCGTTCCTCCAAGGCAACATGCTTCTGACAGCTTCCCTGGACACACTGCGTAAATATTTGTCAAAACAATTCTTGTCAAGCCCAATGTAATTATCCAGATTCAATTTGATGGCTCAACTGGAAAATTACTTTTTTTCCCTTCCACTAATACAATTTTTTTTTTTGCCAAGTGGGTGCTGCGGAGTGGTTGGGTGTGTGCTAATTAATTACCCAGGGTACATTCAGCTCTGTGCTAATCACCTCAGGAAGTAGCCTTGCCTTTGTTTGCAGCCAAGAGGATTTTGCTCCCTGCTTTCTTCTCCTAATGTCTCCCCCAAGAAAGCCCAATAATAGGAAAGGCACCATAAAACCCAGTGACGCTTAGCTGACACCAGAGATAAAAAAAAAAAATGTTCTTGGGAATCTCGGACTTGGGTGAAGAATCAAAGCAAAGACAAAGATTATTTTACTCTTGACAACTCATGGGGAGGACTTCCTGCCAGCTCCTTGGCAGGGCAGAGCTGGTTTAGAACATGCATCTAATGGCCCCAAATAGCCATTTACTCCCTGGCAGGGGAGACTCACTTCATCCACAAGCTGATTTAAGTGCTGATTAGCCAGAGCGCTCAGAGAATTTGGAAGAGGGGAGGGACAGCCCTTCCAGGACACCCACTCTTGTCTTTTATTTGGCTTTAGGGGGAGATTCTTTTTCTTTTTTAAGCCCAGAAAAGCTTAAAGCAATGAAAAAATAACCATTGACAAACCAGTTAGGGGAAATTGGCTGCCAATGTTCCCAAGAGACTAAGGAAATAGGGACCTTTTAGGACCCAGAGCAGGAGAGGAAGCAAAAGGCAGCAAGCAAGAGTTCAGTAAACAGTTTCTCCAGCAATTCAGCAGCAATCATAGAGCAGGAGCAATCTGGCAAAGGTGGCAGCAGTAGAGTTTCCTTGCTTCCCCAACCAGCACTTCAGCCTACGGCTTTATATACACCTCCCACCCTTATGTCCCCTCCCCACATCAACTACCATCCTGTGGCAGTTACAAGGGGCAGGCCTCTGGTAACTAACATCTTCACCCTTAAAGGGACAGTAGCACACTTATGGTTGGCCAGGGGCCATAAGAGTCTTTGCTTCCTTATAGGGATTCACACTCTTTGACTGGACATTCTGTTCAAAGGACTAACTTCAAATTTGGAGTAAGGGAAGCCTCCCCAGCAAAACTTAGAATCTCAGGGCTACTCACTCTACTACTTGGGCTCTTGATGATGGTGCAAGACTCAGATGGGTACCAGGGCCAATAGTTAAAACAAAGATGGATGAGGGAATAAGGTTTTTTATACCAGGGGATAGAACCGTGGGGTACTGATCACCCAAGAGCTCACTGTACCCTTTCAACACACCTCATTAATCTCTATTACAAAATACTGGAAATATACCTGGAGATACTTTAAATAATAAAGTAGCCCATTTACTGGATAAGTGTCAGGGCTAGAGAGAAAATACCGGGGAAAGTCCTGCATGTGGCTAACCCAGGTTCGATTCCCAATATCAGAAATGGTTCCCTAAGCCCCTCCAAGAGTGATTTCCTGATCACACAGAGACTTGAGTATTGCTGGATGTGGCCCCAAAACAAAACAAAAAGAATAAAGTGGATTAGCAGAAAATGGGCTCTTAACATTTAAAAAATTATACGGTATACTTAATTTTTTTTTTTTTTTTTTTGGTTTTTGGGCCACACCCGGTAACGCTCAGGGGTTACTCCTGGCTATGTGCTCAGAAGTCGCTCCTGGCTTGGGGGACCATATGGGACACCGGGGATCGAAACGCGGTCCGTCCAAGGCTAGCGCAGGCAAGGCAGGCACCTTACCTTTAGCGCCACCGCCCGACCCCTTAATTTTTTTTTTTTTAATTCATCTGTGGACCACACTAGGCATTGTTTAGGGGTGGTTCCTGTATCTGTGCCCAGGAGTGAGTCCTGGCAGTATCTGGGAAACACATCACCTTCTGTACTTTTCTCTCCAGCCCTTATACTTACAAATTTGCAACCGAAGCACATTGGCCTATAATCTTCGCTATGTTTGAGGTGTGCAGCTTATGAATCCACATTACTAAGAAATATAAGTATACACCAGCATGCAAAGGGAAGGCTGGTGAAGTTTCCAGAAGCAAAGGCAGATAGAAGCCCTGGACTGTCCCTAAGAAATGGGCAAAATGATCTTGTAGGGTTAACAGGATCTTGAAGAGTTGTAGGACTGAAACCCATGGAGGGAAGTTACAAGGGTATCAAGTTCATCTCATTCTAAGGATTTCCAAAGCCATTTCCATCTGAGAAGAAATAGGAGAGTGAAGAAACAAGGCTGGAAGTCAGAGAGTGCTTTAGAGACAAGAAACCAACACAGCCATGATAGACAGGTCCTTTAATGGACACTTCAGCACTACTTGCTTTTCTGTTTCTTTGTTTGGGGCCACACCAGACAGTGCTCAGGGCTAACTCCTGGCTCTGTGCTCAGGGATTACTCCTGGCTAGGGCTCAGAGGACCCCATTTGGTAGCCGGGGAATCAACCTCAGGTGAGCTGCATGCAAGTGCCTTATCCACTTACTTTATCTTCATGCCAGCCCTCAGTTCTCTGCCTGGAAACTACTATATTTTAGAGCATGGAGGAAATGTAGAACATGGAAGAAATTTGGAACATGGAGGAAATGTGGAACATGGAGGAAATGTGGAACATGGAGGAAATGTGAAATATGGAGGAAACTTAGAACATGTACCAGATGCAGCTGGTGAAGGCAGAGGGTTCCCGGCCCAATTAGTTTCCAGATCTCTTCACTGCCTCCATCTAGGGGAGCTGGGCTCAAGGCTCACACTACCCTGTTTCTCTACAGAACTGATCCATAGTAAGGAGAGACAACTTGTGTGAGGTACACAAGTACATAGGAGATGACAAGAGGGAGCCGCTTCCCTGAATAAAGTTCATTCCATGGATAAAGTTTCTTCTCATCTGTAGAGCTCTTGTAGGGTATGAAATATGTGACAATGGCCCCACCACTAGACCACAAGAACATCTGGGACTATCAGAGATGCTCAACCCCCCGTGCACGAGGCCAGAGCATTTAGATCAAAGAGAAAGGGGCAGGCTAATTCATCTTTATTTTATATGTCTTTATTTTAGGTGTTAAAAAACAACCACGATGCAAGAGAATTATGAAAACAGGCCTGTGAGGCCTCTTAGATAGAAACCAGGTGGAGGTAGGAAAAGGTGAGGCAAGGGGAGAGGAGTTTTGTGGGGCTGACTTTGAAGGGGCCTTGTTTGAGTCAGGATGTTGAGATAATATACATGGAAAGTACTGGAAAGTCAGTGTTCTGCATGTAATGATCCCTCTATGCAACAGTTCCTCAGTTCTCTACACACAAACACACCGCCCCCCCCCCCCCCAGGGATGTTGACTCTTCTGGATCCCACATTTCCCAGGATGGTGCCTGGGGTGGATTTGGAGCCCAAAGCCCAAAGAACCCACCTGCTTTCCAGTGGTACATTACTGCCAAGGACCCAGCTGTCCTGCAGCTGGACGGACTCAGGTGTGGTTTGCAGCTCGGCGGGCAAAGCAGCCGGCGGGGCCGGACTCTGGTTCCTTCTATTGGTCAGGGAGTTCCGGTTGAGGGAGGTGACGGACGGGTGGTGCTGCGCAGGGTGCTGCTTGGGGGCAGGAGGCAGAGCCTGGAGTGTGGACTGGCCGTGATTGTTGGCAGGTTGCTCTGGAAAACCAAGAACCACAACATGTTATTGCCACGTGCATGTACTTGGGCACCCACAACCCCAACCATTAACATTTTTTTCAGTCTTATGTATATATACTGTTTTGGGGGGGCTGGGCCACACCCAGCAGCAGCACTCCTGGCTCTATGCTCAAGAATCACTCCTGGCAGGCTTGAAGGACCATACGGGAGATTGAACTTGGATCAGCCGCATGCAAGGCAAATATCCTACATGCTGTGCTACTGCTCTGACACCAGATTTATATATCTGTAATTTATTGTTGTTGTTGTTGTTGTTGGTTTTTGGGCTACACCTGGTAGTGCTCAGGATTTGTTCTGGCTCTGTGCTCAGAAATTACTCCTGGAAGACTTTGAATATCATATGGGATGCCAGGGATCGAACCCGGATCATCCACATGCAAGGTAAATCCCCTTCCCACTGTGCTAGAACTCTGGCCCCAGTATTAAATATTTTTAAGTTAATTACTTTATTTAAATACCGTGAATACTAGGTTGTTCCTAATAGTGTTGTTTTTTTCCTTCACAGATTCAAACTTGTTCATGATTGGGTTTTAGTCCTACAAGGTACAACATCCTTCACTCTGCACATTTCTCGCCACCAGTGTTCCCAGTTTCCCTCCTGTCCTCCCCACTGCTTCCCTTCCTCCCTCCCTCCTTGCTCACTCCCCCTCCCTTTTAGATAATAGCCAACTATCAACTTCTGAAGGGATCCACTAGCAGCGACTTAACCTGAGAAACTGTATGAAACTGTATTATCAAATACTAATCCATTTGCATATTATTCTATTAGGCGGTGACTCAGTGACACCAGAAGAGCAAGTTTACCCTTGATATGCGAAGTTCTAATTAATCTACAACAGATGGGAAAACTGCTTTTGGTTTTCATTTGTGGTGGATTTTTTTTTTTTTTGCATCTGGTTTTATTAACACCTACAGAAAACAGCATCTGACAGTTCCCCTTAATGTGCCTTTAGATATCAGTTGTTATGTTTTTAACAAGCCAAGCCTGAAATTAAATGCATAATTTCAGCAGAACACAAAGGTTTGTGTTTTTTTTTGGGAGGGGGGGATTGCCTATAATCCCTATAATTATTTAATGGAGTTTTTTTAAAGCTTTATTTAACTGCAATAAATTATTCCAAGCTCGTTGCTAAACAGCGGTAGTGCATTTCAAATAAGGCAAAGCTGCACTTTGGTCTCCTAATAGATGCTAAGCATTCTTTAGCAGAAGGTCACTCTGCGAAGCAGATGTTGCTTCATGGAGACTTAACAGACTGAATCACATCTGATTATAACGTCAGAAGCCTCATCTACTTAATGACCGTGATACCCATTAGAACACACACCGAACAGATTTTCCAATTTCACAGCGTGCAGGAGAACTACATTTAGGAGCAAGTCATAGGTGGCCCGAGTGACTCAGGCTCAGGGGCCCGAGGTCCCCATAGTTCTCTCTCTATCTGAATCCGGAAGGAGTCAAAGGGAAAATTCCACCTGAGCTTGGCCACCACTGAAAACTCTTGCAAAAAAGCAAGATGGCCTAATGTGAGTACGCACACATTAAGGAGTAAATAGTTTTTCAAGGTTTTAAAGTTCACTAGTGAACTTAAGGGCATGCCAGGATTCACAGGCTATGTTCAGCCCAGAGATGGGGACACTCATTTTTTGGTGCTGAATATGGGGGTGCCGCACACACAGAATGTTCGTTGGACATTAAAATAAGGGACAGGTTCAGGGTGCAATACAACTTTTAAAGAGATGAAGGGAATATGCTATGAAGACTAACAAATCCAGTAAAGAAGAGTGTAGAAAATATAGGAGTATCTTTTCTTTTTCTTTGATTTTAATTTAAATAAAATTATTTTACTTTATTTAATTTTTAAAATCACCATGAGATACAGAGTTAACAAGTTGTTTATAGTTGAGTCTGGCTATACAATGTTCCAACAACTATCCCTTTACTAGTGTTCATTTCCTGCCATCAATTACCCAACTTTCTTCTCACTACCCTGAAGCCTGCTTCTATGGCAGACACTCACCACCACCCCACCACCCCCTTATTTCCTTTGAGGCACTGTGGTTTGCAATTCTGTTACTGAAAGGGTAGCCTGTCTTTCAACTAGAACATGATCTCCAAACATGAAAGAAAAGTCCAGTCCTATATCCTAATCCTGTCATTCTGGCTGCATAAAATGAATACTAGGATAGTCCCAGTTTGAATAAGCATTATCAAACTTTTCTTGGGGGGGGGGTCACACCCAGTGATGCTACTACTAGTTCTGCATTCAGGAATCACTTCTGGCAGAGTTGGGGGATCATCTGGGATGTCAGAGATCAAACCCAGATTGCCCTGTGTAAGGCAAACACTTTCTCTGGTTCCCACTCTATGTCATCAAATGTCTGTACAGGTTCTGCAATGAAAAGAATTCCAGGACCCACCAAATAGAATGCTAGTTATGGGAGGGTGTTTCTCATCATCTCTAGCAATCCCTAGGATTTAAGAACTAATAATTGCTTCCTCTTAAAATAAGGGAAGAGTAAATATCTATGCAAATAAAAGAGAGGCATGTCTTGGAACACGTCTACAACTCTCCTTGAAGACCCTTATACTAGAAGCACAACAACCCTTGTTCTGTTGCCTGGTGATTACAAAAAGTGATCATGAAAAATCAATGCCATCGATTTTGCCTTTGAGAGAATGTCTAGGTTTTCAAATAGCACAGAGTTAGAATTGGATGAACAAACAAGAAACGAACAGTTCAAAACTTCCTGAAACATTTGTTATCAATGTGCTGTGTTCATACTCAGCATCAACACCTCTGATGAGAATTCCTCCTGTTTTGGTGGATATCAGAAAACATTTCAAAGGGGAAAGCGTTGAGAGAGGACCTAGAAATTAATCGAGGGTTGAATTAGGAAAGAGTGGCATTAAATTATGCATGTTATATAGAATGTTATATAGAATAAGTGAGATGTGGAAGAAAGAAAAGTGGAGAAGTAGCCAGAAAGCCAAATTAAATTCTTATCAGTCAGACGTCGAAATATTCTGTTTTCCCATCTATACTATGAAAAATTAGATGGTTACTAGTAAAATCCAAGGACTCAATGACTTGTACTCATTCATTCATTCATTCATTCATCCACACATGACTCATATATACCATAAGCAATGATCCAGCTTCTCTGTTACAATTCAGAGATAGAGGATATAATTCTTGTTTCACTGATAAAACAGAATGAGTATTAAGATGACAATTGAGAAGGGGTTATTTGTAAGATCTATAATCATCATCACATTATATAACATACTAAATTGAAGATTCATACCCACCCTACTCCCCAAACATTGATCAGTGCATATGTGGGGGGAACCTTCTATTTAACATTTCTAAAATAGTGTTTCTGTGCTTTCCTCTAGGTTTTCCCAATCTCTGAGCACTGAGGATTTCTGTGTTTTTTTCTGGAGAACTTCAAAGGTACCACACTTCACGCTAAGACTCCTGGTTTTTCTCACCATGTATGCAACTCAGTTCAGGTGCAGTCTGCTGGGACCTCTTTTGATTTGGTTACACAATCAGGAGACTTGGCAATAAAATAAATACAGCTCATCAAAGTGAGATCCAAGCTGAATTTTATGGAACAGAATAAGTGCAGACACTGAAGGTGATGGACAGGACCCAGAAACTGAAATTCTACAATCTACAAAGAGAGGCAGAATCTGAGTGCTCCGTTAGGGTTACTGTTACTCAAGCAACAAGGGTTTAAGAGACAGAATAAAAGTAGAAAGACATGACTATCTGCACCCAAACTTTCAAGAGAGATTAAGCATATTAAGTATAAACAAATGTGGAGCAAAAGAGCAGAAAAATATCAAAGTGGGAAAGCAGTTACAAGCCAGGGATATCATGCGATAAAATAGCCACTGCATTCTACAAAGTTCTAGAGTTTTACAGCAGGATCCAAATCTGCTGCAAAAATGATTAAATCTTCTGGCTAAACAGATAAAAATACAAATGGTTATGTGATTTTCAGTGCCTTTAAGATCCAGAAATTGCTATGTGATTCCAACACCTGCAGACAGATCAATAGAGAAACAGTCCAATGAACCACCCAAACCTTTGCTTTAAGCAACCATTGCTGTGGGTTCTGCTCAGACTGAAGAAAAAGGCTCCCCAGTGTGGCCAACATTCTTGAAACGAGCTTGGAACAGGCACTTCTACTTCAGGGAAACTCCAAGAGGCTGCCATTGAGAGAGAAAACTCTACAGAGCCCCAAAGGTGCTCTATGGGTAAAACTCCAATCAAGAAGGATGGAGCATTTGTTCAAAGATAGCCTCCACTTCCACTCATGAATTCTCTTGGGAGGGGGGGGTCTTTGATGATCCAGGATGCTGTTTGCCTTGCTGCTGCTCCTCACTTTTCCACGGATGCTAAATGGCTTCCATCTTGGAATGAACTTGTTCCCACATCTTCTAAAATCTGATTCCTACATCTAAGTCTAGGGAAAATGAATAGAAGGCAAGTCTATCACTTTTGAGAATTTCATTTACATCCTTTCTTGGCAACCTTCCTCTCAATGAGAATGAATTCTATGGGCTTCATGACTCCTGCTAGGCTCTAGGTGGACAGATTCATTTCTTTCTTTCTTAAACATTTATTATTATTATTATTGTTGTTATTATTATTATTAATTTCTTTATTTAAGCACCATGATTAGAAACATGATTGCAGTTGGGTTTCAGTCATAAAGAGAGCACCCACCCACCTTCACCAGTATGACATTTCCACTGCCAATGCCCCCCCATCAACTTCCTCCCCGACCTCCTGTTTGTATTTGAGACAGGCATTCTCTCATTCACTACCAGTGTCATGATAGCTGTTAGCGTAGTTATTTCTCTAACTGCACTCACCACTCTTTGTGGTAAGCTTCATATTATGGGCCAGTCCTTCCAGCCCTCATCTCTATTGTCTCTGGTAATTATTATAATACTGTCTTTTATTTATCTTAAATCCCACAGATGATTGAGATTATTCTGTGTCTATCTCTCCCCATCTAACTTACTATACTCAACAAAATAGTTTCCATGTCCATCGATGTATAGGAAAATTTCATGACTTCATTTTTTTCCTGATAGCTGCATAGTATTCCATAGTATTGTGTAGATGTACCACAGTTTCTTTAGCCATGCATCTGTTGTCAGGCATCTGGGTTGTTTCCTGGAAACAACCCTGAATTAATTTCTAATTGCTTTCTGATTCCAAGGACCACCCAGGCTAGATACTGCATATATATTGAATGAATGTCTTGGAAAGGTAATGAAAGTGGATGCTCTCCAATAACTTTAATGGTAATCTGTATCTATGTCTTATTTCTGTGACTCAATTCTTAAGACCCTGAAAGCAAGGCCATAATTTCCATTTCCTTGGATTTTTTTTAGTAGTCTTGCTAAGCCTTCTACTTCAAGCAACTAAACACTTGCTGGTTGATTAGTGAAGCTTTTGCAGTAATTAGCACCTTGGGATGGAAGTGAAAGTTATTAGAATGGGCATAGTATTTCTCTTGCATGCAGCTGACCTGGGTTTAATACCCAGCATTAATACTCAGGACCATAGGCATGGTCCCTGGAACTCTGTCAGGAGTGATATCTGAGTCAGGAGTATGATCTGAGTGCAGCCAAGTATGGCCCAAAACTGAAAAGCTAAATCAAATAAAATAATCTCAGTAGTGGGTGGACTCAAGGGTTGCAAATAATAGAATATAATAAGAGATAATATGAAAGTATATATGTATAAATTTAGAAATATATAAAATACATCCAGAAGATGTGAAAATATAAAACATCATTCAGCAAGACAGTATATTTTCCTTATGTTTTACAGCTTATGATTAAAAATGTTCCAGGACATCTTAAATATTTACTTTTTTTAAAGTAAAATTCCGGGCATTCTGCTTCCAAGCAATGACCTATTCTACCTAACCACTACCTTTTCTTCAATCTTTCTGCTCATCTTTCTCTTCCTCAAGTTCTCACTGCTCACTTGCATCAAAGTTTTAGAGTCACTTGATTTTGATAAATGGACCAAAAGTTCTAGAGCTATTTTTAAAAACTTGCATCACATTAATTATAAATACTGACAGGAAAGACGGGGGTTATTTTGCTCAGCTTTCTGCCACTAAAGAATGTAGCTCTTCAAAGGGATAATATAAGGCGGCCACATAAAACCTACCTGCATGAGGTAATGACTTATCATGGTCTACACTGGAAGCCACTGAATCATGGGACCAAACTGAGTGTATGTAACTTATAATGCCTGAGTTCCCAGCTAACCTATCACACGTCCAGCTCTGCAAACATTTCAGGCAACTTTTTCCTCTTTTTCCTTTTTTTTTAAAAAATTTTTGGGGCCGGGTAGGTGGCACTAGAGGTAAGGTGTCTGCCTTGCAAGCGCTAGCCAAGGAAGGACCGCGGTTCGATCCCCCGGCGTCCCATATGGTCCCCCCAAGCCAGGGGCGATTTCTGAGCACATAGCCAGGAGTAACCCCTGAGCGTCAAACGGGTGTGGCCCAAAAACCAAAAAAAAATTTTTTTATTTATTTATATTTTTGGCTTTTGGGTCACATCCGGCAGCACTCAGGGGTTCTTCCTGGCTCTATGCTCAGAAATCGCTCCTGGTAGACTTGGGGACCATATGGGATGTCAGGATTCGAACCACTGTCCTTCTGCACGCAAGGCAAATGCCCTCCCTCCATGCTATCTCTTCGGCCCCAACCTTTTCCTTTTTGTTTGGTTCTTGTGAAGGGCTTGACAGAGACAAATGATCATGTTGTTTATTTCTTTTCCATGGGATATTTTCTTGAATGCATGACACAACTCTTCCTTGCTCACCTGAGAGAGTTTTATGAAGCTTAAGGAAGCATCTTTACATACAACATCCAGCACACAGTAGGTGCACATGGAACATGAGAATGCAACTTGTTAATAGCAGGGAATAAGCTTTGGGAGGAGGAACATGAGGAAAAACAAAGTAATGCAATCACCTTCTCATCTGCCCAGTCAGCAACCAAAACATTATCACAGGGAGTCAAACAGCCAAAGACAGAGGAGGAGGAGGAGGAAAAGATCTTGCCTTTCCAGGAAAGAACACAGAATCAGGTATCACTAGACTAAAAATAGAAACACACACACACACACACACACACACACACACACACACACACACACACACACACCTCCAAAATAAAGCAAACCATCACCAAAATCCAAGCCAAACATGGGGGCACAGTTCTTTAAAAGAGGTAACTGGATTGAATCTGTTGGAATCTGACATTCCTGCCCAGAGTCAGACTGCATCACCATGCTGTCAGGGGCTATGATGAAGGTGGCATGATGATGACACAAGGGAACCTCTGGGGTTGGTTCTCAGGACATGGCATGGCTCTTGGCATCTTTCCCACACACCCCCTATGCCCTCTAGTCTTGATTCTGGCTTGCAGCCCTGCGCTGAGGATTCTAGGGATTGTAGCAAAAGAAATTTCCAAGAGAGAGGACACGATGTCAGAAGAGAGAGAAGAGGGGTACTCTGGAAGCTCTGGCCCCACTGTTGGGGACTTTTAACTGCTTCTGTGCTGCTGGTAGAGTGGGTGCAGGGAACAACAAGGTGGGGGTGGTGGTGGAGGAGGGAGGGAGACGGGAGTTGGCAATCATCTCTTAGCTGCCTCACTGTACCCTTTTCCCCCTCCAATTTCTCCTGCTCTCTGTATGGGTTGCTAAGGTCTCCAGAAAAGAGTTGCTCTAATTTGGAGCCAGAAGGGGAGACAGACACTGGGGCTAAGTTGCTTTAAAATAACTCAACATTTGGAGTCAACCGGCCCATAAAAGACAATTGGAGCTGTGGTGAAAGGATGAGGGGGGGAGGAGATGAGGTTTACACTGATCGCCCCCAGGCACTCACGTTCCTGTGCTCTGCTTGCTCTTGGGCATTGACAACAAATGGAGAAAAAGGAACCTTGTGGGCTCTGGCCTGCTTAACTGCTCTTAAGCACTTTATCAATGCTCCAGAGCACTTTACATCATTCGAACAGGAGACTTAGAATCAATCACACATTTAGGAACGAATTTATGGATGCTAGATTAGCAAAGGCATTGATGGGGGTAAGGGGTGTTCCAGGTAGAAATAGAGTATCCAGTTTCACCTCCATCATCACCCCCACCCCATTCTACCTTTCTGGCTCTACTTTATCCTCCCTGCTTCCAACAAAACTCAGGTCTTCTACAAAACACAGCACAGTCTTTCGACAAGTTCCCAAACAACACCCAGGAAGTGCTTCTTAGTTTTATCAATTTTATTACCAGAGCCAGTTTAGTGACCCAAAGCAAAGCTTGGTGGGAAAAGGAGGACGAAATGGCCATCACCTTTATCTGTGAATGTCCTTTTCTAGCACCTTCAAAGACTCTAGTCTAAGCTAAATCTTAATTGCATCTTTAGCTGCATTTTGGCCTCCATCATTAAGTCACTCAAGGGGTTCTGACATTTTGAATTTTTTGGTATTGAGGCCACACAGGTGTGTAAAACTGACTCTATCTCAGGTAGAAAGTTTTATGCGCTGCGGACTTTATAATGAAAACGAAAGCAACAATCCATCACTCCTCTAGCCCCAGATCAGGATGCATTAAGAAAGCAGGATTAGAAATTGGAAAAAAAAATTAAATAATGCAGCAAATAGTTTAAATACCTAAGGTTGGAATCTTTGCCAAGAAACTCAGATAATTAGACACCCAGTTATACTCACTTTTGCACGAAGAAAAATAAAGTCACACTATTTTTTTTCTATATTAAAAAAAGGCAAGTCTGAGATAAGAAAACAATTTTGAACTACACCCAAATCTGAGTTCTGAATAAAATAACTAGATAGTCAAGGTGTTTCCTATTCCACTTCAGCTTACTTCCCAAGACTATATTCATTACACTTAACAATGGTATAACAGAAGTGGACAAAAAAAAGGATAGAAAAATTTTCATTTAGAAAATACAAGTTGCAAAAGAAATATGGGAAATATTTAGTCAGAAATCACTTTCCCTAGCTCTCCTATTTGTTTACACTGTGCAGAAATTCTCACATAAGCATAAATCTAAATATACCAGAGCAGACTGGTATATTGAAACTGTGGAGACTTTTTACCAAAAATGACCCCTGACACCGACATGTCCAAGAGTTTACATGCAAATCAATGAATACTGCAAAAGGTGCTTTGAAAAGCATGAAAATTTGGAAAGTGAAAGACATTGTCATCAATGGATTATAAGGCTATTTATCTGCATGAAAATTTGGGAAGTGATAGACATTGTTCTAATAATGACCTCCATCATCAATGGATTATAAGGCTATTTATTTATATAGATAGTTGAAATAAGAAAACAACTTAAGCGCTAAATCAAGTGGAATAAAAGAAAATCATGTAGCAAGGGCCAGAGCAATAACACAGCAGGGAGGTCTTTTGCCTTGCATGCAATCAACCAGGTTTGATCCCCAGCATCCCATTTGGTCCCCTGAACACTGCCAGGAGAGATTCCTGAGCGTAGAGCCAAGAGTAACCCTTGAGCACTGCCTGGTGTAACCCAAAACCCACAAAAGAAATAAAGAAAAATAAAGAAAAATGTGAACTGATCAGATTGGCTTATATTTAAGAATGAATTGATTTCATCTCATTGATGAGTCTGAGAGAACTTAACATTGTTATTTGAAATGAGGATGAGAAGAAAGCATCAAGACTGAGTCTTTCGATCTCTGGGCTTTCCTCAAGAGGTTATTTTCCATTTCAAGCATTGTGGCAATCTGATTCCTCTTGCAATGACATCAGTAGGTGGACCCAGTAAGACTGGTAAGATCCAGTCCATATCTTTTCAATTAATTCCTTTAAAACTATCATGTGCCTAATATTTACCAGGCTCTGTTCCAGGTACTGAAGATCTAGCAGTGGAATCAAAGAGCCAACGATTTTGGATCCCCATGTTGCTGATGCTTTAAGTCAATAATTGAATAAGAAAGTAAAGAAGATCCATATAGAGAGGAGAGAAAAATGAGTGGAACCTATACACCTATGGTAGATTCCAGAGATCTGGCAGCCTCCAAAACCTTTCACATACAAGGACACGGCAGGAACAAATACTTGTATTACTACTGAGTACTTTACTCTTGGTCCAAGAACAAACTTCGGTGTGGGGGGAATTTTCACTGTAGAGAGAACCTTTAGAAATCTTGCTGTGTGGTCTGACGCTTGGAACAGGGAATAAAACAACCCCAAAATATTTAATAACTACTGGCTGGACCTTTTGTGCAGGGGGAATATGAGATGGAAATTTAGACTAGCCATAAATTTCTGGGACCTCGAGCCAACAAAGTCTATTGAAAGTGGACCCATCTGTGGAACAAGCCAAAGCTGTCTGGTTTGCAAAGGAAGGATCAGCATCACAGGGACTGGTCCCTAGGGGGTCGCTGAGAGCACTGTTTGGGGATTCCTCATCTCACTGTTCAAATAAAACGAGGAAAAGTTTTGAGGAAGCAGTTTCTCCCTTGAGAGATTCAGAAGAAGCCAAACTTCCTTTGCTCTTAATCTAAGTCACATCCTGAATCCAACCCTGCTCTCAAAGGATTCATGGTCCAGAATGACAAAATGTAACAGGAAACAATCTACTTTGGACCAAAATTTGCAAACAAAAAAAAATAAATCAGCTGGAATTTATTCATAACCTTCCCCCCTCCACATTTGCTAACACAGTCACTAAATTAAAATAGAAGAATATTTAGAAATTTTTAGGAGTTTGAACTTGTATAATACTCAAAAAAAGAGATAAAGGTCACCAGACACACCGACACCTAAGAGTTCATACTATTATATAAGCATGTGACCCAAACTATAACAAGCAAATTAAAAAAGAAAACATAACATTTGCTAAATTCCTTTCTTCCTTTGCTAAATGTGCTAAATTTAAATATGATAAATATAACATTGCTAAATTCAAATTTAACTTTGCTAAATTCCTTTCACAGCCTAAGAACCACCCACCAAATGTGGAATTAACAAATCCCAAGTATTACCAGGCCAAGCACTGAAACATCAGTAAGGTAGTAACAACTGGACACCAGTTAAGACCCTGTCTCCAAAAGGGGAAGATGGGGATAGTTGGATGAGGACTTGGAGATACAGATGTCAGGCCCAACACTAGTGAGAGGTGTTGGAACACAGAGGCCTGAAAATCTACAATTTAACAGTTGTGTGACATGGGAGGAAAAGAATTCTAATGATAGACCACAGTTGTTGATGCTCAGGGCTTACTCCTGACTCTGTACTTAGGGATCACTCTTAGTTGGGCTTGTGGAACTTTATTAGATGCTTGGGATGAAACCCAGGTCAGCTGTGTGCAAAGCAAGACTCCTACCCAAGATACTACTGATCTGGCCTAATAATTTTAATAAAACGTCTCTTTTTTGAGGAGTTTTGCTTTGTTTGAAAGCCACACCTGGCGGTGCTCAGGGCTTTCTCCTGATTCTATGCTCAGGTTTTAATCCTAGTGGTATTCAGGGGACCAGTTGGGGTGCCAGAGATCAAAGTAAGGTTGGCTGCATGCAAGGCAAGGTGCCCTATCCACTGTACTATTAGCTCAGCACCAACAAAATTAAAACTTCTAAAGGACGTATAGATAGAAACAAATAATTGAAACGTAGGTCTCAGGAGAAGGCTATACATTATGTCATGAATACCTTACCAAATGATCTCATGCTGTAAGTCTTAAAAATAACATTTCAATTTCTAAAACAAGTCATTCTAAATGACCTTCTGTGATAACTAATCTTATCTGAAGGCATGTACAGTAAAAATAATTCCATATCATATAAATTTGTTCAGATCTCAACATAACTGCTCATGAAAATAGCAATCTAAAAGCCACATGCTATTTTCAGAGAGAAAAATAACCCAAATTGGTCTCTTTTATAAAAGTTTTGATTTATGTATTTTATATATATAAAGATTTTTTTTTACAATTTTATGAAGGCACCATAAGTTGCAAAGTTACTCATAGTTGAGTGTCAATATCCCAGTCCCAAGCCACCACCCTACACCAACTTCCCTAGTTTCCTGCCCACTCTCCAGCTGCCTTCTTCACATACCCCTTTTTCTTTTTTTTTTTTTTTTTTTTTTTTTTTTTGGTTTTTGGGCCACACCCGGTAACGCTCGGGGGTTACTCCTGGCTATGCGCTCAGAAGTCGCTCCTGGCTTGGGGGACCATATGGGACGCCGGGGGATCGAACCGCGGTCCGTCTCGTAGGCTAGCGCAGGTAAGGCAGGCACCTTACCTCCAGCGCCACCGCCCGGCCCCACATACCCCTTTTTCTTGGGACCTTTAGAAGAAAAATAAGTGGCTCAGAGGCAGAGCAGTTGCATGTGTGAGGTTGCGGGATCAATCCCTGGTGTCACAGGGTTCCCTGAGCACTGCTGGGTGTGGTGTGCTTGGGGTTAAGGCTTCAACATTCGAGTTTGGGGGTGGATTCACGATTGAGTTTACAAGGGCTGGGAGACCGAACAGTGGAAAAGGTGACAGACAGACCTAAGATCAATTCCTGAACCTTCTTGGGTCCCTCCAGGAGTGATCCCTGAACACAGCCAGGAATGAGCCCTGAGCACCACTGCTGGGTGTGGCCCCAAACCCGAAGTAAAGATAAACAAAGGATTCCTTTACGTCTCCTGGATTTCAGCTCCTTGTGCACCCCAGAGTGACACTGAGCAAATTAGTTTTGTATTCCAATTCCTGAGCTATAAAACCAGGGTAATTATTGCATGAGAGAGAAGAGACAGAGAGACACTAACACACACACACACACACACACACACACACACACACACACACACACACACACACGCAGGAAGACAGGCATACAGACAAAAACAGATAGAGACAGACAAACAGAAAGATATAAAGTTGTTTTGTTTTAAATTTTAAAATGCCATTTCAAAGCAAGGTCTTTATTTTCTAGACTTTCCAGATTTATGCAAACAAAGCAGACCCCCCCCCAAATAAAAATAGTGTTTCTTTCTTTTCTAAGATTGAGTTCACGCTCTTGTCTCAGTAGGTCCATAAGATCTTTCCCCTCCCTATCAAAGTCCTTAAAATCATTCTCCTTTTATTTCTAAGTTCATGAAGGCAAGTCCACATCAAGTCGTTTTTTTCAAAGTATCACTTACTGCCTGTTTACTTAAGATGATGCATCACTCGTTAAAAAAGATGGATAGATACGACATTAGGAGAAAAAGAATTCCTTGCACAAGCAGTGTGGCCAGCTAACGTTCTTTCAACCTGATATCCACACATTCCTCCTTTGCAGCACTAAATAAATGTGTTTTCTCTGCATCGAAAGCAACCCGGTGGAAACGGATGCTCTCTCGGAAAGGTGCAAACGCAAAGATGAATGAAACAACTTGATGTTTTATGGCATTTACTTTGAAAAATCTGATTAAGACAGATGTCTGGAGCTCCTAATTCTTCAATGTCACGTTGTCATAGTTCCCATCAGCAAGATGTTTTAAAGGCTTTCGATTAATATTGTATGCCAGAACTGAAATTACATCCTTTGTCGTTTCGTTCCTAATGGTGCAAGTGATATCTATCAAGTAGTGTTTTATGAAGCGTGTGTGATTTTTATTGCAGGCTGTTTTCACAAATCTTTTTTTTTTCAGGTTCCAGTGAGACTGCTTAGGGTTTACAATAAATAGAGCCTTCTTAAAATCACAATGATTCTTCGAATGGATGTAAAACCTGAATTCATAGAATCTACATAGCAATAGAAAATATTCCGCTCAATCAGTTCTATTCCATTTGCTCCCTTACTCTCTTTATTTTTTTGGTCACACCCACCCAATGATGTTTAGGGGAATACTCCTGCCTTACTTCTTTGGAGATAGGGCTGCCTCCAGCAGGATTGTGGGGGCATATAGTGCCAAGACCAGAATGAAATTTTCCTATACATTCATGGACATGCAAACTAGTATGATAAGTGAAATGAGTCAAAGGAAGACAGACAGACAGACAGACAGACACAGAATAATCTCACTCATCTGTGGGATTTAGGAAAAATAAGATATTATGGTAATAATACCTAGAGACAATAGAGATAAAGTTTGGAAGGACCAGCCCATGATATGAAGCTTACCACAAAGAGTGGCAAGTGCAGTTAGAAAAACAACTACACTAACAACTACCATGACGATTTTAAATAGTAGAAGTAGATCGCATATAGGCAGGGGGAGGGGGAGGAAGGAGATACTGACATTGGAGGTAGGAATGTTGCACTGGTAAAGACAGTGTTCTTTTTATGACTGAAACCCAACTACAATCATGTTTATAATCATGGTGCTTAAATAAATATTTTAATTAAAAATGGTAATACTTCCATAAAAAAAAATCTGCGTTTCCTTGCATGCAAAGCATGTACTGGAAATGTTTGGCCCTTCTCTCTGGGCCCATTTATATTTGCCTTATTCAAATATTTCAGGAAATCACCTATTATAATACACACAAATACATGTCCAGGGTATGTTGGTTGGCAGTAAACTCCTCCTTCCACATATCACCTATTTAGTGAGGAAAATTCTATATGGAAATACAAGGGACAGTAACTACTGAATGTTGCTTGGCTTTGCAAATGCAAAACGACGTATCTCCACTTTTTAATACCCTCATTGATTCTGAAGAGGAATTGCATATTCTAATATTCAGTTCCGATTTTCTGCAACTCCCCATCCCAAAGGAACAGCATCCTTTTCAAGGATTAAAGACCCTGAATCACAAGTTTCTTCCTGATGTATCAACAAGAATACAAGTAAAAAAGGTGGTAGATATTTTGACAGCTGATATTTCTGCCTCTTGCTCTGAACATGCACCAACATATTCCGGTTCTGACTCTATGGTTGCTGGCTGACACTGCTTCAGTCTTTGGTTCTCTTTCTCATAACCTTAGAGGGTACATTATGACCTTTCGACCTTGGGTCATTCCCCTTCCCCCTAGTACAAAAACAACCCCATCATTCCTTCACGGTGCCAATAATGCGTTCGTGTTTGTCCAGGCACACACCCACTGATAGCACTGGGAGTTAATTTTAGGTCTCAAATTCTAGTTATTATGCTTTATCACTTATTAAGATATAAAATCAACTTGAGAGAATGTGGCTGCTGGCCACATTTCACCTGGCCCTCGGCACTGCTGGAAGAATAACTCTGGCTCCTTCACCTTCAGCTGTGGCTGGGCTCTGGGATCTACATTTGGTTCCAGGGGTTCACAGAAATACCAACACATAGATGGACATTCTAGGCCTGTGTTATCATGATATTTGATTCAGATAATTACACTCTGCTAACTGGAGACCACTTCTCAGGCTTTAGACTTTTAGGGAATAATGGGCATGGAAAAGGTTTTGCAAATTCAAATTCCTCCTGGCAGATGATTGACTTATTTATTCTAGAACCAAGAAAGGTCCTGATTCCCCTTTCATGGTGACTTCCAATTTTTCTGTTCTGTGTGGTGTACTGAAGGAATGGAGAAGGTTCACTTTAAGAACATTCTCTCCATTAGCTACAATTGATTTTTTTAAAGCAGTCCAACACATCCATATTCAAGTCTATTAACAATTCGTTTAACCCCTGAGATGCAAAGCATTATGTGCTGAAAAGATTATGCTCTTCACTAGTAAGGAGGAAAATAAAAAAAGAAGTTGGGTGGTGGAAGGCTGCGTCTTTTTCTCATGGTTTTATTTTTCGCTAGCTTGACTAATAACTCCAGGAAGGAGTTCCTGCAGCACTAAAGAGGGATTGCTGAAAATCTGAGCTCTGTTATAACTTCATAGGCCCTAGAAGCAAAGAGAGGGAAGGAGGGGTGAGTTGGGGAGAGAAATCCTCAAAGGGAATTTATGCTCATTAAATCTTATTAAATTCATTATGTTCTATGCACAACATACATTATTTTGCTTAATCTCACTGCCACCTGAAACTGTATTTATTCCTATTTCATTAGTGAGAAAAGAAGTTCAGAGAAATCAGAACTCTAGCGTCTTTGATCCTTAAACCTTCCAGATTAGTTTACACTGGGCAATGACTGGTCAGTGTTGTTTTAGGCCTCTTGTTGAAACCACTGTTTTTTCTTCTTTCCCATTTTTAAAGAATATTTTGGGGGGAGGGCATACCTAATGGCACTCAGGGGTTACTCCTGACTCTGTGCTCAGAACTCACTCTTGGTAGGCTCAGAAGATCATATGGAATGCTGGAGATCGAACCCAGGTCTGTCCTGTGCAAAACAAATGCCCTACATATAACACTATTGCTCCAGCTCCCAAATCTACTTACTGAGAGATAGTACTGAGGGTTTTTGCCTTGCACACAGCTGACCTGGGTACAATTTCTACCTCTCCATAGGATCCCTGAGCCTGCCAACAGTGATCCTAGATCACAGAGCTAAGAGAAAGTCCTGAGTACTGCTGATGCAGGCAAAACAAAATAAAACAAAACAAGGAAAGATCAGAGTGGAGACCAACATGCAAGAGGAATGAGAGAAACTTCTGTCTCGCATACTTGAATGCAAATAGAAAACACATATGAAAAATCACCACAAAGATCAGAAATAGAAATGTATTAGGTGAAAAGAAGCCCAAAAAGAAAGATTCAAAAACATCCCTACAACCTAGAATATTATTCTGTCTCTTCCTGCTTTTCTAATCCATCTTGGCGTGGGCAGGTTATTTTACAAACTCACAACAGTTGCTAATGTAAGCATAAAATATTTTTCCTAATGTTCTTAAGGGATTACTCAAGTTATCAAATCAAACAGTACCACAAAGCACAATCCCATAGGCTCACCTTTGATTATCACCACAATTTACAGACAAATATTTGAGACAGCATTATTAAATGTTAATGGCCTTCTGGTTTACAGAGAATTGTTAACTCTTTGATTTCTGATGGTTCCCACATAGCTTCAACTCTTTCAAATATTATTTCCCAAACAACTGTTTCTCTTTCATTATTTCTCCCTCCCTTACCATTTTTGTGAAAATACTGCCTAAGTGGAACCTTCTGCTGCTACAAAAAGTTTTGTTTTATTTCATTTCATTTTGGGGGCTTAAATGTGAGCACAATTTACTTCTGGTTCTGTGCTCGGGCATCACTCTTGGCAATATTCAGGGAACCATACGTATGTTGGTGCCAGAAAGACCTATAAAAAGCCATCAGAAGATCAAATTCCTCATGTCTGTTCACAGACTCAATGATGAACATTTCTTTCTTTCATTTTTTTTAGGTCAATGCAATCAGAAGGGTCTCATTTTAAATATATAATTTGGCTTCAAAAATCTTCACCCAAATCAAGGGACTAAGACAAATGCCATCCAGTAATGAGAGCAGCAAAGTGGAAGGATTCCTAGCCAAGAATGCTAATCGACTTCCACACAACGAACTGTTCCTGAAATCTAAGTCACGCACAGCCCAGCAAGGTGCATACAGAAAGGACCCAGAATCCCATTTACATTCTCTAAATATGAAAGTGCCCCATGGAATTAGCTAACAGAGCTGAGGAATGCAGTGGGTGAGAAAGCTGGTGAGCTTAAGCTTGAGCTTGTGCAAGAGAGACTCCTTTACCAGCTAGGCTTGCCTTAGGCCCATCACCCACCAAGTCTGGCCCTAGGAAATTGCTTTCTGATTTCTGGGCAAGTCAGAAATCAGAGGGTTGGCACTAGGAGTAGTTCCCAGGGGACATTCCGGTCACAGCATCCTCTAGTGTCCTTGCTAACTGGAAAAGTTCATTTTTTGTGATGAGCAGTGCGAGTGAATAAACACAGGAATTTCACAATACAAGGTAGGATGTGTGTGTGTGTGTGTGTGTGTGCGCGCGCGTGCGCACACACACGCAAGCATATGTGTGTGTCTGCCTTGTGAGAGTAAGGCTGGAAAAGGGTGATTTCTCTCAGAAATTATAGCTGAGGTTATAGATAACAGGGTGTTCGAGGAGCTAAGGGTTGAGTGGTACCCCTTCTTTTAAGTGTTTTCTCCCCTTTCCTTTTTTTTTTTTGGTTTTGGGTCACACCCGGCAGTGCTCAGGGATTACTCCTAGCTCCAGGCTCAGAAATCTCATAAATCGCTCCTAGCAGGCTCGGGGAACCATATGCGATGCCGGGATTCGAACCAATGACTTTCTGCATGAAAGGCAAACACCTTACCTCCATGCTATCTCTCCAGCCCTCTCCCCTTTCCTTTAGGATAGAGGAAGAGTGAACCAGAAGACAAAAGGCGCAAACCCTGCTTCCAAAATAGCATTATTTCCCCCCATTATTAATAGTGTGACATGAGGAGAAATGCCAGTCTCCAAAGAGTCCTTTAGCTTCTCCCTTTTTTAATTAAACTCCCTTTTACGTGGTGTTGAATCTCTTTAAAAATAAACAGAAGCACACACACACACACACACACACACACACACACACACACACACACACACATACATACACATGAGGACTGAGAAAGATTTGATTTCTGTCCCCTAACTGGTCATCAAACACAGCCGATGCCTGTGCCAAGAAACCCCACCAGCAGCAGCAAAAACAAAACAAGGCAATAGGCACTTTCCTCCTGAGAGTCAAGATTTCATCCCCGGCCCCTCTGATTCCGTGTAGGTAAATGAGTTTCCCGGGTGGATCTTCCTGGAGAGCAGGCACCGATCCATTAAATTTGAAATGAAAATTACAACAGAATGATCCTTGTATGCGTGTTTCAATTAACTCCCTTGATGTCACAGGACCGGAATCACCTTGCTTTCAAATAAACTAAAGTGACTTACAAAGATGAGGGGATATAGGAGCCCGGGAATCTAACCAGGAGGTGAACAGAGTTATGGAGGAGGAGGAGGTATGCAGGGATGAAATCTGCAGGGACTTTACCAAAAACCATTGGCATATGCTCACATGATCCCAGGATCCTTATTTGCAGACATCAGAGTATGTTTCCTTTTGGCAATTTCCCTTTGCACTGTCAGCCTGTCCAAAAATCAAAGCCCTTTGCTTCTGAAGCTCCCTAGCCCATCCCATCTTTCTCCACCATAACTATCATTTTTTTGACTCCAAAGCCTGGTGACATCTTTTATGACACCGTATGTTTGTTTATTTCCATGTTGTTTAGGGACCATATTCGGTGGCATGCAGCTTCTATTCTTGGCTCTGTGCTCAGAGATCACTCCTGATAGTGCTCAGAGGACAATCCGTGATGCTGGGATGGACCTTGTATTGGCCAACTCAACCTGAAGCTCTGTGTTATTTCTCCAGTCCATGATACTGTCTGTTTCATCATAAACAAGCTCGTTGCTAGTTAACGTGAAATGCATGTTTGGTTCTGTATCTATGCCCAATGCCCATTCCACTAGATGCTGATAAAACTCTTACCTCTCATTAACCACTCAAACCAGAGTCTGATGATTGCAAAGGAACTTTGGAAACACCAGCTACCAGCACTGTTCATGTCTCTAATCTCTCCTGCTTCATCTGAGGGCTCTTTTCCTACATCTCCTTCTTGAACCTTACTGCATCAGCCAAGGCTCACTGCTTCCAAGGCACCCATTCAAATATTTATTATTGACTAAGAATGTGACTGGATGGTGGAGAATGAGAAGGAGGAGGAGGAGGAGGCAGAAGGAAGGAAGAAGAGGACAAGACAGATTGCTTTGAAGGTGTTCAGGCTCTTGTTGGAGAGAGACATGCAGTCCAGAAGTATCCAGAACATAAATTTCAGGCACATGAAGGAAATAAAAAAATAAAAAAAAGAAAGAAAAATCAAACATTCCAACAATGTCAATATCAGGGAAATGAATAAGTTAATGTTGCTTTGTACTCTGGGGGATAAATGTGGCTGGGCTAAAGATATCGGTGAAGCTTTAGTTAAAGTTTGATGGAAGGAATGACAATTGAGGAAAGGTCAGAGGGCAGAATGAAGTTGAGCTGAGATACTGGCTGAAAGGTAATTTCAGACAGAGTTACTAGGGGCCAAAAGAGAGAACAAGAGTTGAGACACATACCTTGAGGCCAGAGAGATAGCACAAAGGTAGGGCGTTTGCCTTGCAAGCAGCAGACCTGAGGAGGAACCGGTTTGATTCTTGGCTTTCTATATGGTCCCATCAGCCTACCAGGGTGATTTCTGAGTGCAGAGCCAGGAGCAGCCCTTGAGTGTTGCCAGGTGTGGCCCCCAAACCAATCAATCAATCAATAAAGAAAAAAAAAAGACATGTACCTTGTGTGCAGTCAACTCTGGCACGATGCCAAGCACTAAACAGGGACTTAGTACAAGAGGGGTTGCTCAGAGCATAGTGAGGAGTAGCCCCTGAGCAATAGTGTGTGGCTCCAATTCCACCCCCACCATTAGCAAAAAAAAAAAAAAAAAAAAAAAAAAAGACAAGAGGGATCAATGAGTGATTTGAAACAAATGCAGATTTGTTCTTGATTTGCTCAAAAGGAGTGATTGTAAGGGGAAGTTCGAAGGTGATTAACCTGTTCCCGCATTAAAGGGTCAGAGAAAGCAATTGTGCTAAGAGATGCGGATCCTTTTCAGGGAGGGAACTTAGCAGAGAAGAAAGGATTCCCTCCTTGCACTGGTGAAGGGGAGTGTTCTTTACATGACTGTAATCATACAACTGCAATCATGTTTGTAATCACAGTATTTAAATAAAGATAATTAAAAAAAAGAAAGGATTCCTTCATTCATTCATTCCACAAATATTTATTAAGCATCTACTACAGCATACAAGTCCTAAATTAGTTAAAGAAAAGGACAGATTTTAATTATGTTGATAAAGGTTTCAAAATGCATACATATTAGGCTATTTGGGTACTACACTTATAGGTTGCTGAATATTTGAGAGATCATAAAGGAAAGTAAAAGAAAAGTATTATTATTATTATTATTTTATTACTTTGGGTTTTGGGTCACAGCAGGCAGTCCTCAGGGTTTACTCCTGACTCTCTAATCAGAAGTTACTCCTGGTAGGCTCAGGGGACCCTATGGGGTGCCTGGAACCAAACTTGGGTTGGCCATGTGCAAAGCAAACACCTTACCCGCTGTGCTATCATTCTGGCCCTGGAAAATGTTCTTTATAAGAGAGCACAAGCTTGGGATGTTAATAAAAATCCAGCTGCCAAGTTGGTCTATTTTCTTCCCGAATTCATTACATTTTTTATGTTGCCTTTCCAGTAGGTTTGCTTAATTGCTGGTGACTCCATTACTATTTCTGAAAATAACAAATGTGGTTTCTGATGTAAGCTACTGAATGGATAGAAACGCCGTTTTAGTTATTATTCCTTTAAAGACCTCTTCACTGCAACTTGAAATATATTTAGAAATGCCTCTTGAGCTCAGTCCCACCAATTCCAAGGTCTAAAACACAATCCTTTCCTTCATTTCTTTACTCACTGATACACATACACACACACACACACACACACACACACACACACACACACACACACACAGAGTTCATTGACATCCTAGTATACTGTATGGACTTAGAGGAACAAGTTATTAAATACATAGAGAATGTTCTGTCCTCTTGAAGCTTTGACTTGAATCTGACTCCAAAGTATTTTGGGGGGTGGGGTTGGAGGAGCTGCACCCACCAGTTTTCAGGGGCTACTCCTGGCTCAGTGCACAGCAGGGAGCCTTGTAGTGCTTGGAAACTGGAGAGTGCTGGGAATTGAACCCGAGTTGTCCACATGGAAGGCAAGTGCCTGATTTTCTGCATTAGCTTTCTAGTCTCCCAACATTTTAAAATATTTCATTAAATGGGTTCCCTAAGCTTGGGTAGATAAACATGTGAAGATGAATGAGCTTTGCTCAACTCTGAAAGATCCATACAAGGCTCTGTCGAAAGGCTGGTGCCAAAGTTGTTTGGAAGATGCACAGTTGTGCAGGAAAAGGGCAAAATAGTGAGGTGGAAGGGAAGAGGGAGCAGAAAGAAGCTACAGTTCAGACTGACAAGAGTGTAAGAGGTGGATGCAGGGACTGGAAATGAAGTGGGAGGGGGGAGTGAGAGTGATGACCTTTGCCCTTGCTATCACAGACAGTATCTGCATGTTATATCAGCCCTGGCTACTGAGTGATTTTAAGCGCATGAGTGAGATAGTGAGACATATTTTAGGAAGATTGCTTAAGAGTAGCATAGAAGATGGATGTAGGGTGGTGGTAGTGTGTGTGTGTGTGTGTGTGTGTGTATGTTCGTGTTGATAGTGTGTATGTGCGTGCACGCACATGTCTGTAACTGTTGAATTTGGGTGAGTAATGTGTGATGAAAATATTTACTTAAGGGATAAAAGCAGAGGGTCTGAGAGAGGAGTTATAGCACAATGGGTATGGTGTTTGCCTTGAACCTGGCTGACCTGAGTTTGATCCCCTAAGCACTGCCAGTAATGACCCTGGTATGCAGATCCAAGAGTAACCCCAGAGCACAGCCAGGTGTGGCCCCAAACAAACAAAAACCAAAAAATATTGTAGGTTCTGATTTAAGAGGTAATTGGGACAATAGAATTACCTCCACTGACAGAATAAATGAAACTAGGGTAAAAGAGAGGGCTAGATTTAAATTTCCAAGATATTTCTTAGAAATCTTTAAAAATATAAAACCTATTGAAGCCAGAGAGATATATAGTTAAAATAATGCAGTAGAACGCTTGTCTTGCATAGTCAACGGGGGTTCAATTTCTAGTAGCACACAGAGTGCCCTGAGCCCTAAACACAAAGTGATCTCTTAGCAGAGCCAGGAGTAAGCCTGAACACGGCTGGGTGTGGCCCTGACACACTAACAAAAATAAACCAATAAACTTAGATCTCATTCAACTCACCCAGTTTGATACTGATCATGATAATCACTTGGGAATCTATAAAAACCATGTTTATATTTTTGTTAAATTGAAGCCATCAAGAAGCCCCCTCCCCCGCATCAACAGTGTTGTGTTGCTTTCTTTGCTTGGCCTCTTTTTTTTTTTAATTGGCAACATCTATTTGTGTTTGCAAAACTTCACAGGAGCGAAGTAAAGTTAATATGGAGGTCTCACTAAAGCTGAATCTATTCTATTCTCTCTTGTATTCAAGGTGCTTTTCTACCCAAGCTCCATTAAAAACAGAGGGGCAGGGGCCGGAGTGATAGCATAACAATAGGGTGTTTGCCTTGCACACTGCCGATTCAGGAGGGGCCTGGGTTGGATCTCTGGCGTCCTGTATGGTTCCCTAAAGCCCCAAACATTTACCACCTGGCTCCTCAAAAAAAGTGGCCAAGCAGTTTTTATTGAGTCTCTTGTGGGACTCACAAGTCATTGGAAGAATTAACCAATGAGCTCTGAGCATTCTTTCTCTTCCTCTTCCCCTACATCAGACTATTGATATGGCCACGTTTCACCTGATCTAAATTTTCCAGTTGCTCTTGTATATGTGAATATGACTCACTTTGGCTTCTGTTATAGGCTTTATTTAAATTAATTTTGGGGAAAGGGGTTGGATCACAACTGGTGGATTCAAGTTATTGCTCCTGGTTCTGTGCTCAGGGCTCTCTACTGGAGGTGCTCAAGGAACTATGCAGTCAGTACTATTATCAACCCAGATATTGTGCATACACACACTGTTGACCTCTTCCTCTGACTCCTCTGCTTACTAGTGTTGAACAAAGTTGTTAATAATAAATTGTTAAATATAAAGTTGCTTCCTATATGACAATGGTTTTCCATGCCCTTTGCATAAGAGGGTAGACTGTAGTTGTCCAACAAACAGAAAAGATAAAGCTCATCTGAACTTCAAGCTGAGTAGAAGATGGGGAATGAACCTGGGTAAAGATAAGCGTGTAAGACCTCTGTGAAAAATTGTTTCTGTTCCAGAGCATTATCTAGTTCTATGGGAAGACAGAATTATTGCTTTATCTCAGGCAACTCCTGTTATCTGAAACATCTTCCTTTCAGATAAAAGGCTTCCCCTCACCCTATCCATTCTTTCTGCCAAAAAAGGAGATGTTACAAGATGGTGGTGGAAGAGAAAATGAGAAAAGGGGTCCCAAATGTTACTAATTTTAGCTGTGTTCAAGGTTTTTCATTTAAAACGAGAGCATCCTTCTACATGTATTGTTTGCAGTGATCAGAAAGGCAAAAATCACATGACTTCCTCTGTGTTTAATCGGAGTTGAGATATATGCCCACACCCATAAATAGCTCGATGCACAGCTTTGACATTCTAAAGAATTCTTTTTATCCTGGCTCCGGAGAATTCACTGGCTTCCAGAAGTTCCCCTCATTTCTACAGTGAAGCACTAATAAAGCTGAAGTTTCCTAAATACAATTTAGCAGAGATGGCAATAAATAAATGCATGAGGCAATGCATACTAAATGAAAACAATCCAGATAAGTAAGTCCTTCTTAGGGGTATCCTTTCTGGAATAAAGTGGAGAATAAATTAATGAATAAATAAATATACAATAAATAATAAAGCTGTGGTAAATTGCAATTCTGATGAGAAGAGAAAACGCCATGTGATGAGAATCCATTTGAAATGACTACTCCTTTCAGAAGATCGCAAAGAAAATAATGTCAATTTCTAGCCTCACACAGCCAACCCGGCAAGTTTGTTGTAATCAAGAATTATGGGACTTTTGACAAATGGTGAGAATGGATTTTTGTGAGAAACTGAGTAGGCAGAAGAGTTGAGAATTCAGTCTGTTTTGAATAAAAATCTCTTTCCTGTGCTTGAAATGAAATGGAGACTATCTAGAGTTCAAAGCCTGTAAATTCTGTAAGCAGAATTCATTTCAGTTATGGTATTTTATTGTGATCTCTTTTTACTCTTAAAGAGCAAAATATAGTTTTCTGCTCAAAAAGATAAGTAGCAATCACAAGTGACAATGAATGAGAAAAAAATTTCTACTTAAGTATACTCATCATTTTGATAATGTCTGAAATATGAATCCCAATATTCATCCTCATTAATAATGTAACATGATCACATTTGGGACTATCTAGAAGTAAACCATAAATAAATTTTCTTTTAAATATTAAGGCACATAGAAATGTTCAAATCAAATGGAAGATTCAATATTCCCTCCCAAAGAGCTGTTTTGCTAGCACCTGTCTCCAAATCCTTGAGAAAAATCTTTAGAAATTTTAACAGACACACTTCTCTGAAGTCAGCTATATTTCTGGCACAGTGGTAAAAGGTGCAAGCACCAATGTTACTAGTGTTTTATCAATAGCTTGATAAAATAGCTATATTCTGGTAAATACAAATAACAACCTCGGGGCCCAGAGAGATAGCACAGCGGTGTTTGCCTTGCAAGCAGCCGATCCAGGACCAAAGGTGGATGGCTCGAATCCCGGTGTCCCATATGGTCCCCCGTGCCTGCCAGGAGCTATTTCTGAGTAGACAGCCAGGAGTAAACCCTGAGCAACACTGAGTGTGGCCCAAAAACAAACAAACAAAACAAAACAAAACAAAAACCCCCTCATATTTAAATATTTCTTCTTTTCTACTTATACATATAAAGTTGTTTCTGTGGTGTCACACAATGCCATCCTCATATTGGTATGATTAGGATTAAATGCAATAATAAAAAATGTAGAATTGATACTTAGCTCTTATGTCATGAAGTTTATTTTAGTGTTTCTTCAGCATGATATGCTGAGAAAACTTGTCAAAACACTTTGCAGAAATTTCTTCGAAATGATTATTTTTTATTGATTTTATGTTGTCAATATAAAAATATGCCTTCTTCTTAGTATAGACACAAACCTATTTCTATTCCCCTCCAAATCTCCTTATTTAGGCGAATCTACTAACTCAAATCTCAAGACAAAAACTAAAGCAGCATATACAGGATATAGTTTATATGGGGTTGAATTTGAGTTTCTTTTTTTTTTTTTTTGGGTCACACCCGGCAGTGCTCAGGGGTTACTCCTGGCTGTCTGCTCAGAAATAGCTCCTGGCAGGCACGGAGGACCATATGGAACACCGGGATTCGAACCAACCACCTTTGGTCCTGGATCGGCTGCTTGCAAGGCAAACGCCACTGTGCTATCTCTCCGGGCCGAGTTTCATTTTTTAGTGGGAATGGAATTAATACAAAGTAACAGCAATAATCTAAAGAGCAAAAAAAAAAAAAATAGAATATGGGGCCAGAGAGATAGCATGGAGGTAAGGCATTTGCCTTTCATGCAGAAGGACAGTGGTTCAAATCCTGGAATCCCATATGTTCCTCTGTGCCTGTCAGGGGGGATTTCTGAGCATAGAGCTAGGAGTAACCCCTGAGTGCTGACGGGTGTGACCCCCCCCCCAAATAGAATACAACCAAAGCTGCAAATGATCCAGAAAGAACAAGTGATTGCTATATATGCTCACACAATCATACAACAATACGTGGTTTTTTTTTTTCATTACTGTGAGCCCTATTTGAAACCATATACCCAAACCCCAAGAACAAAGATGGCCTCCCCTAGCGATTTCTCAGGACACCCTACTCGAAATGCTGTAACCTTAACTGGTATTGCTAGGTGATAGGATCATGTTCTTGGTCCCCAACAAGGCCCTAACATTTTCTTCACACCCTCAATCAGGCAATTACCAACAATGAACTGGAGCTGGGGGCCACAGTGGTGGTGCAAGTGGTAGGGCATTTGCCTTGCATGCCCTAACCTAGGACAGACCACGGTTCGATCCCCCTGTGTCCTATATGGTCCCCCAAGCCAGGAGTGAGTTTTGAGCACATAGCCAGGAGTAAACCCTGAGCGTCATTGAGTGTGACTCAAAAACAAAACAAAGCAAAATAAACAAACAAACAAACAAGAACTGAAGCTGGTATGTGAATTCCAGCCTCCTTATCAAACCTAGGAACCATGATTCTGCTGTACTATTGTCCTTAAAGGCCCCTCAAAGCCACTTCCACAGGCTGAGTACCGATTCTGGTTTTTCTAAAGGATCCCTGAGTGGCTGAAGGTGAGCACAGCCATTTGCAAGAAAGCATCAAAATGCAAATGTATTTTTATGGTCAACTCAGCTTGGCATTGTTCAAGGGCACTGTGATATTCTGATAGTCCTGTCAAGTTCATAGCTCTCAGATTAAGGTGGCACTGCTCTTGGTACCTCAGTCTACACAGGGATTATGTTGCTTTCTGTGCCATCTACATTCATCCAGTTGACAGCTAGCAATGTGCCAGTGGAAAAGATCTATTAGATGGATAAGCAAATGTTTTTACAGGAATCTTCGCATTTTCAGGCTCTCCTGCTCATGGCTATTTGATGAAATGCATTATTTTAAGCAGACCTGTCACTTGCTGCAGAGTCCCTTCAGAATCTCGATCAGAAAAAGGGTCGCACCTGTCCTAAAGGCTGTGGGTTGGGCCAAAGTTGGGTTTCTGTTGCACAGCAATTAATAATTGTGTCATAGGAAATGAAGCTGGGCAGCTTTACATATTCATTATATGCACTGGAGGGAGAAGCCTATCTGTCCTTGAAATACTAGTATGATTTCCCTTATAATTACTTTTCAGGGCCAAAGTGAAATGTCTAAAATAAAGATTATATTCCCCCAAATCTATTACAGAAAAAAAAAATAACTAGAATTCTCAGTTAACTGCAAATGCTTCCCTTTCTTCCAAATTTTGAAAGAAAGAACATGCAAAGATCAAGTCTGAGTCAAAAAAGCATAAATAGAGTGTGCTGATAGGTCAGTTGATGATATTCATCTTCACAGTCTGCACAATAAGAAATTAAGAGCCAACTGGTGGCCTTGTACCCTATGCTCTATCACTTCCCAACAAGCTGATGCTGAACACCATGAATAAGTTCTCCAAAATCTTCATTTCCCCATTTCCACCATTCACAGAACTAACCAGCTCAGGGGGTACTATTTATTCTCTTACTACTCCCCCTAAAAAAATCACTTCTTTTACTTGATGGTTGGCAGTAAGAACACCCTTGCAACTACCCACACACAGTTACCCCAGCCCTACCAAGCGCCATCATGCTCCAGGCCTGTCACTCATCCAAAGATACATCTTTCGGTTTTACTGTTCCTCTTAATTCCGACTGTTGCTTTTTCTAGCCCTCCCATTCATCATCTGCGGCTCCATTATGGCAATAGTTTCATTTATCTATGTGCCCCAGGCCGGCACTGTCCAAAAAGAAATATGATGGGAGCCAGAAGCATAATTTAAAAGTTCCTCTCAGCCAAATTAAGGGAGGTCAAAGGGAACAAGAGGAATTAATTATTTTTTTAAATACAGAAGATTTCAAGAATGTGCATGTCTGCCTTGCACAGAGACCATGCTAATCTTTGCACTGGTCCAAGTTTTAATCTGTGTAGCAGAAGCGAGCACTGGAGTTAATTTGAAGAATGCATTTGGCGAAACCTATAATGTGCTACCTGTACTTTTTCTCTAACCATCAAACCAGATCATCTTTTCTGGAGGCAAAGTTTAGACTCAGCTCCTCTAAAGATTTCTGGCAATATATCAAGTGTCTCAGCACCTTCCTAATAAGCAAGCACCACATTTATCTTTCCCTACTTACAAAAATCAGGCTAATAGGGCCACAGAAACACAGGTACACTGCCTGTGAGGGCTCATTGCCTCACTATCACTTTTGTCTTCTCTGAAAATGATGACAGCAGGCTTTCATTCATCTTCCAGCCCAAAGGCTCATGTAAAGCCCCTGAGCTTTTCCTAAGATTTGGGCCATCTCACCTGCCAACTCCTCATATCTTCCTGCTACCTAGGAATCTCACCATATCTGTGCACATTCTTTTTTCATAGTTGATTTAGTTATCCTTCCACTGGGGTTGCTGACACACAGTAAATTACATAGATATTATGTGTTAGTATGATGGGTCAGAAGACTATACATCCATTTGTGTCCATTTGCCCCAAGAGAATAGACACATTTCTTTCATCCAGAAAGTTCCCTGGATCCAGGCCCACATGCCTCCAGTTGGCCCTTCCCTGTGATGTTCTTGGGTTTTACATATTAGTGAAATTGTAAACACATAGTATAAATACTTATTTCAAGTCTAGATTCTTTTTTTTTTTTTTTTTTGGTTTTTGGGCCATACCCGGCGATGCTCAGGGGTTACTCCTGGCTGTCTGCTCAGAAATAGCTTCTGGCTGGCACGGGGGGACCATATGGGACACCGGGATTCGAACCAACCACCTTTGGTCCTGGATCAGCTGCTTGCAAGGCAAACGCCGCTGTGCTATCTCTCCGGGCCCTCAAGTCTAGATTCTTTGGCTTCAGTATGTTTTCAAGAGTTTCATGTTGCTGGGAAGAGCAGTGGTCTGTTCTTTTTTTTATAGTTAATAGTATTCCACCAAGGAAGTGCCATGATTTAGTCTCTAACTAATGGATAGTAGAGTTGTTTCCAAATTTATGCTATTATGTATAAGGGAGCCATTTGTTTTATATAGCATTTTTAAAGTCACTTGTTTCCTAATTCTTTGGTAAATTTTGATGAGTGTGATCATTGGGATGTTAGGTAAATTTTCATTTTTTATACAGCTGTCTAACAACTCCACAGAAGCAGGACTGTCTGAAATCCTCATTGGCTTAAGTTTGAAGTGCTTGAGCTTCTTCATGTCCTCCCAGACACTTGGGAACCAGCAGAATCTTTGTGGTCTCATTAGATTTTGATGGGGATGAGATTATTCAGACTCAAGTCCTGAAGTCTCCCCAACAGTTCCAAATAGGCAGCCCTGTTCTTCTCTGACATTGCTTTTTTTTTTTTTGTGGTTTTTTGGGTCACACCTGGCAGTGCTCAGGGGTTATTCCTGGCTCCATGCTCAGAAATTGCTCCTGGCAGGCACGGGGGCCCATATGGGGCGCCGGGATTCGAACCGATGACCTTCTGCATGAAAGGCAAACGCCTTACCTCCATGCTATCTCTCTGGCCCCTGACATTGTTTTTTTATCTTGAGATAAGTTTCTCCAATCTCTTTTCGGACACAACTTTTCATTAATTATTCCCTCTGCAGCATCTGGCATCCCTTTTACCTGGATCTTTGCCTTGCAACTCACTGTGTAGAGCCTTACAATATGGTGAGGGAGAAGAGCCAAATTAAGATGGTCAGCTCTGGGAGGCAACTGCAGTCCTCCAGGAGAGACATGATAGTGCTTAAATGAGTGGGTCAGGCCAGAGTGTAGGGACATGTAGCAAGTTCTGAATGTAACTAAAAAGCAGAGCTATCCTGGGGTTCTCTCTAGCCCTCCTCCTTTGTCCAAACTCTACAATGCACTTCTAAAACTCAACACGTTAATGCTAACTAGCATTCTCTGGCCTTCAACCTGGAGGATTCTTTGGTGAGAGGGTAGGACCAATTAACATGAGTTTTTTTTTTAATTCCACTCATTGGCTCTGGAGTTTTTTTTATTTTTTAGGCCACACCTGGTGCTCAGGGATTTCTCCTGGCTCTGCACTCAAGAGGTCATTCCTGGCAGTGCTTGGGGGACGATGTAGAATGCTAGGGATCAAACTCAGGTTGGTTCTGTGCAAGGCAAACCCCTCCCTGTTGTGCTACTACTCAGGCTCCTTTGAAAAGATTTTTTTTTTTGAGCACTTGTTCTTAGAAGTACCAGGCACCATCTTAAGGTTATTCAGGTTACTTTTGTGAAGCAAAGTAGAAACACTTTTAGAATTGTATTCTTTCAAGTAAAGTGAATGTAATTATAAAGTAAATCACACAAATTAGAAGAAATGCAGAGGCTGGAATGATAGCATAGCGGTAGGGTGTTTGCCTTGCATGCAGCCAACCCAGGACAGATGGTGGTTTGAATCCTCACATCCCATACGGTCCCTCGAGCCTTCTAGGAGCGATCTCTGAGCACAGAGCCAGGAGTAACCCCTGAGCATCTGCTGGGTATGACCCAAAACCAAAAAAAAAAAAAAAAAAAAAGGAAGAAGAAGAAATGCTATAAAAATGAGACTTTCACACACAAATCTTAAAATTCCTTTTTGAACTTCACTATTGAAACTTTGATTTCAAAGTCACAGGCTAGATTATATCTTTTTGGTTTACCTTTTGTTAAGTTTAAAAGTTATTATCATTGTATTTCCTTTTCCATGTACCCTTAGAGGCATGGAACAATATACACTTCATTTCTTTTATACATCTTTAGGGGGGAAAAAACCTTCCTGATAGGGCCTTTCTAAGACTTAAAAATATATCACTACATACAGCAATAAATTTGGTCTTGACAGTAACAGTAAAACAGTATAGAAAAGAGCCAGGTCAGGAGTAGCAGGCTATTATGTGCTGACACAAAGAGAAGATAGAGAAATTCTGACATATAGTCTGAGTGTTGCTTCATACCTCAAATCTGTTCATTGTGCATAGGTGGGAGCAGAGTCCAAAGAGAAGATAACTTTGCAAATTCACAGCAATAGTAAATTGATAGACAAGTGTCAAGGGGTCTGAGACTGACTTTTTTTTTTTTCAGAAATTTGAAAACACAAGGCTAAGTGTCAAGTTTGCAGTTGAATGTGAGAAAAGAAACAATAAACACAACACTAGCATGAGAATTCATACTGCCATCTCTTTGGGAGGTTACTGCTTGATTTGGATCTAGTGCCATTCTTGGGATAGTGCTTCTTGTGGAAAAGCAACAATGTCCTGAGACTGGAGTTAGCTGAGTTCTTTGCTTTCAGAGCCATGTTATCCTAAGCTGCAAACTGGATGTTCTGTTGACAAATCCCAGCATAAAGCAGAAGACAATGAGTAAAAGCTTCTAAGTCCTCAGAATGGTGAATGAGCATTCTGCAAGCAGGCAGGTGAATCTTGAGCAGATGAAGGACAACCTAGTCTTGTGACAAACAAATTTGGTTTTAAGGCTTCTGAGTTCTTTTCTCATTGACTCCAAATAGCTGTTGGACGGAGCAAGCTCTGACTCAGCAAAACCACAGACAAGCACAAGTGTGTGCTCAAGCCAAGAAAAAGCTGGGGGGGCGGGGGCGGTCTTTGCATCAGTCCAAGTAACAAAGAGGGGCTGGCAGAGGTAACTCTTGGAGGCAGGATGAAATCCGAGAGAGACACCCTGTCTGACCTTTCATAGGGCATTTCAGAAGCAAAACAATCAAGGGAGGAATGCTTTCAATAACTACGGTGTTACCAAAGTTCCTTTGATCAGAGCTCTGGAGCGAGGGCATTGAATCCTCCACAAGCGATTGAAATGTGCAGTAATTAAGGGTCCTTCTCGTTGCCTTCAACAGCTGGCCTGAAGTTGGAAAAGCAGCTCAAATCCAATCCTACATGCTAATGATTCTTTCACAGATGTGCAGATACCACGGTGCTCCCTCCCCGCTGTCTTCATGAATGCCAAGAAGAATTTTCTTTCAGGCAGAAAACTCGAGGCCCTAATCCATTTATGAATGCAAGCAGGAAATGTGTTTGCTTTCCAAGTGTTTCTCTTATTCAAGTAATCTGGATGTTTTAAAAGTTCAATCTTAAAAATATAAACGCTAATATTTCAGAGATACAGTCTGGAAAACTCCCAGTGTTAGAAACGATGACCTAAATGAGTGGTATTTGTATACAAAGGGGAGGACGAACATTTCAAGTTACTTTTAATGGACTTTTGACTTTCTATTTTTTAATTTAATTTTATTGAAACTATTGTGATTTACAAAGTCCTTCATAGTTAGGTTTCAGACATAAAATCAGTCAAGGCCAATCCCACCACCATGGTCAACCTCCAATGTTTCCCAGTTATATTCCATACAAGCCCACCTGTCCCCCAGCCTGCCACTATAACAGGGCCATTTTAAGTTTAGATTGTTAGAGTCTGGGCCTCTTGATTCTATTGTTGCTGCATTTGGTTTGGATATTTAGTTCTGTCCTTTTTTAACACTCGAAATGCACCTGAGATCGATTGGTCCCTGGCCCCCATCCTTTCATATTTTTGTTTCTCCTCTTCCACTCAGTTTCTTTCCATCTTCTCATTATAGTCTGGGGCCAAGAGACTTCCTAATTTTTCAAGAAAAATTTTGTCCACGAAGCAACGCAGTTGCAATATCACCTTACTGCTGCTAAATAATGAGCGACAGAAACTCAGGTGGTAAAATTCTTGATTATTTGTGATAATTGGGTGCAGAAATAATGAAGTGGCATTGTAATTTACTTGGTAGCTTCATTTTTCTATTTTCACCTATTTTCTGAAAAGGAACCAATACATTTTATAACTTTCTCAGCTTTTTTTTTTTTAATCAACTGGAAGGTTTAAAGAAAAGCCTAGTGTTTTTACTAAAGTAGACGCCTGGCAGTGGGGGGCTGTACTAGAATGTAGGCAAATCATCTCTGCTTCAAGTGGGCAAGGGGCTGCTTGCTCTTAGTTCACTTAAAGAAGATAGATTTTTCAGGGGCCGCAGGGAGATTTATTTTCTGAAAAGAGGGCAGTAGGCCAAGCTAGTCTGGGAACCTCTGGTCTAGACCATAGACTAAATAAGCAAAAGGAGGTGGTAATCAAGTCTGATTGGGCCAGGAATCTCACAGAATTTAGACTTATTCCTCTCGGATGTACACTTTACAAATTGTGTAATCTAGTGTCTTTACTAATGATGTAAGAGAACAGACTTAGAATAAAGCCATATAGCTTCGTTCTTGTAATGACCTAATTACATAAGGAATACTAATAAAAATGGACTAATTCTGCACCCATGGGCAGGGTGGATGGGAGGATGCCTAAAAATGCAATCAGGACAAACTAGGTTTTCCCTGTTCATCACAGTTATTTCTCTATGGAAAGTTGGAACCTGCATGGAGAAAATATCAAGAGCGGGAATCAACCAACCCCGAGATTCCAGTTACCCTGGCATAGAAGGATGGCAACATTTGGGAGGAGTTGAAAGGCGTGGGAAACAGATGCTGCATCGTTTGCGGGAGTTACTACACATCACCTAGCAGATGGAGGAGGCATCCAGATGCCTCCCTTTACAGATTAGAAAGCCGGAACCAAAGCAATAGCTAACGACAGGGCACTTTAACCATTCATTAACTCGGGAACGAGGAAGATGCATGTTTAGCGTGTGCTCTGGTCCGCGGTGCTCCCAGGGGTGACAGAGCACATCAAACAAGGGAACAATGGGGCTCACCCAGCGGGTGCAGACAAGACCCAGGATGGTCAGAGAGGTTTTCTTCTCTTTGTAGAAGGTTTGTCATGGTAAAGTGGAGATTTGCTGAGAATGAATGGGACAGTCAGGCACTTGGGGCAGCCTACACACAGGTGAGATGTCACAGGCCCAAAGGTTGGAGACCCATGGGCCAGCTTTTGTTCCTCCAGAAAGATTCTTGAGTTTGGGGCTCTTTTTACTCTTGGGTTGGTTAGATGATCAAAGGCTCTTATATAGGAAAGAACTGATGCAAAGCAAGTGAGATGAGAGGATGTACCTCTACCCAGTCAAGAACCCCATCCTATCATGTCCCCTGAAAATCTGCTTCCAAGGTTTGCCCTCCCCGCGCAATTCTTCTGGGCAAGCAAACCAGTTTGTTTTTAAGATACTCTGCCCACCAAGTAGGAGAAATTCCTAGTCTAGCCCTGATGCTTATCCCACTTTTAGTAGCATTAGAAAGCAATGCCACCATCTTTGTGGGACCTGGAGAAACTCCTAGCCTAGCCCTAAAGCTTGTTCCATTTTCAGTAGCAATGCCGCCATCTTTTTGGGGCCAGGAGCCAATCATGGAATTGTGTGCAGCAATCCCAATCGGGCATGCGCAGACCTGCTATCCATGTGCAGTTCCAGGAGCTGTTGAGATGTATCCTGGCAACAGTCAGGGATGTAGCTGGATTGGACAGATGTGTCTGAATACCACCAATGAGCATTTAGAAGACTCTAACCATGCTCTCTTCCTACTGTCCTCCATTCAATTCTATTCTGTGCATCAGAGCATGTGCTCAGGCACAAATCCTTCCAACAGAGAACTTTGGGGTGGGGGGGAATAAAGGAATTTAGGCTGTCCCTGGAGTTCTGATTTTTGAGAGCCAAGGAATCCAAATGTCTCTAATACATGCACAGAACTAATGTTGAAAGCCATGGTAGTAATTGAAATAGGAAGTCCCGAAGACTAGCATGAAGGAGAGATCTCTGGGAAGAAAAGGATGGATACAAGTTGTTTCAAAGAAAGTGATTAAAAATATCAACTTTGGGGCCAGTGAGGTGGCGCTAGAGGTAAGGTGTCTGCCTTGCAAGCGCTAGCCGAGGAAGGACCACGGTTTGATCCCTGGCATCCCATATGGTTCCACCAAGCCAGGGGCAATTTCTGATCGATTAGCTGGGAGTAACCCCTGAGCATCAAATGGGTGTGGCCCGAAAAACCAAAAAAAAAAAAAAATCAACTTTGAGGGGCTGGAGAGATAGCACGGAGCTAAGGCATTTATTTGTCTTGCATGCAGAAGGAGGGTTTGAATCCCGGCATCCCATATGGTTCCCTGAGCCTGCCAGGAGCAATTTCTGAGCATAGAGCCAGGAGTAATCAATCCCTGAGTGCTGCCACATGTGACCCCCCCCAAATAAAAACAACTTTGGAAATGTTATTTAATATACAGCTTATCAATGCTGGAGTCAGGAGTAATCCCTGAGTGCTGCTACGTGTGACCCCCCAAAAAAAACAACTTTGGAAATGTTATTTAATATACAGCTTATCAATGCTGGATATTTTAGTTTTTGCTAGTGCAGGACTGGTATTCTGAAAACAATTAAGTGCTTTTTTTTTTGGGGGGGGGGACACATCCGGTGACTCTCAGGGGTTACTTCTGGCTTGGAGCTCAGAAATTGCTCCTGGCTTGGGGGACCATATGGGACGCCAGGGGATCGAACTGCAGTCAGTCTTAGGCTAGCATCTGCAAGCTAAACGTCTTACTGCTTGTGCCACCACTCTGGTCCCTAAGTGCTCTTTTTTTATAAGAAGGTTTTTCTCATCAAAATAACAAATTTTATCATAAAAATATTCCATGATCAGTATAAAAACTGGCAAAATATAGAGAAAAAACCCAGAAAACTGGGAAATTAAGAAAATGAAAGCCATCCATAATTCATATGCCCAAAGGCAATTGGTATTTCCCCCTTTTTCCTACAAATATTTCTGTTCTTGAAATCATGCTGTAAAGTACTGTTTTGTAATTTTATATGTATCACTAAAGCTGGAGTATTTTCCTATGCAACGAATTATTTAGAAAAATGTCTTTAGCCTATGAAGAATGGGAATTTGGGCTAACTTTTACAAATCCCTTTTAGTTAGGTATTGCTTGTATACTAGAAAATGTGTCCTCTTGTCTGAATTTATAAAGCCAATGACTGCAAAAAGTTGAATCATCATCAACTAGCCCCATTTGAGAACATTTCCAAGCATGTGACTTTGAACCTCTCCCCTCATGCTTCATTTCTTTGATAATTAAGGCTAACTGGCAAGGCCATTTTTGCCCCTTAAATCTGATTCTTTCCATCCCATTTGTGAATAACAGCCCAGGCTGCAATGCAAAATTGGAAGCATCAGTTCAGCTTCAGCATGTTTGCATTCTAGAAATCAATCTTTGTCCATGAATAGAGCAAAAGACATGCCCTATCTTATGCTACCTCTTACCTATCTATTGGCATTTAGATTTTTAGACCAGAGGGATGATAATCTCTAAAACTCTCTCTTCCCTAACAGACTCCACTCTGTTCATTTAATTTTCCTCTGGAAAGTCATGTTTGCCTTGTTAAAACCTTTATTTCCTCTGCCTCTTTCTCTCGAAGAAGATCCAGATTCTTTTATGCTGCCTTATGTTTCCTTAAGAGCCACCTCAGAAGGGTTGCTCAAGGTGTGGGATGAGCCCAAGGGGACTGGAGAGGGAACAAGGACACAGAGGCAACACTTGAGAGTTGCATTTCTGCTGTTCCTAAGATGCAAGGAGGTTTGTGGCTTGTAGACCCATACAGGACAGTACAAAAGAACAAGGGAGATTCTTTCCCACTGCTTAAGTCTCAGCTGCCCCTTCCAGGCCATGACAGTTTATAAGAGAAACAGCAAAGAAAGTGACTTCTGGGGGGAAAACTAAAATTTGGAAAGAGTGCAATGGCTGAATGCCTGCCAATGGAATTTATTCTTAATGAACAGCAGAAGAAGTTGCTTGTGAGAGAGAAAAATGTGGCCGCTAGCTGATTCTCCCAGTTGTCTAAGACAAGTCTGATTTTTAGCTTTTCATTTTGCGTGTGGAAGTCTGTATGACTATACTCCTGCAGTAGACTTTCAAGTGACTTAACTCCTGTGCAACACAATGTGGCCAGGATAAATGTGTATGTGTGTGTGTGTGGGGGGGGGATAGGGAGAGGAAGAGAGAGAGAAGGAGAGAAAGGTTATTCTACTCTCACAGAATGCAAGCAGATTCTCAACTCTCCACTTTTTTTTTTCAAATGACATTTCAATGAAAAGAATGATCTTTCCATTCATGATGAATGAAATGAGGTTAAAGTTACCTCAGAAACAAAACAACAGGAGAAGACAATAGTGGAATTAAAGCATTACAAATTAGAAGGAAAAAATAATCTCTTAAATTAATATGAAGGAACTTATATTGGGCACCCCAAACCCCACATCCAGCAGTATTTCTTCTTAATTCAGACTCTCCCAGCTTTGCTACCGACAGCAGTTCTAGAAAGGCAAGTAAATATGCACTGGAGAACAAAAGTTGGAATTCCAAACTAAACAAAGGCTCTTTTGAGGAGAGCGTCTATTTCATTGTAATTAAACAAAAGTAGCAGAAGCCCAGGAAGGACTAAAGAACAAGAAACTCCCCATTTCTATGGCAACGAAGAAAAAAAACAGGATTCCTTTCAGGGATCCCAGGCACTCTGCAACTACCCCACTCTTGACATATTAAATTTAAATAATTTAATCCTGTGTTCTGGGTGTGATTCCCCAAACAAATCTGTGTGTAAAAAAGATAAAACCACTTTGAAGACATGTCCATGGGACCACCTCCAATTCTTCCTGGAGAACTGGCCCCAGAGGGTTGAATATCAAAATGTACATAAAAAGGAGGAGGAGGAAGAGGGGGAGGAGGAAGGGAGAGGGAGGGAGAGGGAAGGAGAGGAGAAGAGGGAGAGGGAGGGAGAGGGAAGGAGAGGAGAAGAGGGAAAGGGAGGGAGAAAGGAAGTGGAGGAGGAGGAGGAAGAGGAGGAAGAAGAGGAGGAGGAGGAAATAGAATATACAGACTGATGTCCAGTGGGGGAATTATTCCCAGTGATTCAGGCTATCACCCTGGGGTGCCAGCTGAGGGGAGTGGACTCAGTAACCCAAGGGCTGGATTAGCAACAATATCAGGTGTCTTCGCACTTGGGCTATGCAACTTTTCTCAAGCAAACCTCCCAATTTTACCCTCTCTGGAATGGCAACTTCCCAAACCCGGAAATAGGAGCTTGAAGCAGCTTTTCTGGAAGCCACCTAGAAACCAATTTACAGGGAATGACAAACTCCAGACCTGCTCTGTGCGAGGTGGGGCTGCGGAAATTCAGAATTACTGTTTACATAAGCAGGAGAAATACTCAACAGGCAGCGCCCTAGGCCAGGTATGCTAAGGCTGATGAAAGTGGGATCTGGATCTTTGGTGCTGCCAAGTACAGCCCACAAGGGGGGGTGGCTGTGTGCACTGCAGGCTCAAACATAGTGAGGACTCATAACCTACACATCCTGGATCTTAAGTCTCTTGTCCCAGAGACAATGACAGCTGAGTCTAACTGTAGGATCACAATGGAGAGGTGGGTAGAGCCAAAGAACCCAATGCCAATGGGCAAGAGCTATAGTACAGCTGGTAGGGCATTTACCTTGCACACAGCAGACCCGGGTTCAATCCTCTGCATTCCATATGGTCCCTCAAGCACTACCAAGAGTAATTTCTGAGCACAGAGCCAGTAGTAACCTGAGGGCCACCAGGTGTGCTCCCCCACTCAAAAATAAACCAAGCAAACAAACCCAATGCCTAGTTTATCAACAGCAGCTACAAGGTCTGTTGAAACATCTTGACTTCAGTCATGGAGTCCAGGAGAGCTGTGTGTCGTTCCCCCCCCCCCCCCCTCTTACCTTCTACTGGCCAAGCCACACTCAAGATAACCTCTGTGAAACTGGAAAGGGGAGTCAGATTGGTGACATCAAGGCAAGTGTGGTAATACTGCTATCCAATATGTGGCACCAAATTCACTCTAACTGCTGAAAAGAAAATGGGATCAGCCCGGATGTACAGATCCAAACTGAAACCGCAGCTCCACCAAGGGGAATTGAGTTGTTTGCAAAGGTTGAGAGTTGAGTGTATTGACTCGGAAAGGGAGGAATGTAGGGCTGGGGTCATGGCTGAGCATTGCCAGGATCAATCCCCAAAAAGGGAGCTGAGAGTCATCTTTAAGCTTTGTTAAGAGAAGGAAGGAGAGAAGGAAGGAAGGAAGGAAGGAAGGAAGGAAGGAAGGAAGGAAGGAAGGAAGGAAGGAAGGAAGGAAGGAAGGAAGGAAGAAAGGAAGGAAGGAAGGAAGGAAGGAAGGAAGAAGGGGTGAAGGGAAGGAAGGAAGAATGGAAGAAAGAAAGGAAGGGAGAGAAAAAGAAAGGGAGGGAGGGAGAAGGGGAAGTAAGGAAGGAAGAAAGGAGGAAGGAAAGGAAAAGGAAGGGAAGGAGGGAGGATAGAACATGAATACTGAAGACCTTGAGGTAAACACCCTGAGGTGTTTTGGCATCACCAGGGGCTTGTGGCTACCCATACCCTTTTCATTCAGAGCTGCTGGGTTCTCAGATTGGGGAGAACAGGAGGAGATGGCACAGGAATAAAAGGATGTGGGGACGGGAAGACAGGGAGCCCATCTTTCTCTCTGTTCTGGTGCCACTTAACCCCCCTAATTCTGTGTCCCTTGGCATCTCTCAGTATCCCAGGAGAGGAGCAGACTGACGAGAGCAGGAGACAAATTGATCAATAAAGAAGACGATTAGCATGTGGATTAATAAGGGATTTTCAGGGTTCTTGGGAACAATGCATCTCTCCTTGGCCAGCGTAAGTCAGACTCCTCGTCCTTTATTGAGAGAAGGGAGTATCAGAATATATTCATGAAGCTCTGGACCTTAATTTATTTAATAAAACATGCAAAACAAATAAACAGCAGGGCAGAAATTCAGAGGCATAACCCATTTCCTTCTAGGCAATGATCACTTGAGTGATATTGAGAACTAGCCCAGAAGCGAACAGGGATCCCGAGAACGTGTTAATCAAGCATGTCATTTGGAAAATCTTTGGAAATTTGCAGTGTGGCCTGAGCCAAGACACAGCACTGCCTTACACCTGATCCTGAAGGGAGACACAGAGGGAAGGGGAACCAGGAGAGCCATTTCATTTTATCCTTGAAATGGGATTTTAAGCATCGGTTTTAAGTTGCTCCTCTCCCTAAAACATAAAAATGCAGCTATCAAACCATGCAATCCCATCCACTAGACTAGAGATCCATCTTGGTATCACACTGACCCCGTCCCTTTTGGCAATAGTAAATGTTTGGAAGTATTTAGCTGTAGACATGAATAAAATAAATGGTGCATCAACTTTAGTTTCTTTGGTTCTTGAGAACAGACTACTTTGGGGGACAGACCTGCTGGTGTGCTGGGGTTATTTCTAGCTGAGGATCTGGTGGGGGTGTGTTTGGGGATATGCAGGGGACCAGGGGGTCCAAAGGGACTACACTCCGTCAGGTGAAACAGGTGCTCAGGTTGCTGAGCTCGGTCTCCAGGTAAACTGTTTATTTTACAATTATTTAACAGAAACTGAAGATTGATCTCTCAGACGGTGCAAGGGTCAGGAGTAATCATTACGAGTTGATCAAAATCAACTCACAGGGCCAGAGTGGTAACACAGAAGGGAAGGCATCTGCCTTACATGCTGCCATTCTGGGTTTGATCCTTGGCATCTTATATGGTCTGCCAGGAGTAATTTCTGAGCATTGCTGAGTGTGGCCCCCAAATAAAAAGTCAATACATAGACTGATTTCCTTCCTCCTTTTTTCCTCTCGTCCTTCATTCCCTCCCTCTTTCATTTTTCTCTCTCCCTTCCTTCTCCCCACCCCTCCTCTCCTTCCTTTTCCTCTTTCTTCTTCCTCCCTCTCCCTCCTCTATTCCTTCCTTCCTTCTTTCCTCCTCCCTTTTCACTCTTCTCTTTCCTTCCCTCCCTCTCTTAAAAAAAGAATAAAGAAAACATTAAGAAAAAAAGACTTTAGTGAAGGAAAATAATTTTCTTCTTTAAGAAGGGCCATTCTTGCTTATGAATTCTAATAACCAAAGGAGATTGCTATTTATTTTCTGGCATTCAGTCTGGAAAAGCATGCACAAGGAAACCTTGGAAGGCTAGAAACTAGCTCCACATGGTCTGGTAACTCCTCAGGAAGTGACGGCGAAAATGCTTGTGCCTTGAAGGACCTGTTAAGGCAGGCTGTGGCCAGAAGCCAAGGGAAGCTGGTGCATCAGCTACCAATATGGAGCAGTGCCTGTGTATACTGCAACCTCTGCCAAACAGAGTCAATGTCAGTGGAGCTTTTGTGATGGCAAACAGCTGCCTGCCTGATCCCTGCATCCGACAATGGAAACCTTTGCTAGGAGGAAGGGAGGCTATGATTTCTCAATAGATCTGCACAGTCCTAAGGGGGAGAATGTCTTTGCTGCTAATCAAAAGGGGCGAAGCACAAAGTTGGTGTTGCATTTGGACAGAGGCTAAATCAAAAAAAATTTTTTGTACTAAGTATTAAAATCTGGAAGTTATTCTGAACTACCCTTAAACTTTAGTGAAAAATAAAATAAGAAGTGTGGCTGGAATAGTATAGTGGATAAGGAGTTGCATGTATCAGACCAAGGCTCAATCCCAGGCACCTCATATGGCCCCTCAGTCCCACCCAGAAGGGATCCCGAGAACAAGCTCTAAACACAGCAGAGATCCCAAAAGAGAAAAAAAATAACCCTAAAATCCTAATCTGGGAGGCTATTGGGTTAAGGAATTAATTTTTTTCAGTTATTTTCAGCAAATTAAAAGCTATCCATATTATAAAATGAAGGTTCAGAACCATGGCTCTTGCAAGATTAAAGATATTTCAAATGCATGTCGTATATTTACACTGATACTACATTCTTTTCTTTCAAGACACTAAGCTTTCTTTGATCTGCTATTTGGCTGTGTTATTTATATTAATATTTGGCTTATTAAAAAAACCTAATGCTTATTTAGTAAGCATCTAGCATGAATATTTGGCATCAAAGTTTAATTTCCAAGGTCCCCATTTTAACTGTACTTGAACCCCATCTGTTCAACTCCCAAACCATACAAATCTTTTTTTTTTTTTTTTGATAGACTGGAAATCATTGTTTTCAAGCCTTCACTTCTACTATGCTTAATTCTATTACTAAAAATCCCCTTCCTCTCAATGACACTACCATAATTTCCACCAAATAAGCCAGGGTTTTAAATATGACTAAAATAGCATTACAGTTAATGAGGGAACCAGAGTCAAACAATATTTCTTGATTAAAAAAGAAACTTTACAATAGACGGTCAGTGGCTGCAACACAGTTAAATGTGTACCTGATATCAAAAAGAAATTGTATTGAACAATACAGAATGATTTGGAATCTTGCCTCATTTAGCAATAGACTAATTCTATTAGAAATGGTTTGTTATGGTAATTATGCCCTTCCTTGGCACTGAGAGGACATCTCAGTGCGTACTCACATGGCTATTAATGTGAACTAAGGAGGCACCTAGTGAGTTTGCTTGTTTTTTAAGGGGAGATTAGGATGTGTCTTGGGGGGGTTATTGCATTTGGATGCTTGAAGCCTAAAAAATATCAAAGCGATCTCAACATGCACATTTTTTCCTTAGCCTTTTTAAGTGTTCACTGGTTAGCCATAGAAAGAGGGAAGAAACAGGAATATAACTCAGAGAAAAAGCTAGAAAAAGGGAAGCTTAGCTAATGTGAAGAGAGGTGGGAAAAGAAGGAAAAACTACAAAAAGGCACATCAGACACTACAGTGGATGAAAAGGGCTTTGTTTCTGGATCCTTTTGATGATTTTTTTCTTTCCATTTCCATTCCACTTAATAATCCTCTGATCTTGGGCAAGTTCTTTAACCTCCCTGGTCCCAGACACTTCATCAGTCAGGCAGGGATTGGAAATGGCACCATGTCCTCAGGGTCTGAACACTCAGTGACGAATAACACAGACACCAGCAGGAGGACAAGCACAGACACACGCAGATACTCACAAGCCCACAAACAATCCACACACCCCTGCCAGCCTGCTCGCTTCACTCAGGCAGTTCACTTAACCAGTGCTCATCATCTTCCCCTCTGCCCTGATGCATTTCCAGCACCAACACATAAGGGCAAATCCTCCACAGCGCAGCACTTGCAGATGTGTGTGTAGATCTTAAACAGCAACGTCTTACCATTTCTTTTCTTTTTGATTTGAGTGGTCGCACCCAACAGTGCTCAGGATTGACTCCTTGCTCTGCGCTCAGGGATCACCCCTGGTGGTACTCAGGGGATCATATGGGATACTGAGATCCAAACCCTAGTTAGTTACATGCCAACAAAGTGCCTTACCCACTGTTGTATCTTTCTGTTACCAAGACTTAAAATTTCTTAATCAATAATTGGGGGTGCTCCTAAGTAGTGCTCAGGAGGTCCAGAAACCCCACCTTAGTAACCAGATATGTGGTTCAATCCAAGGATCTGGGGATATAATTCTTCTCAGGATCTGAGATGCTGGGATTTTCCAGGGTTGCAGCAAACATGCACAGGGTGCCAGAAATTGAACCCAAGTAGGGCACATGCTAGGCATGCGCCCTAACCGCTCTGCTATTTTCCAGCTCCAAAACCATTCTGTGAAAAATCTATATTAAAAGTAAGGAAATAAGGGGTCAGAGAGATAGTATAGCAGGAAGGAAACTTGCCTTGTAGGGTTCCATGCCCAGTATCCCATATCATTCTCAGAGCCCACCAGGAGTGATTCTTGGGAGCAGAGCCTGGAGTAAGCTATGAGCACTGCCCAGAGTGACCCCAAGACTCCCCAAATATATTAAAAAAGGGAATAAGACTAATCATTATGGTGTTTTGTTTTGTTTTGTTTTTGGCCATACCTAGCAGCACTCAGGGATTACTCCAGGATCTGAGTTCAGAAATCACACCTGGCTGGCTTGAGGGACCCTCTGGGATGCTGGGGATTGAATCCAGGTCATCCACATGCAAGGCAAACACACTACCCACTGTACTATTGTTCTGGCCCAAGACTATTCTTGTTAATACCTCCAATCATGAAGGTCTCTAACTTATTTTTTACTGCATGTGGTTTTCTTTTTGTTGTTTAACCTCAGGTTAAACAGAGAGAGCAGGGATGTGATTCAAGATGGCATTCAACAACCCACTGCAAGCTCTCTTGACCCCATACTTGTATCCCATTCTCAAACATTGGAGAAAATTCTGTTCCAAAGTTTAAGAGTCTGCCTTTTTTTTTCCTTGAAAATTAGTCATTCTCATTTCTGCCATAGACTCCCTCATGCCTTTTCTAGATTTTTCTGGATTTCCTCTGCTCTTGGCACACATCGAAGGGTCTTTATCTCTGGCCATCACCAAGACGAGTTTTGAAAGTTCTACTTCTGGCAGGTTAGAACATCTGTGTGGGTTTTCAAATTGAGCAAGGAACCTGTGAAAAATCTCCCAAACCAATCTGCAATAAGCCTGAAGCCACTCCTAAAGAAAGTAAGGAGGCTGCTTAGGGGAAGAGAAATTTTTTCCTACAAGCCAAAGCTCCAACATAGGGAGCTTTTACTGGATGAGTTGGCAAAACTGGGGAGAAAACCAGGATGCTTGGAAAACTATGAACTCCAATAATAATGCATTTCAACTCACTATGAACCTTGAGGCAAGGCAAGTGAACAAGGCAGTGGTCGAACGTGATGGAGATAGTCATTATCTCTTGGCAAAACTCAGTCGGTTCCTCAATTAAACTGAGAAAATATCTGTTTTCTGTATAACTGAGGATGAGTACAGATGCATTTAGAATTGCTCTGAGGGACCAAGTCAAGATCCATCAAACCAGGATTTCAGAAAGGATTCCCGCCCTATTCCAGGTCAGCTCATCACCCCCAAATCCTTGGGTATGTTTCAAATATTCTTTGTTCTTCCTCCCAAAACAGGAAGTTAAAAGGAAAATTATATACATATATATTTATTTATCTAATGTATAATATTTTCCTCAGGCTCATTCCTGGCAATTGCCAGAAGTATTCACCCTATACTGTCCAGGGTCTCTGAAGCAATGGAATCAATGCTGAGTTCAATTCCAGGCACTGCCTGATTCCCTTACAGTGTCCCTGGAGATAATCTTGGTACCTCCCACCAGCCAAGACAGTCCTCAAAAGTGCCTCACACCACAACAACACGCAAAAGAGCCTAATCCAAGCACAGATAATATATGAAGGTATGAAGAAACCATGATGTGACACACTATAAAACACTGCTAAGAAAAGGCGAAATTGTGCAACTGGCTGCTATGTGGTTGCATCTGCGAAGCATCAGGAAGTTAGTTAGAAGGAGAGGAACAGATGCAGAATGAAAGCTGCGTGGGATGAGAGAGGTGAGTTGGATATAAAGAAACCCAGCAGGGTAAGAACAAATGCCCAGAGACAAAAGAAACTTCAGGAGAAAGCTGAGCACCCAAAGTGGAAGGAAGTGGGTCCTCTGAGGGAAAGTGCAGTGTTGGTATGTGCTAAGCAGGAACCCCTGTCATTACACTACTATAAATTGTGGTACTAACAATTTAAAAATAATTAATAAAATAATAAAAAAATTTAAAAAATGGCCCACTTGGCAAAGAGGAAAAATAGAAATCAGAGCATGTAGAATTTGGACTCTCTAGTTTCTGCTGAAGATCCAACATTGGACACATGTTGATGTGATCATGTAAGAGCCAGAAAGCCATGAGCAAGAAGGCTTTTCCAACAGACCAGGTGTTTTGAGGTCTCAGCATCCCCCTTCTGTAGCACCCCACTTCTGCAGCACCCACCTGGCAGTTGAGCAGTGAGTTATGGTATGGAAAGAAACTGTAATCATAAAAAAAGTTCAGGATCCAGCCCCTGGGTTTATTCATAGAAAATGGGCTTCCATTTCCCTAAGTGGTTTATTATGATGGAGAAAATCACTTTCCCTCTTCTCAGCACCCAGTTCCTGCCCAGAGTGATCATTTCCCACTATCATTGTCCTACTGGTCCCTTCTCTGTCCTCACTGCACTCCCCAGCTCTTTGTCCTCCTGGCCCTTGTTTCTGGATATTATTAACATACTATCTTTTTTTTTAATATCCTACAAATGAGTGTAATCTTTCTATGTCTATCTCTCTCCCTCTGACTCCTTTCACTCAGCATAATACTCTCCATATCCATCCACATATAAGCAAATTTCATTACTTTATTTTCCTAACAGCTGTACAGTATTGATAAAGTGATATGTATGATAATACTTCCACGCTAATAATATTGCAAACCAATGTCTAAAAGGAAAAAGAGGGAGAGAGAGGAGATAGATAGATAGAGGGGGGGGAGGGCAGAAGGGAAACTGGGAACTTGGTAAGAAATGTGCACTGGTGAAGGGTATTGGACATTATATTTTTGAAATCCAAACCTGAACAACTATGTAACTGTAAAGACAAAAACCCCAGCATTATTATGAACAACCTTGTAATCACGAAGTTTAATAAAGTCAATTAAGAATAAAAAAATTTCTACACTGTCTTGCATGCTTTTGTCAATAGGGCCATCCATGTTCAAAAGAATAGGCCTGGTCTGGCCTCCACAAATTAAACCTAAATACAATTCCTGGTTTTTTATCTACTTCTTTCCCTCAGCTCAAGCTAATACCGAGACCAGACTGCCACCCCATGACATCCTCAAAGTGATGAATCCACCACTCTTTGGTTTTCTTCTTCCTTCAACTACATAATTCAAGAATGGAATGGTTCAAGAATGGTTCCATTCTTGAACCCCTCCTGTACCCTCCTTGCAGCTCATTTTTATTCCTCTAGCTTGGTGGCCCTCAGAACACTCCTAAGTTTCAGATGGCAAAACTGTGCCAGGACAAAGATCTGCCCAGTGCAAAAAAGCACAGGAGACTTAAACAGCAAAACCTCAGCCCATTTTTATCTGCAGCAGCTAAGACATCATGAGTATTTAATAGATGATGAATGACAGGGTCAGCTGCACTCATTGGACTGCAAATGTTTCCACTGCTGGAGTGTGTGTGTGAGTGTAAGAGTGTGTGTGTGTGTGTGTGTGTGTGTGTATTTTATTATTATTTTTAAGCAATGGTGGGGGAAAACGAACATGCTAACGCTGGAAGAATTACTGCCAGAGCCAGAGCTGATGGCAAGTTTTGTCACTCCCAAGTGCCACATATCATTTAACTTTAAATACAGTGAGAGAGGCCACTCAGACTTCTGCATTAGATCTTATTTAGTTGGCACAATGAACGGTGGGTTGTATGACATAAGTTTACAACTGTTGTGATGTGGGAGCAATGCTTATTAACTTACATTTACCTTAGTAATTTGACCCTTGCACTTATGAATCTTTATTTTTCTCCTTTGGCTCACTTGATTTCTTTTTTCTTAAAAAAAAAAAAGGCCATTGCTTTTACTCAGGATCATTTCTGAGCACATGGTTTGAAATTACACCTTCATTTAATTCCATTCAAAAAGTCTATATTTATTTACTTGCATAGCTGGACTGAAAAGCCTTCTCAGATTTTATCCCCAAAAATGATGATAATAGGAATAAAAAGAAAAGTGAGAAAATGCGGGCTCAAGATCCATTTAAAGGATGGATTTGAAGGAAAGATTTTTGGATACTTTAGTCTCTGCTATATTGTTTGAAATTACAGAAACATGGAACTAACATGGAGTGTTCTTTGGTAGATGGATGAAGAGACTAATATACACATACACACACAAACACTTTTCTGAAAAGAAGTACTATACAGCTCTAAAAAAGAACAAATTTTGAAGGCCAGAGAAACATAGTCCATAGTTGCCTTGCATGCAGTAGAAGCGCAGTTGACTCAAAAAAAAAAAAAAAAAAAAAAGGGCCCGGAGAGATAGCACAGCGGCTTTTGCCTTGCAAGCAGCCGATCCAGGACCAAAGGTGGTTGGTTCGAATCCCGGTGTCCCATATGGTCCCCCGTGCCTGCCAGGAGCTATTTCTGAGCAGACAGCCAGGAGTAACCCCTGAGCAATGCCGGGTGTGGCCCAAAAACCAAAAAAAAAAAAAAAAAAAAAAAAAAAAAGAAGCGCAGTTGATTCCTGGCACTCCATATGATTTTCCCAAGCCTGTCATGAGTGATCCCTAAGTGTAGAGCTAGGAGTAAGCCCTGAGCACCACTGGATGTGACTTAAAACCAAAATTTAAAAAACTGTCATCAACATGGATGGACCTAGAGCAGACCCCCCACTTTTAGGAGAAGTGCTCAGGGATTACTTCCTGGCAAGGTTGGGGGCCATAAGGGATTCCGGGGGATCAAAGCACATTCAAGGCTATCTGTTGTACTATCTTACTGGCACCAAATCCTTCAACAAAGAGTATTTAACCCATTGCCAGCTGGCTCATGCTGGACACATTAACTGGTCATGGTTTCATTCAACAAACACCTAGTAACCACTCAACAGTGTACTATAAGGTAGTATGATGGTGTTACAAAATAAATGCCTATTGTTATATTATAGGTTTGTTTGCTTTTGTTTCTGGGCCACACCCAGTGGCACTTAGGGGTTACTCCTGGCTCTGTGCTCAGAAATCATCCCTGGCAGGCTCAGGGGACCACATGGGATGCCGGGAATCAAACCCAGGTTGGCTGTGTGCAAGGCAAATGCCCTATCTCTGTGCTATCATTGGCCCCACTTTAGTTTTTACCTTCAGCAGTTGACTGTAAGGAAGCGAAGATTTAGGGGGATCAGAAATTCTACTGTTAGAGGTTTTGAGAACCCAACTCCAGTGGTGCAGACACAGGAAAGGGAAAGTAAACATTCGAAGCAACTTTGGGAAGCTAATAATTGAAATCAAAATAGGTCTCAAGAGGAGAACAAGTCAGGAACAAGTCCCTCAGATGTTGCAATGGCGACCAAGTGAAAGAAAAGACACAGATTCTTAGAACTGAGAAGAAAATATGAGAGAATAAAATGACTGCAGGGTCCACGGTCTCAGATAACTAGAAAAGATGGTTAAGCAAACTGTAATAATATGTGGATCTATTTGCAACAAATACATCTATAAGTACAGCTGCTTTTCACTTATTTGCGAATCAAATTATACTCAAATTCTCCAATTATGCATTGCAATTCTAACCCCATTCTCAGACACACAAATACAGACTCACACACACATGCAATGTTATAAATTGCTATTTTTCTGCTTATAGTCCAGGCAGAATACTTTTTCTTTTAATTTAAAATGCTCAGAATCATTTACAATTATTTTTGAATCATTCTTAAAATTTGACCCTGGTGAACAGATAAATTGGATTTGAACACAGTATTCTAAGACCTTGAGCTATTTTATTCTAAAAGATTTGGATACGGAATTGTCCAACTGTTCTACCTGAGTTCTTTCCATATAAAAATAAAACCTGGGATTCCTAAGCATAACCCAAATTTCTTATTTTCTTTGCTACCAGATTTCTCCATTCAGACTAAATGAAAAGGAGGAGAAAAGGCAGCTTTAGAATTAGCCTCCGAAGTGCTTTCTAGAACTTTCATCTTTAGCTGTCCTAAGAGTGTTTGACTCTACAGATGTTCCTTTCCAATATATGAAAGTCAGATTCTTTTGGAGAGAGAGAGAAAAAAAAAATGTGATATAAAAAAAAATACATCTAGGGCCCGGAGAGATAGCACAGTGGCCTTTGCCTTGCAAGCAGCCGATCCAGGACCAAAGGTGGTTGGTTCGAATCCTGGTGTCCCATATGGTCCCCCGTGCCTGCCAGGAGCTATTTCTGAGCAGACAGCCAGGAGTAACCCCTGAGCAACGACGGGTGTGGCCCAAAAACAAAAAACAAAACCAAAACAAACAAACAAACAAACAAAAAACATCTAAAATGATGGCAAAGAAAAGCAAGCCAAGTAACACTTTCGAACGTATGCGGAGAAGTACTGGGTCCAGACTAAAAATGGGTGATAGTGGGTAATTCCTGTGGTTCTTTCTCAGTGCCCACAAGCCTAACATTTGCTTCCAATTCTCCACAAGAACGCACCTAACAGTTTCATAATCCCAAAAACACTAGCCGCTAAGCACTTTAAAGAGTTCAGAAATCCCAGGAGAGGAGCCAGAAAACTCAAACACGGCTCTCTGCCTTATCCGGAGGGATTTTCCTGCTATTACTGACTCTGTCTTGGACGCTAACTACCTCCTCTGGCCTCTGAGGGGGAAACCAATGCCAACCAAAAAAGGGGCTGCTTTTGGGAAAAATGAGTTTCACAAGCTGGCTTTCAGTTTTCTGAAGGGAACTTTTTGGGGTCTATCATGAATTTTGCTGAAATTTTGCTTGGAATATTTACCTACATATATACCTACACACCTTCTCTCTCTCTCTCTCTCTCTCTCTCTCTCTCTCTCTCTCTCTCTCTCTCTCTCTCTCCACACACACACACACACACAAGCACACATATATACATCCATTCTCACCCTACTCCATGCTCACATATACACATTCATGCACAAACACACCAACCAGAAATACACAAACAGTTTTAGAAAAATCAACAGTTTTTTGCATGAATGATAACTTTAGGAGGATCTCTGAAGGACAGTCTTGGAAAGTCTCTCTTTTCAGCCTACCTACTCTCAGAGGAAAAACTGGACAGGGAAAAAAGCTTCATTTCCATGGTGTGAAAGCAGGTCCATTTTGTTTGTGGGTTTTTGTTTTGTTTTGTTTTGTTTTGTTTTGGGGCCACATCTGGTAGCACTCAGGGGACACAGCTGGCTCTGTGCTCAGAAATCACTCCTGGCAGGCACAGGGGACCATATGGGATGCCAAGAATCGAAATCAATTGAGAATCAGGTTGGCTGCTTGCAAGGCAAGTGCCCTACCACCTGGCTCAGTCCTTCGAATGTAACCACACTGTCCTCTTTTAAATGGGCTGCAGACTGTGGATACTTAGGGAGAAACAATCAAATCAAAGTGTCTGAGTCACTTCACCATTTCACTCTGGCCACAGGATCACATCAAGGGCACATTGTGGTGAGTGCTGCAGACAGAACTGTGACTACCAACATTCCTAGGCCGTGGTAAATCCATCTGAGAATGGGGTACTCCACACTGCCTGGGTGAAATCAGCACTTAGCAACCACCTCTGGTTGTCATGGAGATCGGATCATGGAGGAGAGGAATGCGTATGCTCAATAACCAATGGACCAGATAAAGAAGATAACATAGAAAAAGCCAGAGGGAGAAATCCCTAAAATGTGGATTGCGATATGATTCAGGGAAAAGTGACCAGGCATACTATTATTTTTTACCAACTAGTTTCAAAAAGCAGAATGCTGAAGTGATAGCACAGTGGGAAGGTAGGGCATTTGACTTGCATGCAGCCAATCTGGGTTCGATCCTCTGCATCCCATGTGGTTACTTGAGCACCACCAGGAATGACTCCTAAGTGCAGAGCCTGAAGTAACTCCTGAGTATCGCTAGATGTGGTAAAACAAACAAGCAAACAAACAAAAACACAAATTAAAAAAAGCAGAATGCCAAAGTCTCAAACATGGAGGTGAGCTAACTCCTGAAAACTCTGCAGTCTGTTTCCTAAGAAGAGTGAGCCCCTGGAAGTTACCATGAGGAGCTTAAAGCATGGCTCAGACTTGGGAAGAAGCTGTTTATAGAGCAAACATAAGGGGCCCCATCCCCTTGCTTCACTGGTTTCTCAGCTGCTAAGCAAACAGGGAGATGTAAGGAGCTAGAGGTCAAGCTCCCTGCTTGTTTCTGAGAATGATTCACATAGGCTGATGGAGACAGGGAAGAAAGAAGAGGGATTTATGGTGCCCAAATATGCATATTCCAGATGGGGAGATGGAGCCCCTAGGATTCATTCATTCAACAGGAATCTCCCACGTTGGATTTTACAAACAGGAGCATATTTGCAAAGGCCTGAAGTGATAGGACTGAAGTCACCAGGTTAGAGATTCAGGTCCCATTGCAGGGGATCTCTTCCCGTGGCTGGAATGTGTTGGGAAACTTAACATCTACCAGGAAGAAAACCGCCTCTTGGACACGCTTTGTCTCATCCATGGGCATATCATTTGTTTTCAGGGTGAGCTTAAAGAATTGTTTTAAAAAGTAGGTCTCCCCTGTAACTCTGCACATTCACAGACTCCACTCGGGTTGCCTGGAGAGAAGGGGATTAATTTTCAGGGCACAGAACTTAGCTGCGGGAACAAGCGCCAGAGCAGAAGCTCAAGGGCTCCGCAAACACTGGCAGAAAGCAGCTGAGCTGGGGAACTGGGCCTCTGCTTCTGTTTTATTCACAGCCAAACAAAGAGGGGGATATGGATGGCCAACAGCCCTAGAAGTCTCCAAAAGAAACCAAGAGGACAAAGGGGCCAGATCTCAGAGGCCGAGGAGATCACAGACCAGGAGGGCTGTCAGGGGGACAGAGATCTGGCCTGGGGGAGGTTGGAGGCTCCGGGTGGTAAAGCAGGACTGGCTGTATGAAACAAAGCCAAAGGCAGGCCTGGGCAGAGACTTTGTTAGCCTGGGGCCTGGGCACCGCCTCCAAAGGGCTCCTGCCTCGCACGCACCACGTTCCCAGATCAGATGGGCCCTGGCACAGGCTGGAGAGACCTCTGGGAGCCTGGGGGTGAGGTGGGGAGATTAGAAAATAAATGACAAGACACATGCCTCTGGAGGGGCGGAGGGGCACACATCCAGTAGAGTTGGGGTTAATCCACAGGCCCCTGGGATATCAAGGATTCAGGGATCAAATCCAGGCGTCCCACAGGCAAGGCCTGTGTCGACCCTTTTGACCTTTTTTTCTACCTGGCGCCACAGATGTTCCTCTGAGTACTCAGAGTACCTGGCCTGGATCCACTCCAGGCAGAGGCTACCTGGAAGCCAGGGAAAGATTCTGGGCAGGAAAAAAAAGCAGCGACAGATCTCACACATACCATATTTTCTGGAGTATAAGACGACCCCCTAATTTTGCAGTTAAAACATAGGTTTAGGCCTATATTCGCTGTATCAGACAGAACGTTCCTGTGCTGCAACTGTATGTACCACAGTGAGCCAATCACAACAAGCAAAGGTTCAAAGGTTATACTGTAATAGACTTCCTCTCTGACTCTGGCCAATCTGAGCAGACTTTTTACAGTGTAGATTCGGGTCCAAAACATTATCTAATTTGCATGCATTGAAAAGCCTGCTTGGATTGGCTGAGTTAGAGAGACGGTCCAAGTAGCCTTGCAGTGATTGGTGCAGGATCGAGTTGGAAAATTCGCTTTTCGGCAATATTCAGACAATTTTCGTTTAGCAGCATATTGAAACATTTTTGGGGATATGCTTGGCGTTTAAGACAACCCCCGATTTTCGGTTGATTTTTTTTTGTTTCAAAAGTCACACCGGAAAATACGGTAGTTCAAACGTCACTAGCCTGTAAGAGAGTGAACCTGGTATAGCTAGTGCCCTAACACAGCCAGGGCTTGTGGTGGGCATCTGGGGCATGCAGAGGAACTGGTAGACTTGGATTTACTCCTGAGAGCTCATTGCTGGGTTATCTGCCTACAAAGAGGCAACTTGGACTGGGGGCTGATCCCTGGGACCACAGAAAAAAGGGGTGTCAAGGAGAGAAAGGTGTAAAGGGCTTAAGGTACCATTTATCTTGCATGTAGCCACCCCTGGCATAGCACATGAACATTGTCAAGAGAGCCAGGATATGCTCAGGAAGAGAGAGAGGAGAGAATAGGAAAGCAAAGAAGAAGGGAAGGGAGAAGAGGGAAGGGTAGGGGAAGGTAGGGGAGGAGAAGAGAAGAGAGGAGAGGAGAGGAGAGGAGAGGAGAGGAGAGGAGAGGAGAGGAGAGAAGGGAAGAGAGAAGAGAAGGAGAGAAGAGGAGAGAGGAGAGAGGGGAGAGGGGATGATAAGGGAGGAGTGAAAGGAGAGAGAAAAGAGAAATGACAGAAAAGTACATTATGAATGACTTACAAACCTAAACAGCACTGTCCATGCAAACCACAAGCACAACAAAGCAATCCACTGACTTGGGTCACCATCTGAACACCTTCCCTAGAATCCTGAGGGTGGGTGTTGGGGGAAAAGAGAGACTGGACAAAAACCCAGGTGAAATGCACCCCCTGTTTGAAGGAGAGACCTTCCCACTCTAGTTTACTTCTCCAGGACAGTGGCAGGAAAGCTCATCACAAAAGGAACTTAGCTCAACTCTACTCCCCAGTAACATGCAGGCATTCCGCCCAACCTGGCTCTCCCTCTGCCCTCATTTGAGCCTCAGACATGGATGCCAAGGAGTGCTTAGCAATTTGTGATTCTTAGCAACCAGCTTAGGATTCTCCTGAAAAAAAAAAACAAAAGCACCCTCTGCCACCCACAGCTTCAGTGGTCTCCCTGTATAATCAATCGTCCATGATCAAGTAGAAAGTAGAAAGTAGATAGCACCATAAAATTTCCCTTTGCCCTCTCAGGCTAATACTCAGTCAATATTTGCATCATCTGAAACAAATCTTCCTTAGAGCACCTAACTTAGCTTCATCACCATTGCTGTCAAAGCATTTATCAAAACCATAATGTTGGGCCTGGAGCCTGAGTACAGCAAGGAGGGCACTTGCCTTGCATGAGGCTGACCTGGGTTTGGTCCCAGGCACTATATATACACACATGTATATACATACACTTATTTATGTATACACACACACATACACACACATACACACATAGTTGCCCCGAGTCACGCCAGGAGTAATCCCTAAGCAGAGAACCCTAAGTAAGCCCCAATGCACCACTAGGGTGTAGCCCTAAAAGCAAAACAAAGAAAACCATACATCTTTTTAACAAAGTCTTATAAACCCAAACAAAAGTATTTTCTATGTAGATCAAGGCCAGAAATTGCTCAACTCCCATCATTCTCCAAATGGAAAACTCTGTCCTGAAATCTCATTCATCATTTGAAATGCAAATCTGAATCTGGTCCCTCCCTCTGAATGAGCACAATATTAATGCTTTGGGGTGGAAATCTCAGTCCTTAGACAATGATTTCCATTGTGCAGTACTCCCTTCAGCTCTTGGTGATTCTCTCTTAGTTCCTCAAATGTGCACCCAACCCTTTCTCTGTTCTTCTACCCTAAGCAACACCACTGAACCCTTCCCATCGCAGCCACAGTGCTAACAGAGCCCTAAGGAGAGAAATCAGTTGCCCCGAGTCACTCTCTGTTCCTCTGGAATCAGTTCATGAATACGCACACCGACAGGAAGCCAGGAAACCTGCAGAGGAGACTTTGGTCTGTCTTTCTTCCCTTGTATCTTCTTAGCCCTAAAGAAGTTTCCTGAACTCCTATGTTCATTGCAGCACTATTCACAACAGCCAGAATCTGGAAACAACTCAAGTGCCCAAGAACAGATGAGGGGATAAAGAAACTGTGGCATCCTCAAAGGCTTGCCCACAAAATTGTTTCATCAGATGCTTTCTGAGAAGACCAAGGGCCAAAGAGCCTACTGCTCCTCATTGCCCCATCAAACCACTGTGTGAAAACACAGGAACCCCACACAAGGCCAGTGGAGCACGAGTAGAAAATGAAACCACCACTAAGTCCCTGAGGATTCTGATGGCCTCCTGATGAGCAGGAAAGGACATTTGTATCTGAGAGTGGAAAAAGAGTGACCATGCTGAGGCTGAGAAAGTGTCTCCCCACTCACTGCCTGAGAAGAGGGGCAGGAGGGATCAAGTGGCCTTGAGGAAAGAATTTAGCTGAGGGAATTACAGGACCATGAGACTGGATAGAGAACTTAACTTGGTGCAAATAATCTGGCGAAACAGGCGTCTTTAGGTATATCATATGGGCCAGGGATACACCTCCAAGGGCTGCAGTGTGGGTTCGGCATATGGGAGACTCCAGGTTCAATGCTTGGCATTGCGTGGTCTCCTGAGTACTGTTGGGTATGGCCCCCAGACACAGATGAACTATGAGAAGATGGAGCAAAAGCAAGAGAGACTTACATAGGGGAGAGCAAGCGACTAAAGCTATTTATATAGTGAGAATTCGTACTCTGTAATGACAGAGCTGAGTGAGTGAGTGAGAGTGAGAGAGAGAGAGAGAAGCTGTGAAAATAGATGGAAGAAATTACCACCGATACACATTGATTTATATAAGGGTTCCTTGGGATGCAGAAAGAATATGAGGTGGGGGAGGAGAGAGAGGGAGAGAAGGAAGAGGAGCTGGTAGGAACTAGACACCCAGGAAGAGATTCTTAGAGCCAAGAAATGGCAGACATACACATCGGAGTTTCTCTAAGACTTTCTCCACACCATGCTCACAAAATCACCCAGACTGCTTTCAAACAAAAGCACACGCTTAAAGGCGTTTACCTTTCTGGGTCACCCTTTCCCCGTCCCAGGTAGCATGAATATCCAGCCAATGACGATAGGACTTTCGGCGACTGATCACTGAACACAAAACCAAGTGAAGCTCCGTTGAATACAGAAGAGAAGCCGTCGTATAAAATGAATGAAATTGCTTATCCTCATGGGAACTGAGCCCAGACCCTGCAGGCAGTAGCAGCTGGCGCCCTTTCCTGGCCGGTGGGATATGTGGTAGCGACTGCACGGACAGTGATGCTGCTGCCAAGGAGTGAAGCCGTTAAGGATGCAAAGTGTCTGAGTGCGGGGGAATCTTCTCAGAGCAGGAAAATGAGGGGGTGTCTCCCCGGAAGAAGAGTCCCATTGGGGAAGACTGCTGAGTTTTTTTTTTTTTTTCCAGTGAGCTGGTGGCAGGTTCCCTGGCAGTCAGGATTTTGATAGTGGGACCCACTTGTGAGTTGTCAGCCGCTACCAAGAAAAGCTTCCAGGTTTTTCTAAAGGGAATTTCATTAGATCTGAAAAGCATGCCATGCGTATTTGTGGCTCCATGGCCAAGACGTCCGGAACAAGGCATTAGCCGTGACATTGCCATTCAGGGCTCTTGTAGCCTGACTATTCGAATGTGGCCGCCAGAGTGAAGAAAAGGCTAGAGCAGTGATTAGGATGTTAATTTCCCAATAACAGCTTAGCAACCACAATCCAGTCTGTCTACACTGGTTGCCCTCGCCTAAGGATTAAGCACCAACTTGATGAAGACAGAATCTAACTGTAAACAGGAAATGCTCACAGCACAAACATGAATGCCTGTGCACGCTAATCTACCATAAACAAAAATAGAGCATATTGGTTTCTGGCACTTATCCATAGGAGGGACGGGATTCTGCCTTGTAGCCAAGTCGATGTGCTATTTTAGAAAAATCTAGAATAGCAGGAAATGTGGGTGAGGTGGTGATCTTGTGGGGTCGAAGTTCCAAGGGCTTGGTGAACATTACTATATCTTCACTCATTTTATTCTGAGGAAGAGCTATCTCTATTATTCACATGTTGTGAGATGTGACATGATTCGTTCTGGATCACATATCTCATGAGATTGAAATTCTTTGTGAAGAACCACGGAAAGATTCTTGAGCATCGATCTTTGGCCCATTTGAAGAAACCACAAGCAAAACAAAATGAGGCAAGGGCAAGTCAGTCACATGACAAATGGCTGCGTTCAGATCAGAAAGCGAGGAGGTACTTTTTCTAAAAATAGAAGTACTGATAAGAATTTCAGGACAGATATCAGAACACACCCACAGAGATACATGGGGGGATAACTAGAAATTAATTAGTCCTAGTCCCACTGAAAGTTTATTTTCCACGGGAAAGGTAAAAGCATTTTGATTTAAAACTCTCTACAGGATTTCATGAGGCAGGGATAATGATAATGGGCACTTTATAACCTGGTTGCTGTTTTCCTCTAATGCTGCTTCCTACCCTTCTTAGATTCATCAAAGGGTCAACAGTCTAATCCAAAGAGAAGGTGTGGACAGTGTCTCCACAATCCCAACTATTGATACATAAAAGCAGATTGATTGTCTTACAACTGCTTTCAACCTTTACCAAGTTTCAACCTGTCTTAGCAAGTGGGTAATGTGACATGATGCCCAGAGTGGTCCAGTATAGGACGGAAGATTCATTGTTTCTCTAGTCATCTCACAGAACCCAGTGCTTACAAACCGGCAAGAGATGCATGAGGTTCAGTGCCTCATCCCTTTTCAGTTCTTCCAGCTCCCTTTCAACATGGCCCTGATGGCAAGGAAAACACCAGAATAGAAAACCTGCTCAGTCACTTTCTCTCTCTCTGTCTCTCTCTCACTCTAGGTAACAAGTCCTTGAGCTATAACAATGGACAGAAAGCATGTGAAAAAAACAAAACAAAACAAAACAAACCTGGTCTCTCAGAACCAGATATTAAACAACTTGAGCAACATTATTCTTAGATAAGTTTTCTCTCCCTCAGGGCTGAAACTGTAACAAGAACAGATCATTGACCTGGAACACCCTTACCTAACCTGTCTTGTTTGTTGTGCTGCATGGGGCCTTCCTCAACCACTCATATGGGACCACCAGGGCTCTGACTTCATATGTACTTATACTGTTCTGCAAGAATGCTCTTGGTCTTTAGAGAGTTCTACTTGGTGCCATACGATTCAGCTCAGCCTCAGCTCAGAAGCATTTTCCACTTTGCTTCCAAACTGGGTAAGGTAGACCCCTAAGACCTTTCAAATAACTCTTATATCTATGCTTCTATGGATGCAATGTACAAGGTCATCACATCATTTCCCAGCTCAACTTCAACTCTACGCATAATTTGTATTCATCTTCTTACTTAGGGTAGAGGTCACCATTGATCCAGAGCTGCTGATTGTAGTCAGTGGATCCCAACCCAACCTCTTTTCCATCTTGGTCCCTTCTAACCTCGTTTCCCCAGTGATGAGATTTTTCAATGTTTCTCTTGGAATACTCTGGGAGCCCAGAGGAGGATATCATATGGCCCCCTATTAAAAACACTGGAATAAATGATTGATCCAAGATATGACTTTTGTATCACATAAAGCTCAGAACAGCTCCGATTCAGAATGGCTCACTGATCATCTCCCTGTAACACAACAATGGAAAGACAACTTCTCATGCGGGTGAAGACCACAACACTCCCTCCAGGACTTCAGGAATCAAGTGTCTTTCTGAGGTAGTGGCACAGTCTTTACAAACTCTTCTGAAAGATGTTTGAGTCTGAGACATAATTCAAAGGGTCAATGGAAAGGGTCCCCACTTCGTGCCCCAGGATGGAAGAGCTACTCCAGAGTAATGAAAGGCTCTGTATAAAATTAGTGACAGTTGCATATCTTGGGGGAATTCTGATGTCTAGGCACCATAAAAATTTAGGGGTTTCTACTCCCTCACAACTCCCCTTGCTCTATTACTGGAAGACAGTGCTCTGTCCAGAACCACAATAAATCAGAAACAACAGAAAGTAACACTTTATCGCAGATGACTTTCTTATTCTCAAGGAAACACCCAAACCTTAAGTTTCCCCTTATAAGGAGCTGGGGGCTACCCATACATAGATATTGAGCTTCTCAGGTCTACTAAAAATACAGAATCACATTCACTGTTTCGTTTTCTAAGACTGTTTAAGATAAGAGGAAGGGAAATGGTTAATAGAATGAGACAGCTCTAAGGAGAAGAAGGTAGCGCACTGCTCCGTCTGTTGGTGTGTTATTAACTCTTTCTGGTCACTTGGGTAACATTTGGAGACCTGTACTAAAAGAGGTAATTTACTAAATGGTACCCAAATGGCCAGAAAGAGTTAATGTGGTAATCAAAAACGAGCAATTTACTTCTCGTCAACTAATCAAGCTCAGTAAAATTTTTATTAAAATGCCTCTGATACTGTTCAACCGAATTTTTAATTGAAAAACTGAAAGCCATTTAGCTGAAAATACGGGAGGGCAAATATTGCCACCGATGAATCCAAGAAAAGTAACGGCACGTCTCACCGAAGAAAGCCAATAATAAAACGATGACTATTACTACAATTATCCACACTAATATCAATGCCACCACTATTTATTATGTCTATCATGTGCCAGTCACTATGCTAGGCATTGTATACATCTCATTGAATCTTCTAAAATGGGAGGTTTTATTACCCATGGTGGAGATGCCGAGAGGTAATAAGGACCTGGGCCATGATTAGAAGCCAGGTTTCCCCAGATGGAACCTTCTACGATTATTTTATTAGATGCTAGATAGTCTCCCGACAAACAAACAAACAAACAAACAAAGGTAATTTCCCAGCTAACCAAATGATCTGGAATACATTGCAAACATTTTCTTTTTTTTTTTTGGTAGTTTTTGGGTCACACCCGGCAGTGCTCAGGGGTTACTCCTGGCTTCATGCTCAGAAATTGCTCCTGGCAGGCACGGGGGACCATATGGGACGCTGGGATTCGAACCGATGACCTCCTGCATGAAAGGCAAACGCCTTACCTCCATGCTATCTCTCCAGCCCCTGCAAACATTTTCTTAATCAAATGCCCAGTTCTAACAAAATGCTCCAGTGTCTCAGTACCAACAACAGATAAGTTTTTTCTGAAATTTGACCTAGCACTGTGGAGAGATTTGCTGGCAAGACTTGTCTCTGTGGATCCAGATGAGGTGAGAATCTCAACCTTTCACACTTGGGGAGGCTCCCCCATAGTTTCAGCAGGAAGAGTGTTGTGATCATATGCAGGACCTGCACTTCTCCCAGTTATCTGGACCATGGACTTGGGCCATAGGTGCCAAGGCATTGAGTCTCATGTGTAAAAATAATTCAGGACAATACATTGTTATGGCTTATAAGTTTCACTGCAGACTATTTTCGGGCCCTGCTGTACGGCATGGCACTATCACAAAGCAAAATGCTCTAGTAAAGTATGGAGCTGTCGCAATGCACACATGCGCACTGGATGGCTCTGAGATGAGGATCCCTTGCAAACCTTGTGCCTAGGGCTCTCAACTTTTCAGCATGCACCAGTGCCCTGTGAGAACTTTGCTGGGATCCATTCCTTGGAATTAGTCAGAGTTATAGGTCCCTCCTAGCAAACCATGGGATCTAAGAGTGGTCATGGTGACCCTAATGGCATCTCCATTGACCCTTTGCACCATGAAGGTAAGTGCTCTGAAGGTGATGATCTGAGGTTTGCTTCTATACCCAGTTGGCGGCTCTGTTCCTTCTACTGCCCTTCTAATGCCCCTCTGCACCTAATTGAGACCCAGAAATGGACATCATCTGTATTCCTGATCTCACTTAAAGATAGATATCTCCCTTGGGCTTTAGACTGAACTTCCCCTGATCTGCCACCATCTATTTGGGGGCATCTTACACTTCACCGATGTGGTCTGTCCATCACCTCTTTAGAATGCACCCTTAGCACATTCCCATCACCCCTGGTACCTTCCTAGACATGCCAGCTATCTGTATTCCTGATCTCACTTAAAGATAGATATCTCCCTTGGGCTTTAGACTGAATTTCCCCTGATCTGCCACCATCTATTTGGGGGCACCTTATACTTCACCAATGTGGTCTGTCCATCACCTCTTTAGAATGCACCCTTAGCCCATTCCTATCACCCCTGGTACCTTCCTAGACATGCCAGCTCAGCCTAGAGTGCCAATCTCCGTGGACCATGAGCTCCCAAACTGGAGACTCTTTTCCTCAGCAACCACTGGGAAGCCAGGAGCAAGGACATCTCCCAAACATAGGTTGGCCCAGATGCGTGTGTGAGTGCAGGTACACGCAAACATGTACACACACAATGTTGTCTTCCAGGAAACATTTGACTGTATCAGTGTCTTGGAGATTTTTTTTTTCTTTTGGGTTTTGGGTCACACCCGGCAGCACTCAGGGGTTACTCCTGGCCCCACACTCAAAAATCACTCCTGGCAGGCTTGAGGGACCATTTGGGATGCCGGGATTCGAACCAATGACCTTCTGCATGAAAGGCAAACGCCTTACCTTCATGCTATCTCTCCGGCCCCTAGGAGATATTCTCAGTGGTACTGATGAGAAAGATATAATGGCTTCTAGCAGTACAGGGGATCAGAGACTCTGCTACAGTGCACAGGGCAACCAGTTTCCTAAATAAACTTATGTAAATTGACTTATTTATAAGTAAATACTTGCATGGCCCAAAATTGTCAGTGGTGCCAAGGCAAGAATCCCTGCTTCAGATCCACCCATTGATGGTTGCAGGCATTCTACTCTGTTTGTTTACTCGATGTATTTGCATAACAGACATTTCCAAATTCCTTTCAACAACAAGAACACCTCTCTAATGCAGTTTCTATAGGATGACAAATCTCATATAAAAAATTTCCTAAATAATCTTAACTTCACTGGTTTATATTAGAATATCTACTTTAATTTTATCTGGATTAGGACAGAGTGCAAAGAACACTGAATCTGGTAAAGGGTATAAAGACCAGCTCACACCTAGAGTGTTGCTAAAAGCGATACTGGCCAGGGAAGGCACCTATTAAAGTTGTAACATGCATACAACATAGAGGTCATTTCAAGGACACCAGGAAAGAAGACTACTGTCCTTGTGCCATTCTTTCCACATGGACATTCCCAATTTTTTTTTTAAAATCACTAAATTTGCTATGAACATGCTGTGAACAGATTGAGATGTTGGCCACCTCTCTAATGTAGATTCTAAAGGCAGACATGCCCCAGCCGACAAATTCCCAAAATGATTTCAAAAAAATCATTTGCCTTCACTTAATATTAGAACATCCTGCTTCTATATAGACCAAACTAAATGCATTAACCCAACTCACATGCAAACCTCCTGCTGTGTGGGATGGCAGAGGCTGAAAGGCGTCTGTCGCCTCGGCACTGCCATCTAATTTCCACCACTGACAGACTTATGTCTCCTTACTGTACTCGTGTGCCTCTCTACTGTATAGGAGATACCACACAGGGTACCAGCTGTCATGTCCTTACTGTGGTTTATCAGAATTGACCCTTAAACTTACTGACTTGTAAGTTGGTATTGAGCCCATATTTATTATGTGGCTATGTTTATGAATAAAGGAAAAGGTCAACAAATGAAGAGTTGAATGAGGACTGACAAGTTCTGGGTATCTTTGGTGCTCCTGAAGAAAATGAGGTAAGTGGGAACAATATATATGACTTCAACAGAAAGGTAAAATAGGTCTCAGCCAAGATCCAGCATTCTAGATCAAAACCAGTGTTAATGGACTACAGAGAAAAGAAGTTTTTTTTTGAACATTAATGCCTCTAAGATGGGCTAAACAAACAACATAGTGGGTAGGGCACTTGTCCTAATGTGGCCAATGCTAGTTCAATCCTCCCCTCTGCCCCCCAGTACTACCAAGAATGATTCCTAGGTACAGCCAGATTTGCCTCCCCTCAAAAAAGACATTTCTATTATTTCTTCCTAAACTTGTGTCAAAATTGTTAATACTCTAAACAGGTATAGAGAACATCTTTACTCATCTAAATACATACTACTATTTATTCATAAAAAGAAAATATCTAGGGGCCGGAGAGATAGCATGGAGGTAGGGCGGTTTCCTTGCATGCAGAAGGATGGTGGTTCGAATCCCAGCGTCCCATATGGTCCCCCGTGCCTTCGAGGGGTGATTTCTGAGCGCAAAGCCAGGAGTAACCCCTGAGCACTGCCAGGTATGACCCAAAAATCAAAAAGAAAAAAGAAAAAGAAAATATCTAAGAACCATCGTTTTATGGTCACGGATATTTAAATTCTGCTTTAGTTTATAGCCTTTCATTTAAAACATTGAGGGTTCTTATCCCTCCCTGCCAATTACTTTCATGTTCAGTTTCGGCACTGTCCCCATGTTATAGCTGTCCCCTTCCCATTTGAAAAAACGGCAAAGTATGTGTTCCTGAAATCACTTCAAAATTAAAGGACTACAAACTGGCAAACTCTGAAACTAGGAGAGATTTAGCTGCAGGCACGGCAACCTCCAAAACCTGTTAATGAGGCCAAACACTAAGAGAGCTCAACAGTGTAGTCGCTCACGAAGGACTCAGGGCACAAAGCTTAACAGATCATGATACTTCTACAGCACAAGTAGACTCCTTTAAATGATCTACATTCACAGTAAGAGTGAGCCACTCTGCCACAAAACTGGATGGTTTTAGAGTCAACACATATTTGACCATAATAAACCATTGCTTCAATAAGAGGAATATTTAACATGAATAAATGGTAAGCCCATTAGTCTTAACTTCAAGATTAAGGTCTTTTTTTGTTTTGTTTTTGGACCACACCTGGTGGAGCTCAGGGGTTACTCCTGGCTCTGCTTTCAGAAATCACTCTGGGCAGGCTAGGGGTGGGGAGGGGATGTGAATTATATAGGATGCCAAGAATTGTACCCAGATGGGTCCTGGGTTGGCCGAGTGCAAGGCGCATGCCCTTCTGCTCTCTCCAGTCCAAGATTAAGGTCTTAGTTGATAAACTGTCTCTTTTTCTGAAAATAAATAATAGAGGGAAATTTACCCTTTTGGAATATTGAGCTTGTTAAAGCATTAGATATTTCCATAATTTCTTGTTTTGCTTTTATTAAAAAATTTTTGGATATCTGATACTGCTCAGGGGTTGCTGGGTCTACATTCAGGAATTATCCTTGATTGGCTCATGGGATCATATGAAGGGCCAGGGATTGAAGCCAGGTTAGCCACATGCAAGGTAAATGCCCTACCAACAGCACTATCATTTAGCTCACCTTTTTATTTTAAAGTAATTTTTTAATTGTCACCTATTAGTCATTTTTAATGGTGACAGTAATATTGACCCACATGACTTTGATGAATGAAGTTATTGCCCTTCACCTCTCCCACACTGCTTGATGCACACCATTGATATTTCTCTCATTTCTTTTATTGGAACAATTCTAAGAGATGTGGCCATGGAGGATTAAAAATCTGTGGGCTCAGAGAATGTGATTTGAGATGGCAACTCAAGAAATTTTTCATCAAGTCTTTGAAGATGCATTTTCAAGTTAAGAATAGAGGAAGTCTAGAATTAGCAAAACTTTGGACATGTTCTTGGCATGACCTCTTCTATCAAGGGAAGAAATCAGAAATAGAGATTTTCAATGATAGAAATTCACAAAACTACTCTATTTCCTTTCTGTATGACACAAGTTAAGTTGTTAATCTTCCTTCCAATTACACCTTGCCTGGGGTACTAACATTACCTTAAATGTGCATGATGTTGGGTATTGGTGATGTTTTATCTTATTTAAAAAAATCAAATTTGGGGCCAGAGTGATAGCCTACCTTTGCATGCTGCCAACCCTGTATGGATCTGGGTTTGATTCTTGGCATCCCATATGGTTCCCCAAGCCTGCCAGGAGCAATTTCTGAATGCAGAGCCAGGAGTAATCTAAGTGCCCCTGGGTGTGGCTCCCAGGAATTAATTTTGGGGGAGGGCCACACCCAGTGATTTGAAAGGCTAATTTCTTTCTGTTCTGTGCTCAGGGCTCCCTTCTGTAAAACGTGGGGGGTCAAACCCCAATTGGCAGAGTACAAGGCATGTGCCCTACCCACTGTACTACTACTCTAGACCTGTTCTTTCTTTTTTTTTTTTTTTTTTTTTTTTTGTGGTTTTTGGGTCACACCCGGCAGTGCTCAGGGGTTATTCCTGGCTCCAGGCTCAGAAATTGCTCCTGGCAGGCACGGGGGACCATGTGGGACGCCGGGATTCGAACCAATGATCTCCTGCATGAAAGGCAAACACCTTACCTCCATGCTATCTCTCCGGCCCCTGTTCTTTCTTTTTTTAAACAAGAGGTAATAGCTTCCCTTAAGCCGTATGATTAAGTATTATTTTCTGCTTAACTCACACGGTCACAGCCTTTTCCTGGTTCAAAGCGTAATGATGCTTCTGAATTACTTTTGATCATGTGTAATTAGGTAAGCCCCACACTGACAAGCATGTCACAATTTCTGCCTGGGAGCAAGTTTATTTTGACATCAATTTTCAAACACACACACCCCATTTTAGGAAGTTTAGACAACACTGAAGTAGGTTTCAAAACTGGAAGAAATGAGGTAGGGAACAGGAAAGACAAGGGGCTATTCTCTGATTTTCTATCTCACAGTCCTACCACCTTGCCTGGGAACCACTTCCAAATCCTTTCATTAAGTCCTTCTTTAGAAACGGAAAAGACAGGCAGCACACTTCTTTTTAATTTTTTTTTGTTTTTGTTTTTTTGGGGGTCACACCCGACAGCACTCAGAGGTTACTCCTGGCTCTATGCTCAGAAATCGCTTCTGGCAGGCTCGGGGGACCAAATGGGATGCTGGGATTCGAACCACCACCCTTATGCATGCAAGGCAAATGCTATCCAGGCAGCACATTTCATCTCTGAAGATCAGGTACTCAAAGTTCATTTGTTTAAATGTATTAAAACAAACTAACAGAGTCCACATATTTATCAAGAACTCAAAAAAAGTCAGAGAACCAAGGAGGGGCAAGAGGCAGTTTAATCTCAAGAAGATAAAATTGCTGACATGTTACTACTTCTGAGAAAGTCAGTGAGAGTTGGATAGATCAAAAGGCCAACCAGATGGAACTCAACAAGTCTACACGAGAGCAGCAAATAGCTGAGAGCAGGCACTGTGCTGAATTTGCTACCAAGTGAAATGAAAGAAAAGGTAAAACTGAAACTTCTGGGTACATTAAATTAGTACAACTCATGCATTCACTCATTCCTATTGACTGTTTAGGCTCTGAAGATAAAGATGAACCAGAACAGGACAGCTCTAGCTTGGTGAATTATTTTTCTCCACCACTATATCCTTTTTCCATGTTACTTCCTATAACTTGAATACACCAACCACCAAGTACAGTACACATTCTTACATGGAGGAGAAAGACTTATGCATCTGATTTGAGCGAAGGGAAATGAAATAAAAGAAGAGGAAATGCCAAGCCCTGAATGTATGGAACCCCACATATACTCTTGTTTGTTTGTTTTTTTTTCGGGCCACACCCATTTGATGCTCAGGGGTTACTCCTGGCTAAGCGCTCAGAAATTGCCCCTGGCTTGGGGGGGACCAAATGGGACGCCGAGGGATCAAACTGCGGTCCTGATCCTTGGCTAGTGCTTGCAAGGCAGACACCTTACCTCTAGCACCACCTCGCTGCCCCCCCCCATGTACTTTTTTTTTTTAGTTTTTGGGTCACACCCAGCAGTGCTCAGGGGTTACTCCTGGCTGTCTGCTCAGAAATAGCTCCTGGCAGGCACGGGGGATCATATGGGACACTGGGATTCGAACCAACCACCTTTGGTCCTGGATCGGCTGCTTGCAAGGCAAACACCGCTGTGCTATCTCTCTGGGCCCTCCCACATGTACTCTTAACACAAGAGTAGCACCCCTTCTCAAAGGGCCATCAGAGGCAGCCTGTGCCAAGGAGGGGTGAAGCCAGGAGAGTTGATGAGTAAGGGACAGAGATATCTTGGGAGTTGAAAATGAAAAACAAATCAAATCCATCAGGCACTATTCCATCTTCTCCTCCCATGACCTGGCTTCAGATTTTCCATATGTTCCAGATCAAAATAACTGCCATGTACTTGGAAATCTTGCTGGCACATCACCCAAGTGAACCAGTTCAAGCCATGAGTCAACAAAGAGTTAAGTGATTTGAAGCAGATGATCGAACTTCTATAGTAGGATGGTGGAAAGGATACAAGATGGAAGCCTGGATTAGCAAGATGGGGAATTGTTTTTCTGGGATGAGGGGGTTGAATATCACCTCAGCAAAGCTCAGGGCTTACTCCTGGCATCAAGCTCAGGGATCACTCCTGGAGGTGGCTGGGGAAACATTTGTGGTGCCAGGGATTGAACCTAACTAGGCTGGTTATGAGCAATGCAAGAGCCTATACCCCTGTACTATTATCACTCTGGCTCCATAATGGGGACTTCTTAGGGTAACAAATTCTTTGTAGAATGCAGGTACAAGATTGGAGAGTGGGTAGAACAGGTGAACTTATATACAGTCCTCATTGTTACAGCAGTACCATTGTCAGACCCATTCAAACAAACCTAAGTCACAAATGGAGTTTTTGCAAAGTCTAAGTACAACAGATAGAGAGAAAGGCAGGTGTCATCAAAAGGGGGCTGATCTTCCATGTCAGTACTGCTTAAAAGTTCACATTTGAACAGTTGTTATTCTGCGATCTTGCCCAAACCGAAGGAGCATACCCCTCTATAAACTCCATACTCTGATTTCTCAGACTGGAACTAATAACATCTAGCCAACAGTTGGGTTGCAAAGCTTCCCTCAGTTAAGGTGGTTTCTGGTTCTGGTTTCACAATTAAAACACATCTTTCACTATCCAATGGGGAGTCTGCTTCAGGAAAGAATCAATTCCCTACCACATTCCTTTGCTACTTGGTCCAGGGGCAGAGTCCTGTGAGATAGAATGAGGTTAGGAGACTGAACTCACCAGCTACACTGTCTGGTCTCCTGAGTCTTGGTTGTCTTTCTGTGATTCAGTTCTTTTTTGTATGCTGTTGAATTCCCTCTGGTCATGAGGGTGGAGGGAGACAGCTATGGCTAGAAGTCTGGATATTTTCAACCCTGGGAATTCCTGGGAAGAACTGTGATTCGGAATGAACACTAAGATGTGATTCTGCTTTGTGACTCAGGATTTTGGCCCTGTCCCCACCAGGAGAGATGGCACTTGGAAACATCTGAAGTGACTATAAAGTGCATAGTTAGACTTTCTGGCCACTCCTGATATATCCCTAGAGCAAATAAACAAACCCTAGTAAACCCAGTGCACTTAACCCACTGGAATGGGAACCATGAGAGGAAGAGGATTTGGTCCAAGATCAAGGAGATGTTGCTTTATTTCCATTAATTTCTATTATTCCCCTCCTCTAAAATGGCCGTTTTCTCTGGCGGGATAAAGGACCATTGGTGAGGAAAATGCAGTTGCTGCAGGATACTTATAGTCACACTTCAGAGCAATACAAAGGTCAGGAGCCATAGTACAGCAGGTAGGTTGTACATGTGGTTGACTAGGGCTGGATCCCTGACATGGTTCCTGGAGCCCACCAGGAATAAACTCTGAACACAGAGCCAGGAGTAAGCCCCAAGCACCACTGGAATGGCCCCCAAACAAAATACAACAATAAAGTAAGGTGTTTTCTCAACGAACAGGTATGTCTCCCACTATGAAATGGATTTCCTAGCCAGGAATACTGCAAACGATATATACAAGCAAAAATTTCAACCACAGACCAAGGCCAGTGATCAAAGACATCAGAAACTCATAGTAGCTTTCAACACAAGTCTTCAAACTCAAGCCCAAGCTCTTGGAGAATACAATTTGCCACACAATGTCACATCTTTTTTTTTTTTTTTTTGGTTTTTGGGCCACACCCGGCAGTACTCAAGGGTTACTCCTGGCTGTCTGCTCAGAAATAGCTCCTGGCAGGCACGGGGGACCATATGGGACACCGGGATTCAAACCAACCACCTTTGGTCCTGGATCGGCTGCTTGCAAGGCAAACGCCGCTGTGCTATCTCTCCGGGCCCACAATGTCACATCTTTAAAACACCAAGAAATGGTAGATTGTGCTAAATTCAAGTTGTGGCAGGTTATTCAAAATGCAGCTCACCCCCAACATGGAAGATGGGGCTTGATCAAAAAAAAAAAAAATGACAGGATGGTATCAAATTAATTTGCCCTATGATCTCTGAAATCATAAACTAGCCACTAGTTCTTGGGAGCAAATCTGAATGTCAGCTTTGAATGAGGGAGAGTTGACTTTTCTAGACTAAACGAAGACTCTGAAGCCACTGAAAAGCTTTTCGTAAGTGAGCAAGGAATGTTTCAACTAATGAAAGGGAATAAGAAGGCAAAATGTTTTGGTGCTTTCTAATGATTATAGTCCACTTGAGCAAACAATGTGTAAAAAGAAAGTAACATTCAGCTCCTTATTCCTCTCCATTCTCCCTTTGCACACTGGGTGCGACCAGCACCCAGTCTACTCTCCTTCAGCTCCTAAAAAACATACGCTCTTAACTGAGACCCATAAATTTTGGCTGTGATACGTGTGCTGCTCATCTGGGGTCATACTTCCTGGCTGTGGTGTTTGTCTTGTTTTTCAGCACTTGCCAGTGGTCATATTTCTTTTTGCAATTCTCACCAGAAATCACTCCCAGGGAAGTGCCTGGGGATCTCAAACAACAAAGCTACCAAGGCTACCCTAGTGCTGATCGTGTGGGATTCCAGAGATTTGAACTCGTGATCATAAAGCGAGTGCTTTAGGCTCCTGTGCTATTTCTCCAGCCTCCTCTCTGCCCCAAAACCACTTGGGAAAAACATCCCAACAAATAGCGAAAAAAATTATTCTAAGAAACAGCGAGCACATTTCAAATATTTCACTGCTCTTCATGCCCGTCGAAAGAGGGCTATTATGGCCTTAATTAGCATCCTATTATCTTGCCCCCACCCCCTTTGTCTTCCACCTGTAGGACTTGGCACCAGCATCTCTTTCTCTGCTGGAGCCCACTGCCTTCTACAGCCAACCTGTGGCGACAGTTCTCTCTTAATTAAAACCCCACATGCAAATACAGTGAGCTTGAAGAAGGGCTGCAGCAAAGGCACACAAAAAGCCCGGTAATTTATAACAACGGAATCCCTTTCATCTAATGTTTTCATGCGGACGACAACGACTCAACTCAGTGTGAGACTTTCCCCCATGTTTTATCTGTCGATTAATGGACAAGACAGCAGAGATTCGACTCTTCCTGCGGCTACTTCACTGACGAATGGCAAAGTCTGTCTGTCCCCCTGCGAGAGATAAAAGCTTGAAAATATGTGAACCATTTACTAGCATGGCCCGTGCCCATCCAGGCTGGGTGACCTGTTTCACCTTGAATTGAGAAATACCTAAAAATTTTGAACCTGTCAAATGCTAATGAATTATGGTTAATTTGGGAAGCATATCTGAAGTGATGAATGATGCCATCACGAACGGGTTCTAGTGATTATTTATGAGCAGAAGGGGTACATCACTTTGACATATATTTGAACTTAGCAATGTTCTATTATTCCCCAGAAAGTTAAGAGTGCAAAAAAAATTGTTTTTTTTTTCTCCAAAGCTGCCAGAACCAGGGAATTCACCTGGTTATCAATTATCATTAGGAAAAAATAATTAGAACTATGGCCCAAGAGAGAAGGAAAGAGCTGATGGAAGAAATTCATGAAGCTCTAATTATTTTTCTTTTAAGGCACTTTGTGATAAAAAAAAAAAACTAATAAAGCACACTACAGGACCCAAGTCAAGGCACACGTGTTCAAGGCTGATTTGTAAAGAAAAAAAAATTCGCTTCTCGGGAAAGTGGGGTGGGGGAAGCAAAACAACAAAGTTTGTATTTTTTTTTTTTTTTTAGAAATTCTAACATCTGATAATAAAACTCAGCGGCAATGTGTCGCAGCAATGGACCCACTTAACAGGAATAATTTAATGCCCAGCTTGCTTTGCGTGTGTTTGCTCCTTGAAAGAGCTGGCGCGTAAAACCAGCCACACGCAGCTCAACTCAGAACTGTACACGCAAACTTAGGAATGGATATTTGGAAATCAAAGCCATGTGAAAGATTTGCCTTTAGGAATTCAGCACCCTAAATGCATCAAGGTATTATCTAGACAGGGAAAAATTGTATCTGTCCAAGGCAGCAGGAATCGGGGAGGGACAGGAAAGAATGAACCTGTTAATTCACAGACCAGATTTATGACTGGTGGATTCTTCATTTGATTTTCAGGTTGTCTGTTGTGAATACAGGGAAATTCAATGGTTATACGTCTGCCAACCTGACTCAATCCCGACTCATTTTATGTTTCCCTCCCCCAAGCTATTTGAAATTGTTTTACACCCCAACATATATGGTCTGTAAAATTTTAGCTTCCTTCCCCATCTGCTAACCTGCAATTTCCTTTTCTTGTTAAACATCATGGCAAGAGAATTTTAAGTTATCTAAATTCAATAGTATATTCCTAGTAAAAATAAAACTTATGGCATTCACAGTCACAGTTGAATTAATTGTCTACCTAGAGAGAGTCTTACAGATCTACACGCACTAGACAGAAACTTACTATCCATCCTATCAACATTAGTGGCTACTTTCAAAAGTGCTCAACTCATTTGCTTTTCCTGAATAAAACTTCCTAAGAATGTAAAACTTGAGGCACTTCTGAGTTTTATGAAGGCACAGAAAAGTCACGTTTGAATTTCTGTTGCAAAGACTTTCCAGCACTGAGGTGGAACAGAAGGAACAGTGGTTGTGGAGGTGGAGGGATGTGGAACTAGCAATGGTTTTCTTTGGCTCCTTCGCTGGACAAATGTCACACCGAAACACTCCAGGGGTTCCTTATTCTGCTTTACCAATATTTCTTCACACAGTCGAATGAGGTGTAGAGGCAGAAAAACAATATTGAATATATAAATAACATAATGGGTCCAGCGAGAGCATTCAAGACAGGAAAGCCTGCTTTGCATGCAGGAGGTCCAGGTTCGATCCTCACCACCACATGATATCCAGGCCAAAAAGAAACAAGTAATAGTGGGAACACTATTGGTTTTGTTTTATTTTGTTTTTGGCAGTATCTGGCAGTGCTTAGGGCTTACTTCTAAACTGTATTCAAGGATCACCCCTGGCAGTGCTCTGAAGAGTGCTGAGGATTGAAACTAGGTCTACCATGTGTAAAGCAAGTTGTGCAAGACTTACTCCTGTACTTAAATGTGCAAGACTTACCCCTGTACTTTTTGAGGGGAATGCTGGTGCTAACCTAGCTGTGCTCAGGATTCACTTGTGGCAGGCTCAAGGGCTGTCCAGGATCAAACCTCAGTAAGCTGCATGCAAGGTAAATGCCCTCCACACTGTCCTATCACTTCAGCCTCATCCCTGAACTGCCTTTCCAGCCCCAACATTAGCAAAATACATCAAAATATAAACCACAAGTTACTTTTGGATGAGTCTTGGTTTTCTTATTTTTGAAATTTTCCTCTGTTCAATACAGATACACAGGATTCACATATGCTATTGGACATTTTAGATACTACCACAAAAAGGTAAAATTGAGGCCAAATTAATTTCCTGACGAGTTTATTTAACACGAATGCTGGGCATGTTATTTGAGCTCATCAAGCTACATTCAAATGTGAGCCACTGGTAGTATTATCTTAGTATCAATAAATTAATCTAGTATAAATATCCAAAATAGCATTACAGCTTAGCATCCACATATAAAGTCATTACATGTATCCATATGATTGGGGGCACTAGATTCAAAGTCCATTGTTTATTTCACAGTTAAGAGACCCCCACCTCAATTCTGTGTGGCCTCATTTCAGTCAGCGAGTGTAGTCAGAACATTCCCCATCCAACAGTTCACCGCATGGAGGAGAAATAAAGCCAGGCACATTTCAAACTCTCACTGAGCCTTCATTTTCACAGAAAACTCCATGGAAATTGAACTTCTAGTCTAATGCCCAGTAGACAGCAGGAAGGAAATAAACGGCAGTTACTCGTTTTCTGGTAGTTTATGGGATTCTTAAGTTGTCTTTTGATTTTTTTTATTCTCCACCTTCTATCAGTTTTCCACTGCCAGGTAATTCTGGCTATTAGATGAGAAATTGGGGCCAGAAAGATATTATCAAGGTTTAGTCGCTTGCCTTGCATGTGGCTGGCCCCAGACCACATGCTCCCCTGAGCATCACCAGGAGTGACCCGCACCCAAGTACTTCCAGGAGCACTACTCACAGGTAGCCCTAAACCCCAAATTCAAACTTGACAAATAGATAATTTCAGTATCTGTGAATTACAAGGGTTCAGTGAGGGCCCCAGGAGGCTGACACCAGCCATCAATCACCCAGATTCTTCCTAATTTAGTTCCTGGAGGCGAGTTCTGAGAGTTCTGAGAGGCGAGGCCACAGTTGATTTCCACAAAGGAACTTCCTGCTCAAGGCCTGCAGATTATCAGCTGCATCTCCTTTTTCCAAACACATTTAGGTCCAGCCAAGACATCTTCTCTCTGATGAGTGCACCAACTTTATAAAGGTCTTACAAAAATCTGCAAACTGTCGTTGCTATATAATAAGATAATCACAGTCGTACAGCTTTGTGGATTCCAAATAGGGGTGCTGAGGAGTTGAGACAGTACAAGTGTGGGGCAAGAAATGTTGCAGCTCAGGCTGAAGTCTTCCTTTAATGGCCACTTCTTCAAAAACCTCAGCATAAAAAACAAGAATGGGAAGGGGGAAATTTTTTTAAAAACCAAGAAGAGGCCCCACAGTCTCTTGATCTGATCTGGGTGGCCAGAAATGGGAGGGAGGGAAAACTGTTTCTTTTCCTGTTGATCAAATAGCACCTTCTCTCTGATGGTCACCAGCACCGATATTGGTCCCTGCACAAAAGTTCAACTTTCAGGGGCCTATAAATTTTTGCTGCCAGAGACTTGGCAGGACTGAAAAGAGATGGGCAGTTTTACAAACATCAACAAAACAAAATCTGTATTGTACTCCTGTTCATTGATGACACGATGAGTTTGTTTTGTTTTCGGGTCAAACCAGCAGTGTTTCCAGGTTCTTCCTGGTCTGTGCTAAGGAGTGACCCCTGACGGTGCTCAGGGGAACCAGATGTGGCATGGGAATTTGAAAGGAGTTGCAGCCACCATAGCCATATGCATCCCGAGTAGCTTCCCTTCTGTCCTATCTTGCCAGCCATTATCACTATTATTTTTTTTTAAATAATAGTAGACCGAATAGAAGAGAAGAAGGTACAAACGTTTCAGAGAAGTTCTGTGCTTTACAACAATGCTGACACTTTAGAAGCTTTTTCTAACTCTCAAGTAAAAACAGTTCTGGAAATGCCTAGAAATTTTCCAACTTGTGTTTTTCTTACACCCTTCTTGGCTGGATTCGGACTGATCTTTGCTTCTGGCTGCGTGTAAAAGTGAGGAAAATAGCTCTTTAAAATGCAGACTTTTTCATTACTCCTTTTTCATTTTGTTTTGGGGCCACTCCAAGCAGTATTCAGGGTTTACTCCTGGCTCTGTACTCAAGGAATCACTCCCAGCAGGCTCAGGGGGATCATATGGGGCTCTAGAGAGCGAATCCAGGTCTGCTCTGTGCAAGCAAGTCTCTCCCTACTGTGCTATCTGTCCAATTCTCATTTCCTTTTGAAACCCAATTATTCTCTTACTTGATTCATATTTATTATATTCATTTCTATTCTTTTACTATATTTTTTCTTTTGGGACCTCACACATGCAACATGCGTAAGTGGTCTATAGCTAAATGTCACTGCAGGTCTGATTCTTTTTTTTTTTTTTTTTTTTTTTTTTTTGGTTTATGGGTCACACCCGGCAGCACTCAGGGGTTATTCCTGGCTCTATGCTCAGAAATCACTCCCGGCAGGCTCGGGGGACCATATGGGATGCTGAGATTTGAACTACTGACCTTCTGCATGAAAGGCAAACGCCATACCTCCATGTTATCTTTCCTTCCCAAACAGCTGTTTTCATCAGTCTTTTTTTTTTCTGATTCATATTTTAAAATTCAGAATCAATGATCTATTTTGAAGGGGCTGGAGTGAGAGCACAGTGGTAGGGTGCTTTTACCATGCACATGGCCGACCCCAAACAGGCCTGGGTTTTATCTCTGGCATCCCATATGGTCCCCAAGTTTGCCAAAAGCGATTTCTGAGTGCAGAACCAAGAGTAACCTCTGAGCACCGGGGTGTGGCCTCAAAACAAAAACAAACAAAAAAGATTCATCTTGAAATACTTCTTTTTCTAATACACTATGTGGTCCATATCCTAACTGCTAAGAAGCCGGATCTAGAGAAAACACAAATACCGACTTCTCAGAAATTTCCTTGTATCCACATGTAATCCTATATGTTACTTTTCACTGGCTTCCATATTGCAGAATTCATGAAGCAGCATCCAAACAGCGCCACTCCAACTTTTTGCCACTAACATTGAATAATTGGAGCCACTTCTAAACATCTAAAAACATCTCTTTTACATTTTAAGGAAAAATACACTCAGCTACACCAGGAGGTAGCCCAGAACATGCCAGCATCACTTTGAACTTTCTGCTTCTAGCTAATCTAATGATAAGTATCCAGGCAAAACTAGCCAGGATAATTAAAATATTATGGCAGTCTTGGTATTATTATTTTTTTTTGGTAATTTATCAATGCATTTCTAAACTCACTATCTCACTGAATAATCTTCACAATCTTTTTTTCTTTTTGTTTTTGGGCCACACTTGGTGACACTCCGGGGTTACTCCTGGTTATGCACTCAGAAATCACTCCTGGCTCAGGGGACCATATGGGATCCTGGGGATTAAACCCAGGTCCATGCTGAGTCAGCTGCTACTGCTGTGCTATCACTCTGGCCATTGATCATCACAATCTTAACAGACCTACAATGTAGTCAGTCATTTTTACAAAAGACAACACTGAGCCAACACTACTAATCGGAATCACATCAGAGAGAAGTCATAGAGACTAAATGGAATGAAGGAGATTGAAAGACCAAGAGGAAGAAAGCCACAAGACAGTGGTGGTAGTGGTGAGAGAGACAGAGAGAGAAAGACAGAGAGTTATATAGAGAGAATGTGTGTGAATGTGTGTGCACGCACGTGTGTACAGGTTTCTTGCCTTCCACATGATGGTCCAATTTAATCCATCCTAAGCAATTACCAGGAGTAAGCCTTGAGCACAGCCTGATGTGGCCTAATAGGTCCCCCACAACACACTCACAGACACACACATACAGGACCCAGCCCTATGGATTTTAGACCCAGAGCTCTGAGCAGATTCCACTCAAAGCTGTATTTACTATTTCTTCTCCAACTTATTTTGCATTATTCGGGGGATGGAGGAGTTCATGCCTGATAGTACACAGGGGCTTTTTCTGGATTATTTTTCTGCTCAGGACTGACCCCAGCATACTTGAGGGAGCACAGTGAATCCAGGGGTTGAACAAAGACCAACTGCAGGCAAGGCGGAACCATAACCCTAGACCTCTTCAGTCTGCCTGAAACAACAGTAAGTGTCCTTGGGATTACTGCAGAATTTGGAGTTCAAACGTTCACAGGATTTGGAGTTCCTTCCCAGTGCAGGGCTGTGTGTGGGCCTAGTCCAAGGGCTTGGGTTCCATCCCCAGCACCCTGAAACCCTCTTCATAGTCCAGCAGGATTCTCCATGCTCTCCTTCCTGTTCCATTCTCTCACCCTGGATCATAGGGAGCTGTCAGCTCACAGCCAGCCAAGGATGCCATAGATGAAGGATACAGACTTGGAGCAAAATGAACAGCACCGGGCCGACCTCTGCAGCTTCTGTTTAAACAATACATTCTTTGCTCCAGCACGAGCACAGCCAGCACTGACCTGGGAGATTATTGCAGTTGCAGGCGCATAGACTTGCTTCCTAAAGGTCCTTGTGAAACTACACTGAGAAACTGGTCACAAACGTTTCTAATATGTTGTTACTGCAGGTAGGTACCAGCATAACCTTTCTAACCAAGATGAAACTTACATAGAGAAGATCCCAAATTTAGTGGATGGCAAATCTCTTCCAAGAACAATTCCATGGCAACTGCCCTTCCTTAAACAATTTCATGTCAATAATTTTATGACAGCTGCTTTTGGTACCTAATTCTAAATCATGCTATGGATAAGTATCCATATTAAAATGGGAACTGTACAATGTCTGGTCACTACTTAAAAATTTGTCCTTGTGTCCCTAAATTTGAGAGTGATTCTGTCTCTTCAAATCAACATACAGCTAAGGAATTATACTCATCAATTATCTGTAATGTATGTAATTTATGTGAAAGCGCATATATAAATTGAAACTTGTGCTCACACAACCAATCTTTTTCCATCTGGCTCAAATTGGGGCCACAGATAGGCTAAGATGATGCTAATTATTAGTTTCTAAGTGACCTGTTTCTACACTGAGCAACTGAAATTACTTCCATTATTTCTGCTGCTGTATTTCACCTACTTCTTCTCGAACCCCCTGGAATTCCTTCTTGAGAACAGGGCAGCAAATATGAACTTGGTCTTCCTCCCTAACCTTGCAAGTCCTCCTGGCTTATTTTCTCCTCCTCTTTCTTTTCTCCTCCTCCACTTCCTCCTCCACCTTGGAGTTCTAGGGAGATCTAGAAACCACATTGGCAGTGGCAGAGATGTTTGCTCCCAGACAGTGATGCTCAGAGGATCAAATGCCAATCAGGAGGTCCATGGATGAAGCCCATTAAGGGGACAAAGCAATGTTACAGGCCCTATGTGGACATTCAAAGCCCTTACTCCCCAGACCTTCCATTACCATGCTCCATGGTCTCCTACTGACAGTTAAAGCTGGAATTGAAGACAAATTAAATAGCCAGAGAACATATTAAGTAAATGAACTTCTCATCTAAGCCTAGCAAGTGAGCACAGCGTGCAGGAAGAGGACAAGGTGATGCAGAACCAAAGGGATAAAGGAGAGTGTGTGTGCATTAGGTCAAGAGAGAAACACTTGATTCTCCCAGGCAGGGCCTCCCGGAAAAACCCAAGCCCAATATGGGCCCCTCTATCTCCTCCCCAGTTCTGAACCAGCTAATAACCTCCCAAAACATGCTTGAACCACATGAGGCTGCTCAGCCATTGCTCAAGAAATAAACATGTGGGGCCAGAGAGATAGCATGGAGGTAAGGCGTTTGCTTTCCATGCAGAAGGTTGGTGGTTCGAATCCCAGCATCCCACATGGTCCCCGAGCCTGCCAGGAGTGATTTCTGAGCATAGAGCCAGGAGTAACCCCTGAGCTCTGCCCGGTGTGTGTGACCCCAAAACAAAACAAACAAACAATTAAAAAACAAAAAAAGAAATAAACAATGATTTCACTGCTGTTACCACTGTCATGATTTTGGCTTTGCAAAAAGTGCTCTGAAGAGGTGACCACAACTTGGTGTTCTGCAGGATTCAGACCCTGCTGTGCCTTTTAGGATCTAGAAATATGGGAGAGCAGGGTAGGCTCTTACACGCATCTGACCTGGATTCAATAACCTGCACCAGAAATGGGCTCTTGAGTCCCACTGGAAGGAAGCCCTGAGCACTACTAGGTGTGGCCACCAAACCAAAAGACAAGCAAGCAAAGAAAGCAAACAAAAAAGAGAAAAATAAAGGGACCTTTGGTCTGAAAATGAAACTAGAAACCTTCTTCTCCCTAAACTTTTTTCTTTTCTACCCCCTGGCTGGTTTTGTCCTATCTTTCTTATAGAAAAAAATATCTGTGAACTCAGAAGACCTTTGCTACTTCTAACAACAATTATAGATGGGCAAGTGAAAAGAAACCCCATGTAGTCTTTTCCTCAAGCCGTCTTCCAAGACTAGGGGCTAATTCTTGACGAATGTAGTCTGCAGATTACTTGAGCAGCAAAATGCAGGGGCAAGGAAGACCAATTAAAATTAATTAATTAATCATTAAAAAGATACCAAGAAAACCCAAAGCCAGTATGTATTACAAGCATTGATAATCTTCTTGGGGGAGAAAAGGAAAAACTTTGAACAGAGCAACTGGAAGATCCTTTAAAAGCTAAAACAGTTGGGATGGAGTTAAACATAGTCCAAGGGTCAGAGTGATAGCACAGCAGTAGGGTGTTTGCCTTGCACACTGCTGACCTGGGATGGACCTGGGTTCGATGCCTGGCATCCCTTATGGTCCCCTGAGCCTGCCAGGAACGATTTCTGAGTGCAGAGCCAGGAAAAAAATCAAACAAACAAACAAATACAGTCCAAGCTACTGGGCCAAGCTATTTCTTGATCTGGGGAATCTGCTGGCACATCAGCCAGGGCCATTTCCATGAAATTCAGTGCGGAGAGGTACTTTCTGCTGCTCAGAACAGGAACTCATAGGCTTCCCCGGAACACAAAAGATCCCCTGCTACCTGCTCTCCGTCACCTTCATCCATGCCTATTTGCGTGACTCTGTTAAATAACGGATCATTCCGTCGGCCTGAGCCACATGGCAATTTTCGTGTGTGCACCAGAAGGCAACGCCAGGGAATTAACAATAACTAATTATTGACGCTTCCTCCACATTACCCTCGCCTGACAAGCACAAGAAAATTTTGCTCGGCGTGGATGTCTCATGACGGCTGGCGTGTCATTTATTTCTCGGTGGGAGTGGAGTTTCTCCACTGTTTTTGGCCATGCAGAGAAAATGTTCCTACCTACGAAACCAATACAAGAGCACAGGTAGGAAGCTGCAAAGCTTAATTGAAAATCTAAGCGAGGTTGTCCCTTTGATTCCAAGGAAAGCAAGGATTGGCTTCCTCATTGTAGTCAGAGGCAGCAGATCTGAGGGCTAATTGCACCCCATTGCATCCAAAATCTATCAATATCCCATGCTCCAGAATATCCGTATAGACAATTCAAAAGAAGCAAAGGCCCCCAACTTTCACTTATATTTCATTTGGGAGATACTAGCAAGTGGACAGCAGTAAAGCAGGAGAAATAACTCACAAAACTCCAATCATAACCATGGTGAGCAATACAAAATCATCTTTCAGTTGAACTCCATGGCTAGTTCATGTTCAGCTGCTTCTATCTAAGGAACTTAGGGTGGTCATTCCTATTGGTGCTCTGTGGCCAAATGAGATTTACCCTTCTCTTAACAATGGAGCAAACTCACGGAGAGATATATAGGGATATATTTATTTATGTAGGTTGAGAGTTTTTTTTTGGGGGGGGGGGGAGGAGCTACACCCAGCAGTGTCCAAGGCTTACTACTGATTCTGTGCTCAGAGACTGGATGGTCATCTGAGTTGCTGGGGATTGAATTTGGCTCGGCCATGTACTATTGCTCCAGACCCCAGAATAATTGTTTTCTTTTCTTTTCTTTTCTTTTCTTTTTTTTTTTTTTTTTGGTTTTTGGATCACACCCAGCAGCACTCAGGGGCTACTCCTGGCTCTATGCTCAGAAATTGTCCCCAGCAGGCTCAGGGGACCATATGAGATGCCGAACCACCGTCCTTCAGCATACAAGGCAAATGCCCTATCGCTGTGCTATCTCTCCGGCCCCAGAATATTCTTTTCAAGAAAGCTCTCTGTTGGCCTGAAAACACCCAGTAACTGATACTATTGTGTGTAGCTGAAATGTACCTCAGCCTCTGAGGTCTTGGGTGAGTAACATTCACCCCACTGTACACAGAGAAAACAAAGGCTTGAGGCAGCAGGAGGGAGGGAAGGGAAACAGGTGGTTTCAGATCCACCCCACTCTTCAGTGACAGAACAGGACCCCAACACAAGACAACAAGGGACCCCATCCACAGATTTATCCCTCAGTGAGTAAGCTGAATTGGCATGTAAGATGCAAATTGTGTTCACAAGTACATAGAATCCCCAAAAAGTTGCCCAAGAAAGCCACATTAAGGCATTCATTTACAGATCAAAAAGAATCTGATGTACCATGATCTGCCCAAGGAAAAACAGACAGCCGGACAGAAGGCTATGGGAAAAAATGGTCTTGGAAACACTACTTCAAAAGCCATCATTTTTTTTTTTAAATAAAGTACCCTCTTTTGGGGCCAGAGCAATAGTACAGCAAATAGGATGCTTGCTTTACAGGAGACTGACTGGGTTTAATCCTTTCAACAACTGATTCCCCAAATCCATCAGGAGTGATCTCTGAGCACAGAACCAAGAGTAAGCCCTAAGCACTGCCAGATATTGCCCCCCCCCCAAAAAAAGGGGGAAAACAACAAAAACTAAACTTTTATCTGCAAATGAAAAAAAATTAGAAAACATTGCTTCCATCACCCACATCACCCACAACGAGGGCATATGACTTACATGTGGCCAACCCGGGTTAAATTCCCAGCATACAGGAGAAATTTTTGGAAAATTTTGCCAGGATTGAAGAGCCAGAATTAATCCCTGAATAATGACAGGTATGTCTTAAAAACCAGAAACACCCCCCCCCAAAAAAAAACCAAAACAAAACCAGAAACATGGGAGAAAAAAAATCTCCCAGAAATGAAAGTGAAATTCCTTTCCAAAGGAGGAACATTCTCTTTTGGTGTCTCAAGCAGGATCCTCTGGCAGATCAGGCTGAAGACGACCCAGGACTGGCCAAGAGATGGGGAGCAAAGACAGACACACTGTCTCTGCAGAAAGGGCCCTGAAAACCATGTTACACCAAAGCTTCTTATCAGAAATCAACAACTCCTAAAGCTCCACTCCCTAAAGAGACTCATTCTAAATCAGGGGGGAAAAAAAGGGCACAAGGACACAATGACTTGTATTTGGGAGAAAATGAACAGGAAATTCAACCAATCTCAGAGATCAGGGGTGAAATAATCCAAGTCCCAGTTTCTGACCCAATGACTGATGCGAAAGCCAGTAAAAGACCAAAGAAGAATCTATGTGCCGAGTCCAGCATCTCTCTGGGTTTCAAGGAAGTCCGACTTCCTTTATTTCATCTAATTTTAGTGCGTTTTCCTTGGTGGCAACCTACAAACTTAATACGGCGGGAGACTAGCTTTTCAATTTCGATATTGACGCCTCTCTCTCACTCTCTCTGAGGACTCTGACCTACTTTCCAGTTCCACTTTTTTTGCAATCTGCAACCTGGCTTCAAAGGAGGCTTGATGGACTGTGACTAGTTCAGATCACGATGATCCACAGGATTTGCCTATGAAGATGAAACACAGACAACTGTGACCAGACCATACGTGCTACCCAAAAGGCACTGATAACTAACCAAGCATGTGTGGTCACAGGAAGTTGCATCTTTTCTTTATTTGTTTTGGTTTCTGGGCCACACCTGTGGTGCTCCTGGCTCTGCGCTCAAAAATCACTTCTGGCAAGCTCCGGGGACCACATGAGATGCTGGGTATCAAAACTGTGTCTGTTCCAGGTTGGACTTGTGCAAGGCAAACACCCTACCGCTGTGCTATCACTCCGGCTCCAGGAAGTTGCATCTTGATGATCAAGCTCAAATGCAACCCCGCTCCCACTCTTTACCTGCGGTCCTTCACATCACTGATATGCAAAAATCCTTTTCCCTCCCTCCCTCCCTCCCTCCCTCCCTCCCTCCCTCCCTCCTTTCCTTCCTCCCTCCCTCCCTCCCTCCTTTCCTCCCTCCCTCCTTTTCTCCCTCCCTCCCTCCTTTCCTCCCTCCCTCCCTCCTTTCCTTCCTCCCTCCCTCCCTCCCTCCCTCCCTCCCTCCCTCCCTTCCTTCCTTCCTTCCTTCCTTCCTTCCTTCCTTCCTTCCTTCCTTCCTTCTTTCCTTCCTTCCTTCTTTCCTTCCTTCCTTCTTTCCTTCCTCCCTCCTTCCCTCCCTTCCTTGCTTCCTTTTTTCCTTCCTGTAGTTTCCAAGTAATTCTCAAGAGGCTCAAAGATTCACCTGTGATTCTTGGCCAGCTGAGCTAGCAGTACTAGGCAAGGGACTGAGAATAATGCTCACAACTGCTATAAACATCTCCTGCTTCCCGCAATTCATTTTCATACATGAAAAATCATTTAAGGGCTTGATGAGATAGTACAACAGGTAGGACATCTGCCTTGTACACAATCAGCCTGAGCGGTGGCATCTCATATCATCTCTCAAGGTCTCTGGGAATAATACCAGAATACAGAGACATGAGTGGAACACTCAAGGAGCAAGACACAGACCCTCACATACACAGAGTAGAGTGTGCAATGAATGACACACACACTCACATGCACAGAGTCGTAGGGATAGTCAATCATGCACACATGCATTCAGAGAAGTCAGCACTATGAATGAACAGAGATACACAAACCACACACATGGAACATAACCCTGGGAATAAAGCTGCTACCTGACAGGTCCCAAGTAGGGGACACATATACACCCCCCAGTGTAATGAGATGTGTGAATGCAGAGACAGGGTAGTGCAAAGACAGTAGGATGGCACAGTTCAGTGTTTTCGCCAGAGGGTCCCTCTGCACCAGCACACTGGTGCCACAGCAGAGAAGAGAACATGTCCCCATAGGCCATGATCCTGGGCATTTCATTTCCTGGACTTCGCATCTGAGGCCAAGAAGGAAATGACAAAGCTGCACAAAGAGACTAAATATAATCGGGACATCCACTCAGGCTCTCCAGCTACCAAGGTTCACTTAATAACCAAGGTGAAGACACAGAAGCCCGGCTGGAAGAATGGAGGAGAAGATGTAGACAAAGTGTGATTTTTTGACCTATTACATGAGTCCATAGAGAAGATCTAGAATGAATAAGTGAAGAAAAAATGGCATGTTATGGAATGATGTAGATTCAGTCATCAAATATCTGTGCTTAGAGTCACTGCTCTGGACATAAAATAGGGTGAAAGAAAAAATTAATTTTCCCATAGTGAGTCTTTTAGTTTTTTCCCGAGTCATTTGTTAGTCATAGACTTTGTACTATGCACATAGAATAATTAAAATCCTTTATGAAAGAATGCATATATGAAATGATGACCCAACTCACTTTTCCCTAACTCTTATCAATTCTACCATCTCTTGAATGTTTAGAGACTGGAGAAAACACTCTTTTAATTTCACCAAGATCATGTTATAATAAGAGAAGTTGCAAAGGTTAATTATGTGGGACATGATATTCAACAGAAATCCTTTAGACACAACTTACTTCTACATCTCCATAGCTCTTTCAAGCTGAATTTTCTCTCTTTTTTTCTCTCCTGGCCTATTTGTTGAATTAATATTGATGAGCAGTATGAGTGTGCCAAGTATGCCACTAAATATAGCAGGTGCCACTCCTGCACACAAAAGAATGGTGTTAGTGGGATCTAGTCCTTAAGAAGACAAAAGATGTCTGATACCACTCTGGTGAGAATGTATTCAGTCACTCACCCAATGCTCGATGCTGTGACTTTTGTCCCACTTCCAACTTCAACAATGTGTGTTCCTCTATCAAAAAAGTTAGAAGAATCCAAGAAATTAAAGACACATAAATAAACAAAATCTCAACTTTCTCTACCTAGAAATGCATATGGCTACGTCTTAGTGTTTTTTTCTTTCAGACTTTTCCATTCTAACATACACAGTTCAAACATCAAATGAATACAAACTCAAGTTCCCCATTCACATTTTTTTTAATTTAAGTGTCCTAGATTATTCCAGTAAATAGTTAGCACTCATACATTCCGCAAGCAGTTTCAAAGCTAGGATGACGTTAAACTATGCTCGTCAATTCCTTCCTATTGGCCACTGTTGATTTTGAGTATGCGAGATATGTGTGTTCATATAAAATTCCTACTGTGTGCACGGTTCTAAAAAATGTGCATGTGTAAGCATTTGGGGCTGAGGTGGTTGGCATTGCTGGGTCTATGCAGAGGGATCACTCCTGGAGGTGCTAGGGGAGTATATTTTTTCGGGTGATTGAACTGTGTAGGCCAGGTGCAAAATAAATAAATAAATAAATAGATAAATAAATAAATAAAAATGTTCTCCCTGCTATAGTATCTCTTCAGCCCAGTATATACATTTTCCCAAACTATTTGCTTAGAATAAATTCCTAGAGGCCCTTACAAAATATTATAAATGTTGTACTTAACATTTTAGGCACACATAATTAAGTTATGCTAAAGTGTTCACCAATTAACACTTTACCAAAAGTATATTATGGTGACATCAAGCTTCAACAATTATTGCAAGAAAAAAAATGAAGCGTATCTCACAACTGTTTTCATTTTTTTTGGAGGAGGACAGTTGGGGCCAACCTGGTAGTGCTTAGGCTTTATTCCCAATTCTGTGCTCATGGATCACTCCTGGCAGTACTTGGAGACCATATGTAAGGCCAGAGGTTAAACTAGGGTCAGCCATGTGCAACACAAGTGGCTTAACCCATGTGCAGTTCCTCAAGTACTTGATTTTATTGATCATTAATAACTTTGGGCATTTTCACCAAGGTCCCTAGCTACTGATAGGGTATTTCCTGTACATATCCCATTTTTCTATTGTGTCTCTTTTCATGAACTTGTAAGAGCTCTTTTCTATTTTGAATAATCCCAAACCAACCTTCTGTTAAGTTTCTACATGGATATTTTTACCATGAAAATGCAATACTTCCACTAGAGACACAGGATAGGGGTTGAGGCCTTTACTTTCTATGTGTTACTACTGCAAGAGACCCCTGAGCACAGAATCAGAAACAAGCACAAATCAAAAAAACAGCTAGGCAGCCTCCTCTGCCCACCCAAACAAACAACAACTAAGAAAATGCACGACTTTCAGTGCACAGAGCTACTCTGAATAGTGTCAAGTTAGGTGCTACCATGGATGCTTTGGAGAGTAACAAGTATGGTTGCTGCGCTCAGATGAGGGAGGGGTGGTCCTCAATGGCTGGACTGATCCCACCAGCCAATCACACTCCATCAATGGCCTCTAATTGGCCATTACTTCCTAGTCAACAGTTGCTTGGACACAGAGTTTCCGGGTTAGTCAGTGTGAGTTTCCATATAAGGCTAGTCAGGGACCAGAAAGACAAAAGTCAACTGGAAACACAGTTCCAGGAGTTCCCAGTGAAAGTGGCTGCTGGGGCTGGTCTGTTTAGCAGCATTTATGTTCACTTTATTCTCGATTACAAGAATGACTAGGATGCGAGGGACAGGGGCTATGGAAACAAGAGTCAACATAATAATGCGGGCCTGGTTAACAGCATCAAGAAGGATGAATTAAGCTCAACATAGATCAGAATGGCAGCTGAGTTTTGAAGGAGCATTTGGACCATATGTGGACTTCTCAGGGGTTAGTTACTTCCCAGCTCTGTGTCAGGGGGGCCATGTGGCACTTGGATTCAAAGCCAGACCTCCAGAGAGGAGGCCACACTTGCGTTCCAACCCCTTGAGCTATCTCACCTTTGATTTTAAATGCAATTGGCAATATGCATTTTCAAGGTGGTCCCTGGAAGACGATACCCTTTCAAAATACACACGGACACAATTGCTCATTGAGGAACTCCAGAAATTTGCTTGGTCTCATTTTATTCTGTCTCAGCTACTTGAGTATTTACTCCCTGCCTGTCATGAGCCTTGGAGAGGCTTCAGACATGGCCCAGAACTACTTCTGACACTTAGGAAAAATATTTGGATGGTTATATAAACCAGAAGTCATGTAAAAGCCTTTTTTGAAAAAAAATTAGTTTCCACTCTTTTTGGATTCGGGCCCAACAGCCATTTCAAGCTGGAACAGGAGCTTTGCTAGGATTCCTCTTCAGAACATGAGTTTGGGGGGCCCTGGGGTGTAGTTCAGTGAGAGGACATTGGCCTTGCTGGCAAGAGCTGGGGATGGATCCCTGGCACCACTCCTCCATGCCCAGGGCAATTCGTGAAACTACTCCTGTGATCCCAGGTACCATAACAGGTGTGACCACCCCAGGACACCTCGAAATAGTGTGCAAGTATAAAAATCAAGAAATGAATCAGCACCCCCGTACCCTAATGCTCTGAAACTATCAAGTAGCCTGACCTCACTTCGCAATACCAGCAATGCTGAGAAGGAAAAATAGGGAAAAATCTCTGAATCATAAACCCACTAACACACATTCCCACACTCGATGCTAGATACAACTGTACCCCTAAAGCATCCAGGCCACTGACCAACATAAATGACCTCAATAAAACATGTTCCTGCCAAAAGAAAAACTTACATTGAAAAAAATGCCCTGGGGGGGCCAGGGAGAGGAGAGGAGAAGAGAGGAGAGGTGAGGAGAGGAGAGAAGAGGTGAGAGAGAGAGAGAGAGAGAGAGAGAGAGAGAGAGAGAGAGAGAGAGAGAGAGAACAATGGGTAGAGTGGTAGAGCATTTGCCTTGCACGTGACAGACCTGGATTCCATTCTTGGCATCCCATATGCCCCCCCAAGCCTGCCAAGATTGATTTCTGAGCACAGAGCCTGGAGTAACCTCAGAGTGTTGCTAGGTGTGGCCCATAAAAAAATAAAATAAACTTTCTTGTCCTGTTCCAGACTGCTTTCCCCCAAGATATTTGATGAGGTTGGGTTTTGGAGACCCATTGTCTTGTAGGGGCTAGAGAGGCTGCTCAGCATGCTCAGAAATTGTAGGAGAACAGACAGAGTGGGTGGACCAACACCATCCAGCTCCAAGAGCCCCTGCTATTAGCTGAGAGCTATGCCCATCTCCTCCTAGGGCAGAGACGTTTTGTGAATGTTGAAGGATGGAGCTAGTCATGCCCAGCTGTGGACTGGGGCACACTCGTCCTGGCACCATCTGGAAGTGTGTGACATGGAGCTGAGCCAGGCATGTGTCCAGAGACGCATCTGATAAGAGGCTTTCACCTGGGCCTGTGGGGGCAGAGCCTGGTGTCTGGTTTATCTCCTGATGCCCAGATCCAGGAGCTAGGGGCAAGCAATAAACTGGGGAGTCACAGAGCCTGAGGAGAACATTTTATTTGGCCCATCCTAGCATTGGGGACAGTCAAGATGAGTCCAGAGAGTCCATGTCCTCTCTCCCTCCTTCCCCCTCCCCATGCCATCTAGACTCTGAAGCCAACGGCCACAGGAGTGAATGTGACCTGGTGGGTCAGGCTGTCTTAGCCCATAGAGATATTGACTCAGGATTTTCCACTCCCTCCCCCGTGTCTCCCACTTAGAGGGCCCTTCATAGATCACTGTGACTGAAGAGTTCAGCGCCCTTTCCAGCCTTACCATACCATCACTTGGATCACTCAGAGGGGCTCTCTGGATGGAACACTCGACATTGGCCACAGTCTGCACCATGGGCACCTGCCTGGTACCCAAAGGCGCTGGCTCAACCTTACAGCTGCAGACAAATAACCTTATTCCCTGGGAAACTTGCCTACAGACACATTAATTCAGAAACTGCCACCAGAATCATCTGGGGCTTACCAAGACCTTCAAGGATGCTTTAATTTTTAGGCCATACCTAGCAATGCTCAGGGATCACTCCTGGCTGTGCACAGGGGATCGTATGGGGACCCACAGGGGTCTCAGGTTGGCCGCATGCAGAGAGCAAATGCCCTTCCTGCTGTACTATGGTTCCAACCACTCTACGATGCCTTTTGATAAGGACCTAAGAAAATGTTTTTTAACAGAAATTGAGAGTGTGTGAGAAGTCACAGGGGAAGCTAATGAAAAAGTGGTTGAGTAAAATTTTGCCCAATTTGGAGGCACCACAGCGAGACAAGAGAGAATCAAAGGACTGAGTGTGTGTGCAGGAAAACAAACAGTCCCAATATTTAAACATTTCTCAGGAAATGAAGATCAGGGGAGGACTGAAGGATAGGAGAGGGCATAAGGAACTAAAAGTCTGCACAGATCAACCCTGGTTTGATCACCTGCACTGGTGGGTCCCCTGAGCACCACTAGGCGTCTCTCCTGAGTAAAGAATTGGAAACAGTCCCTGGTACCATCAGGTGTGGCCAAAACCCTCCTCAATGCCCCTCAAAAAGAAATAATGGTCACTATGGAGAAGCAGTTATGGGATCAGTTATCATGGGTGTGAAAACCACTTTGTTCCTGGTGCTTTAGCAGATACGGCAGAGAGAAAGGGAGGGCCAGGAGAGATCTGCAGCATGGAGAGGCCTCTCTGAACCTGAGTAGCCCAAGTTTAAGCCTCAGCAAATCCCTATGGTGTTTTTAGAACTACTGGGAGGAAGACTGAGCATAGCCAGGTGTTACTTAAAAACAAGGCCGGAAGGAAGGAAGGAAGGAAGGAAGGAAGGAAGGAAGGAAGGAAGGAAGGAAGGAAGGAAGGAAGGAAGGAAGGAAGGAAGGAAGGAGGAAAGGAAAAGAAAAGAAAGATAAAAGGAAGAAAAGATAAAGGAGGGAAGAAAGGAAGAAAGAAAGAAAAAAAGAAAGAAGAAAGAAAGAAAGAAAGAAAGAAAGAAAGAAAGAAAGGAAGGAAGGAAGGAAGGAAGGAAGGAAGGAAGGAAGGAAGGAAGGAAGGAAGGAAGGAAGGAAGGAAGGAAGGAAGGAAGGAAGGAAGAAAGAAAGAAAGAAAGAAAGAAAGAAAGAAAGAAAGAAGAAAGAAGAAAGAAGAAAGAAAGAAAGAAGAAAGAAAGAAGAAAGAAAGAAAGAAAGAAAGAAAGAAAGAAAGAAAGAAAGAAAGAAAGAAAGAAAGAAAGAAAGAAAGAAAGAAAGAAAGAAAGAAAGAAAGAAAGAAAGAAAGAAAGAAAGAACAGGAGCATGCACAAAGCTGGGGCTGGAGACCACCAACTGTTGGGACTAGGCACCACACCACGTGCTCACACACGCGCACACACACCCCTTTTGGTAAGACAACCACATGTGTGAAAGTCACAGTTTAGCCATGAACTGACACTGCTGTAATATGGGGACTCAGTTGGGCCACTGGGATCACCCCCACCCCAAGCTTCCTTTCTCAAACAGGCAGGGCAGGAGCTGTTTTTTGAAACACTTCAGTTCCTGGCATCTGTGTTTATGTTCCCCCGCCTTTGCTGCCTACGAAAAATAAAACTTGACCAATGGCTCATGGGCTGATACCACTGCAACTATCTTACTGTCTCCGAGGCAGCGATTACTCCTGTCTTTAAATTTATTTTTTTCAAGTTGGGATACCTTTAACGGGTTGTCTCAGAAATAGAAATCCAAAGTTCAGTGCCTGCTTGAATTGATTAGGAAAATTGCCACTTGTAGGAACATTCAATTTCAGACCTTTAGCCATTAGAACTGCTCCGTGGAGAAGCCTGTTATTTTTTAAAATAACAGGGTATTTAAAAGAGTATTAAAAGTCTGACTTCCAGCCCAAGAATTCTCCATTTGCCATGAAGTAACCCACCAGAAAGAAATGTCTACGACATAGCATGGAAGTCCATGAAGCAGGATCCTGGAGAGAAAACTATTTTCAAATAACTGGAAATTCATTCCACTCCTGGTATCCTTCCCATCTGATCCTCTGACGTGCTTCTGCAAGACCCAGTGTCTAATACTAGACGTTGCAGACTTAAGTCTACACAGGTTCATAATTCTGGAGCATTATTCTACAGAGCACCCATTTAGACAACGTAGAAAACATGCAATGTGTATCTGATTCACACCTCAACCCTGTACGTTACCTGACCAGTGATTTTTTTTATTTTTAGTGACCCGTTTTCCTAATAAAAATCTCTCTCATCATCCCAGAAACTGCTTCAGAGTTTAATACATACAGGCTTAATTTGTCCTATCATACAACTTTTCTGATAAATCTCAGTGTACACAGCTTCCAGGAAACCATCCTGGCAAAATCTGTAGTCACGGTTTCATTTTTAAGTTTTCACTGTCAAAAAGAGACATTTAATGTCGTTACAATGGAGAAAGAAAACAAAATCAGCCGGTAGCTTTGCAATAAAATCTGCAACCAGGCTAAGAAGCAGAAGCCAATCAAGTCTTTCTCGGGAACATTTTCCCTTTTCTTACAAACCACAAAAGTCACTTGAAGTCAACAGACAACCAGAATTAATCCAAGACACACACAGACACACAAACTCTCTCTCTCTCTCTCTCTCTCTCTCTCTCTCTCTCTCTCTCTCTCTCTCTCTCTCTCTCTCTCTCTCCTAATTAAAGACCGATTTTCCACAACAGGAAAAGAAAGCTCCTGTTTGTAGGTGTCTAAAAGCATCCCCCCACCCTCTGCCTGAGAACAAAATAGATTCTATTAATGTGGCTTGAATACATTCTTATATATCATTTGTGTCAAAGGAGCATCAAGAGAAAAGTGGGCCAAATAACATCCCTTGTCCCTAAATAAATTAGCTGTGTTTAAAAGGGCAAGACGAATCCGCTATTTTTACGGAAGCGTCCATTAAGCAGGAATGGTAAGATCAAACCACTTCAAACTACTGGCAGAAAATAAGGAAACCAAGAACAATGTGGTTGGCCCCTTTAAAATAAAGTGGGGGGAAGGGTCTGTCTAGCCACCCAAACCTTAATTCCATCCTGCGACAAGAAAATGCTGAATAAATTAACTTTTCCAAAGGGCCATTATACCTTAGTTCCTCATTACAGATCTCATTACGGACAGTCTTTATAATGCTCACCTGACAATATCATGTAAAATGCTTAGCTTTGGAAGGTCAGTCTAAATAAGAGAACAATTCTCCTATTTATAGCAAAAGCTGAACTCCCCTCATTTAGATGTTTAAGCAGCTAACCCCAGAGTTTAATGTAATTAGGGAAGGGATATTCAATTTACAGTATCCACAAGTAATGATAATTAAATTGATCCAAAAAAGCTGTTGGTAAGCATAAGATACCTTTGTAATTACATCCCGTTTTCAAAATGACTTTAGTAGTGTGAACTTCAAGCATTTCAGCAAATGAAGGCCAAAACACATAAAACCCAAACTACAGTAGCTTTAAAAAAGCCGGGCTGGTTTAACATAATGAGCTGCACCAGAAGAGGGAAAAATCTCAGGAAAGTTCTTGAACCCACCACAATGTCCTCCGCTTTCTCCTGGCCTCCCCAACAGAACTGTTCAGAAGGGGCCATTCTGCGCTCGTGACTTTGCTATAACGTTAGTTCATTCATTTGTATTTCTTTGGGGGTGATGAGGATGATGAGGTTGATAAGGAGGAAGATTGCCATTTTCTTTTTCTTTTTTTGGTTTTTGAACCACACCCGGTAATGCTCAGGGGTTCCTCCTGGCTATGCGCTCAGCAATCGCTTCTGGCTTGGGGGAACCATATGGGACACCGGGGGATCGAACCGAGGTCTGTCCTACGCTAGCGCTTGCAAGACAGACACCTTACCTCTAGCGCCACCTTCCTGGCCCCGAGATTGCCATTTTCAAAGGAAACTAAAGAACAGGCTTCCTAAATTATCTTTCCTAGAAGCGTCCAGTCCGAAGCTTCTGTTTTGCGTGGATTTGAAAAGCAAATAAGAAAGTGGGTCCTTCCTTGGGCCCACAGTACCAGCAGGATCAAGGTGCAAAGGAAACACGGGGTGGGATAGGGTGGGGCTCAAAGGCAGTATGGGGAACTCTTCAGGCATCTGGAGACTGGCCATTTTCACCGGCTTCGTGGCTCCTGAGCCTTTAATGCATAGAATCGGGGCTGAGCACTTAGGGGAGATGACCAGCGAGTCTGCCCATGCGAGCCTCTTCCATTAGGTTTGTGTCTGGGAGGAGGAAGGCAGAACCTCGGCTTGTCATTATTCATTACAATCCAGGCCTAGCGCAGGCTCTACACTCGGCATGCACGGAGCAACACCCCCCCTACACACACACCCTGCCCACCCCCCACCCCAAGCACAAAATGCTGAGCTTGCAACTTCTCCAAAGATGCTGCTGTAATAATAAACCTGGTGGTTCCCCCTCCCTCGAGGCCACACTCCCCCACCACAGACACACACACACACACACACACACACACACACACACACACACACACGCATGCACAGATACACACACAGGCACTCACTCGAGGAGGAGGTCATTTATACCTCACCAGGGCAGAAGCGGTTCATTTCCAAACCCAATTCCCAGAGGCTGGGGCAGGGAATTGAAGAAGCTGAGCAAGTGGAGAGACCTCAGCAGGAGCTTTTTTTTTTTTTTTCTTTTGCATGAAACAATCAGCCCAGTTGGGAAAATGAAGCCAGAGAGTTACTGGGGTAGGGACTAGTGGGGTGCTTGCCTTGCATGTGGCTGGCCAGTTGGATCTCCCAGCTCCACAACAGTTCTCCCAAGCATCACCAGGAGTGATCCCTAAGCACTACTGGGTATGGACACCCCCCCCCATAAAATCATAACCAAACAAAAAAGCCAACCAAACCAAACCAAACCAAAAACTCAGTATTACCAGTATTCAAAACAGGAACTACAAAGAACAGAATTCTCCCTACTGCAATTTCTGTTGATAAACTCATTTCAAGGGAGTGTGTGACTATCAGTTCTACATCATTTCCGCTAAGGGGACGACAAATGAACAGAAAATGAGCTGCGCCCGTAACAAAACCCATTTAGTAGTATCGACGTTTTCAGAACCAAGGGTGGTATATTACTGTCTTTCCCTCTTCCTCCCCCAGTTTATGGCTTATCTATACTGAAGAAGCAGGAGTTTATTCTTATTTTTTCTTTTTCTTCTGCGTGTTTACTTTTTTTATAATTTTGTTTTGTTTTCATTTACATGGTAGGAAAAAAACATATAACAGGAACGACCTAGCTGCAAGGTACCTGACAGAACTTAGAAAAATGGCACAGGAAAAAAAAAAGAGAGAGAAAGAGAGAAGTATCATGCTGATTTGTATTTCAGGTTTATAAAAGATGTCCTTGGGGAATGTGAAAGATAAACGAGCAGTAAACTGGTCACTGAAGGTGGGTGGTCATCATTATTGTTTTATCCCTTCCACAGGATTGAACCAGGGACCTCACACATGCAAGACCAGTACTCAACCTTCTGAGTCCCTGTATAGATAATGGGAGGCAGGAGTGGAGTGGGTCATTTATAAAATTGAGATGAGTTCCAATTCTGGTAAACGGGATCTTGGTCAGTTTGGCCAGCACAAAAGTTTTCTTCATCCTAATCCTGCCTGGAACTGCGTCTTAAAACCCGAATGTTAAATAGGAATAGTATCTATTATTTAAAGTGCATGAAATCAAGACTTCGCAGTAATGTCTGTAATGACCATCAAGCGAAGGTACCAGCTGAACGACGGAACAGAAATCAATAATGGTATTTAATGACTTCATGAGGAAAATAAATGCCCCTCGCACCCTAAATGGATTAATGTCAGTTATGAGCAATACAACATCGTGCAGAATGCTGACACCGTCTCACTCAGTGCCGTATCGCTTTTCCTGTGAGTGCCTTCGAGCCTTATCAAAGGAAATTGTGTTTTAATGCTCTTTCGAATGTCATTTTGGGGAGAGGATTTTTTTACAATCCCATTTCATAAGGCAGAAAGCATGTTCTGAATGGTGACCAGGAGCCTGACATGGACCCGTACACTAGGACACCCCTTGAAAGCTTTCCAACAAAATGGAATCCTGAGAGAGAGGGGAAGAGAGGGGGAGGGAGAAAGAGAGAGAGAGAAAGAGAGAGAGGCATAGAAAGACACACACACACACACACACACACACACACACACACACACACACACACACAGAAATAGAGAGACAGAAAAACACCCTTACATTATTACTAAAACAAGAAGGTGGTTACAACTTGTCATTCTGCAAAATGTACTCCTTGGATGTCCATCCAAATCATGCATCCCCACCTCCAAAATACCTCCCCCCTCAAGGGGAGGTTCCCATGAACTACACAGCCCTTTCCCTCACTCACAGCACCCAGCTCAGCACAAGCCTGCATACTGCTTGTCAATCAAGGCACTTACAACAGGAGGCCTCACGCACCAGGATGGGTGTATTGATTGGCCAAGTCATTCCATGATTCCGGAAGTTTCTACCCAAGATCCTTCTACCTTGACTGCTAAAAAACGCCTGTCCTGTGAAGGAGGCGGTCATAGGCAGCAGTTCTGATCATGCTGTCAATCCACAAGGACCACCCAGGACCATCTCCCTGTCACCTGGCATAAGGTGTTCACAACGCCAGGCTTCCAGAATCATCTGCAGAAATACCAAACCAAACCAAAATGCTGAGCATGGTGGAATCCAGACTTAATGAATCTGTGAGGCTTTGCATTTTTAATTGCAATAGCGTAGTTGAGACCGGCATCAATCGGCATGGCAGGGAGGTAACGCGGGTTATTATTATTTCCTCCAGCATGATTTAAAATTCACTTCAGACTGATTCAGCAGTCGTGGTGCAAAACTTCCAGGAACCTCTCCCAGGACCTGGCACGGATCAGAAGTTCAGAACAGGAACCCATGTGCAGCAAGGAACAGCCGCTACGATGCTGAGTTCTAAAAATAGCGGGGTGCAGGCTTTCGGTGGCTTAGGGATCGCTCGAGAACAAAAGGGAAAAATCCTGGAGAGAGCTGGGAAGCCGTCGCTTCCAGACTCCTGACTGACATGAATATTACTTCCTTGATCCCAAAGGACAGAATAACTTCTCCAGTGAACGGAGCATCCTAATTAGTTATAATTGACTTTGGCTTTTAATTTTTTACAGCAATCTAGATAAATTATGGATTGTTGTGTCAACGGGAAGACAGTTTTTTGACACCGCGAACCGGAGCTCTCATCACTGGAATCAAAACCCAAGTATTTCCCCAGGATAGTTTCACAGGCAGCTGGATTCGAAAGATGAGTTTCGGGAGATGAGAGTTGGTGACTGTACTACACCTGATGAGAGAGGTTGATCTGGTTCTAACAGTGCTGTACTCATGACAAAGAAATGTGGAAAGGTCTAGAAAACCTAAGTGTCTCCAGAGAGCTCTTCCCTGGCCCCAGGTGAGGAGCCCTGTGCTCATTCTATCCCTTGCCTCACCCTGCAGGGCAGAGAGAAGCCCCTGATATTCCCTGGAAATGAAAAATGTTCACAGCTACTAGGGCCAGAGATGTCAGAAAGGCCAAGGGAAGAAGGGAAGAATTGCTTCCTCTCTTGGCAATGGCTCTTGGGCACCCTGCTCTGTTCCCATTGTGTCTATACAGCCCTCTGTGTCCAAAGTGGATACTCTCATATTAGAATCTGTCACCACTTAAAGCTCTGACAAAGAGCTCCTTGGAAACTTCTTGGGAGTCCAGGGACTAGAATTTACCTTGAAAGGAAGAAATGGGAAACCAGAGAGATCATAAAGGGGATAGGGTGCTTGCCTTGCAGGTAGCTGATGCTGGTTCCATCCCTAGCACCACGCAGGGTTCCCCCAAAGCATTAACAGGAGTCACTGCTGAGGATAGAGCAAGGAATGGCCTCTGAGTCTGGCCAATTTCCATGAACCTCCCAAAAAAGGAGATGGTAGGAGATCAAGAAGATGGAAGTTTCATGAATGGGCTTCTTGAATTTCAGTGTAATGGATGAACAGTGATTAACCAGGACACAAACTAGCAAAAGAAAAACATCACTCTGAATACTCTGTCCATCAAAACCAGCTGAGAACCAAGTGGTGAGAGCGAACAAGAACAAGAATAAATCAGATTTTAAATAGGAAATTAGAGGCAGGAAATACAACACAGTGAGGATATTACAGAAAAGTATCAGATTCGGGCAATAATGCCTCTGTTGAACAAGTTTGATCCTGTATTCATTTTTTCCCATAGAAATATCAATGGGTAGATATACATATAAAAATAAACATATATCTAGACACAAATTCCTCTAAATTTTTTTATGTCATCAAATTCAGTAGCATTTTCTAATGACAACCATCGACAGTCAAGTTTTCATTTATTCCCTAACAAAAGTCTACTGTGTCTCAAACAAAACCATCACTAACAACTATATCTGCAAATCAACACAAAACCTTTTCTCAGTCCTGATCATTTGAAGATGATTCTCTTTTTTGCCTTAGGCTGACTCTGTATTTCTTTCTCAGCACTAACCAGGCTGCATCCCAAGGAAAACCTCAATATGAATCTTCCTTCCTCAGGCAGCCCTGAAGAGAACCCTACGCAGGCCTGTTGGCCTTGGAAATGAAGTCAGCAAAATGTGAAGTTCTTGCCGTTTTGGTCCAAGTGTTTTAAAGTAATCTCTGGGAAGTACCTTCCTTGCACACAGATTAAAGCTACCCCTCCCCATTCCAACCAATATACTCCCTTTTTGGGGGCCAGAGAGATAGCATGGAGGTAAGGTTTTTGACTTTCATACAGAAGGTTGGTGGTTTAAATCCTGGTATCCCATATGGTCCCCTGAGCCTGCCAGGAGCGATTTCTGAGCATAGAGCCAGGAGTAACCCCTGAGCGCTGCTGGTGTGACCCAAAAACCAAAGAAAAAAAAAGATACTCCCTCTTTCTCCTAAGAGCTGGACCCTGAAAAAAGTCCAACTCAGGGTGGAATGTCCACCCTGGAGACAGGTGGCTGGGAAGGTTCTAGAAATACCAAATACATCTCAACAGAAATTCTGAGGGTGCAGAGCTCTGTCTGGGAGGAAGATTTCCCATTTCCGCCTCAGAGGAACCACCTCAGAGGGCCCATCCTTCAAGCCACTGCCAAGCTCTTGTAGCCAGTCCACCCCCCCACCCCAAGGTCAACAAGGGAGTTACCAAACCCTCAGGGTCAGCTCCTGTCCATGACTTTCTTGAAAAAAATCCCAAATCAAAAACATTCAAGAGTCCTGTCACTCTGCCCCTTGGAATCTGACCTCTTAAGACTCTAATATGATGGGGATTTAGGGTGCTGGGATCTCTTGACTCATGGAACCATGATCTACTCATCCCAATACATACACACGAGCAAAGTCAAGGTAAACCACTCACCCCAATACTACATCAATAAAGTTAGGGTGAACCACTAACCCCAAAACAGAATCAGCAAAGTCAGGGTGGATGAGGCTCCTTGTCACTCTTCACTCTACTCAGGACTTGCCCCCCCTCCCACTCTGGTATCCATCCTTTATTGGGTTTGATTTCTGGATCATTGATTTCTGGATCATTCCTCCTCCATTAGCCAACTGGAAAATGAGAAAGAACATTCTATGGGCAGGAAATAACTCTGTCTCCAAGACTGAAGGGAGCTCTCTCATCCTCTCCAACCCCAGGTTTCTGAGTTGAAACTGTGTTTTCGTATAAGGGAGAGAAAGTAGAAGCAGGGCACCCATCAACCCACCAGTGACCTACCCCCCCCCCATACAGTCCAGTTCCACCAGAAGAGCTCTTCAAAGTATCACAGGTTTCTAAAACTGTTTAATAGTTCACTAATTTCAGCATCACCTTTTTTTATTTTTCTGGTCACAACTGGTAGTGGTCAGAGATTACTCTTGGCTCTGCAGAGAGAATTACTCCTGGCAGGCATGAGGGACCATATTGGATACCGGGGACTGAATCTGGGTCAGCTGTATGCATGGCAAATACCCTCCCCACTGTGCTATCACTCCAGCCCCTCAGGATTCCTTTTTCTTCACCATCCTTCTTCATGAAAGGCAAAACACCCTACCTCTATGCTATCTCTCTGGCTCCAAGATCCCTTTTTCTTAAAAGATTGGACATACTAGACAACATAAAAAATTGTCAAGAATCCAAAGCTATCATGACCTCTCTTTTATGCACAGGTAACCATTTGGATACTAAGGGTACAAAATCATTTGCCTAAAAGTAGTAAATTCATTTGAAAAAGGAAGCATGAGTATAAAACCATTCTGCAACCAAAGTTAACAGTCACAGAACTAGTTCTATTTTGGAATGAAAATGTTATCGTTGGGGCCCGGAGAGATAGCACAACGCCATTTGCCTTGCAAGCAGCCGATCCAGGACCAAAGGTGGTTGGTTCGAATCCCAGTGTCCCATATGGTCCCCCGTGCCTGCCAGGAGCTATTTCTGAGCAGACAGCCAGGAGTAACCCCTGAGCACCGCTGGGTGTGACCCAAAAACTTAAAAAAAAAAAAGAAAAGAAAAAGAAAGAAAGAAAATATCGTTGATTCAGTAGTCAGTGTAAGATCACATAAAAAAAAAAGTGTCTCATGGGAGACCGGAGAGATAGCATGGAGGTAGCGCATTTGCCTAGCATGCAGAAGGATGATGGTTCAAATCCTGGTATCCCATGTGGGCCCCCGAGTCTGACAGGAGTGATTTCTGAGAGTAGAGTCAGGAGGAACCCCTGCCAGGTGTGACCCAAAAACCAAAAACCAAAACCAAAACAAAAATATCTCATGAGGTGGAGAGACAGGACAGGATGCTAGGCACTTGCCTTGCATACGGCTGTGGTGGCTGTGATCCTGGTTCAAATCCCAACACTACATGTAATTTTCCTAAGCACGGCCAGGAATCACTCCTGAGCACAGAGCCAGGAATAGTTCCTGAGCACCACTGGAAATAGAAACCAAACCAAAAAACACAATTAACAATTAAAAGAAAAACTAGCAAACAACCAAAAACCTCCCTCTGGGCATCTTTTCTCCCTTGGTGTGACCTCACTGTTGAATCCCCTCATCTGATGCCTTTTCCTGGCCCACTTCTCACTTCCCCTGGAAGTGATCCTTTTCTTCTTTCTTTTGCTGGCTTGATTTTAGACCCTGGCAGATCCCCTGCAGGCAACCAAATACTTCCCAAGGGGTCTGCATTTTCTCTCCCCAGCACTGGATCGTGGCTTCACAAGTCATAAAAATCACAGCTCTTCATGCCTCACTGCAATGAGTCAGGCCACCCTTCCCAGGGTCATTATAAAAACATGCACCTTTGCAGCTTAGAAAGCAAATGCAGCAGAGAGAAACTGAGTAGGTTTTTGCCTTGCATGGGAAAGACTAGAGTTCCACCCTTGGCACTGCACAGAGTAACCCCCCAGGAGTGATTGGTGAACCCAAAAGATAAAGGTTTTGTTTGGGGACCCAGCATGGTCCCCAACAACAACAACAACATGACTCAAGTGAGTCAACAACAACAACAACAACAACATGACTCAAGTGAGTCTTGACTCTAGTTCCCTGTGAAGGGACATGAGCAGGCCCAGAGCTTTGGTCCCCTAATGCCAAGACACTCTTATCATCTGTAAGAATCTTCATCTCCACTTTCTCCCAGGTCTTGCTAACAAGAGGTTATCCTCCCTCAAGCCACTATCTGATTCAACTGACCAGATTCTAGAATTCCAGCTCCATTCTGTAGAACAATTTCAGGGTTTTGTTAGCACCACAATGACACAATATCAAGGCATTTAATACATATTTATGGAACACCCACTGTGTGTACCTACTAGGATCTGAGAACAAATGTTTGAATAAACCCCTTGAATCTCATTAAAAGTAATAAAAAAACATGCTGCCCAGTGCTCACACACATGGAGTAAGCCTAAACCTTACTCGTGCATCAATCTTTTCTGTGGCATACTTAATAAGGGCTCCATGGAGTCCAAATAAGAAAACCCAGAATTCCGTTAATAATACTGCTAATCATAATACTGCATTTACTTTGTATGATGAAATTAATCAGACTTTGTATGATGAAATTGTGTGTTCTCCTGAAATAAAACACACCGCAAGGAAGTTCTATACTTCTATATTTTTTTTTCAGCTGCTTTGGTGATCCAGGATGCTTACATAAAATTTTGAAAATCCAAATTTTATTACTCAAATGTTTGCTAATTTACTTCTTTAATCAGCTTATATATATGTTTTGTTTTGTTTTGGAGTCATACCCAGCGGCATTCAGGGCTTACTCCTGGTTCTGAGCTCAGAAATTATTCCTGGCTGGCTCAAGGGACCATATAGGACACCAGGGATTGAACTAGAGTCAGCCTCATGCTAGGTAAATGCCCTACCTTCTATGCCACTGCTCCAGCTCCCAGCTTTTTTTTCCTTCCTTCCTTCCTTCCTTCCTTCCTTCCTTCCTTCCTTCCTTCCTTCCTTCCTTCCTTCCTTCCTTCCTTCCTTCCTTCTTTCTTTCTTTCTTTCTTTCTTTCTTTCTTTCTTTCTTTCTTTCTTTCTTTCTTTCTTTCTTTCTTACGTTGCTTTCTTACTTTTTTATTTAATTTATTTGATATTGGCTCATACCCAGAAGTGCTCAGGGCTGATTCCTGTGCTCAGAGGTTAATCCTGGCAGTGCTTGGGACACCAGATGGGGGGTTGTAAATCTAACTCAGGTCAGCAACATGTCAGGCAAGCATCTTATCCCCTGTGTCATTCTCCCGTCCCTCCTACCCACTTTTTGTTTTTGTTTGTTTGTTTGTTTGTTTGAGTAGAGCTCTTTCAAGACTCACAGGCATGGTTTTGAGTAGTTGGTGACAGAAACTACCAGCCAAGAATCAAGAATGTCCATGTCTCCCCTTGCAGGATGGAGTTGCAGACCGACCAGTTAACAGAGCCCCTTGTTTCCCTCTAGTTGGGGAGTTTATTTATTATAGTGGCTAATGTTTGCCATCTGGACAGCCCACCAACACACACATGAAAACAATCCTCAGGCATGGAATGCCACAAGACATGGTTCCCTCTTAATATTTTTTCGAAAGTTCATTCAAAGTAAGTTTGCCAGAACTCTTAAAATGACTGCTTAAATATCCTTCAGCCTCCAAAGTCCATATTCCTCAGTATGGCTTCCTCAGGTCCTCTTGACTGTCCCTGCTCTCTCCCCTTCTATATGTGCCACTGCTCCTTGCTCCTGTACGATTTACAACTCTGAGTAGTTCCAATAAGTCAAAGATCTCCAGGCTCACCTCTGCATATGCTGTTTCTTCTCCAAAAAAAAAAAAAAAACAGTGCTTGTATGCAACTTTCCATGACTGTTCTTGGGTGCTAAGTCCTCAGTGTACATAAGGTTCCCTCCTTCGAGTCTCCACTTTGAGCATTTCCATCCAATCCTGTATTTTCAGTGGCATCCTAAGTGGTGTCACACTCACAAATGAGCTCTTCCTACTATCACTGCAACTGCCATGTGATCCTCAACATATTATCTGCCAGCAGCTGCCCAGCACTGAGCCCCAGAGCAGAAAATGACACAGAAAGTCCTCAAAGCACTTACATGCCCTTGGTTACTTTTACTTCCCCCCAAACCAAAACCATATGTGACAAATCCCACCTCATTCTAAAGTGGACTGTTTACTAGAGCTGAGTAATAAACACTGAAAAACATGGTTGTGATTTTAGTATAAAAAAACTGTTGATATTTCCCTAAAATGCCACTGAGCAAAAGGAATTCTAGATCACTTGCATTACAAAAAAAATTACCCATGGGGCCAGAGTGAGAGCACATTGAGTAGGGCATTTGCCTTGCATGCAGTGAACCAAGGTTCAATCCCCAACATCCCATATGGTTCCCCGAGCCTGCCAGGAGTAATTTCTGAGCACAGAGCCAGGAATAACTACTGAATGCTGCTGGGTGTGACCCAATAAACAAACAAACAAACAAACAAAAAACCCATGGTCAAAGACAGTACAGTGAAAAGTGCCTTGCCTAGGATTTGGTCCCTGGCATCCTAGATAATCCCCTAAGCCCTGTTAGAAGTGAGCCCTGAGCATAGTGCCAGGAGGAAGCCCTGAGCATTTGGGTCTTTTAGATCCTGTGTCCTGACAAATGGGGGATGATGATAGCAAAACTTTGCAGGCGGGGTGTCAGGGTTAAGTGGGGAGATTCACACAGAGCTCTTAGAACTGTGCCTAGTATGCCCTGTCTCCTGCCCTCCAATTTCCCACGGACATAAGCTCTTGCAATGTGTGCAACAATGGGGGTGCTTGCAAGCCAATGGGGGGTTGGTTTCTAACCCACACGTGTTTTCCACAGGCTGATATACCTGTCATGTGCCAGGAAGGCTTATTCCTTTAGAAACCTGGTTCAAAAGCTGGTTCCCAAGGCCCTTCCCATCTGGCACTAAATAAGGACACACAGACACACACACACACACACACACACACACACACACACACACACACACACACACACACACACACACACACACAATTCTTTCTACAGCAAAAGCACGTTTCAGCTGCTCCATAAAGACACCCCATTGACAAATGGCATCATCACTTGATCTCATGAGGCAGCCACTGCTTTTTGGGGCACGTAATCACCCTGCATTCATGAGCTCTGCCTGAGAGCCCAGCTAAGAAACAGAAGGAACGTACTGAAGAAACATCACCTTGCGAGCAAAGTCCCCTTTTGTAGGATATGTTTTGCCCCGTGAAAGAATCTGGATCCCCTGGTTTCTCATGACGATGAAAACTCCTAGGTCAGAGCCTTGGGAGAAGATCTGGGTTGAGCCTGGGAGCTGGAGATGAGCCCAGGACCTCAAGTCACTGGGAGTGAGGACTACTGCCTCCTTGATTCTTTCTGATTGCTCTGTAAAGACCTCTTTTGAGCACACTGTAAGTGGCACCTTCCAAAGGAGGTCTCTTGGGGAGAAGCCCATAAAAATAGATCAGATGCCGGCATAGTCCCCACTGGTGGTTTCTGAAGACACCGACAAGCATGCCAACTTCTCAACCAAGGCAGAGCTCCGGTGCCAAGAATGCCTGTTTGCAGTGCCAACGACCACAGAAGCCCCCCACGAGCTATTTTTGGAGGGCAGAGCCGAGAAATTCCAGCAAAATTGCCCCAAGTTAAGCCAGAGCCTTTATTCTTTCTCCTTCTCAGCTAAGCAGCTGTCAAGGCACTGTTAAGACAAAGGCAGTGAGGAGTCACATTAATAAAACTTAACAATAAGGTTTGCAGGATTAGAATCACATTGTCCAATAATACACATTCCGTGCTAGCAGGAGAAAACGAAAACGAAAATACGTGTATCGTGATGCTCCTAAGAAGACTAGAGAAGTCTCTAAGAGAGAATTTCAGCATATGAATGAGGCTGACATCATCATTATTTTGACAGACTAAGAGTCATAAAGTCCAAAGGAACACTGTAAGCAAAAGCGGTGCATTTATTGCAAAATAGTGATTATTCTGTCCAATTGGTACTGCAAGGACTAACTACTGCTAGATACTGTGTACCGGTTTACTGTTTACTGTTATCCATACGAAAATGATCTAATTTATATTATTTTGGTCATCGAAATGGTTTTATCAGCCAAGTCCGGCTAGTCCCAATGTAATATTGAATAATTCAATTTGTAATCGAAAGCTTTCTTTCTTAGATCAATAGATTCATGCCCAAGTGTGATTTCAGTTGGCACTGCATTTTCAAATGCATTTTATTTTTAACTTGTGTTACTTAACGATTATATTTAAGTTCTAATATCTGTGGCTATTAATGCAGTGTGCCAGAAAAATGTGCTTCTTTGATGTTTTTTCCCTTATTAAAAAAAAAAAAAACCAGAGAGGGGAGTGAATAAACCACAAAAGCAAATATCACTTCTTCAATGTTTTATGAAGTAAAAAATAAAATCACTGAAATATTGTTAGAAATAAATCACAGTTCTATTTTAAAACAGAAGAAGCTTTTATTTAGTAAAAAGCACAAAGTTAAGGGTCTACCTAGCCTAATAAATCTGGAGCCAAAAAGTCATTTAAAGACCACAGACAAGGCAAACTTGATCAACAGTCATTATAGGAGAATTTCAGGAAAGACGAGTACAGACTTAATTCAAAAGTTCAAGATAAATAAAAGTGATCTAAATTTTAGATTTCTTTCATGATTGCTGAACCTCCTAATGAATACAGCATTACTTAAAATCTGGATTCAGAAAATAGTAATTCTTCTTTCAATCCCCTTTCTACTTAACTCTGATAAAATAAAACTTCTCAATCTCAAGCTCTAAGAAACATAATTCTTGACAGTGATTTTACTAAAATAAAATTGCCCTTCAAGAAATCAGTATTTAATAGAATGCAAAAAATAAGAGAACATTCTGTAACTACCGTGTCTTTCAAAAATCAATAAAATGACTAAATTTATATCTCAAAGTCCTTCCTTGAATTCTATTCTCTGTAATAACCAACAAAGATATCAGCTGAGATTTGTCATATTAAAAAATACTCTACAGTCTCACAGATCAAGGCTTTGCTTCATTCTGTATCTGAAATCCACAGATAAAACCAGAGTTAAACAAGAACCCAAGGAAATTTTGCCAAGTGCTTAGATTAAAAAAAAAATTAAAAAAGAAAATCAATAGCTTCTTATTTTCTAATGCCTTTAAAAACATTAAATCTCCTAGTACAATGAGGACCCCAATTTTAACTTTGGCTTTAAAGTTATATTTTAATTTAGTAAATATTAATTTACTTCATTTAAAAATGCAAAAATCCCATTGGCTACGGTAATCACAACAAAGGCCTGTAAATAAATATGGGAATTGCACTCCAAGATGAAAGTCTCCTTCACATCTGGCAGAAAGCAAATTACAATTCTGATACACATTAGAAACCATCTTTGCTGTATTTCCAGGAAATCTAAACAAATAACTGACTTAACAGCCTTCTATAGCTCACATGGTGGAGAAATTGACTCTGAGACAAGGAGAATAAAATTTTGTTCTGTCAAATATCTTTTAAATTCTAGATTCCACGTTTTTTTATTTGTTAAATTATGACAGGGTTCAGATTTATTTTTAGTACCCCTTTTACAAAGAACATTTGCATGGCCAAAATAAGTGAATATTCATTCCTTGCAGCTTAAATAGAAAGAGAGTTGTCTAAAAGGCACTTCAGAGATTCCTCAGTAATATAGAGCATATCTTCATAAAACAGAAAAACCATTGATCTATTTTTGAAAATATACTAAAATACTTCCGGCTAACTAGAGCAAGACACAAAGATTGGAAATCAGGTTATAGTTTGAAAAATCACTATTTTCCATTTTTAATCTTCTCTTTTGATATTTATTTCCTAAATATGTAGGCAAAAACTTCAGGATAAAACTTTTTTTTTTAAACAATTCCATCCTTTTACACATCTTTGAAGAATATCAATAGCATCATAAAAATAGCTTTGGTATATTATAGAGAATTTAAGTCAATATATTGGAATTTCCATCAGAGCAAAATGATACCCTATTTAGAGATCACAAACATTTACTTCTAATTGGGAAGGTATATACAATTCTCCCTAGACTGAAAAAAATATCACAAAAAGCAATTTATCAGTAGACATATAAAGTAAACCTTGTTATTTCAAGCATGGACTCCTGTGTTTATTTATAAAGAACGAGACTATAGTAAAAATAATATTTTCAACTCCACAAATGAAGATGATTACCTCAATTTCTAGAGAAATGCCTCCCTCAATGCTTTTTTCAAACATTCAAATCCCAGTTTAATAAAAACAAATGGCCTTCCTCATTTCTTCAAAATTGCACAATTGATATCTTCAGATTTGCTTTTTTTTTTTTTTAACAAGACACCACTCTCAAATTTAGTAATAAAGCATTCAGAAGCCTAAATTCATGAGGACTATAGAATTATGACTAGGACCAACAGACAGTGATGAACATACTTCTAATTTTCAAGTTAATTAATTCAAGTACATACAAATAAAATGAAAAAGTTAAAGCTGCATAAAGACAGGCAAATCATCCTTGTAAGTGGTCTTTGGTATTTGATCCCAGGGTTAAGGACATGATATAAAAGTTTAGTTATCATCGGAGCATTTTCACATGCCTCTAAATTAGAAAAGCAGTTAATCCAAATTATAGAACATTTTCAATCTTTCAAGCTGCAGGAATATTTTCTTGTCTGTCACTAAGTGAAGCACTTACTATATTAAGTTCCTGAAAAAATATGGTTCCGTATGCGGCTCCAAATTATTCTGCTTTGCCAAACCATTAGGTTTCTATCTCCAATTTCCAGTAAAACTGGAACCTATATCATGAAATACCCCAAACCAACCAAGCATCTGTGCCAAAAAAATGTGCCAATAAGAACCTACCCAATGAACTTTAGTCAACCATCCACCATAAAGTTTTGACTCCTAAACTAACCCTCACTGTTAAAGGAATATTAGTATTATTAAATCATACCTTCCTAGGAATTGTGGAAAAACACTAGAGAGAAACATAACATTCAATATACAACCAAAAGAAATGGGGCAAGATTCTATATTATGATCTAGAAAGATATGCAGGTAAATTTGACTCAGGGTTATGTTATTTTACCTCCAGATGATTAATATCTAGATAAATGTTCAGAGTAGCACATCTAAGAAATTTTACCTCCAGATGATTAACATCTAGATAAATGTTCAGAGTAGCACATCTAAGAAAAATGTGCAATAATCTAGAAAAATAAGGTGCAAGGGCATTTAAAAAAAATACATATATAGCTAAAAAGTCTATAATGAATTTATTAACACCAATTTTTTTACTGCCCTCTAGTGGCCAAGAGTGAGTTACTCTGAAGATAAAGAGTGATCTTAAAAGCACAAGTATGGACTATTAAAAGAGCTTGAAAAATAGAACAGTTAAATTTGACACCATATGCCATACTTCGTTTTGGGAGATTAATTATTAAACCAAAGAAAACTCTACGTATGCAAGTCAAATTTGAGAACGACTTGAGCAGCACTGGAAATAGTACAACATTGTACATCAACTGCTAAAAAGAGTTTCAATGACACAAAATTAGCTGCTTGAAAAAGCAAAATAGTCGCTAAATATTTTCCACATGACATTAGAGAATAGTTGACGAATTCTTTAATTAGGAGATTTGTTATTTTTAGACTTTATAGGGAAGCTTGGCAGAGTTGTTTTTTAATGTTCTCTAACACTGTAAATTCCAAAGGAATGGAAATGTATGTACGATCTCACAGAACCCAGGGAACTTAAATTAATAACCAGATCAGTGCACAACAGGTATTTCACATTCCTCACAAAATGAAATTGGGAAAGGCTATTCCTACATACAACTGGCAGGATATAAACATTTTACACAATTGCAAATTAAATTAACTTTTGTCTGGCTTAACCTGGTTTGCAGGTGGTTCCCAGCAGTTCTGCATGGTTTTCTGCCTAACATTTCTCTTTGATTCTTCAGCATTTCTTTTTCCATCATCAGAACGAATGATTGGAGAAGGCTATAAAATATGTGAATTGAAGACAGTCCAGAAAAGAAACAGAAGGAGAGGTACCAGGATCTGCTGGATCTCAGCTACAGAACATAGAAATAAACTGCTCTGGCTGGGTAGAAAAACGTAATATTGGAAGGATGTCATTTATGGACAAGTTTGCCACAGAGAAAAATCCAAGACGGCAATGAACACTCGTTTTGGGTAGAAAGCTGGAGCCATGACAGGGAGAATGAGGGTGGGGAGAAGATCCCTAGCACTGGCTTTCACAGTTCCTAATTTTTGAGGGGAGGTGTCACTGGGAGCAACCAAAGGTGGGGGGAGCAAGTGCTGAGGCTATCTGTGTTGTTTTTAACTAAACATGAGCCTGCAAATGCGAGCACCTGGCGGAGATCCTCAAGAAAGGCAGTGTAAGACTGCTTTTGTCCAGAAATGGGGGAGAAGGGTCCCGACTTCCCCTTAGACCCCAATAAGTCAGCCATGATATTCCTGACAGCCCCTCAAAGCACAGCAGCATCTTACCACCATCCAGAATCATGTGCTCAAAGATGTTCATGCAGTAGAAAGTTCAAGAACAGAAAAGAGCATTGCTGTGTCCTGGAAATGTTCAAATGAAAATGGATGGTGTTGCCATCAGCTACATTGATGCAACCTTCAAAACATCCCTTGACATCTCTCCATCTCTCCCTTGCTCGCTAGCTCACTCTCACACTTGCTCTCACGTCCACTTTGCTATAGAGTGGCTGTGTGCTGATTTGTGGGTGAACCCTGAATCACCCACGGGCATATTCCACGACTGATTCCCAAAACCAAGTTCCAATTAACCAAACCCCCCACACACACATGCAAAACATACAGCAATCCTATTTTCTAAAACACAGTATTTTCTAGTAGCAAAACACAGTATTTTCTTTCCCTGTGTTTGTCAGAATGAAGGCATTTAGTAAGACAAGACGATCCTCGAACAAGTCACTTGATTACAATTAATTCTTCAAGGGGACCCCTGGAAATCAGCTGTCGATCAATTGCAAACAGCTAAACAAAGATTAATGAAAAAGAAATGAAATTAACGAGGAACTGCTGAATGAGCAAAGGCATCTCAAGGCCAATTTCATCCTCTCTGTGGGCACATGTGGGCAAAATAATGTCAGTGCAAAGCCAGGTTCACTCGTTGAGAGGCAGCGAGGATCAAATTCCAATGAGATTTTTAAGAATAGGGAAGAAAGTGAGATGCTCACACAATCATGTTAGTGTTATGTTCACCTAACATTTTTTTTCTTGGTCTTTGGGCCAAACTTGGTAGTGCTCAGGGCCTATTCCTGGCTCAGCAACTCAAGGATTATGCCTAGCAGTGCTCAGGGGACCCTATGGGATGCCACAGATTGAACACGGGTCAGTAGCATGCAAGACAAATTTCTTCCCTGTTGTATTATCTCTCCAGCCTATAAGAGACATTTTCTAGCACCCATAACCCAAAGCTAGAATATTTTTAAATAATACATTTTGATAGTGTGTTACATGAGCTGAACATTTGGAACTCATACATGGTATATTGATAGAAACATGTTTTAAATTGCTGTCTTCAGAAATAACTTATGCTTGAAGAAGTGGGCATTAGGAACTTTCCTGAAGATTCTAGGAAGGGTCAGAACAAAGTACTCAAGGTGAGCTGGTGGTTGCTTGTTTCTCTCCCAGAGACACAACCTTGCCCAATTGACCGATCTGACCACTTAGTAGATCTGGGCAAGTAACAGGGCAAGACTTAAACATCCCTGGGGGTTCGGAGGAAGCAGCTACTGCAGTGCTGGAAAAGTAGCTGTAAGGCTCAGGGCAGTCAACCAGCACAACGGAAGCTAAGAAATCAAAAGTCCATGTACACACATGTAACCATGGACACATCCAGGGAGTTTCCAACTGTTGACAAAGAAACAATCAGCTCTTGAAGTTTTCTCTCTGTTCTATTGCATATTCCCTCCAGTAATCAATCCCTTCTAATGTTTCAAGAAACTTCACATGCAAAAGATACACACATCCAGGATGAGAAATAGCACAATAAGTAGGATGTTTGCTTTGTATACAACCAGCCCAGGTTTGATCCCCAGCATCTCATATGGTCCCTGAGCCTGCCAAGGAGTGACCCCTGAGTGCCACTCGGTATGATTCAAAACCACACACACACACACACACACACACACACACACACACACACACACACACACACACACAGACATCTCTCCAGCCTACAAGTCATCGTCAACTCTATCTTCAAAACTTTCTTTCATCCTATTCAGGGTCACAAAAGTGTGAATCCTTGCATAAATCATTTGCTTTACTGACTGGAGATTGGAAAAAGGAACTTTGTTGCTGTTTTTTTTTTTTTTTTTTTTTTCTCTTCTTCTTCTTCAGAACAGGGTTTTGGCCAAAGCAAAAACTGCCTCAAAGACAAGCATTCATTTGAATGCTCCCTAAAAATCGGAGCGTGCTTTCCGGTTATAGGAGAAAGTCACACTAACTAAATCCAGGGCAGGCCCCTTTGGAACGAGTCAAGCTTGCATTGCACCAGACTGCAAAAGCCTATTGCTGTGTGTAGAAAACACAAGCAAACATGAAGAAGAGCAAATTTGGAGGAGGATCGTGCCTCCAATGTTCACTTGTTGCTCCTGTAATCCAAAGATCAAAGACACCAAGAAAGATCCCAAGATCTTAGTTCTCCCATGGAGAAGGGCATATGTGAGTAGCCGTTGCACAGAGACAGATATAAAAACCATCTGTGACAATGGGAAGGGAAAAATGTCTGGTGAATCAGACAACGAAGATGAAATCCTCAAGAGCGGGCTTGCAACTACTTGTCACTTTGGGGGTGAAATTCATGAGTAGAAGGAAGTGATGTGTATGTAGGTGAAATGTAAGGGTTTGCTGTTGATCACCAGCCACTGAGACGGCAGGAAAGACTTTCTATATTTCTTCAGCTCTAAGGTTCAACATATAAAAAGCATACGCCCCGATCACCCAGGAAACAGGCCTGCGCCCCAAAACCTCTGTGAAAAGAGGATTACTGAATATTGAAACTTGCAAGGAATGAAAACCTATAAGGATGGGGCTTAAGGAATCCACCTATGCCAAGAGGGTACCATCCCCCACCCCACTCTCCTAGAGGGTGGGCTTCCCTCCATTGAATCGCCCCCCCCATATTTTTCAAAGACTTTTTTGAAAAGCAGAATTACCCTGGAGGCATGGTGCTCTACAATGCTGCTCATGACAGGGTGTCATTTTAAAGGTAATTTGAATTTCCCAATCCGATGACGGTTTAGCTGAGAAATGCAGTCGTGTCTCCTTCAACCCAACAGCAACTGAAAAGCAGAAAAGATTTCAAACCGGGAGGAAAACTGGCAAGAAGGGAGACCAGGAGGGTCCCGATGAAGGAATTTTCAGTTAGATTCACCAACACTGTGACCCAGCAGGGAAGCAAAAGCCTTCCAGCAAGTCTGCCTGAACTGAGGAAGCTTCTGGATTTCCCCCTGCAGAGGAAATCCTGAGGCGGTGAGGCTGATCCTCTTCTTCCATGAAGGGCAGAGATGTGGGAACAGGCAGAACTAGGAGCAAGATAAGGGGAGGGTCCTTGGCCCCGAGGACAAGGTGGATGGATGGGACAGGCACAGGCAGAAAGAGCCACTTAAAAACAAAACAAAACAAAACAAAACAAAAACCTAGGGCCCAGAGAGATAGCACAGCTGCATTTGCCTTGCAAGCAGCCAATCCAGGACCAAAGGTGGTTGGTTCGAATCTCGGTGTCCCATATGGTCCCCCGTGCCTGCCAGGAGCTATTTCTGAGCAGACAGCCAGGAATAACCCCTGAGCACTGCCGGGTGTGACCCAAAAACAAAAACAAAAAAAAAAAAAACAAAAAAACAAAAAAAACCTGACTAAAACTCAATCAGGAACCACTTTTTGGAACTATGGATTTCATAGTAGGTCAATTAAATTTTTTATTAAGTAAAAGAGGGGCTGGAACAATAGAGAGCACATTGGGGAGGGCGGTCGCCTTGCATGTAGCCAACCTGGGTTCAATCCCTAGAATTGCCATCCTCACCCCCACTCCCAGCACTGCCAGGAGTGATTCCTGAGTGCAGAACCAGAAGTCTGTCCTGAGCACCCCAGGCTGTGACTCAAAAAAACAAAAAGAAAAAAAAAAGGCAAGTAAACATGGGGGCCAGAGAGATAGTAAAGTGGGTAGGGTCTTTGCATTTTACATGGCTGAACCCAGATTTGATCTTAGGCATATAGTCTTCTGAATCCTCCAGGGGTTATGTCTAAGTGCAGAGCCAGGAGTATGCCTTAAATATCACCAGGTGTGACCCAAAAAGCAGTAGTAGTAGTAGTAATAATAATAATAATAATAATAATAATAATAATAATAAATAATAATAAAGCTCGGGCCCGGAGAGATAGCACAGCGGCGTTTGCCTTGCAAGCAGCCAATCCAGGACCCAAGGTGGTTGGTTCGAATCCCGGTGTCCCATATGGCCCCTCGTGCCTGCCAGGAGCTATTTCTGAGCAGACAGCCAGGAGTAACCCCTGAGCAATGCTGGGTGTGGCCCAAAAAAAAAAAAAAAAAAAAAGAATAGAGCTCAAAACTTCTGACATGCTAGACCTGTGTCTAATCCTTAGACATTCCCCCTTTTTTGTCTTTCTAGACTCAACCTTTGCAGCTACAAGTGTAAGGAAAAGCTTGCCTCAAGTTTGAATAAGTAAAAATGATTACCTTTGAAAAAAAAAAAGAGAGAGAGAGAAAAGAAGAAAGCAGAGGATGGGACCCGAGCGATAATACAGCAGGGTGGCAGGGAGGGCACTTGTCTTGCACATGGTCAATCTAGGTTTGATCCTTGGCATCCCTTAGGGTACCCTGAGCACCACCAAGAGAGTCCTGAGTGCAGAGCCAAGAGGAACTCCTGAGCACAACTGGGTGTGGCCTCAAAATAAAAACAGCCATTACAGGGACCGGAGAGATGGCATGGAGGTAAGGCATTTGCCTTTCATGCAGGAGGTCATCGGTTCGAATCCCGGCGTCCCATATGGTCCCCTGTACCTGCCAGGAGCAATTTCTGAGCCTGAAGCTTGGAATGATCCCTGAGCACTGCCGGGTGTGACCCAAAAAAAAACAAAACAAACAAACAAAAAAAAAACAGCCATTACAAACAAAGCAAGGACTCAGAAGGGAGAGGCTGGAAGAGAGAGTTCAACATTCTGCACAATATTTGCATGGGGGAGACTTGGTCTGATCACAGCACAGAACCAGGAGTTATGGGTGCAAAAGGTATCACATGGCCTCATCTACAAAGATAGCAGAGGAGGAACTAATATTAACAAATAGGAGCTGGAGAGATAGCATGGAGGAAGGACATTTGGCTTGCATGCAGAAAAACAGTGGTTCGAATCCCAGAATCTCAAATGGTCCGTCCCCCAAGCCTGCCAGGATCAATTTCTGAACGTAGAGTAACCCCTGAGTGCTACTGGGTGTGACCCAAAGACCAAAAAAACAACAAAACAAAACAAAAACAAAAACACCAAAAAACAAACAAATACAAAGACGGAGAAATCATTCAAGGTGACGAGGAATCAAACGGAGGAGGAAGACTTATAGTCATTTAACAGATCATGCAAACACAGGCCTACAAAGATCAGTGATTAGAGCTCCATCCAAGACCCTCCTCCTTTTTGAACAGATCTGGGAATAGGGGTGAGGGGCTGAAGGGGGAGGGCGGGCGCGACTCTGCTACTAGCAGGGCCAGAGAGGACAGCGGGTCCACTTGCCTTGCACACGTCTGTCTGTCATGGGTTCAATGCCTGGAATGATCCCTGAGTACTGCTGGGGTGGCCATAAAGCAAAAAAAGTAAAAAAAAAAAAAAAAAGAAAAAGAGAAAGAAAGAAAGAAAGGAAGGAAGGAAGGAAGGAAGGAAGGAAGGAAGGAAGGAAGGAAGGAAGGAAGGAAGGAAGGAAGGAAGGAAGGAAGGAAGGAAGGAAGGAAGGAAGGAAGGAAGGAAGGAAGGAAGGAAGGAAAGAAAGAAAGAAAGAAAGAAAGAAAGAAAGAAAGAAAGAAAGAAAGAAAGAAAGAAAGAAAGAAAGAAAGAAAGAAAGAAAGAAAGAAAGAAAGAAAGTTGCTATCCTGAAAAGAGGACAAGGCACAAATGGGGTGCCCCCAAACCCAAGGTCGGGTCTTCACAAAGAACAAGTTACCAGTGTTGATAGAGGAAGTTAGGTTTTTAATGTGTCACAGTGAATGCTGACAGCCAGGACTCAAAGCCAATGTTGGTGCCCCCCAGAAGAGAAATAAGACAAACCCTCAAGGTCTGAAGGCTGTGAAGTCAGAAAAAAAAAGAAAGGAGTCCTGGGAAGAGATGCAGAAGCCTGAAATGATTTCTGGAGCAGCTTCTCAAGCGTTGTGTTTCCAATGTGATCTTCGCTCTACCAAACTCAATTTACCTGGGGGCCGCAGGAGGCAAAGTCGGGGTGATCCTTGAGTGCAAAGTCAGTAGTAAGCCTTGAACATTGGGGGTGTGTGACCCAAACAACTAAAACAAAACAAGACAAAACAAAAAAAGATTCCTCTAGGGCAGGGCCACAAAATGTTGTACAGTGGGCCAGTGGCCCGCGGGCCTCGAGTTTGAGACCATCTATTCTAAATCCATATTAGCACTGCCTGAGACAACACCCAAAATCAGACCGCACAAAATCCAGAAGAATGAACACTTGAATCTGTTCTGTTCATCCCTACAAACAGGTTCCACATTCAGGGTCACCCTGTTTCACTACAAGTTGCAGTTCTAGCAAAAAATAATTTGGTCACACCTGACAGTACTCAAGGCAAGCACCCTCCCTACTGTGCTAGCACTTTTATTTATTTGTTTGTTTGTTTGTTTTTGGGTCACACTCAGCAGTGCTCAAGGGTTACTCCTGGCTCTGTGCTTAGAAATCACTCCTGGCAGGCTCGAGGGACCATATGGGATGCCATATGGGAATCGAACCCAGGTCCATCCTGCATCAGCCACATGCAAGGCGAATGCCGTACCACTGTGCTATTCCTCCAGCCCCATTTCTAGCACTTTTTATGTTGTATGAGCAATCTTTATTTTGGGGGGAGGGCTCATACTCAGCTATGCTCAGGGCTTATTCCTGGCACACTTTTGGCAGTGTTTGGGGATTCCATGGGGCGTCGGGGATGAAACCCAGGTCACTGTATGAAAGGCAAACGTCCTCCCCACTGTACTATTGCTCTAGTTCAAACATTTTTATGTTTAAACTGGAACATGATGATCTGGTCTGGAATCAAGTCGCTGCTCTCATTATTAAAAACAAATAAACAAAAATACGCTAGCAGTGGACATTTTTCTTGGCGCTATGTGGTCACAGCAATTTTCGTTACATGGTTATTTGTATATGGCTGTATTTGTTTGTGAAGCGACACCAGCTTTGACCATAGGCGCTGTCAGGAAAACAAGGTAAATTGCATTAAAACAAAATGTTCTCAGCAGGGGTGTCCACTGGAAAGAAAAACTCAAGTTTCAATGAGAACAATATCGTACAGTCTCCTACTGTTGAGGACTTTACTGTAAATTACTAACTGGAGGGAGCCAGGAAGTAGCCCAAAGGGGGCTAGAAGAGAGGTCTGGGGTCCGCCTGAGCCCCCAGGAACTGCAAGGTCCCCCAATGTGAAACAACTGCTGAGTAGCTGCTGTGTGCCCTGAACCAAAATTAACGAACAGGAGAACACAAAGTGAATAGTTCTGCTGCATTAGCCCAAGTTGGTATCACACTGAAGATAATTTAACATGTTTTAGATTCTCTTTTCTTTTCTTTCCTTCCTTGTCCAGCTTTGGGTCATTTCACTGTACCTTAAAATTTCAGTGAGAAAATAGTCATGCAAAAATACAATTCCAGGTAAGTGTCACTGTATTCTCATTGATAGGGAGGGCTCATTCTAGATTGGAGTTCTACAGCACAAAAACACTTCAAATATTGTCCCTAAAAAACTGTGAAAATCTTCTTCAAATGGTAAAGCTTTCTGTTGAACAGAAGGTAATGAAGAAATAACCTAGGGCCGGGAGGGTCTGGAGCATTTTGCATGAGGACTTTCATTAAGTTCCCCCAAAGTCTCAGAATTGACCTGAATCAGTGACAAGTTCTGAAGGTCCCCATCTCAGAGGACCAGACCCAATTTTGGTGACTGACTCCAGCCCTGTGTTTAAAAGCTCCCCAGTACTAAAGTCCTTGCCAAAAAATTTCATTTTTCACTTCTAGCAAAGACTGCCTAAATATGCTTTCTATTTCCTCCCACCCATTTCTTTGAGCAGTCTTTAAGGATTGACATTCCCCACCCATTTGCCCACTTTTTTTTTTTTTTTTTTTTTTTTTGGTTTTTGGGCCACACCCAGCAGTGCTCAGGGGTTACTCCTGGCTGTCTGCTCAGAAATAGCTCCTGGCAGTCACAGGGACATATGGGACACCGGGATTCGAACCAACCACCTTTGGTCCTGGATCGGCTGCTTGCAAGGCAAACACTGCTGTGCTGTCTCTCCGGGCCTCATTTGCCCACTTTTAAATGTTCTACAGACAGGCCTTGCTTATCTATGGCCCTAGGCTTGATTCCCACCATGCAAAAAAAATGTGTACTATATATTACATATACAAAATATGCATCCAATGTTATAACCACATGTAGGAAGCATGGGGTGGGAATCCAGGGACATAATCATAGGAATCATACTCCTCACATGCAGATCTGAGAACAGGTATCATGGGATTCCTGTCCTCAAATTTTGCAGACTGAGTCGGATTGGTGGATTAGTCCAGGAAACTAAAGATATTGTGAGAAAATACATTTTTGCATTCCAGGAAAACTTTTTAATCTTCAGATTGACCTACCTCGGGGGCTGCCTTTATTTGTTTGCCTTAACGCTCTGATGTCAACTAATTCACAGTCTAGCTTTTAGATATTGTTCTCATCGCATAATAAATCACTGAGGATCATAGACCAGGGGAAATGAGCTCAGGAGCCTGGTTTGACACTAGTTCTGACAGCTGGCAAAGAGCTTCCAAGTTCCTTAATGCCAACCTCCCCCCAAGACTGCAGGGAGGAAGCTTGTCACAAAGAGTGTGGAAATGCAGTTAGAGCAGAAAAGGAACCACTAGGATGACGATAGTTGGAAAGGATCACTCTGGACAAGAACTGGGTGCTGGAAGGAGGCAAAATGATAGGCAGGATAACCCTTTAGGAACAATACTGCAAACCACAGTGTTGAAGCAAAAAAGGGGAGAAAGAGAGACAGAGGAAGAGAGAGAGAGAGAGAGACAGAGGAAGAGAGAGAGAGACAGAGGAAGAGAGAGAGAGAGAGAGAGAGAGAGAGAGAGAGAGAGAGAGAGAGAGAGAGAGAGAGAGAGAGAGAGAGAGAGAGAGAGAGAGAGAGAGAAGAAAATGTCTGCCACAGAGGCAGGCAGGAGAAAGAAAGAGCGGGGGACGGGCAGGAGGGAAACTGGGGACACTGATGGTGTGGGAAATGTGCACTGGTGTTGGAGATTGCATAACAACTTTGTAACTGGGGGGGGACAAGAAATGTATAAATAAAAATATTGTAAATTCTGGTACCTCAATAAAAATGGTTAAAATAATAAAATTTTTCCATGTATAGGAACTCTTCCAAATGTGCTGAGAAAGCTGATATAAGTAGAAAAAAATTAAGATCACTTAATATATAATTATAAATTATATTATTATAGTAATATGTATTCATCATTCATTACATGAAGCAGGATTTTACCAAGTTACAAAGATGAGCCATTTTATTTTCTCTAGTGTAAAAGTCATTATTTTCACAAAACCTTTGTATACAAGTAAAAATATTGGATCTAAATCCAGAAGTTGTTTGTAGGTCTTTCCACCCACAGTGTTCTATGTCCAGAGTAAAATATCATAAAGTCCCTGATTTCCTTGTGATCTGGCTGTCTTTCCCACTCGAGAAATGTCATGCTTTTCATGTTAGCAGGTGAAATATGAACTCCATGAAAAGGAACTGTGGCAACTAATGCCTTGGCCTGACTTGACCACTGTAAAATGACAGGAGCAGAGCTTAATTTTAAACAAAAAGGAGATAAGAAACCCCAGCTGTTTTCTTTCTTCTGTTTTGAAGAACTCATGTATGCAGAAACTCAGATGCTTGTCAACAATAGTTAAGAGCAAATGTCTCTTCTTAGAAATGGCTTCCAGTGGCGATGAGCACATATAAACACAACAAAATGGTAAATCAGCTGATGAGTCTTCAGGGGAAATAAGTAAGAGAAATCCTAGAGTCAGCTCAAGATCTCTGAGTTACTGATGTTTGTTCTAAATCATCACTTCGACACCCACACTTTGATTTTTTTTCCCTTTTACACCACCAAGTAATTGGTCAATAGATCAAAACATAGATTAAATTAGTGACTATAATGACTAGAAACAAAGAAAGATTTAATGTTAATAGGCTAATTAACATACATACACACAAACTCATTCTGAGGCTTATTTGTTTGTTTGTCTTCGATTTATTTAGAGGCTCCTGGGAAATAATTAAAGAACTTGTGGGGGTACAAAACCTAATAGAGAATGGAAGGGGGGGAATAGTAAAATTAATATAGAACTTAGTTTTTTTTTTTTATCCCCAAAGAAAGCAACAGAAGGTGGAAGAAAATAAAAAAGATCATAGAAATGGAAGGCTTCCTTTTTAATCATTCCATAGGGAACAGAGTTCAGGTCAACCTTAATATATGCTTGGAAGGGGGCGGGGTGCTACTGTTCATTTAAATAAATGTACAAAAGAAGCAATTAGAATAGCAGAGTTCCTAGCCCAGCCAATCCTTTTCAAGCCATTAGTTACAATTTTGTATTAGGGGCTGGCAAAAAAAGCTTTGCCTTTCCCATGTAGGCCTGCATCTCTTGATCATGTTTTTACAATTTGGCCTAGCAGAAAGCAAAAAAATCCAGCCACTGCCCATTCTGCTGGGATTCTAATTCCAGAGAAAATCAGGCAACAAACTGACTTGTAATTCCTATAGAGTAGAGTGATTGGGCAGCTACTGAAGAAATAATGCAACATTTCAAAGCTTTGATGTGTGTGTGTGTGTGTGTGTGTGTGTGTGTGTGTGTGTGTGTGTGTGGTTTGGGGGTCACCACTGGCAGTGCTCTGGGTTTACTACTGGCTCTGCATTAAGGAATCACTCCTGACAGGCTTGAGGTTCCAAGCAGAATTGCCAGGGATCAAACCCAGGTCTATCACGTACAAAGCAATCACCCTGCCACTGTTCTATTTCTTCTGGCCCTGCAAATCATTATTTTAATGGACTCAAGCCCTTTCCTGAAGAGAGGCATAACTATTAGGAAAGAACTTGAAATGGTTACACTGTCATTTTACTTAACTCTCCCAATAATTATTAGTCAACATGCTCTTCTTGCCCTCACTTCAAAAACCCTGTGACACTTGCACAGAGATTCTGTCTCTTAGCTATACCGATGGGCCATCAAAGATGCAAAGCCTAGTTTTTCCCAAGGATATGCATCAAAAGAATAAACATACTTGGGCGAATGATACAAAGGCAGGGATGCAGGGAATAGTGTTCTTATTTAAGAAGTTTTCATTTCAACAAGCAAAAATACAAATACACTAAGCTCACCAGTGTACAAAATACCAGGAAATAATTGTCAGGCAAGAAGGTTATAAGTTGTACCACAAAAATTATAGCTCTACTACAGAATCTAAAAAAATACATTTCTCTGAAATCATTTTCTTCATTCTGCAGCATACAAAAATCTTGCTTTTTATTCAGTAAGTTTGAATATAACCATTAAAACATAAAATATTAAGTTCAACCTTTTAGTTCAACTCTATGTTCTTGCCATGTTCAGCATAAGCCGGGGTTATATTTTAGCACTGGCAAAATCCATTTTAAGATGAAAAAATGAATTGCAAATTCTTCTGTAAGAAGTTTTCAATCCGCAAAGTTATATTAATATCAGGACTTCTTTGAATCACAAATGAATATTTCATATTTGGGAGAAACTCATTATAGCGTGAGGATAGCATTTCTAGCTTTTATTCTTTGAACCATGAGGGAAACATCTCAAAATTTGAAGGTTAATGATTCACTGACAATTATAAATGTTTATAAAAGTGTGACAATTTCTTGATCTACCGAAGAACACTTCTTCCTTAATATTTTATTATCCTGGGATGGTTAAGGGCAAATACTTTTATTTAGGGAGGGTAAAAACAATTTTTTAAAAATACTGAAAAAAAAAGATAATAGAAAAATTATTCTGTACATCAATTGTACTAATGCAGAGAGCATCTATGGATGTCAGTGCACATGGATTAATTTGCACTGAGCCAAATTTAGACAAAAATGGTGGGTGCTCTCATAGTTCCTGCAATGGCATCATACAATGGCTTTACTTAAGTGGTCATGGAAGCAGACAGCATAATGTCACCCTCAATGTTGTCCTTCTGAGCTTCATCTGCAAAATAAGAAATCAGTTCTGGAACTTCAGAGAACAAAACAGCCCCCCAAATTCCATCCAAACTTCAGACTCTGATTTCAATGCATGTTCCACCTAACTGGCATGGTGATTATTCACCAAAGGGTCAAATAACTCAATATTGTTGGGGTTTTCTCACATCTCTGGGCCCCTGTTTGGGCACCAATCATAAAATAACCCCACATGCCTCAGGTGAACCAGTCTAAAGAAGAGTGGCCATGAAGAATAAACCAAGTCAGTTAGGAGAGAATCATGGATTCCGGCTGGCTTCTTTCTTGCCTAATGGTCTCTGCATACCAAGCCAAACTGACATTTCTTTATAAAACCAGGAGGAGGAACAAGAAGAGACAAAAGTACATATCCAGGTGGACTTTTAAAAGCCAAAGGGCTTGGTGAAAAGAAAGAAGAAATAGGGGGAATGTCTTTGTTTTGGGTAAAGGAAGGGTGTGACCTAACACCACCTATCACAAAAATGCGAAAATGGATTTTCATTTTCACCTCGACAAATTTAGATTTTAATAAATAGTACATCAACGCCCCAAGTTCTCCAAACCCTGAACAACAACGATGATGCAGAAGAAATGGGGGCTTCTCTGCTCAAAGGTGAGCTGAGAACTGAGGATATCTAGGAGTGGGAGAAAGATAATGAAATAGGAACCAGCAAATCACCCCAAATGAACAGCCTCTCATTGAGATGGGCCTTGAAAGCAAGAAAACCAAATAAATCATTTGACCCATTTGATCTTCCTGGAAAAGAAGTCAGGTGTCCAACAACTGACAAGTAGATTATGAAGAAGTGGTTCATATGCAGACTGAATACTGTAAGGAATGATACCATCATGTAATTCACAGCAACATGGACGAAACTGAAAGATTTTATGTTAAATAAAGTAAGCCAATGCAATGGCTTCAATGGGGGTTGTCGAAAACACTCTAGGTCCCAGAATATAGTGAGAAGGAAAGAATTTGAGTGGGGGAGAAAGAAACAAATGAAATAACAGAAAATAGGGGGCAAGGGGACTCAGGAGCATTGGTGGGGTTAAGGAAGGCTAGAAATAAATATCCAAGTCAGAGTCAACAACAATGAAATCATGATACCACAACTTTAACAACCAAACTTAAAAGGTGCCACCAAAAATGGGGGGGGGGGCAGAGAGATAGCATGGAGGTAGGGCATTTCCTTGCATTCAGAAGGATGGTGGTTTGAGTCCGGGCATCCTATATGGTCCCCCGAGCCTGCCAGGAGCGATTTCTGAGCGTAGAGCCAGGAGTAACCCCTGAGCGCTGCCGGGTGTGACCCCCCAAAAAAACCCCAAAAAGGTGCCTATTGTGCTGGCAATCTGAAGGGAGGAGGGCATGTTGGCATGGGATGGACTCTGGTAATACTGGTGGAGGGAGGTCAACACTGGTGGGGGATTGGTGGTCCTGAAACATTGTATGTCTAAAACCCAACTATGAAGAACTTTGTAAATCGCAACGATTTAAATAAAGAATTAAAAACAGCAGTTGGGCAGGGGGAAAAACAAAGAATTAAAACAACATCAATAACACTCAAGGAAGAGACCTGGGGAAGTCATGAGTTAGGTGTGAAACCAGATTGAAGGAACCAGGTGGTAGAAGAACAACCTGAGAATCGATGCTGAGGAGGAGGAAAGAAGCCACGCTGATGGGAAGGCCCTGATGGCAGCCTTGCATGCCCTAGCCCAGACACTCAGAGACTGAGTCAGCTGTCGCTTTGAAGCTGGAAGCTGACATGCTTGGTTGTCCATACTCAAAAGAAAAAAAAAAGTCCCTTCAGCTCACGTCATTTTAGGCAATAAGCACCACCTGAGGCTGGGCCCATCTGCCAGGCACCATTCTGGGCCCTGAGTAAACCCAAGAGTCTTATATCATGAAACGTCCCTGGAGCAACTATGGGATCTGAGATAGCGGGAGAGAAAATCCTGAATTAGAGATGAGAAAATGGAAAATTGCTTGCAGTTTTTGCTTCCACTCAGTTCCTCGTCCTGCCCAAGTTGGGATATTCCTGTATCCTGAGGGTCCAGGTCTCCAACCCACTCTTCCAGTCTCATCTTCCATCATCCTTTTTCCTGAGCTTCATGCTAATAAATAGTGTAGGGTGGGGCTGGAATAGACTTGGCAGGCTCCTGGTTTACTTCAGGGATTAGGGAAGAGCCCTCTGTGTTGCCAGGCATCAAACCAGAGTGGACTGCATGCAAGGCAAGCACCTCACCTGCTTGTACTACTGTTCCAGCCCCAAAAGGCAGCTGTATTCTTTCAAATCAAATACACTTCAGAAATTCCAAATCTGAACACTTCCCTCTGGAATGTCTCCTTTATATCATTTATCCATGATGTTACCTCTTCTTCTATCTGCTATAAGTACTTGCTGGCCATGTCTCTGTGAATTTTTGGACCAGGAGATAGGAGTACAGAAGATACCCCCAGAAAACAAGATTGATAGTTTGGAATAATCAAGGGGAGTGAAAGGCAGAGTAGGAAGACGGCCTTATAAAATATGATTGTGAATGTTTGAGAGTTAAGTCGTCAAGAAGCACAGCTGGTTTGGAGAACCAGCACTTTGACTTTAACCGATTAAGTATTTTTGTTAACAAGGAGAAAGTAGTCAAGATATAATCCATATTCTAGCATGGGGTAGAGACCCATGAAGAGCATACTAGATGGAAGCTAGTGGGATCTCAATCAGTGCTGAATAAATACTTAGTTTCTAATTTATAAACTGATCTGCCTCCTGTGAGTCAAGTCCGAAAAGAAGCTGGCGTTAACTATTAGATGTTCTGGTTTCAAAAGACAGAAAAAAGAACTGGCCATCCCAATCATAACTAAAGAATGAGGATGTAAGCTTAGCGGTTATAGGGTTAAATATACTTTTGCACAAGAAAGGGGGTTCATCACTCATGAACAATTTCATGGGAATACAGAAGCAATGGGTCTGTCACTGCATCTAAGGCAACCAGAGGCAATGTGAGAAATAATATGCAGAAATGCGTGTCCCAAGTAATGGTTAACTGTCAGTTTCTTGCTTTAGTAGAAAGAAAGAAAATACCACAGATAAGAGAGAATCAGGCTCTTCCTCCCTCTGCCCAGTTCCTTCCACCCCAACCTTTGGGAGGCAAAAATATCCTACAAATTTGGGACAGCAAGGATCGGTGAATTCCTGGGTGCTTCATTCCAACGGCGGCGGTGTCTTAGCCCATCAGGAGTACAGCCCTATTTCCCCGGCTGCCACGGATCTTGGCAGAGTGAAATCAGGCCCAGACACTGACATTTCTTTCATCAGACAGATGATTGACGAAATCATTAAAATGGGGGAGAAAAAAAAGTACAATAGACGAATTCTCCTAAACCAAGCCGCCTAATGCAGACTGACAAGCATGCTGGGAGAAGAGAAGAAACAGTGAGAAAATGCAGTGTCTGCCTCGAATTTACCTTCATTCAAACAGGAATGTCCTCTGGGTCCCGAAGGCAAGAGAACAGCTGCCTGTGTTCTATTTCCACACTGTTGGTCCTCACTAGATTTTTCCAGTGTCTCCTTCCCATGCGGTATATTAGCCCCAGTTTAAAACACATTCTGCATATACTTACAGGCAAGGAACTTGCTAGTGCTACAGGAGATATACCCGGGGGTAAGGAGGTTTGAGAAAGTATATAAAGAGATTTTCTTTAAAAAAAAAAAAAAAAAGATACTCTTCATTTTGCCCATATATTGTAAAGCTCTTTAATATTTCATTATGCCCATGTATATACACTTCCTCCACCAAGGCAGAAAGATATACTTTTAAGTTTCTGAGATGCGAGTCTGGCTCCTGAGAAAATGAGGCACTATGGAATAAATACCATTAATAAGAATTTTAATAAACCAGGTGCTTATAGGTGATAACGGAGCATGAAAGTAAATAATTTTTTTTCAACTGATGAAAGAAGGGAGAAGCTTTAAATTGCTATTCCTGACCGGAAGCATAACAATGAAGACAAGTTGTTAACTTTCTGACCAAGATGTAAGATGCATGTGAAAAATTTCAATCCACTTTTTAGAAGTACAACATATTATCAGATATTCACAGACCTTAGTAGTTTAAACAGGGCAAAGAGTGGCTTAAACTAAAAAGGTACAGGAAAAAACTGTAAAATTTATTTTCTGAATTTCTACATTTACTCTTTCTACCTATTCAGGATACAATTGACGTTATTCTTAGCAAATGAAATGACAAAACGAAGTCTCTCCATTTCTTAAAAACACTAGAATTCACCCAAATAGGACTGTTCATAAAGCAGTCATCTCAGGAATTATCACTTTTTTTCCAGTGGATACATGTCTTTCTCATTATAACCCTAAAATTCTTCTTCTGAAAAGGCCTCACAAAATAAATTTAACTATGGTAAATACTCTCTCTCTCTCTCTCTCTCTCTCTCTCTCTCTCTCTCTCTCTCTCTCTCTCTCTCTCTCTCTGCATCTAGGGAGAATTTTCAAAAACAGAAAAACATTGGTCAGTCAAGCCTGGGATAAAAGGCAAATAATCAAACCAGTTAAATTGCTATTTGCTCGGAATGAGATATGCCTATCTAACGAGAAGGGTTTTTATATATCAGACAAATAAAACTTACTTTCCAAAAGAGGAGCTTCCCAAAAGTTTGGGTTAAGGTATTGCAATGGAACAGGGGCACAACAGTCCATCCAAATAAGCAATGATACATGGCAAACATTTAAAATAAATAATAAATAATAAAAGGCAAACATTTAAAATATACATTTTTATTGGATTGTTTCTTAACACTTCTGGTTTGAATTCCACCCTCCCTCCCAAGAATGAAGAATAAAGAGAAATTTCATAGCATCTGTGACACTGACATGGTTTAACTCTAAAACCCAAATGACTGTGCCAAAGTCACATCAAGAGGTTATGATTTCACTACTAGCTGACTTGATTTCACAAGATTTCTTAGCAGGCCACAACTATTAAAGAACAACAATTACCACAACAAAAATCAACACCAAAAATAGATTCATTCGAGCCTTAGGCACAACAAACACAAACATAATTTATCATTTTGCCAGGTTCAATAAATACCATTTTGATGTGTTAATAGCCTTTATTAGTGAAGGCATTAGCCATCAATTAAATAAACAAACCATTAAACAGGGAATAGACGTGTCAATAAAGGCAGAAGCTACTAATTTCCTAATCAATGAGGCTGAACATTGTGAGATATTCATCAAGAAGTGGACGTTAGCCATAGAGATGATCACATTTATGACGAGAGGTCACGGGGGGGGGGGAGGGGAGAATATACAAAAAATAAGACTAATCGGCAAGAGTATTAAACCTACATTCTCTCAATTAATACTTGTTGATAAATAAAATCAATGGCCTTGAAGCTCTAAAAATATCAAACATTCAATGGTTACAAAAAGACATAGTGGAATAATTCTAGTCCTTGGTTGTTAGGAGGCAAAGTAAGGGCTCAAGTAAAAACCAAATCCAAGGGCCTGGTGTAATAATACAGCGGGTAGGTTTTGCAAATCGTTTGTCTTACATGTGTCAGGCCTGGGTTCGATCCTTGGCATGCCATATGGTCCCCTAAGCTTGCCAGGAGTGATTCTTGAGTGCAGAGCAAGGAGTAACCCCTGAGCATCGTCTGGATGGCTCCAAAAAATAAAACAAAGAAACAAAACACAAACAAACCAAAACCAAACCAAACCAAACCAAACCAAAATCCAATCTACACTTAAACAGGAGTCAGGAGTCAAAATTAAGGCATGAAGGGATATGGACAGAGCTTTGACAGAAGGTCAAAATTTGCTTTGTATGCATAATCACAAATGAACTCCCCGGAAGTTTATCAATTAAACATAGTGCAGGAAGATCAATGTGCTTACCTAGTAGGTGTTTGTAATATGCCATAATAACTCTCCAAGCAACAAGTGCACTGGCTGGGCCCGAGAGCTGGGAGAGGCACTTGCCTTGTATCCAGCAGTCCAAGCTCAACTGGGATCCCTGGCAGTGTACATGGTCCCCAGGAGTCACTCATGAGCACCAAGCTAGACAGAGACCCTAGACATGGCAGGGCATATTCTACCCCCTCCCCCACTTAGCTTTGCACAAATAGTTTTTGCTATAGATGATGCTAACTAAAGAATTGATCTACCTACCCTGGTCTCCCGAGAATCTCATCAAACACCATGTGTTTCCCGGTATAGGAAGGAAGTGGAGGCCTTGAAAATGGTGCCAGTGTTTGGTGAAGAGATGCTGTGGATTCAAGACCTAGCCCAAACACTGCTCCACACTACTGGGAAAGGCTCTGGTGGGCCCCCAAACACTGCCAGAACAGGCCCCCACCCAAATATCTTCCTTAACGTACTCATATTTCATATACATGTGATTTTAGGGCACTGTTTTGTTTCCTTGCTCAAAATTAGTGCATCAAGTCAAAGAACTAGAGTCGTGTTTCAAAGCCTTTAGTGTAGACACAATCCCACAGCTTCTCCCCAAACATCTAACTGGAACTTGATTTCTGAAAAATCTCACCCGACTGGAAATACAGAGAAACAAGGTCTGTGGCCAAAGAGATTTCTGAGAAGCTCAAAGCAACAAAAGGAGTAAAATTAAACTCGAAGAAAAGACTTTGCTCTGAGCTTTTCCTAGGTCATGCAAAAAATGGCAAGAATAGTACATTCAGTCTGGCAGACAGATGAAGAAAAAAGCCTGATAGTCTACCTGGAAAATTAGGGGCCAGAGAGCCAGGAGAGAGAGCACAAGGGACCAGCACTTGTGTTACATATATGGTGCATCCCCTGCACCATATATCCCCAGAACTTCCTAAGAGAAGCCCCCAGAGGTTGCTTCTGAGCAATGCACACTTTTTGCTGTGGCCCCATTCCAAACCCCACAGACAGCAAGACCATGCCTGGGATCAGGGCTGGCTCCGAGGTAGGGCAGCTGCCTTGCAGCCAGATAGAACCTGGTGCCTCCTCTTGATGTCAAATGGCACCTGGCAGCTGGTTAGGAGCAACAGTCCCTAAATGCCACCTGGCAATTAAGTGTCAGACAACATACAATGGTGTTGTGATACCCTGGTCAACACAACCAGGGATCTGGAAACAAAACGAAATAAGCAAGATGCAATTTAATGGCAATTTTAATGCAATTAAAAATTATCGGCTGGGGATAGTAGCTCAGAGGCTTGGAGCATGTGCCTTGCTAAGAGTTTTTAGGCTCCTTCCTGACCCCGCACAGTTTCCTGAACACCCTCACTCTTTCTGCCCCCCCCCCATCCATCTATTCTTACAAACAGGAGTGTGAGCTTTAGTGAAGGCGAGAAGCAGACACTTACATCACTGTCTCCCCCACAGAATATGGGAAACGTGGCAGTTCCCTGTAACACTGCCAAATCACAACATCCCCAGGAGCAGAAAGTCCTTCTGACAAGGATGCAGTAAGGATGGAAGAAAGCAAAGTGTTCCAGCATGGGGCAAAGAAAGGGCTCCAATTGGTTGCATTAACAGGGGCCGGAGAAGATTGTACAGCAGGGAGGGTGCTTGCCTGATATATGGCAGATCATGATTTTGATTCCCAGCTTCCCATATGGTCCCCTGAGCCCACCAAGGAGTCATTCTTGAGCACAGAGCCAGGAGAAAGCCCTGAGCATCACCGGAAGAGGCTCCTAACAAAAACAAAAACAAAATGTCAGGTAACAGTAATATGAAATATTGTCATTTGGCCCTTTAAAAGCTTTTGAATCAATAATTTTTTTTTTTTGGTTTGGGGAACACACCTGGCAGCGTTCAGAGGTTATGTGCTCTGAAATCGCTCCTGGCAGGCTCAGGGACCACTTAGGATCAAACCCAGGTCCATCCTGGGTCTGCTGTGTGCAAGGCAAATGCCCTACTTCTATGCTATCACTCTGGCCCCTGAATCAATAATTATAATAAATAAATGATGTGCCTATAAACTAAAATAAACAATGTTCTAAAGGTCATTAGCATCCAAGTTCTGTGGACAATGTGCATCACATCCGATTAACATTCCTGCATGCATTTAACTGCACAGCTATTTCCTATACCTTGGCTGGGTGCTGGCATGCAGAGATGAACTGAGGCCCAGCTGTGACCTGAGGGGACTTGCCGCTCTGTGGGAAGGAGGCTGGCAAGGTCCCAATCCTGATTGGTGACTGCGACAGACCTGGGCTGCCAGCAACATGCACAAGGTATCATGGAAACCACTGGGAGGGCCTGGCTTGGACTAGGGCTGGCTGAAAGGGTTTCAGAGCTGAATGCCACGCACAGAGCTTCTGAAAAGATCTGGGAGCAAGGGGGTGTTCAGAGAGATGGGACAAGGTTAAGGCACTTGCCTTCCACATGGCTAACATAGGTTCAATTTCCAGCAGGCTCCCCTAAGCACCATCAGGAGTGCTCTCTGATCACAGAGTCAGCAGTAACACTGTGCACTGAGAAGAGTAAGCCCTAATTTAAAAATTAAAATAGAGGGGCCAGAGCAATGGTGCAGCAGTAGGGCATTTGCCTTGCACATGGCTGACCCAGGAAAACCTTGGTTCAATCCCTGGTGTCCCATGTGGTCCCCCAAGCCAGGAGTGATTTCTGAGCACATAGCCAGGTGTAACCCCTGAGCATCACCAAGTGTGGCCCAGAATAAAAAATAAATACATAAAATAAAATAAAAATAAAAACAGAGAAAGAGATTTGGAATAGGATTATGGCAGGGTCCAAGCAGCAAAGGAAAAGAACAAAAAAAGAGCCTTCAGAGAGGCAGTAGAATGTACAGCGGGGAGGGCATTTGCCTTGCATGTGGCCAACCAGTTTGGTCCCCGGCTTCCTTCCCATAGGGCCCCCCAACCATCGACAATAGTGATTCCTGAGTGTAGAGCCAGGAGTAAGTAAGTCCTAAACATCACTAGGTGTGGCCCCAAAACAAACGAAAAGAAGCTCTGGCAGAGACAGGAAAGAGAGAGGACGAGAAGGGAAGGAAAATCTCAGGACAGGGGTGACAAGAACCAGGGGTAGCAAGTGTCTTATCAGGATGGTACAGTGAGGAGGGCACAGGGGCTTGAATCAGGATTCAGGATGTCAAGCATGACCTCGGCTGGGAGAGGCAGGAGAAAGGCAAGAAACAATGTCACCTCTGAAAGCACTGATTCTGCAGTTAGGGCCCCAGGTTCAATCCCCAGAACCAATCAGGGATCGCAAACACCAAGTGGGGAGTATAATTCCTGCACCAAAACAGAACTGAGTTTAAAAAAAATGAAAGACTAGTGAAACTGCTCTGAGAGAGGCAGGAAAGGCAATGTAGTGTGTGTTGGGGGGGGGGGATATATATGATGCATTTTAAACAGGTTTTGACTTTTTTTTTTTTAATAAGTCTTTAAAGGAGTAAATCCCCTGAGATCAAGAAACTCTCACTCTGCTGACAGCACTATTTTTGGTGATTCTGAGTTCCTTAGATGTTCATGTTACATAATTCACAAGCCTGGTGATAAGATGGTTCTGATAAAAAGTTTGAGGTAACATTTTAGGTATTTTGATAACGGGCCAATTCTTTTTCTTATGATAAGATTTGTTCTTGCTCCTGATGAATAGCAACAACAGGAATTTGGTAAGAGGCAAAGCAGACATTCTGGCCAGGTTTGACAAACCCAGAACCCTAAAATCTTGAATTCTCCACCTCCTTATTATTTGAGGCTCCTCCAAAGGGGGAAAAAAACCTGTCCTGAGGGCAATGCAAACTCCTTTTCTTACAGAGCAATTCTTTTGCTCATAATTAAGGAGGAAATTTCTACTCTGAAAGAGTCAATATAAAAATTCATCACTGGGAAAATTACTGGCCACCAAATGAGACAACAGAAACCAAACATGTCTAGGTTTTGTTTTAACTTCTTGGAGGAAGTGGTGACCGAGTGGGAACAGAAGTGGCAGAACTACTACTACTTGAATAACCTTCAAGTAAACATACTTAGGCACTTGTTAAAACAAACATTATTCCCACTGCTAAAATTGAGGCTGGCACGCCTCTCCTCTTATTAGCCGAAAAACCGTTTGCAAAGGCACTGCAGAATAGCAGTTTCCTTGCAAGGAGACTCAGCATCATCATTAAAAGATCCTTAAAAACAAATACAGAATGGTCAGCCAGCCAGGACACCTTCATTCCTAATGAAAGAAGCCCTTCCTGTGCATCAACGTATGAAATAAACAAGGAAATCGACCACTATAGACATGCCATTCTGCTTAATTCCCTGTTCACACCCTCACCAGCTCAACTCTGGGGAAAATAGTTCTTGCAAACAAAAATGAAGTAAAATATAAAAGTCTGCTGATGAAACTAGTGGAGGAGGTTGTCATAAAAATGGCAAAATGCCCTTCTCTAACCCCAGCATGGTTGTGGGCTCAGTAAGTTGATAAATGCATTTCACCAATTTGCTTGTTTCTGACTTGGACCTCACAAATCCAAAGGGCCTAGTTTAACTACCTTGGCCTTCACAGCATTTCCCCTGGAATAAAAATAATGAAGGCAACATAATGCTCCCCAACAGGAACTGAAAGACAAATACATCTGGAAGGGCACAATCAGGGGTGCAGGCCACAATCAGAGGTGTAATTTGGAAGCTGGAGATAAACGAAAATAACAGAGAAATCATTTTAAACAGTTATTGGGGTTTCACTGAAATCGAGGGCAGTAAAAGGGGTTCCCCATTACAAAATTTCCCTCAACCTGCCAGCTCACCACTGCATAAGACTGTGGGGAAGACACAAAAAATTTATCAATTTTTTTTGTGTGTGTAAAAAGATACTTTTAACCCAGATGCTATAATAGTCACTCTACAAGACACGTAAAAACAGTATTTAACGTAGAGAAATAGAATAACAACAATTAAGAAACTCCTTTTGGAATCCCTTTACTCTGAGACGCTACTACATGATTCTCCATTTCTAACTGTTATTAAGGTGAGAGCACAGATACTTGGATCCATTTTCCAATTCTTCTTCCCTTGTGAAATGAATGGGTCAGTATTAGCTCGGGCATCGTTTCTCAGATATCCATGAGTAGCTTGTTTTCAGCCAAATAGTAAAAATTTAGAGTGAATATTTCAAAGCTTAGACACCCTGCCCTGTAACAGATAACTAGCTTCTGTCTAGGATGGCCATCAAAGTCTCCATTTTTAAAACTGGTTTCTTAGGGGCTAGAGTAAAGCATTTGCCTTGCACGAGGCCGACCCAGGTTCAATTCCTGGCATCATCGTATGTGGTCCTCTGAGCCTTCCAGGAGTTAATTTCTGAGTAGAGCCAAACTCTGAGCATAGACAGGGTGGCCCAAAAAACAAAACCAAACAAATCTGGTTTACTAAATATTCAAGTATATATATTTTCAAACCGGCTAAGTGCATATAAAATCTACATATCAACTCGCTATTATTTAAGAAGAAAAAAACAAAATTTGATATATCACCCCCCCCCAAAAAATTTCAGGATAAAATGCCTTGGAAAATACAATAATTGTTCATTTTACAAAAAACTGAAACAAGAGTCAAATTGTCTGTATTTCAAATTATTACTAGAGAAATAGGAAATTCCAAATAACTGAGCAATCTGATTCCAGTGAATTTCTAATGTAACACATCCCCTTTGGAAGAAAGAAATTTAACTGCTACTTTGACTTTAAAATAGTCAGTGTCTGGGGACAGGAAATCATTTCACATAGGATGAGAGTCAAAGAAAGCCCTTATGACTTAGCACTGGTCAACTCTGTAGGCCACAGACTCGTCTGGCTAGGTCTAATGCAGCCAACACTTTGCTTAACAACCGTCACCTCAATCTCTGAGAACCTCTGCTCCAAGCTCTTCCTCACTTGTCCTGTCTTCTGTCCTCTGCCTGCAAGCACCACAAATCGGGCCTGCAGCTATATGTGTCAGTTAAGCATCAGGTCAGCCCCTGCAGAAGGAAAATTCACCTGGCGTTTGCCTTGAATGCAGTGATTCAAATCCTGGCACCCCATATGGTCCCCTGAGCCTGCCAGGAGCAATTTCTGATCATAGATCCAAGAGGAACCCCTGAGCGCTGCCTGGTGTGACCCAAAAAAATAAAACAAAACAAAACAAAACAAAAAAAACTGCAGCTGAGATTTTTAGCCTCGAGTTACTAAATAGCTATGATTTGGACTTCTGGTCTAATGGAGCAAGGTCTAACCTCACTGGCTTTTTAGCTTGCTGGTAACCAACCAACCAAACCTACCAAACCAACCAAACCTGCCCTAATGCACCTAATGCTTACTTGAACCATCCTTTCCTCTTCTTGCGACCCAATTCCCAGCATCCGAGCCTCTCCCATTTTGCCAGCATTCCAGACAGAAGTGTTCAAGAGAAAGGGAAAGATTTCTGCCCTCCTTGGTTTAAAGGATCTATGGAGGTAGGTAATGGTGTGTGTGTGTGTGTGTGTGTGTGTGTGTGTGTGTGTGTGTGTGTGTGTTAAAGGGTGTGTGTCTCTGTGTGTACATGCACATCTCTGCAGACATCAGGAAAGCTTCTGGAAAACAATAACATAACACCTTAGTGCAATTGAAAGTTTAAAAAAAAGTACTGACCAAGGGAAAAGCTCATAAAAATGTCCTCCTTTAGGTAACAATTCGAGTGAAAGATACCGACCCAGGCTTCCCTTTAATGTTTGGGTTGTTCAAAAGGTGATGATGGGTGAGAAAAATCTTTATGCAGGATTGCTTCAAGTTTTGAATCAAAATAAATGATAAACACAAAGACTGATGTTCTGCGGCCCCATCTTTTTACTTTGGATCAGGGCTGAAATAGATCCTTTTTTTCCCCCCTTCACTAATTGAATGAGTCTTGTTAAACCTTTTGAAATGCACTTTAGAAAATGCAAGAATACAGCTTAGAACAGGTTCTTTAATTTGGGTCATTTTGTGTTACTAGCAGTAGTGATGGGTGCTTAGCAACACAGTGCTGGTGGTCCTTTTAAGGAAATGAATACCTGGAATACAGCATTTTAATCTATTTTATGGCATTAATTATCAAGATCACTGTATTTAGACAGTGGCTCCTTTGCCACTTCCATTATGAAAGAAAGGAGTCCCGTGATAAATGGAATGTATTATTTCAGATGACAGAATTCTGAGCCATCCCTTACTCAGTGAGAAACTGTCAGGTCAGAAAAACTAACAGTAAATGGAAGGCAGACAGTGTACAGAGATGTTTAGACAAGGATCCTACACTTAACAAAATCACTATTTAGACATCTGCAAGAGTCCGTAGAAGTTACTGTTCCTTTCCTAAACCTCTGAAGAGAATTAAAATCTCTGACTCTCTGGACTAGGCTACTGAAATCTAAAAAAGACATGAACTCCCCCCCCCCAAAAGAAATCTCACATGTAGTAAAATGATCTGGTAGTTTAAATATTTGCTGACTATTTTAAATATTGATTTTATCCAAGAGGACTTCTACGGGAGAAATGTTAACAAGGATGCCATTAAATCCGAACCAAGTTTTTCACTTCTGGTTTATTTTCATGTACTCAAATGAGAAACTATCAGGAAGGAGAAAAAAACAGAGGCCCCCCCTACCCCAAGCCCGCAAGGTTTTTGAAAGAAATGACTCAGTTCTGTTATAAACTCTGATATGCCCATTCACATTGTACTAATAATGAGTTACAACAGACTTAGGAAAGGAATTCTTAAAGAAAAAAAAAATGGGAGGGGGGGATGCTGCTTTCCAAATACTCCCTTCCATCTCTACTAAATTCCCGGTACCAAGTTCCTAACTTTCTCCTCCAAATTACACAAAGCACTTCCATCCTCTTCCCAACCTCCACCCTTCCTCCCTATCTTCCCAGCTATAGAGAGATCAAGAAACTCCCTCTTTTGTCTAGCATGAAGCCTAATTTCAGTAAGCAAGGACACCCCTACCCCCTTTTAAAGTCTTGAAACATTTAACCACCAAAGGCCAGAAAGGTAGCAAGTTAATACACTGCGGTCATTTATTTTTGGAGGTTTCTCTACACTGAGGGGCAGTGCATTTTATATTTCCAATCTCTTTCAATGAAACAAGGCTTGGCACCTGATTTCCAAAATCCTCCTCCAACTGCCAAAAGCACGAGCTAAAAATGGGGGCTCCTTGCCACGCTTCTCATGGTTTATTATTATGAATATCACTATTATTTTTTTAACCCTTTCAGGACAGATGGGTTCTACCTGGAATTTTTTTTTTTTTTCAACACGCCAGTTGCACACTGCTTGGGAATCCGGTGGCCAAACCCTAACGCGAGGCACAGACTGGAGAGAAGCCGCTTCCCCTGCAAAACCGCGGTGGAGAGGAGGAAGGCAAGTTCCTGGGATTTCTAAACACGTCCTTTCTCGGGACGTTTGTAATAATAAATATATAAATAAATAAAGCCCGTTGCTAGCAGAGGACTCCTCGAACAATTAAGCACACCGGAGGTCTCCGGATGGCCCAAGCCGATGTTTAAAGAAAAAAAAAAAAAAGCAGAGAACAAAAGGTTGGTTTTTTGAAAAATGAAAAACCTTGGCTGGTTGCAAGTCCAGACGGGGATCTGCTTTCAATTACTGAAAGTATTTCCACTTCAGTGGAAGGGGATCAAATCTTCAGCGACACCATCTTAAGGCACAGAATTTGATTACTATGGGGCGGGCGGGGGGGGGGGGCTTTCAGGAGACCAAGGACTTCGGTGACACAGATGCAGGATTTTTTTTTTAGTTTTTGTTTTGCCCCCCCCCCCTTTTTGACCCTTATTTTGCACAGATCCTTTCGGAGATCAAAGCCGGGGTGAAAAGCACCGCCTTCCACGCGGGAGCTGCACCCTACCTCTCGCGCGCGCCCCCCAAGAGCGGCCGCTGACCGGCCACCACTTGGGGCTTTTGCAAGACGCACCGAAGTGAGTGTTTTGTTTGCACGAGGCTCTGTTGCCCCCCTTCCCTCCACCCCGGGCACACCCCCCACTCTTTCTCCACCACCCTCCCCACCGGGAAGAAGGAGCCCTGGGCCCCCGGAGCCCAAAGGCAAAGTTGCATTTGTGGCTCGACAGTGGGCTGGAAATCCCTCGCCAGCGCCAGGCTCCCCCCAACCACCCCAATCACACACTGGAGTACTTCCCGGGAGGAAGAAAAATAATAATAAATTTAATATAAAACCCCCCCACGAAATACAACCCCCCTATCACCTCGCTCTTTCCATCCCAGAGCAGTTCTTTTATTTTTTTTTCCTCCCACCACCGCCCCCAGCAGCCCCCCATCAAGCAATTAGTATGATGGATTTCAGTTAGTGCGACCCGAAGAGCTGGTTCACTGAAGCTCAAGGCACAGCCAGCCAGTGGAGCCTTTGCAGGCACTGCGCCCTGCGCTCTCGCTCTCTCTTTCTCTCTCTCTCTTTGGAGGCTCCGCTTTGCTCCCCACCTATGCGTCCAGCACCCTAGCCACCCAAGTCCCCCGAATGTCCGAAATGGACGTTTTTGATCTCCCGGACTAGAGGATAGAGGTATCCTGTGCAAAAATATGAGAGAGAGAGAGAGAGAGAGAGAGAGAGAGAGAGAGAGAGAGAGAGAGAGAGAGAGAGAGAGAGAGAGAGACTGAATAAAAAAGGAATCCACCTAATTCTGAATCGAGCTCACAATATATAAAATAAATAAATAAATAATAAATAAATACAATCAAGACGCCCCATTCCCCTACCCCACCCCCCGCAGCACTGAAGGGTGCGCACGGAGGAAAGGAAAGGAGAAACCTGGCCAAGTTCAATCAATCCCGGGATCTTGGGGCTAGCCAGGCAGGGGTTAAAAAATTAAAATAAAAGGGAATTTAAAAAAGAAGCAGAAATTTAAAAAAGGGGGGGACACCTCGCTTCGGATGCAAAAGCGGCGGCGGTTGCACCGGGAGCAGCCAGCTGCCTGCCCGCGCCGGAGACCCTAAGAGCTGGAGCCCCGCGCGCGCGCGCTCTCTCCTCCCGGGCCGGGCCGGGTCGGGTCGAGCCGGGTTGGGTCCGGTCCCTCCCGCGTGCCCCGCGTTTCCATCCATCCCCCGTGCGCCCCCCGTGTCCCCCACGGTCTCCCCGACGCGTCCCCCCCGGGGTGTGCCCCCACGGTCTCCCCGCCGCCGCTCACCCACCTCGCCGCGGCGCGCCCTCGCTGTGGCCGTGCGGAGCTGAGCCCGGCGCTGCCAACTTGCCTGGGTCTGGAGCGTATCATGTTACAGCGCCGGGCTCGGGGCTCCGGCAGCGCGCGGCACCCAGACATGATAGGCTGAGGCTCGTCTGTTTACACCCGCGGACGCCGAGGGGGCGGCGGCGCCGCTTAACCCCTTCGCGCTCGGGCCCGGCCTCCACCACCGCCTCCGGACCCGCCCCCCCCAATTCGGCCCGGGGTCCTTCCCCACTCCACTCCCGCGTCCGAGTCGCCCGGCACCAAACGCATCCCCTATGCTCGGGGGTCCAAGAGAGGGGTCTGGCCACTCTTCGGCGAAAAGGATCCAACTCATGCATCTGTGCATGCCTACGCATGCACACGCTTGTACACACATGCACACGGGCGCGCACGCCCGAAGACCACCGGAAAGCTGCCGCGCTGAGCTAGGCGTTCGTCGCCAACATGGGGTTCCCATCACCTCCCACCCTAGTCTCTCTACCCCCCACACTCCCCACCGCGTCTCCTCCAACTCACTTTAAGGCTGCAGCCGCTGCTCTCCAAATCGGTATATATATATATTTTTTTGGTTTGGGTTTGGGGTTTGCATTACTTGGCCGGGCTCACAAAAGGGAACCCCGTTTCCCAGCATACGAATAAATCCCGGTTTTCCACCCCCCAAAAACCCGCGCCCGCGCGCTCCAGCTCCAGCTCCAACCGAGGATGGATGGATGGATGGATGTGCGCGCAGCCGCCGCGCGCCCCAACAACCCGGTACCCAACTAAGTAGGTCCAACAACTCCAGGCACCGGGCGGCTCGGGAAAAGGTGGGCAGCTGGCGGGGGTGAGCGAGGTGGCGGGGTGGGGCCACCCACGGGCGCCCCCTCCCCAAGTCCCGCACCGGCAGGGACTCGTGCGCTGAGCTGCTGCTTTTGGGGAAGGGGGGAGGCGGCCGGCCCCGGCTGAGACCCCGATCGCCCCCTGGCCGCGGCCCCCGGGGCGCCCGTGAGCACGCTCGTGGGGAGGTGGGAGGTAAGGAAGTCTCAGGGCCGCCCTGCTGCTCGCCGCTGCGTCGGGTGTCCACGAAGGAAAGAAGGAAGGGGAGACTCAGGCCAGCGGCCCCCGAAACTGGGGGGCTCCTTCGGTCCGAGCCCACCCTCAAGGATGCGCCAGGGAGAGCCAAGCCTGTTCCGGAATAGCTAGCTCCTAGGCAGGTCCGACTTGCTGCTGGTCTTTTAATAAAGGAAAACGACTTCATTCTTGCAAGCACTTGCATTAAAAAAAAATTTTTTTTTTGTTTTAAAAAGGTCTTCCCACCTCCTTTGCGGATCCACTTTGATCATTTTCCCCCTCCTTTGCACTGCCTCTAGTCTCCTTAATTTTTTTTTCATTTCTCTTTTCTTCTAGAACGTTCCGTCCTCTTCCACCTCTTCTTCCACTACACCGAGAATCGAATTTGATGCTGATGAAATTTTAGAGTGAAAGATGCTTTTTCCCTTCAGAGCCTCAAGTATTTGACAAGTCAGAGAAACAGGATCCTGTCCGTGTTATATCAACCGCTTCTTTCTAACCCTTCAGCCCAGAGACCGCTCTTGCTCAGAGCTTCCAGATAGAAACCAGCCCTGGGTGATCACTTAAAGATTAAGGTCCTCTCACTTTTTTTTTTTTTTCCGATCTATGGACTGTTTTCTGTTCTCACCCCAAGATCCAGTAATAGAAATGGCTTTTTTCTCTTTAGGCGGCTCTCTGCACCAAGGCTGTTCCCAGATTTTTTATTTATTTATTATTATTATTATTTGTTTTACTTTTGATGCATCAGGAAATGGGGATACAAGCTCTGATGTTTCAGAAAACGAAGATACAGACTCTGTTGTTTTGGAAAAGGGGTGACAATTTAATTCCTGGTAGATACTGTTCCTTCTCAGTGTTCATTCCCCCCTAACACATACGCATGGAAATGTCTGAGCTTCTCTCAGACTTTATACCATCGTGTTCTCTTCTCTCCAGAACAATGGCCCTGTGCAAATCCTAACTCATAAACATGTTCAATGGCCACACGATGGTCACCACCATCCTGTCATCCCTTTCTTTTCCTGGATGATCAATGTGCACACTCTTTAATTAGAATATTCTGAAGACATATAGACAACATTCCCACATTCCTTGGGCACCGTCGCAATCTCCGAGTGATTAGTAAAATTGGGTCAAAAAATAGAACAATAGATATTTTGTGGGGCACAGAAAGCCATGGAAGCAAATACCTTTTAGAAGTCAGTACTATTTCACGGATGATGGTGATGTTTTTCTACACAATTCTCCCGGGGAGGGGGTGTCTCTGAAATAATGGCAATTAGACTGTAACTAGGCCAGAATATGGTGGTGTTCAGTGAAAACCTTAGAAGAACGAAAACAGGTAGAGTGTTACAGGGCGAAATAATGTGCCAGGATCTTAAGGCTGGTCTATCTTTTAGATGTGGACTGGGTGGGGGTGGGGGTTGATCCTGATCCCCATAAAACCTTATGGATTAGGATTCAGACATGAGTGAAGACAGAAAAAAAAAAGATGACAATTTTCATGGACGAATGAGAGGATTTCACATCTTAAAATTGTTTCCAGGCGAGATGAACTTAGAGCAATCTGCAATTTGGCATGTTCCTTTCCCTAGACAAATGCTATGCAGATTGGCCACTGACTGGTAGCATTTATTACCGTTCCCATTAAAAATGCTAATCAAGCCATACCTATCTCTACAGAATCCCAGGAACAGTTTCGGTGAATCTGGATAGCCGACCAGCCTGCATTAACCTACATGTCTAGCATTAGAATTCTACCTTTCCTAAACCCAAAGTGGGTTCTTTTTCACATTGGACAATGACAGTGTCCCTGGAGAATAATCAAGAGCTTCCTTTGAGCACAGCTGAATGTCGTGGCTGGGTAGCAGCTGTCTCTGAGCAAGAGGGAGAGATGGTGGTTGGCAAAAGGCTTCTGTCGCTGAGAAGTAAAGGTTGGTTTCCATAAATATCTTCCCCAGAAAAGACTCAGGGTTTAAGGGGCCCCCCACCCATGCATTAAATCACTACCATCTTTGAAATATAGCAATCCCCGAAACATATAATAAGCCCCTCCTCATCAAACTTCTATTTTCCTCTGCTATCACTGGCCAGATTGATGTCAGGAATAATTAGCATAATGGATAACACCATCTATAACTTAAACCTTTCTTTCCTAAGAACTGCAGAATTTCCAGCAGCCCTACAAGCAGACACTATCAAATACATTGAATTATGTGGCCATTTCTATGTTGTGAATAAATAACCACATGGAATCATACTCACGATTAAATGAATTTTACTTATAGCTGAATTCAGTTCTTTAGGCATAAACGCCTAATGACGCTGCGCTGCAAAGCAGACTTTTAAAAATGCATGAAGCAAACCAAATCAAAGCAATTATATTGGGGGTAGGGGGTGGGAGATATACATGAGTGATCTATTTCTTGAAACTAGCACCAATCTGGCTTTCCTACTAGATCTTCCCTTCTCTCTCTCCCTCTCTCACAGAAAAAAATTTGTATTGACCCCAATGAAACCATCACTTTCCTGCTAGTAATTAAGCACCGACCTCATCATGTCCGAGACACTAATAGAAGAGAGATTCAGACATTTATACTCACAAGATAGGACCAGGATACTGTCAGGAACTGTTCACTAAGGTGACCTCGTTATGACGAGCGCTTCACACACAGCCTTTTCTTCACTCAGCTCCTCTGATGCATTGTACAGCTTCCAAAGCTTGAGGGTAGAAGCCCAGAACTTAAACTCGGTTCTTGTTCCGAGTCTGTTCTGGCTGGGTTTGTTTTGGAGCTTCAAACATCTCAATGGTGGGGTGTGAGTGGCAGTGATGGTAGTTAGTACTCAAGGTTTCCACGTACAAAAGCTGGGTAATTTCGCACACACACCCCCACCCCCAGGTACTGAACCCAACCCTTGATCCATCTCACTAAATTCTTAATATCAAATCAGCCATGCTGGGTGTGTGTCTGACTTTAAAAATAGGAAAAAATCAATCAAGGCCTATAAAGATGGGACAACAGGACCAATAATCTCTTACCCCATCCATCATTTGGGATTTAGGGCAGGGCATGGAAGAACCAGGGCTCCTGGCTTCTCTGTACTTTAGCAGTTATGGTGACCAACATCAAACTATTTTTCACTCCCCAGGTTCAAGAAGACTTAAAGATTCGTCAACATTCGGGAACAAAAGTCAGCACTAGGAGCAGGAGCTATAGCACAACACAGAGGGATCTTGCCTTGCATGTAACCACCCAGGTTCAATCTTTGGCACCCCATTGGCTCTCAGAACACCACCAGGAGTGATACTTTAATGCAGTAACCCCTGAGAATTGCTGGGTGTCAACCCCAAACTAAACAAAGATCAGCAGGAATTTCTCATGCTACAGAATTGTTTGTCTAAAATATTATACCTGTATTTATGTCCAGAGTTTTTCCTTTAATAATCAGCAAACATGTCAGAGAAATCATTATATGTCACCAAAATGTCAGTGTTCCAACATCAGTTGGTACATAATAATTGTACCATTACTTTAATTACACGCGGTGCATAAGATTTTAGATTTTAATCTTGTGGAGAAAAGGCTTCTTTTCTCTGAAGCAAGTAAGTCTTGAATGGCTCTGCACACTCTATTAGAAGCCAACATTAAACTGTGTTTAAAATCAGATTTCTGGATCCTTCTCCAATAAAATTCAATGATCATTTATGCTGGAGCAGAAATAAGGCATCGAAAAACAAAGCCTTGTAATAAAAGCCAACTCATGATTTTTCACAGATGTCTACAGTACATCTAAAAGGCCAGTCGACTATCTGGGCGAGCCTTGGATTGAATCTTCAGAAAGATCCACCCACAGAACAGCTATTTATTTCACAACTATCTGAAATAACCCAAATGCACAACTGTTTAGAAAAAAAAAAAAGCAAGTTCTCTTCAATTATTTGAAGGATGTTTGATTATTTCACCAAACTCACAGAGAGATGCTTTTGCAGAAATCAGACTCATGTTGAGGAGCTAAGATTTCTGGCTTTGGATCACATTAGTTGTGTGTTCAACACATCGGTTCTTATTCTTATCCTAATGTGGATGACCTTGGACCAGAATGTGCTGGGTACTTTACATAGTGGACACAGCTCATGGTTTGGACTCTTAGCACTGGACAATCTAGCAAGGCTGTATCCCAAAGGCTTAGGGCATGCAAACTCTCTGCCGGCCAATTAGGAGAAAGAGAAGTGAACAAAAGAAATGATTTTTTACCTGGTGCTGGGAACATGATTAGAGCAAGGTGCTTCTAGAGAAATCTAGATGGTCAACAAGAGTTAGTTGGGGGCATTGTTTACCAGAAAATGAGCACACAGCATATGGTCATGGGCCTAAATCATGCCAGTGGGTGTTTCAAGTCAATGTGAGAAGAGAGAGGAGGGCACTGCAGTCTTGTTTAGGGGTGAGCCTCTACAATAAGCAAAGACAATGAAGAGTAACTCATTCCTACCATCTTGGACACATGAGGCAAATTACATGGCTAGTTTCTGGGCCTGGCTTGGGATGGCAGTTTTTGTCTATGGCAATCTATTGGGGTTCACCTTATTTTTTCAAAAGAAGAAGACAGGTTAGGGGGGATGTTTCAGTGCATTATTTTGACAGGTCATGTTCAAGATATTTGAATGTTCTGAATGAAAATGATTGACTTGTTTTAATTGGGAAGCAATTTCTTTATCAGAACGATTGGTTCCTAACTACCCATCTGCTATTCATGGGAACATTTGTGCTTAGAATCACCTTTGCAGTGTAATATTAAACAGTGAGGCAATGGATCTTTGGAATTAGCCATATTATGGTCAATACTTTCTTTAGTTTGTTTAAATACCAAGAAACAATTCATGCTAAAGCGTCAGAAGACAAGATCTGGCCAGTTGTGTTGGAAAGATCACAGATCATGCAAATTTCTCTACTGAGTCTTTTCAAAGTGAAATTGTGAAGCCAGAGAGTGAGCTCAGAGTATAAAGTTCTTACCTTACACGTGGCTGACACAACTTAATCTTGCCTGGCACTATACAGGATTCCCCAAGATTTGCAGAGAGTGATCTCTGAGCACAGAACCGAGAGTCAACCCTGAGCACAGCTGGGTGTGCCTCCCTCTCCGCCAATAAAATAAAAAGAAATGGAAAATAGCAACATTCTCAACAGGCCCCATAGGTAGCAAGATCATTTCTTCCACAGGGTTTAAGAGATATCTATTGATAAACACTCTGGGATAATCAATGCTGTTTTCAAGTGCTTTCATGACGCAGTTCTATAGAACAGGCTTTAATGCATTTTTAAATTTTGTGACTGTAACTCACGGGTCTGTGTCTATTTTTACATGTCACTTTAAATGCAAACATATGCTTAACATCCCTCCCTCTATTCGGCCCCTTTCGTCTTGTACCAGACATGACTTAGTGGGCTCCTTTCTCCAGTAAACCTTTCCTGGTCCCTTAAGCAAAGTGGGGAGCCCCCTCTCCAGACTCCCACTAGACAGAACCGGAACTGCCCTTTCTCTCCTCCCTCCTCCACTATGCTGTCCCCTGCCTCCTTGAATCTCCTTCCAAACTCTAAACAGAGGACAGGACTATTTCCTTGCCAGTTCCCCAATATCTAGCAGTGTGTTTTTATGCAAAAAAAATACACTAAGTAAATAAATATTGGTATGGGAGGGGAAAGTGGAATGAAAATTGCAAGTGAATAATGCAGAGAAAAAATTGCTTGCCCGAATTAAAATGATTCATTCATTTGGGATTTCTCCCAATTATTCTGTAATTATTTTTCCTTCCCTCTTTCTTTTTGTCTTTATTTCTGTCCTCTCTCTCACACACTACATCCCTATCATAACCTAACAAATTTTCATAAAACAGAAACTTGGCTCCCTGATAGCTCATTCATAGTTTGAAGTTATGATTATTACAAAACTCTAAATATCTCTACTTTTTTTCTTACTAAAATAATGAAAGAAAAAAAAAACCCATGGGATAATACAAGTGGACATGTACTGAATCCAAGATCTCACAAGATCAAAAATCCTTCTTGATGCGTCGAAACAGAAGAATCTATTCAAAACCAAACCAAAGAAGCCCCGCTGTGCCACGTTCATTTCAAACCATCCATCACCACATTTTACACTGTTTCCCCAGGGCCATTCGATTTTGCGAGTCTCCAACTTGAATCTCAAAAGCCATAACTTACGCCCAAATGGCTCTTGCTCCGACTTGGAGGCAAAATGAGGAGCAGCTGGTCATCATTTTCTCAACAAGGGCCCTGCACATACTTGAAGATGATTCTTCTTCCATCTCCCCTTCAGATCCACGCTGTCATGCTAAATAATCTCTACGGTTATTACTTTCTTTTATTCCAGAGTTCTCCCGTGGGCCTATTTTTCATGTCTTTCGTCATTAACGTGTCTCTTCTAGCTCCATCTCCTTTGTAGGAGGTGGGGGTTAAGGCTCAGAACTTGGGAAGGGGGGTATCTGGCTCTGCTTGCAGAGACTCAGATCCCTAAAGAAGAGGTGATTTTAGGAAAAGACAAAGAGAAAGGAAGCAACGTGAGGATAATTCTTGGCAAGAGCTGGCTTGGAGTTTAGAGACAGAAATAAGGGATTGAGCTCTAAGTCCGGAATGTCTACGACACTGTTAGTTTGGAGAGCAAATGAGATTTTTAGAGGCAAGAAGTAGACTAAGAAAGCAAAGGGCCTGAATCTTGGGCCAGTGCTTCCCAACACAGCCTATGAGGAAGTTGGGCCACCATAGAAGAAAGTAGGTGAGATACAGGACATGAGAGAACTCCTGAGTTAGCCTAGCAGGGACTCTCCCAGAAGACAGTTTGCAAAGAGGTCAGGATAGAGCTGGGTGGTTTTGAGGCTGCAAATTTTGGACTCATATAGAGGCTGATTGAAAGGAAACTCTGGAAAGTGACAGAAGGAAGCTATGCATGACTAAGTAGAGAATGATTTTTGTTTTGTTTTGTTTTTGTTTCTTTTCTTCTGAGCCACACCCAGCAATGCTCGGGGCTGACACCTGGCTCTGCACTCAGCAATCACTCATGGTGGTGCTCAGGGTATGTGGGATGCTGAGGATTGAACCCAACATGACCGAATGCAAGACAAACACCTCACCCTATATTATTTATCATTCTGGACCCAAGTGGAGAAATATTTTAGAGAAGGGGACTAATCAGGCAAAGGTAAGAAAGGCAGGAAAAAAAGCAACTAGGTGGAGAGGAAATAAAGTTGAAAGCAACTGATTTTTTTTTTTTTTTTTTTTTTTTTTTTAGTTTCCCAGTTGTATCTGGGAGACTAGTAGTGCTTGGACTGGCATTGTAGGGCAGCTGGCACGCAGCCATGCTGGGGTCACTGGGCCACTGTGGGCAAGGCCCAGTAGGCCTACAGTGCCATGATTTCCTGTCAGCCTCTCCACCTGCCAGGTGTGGGCTCCAGCTGCTCGAACTATCTCCCCAGTTTAAGTCACCATTTTTTGAGCAGGACCTAATTGATAGAATGTCAGACCCATGGCCCAGGGGAAAAAATGCCTTTATAAATCTGGGCAAGACAGATTTATCTTTTTTTCTTTTTTTTAGTTTTTGGGTCACACCCAGCAGCACTCAGGGGTTACTCCTGGCTCTACACTCAGTAATCGCTCCTGGCAGGCTCGGGGGACCATATAAGATGCCAGGATTTGAACCACGTCCTTTTTCATGCAAGGCAAATGCCTTACTTCCATGCTGTCTCTCCGGCCTCAAGACAGATTTATCTTTAAACAGAAAGCAAATGTTACTTCTCTTGTTGAAAATGCCCTGGATGAAGCCAGGAATGTGGCTTAGCATCAAATGTGCCTTAAATGTGGAGACCCCAAGTGCCATCCCTGATACTGAAATAGTAATAATACTGATGAGTCACGGTCTTTAGAAATTAAATCAACATGATAAACTACGCTGGGAGAAGGAAGCTACAGGCTTTATTCTTGCAGGTACATTTCTACTTAAGGTCTGTGTTCACTAAAGATCTGACCAGGGAAACCTTAGTCCCACTGACTGATTTTGGAGCTGAAAGGAGGTAAAGGATTTGCATGCTGCCCACTCCATGACAGAATTGTAAACCACAGTGCCAGAAAAATACAAAGGAACATTGAAAAAAAAAACTGTCATAGAGAGAAGCTGAGGAGTGGGAGGGAAAGTGGGACATTGGTGGAGGAAAGTGGGAAACTCAATTACGAAGAACTTATACTTCATAGTGATTTGATACTTTAAAAAAATAAAGGAGTGATCAAGTGAAAACACAGGTCTGGTAAGTGGCTCAGAGAACTGAAGCACAGATTTTGCTGGGGGGGAGGTTGCGGGGGGGGGGGGAGGTGGAGAGGTACCCTGGCATTGAATGGTCTGTTCCAAATATGATTAGGAGCACTACAGGGTGTGGCCCATAGGAAGGATGGAAGGAGTAGTATAAAGAAAGAAAGAGAGAAAAGTAGAAAGTGACACAGACAGGAAGAGAGACTAAAGAGAAGGAAGAAAAAGGAGAAAGAAAGGAAGGAAGGCAGAAAGAAAGAAGAGGGGGGAGGGAAAAGAGAGAAATAGGAAAATTACAGCAGTTGTGCCACTAGTCCTTGTGGTTTTGAGCTTTTGAGTGACAGAAACTTCAGGGAAGCTTTTAGGCGAATCAGAGGAAAAGGGAATAATTGGATCTTTGCAAGATCTCAAATAACTGAGAGGTAAAAGAAGGGCATTTATATAATATAAAAGTAATAATTATATTTATATAATGTATTATAATTATTACCTATGTTATATATTATTATCTTCATTACTATTATATACAGATAATATAGTAACCTCAGGAGATCACATCAGGCCAGGATCTGGCCACCAGGGCAAAGGTCCATATGAAAAACCTGACATCAGGCCATGCAAATGCTCTAGAATCTTCAATGCCTATTGGCAAATGGATTTTCAAACAGAAGCAATCACAGAAATATATCAAAACTGTGTTATTTGGAAGTCAGCAGCCTTTGTAAGATCCTCAATCAAAAACTTGCCCTATATAATTGTCCAAATTAATTTTAAAACTGAAGGCAGGATAAGCTAGAGGAATTTTGAATTTGTTTCATAATCTTGCTCATTAGACCCTTAAATATATCAGGGTTTCACTGGTGACACGAGCAACCTGGTTTAGGTAGAAACTATCAAGACTTCGTTGAATAATTGTCCTTTGTTGAGGGGTTTTTGTCCAGAATGGATATTGATTTCCTAGCATGAATAGTCAGGACAGTTTACCTTACTGGGTATTTCTGGCAGATCTTCAAAAGGATAGTGAGAGGAGGTATTTTCTGGCTTCTAAATTAAATTAAATTAAATAACATGTTGAGAACAACAGTTTATGATCAGTGATAAAAGATCCTAAATTGGGGCCGGTGAGGTGGCGCTAGAGGTAAGGTGTCTGCCTTGCAAGCGCTAGCCAAGGAAGGACCACCGTTCGATCCCCCAGTGTCCCATATGGTCCCCCTAAGCCAGGGGCAATTTCTGAGTGCTTAGCCAGGAGTAACCCCTGAGCATCAAATGGGTGTGGCCGAAAAAAAAAACAAAAAAAAAATCCTAAATTATAACAAGGCATTTATTCCACAAAAAAAGAACCTCATCCTGTGACTTGGTGGTTATTCAAACAATTTTAATAACAAACACGAATTCTCACAATCACTGTGAGGAATATTTACAGCTGTCATTCAAAAAAGCCTGTTCTGTTTGCCCTTTTAGGTAACTGGACTAGACACCACCAAAGCTGACTCAAGTACAAAACGAAAATATCTAAAATGAATAAAGTGCATGAAAACCCGAGAAGCCAAATCAGAGTTGATTCTTCAGGGATTCACCCACTTTGCTACGATGTTTCCAGAAGTTCAGATCAGGATTGGGATCTGAATCTTCCAGTTCTAGTTGATGATCTGACCTTGTTAAAAAAAAAAGTCTTAACTGGGGTCTGAGGGACAGTACAAGGGGGAGGGCACTTGCCTTGCATGTGGCTGACCAAAGTTTAATCTCTGGCATTCCATAGGGTTCCCAAGTACCTCCAGGAATGATACCTGAGAGCAGAGCCAGGAATAACCCTTAAGAATTGCCAGGTGTTCTCCCTCCAAACAGAAAAAATAAAACAAAAAGTCAACTTATCTGGAGTCTCTCTGTTTTACTCTCTATGCCACGTACTCTCTCAGGATTTTAGAAACTTTTAAGTGGCCACGTGGACAAACAGAAAATACCCCAAAATTGCATGAAGACTCCTCTGCTCCCTCTCCCTATCACTCCAGTACCTCCTCCTTTTAGGGTGGAAGTAACCATTTTGGGAAACTAGCATTTAATATAAAATTTAATTTTGATGATCATAACCAAACCAAACAAAATGGACCAACAAAACCAAAAATGGACTTTTCCCTTGAGCTATTTATAAGTTGAGGTACCTTCTCTCTGCAAGACAGATAGCGTCTTTGCCTGAGAAGGGGGCACCTGAAAATTCTGGGATTCATGCCTCTGCCTTCACCCCATTCGATTTCAAATCCGATTCTGTGTTCTCGTCTTCTGACTGACAGCTGCTCCTTCTGTCTCTGGCTCACAGAAGCCAGGCAGGCAAGCAGCTCGCTGCCTGTTTGGCCGATGCCAGTCCTGTTCTGATTGGAACATGCCAAAGACATCGTGTCTCATTTTCACATTACCAACAGTTTTTCCAGCCCTGTCTGCAAAAACATCTCCTCCAGTATCATTAATGAACAAAGTCTCTGTCTCCCTGCTGACACCAAGAAGAAAACCTGGGGTGTCGTTCTGAAACCTTTCCTCCGATCTCTACACTGTCTGTTCCTCCTCTTCCCCACATCCATCCATCTGGAAACTCTCCACCATCATCACTTTTTCTTCACCACTGCCTTCCTGAACACACTGATTTGCCACTTGACTGCCACCATGTTGCTGCCTTTCTTCATCCCTTCCTCCCAGATAGTCTTTATCCTGCATTCAGAATAGCCTACCAGTAAGAAAAAATAAGCATCTCAATCTCCTTGCTTTTTATGGCTTTCTATTGCCATTAAGATAACATCCAGGGGATTGAGAGTGAATAATAAGAGATCAAACTTTGACTCTGAGGAACCAGGTTTAGTTCCCAGCACTGCATCAGGTCCCCTGAGCACTGCCAGGGGACACTACTGAGCCAGGGATAACTGGTGAGCATTTTATTATTATTACTATTATTATTATTACTATCATCATCATCATTTTGTTTTTGGTTTTTGGGCCATACCCAGTGGCACTTAGGGGATACTCTTGGCTCTGTGCTCAGGAATCACTCCTGGCAGGCTCTGGGGACTATATGGGATGCCAGAGATCAAATCTGGGTCATCCATATGCAAGGCAAATCCCTACTCCACTGTGCTATCACTCTGTCACGATCCCTGAGCACCTTAAGGTACTCTGAACTCTTCTTGGGAGGGTTTAGGAAATTCTTGGGAGGGTGCAATAGGACACATATCTCTGTCTCTAATTTCTATTTCTGCTCTATTTCTGGCAATCTGTGCACTTCTCTTCGGAAAGGCATCTAATCTTCGCTGATTTCTTATTGTTCGTTCGTTTTTGGCAGGAGAGGGTGTTCACACCCAGTGGTACTCAAAGTTTACTTACTCTTGCCTCTGCACTCAAGTATCTCTCCTGGCAGGTGTCAGAGATCAAACTCGAGTTGACCACATGCAAAGGAAACACACTACATGGTGTACTGTAGCCCCAGTCCTTGTTCTTTCTACCTCAACTTAGATGTTTCCTCTATTTATCCTATACACTTTGCTGTGGCCCTGTGGTTGAAGCCACTGGATGTTTGCCTATATTCACAAAATTCAGAAAACATCACAATCACGGCTCTCATTGCCTTGACTGCCTTTCAAATACTTCACGTTACTAGCTCAAATAGGATCAATATCTAAAACCTTTCACTTAGTTATAGCTCAACACAAAGACTTTATAGTAGAGAAAAGCATAACAAAACCTTAGCAAAGGAAGTGTTCGCAGAAGAGGAGGCTCCATAAGATCGAGAACATGAAGATCGTGTGGAATTTCAGTCTTTTTCATGCTCTTTCCCTCCTTTGCAACAAAACAAAACCAACTCTCACAACATTGAGGTACAAAATAGAGTTGGGCGACCTTATGTGAATCAGCAGCCAATTTTGAGTTACTATGGGTACTATGAGTAGCCATTAAACCTAGCCATTTGAACCTGGAGTTATACAGGTCTAGAATGAAATCTAAAATGAAGTACTTAAATCTGATTTGAACTGGTACGGCAAAATAGTTGTACCTCTTGGTCCTAATGGAAATATTCAATGAGTCACTTTAGATGATAAATACTTTTCTGAAAAATTTCAGGTCTAAGGGATTTAAAATGTAGGTGCTATTTCAGCTAAAACCATATTTAAATGCCCCTGGTTCTGGCATTCTTCTTTATTATCACACATAGGAGAAATTGCTAGCATAAGTCATAGAGGAGAGTACAAATAAAGCAAGGCAGTACAATCAAAATTAATTCAATGGGGATAAGAACTTAGGAAAATTAACAATCATTTTCAACATACAACATTGTCAACTAATGCTGTATAATAAAATATATATTAAAATATATTATATCAAAATATGATTAAAATAATAATATGCCACATAATATGTGTCAAATAATATAAACCCTATAATATTAGAGAACTGGAAGGGAATCAAGGTAACATTGTAATGAGTCATATGTGAACTGGTAAAAATTCTTTGAGGGACTGGAGAGATAGCATGGAGGTAAGGCGTTTGCCTTTCATGCAGAAGGTCATCAGTTCGAATCCCGGCATCCCATATGGGCCCCCGAGCCTGCCAGGAGCGATTTCTGAGCATAGAGCTAGGAGTAACCCCTGAGCAATGCTGGGTGTGACCCAAAAACCAAAAAAAAAAAAGTTCTTTGAGTCTGGAAAATATGGAGATCATTTCCCTATTTAGAATCAACAATCAAAACCTCCCAAATGTATATCATCACCAAATAGTGCTCATTAGATTCTTTGAAAAGAAGTTCCTTCTAGATCTATTGGGTAAAAGAATAAAACAGAATATTCTTTCAAGAACTGGGAAATACTGAACCTTAATCCTAGTAGACTATACTATTTGTACATATCAAACATATATATTTTCCCCACTAGATTGACTATTTCAGGACCCATATCACAACTGGATCCACTTAATAATGGGATGATGCCACTCAAAATAGAAAAATTACAGTGGAAACAATTCCCTGTATTATTTTGCTTGGAATAATTTACTTTTCTCTGGAGACATGTGCATGTGTGTGTGTGTGTGTGTGTGTGTGTGTGTGTGTGTGTGTGTGTGTGTTTTAAATCACAGCTGGTGGTGCTCAGGGCTTACTCCTGGCTCTGTGTTCAGGGATCACTTCTGGTGGACTCATGAGACCATACAGGATGCTTGGGATCAAACCCAGGTCAGCTGCATACAAGGCAAACACCCTACTCACTATACTATTACTCTGGCACCATCTGGAAAAGTATTTTTTAATATGCTGAGAAAATTAGAGCCAAATAAATCATTTTTTAAAATGTCGTCTATATTTTAAAACATATTATTAATTTAATGCAGGCAGCTAGAATAAATTTTAAAATGCATAAAATAAATTGGCTACCTCAGTCCCCCAGAGCTTTTCAAAGACCCCTTTCTGGATTCCCTGTTTGGTCTCATGGCATGATGCCGGCGACTGCTTCCAACTAATACATATACTCAGCAACGGACCCTCTCCAACTCCCAAAACACTGGCAAGGTCACTATTCATGAAATAACTTCTCTGCCCAACATGGCGGCCTTTCTTCTGAGTTGACGCAGTGCCTAAATTTGAGTGGTTGAATTTGGACTCAGACCAGAAAGGACCAGTTGGTAGTGATGGAAAAATTAGGGCTAAGACACCTCTCTCCTAAACTCAGTGTCTTTCATTAAATACTGGTTGCACTTCCCTGCAACCCCACTGCACGGTTCGAATATCTCCTGATTGACATGCATTTCTCCCAGGCATATTGAAATGAATCTCTCTCTCTCTCTCTCTCTCTCTCTCTCTCTCTCTCTCTCTCTCTCTCTCTCTCTCTCTCTCTCTCTCTCTCTCTAACTGTCTTTCTAATTTCTTATCGCCAAAGTAACCCAAATTCTGCCATTCCAAAAGCCCCAATGTGGGACCTATTTATCAGGTCTGGGGATCCAGGTTGGTTTACTCCACACCTTTGGCTAATATGTTCTCACAACAACTCATCTTACAAGAAATGTCACTCGAGAAATGTGTCGCATTGAGGGCAACACCATTAGCATGCATTCTTTATTTTTGCCACTGAGAAAAATGTTTGGAAGAGCCATCTGCCAATCACATTTTACTCTTTGGGCTAAAAGAAAGGCCATGAAATTGGCAAGAGAGAGAGAGAGAGAGAGAGAGAGAGAGAGAGAGAGAGAGAGAGTAAGAGACAGAGAGAGAGACAGAGAGACAGAGAGAGAGACAGAGAGAGAGACAGAGAGAGACAGAGAGAGAGAGAAAGAAAGAAAGACAAAAAATGTGACAGCTCTGGATAGAGTTTGGGTAGGTGGAATCAAGTTGCTTTTCATGTACACAGCTGCATGTAATGAATGCAACATGTTTAAAGCCTATTCTTGGATCCGTTCCCCTACATTTTAGACTCCACTTTTCTTGGCAAGATGTCTTGGGCCATTCTGTGTATGTGTCTGAATTTCTTCAGCCAAAACCTCTTAATAGGAAAACGCCGTAGCTTTGCGTTCTGTGGGGAGGTCAGCGCTCACATCCAGTCTGTTTTATGCGGCATCTGACTCTCAGCTGACCTCTCTGTTACTCGAGGCTTATTTTTAGCACAAAGTGATATTTCTCTCTGTCATTTTCTATAGCCATAGATAAAGATGGGCACATATATTATCGGGAGACAGAGCATTTGCAAGGAATATGTTTGAAGGAGAAGAATGGTTAAGTGAATTAACAGAAAATGCAGAGAACCCCCAAACCACAGTCTGGTTTTCACCTTAATGAATAATAATTCTGTGGCAGAAAAGAGAGCCAAAAAGTGTTCCATCCAGGGAATTGAACTTCCTCCCTCTCCCCGAAGTAAGTCTTTCTCCAAGTTTGACCATCCTTCCCTCAAACAAACAAAAGCCCCTTCTTGCTCTGGCCACATGATTTTTCTGTGTTCTGGAATTAAAGCTGTAGTGTGTGTGTGTGTCTGTGTGTGTGTGTGTGTGTGTGTGTGTGTGTCTGCGTGAGCGTGCTTTTTAACATATAGTTTCAGAAACACTGCAAATGTGATTCCAATCACTAATCAAGTTGGCAATCCCCTTACAAAACCCAAGTTACAGCATAGGCTTTGTTCAATAGTAAACTATTTCTCAAGTGAAGGAAAACCAACCTATTTCTGAAAGTGAGAATTTAGAAATTTATACATGTCTTATTGAAGGGGTCCCCGGAAATTACCCTAAAACATCAAAATTTGAAGAAAATATCCAAATAGGAACACAAAAAAAGAATTCTGAAAATAAGCTCGAAATCAGTGAACAGATGCTTCAGTAGGGAAGAACATTAGAAATACAAATATGCAAAACTGAAAGGCAAATATTTTGGAAACATGTTTGGAAAATCAATATTTTTCAATAGATAATGAATTTGGAGGTATTACATTTTTAGATGAAATATGGGAATTATCCTATAAAATGAATCAGGGTCCCATTAATTTATATTTGTCAAAGCAGTTAATTCTTGGTTCAGAATCACAAGAAAAGTGGAACAATACTTCTCAGGTCAAATAATGAGATAATAATAGATTTTTGAAAATGCTAGTGAAGAAAAATAATCTGATCCCTAAAGATTTTAAGTCATTCCTAAGATTAGGGCTAACTACTCCCAGTGCTATTACTTTACCATGAAATACATTTATGAGTAAAATAATACTCATTTAGGTATAACTTCTGATAAAAGAACAATTCTAATGGTCAGAGGTATTTGACCAACAATCACAATAAGTCAGAAATATTCACTAATATGCCTAAAAGAATTGAGTGGGTTGGAACATGGGTAGTTTGATTCTTTTCCTGGTATTCCATTTGTTCCCTGGAAAAGACTGATCCTTGAACTCAAGCCATGGGTGACCCCTGAGAACCATCCGATTTTTGATCACATCCCCCACAAAAATCACTCAGGTGTCCTTATTTCTGTAAAGAACTGAAATAAAAGTTCTTAACCTTTGGATTTATAATTTTGGTTTGGAGCCACACCCAATTGTACTCAGGCCTCTGCGCTCAGGGATCTTTCCTGATGCACTCAGGACACCATATGCATTTCCAAGGATTGAACCCTAATTGGCTACATACAAGACTGCCTGTCTCTCCAGCCCAAAATTTTATATTTGCAAAGGTTGGGCTGGAGCAACAATATGGTCAGTAGGGTGTTTGCCTTGCATAACAACAACCCAGATTCTATAACCCAGCATCTTATATAATCCCCTAAGCTTGTCAGGAATGATTTCTGAATGCAGAGCTAGGAGAACATTCTGAGCATTGCTAAGTGTGACCTCAAAATAAAAACAAACAAAAAAGGACTTAAAATTTGTCAAGTGTAGAAAATCTGTCGAGATCCAGCCTACAGAACTAAAAGTAGAAGACTATGTTCTGAATGGGTCTCCAAAAGAATAGTGTGGGAAAAGTGACCCATGCAACTAATGATGTTCTTTAAGGAATTCTCAATTTATCAATGCAGAAAAGTGACACACACACACACACACACACACACACACACACACACACACACACATCCCACCTCCACCGCACTGAACTTTTAGTATTTGTGTTAGTTAGGATTCTCCTGATCCCCTCAGCAGAGACTCAACAACATAAACAAATTACTGTTGGAACAGTTCCGAAATAACTATTCAGCAAAGTTAGAGTAGAAATACCATGATATTCAACTTCCACTCTATTTCAACATTTGGTGGCAAATTCACTGGCATTCATTCAACTAAAGAAGGTGATAGATTTTGGTTCAATGAAGGGTGTCTGAGGTTAACCAAAGAGCAACCCTGGCCGTGAGGCGTCATCCTTGTGGGCATGAGGGCACATGTGTGTTCCATCAAAAACTCCAGAAAATGCAACATAAACCACAACGGAAGCCAGACCTCCAACCCCTTCTTTCTTCCTAATGGAATGTTTGACCGAGCTTTGCATTCGATGTCTGACAGAACACAAATGACACAGCTCCAGGAGATGATCTGATGATTTGTGGTCCTGACTGAGAAGGTTAATGTGACTTCACACACTGGGCATTTGGAATATGGAAGAGACACAAGTTTCCCATGGCTGTGTTAAGCAAGCAGAATAATGTGGATGATTTGAGGATTTGACTATTTATTTTGATTTTTTTAGACAAATAGAAACAACAACATATCTTTCTTGATTGCTCCTAAGACTATAATTGAGATCCGCATAATCCTCAAATTATTGAAAATTTGTGAGTAGACAGCAAGTAGGGCACTTGTCCTGCACAAGACCAACCTGGATTCAATCCCTGGCACCCCATAAGGTCTTCCCTGCTTGCAGCCTCACCAGGAGAAATTCCTGAGCACAGAGCCAGGAGTAACCCTTGAATACCGCAGGGTGTGGTTCAAAAACAAAAACAAAAAACTGAAAATAAGATTTTCTTTTTTTTTTTTTTTTGAGCAGCCATGTGGCAGATTTATTCAATAAATTACATCCTGTTCACAGATAATTCTTCCTGTCATTTGGTGGAAAATAAGATTTTCTTTGTTTAATTTTGGGCCATGCAAAGCAAAAACTTTTCTTGGTGACCTCTCTCTGATCCCCCAAATCATTGTTTAAACAGCAGAAAACATAGTGTGGAGAAGGAAAAAAGTAGCTAATGAGTTAACTGGCTATTTCCTTGCATTTCGTTACAAAAAATACATAATCTGAGAAATGGCTATTCTCATAAAACTTCCAAGTGAGGACCAATGTGTAAGCACTAAATTTCCAAGGGACAGCTCATAAATCTTTATATTATGCCAAATTAGCAAAAAGATAGTCAAAATACTTTGCTTATTAATTCACACCCCTCTTTTTTATTGTAGGGGCTACTCCAGACTCTGTGCTTGGGCATCATTCATGGCAGGGCTTGGGGAACCTGATAAAGTACCAGGTTAATCGTGTGCCAGGCAAATACTCTGCCCACTGTACTATCTCTCTGGCCACAATGCTTTTCTACTCTTTTTTTTTTAAATTTTTTTTATTTTGAATTATGAGAACAAAAGATGCAAAGAAAGAGGACAAGGTAAAGTTACAGTGGAAGGACAATCACCCATAACATAATTCTCAGAAGAAGTCCCCTTGCTGATATCTTAACTTTGAACTTTCAGCCAAAGAACGTTAAGATAAATAAAACAGAATCCATGTACAATTACTTTGTCCCTCAAGTCCCCAGATTGTAGCACATTATAATATTTCTTAACAGCACACAAGGCAATCTAAAGTCATACAACTTATGTAACTCCTTAAACTTTAGAGGCATAGTATTTTTTACATTTCCATGTACATGCATATTAGCTTAAGTTAACCTCAAACTTTAAGTGGGTGCATTTAACCTCAAATTTTAAGTGGGTGCATTTTAAGGATTAGAGCCAAAGGAGCACAGTAAAAACGGTGTTAGAGTGGCAATTGTTGTTTGCATAGGCCCACCAAAATATGAGAGGCATGGAAAGGAATAACCTGGCCTAAATACAAAGAGATCCTACCCCTGAAGTTTCCTGGCATAAGACCAACTCTAGGCTTCAGGCAAGTTATCGTCCGATCCACGACATTGTCCGTAGTGCCAACACACTTTTCACACAGTCTCTGTTGTTGGTATCATGTTTCTGTATTAAAGATTCTGGAATCTGCATCCCTACATTGAATTCATGATGTGGAGTGTCTTCTTGTTTCACCTCACCATGAAAAGGCAATGCAGGAAGCCCTGTCCAGTAAGCAGGTCATTGTTCTTGTTAAGTCTTCTCAGTATTAAGGGAAGTCTCTTTTGAGTAGATCGATGTCAGAGCAGCTGTAGGGTCTTCCTTGGTAGAGGAATGCCTCCAGGTGATGTTATATACAACCTTGGATGTTTTGTAGATGTCTTCTCTAGATCAGGGGTAAATGGAGAATGCCCATTCTTCTGAGGCCTGTGCCAGGTCTTTATGTCAATGTTCAGGGTGTAAGGTCTCATTGCACTACAAGATTTGTGTGTTCCCATCTCTATTAGATAAGAACTTATTGGTATGTATAGTATTTTCCCATTTTAGTGTGCCTAAGCAAACAAGAAATAAAGCCACGTGGTGCTATCAGATATATGGGGGCGTAATAACATTTCCAACAATACCCATGACTTGGTTCAAACATAAGCATTAAACTGAGGGATTCTTTCACACCAAATTCCATATTGAGCAGTTCACAAAGAGAAGATATTTCTACTCTTAAGGTGATAAACATGGTGAGATGCAGTGAAACCTTCTGCTCTCTGACTAATTATGAGCTTGGAACATTTCTGCACTTTTTTAAAAATACATATCTTTTTTTAAGAACCATGGTTACAAATATGTTTGTAGTTGGGTTTCAGTTGTATACACACTCACACACACACACACACATACACACACATATAAAAGGACACCTACCTTCACCAGAGCAACATTCCCACCACCAATGACATCCATCTCCCTCCTCCGGCACCTCTTGCCTACATTCAAGACAGGCATTCTATTTCTCTCACTCACTACCATTGCCATAGTATTTGTGAGTGTAGTCATTTCTTTAGCTGAACTCACCACTCTTTGTGGTAAGCTTTGTATTGTGGGCTGAACCTTCCAGCCTTCATCTCTATTATTACAATAATGTTTTTTACTTTTCTTAAAACCCATTGACGAGAGAGATGATTTTCTGTCTATCTCTCTTTTTCTGACTTATTTCACTCAGCATAATAGATTCCATGTCCATCCATGTTTAGGAAAATTTCATGACCTCATCTCTTCTGATGACTGCATAGAATTCCACTGTGTAAAGGTACCAGAGTTTCTTTAGCCACTCATTTGTTGTTGGGCAAATTTGGGTTGTTTCCAGATTCTAGCTATTGTAAATAGTGCTGCACTTTTTTTTTTTTTTTGGTACTGTGATCTAGAGACTACAGAGATAGCTCTGATGGCTGAGCATGCAGAAAACTCAGGTTTGACTCCTGCCCCACAATTTTCTGAGCACTGTAGGAACTCTCTGAGCACTGAGTTAGAAGTAAACCCTGAGAACTGCTGGGTTCCTCCCTCAAATCACGTACACTCATACACAAATTGATCTGAACCCAAAGTAAGGACTATTAAATGGTCAACATAAAAAAATAAATAACAGGAAAAAGACTCTTTTTCAATATTTGCTGTTGAAGGAAAGATACTGGAAGCAAAGAGTAACTTTCAATAAAAGTCTCAATTCCAAATGCAAATTTTCATGAAATATTCATTAGGAACCATCGAGATAGTGCAGGGTTAAGGTATTTGCACACTGATGACCATGGTTTATTCTTGCTATCCCATATAGTCCCCAAGAACCACCAGGACTGATCCCTGCACAGTCAGAAGTCAGCCCTGAGAAAGGCTTAGTATGCCTCAACCAAATTAGAAAAAAAAAAGTATTCACATTATTTATACATTTTTACATAACATGTATCAGAAACATTCTAGCTATGTTTTTTTCTTTTATACTAATTCAAAAGGTTTCAAGTTGAATCACCAGAATTGGTGGGGGTGCTTGGTGGGTGTATGGGTGGATGGTAAAGTTTGGGCCACACCTGACAGTGTCCAAGACTATTCCTGGTTCTGTGCTCAGAGGACTATGTATATGGTGCCAGAGATTTAAATGGGATGGCCACATGCAAGGCAAGTTTCTCACCCATTGTATTATCTCTCCTACCCCTGAACCACCAGCCTTAGCATGAATTTATCACTTGTCCCTAGTTTTTTTCTATATAATTGAATATGACTGGCTATGTTTCATCCAAAGAAAATATAAGAGAAATTAGTTCAGACATCAATGCGGAGGAGAGTTGAATGACCTCTTCACTTATTTACCAACAGTTTTTTTTTTCTCATGTACTCCAACACACATAAACTTGTACAAGAGAAAACTGCTTTTCCAAATGTTTGTGTGGGTCACTGGTAATCCTTCCTTAATTTTTTGCTTGAGTGATAGAACATAATAAGATAAAGTGATGAAACAGTGAAAAATTCTTTTTCTTTCATTAATTGCCATCTGGTAAAATAATTACTCTTGTCAGGAGAGGTATCCATTGAATATGCATTGAATTTAAAAGCAATTGGAGAAATAACTAAGTATGTTTCTTTGTGCCTTATAAGGGGCCTATTAGAATATATTAAAACTATTCTTAATCTTAATGTGGCATATTAGAAACTGCCAAAAAGGATTCTCACAAAAATTAAACATATTGTTACAGCTGATAAGAAACAGGTGTTTCTCATTTCAAAAATAAATGGACCATCTTGGAGTGTGGGGTGGGAACATATGAAGCTTTGCAGAGATTCTAGACAAGAGCATTTTACAGTGGTAGGATTCTCTTATGCTTCGCTGGTTTCTAACTTTCAGTTTACCATTTCACTAAGCTTTGTTGATGCTAGTTCTAAAAGTTTATGGAGTGAGCACAATTTTTCAGCCTACGACATCCTTAGCACAGGGCATTATTACCAAAGAGGCAGAGAGAAGAATGTGGCCATATTGATCACAGCTGTGAAAACTTTTCTATGATGCATTTCATGCCTTCAGAGCTATGGGGGACTAAAGTTAAACTTTCAACGGAAAGGGACCTAGGAGGAAGTTTCAGGATGACAGAAATCTCACTAGCATTTTCCTTTCTAGCCCATCTCACTTCCCAAAGTTCTAATGTGAAAAGAATGGACCTCATCTTAGCAGAATTCTATAGCTAAATGTATATATTTAAGTAAGTTTAAACAGATGAACCCACAAACATGCAAAGAAGAGAACTTGAAAGGAACATGAGGGCAGGTAAGAGAGAGAAGGTGAAGTTTTGGAAAAAACAAGTAAATCAGAGGTCACAGATGACAGAATAAAGAAAGAAACCAAGAATAAGTACCAAGGGACAATTTCCATTCAATAATCTCAGGCAAGAATGGAAAATGATGAGAGAGGGTCTCGCAAAATGCAAGCTATATACTGATATTGTAATGGAACCATCAATTTTCTCACTGCAAAGGATCCAGAGAACCCCTAAAGGCAAATACATGATACTTTGCACATCAGAGGCAGGGTGGTCCCTAAACACTGCCAACAATGACCACCAACAACCAAGTTAGGAGTATCCCCCCAGGCACTGTTGGATGTAGCCCAAACTCCCAATAATATGTGCATTGATATCAGAGTATCAATGATAAAACTATATAAAAATATGGGAGCCAGAGGTCAAAGAGACAGTACACTGGGCAGGACACACACCTTTCACATTTCTGGCATGAGTTTTTTCCTCAGAACCACAGATGGTTTCTTGAATACAACCAGGAGTGATCCCTGAGCATAGCTGGGTGTGGCCCCCAAAAAGATGAGGGTTGGCCAAGATTGAGGTGGGGTGACACCTCTCTGGTGCCAAGTTGAGGGCCACAGAGAAGGATTTATGGAACAATGGAAGAAGACATGCCAAAGGGAAGAACCTACATCAAAATAAGCAGATGATCTTGCTAAGTCATCTCTAAAATGTGCTATGAATCTGGACTTCACATAGGCCATGGTCATGAAGGTCTACATTTAAAAGTCCACTCAGAGCATGAACACCCAGAGCTGTGAAGGGACCCCTCAAGTGGCACTACTGCATGTTGCCAGCCTGTCTCCGGCACCTCATTCGAGGTAGTCTGCCCCTCACCCTCCTCCTCAACTGCTAATTGAATTGTGTGCATAATTGTTGTTATGTGGCACTTCCGACAATCACATCATTTTGCAAGGAACCACAATTGGCTTGAGTGATTCAGTGACAATTGTCCACCGAACAAAGGGCAGTAGAATTTTTAAGACCCAAATCTTCTCTTAGAGAATAGAGAATGCATTTTCAAAAGCAACCTTTCTCTTGATTACATCTTAAAATCTCCCATCTGAGACTAGAATAAAGAAGAGCTTCAAAAACAAACTTTCTTTCTTTACATGACTGAAACCCAACCATAATCATGTTTGTAATCAAGGTGTTTAAATAAAGATATTAAAAAAACAAACTTTCTGGGCCCGGAGAGATAGCACAGAGGTGTTTGCCTTGCAAGCAGCCAATCCAGGATCAAAGGTGGTTGGATCGAATCCCGGTGTCCCATATGGTCCCCCGTGCCTGCCAGGAGCTATTTCTGAGCAGACAGCCAGGAGTAACCCCTGAGCACCGCCGAGTGTGGCCCAAAAACCAAAAAAACAAAAAACCAAACCAAACAAAACAAAAAAAACAAACTTTCTGACTTGATAGGGTGGCCAACATGATAGGTGGTCCTATTCACAGATACCAGAGGAAGGAGCTATCCTTAGAATCCCACAAGATTGGAAACAAATCAGTCAACCAAGTCAAGGGAGACAGAATAGAGAAAAAATAAGGGAATGTTCAGACCATGAGTCTAGTTATTGAAGTTTTCTTTCTTGAAATGGGAGTGTGGAGCCCACCCTGCACCAGTCTTTCAATGTCATGGTGTGAGGACTCAGTGCCTGAGAAGGTGGGCATGAAACCAGTCAGCTGCATGCATGGCAAGTGCCTTAAACCCATACTAGGTTTTCAGTGAGGGTCTATCGTGAAAATAACTTGGGAGGTATTTGGTGCATGCCACATATCTTGCAGAGTTCAGGGCTTATTCCTCATTTTGCACTTAGGTATCACACCTGGAGGGGTTCAGGACCCTATGGCATGCCAGATATGGAATTTGAGTAGGCTGCATGCAAGGTAGTCACCTTACTCGCTGTATTTTCTCTCTCCTCCCCCCTCTCTCACACCCATAATTTTAAAGTTGAGAACAAAGCACTAGACCAACAATCTCACCAAGATCTGTCCCCTTCAGATTGTGTCTTCAGTTGTGTCTCAGTGACATCCCCCAAGTGAGAACAATCATAATCATGCCTACTACATAGAGTGGCTCTCAGTGTGCCATGAGACTTTAGCTAGACAACATGCTTAGCGCACAGCAATGATTATCGGTGCTGCTGAATCAAGCAGTAAGAATTGTGCTACATAGGAATCACAATTTTCTTTTCTTTTACAGCTTTCTGGTGCCTCAGACATGTCGCACCTTTTCTCCCATGAAAGCCGATCGTCCTTTGCGGTGGAACGAAACAGCGAGTTGATTCTAATTTCCAGTTCTTTCATGAGGGACGATTTCCAGGTCTCCGCCAACTCCGGAGAGAATTCTTAAATTGGTTTCCTGGGACCTTTCTCGCTCAGCGATGCCCTAATTTACACTTCATCATCTGCAGCCTGCACGCGAGGCATTCTTGAGCAGTCGGCACTGAAAAGAAATTCTTCTCATAATTAATTTTGAAGGCAGCAGGGACTTGGTTCGGAGGTTACCCGGAGCCAACAAGAGAAGCTGGAAGAGGAGCCACGGTAGGAGCAAAAACAACAAACCAAGTATCGTAGCTTAAGTTATCCACGTCCTGGAAGTGAAGGGGTTTCATTTCCAAAGACACAACTTCAATTCAAGATGCCATTTCCTGTGCGTGTATATGTGTGTGCATGCGTGTACATGCCTTTTTAAATTTTATTTCTGTTTAATATATATTCTATAATTTGGTGCTTTTATTATTATTTTTTTTTGAAGGGTGGCTTAATTCCTGACTCAGTGCTGAGGAGATCACTCTGACAGGGCTCAGGGGACCGACCCCATGAAATGCCAGGGATCAAACTGCAAGGTAAGTGTCTCACCTGCTGTACTATCTAGCCCTACATTTTATAGATCCTGTTAAAATCTGCTCTATACACTGCAGCTGTTGATTCCCCATTCTGTGACCTGTTCCCTACTTTGGTTTAAAGGATTAAAAAAAAAATTTGAGTCAGTATGAATTGGCACATTGTATTTTTAAGTGGGATATATTCCTTGAGAAGATGTAAAATTGTACCGAGGAACACGGTGCCATTTTCAAAGGACAATAATCCAGAGTTGGCTCGGTATTCAGAGCTCAGAAGAGAAATTTCCACGTGTTTCAAAATGACTGGAAATGGAGCTCCTCCGTGGTAATTAAGTACCTTTGACGGATTGCAGACATTTGCTTTGGCTTCAGAAGTTTTAGGACAGATGCATGCACACATGTGCATTACCAATAATTTTACATAGACCTAAAGGAAGACAGAGCTTGCAGAAATAAGAGATTTGACCAGAAATCTGAAATCCATCTTCCAAGTGGCTATGGCTATTTTCCTGGGCAACTGTCTAAACCTATAAACAGAGTTGCAAAGTTGGTATTTAAAGGTGACATTCAACCTATGGTCATCCAGAATGAGGTCCTCCAGCAAAAACACTAAAATTATGAAGGGCTATTCTATGTCCTGAGCTCATGCAGGTGATGTGTGTGTGTTTGTGTGTGTGTGTGTGTGTGTGTGTGTGTGTGTGTGTGTGTGTGTGTATGTTTTGGGGAGTGGGAGGATTCTGACAACACTCTCACAACATCGAGATTTGAATATATTTCACTGATTCTTTCATTATTTCCTTTACCTCTCTCTGCCCTAGCTTATGTTATTTCATTGTTTTTTGTTTTGAAAGAATCCTAATGAACATGAAAATAGAAATGGTCCCTATGAAGGGAAGAAGAACATCTGAGTCTGCTTTGGATCTCTGGGAATTGTGTTTTGTTTTCTTGTTCTCTTGTTCAGAATGGGAGGAAAATGATGGCCAGAGGGTATCCATTTCTTTAGAGTGACCATCTCTTCTGGACTCATTAAGAAATGCTCTTTATAGCATAAAATGGGAATTAAGACTGTACATCTTTTAATTATCCTACCCTTGAAAGTTCTTCAATAGGTAGAAAAGGAGAGAATCTTGGATGTAGAGAGAAGGCTGTTGTGTTATTGGGGCTCATGTCTATTCCTAAATCGGTCATCACTCTCAGTAAGTCATAAGGTATAACCATCAAGTTTATGAATCTGAGTAGCATTCCTTTTCTCCATGTGGTTAGCAGGGAGGATACCTGGAAATGGCACAAGAGGGCAATAAGCAAGGTGGGGATAAAGTTAGGGGAGGATAATGGCAAGAGAAAAAACTGCTCCCTGAAATTTGGACTGTAACTTGTCTAACAGTAAAAATAATTTTATTTAAAATGTTGCTTGTCTGTCTAGTAACACAGCACTCACAGCAGCATTACCCTCCAAAAGCTGTTTTGCAAGCTGTCCGGCAATACAAGCTCTCCAAACTTTGGGCTACCACCAGATTTACCTCCATGGCACTCATATGTTTTTCATGCGACTCTTTCCATTCTTGGCAATCGAGGGTAGCCAGGGAGCTTTTGAGATGAAGTCATGGGTAAGACATATGTAAATTCTTCACTCCTCCACACAAATAAGGAACTTCAATATGGCCATATTCAATGCAATTTGCAAACCACTGATGATAAATTTGCTTTTGAGGCTCCAACTCTGCATGTTTTATAACAAATAACACCTCAGATTATCACCTTCAAGGCTAGCACAGAACAGCCACTTACCTTTCGTCCTCGGAATGTTAATGGAACCAAATCATATCTACTAGATTCTTCCTCCTGCTTCCCCAAAGCTACCAATAGTTCCAACAGTCTTGAATTGCTCAAGACTAATCTCTTTTAACAAAATTATCTTGGTAAAGCTTCCCCTGCCATAAGTGCTCCAATGTTCCCCTTTTAATTTTCAAAAGGCCCTTGAAACTTCCAAATTCATCATGATATAGGAGCATCCTAGATGTGTATCTCTTAAATCAAAGGCAAGAAGGACTCTTCACTCAGAGAGCTGCTGCTGCTGCTGCTGTTGCTGCAGCAAAATGTGTGTATGTGTGTGTATGTGTGTGTGTGTATGTGTGTATGTATGTATGTATTGGAGAGAGGGACAGAGAACAATATGTGTATGATCAGATGATTCTATGCAGATGATCAGAGCTGGTCACCCACCCAGTGGTCCAAGATACGGTACTAGATTAAGTAAGATGCACTGTGGTAGGAAATTCACAGCAGCAAAAGAGCCAATGAAAGCACAGTTTTCCCCATCTTAGAACCACTCATCCCTGGCTTTGCATATTTGTCTTCTTGAGAATTACAGTCCATTCAAACTATGAGGCCACTGAGCAGAGAAGACGAAGTTACTGCCATCAGACAAACATGCCCAAATCCTCCTCCCAGACAGATACAACCAGACCCACATCTTAATGTTCATGATCTTGGGGCTGGAGAGATAGTACAATGGGTAGGGTGTTTGCCTTATATGCAGTTGACCAAAGTTCAATCCCTGGTGCCTCATATGGTTCCCCCAAGATCACCATAAGTACAGATCAGGAGAAGTTCTGAGTTTGCCTTCCATCCCCAATTAATGTTAATGATTTCATCTGAATATATGGGTGATTCTGCCATTTCTTGCAGAGGGTGCAATGAAAATAATTAATTGGCATGCTTGTAGCTTCGAGTCAACACCATAGAAGTAGCAAGCATTTTAATTGGCTATTACTTTCTAGTCATAAAAATACTACTTTTAGTGTTTCACTGACTATTCCTAGTAACAAACATCTTTACAGAGTTGCCTTGTGCACAGCTGAATGCCAAATTTCTGGCACTGCAGATGGCCCCATACTACTTCCTGGAGTGACTCCTGAGCACATAGTCAAGATTAAGACCTGAGCATTGCTGTGTGTGGCCCCAAAGCAGAAATATACAAAGAAATAAATAGAATTTCTTACTTAAAACATCCTGTACTGATAATTAACAGCATTGATTTAAAGACTGACTTTTGAAAAAGATTTTTTAATAACAATCAATATCTGAAAATCTTTATCTGCTATTCATGAATAACCTAAATAATAAAAGGTGAGACATACAGACTGAGAAGGAGAGGTGTCACATTTAACCAGAAAGGTTAAATCATTCTTAGGACTTACATTCTTTCAATTACTTGGCCATACCCAAAAGTGCTCAAGACTTCTTCTTGACTCTGTGTTTAGGGTTATTCCTGGCTACAATGCAAAACCAGAGATAGAACCAGGATGAGGCAACTGCAAGGCAAATGCCATACCCACTGTGCTATCTGGCCAGCCCCCTTCTTCCCATTTTTAGACGTTTCTCCCTGGGAGACAGAATTTTCTTAGTGGCCTTCTAGAAGTTTCCAATCATAGAACGAGGCTATAAAATCCTCTCACAACCACCAACCACTATTCAGGCTTGAAAACTGTCTGAGAATCCCTACAAATTCCAGAAACTCTCTTTCTAAATAAGCAAAGAACATTATGAATTCTCTGGTTAAACCAATGATGCTTTTACTGGAGAACCAGTTAGATTCTGGTGTTTTTGATTTCCCTTGACTTGTTATCTTCATTTGCTATTTGACTATAGAAGCACCAGCCCCTAGAGCTTTCTCCAGCAGTTTCACTGGAGATCCCAACATAGGGGTCATTTGGAGGGAAATGTTCCCCTTCTCTTTGGGCTGACTTTTTTTTATTCACCAGTATTTTCAGAAACATCTGCTCCTGAGGCAAATCTTAGAACATATTTTTTTTCAACGCTAACACCTGCACAGATAAATGTTTTGAAAATAATACCATCATTCATCTTTTATTACAACTTAGGGCCAAATTATAGATTTTTTTCAAAATTAAAACTATTAAAAAGCCATCTACACATAAATGCTATCTACACATAAATCTTTGGGAATCCATTCAATTTTGAAAGATGAGCCCGGGCTGTAGAGATGTACAGATATCACACATTTAGTAAAAACACGAAGAATATCTTCAATCATTGACATTTCCAAAGAGCTATGGTAAAACATAAAGAAGATATCAAAGTGATGAACTCTTCCTGATTTTTCCCCTCACTGGTTTGATTCGGCAGGGAGGATTACATGTGAAAACAGAACTATCATTTAGGGGGAAAATTTTCTTTTTAAACATGCTGGTATCTATTTTTGTCTTTGCTGATTGATCCTTGAGAATGCCAACCTGACATTTCCCCCCACCCCAACACACACCCCCACTTTGTCTCTTCCAGCAGGGAAAGATTTTTAGCTCTTTACTGAAAAGTAAGTCATTTCAGAATTGATGCTTTTTAGTTCTAGGACACTGTTTTATGAATACTTTTTTCAACCATTGTCCCACATGGTGCAACCTACAAAAAAATATATCTAAGTATAAACAAAAATCATTCTCTATAAGAACACACAATTCACCATAGTCAAAGAACTGGTGATTCTTTCAGACTCAATGATAATAATTTTTTACATTTACTGAGAAGCTACCATTAAAATAAGACATGCTAGAGATCAATGAGAAATGAAACTCGAGATTTATTCACCATTGTTTCGCACTCTCTGTACTATATTCACATGAAGATTCACCCTGGTAGAATTAAATATTTTATCAACAATAGTCCAAGTGACAGAATTTCTATCTAAACATAATGTTTGAGGTTGATCTTGAGGCAGACAATGTACTGTGTTGTTCTATTTTAAAAAAGAACAGTATTGTAGGCTAGATTTATTTCCTCAATGATATATATATATATATAGTGATAGTCCCTGATACTAATAGGTAGGGGAACTTATTAAAGCATGCTTGCCTAAGCAGATGAACACATCTGTTATTTTATAACAATTTTTTCTTACAGAAACTGTTTCATTACAATTACTTTGGGAGATCAGTACTGACCTTCGAAAGGGGATTAACATGGTCAAACCCAACGATCTGATTTAAATCAAGAGTTATTAACCTCAACTGAACTCAGGAGTCAAATCTCATAAATACCTTGAAAAAAAAGCAGTGAATCAGAAGAAATGTTAAACTGAAATAAAAACAATCATAAGACAGCCAGATCATGAAAAATTGCTAGATTCAAAGAACTTTTAAAGGTTAGAGCTCTATTAGAGGTTAAAAAAGAGAGAGAGAGAAAGCAATATGAGCTGAAAATACAAGGAAGAAAAAAAAAAGATTAATACCCTGACTGCCTCCTTTTTTGTTTTATTATGCTCAATTTTTTCCCTCAGTGGTTACCATTTTTGCAGCTGGTCAGAAATATCACATTCCTTGATGTCTCCAAAGGTTTTCAATGGCTAAGCTTAACCATATTTTAACTTGAATAACATATTAAGCAGCTGTTGAAAATAAAAACACATTATAGATGTTTGAATGGAGATCCCAACGAGAGTAGAGTCACTTCTCTTGGGTGTGAAGGAAGACAACCCATTTCCTATAATATTTAAATTTTCACAAATATTAGAGCAGCAAACCATAGGGATTCTGTAACATACACTCCAGGTGCCTTTTAGAAGAAATAATTTCTTGGTGCTCTTCGAAGTATGGCTCAAAGTTTTATGTTTAATTAATATCCAACATATGGTATGTTGGGAAGAGAGAGGGATTGGATTTATTATAAGGTGTCTTGGGATGACAATCAGACCAAGCAACTTTTCAATGCAAAGTTCAGTAGAAATGTCCACATCGTGTGGGAGGAAGATATTGTGAGTGAATAACCAACTTTCTAATGTTTTCATTTTGAAATTATTATTATTATGCTTTAATTCAAGATGCATGAATATTCATATCTCTGAAAATCTTTTCAATTTGTGCCAGACTGGTCTGGAATGTCACAAAGGCTGGCAGAGAATTACTGACTGACATTTATCTATGAAAACAGATAAATGATCTTTCCACGGGGACGAATCATAGGCAATTTTTGGGGTTTCCATCTTTGTCGCTTTCTCTTTTCATGCCAAAGAATAAATGAATATATGAAAGTTGATTTCTAGTAAAAAAGAAATGTTCAAACATGGCTGCCAGTCAAAAAGGAGTATAACACATAATAAATGTATATTAGTTCTTTCCAATTTCAGTGCAAAATCATTTCAGCATGCTAATTTTGGACCTAGCATTATATATATATATATATATATATAATTTTTTTTTAAGATGAGAAAGTCAAACTGACTACCAATGTTACTGCCAAAAAAAAAAAATCTGTAGCACATTTCCGACATTTGAAATGCTAGATTCTCTTTGGAATGAAAGACAAAAGTGCCAGCATGAACAGACAAGCAAGCATTCAAATGCTTGGAAATCCTGTGGTCAGAAAAGAGTTAAAAGAAGCAAGGAAATGCCCTCCTATTATAGAGCCATCAGAAAGCCATAGGATTCTTAAAAAAAGAAGTGGAGGGAATAGACACAGAAATATTTGGAAATGGTGTCACCAATTAGTGTCCCAGGCAGAAATAAGGCTCAGGATTTAGGCAATGACAAAGGGCGAAACTACTAGCAGAGAAACAGACACGAAATTGGGGAGCTGGGAAGCACTTTCATCTCCCAGTCACAGTGATCGGAGACAAAAAATAGTGAATGTAAATCTGGGATCAATTTGTACCTCTCCACACATTTATTCTCTACATTTCTCTGTGTGTGCATATGTGTGTGTACATGCAGGCATACACACATGCATGGGGAATCAATGGGGAATCAATATTTCATACACTATGGAAATAGCAAAGTTTTTAATAGCCCCGCTGTGGAGCTCCCAGAAAATGTCGAAGGATTTATTTCATCCATTTCTTCCCGTTCGTTCCATACTCTCCATATTAGAAATGAACTACAATTCTATACAAGTGCAGAAGCAGAATTTCCATTTTAAAGAAGTACTTCAAACCATGGCTTCAAACTCAAACGACTATAGGAGTTTTGGGAAATATAGTTGCAGACATTTTTTTAAAAAGGCTATTTTTCTCTCTCCTGCACACATATCATGAAATAACTAGATTATTAAGACTAATTTTTTTTCCTGTAAAGGGTAGTATCTTTTTTCCCCTAGACTCATTATAAATGTGATAGATTTCAATGCACCTTCTTGTTAAAAGAAATTAATCTCAGCAGTGACTGCCAAATTTATTTCAAGTACTTTGAAAAAGTAAACAGGGCCCCGAGAGATAGCACAGAAGTGTTTGCCTTGCAAGCAGCCAATCCAGGACCTAAGGTGGTTGGTTCGAATCCCTGTGTCCCATATGGTCCCCCGTGCCTGCCAGGAGCTATTTCTTTTTTTTTTTTTTTTTTTTTTTTTTTTGTGGTTTTTGGGTCACACCCGGCAGTGCTCAGGGTTACTTCTGGCTCCATGCTCAGAAATTGCTCCTGGCAGGCACGGGGGACCATATGGGACGCTGGGATTCGAACCGATGACCTCTTGCATGAAAGGCAAACGCCTTACCTCCATGCTATCTCTCCAGCCCCGCCAGGAGCTATTTCTGAGCAGACAGCCAGGAGTAACCCCTGAGCACCGCCGGGTGTGGCCCAAAAACAAAACAAAACAAAAAAGAAAGAAAGTAAAAGTAAACAATACACACAATGAGGGATGCAATTCTGTAGAATTAGAAGGAGCTGTTGACAAAATAAATCCTAATTTCATCTGGTCTGACATAAAAAAATAAAAGCAAAAATAGAAGTTCCAAAGCTCCATCTTCATAAGTAGGCCACCAATTTTTAGAAATTTATTTATTTATTTTGGTTTTTGGGTCACACCCAGCAGTGCTCAGGGATTACCTCTGGCTCTATGCTCAGAAATCGCTCCTGGCAGACTCGGGGGACCATATGGGATGCCGGGATTCAAACCACCAACCTTCTGCATGAAAGGCAAACACCCTACCTCCATGCTATTTCTCCGGCCCAGAAATTTATTTATTTATTTTTGGCCAAACTCAAGAGATGCTTAGGGATTACTCCTGGCCCTATGCTCGAAAATTACTCCAGGCAGATTTAAGGAACCATATGGGATACCAGGGATCAAACCCAGGTCAGCTGTGTGCAAGGCAAAGGCCCTTCCCACAATGCTATTGCTCTGGCCTCCAGATCCTAAATTTTACTAAGAGCTTCTTTGTAGCTGTAGCACAAATAAACCTATGAAGAGGCTTTGTTTCTACTTTTGGAAGGAAGAAATCAATTAATCAATTTACTTGCAAACATCAACTTTGCCAGGAATGAAACCTGGGAAGGAATCAATGGTCCAAGTTTTGTGTGTGGCTCGATGAGTAGATCTGGGCACGGAGGGGTTGTGGGGGGTGGTGGTGGTGATCTCTGCTCTGACTGTCTCCCTCTGCAAGGAAATTACACCCTTTGCACACTCTGCTCTTGTGGAGGATATGGAGGACATTCTCACCAACACAGTTAACTCTGAAGAAACTACTCCAGTTAATGTTTACAAGACTCAGTGCTCACAGTAGTGGAAGATCCGGCCAAAAAGGCACCCCGGCTTCTTACTATGTTTGTTAAACATGAGTTTATTTAGTCCTTTTCCTTCGGGGGCTAGAGTGAAATCCTTGGCAAGGCAATTAAGCTGAGATGAAGAATGATTTCTTTGCTCTTTCTGCTCTTGAATAGCATTTTGGAAAGAGCTTTTGCTTCCTGTTCAAGCCGGCAAGAAGGCTTCTGCTGGGAAGCATTGCAGAGAACCGGCTTAGTTTTCTCTGTATCTTTATTGTTCTACACTTTACTGCCAAAGGAATCTCTCATCCCTGAGTTTTGTCCACAATGTGTATTTATCTGCCTGAGATCCAGGCTATTCTTGGGCTCTGGAAAAGGCCCATTAACTCTATTTCATTCATTCTCGATCTGGAGTTCCTGGGATTCCCACCAGTGGTATTTTATAGCCCCTCATCAGTATCACTCATGTTTTTTTTTTTTTTTGTTCTTCATTTGACTTTAGGTTCCCAAGCAGCAGTGTTAGGAGGCAGGAGGGCACTACTCCTGCCTCAGTGCTGAGGAGCCATACTTCAGTGATAGTTGAGGGACTATATGATGTAAATGGTTGAACCTGGGGCTCTCTCATGCAAAGCCTGTTTTCCAGTTCTTAGAACCATTATCCTGGTCCCCTTCCTGCTTTATCATATAGAATCATATAGAATTCTCATATAGAATCATCAGACCTTACAATATATGTATTGATCCCTGGGCTCTTTGAGATAGGTTTCTGATACTATTATGACGTTTTTCCCTGTCATATTTTTTTCATTCATAGTTTTCCTTGCTAAGATCTGACATTTTCAGACATTTTAAAGTTTTTATTTTCAATGTGCTTTGTTTTCATTCCCATTGTGTTCTGTTTGTTTTATTTTTATTATTATTTTAATTGCTTTATTTAAGCACCACATTTACAAAAATGGTTCATTGTTGGATTTCAGTCATAGGATGTACATGTCTCAGTTTCTTATTCTTTATAAATGTGTTCCTTCCTTTATCCCCTTGAGCACAGTCCACGATATTGATTTAAAATTAATTTATTTCATTTCCTAGGCAGTGAAGTCAGTGGAATCCTTTCAAGGAACTTCTTAACATGCCTTTTACTTATGTGTTTTGAAAGCTGGATTCACATGTGTATTCGGGAGAGTTCCATTCCTATCTGTTACTTCTCTTTCTCGCCATCTCTCCCTGCTTAGTGACACTCTCAGTGCTCAAACCAAAACCAGATCTTCTATCACCATGATTCACACTCTGCAGCTTCCTAGTCAGAAAGTATCTCATGGTATTTTCATTAAAGTCTCACAGTGAGGCTGTGCCTACTTTAGCCTTGAATGGAAGCATATAGAACTTGTCTCCCTGACCTTTTTGTGGCTCCTGCAGACCCTAAAATCCGATGGCTAGAATTTTCCAGCAAGGCTGTTTTCCACACTCCTCAGCCACACATCTGCCTTTCGACAGGAAATACAGCATTGTGTTCAACAGCCTCCGCACACAGCAGCTTCTGAGTTAGCAAATTGGCTCAACTAGTTACCTTGCTGGTTATTCTCGAGAAATGACCTTTCTGGGAACCATCCTGGAATCTCACTGGCTCTGACAAGCTATCGCCAAGGTTGAGAGGCAAGAAAGTCCGAAGGGACAGGCTGCAGATAAGGACTCTGAACCTGAGCACCCCTGCTTGGGTCTAAGTCCACCGACCTACCTACTGCTGCAGCTGGTGGTGCTTCCCGCAGAGATTAACTACTTCCTGGCCCCTTGCCTCTGAGCTCATGGTGGAAAGATGAGCAATGAGAGGAGAACCAACCAAATCCTAAGTAAATGAGGCACAGAGAGACAGAGAGGAGAGAGGGGGTGGTAGGGGGAGAGAGAGAGAGAGAGAGAGAGAGAGAGAGAGAGAGAGAGAGAGAGAGAGAGAGAGAGAGAGAGAGAGAGAATAATCCTCTGAGCACTGTCAGGAGTGGCCCCTGAGCACAGAGCCAGGATGAGAGAGAGAGAGAGAGAGAGAGAGAGAGAGAGAGAGAGAGAGAGAGAGAGAGAGAGAGAGAGAGAGAATAATCCTCTGAGCACTGTCAGGAGTGGCCCCTGAGCACAGAGCCAGGATGATTCCCTCCTTATCGCCATCACAGCTACCTCCAAAATAAAAAGAACTGCTGTCCTCACAAACATTTATATCCAAGTAGGATGTGTTTAGGGGGCAGAGGAGAAAAAATAAACGCTCCCGATTGATTTCAGCTCCAATCAAGTGAATGGAAAGGAAACGTTTTCCTTCCTTTCTCTAGTGATACAATATGGCATCTCAAAACTCAGGGGGTGAGGATTAGACCCACACATTTCCAGAGCCTGGGAAAACATCCTTGTTCACTTTCTGGCAAAGGTGAGTTACTCTTCTATAAAGTCACATGCCACATCCTGTAGCTGGAAAATAGTCTGTCACAGGTGAACCTCATTTTCTTTAATTTTTTTTATTGCTTTATTTAAGCACCCTGGTTACAAAATTGCTCATTGTTGGGTTTAAGTCACACAATGTACACCACCCTTCACCAGTGCACTGATGTCTCCTATTTCTCTACCACCCTCCACTCCCCTGTCCCTGCGTTGCTCTAAGGCAGACTATCATTGTGCTAATAGACCCTTCTCTACTCTAGTTACACTCACTGCTCTTTGTGGCGAGCTGTCTACCCTGGGCTGGATCTTTTTTTTTTTTTTTTTTTTTTTTTTTTTTTTTTTTTGTGGTTTTTGGGTCACACCCCGCAGTGCTCAGGGGTTTTTCCTGGCTCCGTGCTCAGAAATTGCTCCTGGCAGGCACGGGGGACCATATGGGACACCGGGATTCAAACCGATGACCTTCTGCATGAAAGGTAAACGCCTTACCTCCATGATATCTCTCCGGCCCTGGGCTGGATCTTATGACCTTTGCCTCTTTTGTCTCTGAATATTATTACCATACTATCTCTTGTTTTTCTTATATCCCACAAATTTAACCTCATTTTCAAGACGATTGTTTAATCTTTGTCTTTGCTCAGTGTCCCTCTTTCCCTCTCAATTCCAAGGGGGGACAGATGGTGTTTACAGGACCTCCCAGGGGAAAGTTGCTCCTTACAGTTATGCTCAGAACTAGAAATTCACAAATAAAGCATTTCTCAATCAACTATCTTTCCCCAAATGCTCATGACAACTGAGTTGACATGGAGCATCCAACAAAGAGAGGCGGATGGGGGAGGGAAGAGGTGTTGACTGGCATGCACGAAACCATCCTTAACAATATTATAAATCACAGAACTGGACAGAAGAAATAAAAAGAACATCACGGTATTGTTAAAAAATAATGCAACATGACAATATGGCCATTGGAAATGCAAGATGGCCATTTTTTATCTAGTTTTTATTTCGGGCAGGCCAAGCAGTAAACATGGGGCTTTTAAGCTTTCTCCTTGAGGCAGAAAAGCCTGTATTTGCTTGAGAGGGGGGCTGAATGGACAACACAGCAGAATACCCCTACCCCACCTGCCTTTCTGACTGCAGATCTACAGAAGGAGGTGGGACTGGGCTGATTTCTCTCCATCTGAAACCATGGAATTCTGAAAACCTGCATCTGAAATTAGTAAGAAGCCCAATGAATAATGGCTCTTAAGGTTCAAGTTTTCAAGAGGATGATTTCACTTTGACTTTGTACTTTTGTAGATATGACTTAAACAACAACAACAACAACAACATAAGCCCCTTAATTTATAAATTTGTTGAGAACAGTCACAGGAACTCCTGGTCCAAATCCAAGCCTGTCAGCAGATGCCCCTTTGCCTATTAAGTTCCCCAAACTCTCTCTTTGACAGACACTATTTTAAGGTAGACTATTGGGTTTCAGGCTTCAAGTCAGTGCTGGCTTTTGTGGTTTAGAAAGAGAGAAACCTCACTTAGGAGAAGAGTATAGAGATTCCTAGAAAAACAATAACAACAACTACAGTGTTGCCATTGCAGCCAAAGATTCTACTTCTTGGTATCTGTCTACAATGTTTTGACATTCATTTGGAAAGACGTTATGCACACACTCCAATGTTCACTGCAGCACTTGGTCCAATAGCCAAGATCTGAAAACAACCTGGGCATCCAGTGCCAGATGAGAGAATCACGAAGGTTTGGTTGAGCTATGCAATGGAATACTATGCAGCCACAAAGCATCGTGGAATCAGGCCATTTGCTGGAACTGGAGGTTCTTACATCAAATGATGTAAGTCAGAAAGATACACACCGGGGGCCAGAGAGATAGCATGGAGGTAGGACGTTTGACTTTCATGCAGAAGGTCATTGGTTCAAATCCCGGTATCCCAAATGGTCCCCCGAGCATGCCAGGAGTGATTTCTGAGTGTGGAGCCAGGAGTAACCCCTGAGTGCTGCCGGATGTGACCCAAAAACCAAAAAAAGAAAAAGAAAAGAAATAAAGAAAGAAAGACACACACTGGGGATCGACCTCCCAAAACTGCAAGGTACAGAATATCACAAGGGCAGGACAAGGAAAGTATCAAATATAGGCAAACCTTTGCCTGCAGATTACAGAAACAAAAATGCCAGGGAAGGAAGAGAAATTAGAGGTGTGCAGCAAGGAGAGGTGGTTGGAGGTAACATATAGGCAATGACTGGGGCTTCAAACTCATTTGGGATGTAGAGGCAAGGTAGATGCAAATCCCAGTTTTTGATTCTGAGAGTAATGAGTGCCCAAACATTATGGGAAACTAACCAACTATAGTGTGTGACTTTAATTTTCATCCTTGCCACCTTGCCTCTCCCCAAACACACGTAAGAATTCTTTCATTTTTCTCTCCACAGATAGGGAATTTTTTTTTCAATTCCCAGGGGAAACTTATTTGGCCTAAGGCTTTTTATCCAGCAGAACAAAATCTTCTCATTGAGCCTCCAAACCTTTACCTCAAACTTCTAGGAATAGGTGATCTATTCATGTTTGCACTTTGTTCTTGCGTCATCGTCACCTAAGGCAGGATTTTCTCAGGAATTTGAATGACAGGACATATGCGAGGAATGGTTGACAAATGGCACAATTTTTGGGAGCAATTTGGAAGGCAAAGCTTGAATGCCACTAAGTTAATATGCATTTCTGTTCTTCCCACCTTTCACCAACAACCAGAGCTGAAATGTTCAAGCCCGAGGCAATGTCCTTCTCTTCCTTCTCACTGGAATGCTGTCAGCTTATAGCCATATAGCCAGGCCTGCCTTTTCCCAGGGAAAGTTGAAAATGGAACTTGTAGAAGACTAAGAGAGTGAATGAGACCATCTCTAAAGGAAGATGTGTTGGATACACTTGAACTTTGTACTTCAAGATTTTAAAGATGGGCCTAGAAAGCAGTTTGCCTTGCCTGCTGCTACTTGTTTCATCCCTTAGCACTGTGTATGGTCCCTGTGCAATGCCAGGAGTGATTTCTGAGCATGGAATTAGGAGAGATCTCTGAGAACAAAATCAGGAGTGTGTGCTGAGTACAATTCTGTGCACAGCCAGTTGAAACCCACCCCACCCTAAACACACAAAAATGAGCAGGAGTGTCCAATAAATACTGAAGAAAACCTCAAGATAACGTCTATCATGTTTCGATCATTAAACACGCATCCCTCCTGAAAGGAACATTCAGTGCTTGGGTACTGCAATTCTGATTCTTGTTAGCATTTCTTTGACAAGAGAGAAGGCAGGTTGGGGAATAAAGAAGGAACTGTAGATGCTAAAGTAGCAAGGCTATTTGAGGAAACCAGTCATTTGCTAATGATTCTCTGTAGGGACTTTTTAAAAAGTTAGTCCATATACTTTGAATAAATGTCTATTTCAGTATTGAAATTTAAAATATTAAGACTCACCCTTCAGAGCTTTAAAATATTTAGTTCTCAATTCTTTCTTTTTAGTGAGGGTCATTAGGTAATAATATTCATTCATTCACTCAATAAACCTCGATGTTGTTTATGTTTCCAGCTCAACAAGATGACCTTCAGGTTACACTGTTTTAAAAAAGCAACAAGTAATGTGCTATTTTCTTCTTGTTGGAATTACATTATGTAAAAGATTTAAGCTATTTAGTACTAATTGTTCTGTATAGACATCTGCAGGATCAGACTTTCCTCTAAAGTGCCATTTGAACACTTTTGATCTATTTTCTTGCTGTGAAATTGAAGATAAGGTGGAACATTTCTGTTCATCTTTAAATAGCTCTACCCAGGTTGGGTGTAAAATTTACAATTCTTAGCTTGCTAAGATTTTTTTTGTTGTTGTGTTGGTTTTTGGGCCATACATGGCAGTTCTTACAGGCTCTGCACTCAGGAATCACTCCTGGTGGTGCTGATGGGACCAGATGGGATGCCTGAAAATTGCACCTGGATCAGTTGTGTGCAAGGCAAGAGCCCTACTGGATGCTCCAGCCCCAACTTGATAAGTTCATTTACACTTTCTTTACTATCTTTAATGTGAGCTTGGTATCTTGACCAAGAAGCTTCTGACCACCAGAATTAGATTAAGATATTCATGGATCAATAGGGAGCCAGAGAGAAAGCATGGAGGTAGGGTGTTTGCCTTGCATGCAGAAGGACGATGGTTCAAATCCTCGCATCTGATATGCCCCCCCCCCAATATGGTCTCCCGAGCTTGCCAGAACGATTTCTGAGCATAAAGCCAGGAGTAACCCCTGAGCACTGCTGAAAAAACAAGTGGCTCAATTCATGGATCAACAAAGAAGCTCATTTCTAGAGGTCACCTATCAAAAATCAATTCATGCCACAGATAGTGGCCCTATCCGGCTCCTTACAATGAGAATCTGGCAGAAGCAGAGCAATCTGTGCCTGGTCAGAAAAGTTTCTGCTCTCCTTCCCAACAACCAGCTGACCTTGCTTCATTGCCTTCATTTGTCTTAAATATGGAGATGGAAAACTTGTCTGTCAGGAACAGGGCAAGATGAGATGTCTGAAGCTGCAACAAATCCGTTATTTCACTCTATTTTTTGTGAGTGGAATCTGAGGTGAAAATGACAAGGCATCTTTGCAAAGTTGCCTTTTAGCATTAAAACACTGACATTTGTATCTCCATCAGCTCTTGAGGTAGTAAGAATGAGAGGGCGGTTCAGATAACAAGTAACTCTTAAAGCAGCTCATCATGGCTGCAGCACACGGTCCTTAGGAATCAGCCTAACATTCTGACAGATGAAGAAACTGAGAAAGGAAGGGAAAATCCTGTCTCAGGGCTGTGTCAGCCAGCCTGCTAGGCCAAGAACCTTAAGGATGGAGAATGTGTTTCTTAGCCTCTGGCTGGCACAGTTCATACTGTGCACTTGCTCTTGCAAAATGTATCACCTCCAAGTTTGAGGATGGAGCTTGTTCTGAGGGTGCAATTTTTGTGCTCCCCAGAGTTATCCAGAATTCACTCTGAGCAGAAATGAAGACCTTTAGAACAGGATGGCAAGTTGGAAAGGGCTATTTGAACAGCCCAAGAGCTGATTTTTATAGGGCACAAGTGATATTCACAAGGGGGTGGTAGAAGTATAGGAAGTCTCTGAGTTAGAACCTTTGAGCATGGACCCCACTTTGCATAAGTCTTTTTTTTTTTTCCACAATGGCGGTGCACAGGGTTTATTCCTGGTTGGGGTAGGAGAGATTATATAAAGTATTGGGGAATAGAGCCTGAGTCAGCAGTGTGCAAGGCAAACTTCTACACACTGTACTTTCAGTACAGTCTTCTTGCTCAGGTCTTTGCTGCTGGCTTGGATTCCTAAGGTCACTAAGCCACAAGCCAGGCGAGAGGGTGCAATGCCAGAGCAGGCAACTGTTGATAATGTTGAGAAGCTCCTCACATCCTTTTGAGTCTTTCTATTCTGTTAGTACTAAGAACTGCCTTTCCCTGGACAATGTCAGCAAGCTGAAGAGCCTTAGGGGAGAGTTCAAAGCTGGGCTGCCTAACTGTTAACCTTGTTCTAAGCTTCTGGCTCTGCTCACATTTAATAGGCCCCTTGGATGGAGGCCTGAGGAAGTGACTATTCTAATCAACAATCAGCCTAAGAGGCTGAGATTTCTTAAGTGGCATCTTGTTCAGATAGGTTAAAAGAAAAAAAAATTCAATAATAAACACGTTTTCTTTCCACACTATGGTGTGAACTTGGAACTTCAGTTGCCTGGAGCAGGCATTTCCCATTAGCTGAGTCATGATATTTGGATCCAGCCTGGCATCCTGGCCTGCTCGTGACATGAGCCAGTGATGGGACAGACCAACTCAGTCTTCAACTTTACTGTTCCCAGTCTTGGTACTTGAATTCAGTAACTTTATTTGTGCTTGAGCCATAGAAAATGTGGCCCATGGAACATGGACATGGGTCATGGCAAGTGCCAGCTTTGAGTGTATGCCTCAGAGAGCTGTGTAAGCTTTGCTTTTCTGAAACACACCAACTTGTTTTTTAAAGTACTGAATTGGGCTGCTGTGAGTTTTGTCATGTCCCAAATAATACAGTTGACTTTGGGAAAGAAAAAATTGAAGACTGACCCATTCATAGAAAAAAAAATATTTTCCCTAAAGTTTAGATCACATGCTGGAAAACAAAGGACTTGCCATTTACTAGCCCTTAGGATCATTGAATAGATCTTTTTGCCTTATGGAAAGGTTGAGGAAATTCTATCCTTACTAGGAAAAAGGGTCATCAACACTTAAAAAAATAAGACTATTGGGACTGGAGAAATAGTACAGCAGGGAGGGAACTTACCTTGCATGTGACCTACCTAGGTTCAATCCCCATAATCCCATCTGATACCCTGAACATTGCCAGAAGTAATTACTGAGTGAAGAGCCAGAGGTAACCTCTGAGCATGATGAGCATGGCTATAAAACAAAACAGAAACCAGACTATCTTGATGATGATTCAAAGGCCCTAGTGAGTAAATTTTGAAGCACAATAAATCTATATTTCCATTGAGTTAAGAAAATGTGCTTTGGGCTGGAGAGAAAATAAAGAAGTTAAGGCTCTTTTCTTGCTTATTGGCAACCCGGGTTCAATCCCTGGGAACAAAATGGTCCCCTGAGCAGTGCCAGGAGTGATCCCTAAGCATAGAGCCAGGAAGGAGTAACTCCGCAGCCTAAAAAAAAAAAAAATAGAAGAAGAGAAAAATAAAGAACGAATGAATGAAAAGAATTTTTTTTTTTTTTTTTTTTTTTGGTTTTTGGGCCACACCCTGTGACGCTCAGGGGTTACTCCTGGCTATGCGCTCAGAAGTTGCTCCTGGCTTCTTGGGGGACCATATGGGACGCCGGGGGATCGAACCGCGGTCCGTCCTAGGCTAGCGCAGGCAAGGCAGGCACCTTACCTCCAGCGCCACCGCCCGGCCCCCGAATGAAAAGAATTTTTAAGCAAAAGAACCTGTTTTCAAACTACCTACAATTTTTCAAACAATATCATTGTCCCATGGAAGTAAAAATACTTCTATCTCTTTGATCTTAGCAAAGATAAACTATCACTTGTAGAAAACAGACAAAAGCCAAACTTTGTGTGTGTGTGTGTGTGTGTGTGTGTGTGTGTGTGTGTGTGTGTGTGTGTGGTTTTTGGGTCACACCCAGCAGTGCTCAGGGGTTTTTCCTGGCTCCGTGCTCAGAAATTGCTCCTGGCCGGTGCTGGGGACCATAAGGGACGCCAGGATTTGAACCGATGACCTTCTGCATGAAAGGTAAATGCCTTACCTCCATGCTATCTCGCTGGCCCCATGCCAAACTTTTTCTATGTAAAACAGATAATACTTGGGGCCGGAGAGATAGCATGGAGGTAAGGCGTTTGCCTTTCATGCAGGAGGTCATTGGTTCGAATCCCGGCGCCCCATATGGTCCCCGTGCCTGCCAGGAGCAATTTCTGAGCCTGGAGCCAGAAATAACCTCTGAGCACTGCCGGGTGTGACCCAAAAACCACAAAAAAAAAAAACAAAAACAAACAAACAAAAAAAACATATAATACTTTGTTTAGCACAAGATCTAACTCTATTTCACTCTCCCTATACCTCCCCATAGTATATGACCCTGCCTGCTTCAAATTCTTCAAGCATTAACTAGTGCAGGTGGTAAGGCTCTTGCCTCGCATATGGCAAACTCCTGTTTAATCCCCAACACCACACAATTCCTGGTGCATCTCTTTTTTTTTTTTTTTGATTTTTGGGCCACACCTGTTTGAAGCTCAGGGGTTACTCCTGGCTATGCGCTCAGAAATCGCCCCTGGCTTGGGGGGACCATATGGGACGCCGGGGGATCGAACCGTGGTCCGTCCTATGCTAGTGCTTGCAAGGTAGACACCTTACCTCTAGCGCCACCTTCCCGGCCCTCCTGGTGCATCTCTGGGGTGGCTTAGATACCCTCACAACCTCTATGTCCTAACAGCACTTCATACGTGAGTTGTAGAACTGAAAAACCAGTCCAACTGGCCAGAATCTCTGTAAGTGGTCCGCCCAAATAAAATAAAAAAATGAAAAAGAGGGCCCGGAGAGATAGCATAGCAGTGTTTGCCTTGCAAGCAGCCGATCCAGGACCTAAGGTGGTTGGTTCGAATCCCGGTGTCCCATATGGTCCCCCGTGCCTGCCAGGAGCTATTTCTGAGCAGACAGCCAGGATTAAACCCTGAGCACCGCTGGGTGTGGACCAAAATCCAAAAAAAAAAAGAAAAAAGAAAAAGAAATGATACTTCGAGAGCAAATCTAAGAGAGTGTCTATGTCATCTTTGTGTACTTGGGCTGGCTGCTGAGATATGATGCCCTACTCCTGTGACAAGCCATCAGCAGCCGGAGGTCTGCTCAAAGATGTCCACTCTTATCTACCTCCCTTTTGATTTTTGTAGCTAGACCAGCACTAGAGTTCAAAATAATCCCTCCTGCTCAGGTTGGGCAACAGAGCAAGGATAGTCACTTGATAAATCTCTGTGCCTTACTGATAAATTTTATTCCTGACCCCCTTACTGACCTATGGACTGAGTATGTTTCCAGGGACTGCATAGCCCCATTGAACAAACTGGGTCAGATGGAAAAATATAAAATATCCTGGTTCTCTAAAGGCAGGGAAGGGAAGGTTGTTTTTTATATTCATGACAAAATGTATGTTTGACAAAAATAAAAATCCTCAAATCTAAAAAAAATTATTATTTTTTGGGTTATACCCAGTGGTGCTTAGGGCTTTCTCCTGGCTCTGTGCTCAGGAATCACTCCTAAAAGGGTTCAGGATTAGTGGTATGAGAGGCAAAAGCCTTACCCATTGAACTATCTAACTTCTCAAAGTCATTTTGAAATAACTAAAGATTCACAGAAGAAATCCTCAGAGACAAACACTCATCTGCTTGGATATTTCTTTTGATTCTCAAAGCAAATCTGCCCCACACATCTGTTCCCTCCACACACAAAAAAAACTTCTTTTTATTGGATACAAAGTTATGTTTTAAGTGAATTTCATGTTTGATGGCACAATTACCTTTACAATTTTATTCAGTGAGCTGGCTGACAAAAATTGTAGTTGTCTCACTAAACATTCATTTTCATAGCATCATTTCTCTCCTGCCTCAATTCACTTTCTCACTGTGAGGCAAAAACATCTTAGGTTAGGACTGGAGAGAAATTACAGGAGGTTAAGGCACTGGCTTTGCACGCTGTTGATCTGGATTCGATCCCCAGCTCCTTATACGGCTGCCCTTAGCCCCACCAAGACTGATTCCCTGAGTTGGAAGATCCTACACACATTAAAATACCAGCACAACCCTTCTCCCTCCCCTTCCTGCAAAGAGCTGCAGTATATCACATTTTCTTTTAAGCTCACTGGAAAATTTTCATTATGTCCCCTTTGATTTATTCGAGGCCATGGATGTGCACATGCTTGTTTTTACGGCCGATTATGGCTATTTTGGCACAGAGCATAGACCACTGTGTGGACTTTAGTGCAGAAGTCCAGAGCTTGGAAGAGCTTCACAAACTTTGTTTTTCTTGAAATAGCGGCCAGCCTGAATACTCAGGCTGAGGTGTAACTGCAGGAGGGCTCTGGGAGGAAGGTCTCCCTTTCTGGCAGAGAAGAAAAGCAACTGTGCTCATAGGATTTTGTTTTTGTTTTGTTTGGGGGCCACACCCTGTGGCACTTCGGGGTTACTCCTTGCTCTGCGCTCCGAAATCAGTCCTGGCAGGCTTGGGGACCATATGGAATGCCGGGAATTGAACTCGGGTCCATCCTGAGTTTGCAAGGCAAACGCCCTACCGCTGTGCTACCTTTTTGGGACCCAAAGGATTTTGAAGCTACATCCAGCTATGCTCAGAATCACTGTTGTTTCTGTGCTCAAGAGTGACCTCTGGAGGTATTTGGGAAACTCTACGTAGCATCAGGGAGTGAACCAGGCTGGACTACATCATCTAAAGCCAACGCCTTCCCTCCAGACGATCTGGCTTGCCTAGAACAGTGCATTTGAACAGCAGCTAAGGTGAGTGTGGCAAGTTATTACTGGATTCTGAGTAGGTGACAAATGCCCCGGGAGAAGGCCAGTTCTCCGTGCACCTTTCGTGGGCAGAAAAGGAGAAAAACAGGGGCAGAGATGCATCAACCTAATACTGCATCCATCTTTGCACACTCAAGACACGGTGCACTTTGTCTTGGGTGAATCCATATCTGTGTACTCTGTGCAGACAGATAAGGTGAGGCCCAGGGAAGCGAGAAGGTAAACAGATAAAGTGGCCTTCGTGCACAGATATGAGCAGGATTCCTTTCTGCTTCCCACATACCTCCTTATCCACCCGCGATTACACTCTCCTCAGTATTTGCAACCAGTACAAAGCAAACAACCACGAGAATGTCTTTGCAAACTGAAGCTCCAAAGAGCAGAGACCAAGTTTACTCTGCTCAGGTAGAAAAAGGGCATGTCTGGGGCTGGGAAAAAAGGGCAGAGAAAGGGACAGGAAAACCACACCGCCAACAAGGTCACTCAGCGCTGCACTTAATATTCTTACTCATCTGTGAGCCAGGACAAATAAACTGAAAATGATTTTGATCAAACAGATGTTGAATGGTCTCGGTGGAAAGTGACCGAAGACTTAGACCATGTAATTACACATCTGGCACCACCAGAAGTCAGTGAGGACAAAACGAGCAAGATGATTTCTCCAGGCTTCTGAGGTTGGGACTTTGGCATCGACGGAACGAATTCAACTTTGAACTTGACTCTCTCTTTCCCAACTGTAATTCAGGAAATAAGTGCCAACCCAGATCAGGCAGCAGACCGTGAGGACAGGAAGACTGGACAGTGAGTTATAATTTCACAGAGAAAACAGCACAGTGCAAAAGTATCCAAAGCAATTTGATCCCATGGGGGTGGGGGGATGAAACAACAGAGAACGCTTATACATGAGCTTTTCATTCATAAAAAGTTCAAGTCTCAAAAGAATGCTGGAATAACCGGCAGAGGAGTTTATCACTAATCTATCATCAGGAAACAACAAAGACAAAAAAAAGACTGCAGACTGAGAGAAGACGGAAATCCATTCATTCAGTGCCTGCTGTTACACAATTAGGCATGTTCTGCCTGGAATATTTCTCGCCATTGCTCCAGCCATCTGGTCGTCAGGGGTCACTTCCACTCAGTAGCATCAGTACTGTCCCCCCGTCTCCCCACCATTCCTACGAATCAAAAGTCCAGTCTCCACATTGGTCCTGTCTGGCTTTCACTCCATCGAAAGTGCAGGGTAAGTTTTAAATGTGGCTGATAAATAGAAATAAAAGGATATTACTCCATACCAATCCAAAGTAAATCTCTCTGAGAAAGCAGTTAGAGACTTTGTAGTAGAAGGGGGAAAAAATAATAGGAAGGGAAAATAAATAAAAGGAAAAAATGCAGTCGGGACAGAAGTAAGAATCTGAATTAGATTGCAAACCAGAAAACCCTTGGTACTTTCTTAATGAGAAAAACAGTCTCGAAATAGGTTGGCATTGTGGATTCTTTTTCAGGATTCATTTGGAATCCATAGGTTTTGCTATTTATTATACTTTGTTAGGCTGCTAAATTGTTACAAGTTTACCCCATCTTGGGAATTTTACTTTTCTCATCGGCAAAGATGTGAGAGCTTAAAAATAACTTGAGTGTTCCATGTTCTATGCAGCTTTACGATATCAACAGAACTTGGAAATAAATGAAATGTGCCTTATTTAGCCAACATACAGTGTTTTATCGATACACAAACAGAAAAATGTCATGTAACAAGATGATTAAGAAAAACACGGGCTTTGTGTCTTAAAGGTTATCCATTTTAGGTTACAGTAATTGATCCCAGTCACTTCAAATGTTTAAAACATTCCGAACCCCCAGCCAAATGTTGAAGAAATAGCTCTGCCAGAATTTCAGTCGAGAAAATTTTTAGATGACTGTTCAAATCCAAAGAAAAGGAAAAATATATATTATTGCTGAAAGCTGTACGTGTGTTCCGCTTTCCAACGAAAACCATAGCCAAGTGAGCTTTCATTAAATTGGAACAAGATGACAAATACTCAAGCTGAAAGCGCATACAGTAAATTGAAACATTAAACATTACATAAGGTCACTAATGTGTAACGAGAAAAATTTGAGACCGAAAAATAAAAGAAAATATTTTCAATACCTGAACAGCTGTTTCCTCTTTGCCCCAAGACACATAATTCAAGCACGCAGTGATCTTTGAAATGAAACTTGGATTTTCAAACAGCAATGGTGACATGCTGGAGAATTCTGAAGTTGCACTGCTAAGATAAGCCCAGAGAGACAAGATGGATGGGGATGTGGTGACCAACCCATTCTGAAACCCTTTTACTCCTGGGAGTGGCCATCTCTATGATCACAAGAAACACATGCATCTAATGTGCCTAATGTTGGAGGCAAGCAACCATCTCAATGCACACAAATTTCAGGTACATTTCCCATCTTCTCCCAGAGTTTGAACAAACAGCACACAAGGAATTCATTGTCCAGCTCCAATGAGCCATGGAGCAATAAAGAGATTGTGGTAGGGGTATAAATGTGCTTTGCTTGAGTGTCTAGGAGCAAACATATTTGCAGAGGTCTCTTCTGGACTGAGATTGGTAACCGTGTCATCAGTCTCAGATGCTAAGAATATTCCAGGCTCACCTACAGAAAGAGATGCCCATGCATTAGCTGAACTAGTCAATGCTGAGCTAACATCCAGTCCTAGGGGACCTGGAGCACTAGTGTCTGCCCAGATCTTCATGCCCACAGAATGTGTTCCTGTGTCTAAAACTTGGGAGGGAGTTTTTCCTTTATGAAGAAACAGATTCTAGGCTATTTTAAAAATAAACAACAACAACAACAACAACAAAATAATCATGAATCAATACATTCTAAAACCACAGAGTCTACACTATTACTAACTGGGATATTTCATCAATGAGCTGAGAGGGATTGTATTGAAAAGAAACCACATCTCTGCACGAAGTTGATTTCTAGTTTCCATCCCCAGCACTACAGAGCCCTGCTGGGAATGATCCCTAAGCTCAGAGTCAGAAATCAATCCCAAGCAACAGCAACAACAACAACAACAAATTTTCTGAGAATCATTTACTCAAAATTTAACCGTTGTGTGAATTTGATATTTGTGGTGCCTGCATTCCTTTAGGGACTCCTTGGCTGTGATGGGGTGTGCGATGCAAGGATGTTAAAATGTAGGAGTCAAAATCATCCAACAGTGGAAATAATCTTCCTGACCAACCCCAGCTTATTTGATGTCCAGACCCTGTGTTTATCGGGCAGAAGAGTGTTGCGTATGTAAATATTTTGGGGGATTACTATGTTGCTCACCCTAATCTGATTAGGTGATTGTGCCCTACCCTAGGGTGTGACCTGGCATTCTGCCCCCACCCTAGGGTAGGACCTGATTCTGCTTCCACCATTGGTTGGTATCTGATCCCACCATTGGGTGGGACCTGACTCTGGACTATAAGAGCAAGGGTCTGTGGAAGGCGAGAGGCTTTTGCTGGCTGGAACTGAATCGGAGTCTTTGGACTTCAGTTTTGTCCATCCAAATAAAGCAAATATTTCCACGAGCCTGATTGTCTGCGAGCTGTTTACCCGCCGTTTCACCTCAGAACCGTGGGCTAGACAGGGTGGCAGACACGTGCTACGAGCTGGAAGAAAAGGGCCTCATTCTCCATCCCTCCATCAGTCAACCTCTTCAGGGGCTGTCCTGCTACAAAGAGTAAAGGCAGAATCAGACAGGGAAGAGATGCAAGAGATGCAAGAGGTGCAAGATCCTTGCACCCTTGTTGGACTTTGTGGAGTGAACTGAACAGAACAGGATGGAGGAAATTGGGCTGGAGAGTTGGCAATGGTCCATTTGGACTCCTCAATGGGAAGACCAGGTCTTAGGTCTGACTGAGGAGAACCAATGAGTTGTCAAATTCAGTGAGGTCTGAGCCAGTGTCTTCCACCAGCAGACTGAGGCTTTCTCTCCCTCAAGAAGACATGTTGGTGGTCCAACTGGTCATTAAGAGAAACATGAAAATAAAAAATATTCCCCAGGATTTCTGTCCCTTTAATGATTACACTTCGATTCTTTGCTAGTCAAGTCTGTAGATGGATTCTGTTAGATTCCTGGCAGGCAAGCCAGTTAGTGGCTTGAAAAGATGGGGTGGAGGGACCCTACTTGGCTTCATTCCTCAGCTCCTATCCTGCTCACCTCATTAGTCCAGCTGAGGGTAGACTGACTCAGCCCACTGTGATGGGGAGTCAGTCTCCTGCATACAGGGCCAGCAGAGTAGAACTGACCAAGAGGGCTATGACCGTGGGTGTGAATAAGTGTGTGAAAATGTATGTGTGAATGAGTGTCTGTGAATGTGTAAATGAGTAGATGTGAGAACAAGTCTGAATAAGTGTGTGGGCATGTGTGTTTGTGAGTATGTGAGTGTCAGTTTGTTGGTTTTTCCCACACATGGTGGTGCTCAGGGCTTACTCCTTGCTCTGTGCTCAGGACTCACAACTTGTGGCTCACTCAGAGGACCATGTGGGGTGCCAGGGATTGAAGCCTGTTCAACTGCATGAAAGACCATTCATTGCCTGACTTGCTGTACTATCTCTCCAGCCCCATCGTTTGTGAATGAGAATGTATCTGAGTGTGAGTAGTGTGAGGGACTGTGTGAGTATATAGGGTATGTGTGAATATGTGTATTAGCATATGTAAATATTGTTGTGTTCACGTGTGTTTGAATGAGTGCAGTTTTGAATGTGCAAGTGTGAGAGTGTGGGTCATATTCGTGAACATGTGTGTGAGTGTATGTGTGTCTCTGTGTGTGTGAGAGCAGATGTGTGCATGTGTGAATGTGTCTGTATCTAAGTGAATGAGAGAGAGAGAGAGAGAGAGAGAGAGAGAGAGAGAGAGAGAGAGAGAGAGAGAGAGACTCTGCATGCCCACTCTATTCTCCTGGCATTCTTTCTAATTTTTAATCCCCACCCCAGTTCCTGGCATTGTTCATTCAACCCAGAGCCAGGGCTGTGTGACTCTCTGGTTCAGTCCCCTGGAGCACTGCATGCTGGGTAGAGCCTTAGGCTGTATATCAGCCTTTGGGAGGGTTGCCCCTGAGCTGAATTTCCTTCCCAACATGCAGAGACCTTTTAGATACCTCCATGCAGGCTTTTCCTTCCTGCAGGCAGGATCTCAGCTGAGACCTCAAAGACACTCTACGTCACTGCAAGAGTCAGGTGCAGAGAGAGCCTGGAGCGAGCTGGTCCTCAAGGCAGGTGCCAGAACTATGGCTCCAATATGCTATTTCACCAACCTCACCTGCCTTGAGAATCATCTCCTGCCTGAAGCTTAGGCATGTTCCCAAGTGAGTAAAGACTTCACAAGCTCTGTGAAGACTGAGAGCCTGTGTGGTCTGTCTATTCGGATGGGAGTACTCAGACCAAACTCTAGCTTCATGAACTGCCTGGGAGCACCTTGTCAAATGAGCCTCGTTCCAATCTTTCTTGGCCATGAATGTAATTGAGATCAACAGTGAAACATTGAAAGAGAGAGGGGGGAGAAGAGAGAAGGAGAGAGAGAAGAAAGAGGAGAGAGGAGAGAAAGGGGAAAAAAGGAGAGAGAGGAGAGCGAGCAAGAGAGAGAGAGAGAGAGAGAGAGAGAGAGCACAAAGGTCAGGCATTTGCTTTACATGCCACTTACCCTGGTTCTATCCCCAGCACCATAGAAGAGCTCCTGAGCACCACCAGGAGTGGCCTCTGAGCACTGTGGGGTGTTCTCTTACCCCCCCCCCCCCAATAAACAGCAAGGACTGAGTGCAAGGGCCTCAGATGGTTTCTGGCACACATTGTCCAATTTTGCAACCTAATTTTAGTTTTCCACTCATTGCCTGGTTCTGCTTCCACCCATTAATGCCTGCCTTCCTTCCTTCCTTCCTTCCTTCCTTCCTTCCTTCCTTCCTTCCTTCCTTCCTTCCTTCCTTCCTTCCTTCCTTCCTTCCTTCCTTCCTTCCTTCCTCCCTTCCTTCCTCCCTTCCTCCCTTCCTTCCTCCCTCCCTCCCTCCCTCCCTCCCTCCCTCCCTCCCTCCCTCCTTCCTTCCTTCCTTCCTTCCTTCCTTCCTTCCTTCCTTCCTCCTTCCTTCCTTCCTCCCTTCCTCCTTCCTTCCTTCCTTCCTTCCTTCCTTCCTTCCTTCTTTCTTTCTTTCTTTCTTTCTTTCTTTCTTTCTTTCTTTCTTTCTTTCTTTCTTTCTTTCTTTCTTTCTTTCTTTCTTTCTTTCTCTCTTTCTCTCTCTCTTTCTCTCTCTCCTTCCTTCCTTCCTTCCTTCCTTCCTTCCTTCCTTCCTTCCTTCCTTCCTTCCTTCCTTCCTTCCTTCCTTCCTCCTCCCTCCCTCCCTCCCTCCCTCCCTCCCTCCCTCCCCCCCTCCCTCCCTCCCTCCCTCCCTCCCTCCTTCCCTCCTTCCTTCCTTCCTTCCTTCCTTCCTTCCTTCCTTCCTTCCTTCCTTCCTTCCTTCCTTCCTTCCTTCCTTCCTTCCTTCCTTCCTTCCTTCCTTCCTTCCTTCCTTCCTTCCTTCCTTCCTTCCTAAGATCCAAACTGCTTGAGATTTGTTGTCCTGTTTTGCTCACATGGTCTTGCTCTCAGATTGTGTCTCAGAGGGCCTGGTGTCTTATTCCTATCCATGTAGCTTTTCTCCTCCCTTACACAGAGAATTCTTTATTTCTAAACTCATAACATGCAAAAGAACCTGGTGTTGTCTTTTGAGTATACATTGGATTTCATGATTCCTTTTTTATTCCTCTCAAAAAATTTTTTTCATTTGTATATTGACTGGAAGGATTTATTTCTCTTCTAAAATCCAACTGCAACAAGATTGGATTCAAAAGAAGTCATAGGCAAAGGCAAATCTCTCTTATTCAAGGAAATTCAAATAAAAGATTATACAAGAAGCTATCTTTCAACTGACATTGTGTATCAATTTAAAATATGCTTATTAATTATAAGAGTGATTCTTGGTGTTTGCTTTGGTCCAGCAAATGTTATTCTTTGTGAGATTCTATTGTTGAAGAGATAATACAGGGGTCAATAGTACATGTGCCTTGCATGTGTTCATTCTAGGTTCCATGTCTGCTATCCTGTGGACCAGATTCCATGCCTGGTTCTCTGTGCACGGCTAGGGTAGCTGTGGATAACCAGGGTGGTTTGGGGAATTCCAGCGCCATAGGATGCCATCAGCCCTGCATCCACAGGCCTAAAAATGGATTCGCCCATTTCCTAAATACCTCTTGGAAAGTTAATTCTGACTCCACTTAAAAAATTCAGGTAACAACTATCTCTTGGCTTAATATTAGCTCTATTTGTGAGAGATAGAAGTCAAGGTATACAGATTTTTTTTTTAAAACTAAGACCAGACTGAGATATGGTATGGGGTGAAGGCAATTTACCTTGCATATTTCCTAGTCAGGTTTGATCCTCAGTACCACAGGCTCCCCTGAGCACTACCAGTAGCACCACTGAGCACTGAGCCTGGAGCAGCTACCAAGCACCATAGAATGTGAGGAAAAAGCTCTCCCCCAAACCATCACTTCTATCAAAAACCATGTGAAAGAATGGAACTTTTGGAGATTTTATTTATTTTTTTTCTAGGTAGGACAAGGCCACACCCAGTGGTGTTGTAGACCCAAGTCCAGCTCTGTGCTAAGGGAATTGATTCTTTTAGTGCTATTTGCAGGAAATCTGTGAAGGTGGAGTTCAAAATTAAGCCTCTTGTGTGGAATTTTCAGTCATCAGGTTTTGGATTAACACCCACCCACCTCAACCCCACCCCTGTGACACTATCCCAAACCACCTGGCAGATGGAATCCTGTAGAGCAACTGTTCTGGGGGATCCCACAGTGCAACTGACCCAGGGATTCTCCTTGAGATGAAAGCTTTGGAAACACTACTCCAAAGATGGGGAAGGACAGTACAAAGAGGGGTGCCATCTCCCCATGATTACTGTTTATTCTCAGGCTTGATTTTGGGTCATCCTCCCTCAGAGAGACCTGCAGTTAAGAGAGATAATAAATCACTTTTATTGCCTACTCTGTTGCTCCAGAAACATTCCTAAACCCCAGTGTTTATGCTTATCTTCTGCCTGTCCCCTCACTCCCCTCTGGCTATCCTTCTGCTATGTCTGTAGCCCTACCAGTTTATCTTGTCCTCTATAAGCATTGGGATAAAATAAAGTGTCTTTGGTTTTCAGCCTGGGACTCTGTTCTCTCCTAGTCAATTGAGGAGGGGAAATAGACTGGTCCAGAATGCATTCGAAGGATGAAAGTTGACCCTCGCTGGGTCAGTACAAAATAGCCATTTCTCCAGCCTCTCCAAAAAATAAGATGAACCTCTCGAGATGTGTGGCACAACAACAGAATTCAAACCCTGACTCCAAGGACTGTGTTCCGTCTCATCCTGTTTCTGGAAATACCCAGATTCATCCCAAGAGTGAAATCCAACACCACTCCATCCCCCATGCTCCACCAAGATGTGCATAAATTGGAAGAAAGCCAGAGATAGAGCCAGGTGATGACAGGAAGAGAATGAATGACGTATGAGAAAATGAGAAAAATCCAAATGTCCTTAGGTGGAGGGGGACTGACATAACACAGACTGTTTATAGAGCACAAAGGAATTATCATTGTGATGTAAAAGAACTTCATCAAGGGAGAATGAATAGGCTGGTTGGAACCAGGGAAGGAAAATGTAGGTCAAATCTTTCCCTGCCAACCCCCACCCTCCAATAATTTAATCTTGAAGAATTTTCGGATTTTAACAACTTCAGAAAAGCCTCATGAAAAATGATCACCTGGGGCCTTTTCGACATTTCAGACACATGTGAAATAAAATAATTATGCACAGGCCGAGCAGAATAGAGTGACCTCTTGGTTCTTGTCAAGTTTAATTTTTATATTTTATAAATAAAACATTTTTATTTTTTTTAAAGCATATGCATTTATCCTTCAAGCCTCTTGGGTCTCTTGGCTAAATATCACATTTTTAACCTTTACCATTGTCTTTTCCCTTTTGTTGGGGCTTAATATGTAGGTAACCCCCCACCTCCCCAACGCATAAGGAGAACCACACTCAATTCACTACATGTTGAGGCCAAATATCTCAGGCTAAACAGACCTGTGAATATTCGTGGTCTCAGCCAAATTCTTAAACAGCTGATCAATTTAGCGTTGTCATGTTACTATTGATTTATTTTTTTTAATTTTAGCTCAAATGCTCTATCTAACATCATTGTGTGTCCCCAGTCACAGCTAAGAGGTACCTAAAGGAATTTGTACATGGCAAATGTCAACTCACTATGGTTAACATTTGAGTTCTATAAGTAAAGGTTGCTCAGGAAATTTGTCGTTGTTTGAACCACGGCTGGGGCTGACTCCTTGTTATAGAAACACTCTTGGCAGGGCTTGGGGGACCATATACAGTGCCTAGAATCAAATCCTGGTAAACCTCCTATGAAGAAAATGGCTTATCCTGGTGCTAACTCTCCAGCCCCATGCTCCTATTTTATTTAGCCAGCAGGGTAAAATTTTACCCTCGGTGGATCTCCTATTTAGCAGACAGTCCTCTGTTAACTCAGCCCCCAAGAAAACCTGGGGACGATGTTGAAAGTTTCAAGCCCAATCTGCTCAGGGTTAATTTTCAGACAAAACAGGATGAGAAAATGTCCAATGCTGATTCCTAACCTCCTTAGTCTACCCACTGGCTTCAGAAGTGTCATTTCACGGACAAATCGATGTGTTAAGAATTGTCTGCTGATATTGTTGAGGGATTAATTTCACAGGTTGGATGAGCAGCGTGATTATCTTTGGCATTCTGGGTATGCGTACTTCCATTTCAAGCAAGAAAAGCCTTGGAAGGCCCATCGAGGAGGGCTTGTATATTGAATGGTCTGCCACCATTCAATATTTAATCCTGCAATTGAAGTCACTAAAGGGATATAGAAGAGTAACAAGATGAATGAATCGTGACCTCAAACCTGCAAAAAGAAAACCCACACAATTTATCTTGCTGGCCTGTGCAGCATTTTTATTTATTTTTATTTATTTTTATCCAATATCCCTATCACTTCCACTCAGTGTGGGAATTGTTGATTGATCAATGCCACATTAGCAACTACTTGAAAATGAGAACTGGGAATTTAAGGCAAGCCAATTTTTAGGCTTTACGAATATTCTGGTTTCGTTTGGTTGACCTGCAGTTTAAAAAAATCAAGGGCTCATAATTAAAAATCAATCCAATTCTCTAGACTATGTTTCCACGTAACCATGGTAAAGACAACAAAAATGATCCCCATGTCTAGGAGTAAGTGAAATAGATAAATGAGGAAAATAAAAAGCAGAGAAAGAAACTCGGTGCCTCCGAGCTTCCCTACAAGTCTTAGAAACGGCACAAACTCTCGGAGGCAATAAAAACATACTTGAGTTATTGAAGAGGATCCACTCTACCCGACTCACTGGTTAATTGCTTCTTATCACATCCCTTGAGCATGTGATCTTAACGTTTTCACAACCTAAGTGGGGTCAATACATGGCTATTTATGTGACGTACATATAGTCATTTATATGACTTTTTGTCTCTTCGAGAATCCTTTTAGTTAGTTTTGGGGCTGGGGTCTACCTTGTCCTACTGGGGAACACCTATAAATAATACTCAGCCTCAGGTTTTTTTTTTGTCCTAGAGAAGTAGAAATTAGAAATTAGGACAAGGGGATATCTGGAGGAGAGGTATGTTTCCCAAGGAGTTAAATGTTCTTGTAATTACCTTCTGCCCACTGGTCATGGTCATAATTACTTTATTGTAGTGTCTGAAATACTGAAATAGTCCAAGGATGATGTTTATTTTTATTCAATTGGTAGGTTTTTTTGAGTCATCATGTGACACTTTTCTGGGACTGTCACCACAATAATAATAAATTTTAAAAGGGAATTATTTCCCATCCTGGCATGTAGATTTGGGTCATTGCATATATACGAACTCTCAAGGCCTTGGGTCATAATCATTGTATTAGTACCTCTCAGAGCCTGACTCTCTCAATATTCCTGTAATCAAAAAGCAAACAATGCATATGGGAGGTATTATTATTTGCTTTTGTTTGGGGGTCATACTCAGTTGTCCAGAGGTTACTCTTGTCTCTGTTCTTAGGAATCAATTCTAGTGGGGCTTTGGGACTATACGGGGTGCTGGGGATAGACTCCAGATTGGCAAGGCAAGAGCCCTACCCGCTGCACTATCGCTCTGGCCCTAAGATATCATCATTATTATTACTAATATGCCAGCAATCTTCCTATGATAAAGTATCATTGACTTCCTGCCAACTCCCATAGATTGGTGACATTTTGTTAACCAGTCTACAAAAAAAAATCCATAACAAGATATTAGATGGTATTTAAAAATAATATCATCATATATCAATAGCAAACTCAAGGAATTGTCTAACTTGAAAATATGATAACTGCAAAGTCCATTAACTGTGTGTCAATTTCAACTCTGGATCTTAATTACTGTATTTATTAAGAAATTCCAAGGTAAAAAGATGATTTTCTCAGCCGCCTATAGGAGTTAATTAAATTAGACATGTGGAAGGATCATTTGCAGACAATGCTTACCTAGTTGAACACATTTCTAACTCTCCTATTATTTTGAAACTCGGTTTCAGAAATGTTAGTCTTCTCCTGCTCCTATTTTCATTTCCTGCATGTCGAAAGATGCATATTCTGTGTAAAGAGTAACAGAATCAGAGGTTTTTACCTTCTTTAAAATAGTATTCATCCATCAAAACTTGATTTAAGCAATCCAACGTTCTCAGATGACAGGCGGCCTTGCATTAAACACCCTCCCCGATAACCATTTGTCAACAAGTGCAAGAAAATTAGTAGGAATAGGATTCAGATGTAAAGATGCAAGGACTCTGAAGTGTCACTTAAATAGTCCTTTTCTGGGAGTTAATTTTAATGACATGCTCGCTGGCTATGCTGATGGGAATGGATCTCATTAAGACCAAACACTCTCTGTAGTGTTATATATCCTCGGAAGGCAAAATGCCATTTTTTTTTTAGTCTTTACACTCTCTCTGTGCCCCTCCAATTTTCTCACAACAAAAACCAAACCCATCACCTTTATTTACCCTGTCTTCTTCCACTCCCACCCGCTTCCAACCTCAATAAGAGTTCTGTTAGGAATATCCACTGGTGTCTCATTTTGGTATTTTAGGGGTGGGGTGCGTAGTCCCAGCGAGGGCAACTCCCAGCAGTGCTAGATCAATGGTGCTCAGGACTGGCATATTTGGGGAGCACTGATGTAGTGTAACAGATTCAGGGCCTCAAAACATGCAAGGTACATTCTCTACCACTTGAACCATGTCCCTGACCACTCCACCCCCTGTTTTCTCTGTTCTGAGCTTCATATTGTCTGCTCATCACTTTTATTTTCTTAAAGGGGAGTGAAATCACCCAATACTTATCTTTTTCCTTCTGACTCATTTCCCTTTGCATAATCCTTTGCAGAGCCTTCCATTTTGCTGTGAGTGGCAAATGTTCATCTTGGAAAAAAAATATTATAGCAAAATGATTTGCCTTGGTATAAGTACAGCACATCTTCTTCACCCAGTCAAATTCCAATGTGTTTTTGGGTAGTCTCTGAATCTTAGCTCTGGTAAATAATGCACTATAAATATGAAGGACATAGAACTTTCTGTGTTAATGTCTTCACAGTCTTTAGATAGATAATCCCAAGTAGGGTCCTGTGGGAATTCTGTTTTTAACACCCCAAAAAAGCTCTAAAGGGTTTTCCAAAATAGCTGCAACATTTGACAACCCCACAGTAAAGCACAAAAGGGTCCTCTTTCTCCACGCACACCCCCTCAAATATGTGTTGCTCTTCTCTTTGGTATAAGCCATTTATTTTCTCAGGTATGAAGTGTAGATCCGGGTGGCTGGAAACTGCATTTCTTCTCCCATTGAGTCTTGTACTTCAGCCTATAAAGAGCTTCAGGAATCCTAACAATCATTCAAAAATAAATTTCTATCCTCATTTAGTTCCTCTTCCTCCAATTTTGCACTCCAAACAGCCCTTCTCATTCTCCGGTAAGCTTCATTTAAAAATAGCTAAGGCAGCTCCTTCTAGCTTCTTTCTCTCTCTTCCCTCATTGCTTCCTGCCTTCAGAAGAACTTGGAATTACTTAAGAAATTAATTTCTCTTGGTGTGTGTAATAATGTGCTCTGCCAAGTCTGTCCCCATTTCTCTACTGCTCCTCATTCCTCACCCCAAATTCAAGTCAAGGGATTATTCCTCTAGGTTCAGTAACTTTCCCCTCCGTCTCCTTCCTTCTCCTCTTCAAATATTATCCCCAGGAGCAGTAAGTCATAGCCCCCAGGCATGCCCTGTCACCCCACATCTTCATTTCAAACCCCCCCCCCTCTCCTGAGCACCAATTCTGCTTAGGGAGCGGAGGTTGAAGGCAACACAGAGCCGAACATAGTCAAGTGACATGTCATGAAATCTCCTAAGGTTACATTGTGGGGTGGGAGCTTAATGGTATGATTCATTTTGCAAAAATAATGCCAATTGGGGTAGGAAAGGGAAAAAGCAGTGAGTGAATTAGCATTGCCAGTTAGAGAGTCTAAGCCAGACAGCAAATTTGGATTTCCTCTCTCAGATGTGCTAATGCCTCTTATTAATTACCGCAACTCTGAATGGTAGAGCAGGTGGCTTTAATGACACAAAGCAGCCTTGAGGAAGAATTACCCTTAACTATTTAAATCCCACAGCCCTTATATTGAAAATGTGATTTTAAAAAGAGAAAGCCTGGTGATAAAAGAACATAATAGACAAAATAGCCATTCAATTTGTTCTATCCGTGACTTGAGAATACTTGTCGGTGAATTACAAGTCAAGTTCACTCCAAGCAAGCAAAACTCTAGTCAAAGCCTATTCTCCTGAGCATCCCTCTGAAAATTAAGGAACAAAATTGTAGAGGAATCTGATGAACTTAGGCCCGAAATTGCTGTAAATGAACTAGCTCCACTAGTCCCTCAACTGTACTTCCCAAGCCAGTGTTTGTGCAGTTGGTAGAGGAAGAAGCCAACTGGATAGGGGATAAATCAGTTCAGAAATGTAGAGCAACGAGTCGCTGAAGAAGTCAGCAGACATTGCTTCAATGCCAACTGTCTGGTAGGTTGTGCCAAGGCTATTTCTTCACTGAGGAGAGTTTTGTCTCACTGTCCTTTGTCAACAAAGGCAACAGCACTGCAAGGCACTGGACTTGTCTTTTAATTAAAAAATGCCACTGATTAAGTGTTGGTGAATGCGAGTCATCCCACGGGAGTGGCGCAGTCCCTACAGATGAATGTTGTGTGTGAACTGGGTTCTAGTTTGGGCATTGAGGGAGTTGGGTGACATCATCCTTTTAAGAATTATTATGTTGATCTCCAAGGAGCTGGGCCTGAGTCTCATGTAACAATGTTTCTGTTCAGCTCCTGACTCAAGAACTCAAGAACAATTGGATTTTTTTTTCTTTTTTGGGTCACACCCTGTGATGCTCAGGGGTTACTCCTGGATACGTGCTCAGAAATTGCCCCTGGCTTGGGGGACCATATGGGATGTCGGGATATCGAACCAAGTTCAGTCCTAGATCAGCTGCAAGGCAAATGCCCTACTGCTGTGCTATCACTCCGACCGAAACAACTGGATTTAAAGAAACAAAACAAACTCAAGTGGAGGAAGTGCTCTGGGAATCTTTAGGTTATTCTGCTTTGGTTTTTACTGAATATTGAGTAGATACAAAACTTTGGACAAGTTAATGATCTATGGCCTCTTCTCTGCCTAAGAGAAGGCCCTTCTCCTCCTCCTCTTCCTTCTTCTGGAGAGGCCACAATACAACCATCATCTTCAAGACCATTCTGCAAACAGAAGAATTTTGGCACACCGGAATTGATAGTGCAATTGCTTTTTAATCTCAAGATTTGTCTGGGAACTTTATTTTCCATGCAAACCAGTTTGGCCAACTTTAAAACAATCTGCCAAAAGAGAAGTGCAATTAGAAAATGAACCAAAAATGTAGACCAGGGCCAGAGCGATAGCATGGAGGTAAGGTGTTTGACTTGCATTCAGCTAACACAGGACGGACCTTGGTTCGAATCCAAGGATCGTATATGGTCCCCTGAGCCTCCTAGCAGTGACTTTTGAACAGAGCCAGAAGTAACCCCTAAGCACCTCTGGGTGTGACTCCAAAAAAACCAAAAAAATATGTGGACTGAAAAAAGTAGGGCATAGACTAAAGAGACATTTTCTGGTATTTTATTCAGTGATAAAATATCTACTTTCCTGGATAATAAAGTAGTGATCTCAATTATCCACCATCTCAAAAGGTGACCTAAGAGTCAAAGTATAATAGAAAGGTGTCTTTTCAAAACATTTCTTTAAATTTTTTTTATGTAAACCATTGTGATTTACAAAGTTAGTTATAGTTTGATTTTAGATATACAACGCTTCAGCACCCATCCTACCACCAGTGTCAACCTCCCTCCACCAATATTGCCAGAGCCCATCCATACCTCCCCTGTCCCAGCCTGCCATCATAACAGGCACCTTTTTAAGTTTGGTTGTTAAAGTTTGAATCTCATGATTTCATTGTTGTTGACTCTGGCTTGGATATTTAGTTCTGTTCTTTCTTATCTCTGCCAATGCACGTGAGTCCCCTTAGCTTCTGTCTTCCATCATTTTTATGTTTTTCTCCTCTTCTGCTCAATTTTTTCCTTTCTCATCATTATACTCTGGGGCCTAGAGTGTTGTTAACAACTCCCATTGAAACCATTGCACTTCTTCATGCAGTTACTATCTTGTAAGTGATATCATCCTGTATTTCTCATGGTTCTTCTGGTTTACTTCATTTAACATTATATCTTCTCGTTCCATCCATGTTGCAGCAAATTGCATGACTGCATCATTCCTCACAGCTCAGTAGTATTTCATTGTATATATGTGCCACATCTTCATGATCCACTCGCTTGTTGTTGAACATCTATTCTAACTCTTTGCTATTGTACTGAGTGTTGCAATAAATAGTGGTGTGCACATATCCTCTAGGATGAATGTCAAAACATTTCTTTAAAGAAGAAATTGTTGGGGCCGGAGCAGTGGCACAAGCATTAAGGTGTCTGTCTGTCTTGCTGGAGCTAGCCTAGGACAGAGTACAGTTTGATCCCCTGGAGTCCCATATGGTCCTCCAAGCCAGGAGCAATTTTTGAGCGCATAGCGAGGAGTAACCCTTGAGCGTCACTGGGTGTGGACCAAAAAAAACCAAAAGAAAAAAACAAAAAAACAAAAAACCGAAGAAAATGTTTTTGGTTAACAATTGCAGGTGCTCAAGGGTTACTCTTTGGCAGTGCTCAGGAGACCCAGAAATACTGGGGATCAATCCCTAAGGAATCTTTCATGTAAAGCCTGTGCTCCAACCTACTTAAACCATCACTCTGACCCCTAAAACGTCTCCTTTGAAGAGTGGCTGAGATTCTGAAGCTGAGCGGCATGGAGAAATGAAGTATGCCCCCGCTTCAGTATAAGCATCAGGCAATGTGGGCAGAGCCCACAAGACAAGCCAGGAACAGCTCGAAATTGGCTGCGGCCACATTCAACTGTCGTGATGTGGCTCACGTCTGTGCAGATCTGGACAGGCTGTTCGCAAACAAGAGGGATCACAGTTTTCTTCTGCAATATATGGGGTTAATTCCTCATTGTTTCCCAACCAGGTCAACCCACTGGAGTAGTCCGAAGAGACACAACACACAGCCATGCACAAACAGGCCTCAGCTCTCTTTACGAAAATGTGCTTTTGCGAAGTTTTTCCTACAGAGAATGTGCTGTGACTACCACAGCACAGACACAGCCCAGAGGAAACGTAGCAGTTAATAAATTATTAAGCGGCGCTCCTTGAAAACATCAGGCCCGGGCAGTACAAAGACTCGCCCTGGTCTGTGAAACGCCAACAGATCTGTAAATCTCCTAAAGAAGAATGATCTGAGCTAAGGAACAGCTGGTCCTGGCAGATCCCAGGGCCCACCTGGGATGGGCTGACTGTAGCCTGTCACTCTTAAAGAGTTTAATGCTAATACAGGCAAGGAAATATAAAACCGGACCTAGGGAGGTGGGCTTTGGGCATTCTTCAAGGAGTTCTCCAGTGCTTTACCGAATGACCTTTGCAGACTCATTGACTGAAATGCAGCTTTGAAACCACGGCCTGGCAGGGCACAAGAGTCACTTAATGGGGATCCAGTGCTGGTTTATAATCAGCTACAAAAGGAAGCCAATTCCTCCCTTGTAAGAGAGACACCAAGTTTCATCCTCTGGAAAACAAAGCACTCATTTGCTGACATCTATTAAGTCTTTATTTGTTGATTTGGGGCAGGTTAAAAATGGCTTTCTAGTCACTCAGCTCTACTTGGATGTCAAATTTCTGGGTTATTTCATTGATCAAATGCAAAGGGACTCACTTGGGGTACAGTCACCCAGGGTGTGCTGGGTTCTGGAGGTGTTGGATGGACAGGCTGGTTTCTGCTGGTTTGCAGGACAGGTGGGCAGGCCAGCTGGTGGGGGCTGGGTGGAGATCAGATTAGCTGAAATCCAAAACTAGGGCTTTCATCTCCTCCCTCCCTGCCTGGCATGGACTATTTTGCTTTGAGTTCGAAGGAAAAGCTGGAAAACATCCCAGTTTCGTAGATAGGGGCAAAGACATTGGACATGCTCAGGTTGTGCCTGAGGTGGCAATGCAGAAAGAATCTTCTTCCTTCTGCAATGGAGACTTTGGGTGCTGCTGTGGGAAGCCTTTATGAGAATTTACGTTTGAAATTTCAGTGGTCAAAGAGAGACACTAACCAGGTCTGACCTCCATCTCCTCCTGCCCCCAGCCTAGTGTCCTCTTCCTTTGGACTGCTTCTGATTCTCTGTCCTGGACCCTGCTGCGGTGAGGTACAGATTCTAAACCCTTTCAAAACAGATGTCAGGTTTATGATGCAGATAAATGACTGAGAAATTGGGGGGAGTTTGCATTCAGTTTCATTTCCGACCAAAACTTTTCTATTTGAAAGCCTGATAATACATCAAAGTTACAGCCCCTTTTCAGATGTTTAACCAACTGCATTTCTGCCTCTGTCCCACAGCTAAGACTATCAGAAAAAAAAAAAGCCTTTATTTAAAACACTGCATGTTGCTAAGTGAATGGAATAGGGATAGATTTTGTGGCTGTTCCCAATTCAAATACTGCACCTTCGAGGGGTCACACCCAACAATGCCGAGGAGCAACTTTTGGCTCTATGCTCAGGAGTGCTGCCTCTGGAGGTGTCTGAGGATAATATGTGGCCACAAAGGATGAACTAGTGGTAATTGTGTGCAAAGTAAGCACCTTACCCCTTGTGTTGTATCTCCCATCCAAAAAGACAAGGAAGCAGTGGGAGCCTGTGCCAAGCCTTGGACCCAAGTAACCCTCAGATATTGACCCCATTCCATGTGTTAATAGTCAGACATGTGCACACAGAAGTTTCCTCACAGCTTCAGTGCAGAGAGCAGCTCAAGAAGGAAAAGGATATTATTCCCATCAGATCAGAAAGTGGGCTTTATTTATTTATTTATTTATTTTTTGGTTTGTTTTTTAATTTTGGGGCCACATGTGGCAGCTCTCAGAGGTTACTTCTAGCTCTGCACTCAAAAATTACTCCTGACAGGCTCGGGGGACCATATGGGATGGCTGGGATTGAACTCGAGTTGACCACAGGCAAGGCAAATGCCCTAATGCTGTGCTATTGCTCCCGGCCCCTAAAAAGTGGTTTTGCAGGAAAAGAATATCATAGAAGCAGGTTTGGCAGAAGCTGCATTTGGCTCAGGGGTTGGGGGTTGGGGGTTGTGGAAGAGGAGAGAGAGGAAAAGAAAGGGGAGAGGGAGGGAGGGAGGAGGGAGGGGGAGAGAGTGAGAGGAAGAGAGAGAGAGAGAGAATAAATTAAGGAGATTGGATTCCATAGGAGTGAGGTTGGGAGTGCACAGAAAGGAGGCAAAGAAGTAGCAAAGAGGAAAAGGCAACCCAAGGTATCCAGAAAAGGGAAAGACACAGAGAGTCCTGCACAAATAATGGTCTCCTAATCTCCACCATTAGGATAAACAGATGCAGGCTTCTATCTTTGCTTAACCATCCAGAGGAATAAATCACAAAGCAAGACTCAAAGATTTTTTTCCCTTCTCCGAAGTTTATAATGATGATTCTTTAGAATTCAGAGTAAGATTTTTTTTTTACACCATTCTTCCCTTACAGATGCAAATTGTATCCACCCCTCATCCCTTGCCCTTGGAAACCCTTGCAACCATTCTACAAGATCAAAATATAGTATCCCTTTGGCGCCCACGGTAGCGATGTTCTCTCTCTAAGTTCTCTTTTGTGAGAGTCTATTCTGGGCATAAGTTGTTGACTATTCACAGTTATTAGCGTCTCACCTCATACTGTGCTGTGTTTACAAGAATTTTAAGCCCACAGCACAAAGACACTTTTGTGAGTTCTGATTGATTGCCTGATCAATTTTCTCTCAACAGTAACTCATTGTTGGCTGCCTTCTCTTCTGGACATGCTAAGTCGATCACTAGTGAGATTTTTTTTGTAGTGGAAGACCTAAGCAGGATGTTAATTTATAATATTCCTGATAGGGTTTTCAAAGGTCAATATTATTTTCCCTAGTTACAAAATCGAAGGGGGCACAATCTATAAAAGAAACAGTTGAGAGCCATCGTAGATCTCCTATGAATGGCGCTGTAAATCATGGTATTATGAACGATAACAATTTATTCTTGCAAAAGAAAAAAATACAACCTGCCTCTCTGGAAATAATTAAGAAATATGCACCTGCCTTCTCCTGATAGATAATTTTAAGGCATTCTCCATTGATATTAGCTTATTATTGAAATAATTCATCGGAGAGGAAGAGAAAAAAGTACCAACAAATTTACCCACATTTCAAATCGTTTATGTTTCACTTTCTTGTCAAGTGTATGTTTCAAATCACTTTTAAAAAAAAAGCCCCTCCCAAGTCCTCTTGGAAGTCACACAATTTATTTCTGCTCGGAGACATGTTATTTTTGTAATAGGCACGATACAACTTCTCTTTTGCTTGATTTCTTTGATAGAAAACTTGTTTGTAGAGGGACAAAATCTCGACTCAACACACTCTTGATTGAATGTTTGGATGAATCCGGAATTTAACTTTGACAAGCAGAAAGGATTTTTTTTTCCTTCCCGGGTACACTACTAATGTGTTTGTGCTGGCAACAAAGGAGGCAGCTCAATAATTTAATCAGTATAAAAATGAGTCAAAAGCCAGAGAGCAGTTTGCGACGCTGACCATGAAGCCCTTCTTTTTGGGGGTATTGTCCACTTAGCTTTTCCTTGTCCTTGCGCGGAGGCCAGGACGCTCACTTGTTCTATAGAGAAAAAAAAAATCTGTAAAACAGTTTTGCAGGAGATGGGGGCTTATTCAACTCGGCGACTCAAGACTGATCTTAAACCCTTGTAGCCGAATAAAGACGAGGGTGGTTTGGGGGTGGATGAGAAATGTTGAATGTAGACAAGAGGGAATAAAAGGAACAAGAAAAGAGAAGAGTTATGAAAAGCCTCTGAAAAAAGGAAGAGTAATTAGAGGAGGGAGCCGCCAGGAAATCCTGGAGACGGGGTGGGTAGGGGGGTGGTGGGAGGAGGGGTGGGGAGGGGTGAACAGAGCTGCTGCGAAAGGCTCAAGTTGCAGAAAGGGGTGATGTTGTATTTTTGGAGACTAGCGCCTATCCACTAGCTTCTCATCCAGTCCCTGCTGGCAGGACAGCAAAGAAAACACAAATATTTCAACCTCGCTGGTGTTCTGCAAAGCCAGTGAAAAGGGAGCTCAAATGGGCTTCTATTTCACTTAATTTGCTGCCTGTTCTTGGAGCCCAAACTATTGGTGTTTTGGTGAAGGGCAGACGGGGGAGGGGCATTTTGGCAAGAGATGGTACATTTTTTTGTTTGTTTGTTTGCCTCGTTTCTCTGCAATCCTCTCTTGAAGAACAGGGGGAACTACAGAAAGGAGGGTTTCTACTCTCAGCCAGAAAAAAAAAAAACCCAAAAAAACATAAAACTCACAAAACGGAACAGCACAAGACTTTTTTTTTTTTTTAAGAGAAACTCTGGCTGCCAGTTTCTGGGAGGATAAACACATTAGCCGCCTTCCCTCATAATTTTGGCGCTGAGCAAAATGTCACAAGTGAGTAGGGAACTTTTCTTCATTGGATCAATTCTTCTGCGAGGGTGGAGTGGGACAGACATCAGGCATGGTAGGGTTTGAGTTCTGGGGCTCTTGTTCAAGCCCTTCCCTTCCTTCCACCCTCTCCATCTGTGGCCAAACCTGCAAGTTAACTGGGTCCCTGCAGATGGCAGAGGGATACCTGTGTCCCCAGAGAGCTGCCACTGGGGAAGAGAGATAGATGGAACTGAGCTTCGGAGCTTCAGTAATCTGTGCACAAACTCCAGGCCCAGCCCTTGGCAAATCCTTCAGCTCTATAGCGTGGACATGCCTAGGCCAGAAGCCTGGCCTGTCACAGAATCGAGGAATCTTATTTTGTTGTGTTTTTGAATTATAGGCTGGGATTTTCTTCCAAAGGACCATGTGGTACTGTGGACTGGATTTGGTCTCCCACATACTAAATCTTTGCTCCTCCGATCCACCTTCCTGACCTCAAGATGCTCTCTTTAGAAAGAAAAAAAAGGCTGGAGTGATTGCTCAGCAGTAAAGTGTGCCTTGCACGCTGCTGACCCTGGACGGACCCAGGGTCAATGCCTGACATTTGATATGGTCCTCTGAGCCTGCCAGGAGAGATTTCTGAGCGCAGAGCCAGCAGTAATCCCTGAGTGATGGCAGCGGAGGTAGTGCAGAGGGGTGGAACTCATTCTATTTATGCTCAGAACCCCAAGTTCCTTCCCTGGCATCACTTTATCCCCTGAGCTCAACTTGGTGGGGCTCTGGAAGTCATTAACCACTGCCAAATCCCACCCCACCTCCAGTAGTTCCCAGAACCTTGGACCTTAGCAGTATTGCATCATTGAGCCCCAGAAAGGAACATTTAGCTTGGATGGTGAGGTTTCAAATGTATCAGCTAAAGTGATCTCCAGATGCTCCTGAGGATGTCCTGGGGACTGCCTCCCCAATTCCTTCTTTCCCACTGAGATACCACTAGTTTGTAAGACTGTATTTTAGCTGAAGTATTTGGGCTGAAGGATCAGGGTAGTGTCATGGGTCAGACTGGACTGCCAAAGGAAGATTCAGAGCCAGCAGTGAGTACCTCTGGGAAGACAAGAGGAAGAAAGCGAATGAGGCATTACTACTGAGCACACAGAGCCCTAAACATTACCTGCAAACTCCTTCATTCCCCGTATGAATGCCACTAATACTGAATTCCTGCGGGATGCCTTCTCTCAGCTTGATCCACTAATACTGAATTCCTGCGGGATGCCTTCGCTCAGCTTGATGCATTTGCATATAACACATGCAACAAAATGACCATCTATAATTAGGAAATATTCCCTCCCTCCACATCCATAAAGAGGAAATTAGTGATGACAATATCAGTCAATTAAACTACACTAGTTTCATGAAATTAAAACCAGACCAATTCCTAATATAAATTTCCTTTGAGATACCTACATTCCCTTCCCTATGATGATGAGGAAAAAGTCTGAGCAAACAAGAACCAACTGAGATCCTAGTCTCCATCAAGTTGGCTCTCAAAATGATCTCATCTTTAGCATCCCAGAATTATGTTCCTTCTAAAGTGTTCACAGCTAGTCAATTAAACCCACCAGTTTCACAAATGATCATACACTTGTCTGTTCAATATATTCTATTGATGTGCTAGCCTATGAAATTTCTTGGTACTTAACAAAATGTACAGCTTAATAAATCTTGTCTGGTAATGCCAAAATTTACTCAATGCTAAAAGATAAGCTAGGAACAAGAACAATTCTTCCCTTTGGATAAAGAATCCACAGTGATTTGGCTGAAATGATAGTACAATGGAGAGGGAGTTTACCCTGCTCATGGGCCAATCCAGGTTTGATTCCTGGCATCCCATATGGTCTCAGAGCCCTACCAAAAGTGATCCTCAAGCAAAGAACTAGATGTAAGCCCTAAAAAAATCTTTTTGTGCATCGGGAAGAAATTGATAACTAAAGAATCTAATCTAATGTGAACTTTCCTCTCTGGATCTTCAGTCCTAAAATCAAGTCAAGTAAGTCTCAGGCATCCATTCTACGTGTGATTTTTCTCTAATGGCTACAGATCTTTTTCCATTCTTTCGTCAGTTGCCCCTTTGAAGTTCTTTGAATCTCTTTTTGATTCCCTCCCTGTGGTCTCTCAACCATGCTTACATCAATTTAACTGGGGGGAGCCAGACAGCCAGAACTACAGGTTGAGATCAAGTTCCTTTTGGGCAAAGAATGAACAAATAGTTTGTGTCTGTCTTTAACGTCATTCCCCTTCTCGAGGGGGCACCCAAACCAATTCTTTTCTAGTGTCAATAGCACCTTCTCTCATGGCTGAGCTCAGCAGCCCTCAGGCCCTCTTACTGCTGTCAAGGGTCAGCTCTGGGCCCCCTCACGCTGCCCTCATGAAGGTCTGACCCATCCACTTTCTCCCTTCAGCTGACAGCCACAAACAGCAGGGCGAGGCCCAGCCTTGTCTCTGCCCTCCCAGTCAACTTCCTCCACGCTCCGGGGGCCAACCCAGAGGTCTGCGGGGAGGAGGTGGAGGAGACAGTGTGCGGGTATGTGGCGGAGGGAACTTTCGAGAAGCGTTTACCCAATTATGCTGGGATGTCGGCCAAGGCCAGGGTTAACCTCGATGGCGTCACTGGAAACTCATCACCCACTGTGGAAATGGGAAGAGCAAGATGTGACCTTCATGAAATGAGGTGAGGTTGGAGTGTCCTGAGGGTGTTCTGGGAGCCATCTGAATTCTCCTAACAGGGAAATGTTTACAACCGAATAGGGCATCTCTTGCCCTTTCTTGCAAGGCACTGGCCTTAATAGGGTCAAAATAACTGTGTCATTATAGGCTTGCAGGGGCTATGTGCACCCCCAGTTAAGACTGTGGGGGAAACAATCTGAATGAATACTAGTACCTTGCTGTGGAGGGTATCTCCGGGAGTCTTTCTCCCAGCTAGCATATAGTAGTCCTCAAACTATGGCCCGCGGGCCACATATTGTATTTGTATCTGTTTTGTTTCTTCATTGCAAAATAAGATATATTTTGTGCATAAGAATTTGTTCATTGGGCCCGGAGAGATAGCACAGCGGCGTTTGCCTTGCAAGCCGATCCAGGACCAAAGGTGGTTGGTTCGAACCCCGGTGTCCCATATGGTCCCCCGTGCCTGCCAGGAGCTATTTCTGAGCAGACAGCCAGGAGTAATCCCTGAGCACCTCCGGGTGTGGCCCAAAAAACAAAAAAAAAAAAAAAAAAAAAAAAAAAAAAAAAGAATTTGTTCATAAGTTTTGTTTTTACTATAGTCAGACCCTCCAATGGTCTGAGGGACAGTGAACTGGCCCCCTGTTTAAAAAGTTTGAGGACCCCTGGTAGATGAACCCTGGCCTCAAAGTTTCTGACCACTGCCCCGTCATGCCTTTCAGTTCTTCCTGGGAGCAGCTTCCACTCCAGGGAATCCCAATCCAGCTTTTGCATGAAGCAATGTGCTCATATCACCAACTGCAACTCAGCCCCCAGAACATAGCACACAGACCAGCTTGTTACCTGTACAATCAATTTGACACTTTTTTTTGGAGTCAAAAACTGTGTGTGTGCGCGCGTGTGTGCATGTGTGTGCGTGTGTGTGTGTGCATGTGTGTGTGCGTGTGTGTGTGTTGAGAGGAGGTATTTGGGGGTGAGATCAAGCTATGCTCAGGGATGACTCTTGATTCTGTGCTTAAGTTTCTTTCCTGGAGGGGCTCAGGCAGCTGTCCCTATGCAGTGCTGGGAAATGAGCCCTATTGACTGCATGAAGGAAAATGCATTCAATGCTGTGCAGTTTCTCCAGACCCAATAAAACCAGCCCTCCAGGTAGTATCTTTTGGTGAGGCCACTGAGAGAGGAGGATATAGTGTTCTAGGCTATGTGACGACAAATGGAATGGCCCAATCTAGACCTTTGACAGAATCAAAGAAGGCTGTGTGGATGGTGCTGAAAGACTGATGCAAGGGGGATTTCTCCAGGGCAGAAATCTTATATTCCAGATTGATGAAACTACAAATCATATGTAAATTACAAATCTGATGACTTAGTTTCTCCTTTAACTTGGAGGACACTAGCCAATAGATCTGTTTGTTTTCTCCAGCAAACTACCCAAGTCCAATAATATCCTCTGAACTCTTCATTTAATTTTGATAATATAATTGTAGAGATTCAGCAAACTGGCAACATGCTATCTACGTCTGGTTTACAACAGAAACCGGAACCTGACCAAAATACAACACAATTCAAGAGAGGGTTGGGGTACATCTATTCCTGCACCACATGGCTTCTGCATCCTGACTTTGGGATCTCCAACATGACTATGTTCATTATCCATGATCTTATATCTATATTTGTTTTTTTCAAACCATGTCAGATCTTAGCAGCAACTGCATTTTAAAGGATATTTAAAAAATTGAGGTAAATAAAGAGAAAACATCAAGAGCTCAAAACAAATATCTTTAAATAAAAGGCAATTGGGTAGATATTTTTGCAATGTTTGAAGATATTAATGTGGTAATACTGAGTAACTGCTGACAATTAGTCAGAAGATGGAGCAGAGGTCTTGGGAGAAAATTACTCCCAGGTGACAAAATATTGAAAATTCAATTATACTCTTTATTATAGGCGTACATGAGCTACTATATTCCTAATAAAGACCTTGATAATAAACAAATTAATGGGAACACAGGGGAGTACTTTTAGGATATTTTTTCTTCTTACAGTATTCTACAATATTGATTTCTAAAGTGCTCCAAAAGACAGTGGAAAGCTTGCTAAAGAAAATGCTGAGCATAAATTACATGTATAAGAACAGATGATATATTAACGTACTCAAGATTATGAAAATAATTTTAATATATAATGACAGTGTGCAATAAATTTTACGTTTAAAATTCCAAGTTATGCAAGTGTATAAATCACTTAGGGAAGAAAATCAGGCAAATGCAAGTCTAATAATAAGGGATCCACAAATGGTCTGAATTCTAATTAAAACAGTATGTCATGGAAATCAATGCATCTATTCTCGCTTTTACAAATTTGCTTTAAAAAAAACACCTACAACATTAAACTCTTTTAAAAAATATTTTGGAGATCAGATATATGAAGACTCCTTTCCCACTTGAAGAGCAAAATGTTTGTCTGCACAAAACCAAGCTTTTCTACTCCTTCTACCATGACTCCCACCATTATGTCTGGTTTAAAGTATATTTCATTCATTCATTCATTCATTCATTCAATTGTTGATCACTTTAACAAAGAGCCTCCCTTGAAGTAGTTCTCTAGATGCACAGCCCATGGAATCAAGTTGAAAGCCCAGTTCCTCTTTCTAGACATTTATGGTTTGGGGTAGAAAAAGTCTTATGATTTCTGAATGATTTAGCACATGTTGTACCATAAAAGAGAACACCACAGAGATGCAGACTGTGGAAATAAGAAGTGACCAGTCTGGTGGCCTTTGGGGATGATGAGAACATACATAATGGGAAAGAGCTTCAGGGAGCCCCAGGAAGGCATTGGGCACTGTCTGAATCTCATGCTCAATGAGGAAGAGGCAACAAAGCATATCTGATATTTCATTCAAAGGGTAGCAAAAAATGAAGAAGTGTCCATTCTAATGTTTTCATAAGTCTTCCAGGCAAAAGAGATGAAGATGACATTATGGATATTTTAATAACCAGCAATGGGGCCCGGAGAAATAGTATATTGGGAAGGGTGCTTTCCTTACATGAGGCTGACCCAGACAGGACCCCCAGGATTCCATCCATATAGTCCCCCCCTGAACCCACCAAGAGTGATTCTTGTGTGTAGAGCCCATAGAATCCCCTGAGCACTGCTAGGTGTGTCCAAAAAATATCAAAACAACAACTACAACAACAGTAATAAAATTACTGGTAAAATAAGCTTAGAGAATTTAAATCTTCTTCTTCTTCTTTTTTTTTTTTTTGGTTTTTGGGTCACACCTGGCAGTGCTCAGGGGTTACTCCTGGCTATCTGCAGGCACGGGGGACCATATGGGACACCGGGATTCGAACCAACCACCTTTGGTCCTGGATTGGCTGCTTGCAAGGCAAACGCCACTGTCCTATCTCTCTGGGCCCGAGAATTTAAATCTTCTAAGAACATCTACTCAACATGGTCTTCTATGGTGAACACACGTTTTATGTAGTTGTGAATCTAGAGAATTAAAAGGAAGAAAACAGGAGTCTACCATATCAGAAAGGAGAAAAGGGGGCTGGAGTGATAGCACACCGGGAGGGCATTTGCCTTGCAAGCAGCTGACCCAGGTTTGATCCCCAGCACCACATATGGCCCTCCAAGTATGACAGAAGTGATTTCTGAGTGCAGAGCCAGGAGTAACCCCTGAGCTTGGCCCAAACCCCCCAAGATAGATAGTGAGGACTAGAACAGAATTATATATATAATATTCATTGATCTATAAATATAAAATCACACATATTCACACAACAGCCATAGTTAAGGCATTGTTCCATCTACTTTCTGTATGCCAAGTACAAAGAAGAGCTTGGAAATCAATCACCAGCTTGAATTCATTTGCTGGAGATATGACGATGGAAAGATTTAATGGCGGGAAAGTAAGACAAAGCAATAGGCTTGCAAGTCTGGGAGTGATTATGAAGTATGAAGCAAGAATAAAACTATTATTAAGGGAGAATATAAAATTGGACTCTATATGGACAAATTTTTGTGGCCAAGATTAAAAATAAATCATTTTAGTAGCCAAGATTAAAAATATATAATGCTAGTCAAGTAAATGTATAACATTTTACAAAAAAAAAAATACCACTCTGAGTATCTTTAATGTTCAGAAACTGTCTGAAAATTGCTATTTTGAAAGGAACGAGTAGGCTTGCCCTTCAAGCCTATATTCTTTCTTGAACATGATGCATATCTTGATGCATATCAAGATGCATATCCTTAGACAATGCCTGATAAAGATTGGTGACCATATCACAGAGTGTCTGAAAGAGTATGCAAATCCTGAACAGATTAAGCAGTGGAGAAAGGTTAAATCTTCTGTACTGAGGACTCAACAAGGAAAATTATAATGGCAAGCTCCCTACTACTGAACTAAAGAAATAAGTCAAAAGAAATGTTTACACTCAATTAATGGAGTTTCTTTTTTTGTCTGGTCAAAACCAAGTTACAGTGATTAATTTTCTTTAGTTGTCTAATCTGAATTATTGCAATGTGCTTCTATATCCATATATAATAAAACTTGTAAGACTAAAAAAAAGATGCATATCTTGCTTGTCTTTACTTGCTTATTTCCACTGTGAAGAAACACTGTTCCTCTTTTTCTCTCCTCTCACATCTTTCTAAGCAAGTTCTGTTTGGTAAAAAAATACCTTTGCTCATTAAAAAAATAGAGAGAAAGGCAGAAAGGAAGAGAGAGAGAAAGGGAGAGAAAAAAGAAATGGAAAGAGAAAAAAAGAAAAAGAAAGAAAGAAAGGGAGGGGCCAGATAGCACACTGGTGGGGCATTTGTCTTGCATGGGACCTCTGGGTGTGACCCAAAACCCAATCAATTAATAACTAAATAAATAAACTGCTTTTTAATTTTTTAAAAAATAGGGGGAGAGAAAGAAAAATAAAGAAAGGGAGGAGAGAAAGGGAGAGAGAAAGAAAGAGGGAGAAATAAAGAGAAAGAAAAAAGGGAGAAAGAATAAAGAAAGGGAGAAAGAAAGGAAGAAAGAAAAAAGAAAGAAAGAAAAAAAGAAAAGAAAGAAAGAAAGAAAAGAAAGAAAGAAAGAAAGAAAGGAAGGAAGGAAGGAAGAAAGAAAGAAAGAAAGAAAGAAAGAAAGAAAGAAAGAAAGAAAGAAAGAAAGAAAGAAAGAAAGAAAGAAAGAAAGAAAGAAAGAAAGAAAGAAAAATGGCATTAGATTCACTCATGTGCTCAGCTTTGAATGAGGAATCTTATGTGGGCAAGGAAAAGAGAGCAGAGAAATGTTAGGAGATTCTTAAAGAAAAGGCCAAATTCATAGTGTGACAAACATAAAAAAGAGGTGATAAGTCCATGGTTAAAGAGTCATATTTGCCAATGGGCTAATTTTTAGAGGGAATGGTGGGCCATTAGAATTTCTGTCTTGACAGAAGTAATAAAAACTCAATGCTGAAAATTCTGAGAGAGGTGAGTGAAAAACTGAAAAACTCTTCCTGTCTGGTTAATTTCTAAAATTCTAGGCTTTCTGGTGGGTTTGGATTTGCACCAATGCAAGATGCCCTTCCCCAAACCATCTAAAACAATGACTTAGCCAAGTCTGCTGTGTGAATAAATGAAAAAACAAAAACAAAAACTGGGATGCCAAAGTTTTCTCAGAATGTTATGAGATCAACTTTAAAATTGGGAAGAAGAGACAGAGAGAGACTTAGATGATCCTCCCAATAGTCATGCCAAGAGCTCTACAGCAGAAATCTATCCTCCACTTGTCTTGAGACATCAGGGGAAGCCTGCTAGGTGGATATCAGGAAGGTGTGTATCCAGCCTGAATGGGCAGGACTTGCCTTCCAGGGTTGCTCCTAATCAATAAAATTTTTTGCCCTCATTTAAAAGAGAGAGAGAGAGAAAAAAAGAAGCAAATGTGCTCTTCTGCAAGTGAGAAATGGTACTTCTTTTTTATAAAAAGGCTCCAACAAGGAAGGAAAACTGTCAAAGCATGCAAGTCAGAATATGAAGTGAACTTATATGTCATGTAAGGAAGCAAGTAATTATAGGAATTGGTCGCCCTTCATGCTCCTTCCAAACAGCTTTTTTTTTTCTCTTTCAGCACAGCCCAGGTCACTGCCATTGGTCACATAAACACAAATTGTTAAAAAAAACACCTTATATTGATCATCCCCCTGGGACCCTGTGCAAGGGTAATACATGGAATATGTTTACATGGGTCTACCTGTGGCTTGTTATCTTTTGCTACTCCAAAAAAAAAAAAAAAAGGAAAGAAAGCCACCCCCCATTTTATTGATCAAACATGTTTGCAAACAAAATACGCTTGTACTCTTGAAGAACAGAAAGAATTAAAATAAGCATAAGCAAACAAGTTGAAGTTGTTAATGACAAAATTGGCTGCTGAATTTTTCTATAGAATCTGCAAAGACTGGGGCCGGCGAGGTGGCGCTAGAGGTAAGGTGTCTGCCTTGCAAGCGCTAGCCAAGGATCAGGACCATGGTTTGATCCCCTGGCGTCCCATATGGTCCCCCCAAGCCAGCGACAATTTCTGAGCGCTTAGCTAGGAGTAACCCCTGAGCATCAAACGGGTGTGGCCCGAAACACTAAAAAAAAAAAAAAAAAAAGAAAGAAAGAATCTGCAAAGACTCCAACATCCTTCTTAATATAGAAAATATGCAAAGGAGAGTTAAAGAAACTAACTCCTGGTTTATGTTTTTCAAAACATAATGAATCTGTTGACAGTACAGATATTGCTGTTATTTATAATCCCATGGTGACAAGGGAATGTCACCAATTACTGGCTACAATGACAGAACACAATTTATTCCTAATGATTTATACCCGTTAAGGAAAGGGGGGAATAAAGGAGGCCAGTAAAATACAGTTAACATTGTATTCCCCAATGGCAATTTTCTATTGGGAAGTACATTTGCCAAGGATAACGAGTTATTTTGGTTAATGAGCGTTTGCATAATTTACCGTAGCACACCTTCAGCTCCAAACTCAAATAAGATGTTAGGAGATATATATTTTTAAGGCTGTTAATATTGAATCCTAGGCTTGTGGAGCAGCTTTCATCCACTCACTATTGTATTCCCTTTCAAACCTTCATCTCTTTAGAGGTGCATTGACTTTTAGAGTGTGGGAAATCAGATTTGAAAGCTACTAAGTCAGCCCTTCAAACAGATATTTATGGCTCCTGCTGTCCGGTGAGGAACCAGGTTGAAAGAAGCAAGCATTTGAATACCCCAGTTACAAAGAGGTCCAACCAAAACAAAGGAGGGAAGTTCATCCTAAATGTGACAGTAAATTAGATATCACAATGCAATTCAATTCCATTAATAAGAAGGGAGAAGAGAGAAGGAAATTGAGACTTAGTAATCCAGTATGGGAATGAAGAACTTTTACAGAATATCTGAAAGAAAATTCCAAGTTAAAGTGGAAAAGAAAAAAAAAACCCAGGACTTTAATTTGTTTATTTTGGTAGGGGGGGACCCCAGGGTTCTCAAGGCTTACTCCTGGATTTGTACTAAGGGATCACTCCTGGTGGTGCTCAAAGACCTTAAGGAATTCTCAGGACTGAACTCAGGTGAGCTGTGTGCAAAGCAAGTGCCTTACCCACTGTCCTATTGCTCCAATCCCAGGACAACATTTCTTTTAATACCGTCACTCTGGGGGAAAAATCAGGATGTCTAGCTGGTTATACGTCCTGACAGAGAAGAGAACTCGGGATCTTGGTTGGTCTCAAGATCCTACACATCCAATCACCTGGCTGGTCCTTAAGCAACATTCAGCAAAATTGATTTGTAGAGATCATTTCCCCTGGAAACAAGCTGATAACGACAGGAACATTCTTCTGAGGAAATGATAAACTGAGCCAGGCTATGCTTCGAGAGCCTGCTGCATCCCCAGAAAGAAACAGATAATAAGATGTGGGGACCTGTGAGGGTGGGAATGATTTTTATCTAGAAAGCCTGTCTGACCACAAATAAAACAAAACAGCATGTCCCAAACTCAATCTTCCTCTTTGAAAAACACATGAAAGAGCAAAAAAGAAAATGTTCTTCTTGACTTATTTTTTTTTTTTTTTTTGTCTGTTAAAACAACCTTGTCTTTTAAAAATGACAAGTTCAGAGTTAGAGAAAATCGTATAGGACTTAAGATGTTTATCTTATCTTGAGAGTGACCAACCACAGTTTGGATCCTGGAATCCCATATGGTCCCTTAACCACCACCAAGAGTGATCCCTGAGCACAGAGCCAAGAGTGAAACCCAAACACTGCCAGGTGTAGCTCCATCACCACCCCATCAAATATTTAGCTAATGCCAGTTGTTTTTGAAATTTTCTATTAAAGATGTAATACTTATTTTCTATGAATTTTAGGTATTCACTAAAAATATTCTTCTTCAATATCACTACTCAGAAAATCTTCAAAACTTATAACATACTATAGAATTCTGACCTTCACTTAGATAAAATCTTAGGACTGGAAGCAGATTTATTGTAAGAATCTAAAATTGAGTTAATGTACATAGAAGTTTTGTCAAAATAATACAACAAAACATTTTGATTATAGTTGTCCACAGGGGGATAATGTACATGGAAGATTTCAGGGTCAATAATCTCAGTCTTTGTAGATGTAACTATTATGAGAGAAGCAACAGGAACTTGGACTATGGTTGATGGATGTAGATAATGACTCTAATTCTTCCTGTTCTTTTAGGCGGTTTATTGGATGTTCATGTTAACTCACTCACCCACTGAATCTCTATAACCTAACATGATTTCCCCCCTTTGAGGGGCTTCTTCAGCAGAAAACAGTGAAATATTACATCTTTTAATGTTCACTGAAGAGAAATGGATATTGCTTAAAAATTATTTAATAAGGAGGTGCAATTTGTAGGAATTCAGACCCATATCTAATGGGAGAGGTTTCCAAGACAAAATCCTGAGTTCCTGAGAGAAGCAGAAGGAGAAATAAATTCTCTTTGCTTTTAATCAAGTGTCCTTAGCCACTGGGCTGCAAAAAAACAAACAAAAAACACTTTACAAATAAAATGGAAGGGTCATAGCTTAGAGTAAGATGATCTAGCCAAATGCAGTTACACAGAATTCAGAATAACATGGAAGACATTTCTATTTCTCACCCTTGTTAGTGAAAAGAAAGTGCCACAAAAGAAGAGGAATCTTGTCCAGATTCCACATTAAAAGCAACAATCCATTCTGATGGACTTTGGAATTGCAAGTGAGCAAACACTAGAGATTCGTCCTCTTCCTCACATATGGATATTTTCATGCCCTGAGCATGTGATATAGCAAGTCCAGTTACATATAAAGGGACTGAAGGAAAGAAAATACCAACTCGCCCAAGTGTCAGACTCCTTGGTTCTACCAATGCTCTTCCCATCATTCATGCTCACTTATATCCCCCAACTAACCCTCTCTACACACCATTCCCCTGAACTAAGAACTCCACTGTTCTAGGATGAGCCCATCATGTTCTTAGGTTGCTATCACCAGAATAAACCTGTCTCAGAGTCGGAAAAGTAGTACAGCGGGTAGGCTGTTGGCCTTGTACATGACTGACCAAAGTTCCATCCTCGGCATCTTGTATGGTTTCTACAAGCCCCCTCCCCCCCGGAAGTAATTCTTGAGTGTAGAGCCAGGAGTAATTCCTGAGCACTTCCTTCTGTCTCTTCCTCTGAAAGAATAAGCCTATCTTTCTTTAATTTTTAGTCACACTGTGATGCTCAGGAATTACTCCTGGCTCTGCACTCAGTAATTATTCCTGTTGGTGCTCAGGGGACCTATGGGATGTTAGAGATCGATATCAGGTCAGCCACATGCACGGAAAGGACCCTACCTATTACACTATTTCTCTGGCCCCTAGCCTATCTTTTGGGCACTAACCACTGTCCTTGAAGATTGGCATTCAAACAAGCTATGAGCATCCAAGCTTAGGTTTCATAACCTGACCAGAGAGTGGCTTTAAAACCTGGCTTTGTCACTTCGCCTGGGTATTACTTTGGCAAGATGGTCAGAATCTCTCAGCCTTTAACTAGTTTCCTGGGTGGTGACTGACTATAGCAGGTACCTGAGCCCTGGCGGGCATCTGTCTCTGACTGCCTGTGTCTGCAGTGCTATTGGCATTGTCTTCCTGACGATTCTCCAGATTAATAACATGCCCACCCCAAGTCCTGGGTGATAGTTTTTGGAAAAATCCCTAGAACAAAAACAAAGAAAATAAAAAGTCACTAGTTTCTAAAATGCTTCTGTGGAATAATAAGATTTTTCTAGGGGGAAGTGTACAGAATTGGGAAGAAATACAAAATGTTCCGTAAGGGAACACACAGCTGTGGGAGACGTGGAAGAGAACATTGGTAGTTCAGAGAAAGATTTCTATTTTACAGAGGAAAAAAGTTGTCCATGGAAATGTGGTGCATAAGTTCTCATTCTGTGATTCCTCTAGCCTGGTGCTAGGCATCTTTCCCTGGGCTAGGTAGGCTGCTCACTTCCACAAGATTTGAAATACGAATGAAGGAACAAGACCAGGAGAATAAAAGAACAGTATTCTTTTTGGTTAAGTGAAAAATGACTTTATTTATTTATTAATTAAAATTTTTAATTTACTTAATGAGTCCTGATTTCCAAAGTTGGCCGTTGGAGAAGTTCAGACATACAATGTTCCAACACCAATCCCACCACCAGTGCCAACATTCCTCTATCAGTGTGGAAAACGATCAGTATAACTAACCTACTTCACGCAAACCTTAGCAAAACTTTCCTTTTTTGCTTTTTTTAATGTTTAATTAGCACACTTTTAATTGAATCACCCTGAGATACAAAGTTTTTGCGATTTTCAGTCATACATTGCACCATCATTTCTTCAGTGCACATTTCATGCCACTCTTGTTCCCAGTTTCTCTCCTGTCTCCTCTGCATGTCTGTGGGACAGAAATAATAATTCTTCTTCTTCTTTTTTTTTTAATTCTTCTTCTTCTTCTTCTTATTATTATTATTCCTATTCCTCTTATTCTCCTCCTTTTTTCCTTCTTCTCCTCCTTCTCTCATTTCTTTTCTTCTTTCTTTCTCTTCTCTTTTAGACACTGGTTTACAGTACTGTTACTGAAGGAGTGTCATGCCTATCACTTTCCCTTCTTCCAGCACCCAATTCTTGTCTAGAGTGATCATTTCCAAGTCTCATTATCCTAGTGGTCCCTTCTCTGCCCTCACTGTCTCTTTGTGACAAGCTTTCTCTCATGGACTGATACTCCTGGCTTTTACTTGACTCTACGGGCACAATATTCTTATTCTTGAAACCTAAAATGTCCCTATCCAACTGCCCCTTTTCATCTACTTTAATCCTTTACAGAGCAATTTGGGAAAACACATAACATCTCTACTCTAAAGAAATGCTGCAACCTATAACCCACTCTGACCCTCTTCCTCAATATCTTACTTAATATCTTAGGATCCAACAGTGATCTCAGGGCCAGAAGACAAGACAGCAGCTGGAGTGAACAGATCTAGCATAAGCCTTGCCTGGGTTCAAAAATCTCCTGCAACAGCTGTGTGTGGTCTGCATGTCCCCAGCCCTGCGGAGCTGACACTGTCCAAGCCCTTCTTGAAAAACTTATATTGAACCACCATCCTAGTAGCCTGAGAATCATTGGTAAATCTCCCATCTGGGTCTCCAGCTTTAGAGTTTATACCCCACTCCAAACAAATAAGAACCTAGTATTTGATGATAGCAGAAACTCATAATTAGATCCTTAAGTCTACAATGGAACAAGCAGAAGAAAGAAACAAACTTGAGTCTTTGTCATAGTGTCCATGACCTTGGGCTTGGAGGCCTCTTCTTAGGCTCTGTGGAGTTCATAAAGGGCTGCATATAGCAGGCTTCAAATCTGAGATTTCCACTGAGAAGGGAACATGATACACAACTTTCTGAGAAGAAACCCACTGCCTCCTTTCAAGATCCACCTGGAAAAGCAATTGTGGGTTGACTGTGGGGGAAGATAAGAGCCAAGTCAGGAGCCGGGAGATCCACATGATGTTGGGGTTGATTTTGTGATTTGACAGGAAGCTCATGTAGCATACAAGATCAGAGTCTTAAGTGTTGAGTCCACACAGTAGAAAACTTAGGCACTGAGGTCTTGATCTGAGCAGCAAATGAGTCACAAGAGCTCCGTGGACTACTGCTAAGTCTTGTGTCATGGAGTGAGACCTGCGTGGCTGGTCTAAGGGAGGGAGTTCTAAGGAAATATGGAGAAATCATCCATCTTTTCTAAATTGCCCTGATCTGCTAGTAGATTGTAACTTATAGTATCTTTTTAAAATCACCCCCAGAAAACTAGATTGGCTATATATGCAAAGTAAATGTCATACTTTCTGTATATTTTCCCTGGCCATACTTTTAGATTTTAAACACAATGGGGAGGGTGTTTGATGCCACAGCCAGCTCTATGCCCACTCCCAGCTGAGCACACAGATCATGTAGGACTGGGGATAGAATGAGGGTTGTCTGCATAAAGGCAAGTGTCTCAAGCCCTGTCCAGTCTTTCAGGCTCTACTTAAGACTTTTCAGTAATTATCTTCCACATGCTACTGACTTTGCACTAATCCAACAAAACTTCTTTCTGTACTCTAACTTGACTTAGTCATACAAACGACAGTGTTTTAATTGGCTTCCTATGGTTTTTTTTCCTTCCCCACTGCAGCACTGTTTTTTTTCCCCCCTGAAAACCAAGAAGCTACCCTGGCCACTTCATCTTTCTTCCTCAAGTTTTTATCCCAGCTACAAACACAAGTCTCAGCTATATCTTCTCCATTCCTAATGCCTTCTGGGCTTTTCAATTCCATGTTTGCCTTGACATACCATTGAGCATGGTGTATGTCTTCTGTCTTTTGGACAAAGACTGGACAGACACTTTCCAGAGATGACCTTAGCCCTTTCGAAGGGCTGATAGTCCCAGTTCTTCCTAAGTGGGTCCCATTTCACTGTCAATTTGAACTTCCTTCACTTTCTAGGAGGGTTCTTTCTCCCAGATTGGGTGGCCTTCTCACAATGCAACCTTTGTTTCTACTCATCACTTCCCAACATTCCCTAAAGCTGTTCTAACCAGGCATGTACCACTCTTCTGCCCACTGAAACATCTTTCACTACCACCCCCCAAGTTCCTCTGAGAATCTAAAAATTCTTCAAGAACTTTCTCTGAATTTTTATTGCTTTTCTCTTCTCCATTTGCAGTTTTCTAATTGCTTTACCTTTAAACATAAATGTTTCTATCCTCTTTGCAAAGTCTTCTATCACCCAGTCTTATTGGCAAGACAGCAAAGGAATCTACTTTTTAAAATATTGGTCAGGAGTGGGTCCCCTTGCTCAAGTACATGCCTTCCATGCATGAGACATAGGTGTTCAACCTCTGGCACTGCCAACATTGATGTCATAACATTGAACAGAAGATATATGTTCATGGTACAACCTGACTTATTTTTTAATATGAACGCTTAATTTTAAATTTATTTTTACTTTTTATTATTTATTTATTTATTTATTTATTTCTTGGTTTTTGGGCCACAATCGGAGATGCTCTGGGGTTACTCCTGGCTATGTGCTCAGAAATTGCTCCTGGCTTGGAGGAGCATATGTGATGCCAGGATTCGACCACCATTCGTCCTGGATTGGCTCCATGCAAGGCAAATGCCCTACTGCTGTGTTATTGCTCCAATCCCTAAATTTATTTTTAATTATTTTACTTTATTTTTTAGTATTAAGGCACTTCGGCTTACATAGTTATTCATAGTTGGGTTTCAGGTGTATAAGTTCCAACAACAATCTCACCACAGTAAATGTTTTATTTTTAGATAAAAATAATTACAATTACTGCTTCTGACATTCTGTATAAATACCACAAACCTATCTATGCCAGTTTTCCCACTAGTCTATTTTTTGCAATGCCTAACATGGAAAGATTATTACACTACTAAAGTCTGAGTGAATAGTTAACATTCTTGAAAAACACCAAACTTGGGGCCAGAGAAATAGCACAGCGGTAAGGCTTTAGATGCAAAAGGACGGTGGTTCAAATTCCGGCATCCCATATGGTCTCCCCTGCTTGCCAGGAATGATTTCTGAGCATAGAGCCAGGAGGAACCCCTGAGCACTGCCGGGTGTGACCCAAAAACCAAAAAGAAAAACACCAAACTTGAATTTAGCAGTCTCTAAAATAATTTTTTTTTAAGAGACTAGAGCAATAGTACAGAAGGTAGGGTGGTTGCCTTGCATGCAGCTAATCTGAGTTCGATAACTGAAATCCCATATGATCCCCTGAGTCTGCCAGGAATGATTCCTGAGTGAAGAGCCTGGAGTAAACCCTGAGTAATGCCAGTTATTGCTAAAAAAACAAAACAAAACAAAACAAACAAAACAAAACAAAACAAAAACAACCAACCAATGAAATAAACTAAAACAAGACTCTACTCTTTATATAGGCAATTTACAAATTGTGTTCCCCTTCTGTGTAAAGATTTAAAGACAATAATTTTTTTTGGTGTTGTACCTTTAAATTGAAGTAGATTAGTATATATTTATTCTACCGTATGAAGCCTCTGCTAATTAATTGACATTTACAAAAGCAAATTGTGTGAAGAAACCCTATTTAAATTTATACATCACAAGCTATATTAAAAATTTAATGGATTAACTACTAAAAAGGAAATATAAAAGAGAGAAAGAAAATATAGATATTTACTCTAGGGCTAAAAATCAATAACTCCTAAAACATCATAAGCAAGGACTTTTACTGCCTTGACTGTATTTTAAAGTTTTTGAAAATATTCCCTGCATCAAAAAAATATGCTCGGGCAATTCAAACAGGAACATCTTTGGAGGAGATTAAGATCTAAATATCTAAAAAGACACACAAAGGGTTGTGGAGATTCTTCTTCTATAAGACATGTAGATCTTGTTATATTACACACTTGCAATTCACTAAGAAAATATCTATCTCTCTCTCTCTTCTCTCTCTCTCTCTCTTCTCTCTCTCTCTCTCTCTCTCTCTCTCTCTCTCTCTCTCTCTCTCTCTCTCTCTCTCAGTACAGACCTGCTGTGTCTTTTCAAAGAGGACATATTGATGGAAAGGGAATCTACCTCCCACTGCTACTGTTCTTGTCTCTGTTTTATTTATTTACTAAGGGAACAAAAACTTGGTGGCTCTGAATCTGCTTCCAAATCTGCTATGAAATGCAGATTTCTTGGTATCCTAGTGCCACTAGTGAGAAGTCAGCTGTAACTTTAGCCACATGTCCTCTTGCTAGATTTGTGAACCTGAAGCATATCCATGGTGCCAGCTCCTCCATCCTTCAGCTTGCATCACTGTTCACCTCTACTCTGGAGCTAACACATCTGCCCAGTGGACAGAAAGTCTGCATCAATGTTAATATTGTAATACAGCATGTCTCCTCAGAATCAACCTTCACCAAAGACTCATGCATACAAGAGAAAAGCAAGTGAAAGACAAAGCTTCTGAATCCCCCCTCTCCCTTCAACTCTAAAATGTCCTGTAAGACCCACTTCTTGATATCCACCAAGAGAAAAAAATGGGTCAAGACCAAAGGCATTGGCCAATCTTAAGAAAGAAGAAATATAGGTTGCATGCATTCTTCTATGGAAGCATGCTTATCAGATAGAATCACAACAACAGGAATATCCTGTGTTTCCGTGTTTCCTCTATCAACTTGCTAATATTGTGAAGCCTGACTGTGACTGTGACTGTCAATGGCTCTTATAGTAAAATACACCATTTTTTTTAACGGTCCTGGTAGGAATACAATCTGATAAAAACATTTTTGGCACAGCATTTTGAGAGTGTGTGTCCTAAGTTGAAAGTGGTTACATGCCCTTTGACTCTTCTCCTGCCACTTCTGAGAATGTAACCCCAGGTAATAACAGAATTACAACCACAATTTCACCAGTGGTGTAGTTATCACAGCAAAATTAACAGACAATTCCAACAATGTAGATGTCCAACAGTATATGGGCTAACAGATTGCAAGAAATCACAACCTAGAAAAGAATGACTGCAGAAGAGCTTCTAATCACAAGTGGAAAGGAGGCAAAAGAGAATTGGACTGTTATATGAAAATTTAATATTTACATGAAAAAGTTAAATACAAATAAAAAGAAATTAGTATGCTCCATTGGCTTCTTTTTGTTGACCAATGGACAAACAATGCCAGTTACTTAACATACAGAAATAAGTGCCAGAGTGTCGATATCCAAGCTATGTTAAACCCAAATTCATTTGACCTAAAGTTTCACTATTTTTTTTTTTTTTGGTTTTGGTTTTGGGTCACACCCAGCGGCACTTAGGGATTAACTCCTGGCTTTGCGCTCAGAAATCGCTCCTGGCAGGCATGGGGAATCATTTGGGATGCCGGGATTCGAACCACTGTGCATCCTGGATCGGCTGTGTGTAAGGCAAATGCCCTACCGCTGTGCTATATCTCTGGCCCCTAAAGTTTCACTTCTTAACATGGTCGTGAAAACCTCTCCTACTTGGGTTATTAATGCACTACAATAAAAATAATGATAACATGCTCAAAATATTCTATGAATTTTCTGCAGCTTTAGATTAAGTAGGTTCATTGAAATCAAAGGATCCCCATGAGCATGTTTTGAACCCTGCCATCCAGCCAATGGTCCTCCCGCTGCAGTTCACAAGACACAGGCCATTATCCAGAATATCTACTACTTGTTTCCTGCAGCAACTGACATTTCCTTCCAGCACTTTCAACTCCCCTAAGATTCTCCATCTGCTGTATGTCAAATTTGCAAGATCTCTCTTAGTGAACTTTAATGTCCCTCTGAAAACCAGGGGGAAGGGCAAGCGTGCTTTCTGCTGATTACTTTGAGACCAACCAATTGGAGCCACACTGAGTACTCAATTGAGTTGGAATAAAGCTTCAATTTTCAAAATTCCTCTGTGAAAAGAACACCGACCACCCTGGATTTTTTTTTTCTTTTATTATTTTCTGGTTTGATCTTTTGGGCCACACTTGGTGGAACTCAGGGGTTACTCCTGGATCTGCACTCAGAAATTGCTCCTGGCAAGCCAGGGGAACCATATGGGATGCTAGGGATTTGAATTTGGGTTTGGCCCAGGTGGGCCAAGTGCAAGGCAAATGCCCTACAGCTATGCTATCGCTCCAGCCCCTGGATTTTCTTTTTTTCTTTTTCTTTTTTTTTTTTAAAGTGTCTATCTCTATTTTTCTTGGTCATATCCCTCTTGGCTCTGTGATTGGATTCCATTTTGCATATTTAAAATTATAGGGCTGGAGAGATAGAACAACAGGTAAGGCACTTGCCTTCAGTGCAGTTGACCTGGATTTGAGCTCCAGTACCCTGACCTCTGCCGGGATGATCTCTAAGCACAGAGCCAGGAGCAAGTCCTGAGTAAGGTCAATGTGGCCCAAATACCAAAAATAAATGCCTAAATAGGTAAATAAATAAACAAAATGTAATTAATCATTGATGTTGCCTCAAGTGTTCTAACAAAATCTAAGTACTTAACTTTATGATAATAAACATCATTTTTAATTTTAAGCAACAACAACATAAAGAGACATCTAGTGCAAAACCCTGAGGCATTTGCTCAGTGAGAGATGCATTTGCTCACTATTCCTTCCATTTTTAGGGCAAAGATTAAACACATATCTATAATATTTGATGGGGCTGAGAGTCTACAACCTCAACATATTTGGAGAAATATGTTCTCATTCAGAACTGATATTTTATTTTAAAATAGTTTTGAAATGTTTTTTTTAAAATGTGACTTCAACATTTTTTAAATGACATATACAGGGGATTGGAGAGATTGTTCAGAGGTGATATGGTCCTCCAAGCCAGGAGCGATTTCTGAGCACATAGCCAGGAGTAACCACTGAGCTTCACTGGGCGTGCCCCCCCCAAAAACAAACAAACAAACAAAAAATTGCAGTGCAGAGAGTGAGTTCTTGTGTGCAGGCACCAAAGGTGACAATGACCTATTTTTTCATTAGACCCTCCTGCATGTGTTTTTAAAGAAAATAATTTTCATTTTTTAAAATATAAAGTATCACTGTTTTGTCTTGGTTTGTTTTGGGTCATCCTGGGCTATCCTTAGATCTTACTCCTGTATGCTTTGGGTATATACTTGACAAGGGTCAAGGGACCTTATGTATTTTCCAGGATTGAATTTTGATTGACCACAAGCAAGGCATATGTCCTACCCACTGTCCTATGTCTCCAGCCTTTAAAGTATCACGTTTGAATAAAGAAAGAACTTTCTTCCAAACTCTGACGACACAGACTCTAAATGACTTCAGATATCTTTAATATATAATCACCAATATGAAACTTGTGGATTTCAATTAATAGTTGATAAAAATGACCTTTTTAAAAGTAAAGCTTTCTAGAACAAAAGTAAACTAATTTCAGACACAAGATTGTAAGAGGAAAAACACTCAAAAGATAAAAATATTTGAAGCAATTGATTGCAGTTGACAATGCAAGAATTTCTTCCTAATTTTTGATCTCTCAGAAGCCAAAGTATTCACTTCTCCCTTAAATTCAACCTTCTCTGTGCTGTATTATGCCTTCTCTTTCCTTATAAAGATACTAAAAAGTCTTCCAAGATAAGAATATCCTTGCTCTGCTCTTCCCTGGTTGAGTTAACACCTATGTCCCCTCTTTCTCCAAATGCACTTTGGATCGAATACTATGGAGGAAGCCATATTGTCATCTTGATTTTGGAATGGTTTTCTCACTTGCCTTCCTTTTCCTTCAGCTGAAAACAATAAACTAATCCAGTCATAATTCTACTGGAATCAGCCTTCCTTCCCACCTGTCTTATTTTCTCAGCTTGATAATTCTCAGAGTAGCTAAATGGCCAATTGGCTTTCCAGTTGGGTCACCAAGTCTATTCTTTATCCAAAGCTTCACTGGCAGGTTCAGGCAGTGCAAGAGGACCCATGGGTATACAATGATGGACAAGGTCTGCAGGAAGGATAGACAACATTCTAGAAGTCTTTTCCCTTTTTTAACGTGTAAATATGACCATGGGTATACAATGATGGACAAGGTCTGCAGGAAGGATAGACAACATTCTAGAAGTCCTTTCCCTTTTTTAACGTGTAAATATGACCAAGATCTTCTGCCCCCTGATGATCTTTTCGCCTCCCATGGTGATGGACTTGAAAAATCACAAATTGCTCACTCTTGTCAAAAAAGGCCTTCCACAATGTTTTCTGGGCTGGAACTAAATGCACTATTCCACACTCAACTCCTCTGCACGAACCCTCTGTTCAAGGTATCAAACAATTTGTGTCCATTAAGAGTCCCTGGAATCTTTCTCCTGTATCCTTTGATACTTTATCTACTGCCAATGATGTTGACAACAACCTGTGCTATGCTGACTGTATCTGGGAATGCAATCACAATCTTTCCAAGCCTGTGGGTCCAACCAACCTGGGACTTTGTGGATCAGAGACCACATATAACTCATTTTTGTTTTCAAAGCAGATGGCACACTAACCAGTGTTTATTATTCATTGAGGGAAGACCTACTTGTTAAGCTAAATAAGAAATCAATTTTAGGCAGTCCTGAGTAAACTTTCTTTTGTTTTCAGTCTTCTGTGATTTAATAGAAGACTATTCTTTACATAGGACACAAATGGGCTGGTTGTTCTTCAGAAACTTGAATACCCGCAGGTTTAAACCAAGCCTTGTGGCTCTGACACTTACTTTTTTTCTATTCTAGTGATAATGGCACCCATAAACCTGATTCAGCATCTCCAACTCTTCAATTCATTAATAGAAACATCTTTCCTGCAACTACGGTGATTTTTCAGGGATATCAAAAACACATTCAAAAATAAAAATGCCATACATCATCAGCTTTCAAATGTGCTTTACTATCGTTCCAACTCTACAATTGAAAGAATGTGGAGAATTTAGAGAGAGAGTGTGTCAACTTGGAACAACAACAAAAAAAACCTTACAAGTTTAGTTTAATAGAAATAGCAACACTGATGTAAAGAGGTTCTGAAAAATCATCCTATAATGGAAAATATAAATGTTTATAAATATGCAAGTGAAAACAATGATGTTAATAATTTTTATCAGTTTAATTATATTAATATTTTTAGGAAATTTCTTTAAATCCTAACTTACTGTGCTCAAGCAATCTATAGAAAGAAACTTTAGCAAAAAGAATGGCAAGTGGCTATGTAAAGTATAAATATCAAGACAATGTAATTATTTTTCTACATTCGAAATGATTTGACTTTATTTGGCAAGGCAACACTTTAATTCGGAGCTTGATTTAATAAGCACACCAATATATTACTTTTACTATTTTTGACAGCCCAGAGTGCCTAGAACATAAAATATAATTTACGGTGGTAGAACATGCCAGAATTGACCATTCCCTGCCAGAAGAATGTCCATAATGGAATTTATATTCAAGCTATAGTTTAGTATGTGTAACAGAATCTCGTAAAATTAGAATAACACTGAAATACCATTTATTTCTTGCGGCAAGGAAATTCCATCTTAATTCTTACAATCAATTTCCAAAATAGTGTGCAAGGCTCATGGATAAAGTTGAAATAGAAAGAACTAGGATAGTCAGTCCAAGAAAAAAAAAAATCCACTGCTCTTCAAATTATCTCCAGAAAATTTAGCTATTATCCCCTTTGTGCATGAGAAATGACACTGGAGGAACTATTGGAAGCATCTCAACTATGTACAGGAAGCTTCGATTTTACTAACGCTATCCCAAACTGTCCTAGAATTAGTGGATAATTGAACAGGTCCCAGAGTTTTTACATGCAACCTCATTCCTACTCATGGCTTGAGGGTGGGGGAGAGAGAGAGAAAGAGAGAGACAGAGAGACAGACTGGCAGAGAAAGAAAAAGAGAGACAGAGACAGAATGAGTGAGAGAGATAAAGAGAGAGACAGAGAGAGCGAGAGAGAGTTCTAGTGCCATCCTATGTACTCCCTTTCTAAAAACACACTGCATGTCTTGGTCATTTGGATCACAAAGCAACTAAGGTTCACTGTGAGGAGATGGTCAGACAGTCTCACTACAATCACCAAATGAAATCGATTCAAGGACTCCACCTTTTCGCCCTCCAAGTTCAACAACTCAACTTTCACACTTGACCCACTCAGAAAGCTGACAATCCCGTTTCAAAGGACCCCTCAAACCAGGTTTGAACTCTGCAAAACTAATTTCCAGTATCCTTCAAAAAAATGTTGTGACTTGATGCCAACCTCCCTTTGTTGTCCAATGTGTCCCTCCTCCCGCAGAACCAAACATAATTCCTGTGGCATCTGCAAGGTCTTCCAATGGGTCTGTCGCTCACACTCCAGGTGAGAAATAAAACCTTCCAGGAATGATTTATTTTATTGTGTGAACTGATGAGCATCAGTGAAATTGCCTTTTAATTGACTGGCTGTCTAAGTAACATGCCTTTGAGGGAAACACTACTTTTGAAATTTCCTCTGGCCAGGAGGGAAAGAAGCCTAGTCAAGACTTTGAAGTCTTCTGCCATCCTCCTAATTATCGACACCAGTCAATGTACAGTCGTTTAATTACAGTAAATGAAAAGGAATGTGGAGATGAGGAGAAAAGGAGGAGAGATAGGCAGGGCGAGACAGACATACCAGATTCTACCCATGGCTGGAGAGCAAGCTTCCCTTTCAGCTTGTCAAACCCTGGGATAGAGTATGGTAGGGTGCGTGCCTGCTGCCAACCAGAACTCTACAGGTCTTCATTGTGCTGGCCTGACTTCATCATCATAATCATTTCAGGGGGAGAGGGACCACAGTGAACAGTTCTCAGGGGTCACTCCTGGATCGGGGCTCAGAAGTCACTCCTTACAGGCCCAGCGGACCATATAGGATGCCAGGGATCAAAACCAAGTAGGCCACATGCAGGGCAAAATGCCCTCCCAGTTATGCTATCATTCCATCCCTATCTATTCTTTTGTTTTTTTTTTAATTTTTATTTTATTTAAACAATTATAGAGTCCTTCATAGTTAAATTTCAGGTGAATAATGAATCAGGGCCTTTCCCACCACCATTGTCAATCTCCCTCCAAGAATGGAATCAGGGTGTATTCTATCCCACCACCCTTTGCTCCCTGGCCTGCCAGTATAGTAGGCCCATTTATGTTTAGATTGTTAAAGTTTAGATACCTTGATTCTATTATCGTTGACTTTGGCTTAGATATTTAGTTTTGTTTTTATTTATTTCCCCACCAGTGCATCCAAGAACACTTGGCCCTGGTCCCAGCCACTCTTTTTTCTTTTCTTCTCAGTTTTATTTAAAAAAGTGGGAATATATGTTAAAATAAAGTAATTCATGTCCCAAGGTTCTATAAAAAAAAAGGGGAGCCCCGATTTAAAAGATAAAAAATACAATTAGGGCCCGGAAAGATAGCACAGTGGTGTTTGCCTTGCAAGCAGCTGATCCAGAACCAAAGGTGGTTGGTTCAAATCCCGGTGTCCCATATGGCCCCCCATGCCTGCCAGGAGCTATTTCTGAGCAGACAGCTAGGAGTAACCCCTGAGCATCGCCGGGTGTGGCTCAAAAACCAGAAAAAAAAAATACAATTAAATAAAAAAAGGTGTGTGTGGCAGGCTTTTGTTTTTATTTTTATTTATTTATTTTTTATTTTGCATAGGCACAGCAAAATATGGGAAAAATAGAAAGGAAAGCCATTGGCCTAAAAACAGGAGACCCTTCCCATGAAGCATCCTGCCATAAGACCAATGACAGGCTCTAGGCATACTAAGTTGTCTAACCCCAAAGTCCTTTTCTGTGGTCCCAGCAACAACCCCAACAGTTCTTGAATGACAGAACACATCCCATCATGGACCAGACACTGCAGAGCATACAACTCTTTGGAAATCACTCACACTAGCACGACCCAGAAAAGTGTCCAACCTCACCACCCAACCGGACCCCAACTTTAGACTTATTTTCTATTGTTTTCATCCTTCTGAAACCTGCATCTTGGGAAGGTCAAGTTGGGTATGCAGGTAGGATGGACCAGAGTCCCCTGAAATGCAGCTGGTTTGCTTGGACTAGACCTTCTTCTTTCCTGCCCTCTCCAAGGCACAAAATCAGGAGGCAGCAGAATAGTTAAGGCCCCTGTAGGTATGTCTGTTATCAGTGGGAAAGTCCTTCTAAGAGGTGCCTGGTGACCATGCAGATAGTTAAGTGTCTGAATTGGTAGAATTCTCTACCAAGTTGGTACAAAAAAACAAGTGGGAGGCAGAACATGAAAAAGTTGGAAACTGGAGTGTTAGGTGAGCACAGAGCAAGGAGCCTTGGCATGTGCATAAATGGACTGGACTCTTGACTGGGAAGAAAGAAGCCAGAACCAGGTATCTCACCTGATCTCATGCGTACAGTCTGTAAGGAGAATATGGGCTCCGATGATCCAGGCAGGAGAGAGATGCAGAAACAAACTATTTCAAAGGCTGGGTTCTTTTCTTTTTTTGGTGGTGGTGGTGGTGGTGGTGGTGGTGGGGGAGAGGCGGTTTGTTCTTGACATTGGAATTGAGGTCAGACATTTGCGAAAGTGGAGACTGAATCCAGGCAGTGGGCTTGGAGCACTCCATGAGAGACAAAAACAATGAGTTTCTCCACAGGCAAGCTGGGTTTGATCAGGAACATTTAATAGACATGGCAAACTCTCCCCCATGGATTCAAGCTCTGCAGACACTCGGTTACTGTCCTCCCAATGCTCCGGCGCCTGGCTGACTTAGGACCCTGGAGACTGTGGGTTGGATGAAAGTAACCAATACCTATCAAGAATTGACTTCTCCAGAGCCTGAATTTACAACAAGAAAACAGTTTATTACTTGTTTGGAATCTGCCAATGTGGGGGCGTGCAAAGGAGCCTGACTGTTCTTATCCTCTTGTGGGATGATCAGACCATCAAAAGGTCATGAGCCTTACGGGGGTCCCAGGACATTCTTTCTTCACTTGAACCTGGCAGGCTTCTTTATCAAGAAATAAATGAAATCTAATCTCCTGTCATGACTAAATTCTGCTTTGAAGTTGCAACAAGCACATTAGGCATTCGACTTGCATAATTTTACTCAGGTTGAATTACATTTTGTTCCTACCCCCTAGAGGAAAACAACCCCTTATTCACAGTTAATCCAAATAATGGAGAGTCAAGGAAAAGTCCCAGGCCAAAGCCCATAAAAACTGGACTGATTTCGACTCCTAAGTGAGATCAGTTTTGGTGTGTTTAGGTAACTTACGTTCCTCATGTTTTGACCTACAGGGATCAAATAGAACTCCCAAGAACACAACTCAAACCTATGCCAAAGGGAATTGCCTTTGACATCCTAATTCCGCCCCAAGTTCCTTCCATAAACAAAAAATAATGGAACTTCAAAAAGAAAGATATATAAGATATAGCTGGAAAATGAATGAGCTTTCAAAGTTAGTGCCATAAAGAAAAGCTGGATTCAATGATTTTTTTTTATCAATTTGATGCTAGAAATATTTGACTAGGAGTGGCAATGATTGTAAAAATATACAATAGTTCTGAGACTCTTGTTTGTAAACATGTTAGAAGGCCAGGTGTGTGATTATAAATTACAAGTTGTGAGTTCAGGAAATAGAGAATCATAGTTTTGTTTGTTTTTTTTTTGGGGGGGTGGGTTGTTGTTGTTTTTTAAATACCAGAAGGAAAAACAGTCAAAATTAAAAAAAAATTACACAATTCTGGAACTGGAGCAATACAACAGTGTGTGGGGCATTTGCCTTGCGCAGGGCCCACTTGGGCCCAATCCCCGGCATCCTTTATGGTCTCTTCGGCCTGCCAGGAGTAATTTCTCAGAGCAGAGTCAGGAGTAACCCCTGAGTGCCACCAGATATAGCCCCCAAATAAAAACAAACAAAACAAAACAAAAAATTACACAATGCAAATCCTGAAATCTTCTAAGTACCTCTCAAATGAGCCTCTGTAGCTCTGTCTTTAGTTTAGTGTCTATGAAGTCCCTGTTCCTACTCAACTCATCACCAAAAATGCAGAAGATGTGGAGAAATCAGGCATTTTCCTCTGGCTACCCATATTAAAGTTCTGAACTAGCTTGTATGCTTGAAGATGTTCCATTGATTTTATTTTCTCTTGTGGATTTTTGTTTGTTTGGTTTGGGGCCACACCCAGCTGTGCTCAGGATTAACTCTTGGCTCTGCACTAAGGGATTATTCCTGGTATGGCTCAGGGAACCCTATGAGCTGTTGGGGAGCAAACCCAGTTCAGCCATGGGCACAGCAAATGCCCCATCTGCAGGATTAGCTCTCTAGTCCCATGATTCTTTTTTCTCTTCAGCTGCCTTCACTGGGAGTTCTCAGCCGATCAAAATGTTGTTTCAAAAGACAACCAGAGCCAAATATTGGGGAAAGAGTAAACAGAAGTTTAAGTCATCAATTTGCCCAGCTCAACAAACATTGTTTTTGACACTTTATCCTCTTCACTTGGCTGCTCTGTTTACTCTCAACAAATGCTACCAAATGTTCTAAATTTCCAGGCAAGGCCCTTTCATTCTCTTCCTGTCTTTCTTCATTCTTTGGAGAAAGGAAACAAAACCCTGGAACTTTCCTTGCCTAGACAATACTTAAGGCAGGCCTTAAGTATTCAATTAAGTATGCAATTCCCAGAGAACAAGTTCAGCCTTATCCAGGCAAAGGGAACAAACAGGGCAGTGACTTGGGGAACTCACACACGCACCAGCTCTGATTCTCCTGTCTTCGCAACATACTAAACTATTCTTTGAAGGTGACAGAGTTAAAAGTTTTGCATTTTCTGGAAAGGAGAAATGGGAGGCAATGGAAATTCACAGTGAAACAGTATTGCCAGATCATCTTAAAAGTAATCTTAAAAATAATAAATATTAGGGGCCAGAGAGATAGCACGGAGACAAGGGATTTGTCTTGCATGCAGAAGGCAGATGGTTTGAATCCTGGCATCCCATGTGGTCCCCCGAGCCTGCCAGGAGCAATTTCTGAGCATAGAGCCAGGAGTAACCCCTGAGTGCTGCTGGGTGTGATCCAAAACCCAAAAACAAAACCAAAATTAAATAAATATTAGGGCCAGAGTGATAGCACAGTGGTAGGGCATTTGCCTTGTAGTGGCCGACCTGGGACTAACCCAGGTTTGATCCCCAGCATCCCATATGGACCCCGAGCTCGCAAGGAGCCATTTCTGAGCACAGAGCCAGGAGTAATCCCTGAGCACTCTCTAGTGTGGCCCAATTCCCTGCCCCAAATATTATTACCACTAACGATGCATGCATAAAATACACTTGTTTCAGAGAGAGACACTACAGAAGCTCTGTGTGTGAAAGGTGAGCTGACTTGAGGTAAAAAATACTAAATTTCTCTGGATCTCGACAATGTTGGAGATAATCAGCAACAAACTCTCTTTCCACTCATTCACCATTCAAGATGCTATCACATCTTGTAGTGAAATTAAATGCCAAATGCTCCATTGGAATATAATCTTAAAACCCGGAGTTACTCAGTGTTAGGAGACGCAGATGGATGGATGCATTCGAAGCAGTGTTGATGTCCAACTGTATGTACTTAAGGTGAATCACTCCTGAATCCACAATGAAAATAGACATAATCACACATTTCAGTGAGCTGAATGGATTATCAGCTCAGGTAAATTCCAGCAGACTGATTCAAAGACTCCTTTTTTTTGGGGGGGGGGTCACACCCGACTGTGCTCAGGGGTTACTCCTGGCTCTACGCTTAGCAATTGCTGCAAGCAGACTCGGGGGACCATATGGGATGCCAGGATTCAAACCACCATCCTGCATGCAAGGCAAATGCCCTACTTCCATGAAGACTCCTTTTGTCCAGAAGAACATCTTTGTTTCTAGTTTGGGTGTTGTGTCCCATGGCAAATGCCCTACTTCCATGAAGACTCCTTTTGTCCAGAAGAACATCTTTGTTTCTAGTTTGGGTGTTGTGTCCCATGGCTAACTCTACCCAAATCAGACCCTCTCCAAACAAATTGCATGCTTATTAGCTATTGGTCTTGACTTTGGCTTCAAGCACAGCAATGTCCTATCTCTAGCATCACTTTACTGGAGTTGAAACAGACTTTTTATTTCTGATGAACAGAAGGAAATGACCAATCATAGGCCATGAGAAGCTTTAAGCTGCACTTTATCCTAGCCCTTGGCTGTGAAACTGCAAATGAACAATAACCAGCTTTCCTGTTACAAAGCAAAGCAGACCAGATTGCTCAATCAATAACAAACATGAAATCTTATCAGCAAAACAACTATCTTTCTTTTCAAGGGCCATGCGATGCTCCCATTTTAATTTTCTCATTGCATTTTGATGCATTGTGTACATGGGGCATTAATAATGTGATGGAAGTAGAAAGCACACTGTTAATATTACATGTTGAAGGAGAAATGTATTTTCACTGTCTGGCACATGGCTACAGATGCTTCAATTCTCCCCAGCAGAGGCACTGACTGGAAATTAAGTTTTCTTTTAAATCTATTATTGCATATAAATGAACCAAGGTGATATTTTTATTATTATCATGCACTGGCAATAAGGCTGGTGGAAGCCCCAATCATTTATTAAAAAAACATTTTGCTTACCATAGGTACTGCCGCTATTTGGATGTGCTAAAATGTAATTTTGCTACGCATGTATTTAATTGCATAGTAATTCAGTCCCCAAAGTACATCAAAGACCATTCACCACCCTATCCTCCATCCTCCACTTTCCCCTTTTGACCAAGATTTCAATTGCTCTCATCAACTCGCAAGTTTAAAGCAGGCTCAAATTTGTTCTTCAATCACCAGGGTCCCGGTAATCATCTATTCTGTGTGCTCACTCATCCATTCTCAGACTGTGCCACTGCTTTGAGGTATCTGCAAGCAAAATCTACAAAGACATCTTTGATTGCAAAGCTGCCTCTGAGATCCACTTGATCACCATTTGTCCGGCGAGGCCACACAGGCAAAAACAGGTGACAGAATCCAAGATAAGTGACGCCTTATTTGGGTAATGTGTGCATCACGGATAATTCCATTTTTTTTTTCCAGATCCCAACCAACACATTATTGATCACTTGCATAATTTATCCCATGCAAGGTCCAGGAATGATCCTCCTCCCCTTTTCCCCCAGGGGAAAACATTTTTAAAATAGCAAGATCCAAGGGCATTCCTTGAGTTGGATTGTGCCGAGACCCCAAGAAGAAGGAGGAGCTGGGAAGGAAGGGAAAAAGAAGGGGGGAGAGGGAGAACAGGCCACTGGCTGAGTGGCAGCAAAGTGGCACTTAAAGAGGGGACTTACCGCTTTCACTGTCCGACTTATTCTCATGTTCGGTGTCTGTCAGCGTAAGGGCTGAGTTGGACCGACTGGAGAGGCAGGAGCTGCGGCCCGATTTGAACCCTCTGCCCCACAGTCTCATGGCATGCTCTGGGGACATCACTGCTTCGTTCTCAGTCTCAGCGTCTGACGCTGCACTGATAGAGTAACCTCTGTGGGGAAGCCCCATTTCCGCACAAAAGGCGAGTCCTCTTCGAGCGGCTGGTTCACACACTCCTAACTGCCTTAGGGTAAAATTCTGCCCTAATTAGGGGGAGAAAAGATAACAGCTGTGAGTATAGGTGGCGTGGCATCTCATGTATTTATTAACTTATTCATTAAATTTTTAAAATTTTATTTTATTGAAACCATTGTGACTTACAAAGTCCTTCGTAGAGTAGATGGATTTTAGACATTCAACGAATCAGGGTCAATCCTGCCACCAATGTCGACCTTCCTCCACCAATGTTCCCAGAATGCATCCTGTACCACCACCCTTTGCCTCCCACCCCCCTTATAGCCTGCCAGTATAACAGGCCCAGTTTAAGTTTAGATTGTTAAAGTTTGGGTTTCTTGATTCTATTGTTGTTGACTTTGGTTTGGATATTTAGTTCTGTCCTTTTCTATTTTTAACCTCCACTAATGCTCCTGAGACCAGTTGGCCCTGGATCCCATCCTTTCTTTTTTTCTTTTTTTTTTATCTCCCTTCTTAATCTTATAGAAACTGGAGAAATATGAGGTAAAACAAAGTAATTTGTGTCCCATAGTTTATAAAAAAGGAGGGAGTGCCTATCTATAAAACACTCTCCAATGCAAACAGACAAGCATGCTGAATTTTTCCATTATGGGACAAAGGCATATGGTGGGGCAGGGAGCATTCTGGAAAGTGGAGGAAAGCTGCCCTTGGGTTTCTGTCAACTCCCTTTAAGGTGCCTCTGCCAACTGACTGTGGCTCCCTAACTTTCCTGGCAGAGAAGGGCTGCTGAGTGCCCTGGGAACCAGCCCTGAGAAAGTTCTAATTCTTCCATGATGAATGCATTTAGTCCACTTGTGTGAAGCGGTTGGTTTGGAAAATCTAGTCAAAGTTTTCCTGTATCCTAGCTTTACTACTTGGGATTATCTTCCCAATACAGATGGCACGTTAGAGCTGGGGAAGAAAGCAGGGTTTTCTTAAGAATTGGGGATCTGGGCGCCAGAAAAAGGTGTTTGAATAATCTGTACTATATCCTCTGACCTTTTAGCAAGAAAGACAAGAGCACGTAGCTTGCATATTCATATGTGTATGTGTGTGTGTCAGTATAATAATAATTATCACTCACACACACACTCAACTTTGTAGCCCTTTGACTTTCTACACCTTAGACTTCAATGAACAATAGAAATCACATCTGTATTAATCCTGATAAATCATTTGGGGGTGTTAAATAAAGTGTACTCTAAAAATAAAGTGGGAGTATTATGTATTTAAGAATTAATGAAAAAATTCAGACCCCTACAAAATAAATGGCCGTGAACCCCTCAAGGTTTCACTAATAAATGAAGAATAATAAAATTCCTGACACTATAATCACTTCCAGCCAGGAGTTTAAATCAGGTGACACTTAAAAAATGATGGCTGTTATGAATAATTTTTCTGCTCCTGTATTTATTCCTGAAATTTCAAGTGGTTTATGACATCCAGGATCCGTAAAGAAAAATGTCGGCCTGGAGATCTGTGGCTTTATACCCTTTCTGTCTCTTGTGGGTAAGGTAGAGTTTGAAGTTGAGAGACCAACTGGAATTAAAATCCTACTAAAGAAAAACACTCTACAGAAACCCACTGAGACACCATCAGATAATCCCAACCTTTTAAGAGTATTAAGCCTTTCTATTATTCAGTGTTCAGTTTCTGTTTTCTATCCCTTAACTCTAAGAATTCTAAAGATACAAGATACAAGAGGAAACATACACGCTATTTTTTTTAAAGGGATTGTTGTTGAAAAGTGTTGTTGAAAGTAATAACAGGCTAACTCTTCCAGAAAAATAAAATCAAATAAAATGCACCATAGAGCAAGCTTTCTGGGTTGGGGGGGGGGAAAGATAGTCATACCTCTGCGTCTGAACAGAACAAATTTGAACATTTTAACTAATATAACGCATTGCACTACTGCTGCAGCCACATTAGAAGTTAATCAGACTTTCTGTTGTGTCCAAGAATAACATGCATAAATAATCAAAATCAGTGGCTAACATTAGCTACAAATTAAACCATGCTTATCAGAGAGCTCTGATTAAATAGCCGAATCTCAAAAAAGTATGACAAGAAGGCAGTAGCAAAAAACGAGAGATGGAGAGAGAGAGAAAAAAGAGAGTAAGAGAGCAAGAGAGAAAGAGAGAGAAACCCAAAGCAAGACAAGGCTATTGAGGTGAGAGAAAGTAGACTGCTTCATTCGGTATTATCATTACTTTATAAATAATTATTTATTAAGCCTGATACTTAGAAAAAGACATTTCCCCCAAAACAAGAGTGACCCCTAAGTACAGTCTCAGGAGTAAGCCCCACTGGCTATGACCTACCAAACAATAATGTCCCAGGTCTTATAAAAAAATCACCAGGGATGAATTGACCCTTGATTATGGATATCATATTTAAAATGTCCACAAAAAGCCAGAGAGAAATCACAGTGACTAGAGCACTTGCCTTGCATAGAGCTGACCTAGGTTCCATCCCTGGCATATGATTTTCAGAGCCTACCAGGAATAACTTCAGAGCACCCCCGGGTATGGCTGTATAACAAAATAAAATGTAGGCTAGGGAAAATATTTAAAAACAGTTAACCATCGCCCTCAATCACATTGACTTTACAAAATAAGACCAGGGAATTATTTTTGAAAGGTGAAAATGAATGATAAGAGAGAAAACTTGCAGCTTTCATCTATTTGGGGAGGTGCCAAAATTGGAGGATAAAAAGAAGAGCAAAGTTAAAAGACACTCCGAAATCCCATTCTAATCTCTGAACTGTAACTTAAAACATTTTCCACATTATTGACTTTTCACTCTGTTTTCATTTGGATGCAAAAATCTATGAGGTGAAGGAAAGCAGAAAACCGCAAGCTTTATTATTTGTTACTCAGGTATGTAAACACGGTGCTTGGCAGATAGAGAGACACACACCAGCTCTCTGAATTGCTCTGTGTATGCCTGCCTCACCCCTTTCACATCTGCTACTCTAAATTCAGGGGTCACATGACTCGACACTCTGGATTTTGGCTGCTGGGCCCACACCAATGATGCTGAGTGGCTGGGGAAAGATAGTAGTGCCAGGAATGAAACTGGGGCTCCTCAAACTGTGGGAACAGACCATCTGAATGAGGACAACACCTTTGTCTTCGAATTATATATCTGAGCTTATTAAGAAGTGGTGGGAGGGGGACAGAGAGGAAAGAAGATGCTGTCTAGAAGTGACATAAGGACAGAGATGGAGCACCTGACACTTGGGTAGAGGAGAAAGTGCAGTAACTTTATACATCAAAACCACGACAGGTGAAGCAATGGTTGATCATGAGATCTAAACGATAATTTTAAAAACGAAAATAAAATTTTAAAAGAGTGATTTCAGGGCCCAGAGTAACATCACAAAGGTTAAGAAATTTGCCTTGCATGGGGTCAACCCAGATTTGATCTGACATCCCCTATGGTCCCCTAAGCACCACCAGGAGTGATTCCTGAATGCAGAGCCAGGAGTAACTCCTGAGCATTGCTGGGTGTGGCCCCAAAACAAAACAAAACAAAATAAGAGTGATTTCAGAAATATAAGTGCAAGAGACATGGATTTTGGGCAGGTGTCCTTATCAAGTTATGAAACTTTGCTTTTGTTTATGTGAGAAAATAACACTACACTTGACCTTAGAGGCTCAAAATGACCTTGAAGCCACTTGTGCTGTTCAAGACTCTTTGACTGCTCCTTTGTTCCATCTTTCAGGGATCTGATGTCTGAGTTTAAAAACTGAGTTATAGGAACAGAGAGATAGGATAGAGAAAAAAGCGCTTGCCTTATATGTGGCTGACCTGGGTTTGATCCCACACATCACATATTTTTCTCCAAATACTGCCCAGGAGTGATCCTGAACACAGAGCCTGGAGTAAGTCCTGAGCATCATGGGATGTGCGCACCTCCTCAAAAAGAGTTGATGTATGTAAAAATGATTAGAATTTTTTAAAGGCTATGTGAAAAAAAGACCTTAAAAAATTTACCCTAGGGACTGAAACGATAGCACAATGGTAGGACGTTTGCCTTGCACGTGGCTGATCCAGGATGGACCTTGGATCGATTCCTGGCATCTCATATGGTCCCCCAAGCCCGGAGCGATTTCTGAGTGCATAAACAGGACTAACCCCTGAGCATCACTGGGTGTGGCCCAAAAACAAAAAAAAAATATGTTCACCCTAACTTGGGCCACGAGGGAAAGGTCACAGACATGGGTGATGGGTTTTGTGTTGGGAAAGTAAATGGCTGAAATACTCTTATCAAAGGCTTTATAAATAAAGGTGGGTCAAAAGAAATAAAATTTTAAAATAAACTCACCTAGACTATTATAATTAACAGTCATCAAAATTGTATAATTAATGGATGGGTGAGAAAATCCTTTGCAAATATTTGCAAATTAGCCAGACAACAAAAATGCAGAATTTTGCCTTCTCTTCACCCCAGACATGGTGCTTTCTATTATTCCTTCTCATTGGGTTAAAAATTCTTGCTTTTAAAAATAGATCATTTTGTTGTTTATTTTTTAATAATAGGATGAATTAGTTGTGAAACTAGAATAAATTTATCTATTAGATCATTTTTTCAGAGTTGAGTTAGTTTAAGCAAAGCAACCTGTATTTTTGCTGTTTGAATACATAGAGGGAAGTGGCAGAGAAGGAAGATTTTCTCTGGATTGGGAAGAGAGGCAGCTGGTAGAGGGATATCAGAGGTGGAAGATGAGTCATTAAAAAGATTGCTTGAGAAGTGAAGAGACAAGGGGAAGGTAAAGGGAGCAAATATGTTTCTGAAACCAGGTGTACAACTTGATCATCTCATTTGGAATCACTTTGGCCCAAGTAACAGGAAAGAGAAAAGAAGGCAAGGATTCTTATTTTTTAGCACTTTCTGGATGTGGTCTCTGCAATAGTTTCCCCATGTTGGCCTTCACAGATTTATTCTCCTTTTCTAATCTCTGTATTAATCATGTTTAGCTGAGATGAGCCACAGAAGTATTTCTCCTTTGCAGGAAATACTTTCCTTGTGATCATCAGGGCCAACCAGGAGAGTTTCCCGTTATACTTTAAAACTGGACCAATGCAATAAATTGTAGCCAGACAAAAGAATACCCGAGGATGAAATTTATTGTGATGAAAGGGCAAAGCTAGCTTGGATGTTAAGAGGACTTTTGCTTTTATGACACTCATAAATGTGACAATCTCTCCAAGACAAACAGAAAAAAATGCAACTTAGGTAAGTTGTATGAGCTGGAAAAGTTCCATAGAGGGACACAAGTGACAAATTTGTGACAAGGTGGAGATGAATAAATACAAGTGGCATGGATGGAAACAGAAATAACCCTTTCCTAAGAAGGTGGAGTTTGGAACATAGGTTTGCTCATCTACTTTCTTCTCATGAGGTTAAGAGAGGGAGGAACTTCTCAAATTCTCAAAGCAGATGGAAAGTCACCAAGATTTTTATCTTTTGTGTGAGATGCAGAGTGAGAGACTAGAATGGGATTTATTTGGAGCTGGCACAGCAGGCAGTGTGCTTGTCTTACATACGGTCAATGTAAGTTTAGTTCCTAGCACCACAAATGGCTTCCTGAGACTGTCAGAAGTGGTTCATGAGCATGGAAGTAAGTCATTAGCACCACTATTTCTAGGCCAAAAATTAAAAAACAAATAAAGAAAAAAAAAGGAAAACACTCTTTTAGAGTGGCCTTATTAAGGTGGACTGCACAAAGGAACATTAAGTATGTCCCTCTGAATCATCCATTCCTTCACCTTCATGCAACGATTATGCAAACTATCTCCTCATCTACAGTATCATTTAGATCATCTCCCCAAAAACCTTGTACAAATGATCACCACTCCCCATGTCTTTATAACCCTGTCTCTCTCCCTAGCCCTAGAAAATCACAAATCTACTTTCTCCTCAAATTGGCTTCTGGTTATTAAAAAAATAGATCCTGCAGGGGCTGGAGAGAGAATACAGGAGCTGAAATAGTTATCTTGCATGGGTCTGTGGTGGCCACAATTCCAAATAAAATGTCCAACATGTCATGGTTCTCAGAACTTCCAGGAGTAAGCCTTGAACACAAAGCCAAGAGGAGGCCCTGAACACTGCTAGATAGAACCTCCTTCCTTCCTTTCTCAACAAAGATATTGCAAAACGTGGTCTTTTGTGATTGGCTTCTTGACTTGAAAAAGATCTTTTACACCTTAACCCCTATGAAAGCTGGTGTCAGTGCCTCCATTCATTAACCACCTCCCCACCGCTGCTGATTTCTGAGCCACACCAAGAATAATGGGGGATCACATGGCTAGTGATCAACCCTGGCTCTTCAACGTGCAAAGCCAACACATGAGCCCTTTGAGTCACCTCATTGCTTTGCATGCTTGAACAAGTCTCTTCTCTCGAGGGACAGGTCTGTTCAGCTGGTGAGAGAGGCTGGGTTGGTTTCCACCAAGTCGGTGTTGGGGATGGAACCCATATGTGCAAAACAAGTGCCCTCCACACTGGACTATCTCTCTCCCGTTTCTTGTCTTGACTTGTAGATTTATTTTCAGAACAATGTCACGGCCAAGAAAGAGAAGAAGCAATCGTCACATGCTCTGATGTCTTGTCTGAACATGGCTGGGCACTGGAGATTGGTATGACCAGGCATGAGACCTAGCCTGGATTAAGCAGGCGCTTAATCTCCAGAGCCAACATTTCACACCAGTGTACCCCAGCATGGCTCCAAAACTGGCCGCCTGACAGAAGACTAGATTCAAGTACAGCAGGAAGCTCAGGGCTTCCAGACATGGGAGCAATAAAGGCTGAGGCATGGGGAAAGGATTACCCCTTCATGTCCCAGGGAGAGCTGCAAGCCACTTTCTATCTGCTCGCACCTTCTGGAAGGTAATCTAGGAAGCCTGCTGGCCTCAGAGCCTGGGGACACCCTTGCCAGGCGGGAACAGTCCAAATTGTTCCTATCAGTGAGGAAGTGGAGCTCAAAGGCGCTCAGAGGAAGTCAGGGACACAAAACAATAATAAACTGGGGTCATTCCACTTGGGTCTTTAAGGACAGAAATTTCAGGTCGAGTAAACATGACCACCGGAAGCTGTTAATCCTGCTGCTGACATTTAGAGTGATTGCGAAGGATTAATCATTTGGATCTCCAAATGAATCACTTTAAGTAGTTAATATTTAAGAGTAATAAACCTCAGAGTGGTGCTAATTAGCCTAGTGGAGTCAGTCCACACGTTTTCAGGCTCTTTCTTGCTGAAAACCTTGTTTTCCAAGAAGCTGGTTGGCTCAACACCCACCTCCCCAGAACACAGACAGAAGCATTTCAAATTCTTTTCATTTTTGTCTGATGACAGAGGTTGGGGGTGGAAGGCGCCGGGGAAATGAAAAGTTTGGGGGGTATAACTGGAAATCCATACGGCAGTGAGGCTGAATGTCAGACCATCTGGCCCTACTTCTTTTGAAGTCTACGATTTCTTTTCTTTCGTCACCCTAATGGCATCTCGGACTAAACCGAAACTCAGCCTTTAAAAGCAGAAGCATTTTCTGGGACTTGAGGGGAAGAGCAGCAGGTAAGGCACTTGTCTTGCAAGCAGCCAACTTGGATTCAATCCCTGGCACCCTAGATGGTCTCCTGAGCCCCACCAGGAGTGACCCTGGAATAGAGTCACAATGAAGATGTGAATACCCCTAGATGTGATTAAAAACAAACCAAACAAAGACAAAAGCATACTACACAAAACAACAACAACAAAGGCCTTTTCCCTCTGGCATACAATTCTTTCTCTTTCACCATTTCCAGCAGGTCTCAATGTTGGATCCATTTCTAGAAAAAGATGGATCCAAATTATAAGAGCAAAGGAAAGAAGAGAAAGAAGGAATGGAAGAAACACAGAGTTGCAGCGTCTCAATGAAATAGTCTAACAGTACAGCCTCTCCAATTTTATCCGCCCCAGTCTAGCTGAAAGAAATTCAAATATCCCCAGGTTCCACATTGAAGAAATAGGAACTTCATTCTTGGGACCTCTCTGGTAAAAAAAGAAGGCAGAAAGATTGAAAAACTTGGAGTCTTTTTAGGAAGAACTGTGGACCTGAGAGTGAAAACAAATCCACGATTCTTGCAAAAATGGAGGAAATTGTGTACCAGGCAGAAACTGACTCTCTTCTCCCCACTGTCTCCCCAGCATCATCTGGGATCCCCAGATGAGAATGACTTTAGTGGTGACTTGCATTTTTCTAGCAAAGTGTAGAAATGGGGACAGTGAAAGTTGGAAACAAGATGGTTTGTGGTGATGGATCAGGAAGGTCATGTGACCACCCAGCCCCCAAGAATGGGGGAAAATCTTACCCCAACTTCTCAGGCTCACCTACCTTTCGTTGATTAGGAAAGGAGGAATGTTTGTGCTTTTAGCACTGTGTTTTGGGATCATTCCCACAGGTTCTCAGTGACCGAGGATGGAGCTAGGAGTGGGCTGTCTACTAGGCAAGCAGCTTAACTCCCTACACTCTCTTTCCAGCCTAGACAGTGTCCTTAAATGATCACTGATCAGGGGCATTGCATATGCAGTGTGTGAGGGGTGGGTGGGGGGTGGAGAAATGACTAGGCTTCTGTTGACACCTTAGTGACTTCTGACATATTAATGCACCACAAATTTTTTAACAATTCAACTAGATTCCTCTCTCTCTTCCTCCTTCATTCTTTTTTTTAAATATTTTTTCTTCTTTGTGGCTCTCTTCTCCCCTTTCTTTCTCCAGCCCCCTTTCCTTCCTTTCTCGCTTTCTTCTTTCCTTTATTCCTTCTTCCTGACTTCATTTCTTCCCTCCATTCTCTTTCCCTCTATTCCTCCCTCCCTTCCTCCCTTTCCCTCCTTCTTTTCCTTTCTTTCTTCCTTCCTTTCCTGCTCTCCTCCTTCCCTCCCTTCCTCCCTTCCCTTTTTCTTTCTTACCTCTTTTCTTCCTTCCTCCCTTCCTTCCTTCCTTCCTTCCTTCCTTCCTTCCTTCCTTCCTTCCTTCCTTCCTTCCTTCCTTCCTTCCTTCCTTCCTTCCTTCCTTCCTTCCTCCCTCCCTTCCTTCCTCCCTCCTTTGCTCCTTTCCTTCCTTCCTTCCATCCATCCTTCCTTCCTTCCTTCCTTCCTTCCTTCCTTCCTTCCTTCCTTCCTTCCTTCCTTCCTTCCTTCCTTCCTTCCTTCCTTCCTTCCTTCCTTCCTTCCTTCCTTCCTTCCTCCCTCCCTCCCTTCCTTCCTCTCTTTCGCACCTTCCCTCTTTACTCTCTGCAATTCTATGACTACATTTTAGATATTTCCACATACCTTGACAAGAATTTCTGAATAATGTTTTGAATAAAATGATCATAAGTTTCTCTCCCCGACTCCTTTTTTGGGCTTCATCCGAATCCAGACTTCAAGTTGCCCAGAGACATTTCCCATTAGGAATGAGTCTCATTTAGAAACTCACAAGAACCCTTGTCTGTCTCCCAGAGAACCTGTAGGAGCCCAGGACAGAAGACACAGTTGACCTGAGTCCCAGGAACTGTTTCAACTCTCTAGAGCAAATTCTCACATTTCCCCTACTTGCCTCCTACCTATCGCCCCCCTCCATTCCATAGCTTGACCCTATTCTCGCATTGTGGATCCCCATTTACACTATTTTCACTGTTTCCCTTAGAATAACTGGGGCCCACAAGCTACCCCATGACCCCTAGCTGAGAAATGCTGGTTTAGAGCCTGGCCCTCAGGTAGAAATTCAAGTCTTAGAAAAAGTGTTCCATTTCCCATCAGGACAAAACTAAACCACAGTATCCTTTAGTGGGGCCCCAAGCATTCCAGGGTGGAGTGCCAGTCACTGAGTTGCTAGGTGGGGTGCCAGTCACTGAGTTGCTAGGTGGGGTGCTGAAGGCCTTTCTCAGAAGACACAGAAAACCAGTTTTTTGTTTTGTTTTGTTCTGTTTGTTGTTATTGTTTCGGGGCCACACACGATGATGCTCAGGGATTACTCCTAGAGCTGGGGACCATATGGGATATTAAAGATTGAATCCAGGGTCAGCTGCGTGCAAGGCAAGTGCCCTTTCCACTGTACTATTGCTCCAACCCCCTCCTACAACCAGCCAGTTTTTTGTCACTTGGGTTGGCTCTTCTATGAACTGTCCATCCACACACTTTCCCATTGGCTTGTTTATCTTTCTGTTTTCAATTTGTACAAGGCACTTATTATCCATCAGAATCTTCTATCTGTCCAATGGATTGTAAACAGATTTCCCAGTACGAGTTTGCTAATGGTGTTTTTATTTACATAGAGGAAAGGCTCTAAATGGAAACAAGTGAGTGAAGTTTTTCCCCCTAACCCCACCCAGCTCTTCTATTTCCATTAAAATGTTCTCCCTGTTCTGGGGGTGAAGGCACAACCTCTGGGGGCCTGGAGTGTGGCTTTACAACTCCCTTTTCCCCTTGCCTTCGTCTATAAGAGAAGCTGGAGAACAAAATGAGTGAGGGAATGTTCTCACTTTTATCTTATGCAGGGACTGTAACCAAATGCAACTGTCCTGGAAATGTTGCTGCAGAAAGCAGAGTTCAGCAGAGACCTCACCCTTTTCTCTCTTGGTCTGTCTCCCTGTCCATCTGTTTATCTCTCTCTACTCCATGGGGATTATGGAGTTGTATCAAGGGAACCACAGGACAAAGGCCATACCTAAGCTCAGGACTTAGTGCACAAGAAGACAGGGAGAAGCCAGTTCTGGAGGATCTCCGACCTTTTAATCCTACCTAATGTTTGGAAGACAATCATGTGACGAGTTACTGAACCAGGGCCTGTGACTCTTGCTATTCACTTCGGCTTTATTCAGTCTGTCAAGTTAACTTCTAGTATGCTTATCTTTTTTTTTTTTACATTTGTTTTTAATCCATCTAAATTTATTTTAGACACTGTTGAGAGCTATGGGTCCAATTTTATATTCTTGCAGATGGAGAACCAGTTGTGCCAGCACTGTGTGATCATCTCCCAGTAAAAAGTAAATGCAGATTTTTCTGTTTTATGCTACATTTCCCTCTATCCTGGTGTCTACTTCTAAAATTTTACTTTATTCCAGTTATCAACTTGTCTTGAGTCTAGTTTCACAGAGATAGCAGTGATTTCATAGTAGTTAAAAACTGTATTATGGGTTGAAGTGATACCACAGTGGGAGGGTATTTGTGTTGCATGCAGCCAACTCGAGTTCGATCCTCAGCATCGAATACATTCCCCACCCCCCCAGCCTGCCAGGAGAGATTCCTGAGCACAGAGCTGGGAGTAACCCCTGAGTGTCTCTGGGTGTGAACCTCCAAAAAGCTATATTAAAGGCGCTTTGTTCTTGCTATGGCTCCACCCCCCTTTTTAAAAACTGTTTTGGCAATTTCCAGCCATTGATTCTTTGACATGAAATTTAAGATGACTTTGTTTTCCCCCTTAGAAATAAGCCTTAACTCCTGGGCATTTTATTTCAGGAGAATGGTGATGGTGTCATGATATTTTCCATCCCCAAACCTTGATTCCCATTTATTCAGATCTGGTTTTATGTGTTTTAATAATACAACCATCTTTATAGATCTTTTTATAGGAGATCACACACCAGTCTTGTAAAATGCACTGCAAAGAATTTTACAGTGTTTGTTGCCGCTGTGGCGGAATATTTCTTGGGCTTCCAAAGAGCCTAATAATTACTTTTAAATGACATATAACAAGTGTCAGGCATTATTCTAAGACATTCCCCCACCCTCTTGTTTCATTCTCAGGCATCTACAAGCTAAAAACTAGGGGGATTTTAAACAAAAGAGAATTGAAGCACAGAGAAATTAATTTGTTCAAGCATGTGACTTAGCCAGGAGAGGTTACTTGCAACTCAGCTAATAAATCTGAACTTTATTATTTGGAACTGAAGCAGAGTTCATTTAGATCTAGATTCCTCCTCCCTCACTATTATGCTATACTACCCCTGACGTCTATATATTTATATTGTATTCATCCAACTACTAATTTTCTTTGAATCTCTTATTTTATTTCCAGAGACATCTGGTTTTTGTATATATACAATCAATCATAAATTTAACAAAAGCACTCATTTTAGCATTTTATAAATACACATATCAACTGTATAATTTCTTCTCTGACTGCAATTACTAAACTGTCTAAAACAATTTTCGATCGCAATTGTCAGAGTACATCTTACAAGCCTTTCAGATGTTCTGGATTTTAATTGAAATGGTATTAAGGAGCTTGCCATTTGATTCATAATTTTTCTTATCACACACATTTATGTGGGTTTTTTCCCCCCTTCTTATTTTACTTAGAGATGTTTATTTGAATAAGGCACAGTTTAAATTTTTATCCAAAACTGTTCGTCATTTATCGATCACATCACGTGTTCTGGCTTTGATTTATTCATCCAATTATGTTCATAGATTTATTATCATTGACATATCCACATAGATTATCAGCAAAGATTAGTAGCTACTTGGTTTTTAATTTGATGTGGCACATTTCTGTTTCATTCACTGCTAGATGAAAATATTTAGAATTCCACAATATACTAAGGTACAAGGAAGATCTTGATAGCTTCTCTTTCATATAACTTAAATTTATTTTTGTTATTAAAGCTATGCCAACTTCACAGTGAGAATCACAATGTTTTCAAGTCTCCCTCCCTCTTTCTGGTGTTGAAAAGCTTTTGAATACAGGCTTAATTATTCTTTGAAGATTATGCAAAATTCACCTAAGTACCTACCTTTTACTTTAAAATATTATTCCTTTTAATCATCTTTCTAATCTCTTCAGAGAAAATGGCTTTTGTCTAGCTTTCTTCCTAATCTGAAATCAGTTAGTTTTAATGGTATTTTCCTAAGAAACCATCAGATTTTGCTAAGAAAATATCTTCTAGACTTAAAAAAAATTCTATCCTATAAAATGAGTGGGGAGGGGAGGAGAGACACAGTTAAGTGGCCCAGCTAAGATAGGGGGTTTACAGCAATTTGGTGAATTTTGCAAAATAATGGCAACAGATATTCATGAATACTCATCAAATTGCTCCCCTCCCACTAATAATTTATTTGTTTGTTTCGTGGCCACACCCAGTGGTGCTCTGGGGTTATTCTGGGCTCTGCACTCAGAAAACATTAGCAGGTTTAGACAACCCGGGATAGACAGCCTTAGACAGCCTGGGATAGAAAACAGTTTGGTCGAATGCAAGGCAAATGCCCTACCTACTGTATCTTCACTCTGGCCCCAATAATTAGTTTTTCTTTACTGTATGGCTGCAAAGATATCACTAATGTCCGTCTACTATAACTCTCTTCCACATGAACCATGTTTTTCTCCCTTCTTCCTCCAGTTGGGTCTGGCTCAACTCAATCAAGCCTCTTGGAAATATTTCCTGGATACAACTTCCTATACACTTCTAGTTGCCCCATCATCATCCTTTGAGGACACTTTCACAATATACAGAAGTCACTGGCAACTGTGCTCAGTGTTTCCCTCTCTCTCCCAGTGAGTTTCTTGCAGCTGATATAGCTTCTGGAATTGTACCCAAGAGGGTTTGTCTGAATTCCGAAACACCCTGAAAAAGTCAGAGAGATGGACACTAACTTCTTTGCATTCAAGATCCCTGGATTGAAAGTCATTTTTTTTTTCTTCAGTGGACATATTTCACTGTCTTTTGGCTGTCTTGGATGCAGCAAAGAAGTTTCTTTAGTCTGATTTTGATTTCCTTGTAAGGTACCAGAGAAGCTATTGATTTTCTTCTCTCTAAAATCCTGTAAAAATGCTTTTATTCCTACAGTGAAAGAACTGTTTCTGGATAAGTTTATGATTGTGTGTGTGTGTGTGTGTGTGTTTACATTTCACCAGAAACTTCACATTTTCTTTTGAATTATCCCTCCTGTTTGGCTTTAAAAACCATTTATTTTGACGTTTATGACTGACTCCCCCCTCTTCAATTCAATCAATGCCTTTATTTTCTAGTCTATACATGGTCGACTTAGCCCCTCTCACCCTTAGAATTTGTTTGTTATTGTTGGTGACATGATCGTTGCGAGATCTTATGGGTGTCCTTGTTCCCAGAATTGGCAGAGAAATGGCAGCTGAGGACATCTTTTGAGCCACTATCATGGCAATTTAAAAAAAACATTGATTATCTAAGAGCCTATTCCTTGTGTTCTATCAAAGAGAGTTACCTGGATAAAGAAAGACCTTGAAGCTGGAATATTTGTAAAAACCAAAAACCAACCAAGATGATGGAGACTCAGGATCTATCCCTTGATAGGGGTACAGTCAGGAGAAAATGGGATTCAGGTGTTGATATTAGCATAAATGACAATGAAACTGATGATGGCCAAGGTAGTTAGGGGGAAGAAGGAGAGGAGATGGCGTGGGGAAAGGGCACCAGGATTGGGCCCTTGTCAGAGACCAATATGAAATTCAGCAGGACATACCAGTCTTATGTGGCAAGAGTACATAACCTAAGGCATTGGCTAGCCCCAGAGCCCTAAGAAATATCACAGTTTCCTATCAGGCATACATTCCAGGAAGCTTGTTAGGTCCTTGAAACATCACTAACCCTGAGGTGTTCCTGCGCCCCTTATATAAAGGTGGCATGTAAAGATTACCTGTAAGATGACCTCTGTAATGAGGGCTTTTTATCCTGCCTTCTCTCCACCCCCTGTAAAAATTGTGCTTAAAAGAGCCTGTACCAATCAATAAAGTGAGACCTTGATAAGGCACTTTACTTGGTCTCCGTCTCTTCTTTCCCCCCATTCTATTTTCAGGCTGGGATCCCTCTATACCCACGAAAATAACCTGTTCTGCAGGCACGACAGACCCTCCGGAAGAGAGTACAAATATTTTAGAGCTAAAGTGCAGAAGCATGACAATCCTGAGATTCAAAGGGTTTGTTTAGACAAGTCCAGAGGGTCCTACATAGAAGTCAGTGCATGCCTGTCTCTACCCTTTCAGCTGCCTCCTTCCCTTCTCGGCCAATTTATTTTCTGGCCTGATTTCAGATTGATAAACTTTTCTTGGTTTTGGGAGGGTATTTTTGAGCCACACCTGGCTGTGAACAGGGTTTACTCCTGGCTCTGTGCTTTGGGATCATGCCTGGTAGAGTGCAAGGGATCATATAAGGTCAGCATTGGAAATCCATCTGGGGTCAGCTGCCTACAAGGCAAGCAAGTTACCCTCTACCCTCTCTTTCTTGCTCACGAGTATACATACATTTATGTATATATATAATAAATTAATATATAATATATAATTTTATTTTTATATTTATAGGATATGTAAAATTAATTTATATATTAATTTAATATACACATACAGTTTAATATCTGATATATAAAATATATAAATCTATATTTAATTTAAATTTAATATATAAATTTTAAAAAGGCACCCCTCCCCACTGCTGAATCCTCTGTAAAGGAGGAATAAATGGGAATTTTGCCTTTAGCATCTTAAAATTCTAAAACTCCCAACTCTTGTCCTTAATAGCCTACCCAACCCTCAGGGTGAGAACCAGCTCCATGATCAGCACTTCCCATGCTCCCGATTCTGTGAGCCAAGCTGTGATGTTTTGCAGAATCACCAGGTTTTCAATAACCCCCCCTTCAAGCCCACCTGCCTCTCGGAGCTGAGGACCTTTCCTGTGTGGTCCCCACACAGGACAGGCGCGGACTGCGGAGGAGGGCAGAGAGATCGGTGCTTTTTCTTTTATCACCGCCCTGAAAGTGTGGGGGTGAGTTCTGGCAGCTGTCACCTACGACACGTGTCCCAGGCGTGACGGGATAGATTCTCTTCAAAGACAAATCAAAGAAAACTAGACTCCAAGAATGCAAACCGAGTTCCAGTGACCCCCAACGCCCTCGCACCCACCGGGACCTCCACAGCTGCTAAAGAAGAACAGCTACTTCCAACACCCCATAAACCACATGAAGAACCTCAACGAGAGAGGGAGGAAGAGAGAGAGAGAAAGAAGAGAAAAGAGAGAAGAGAGAGAGAGAGAGACAGAGAGATACACAAAGAGAGAGAATTCAGTCCCTTTTTCCCTTTTTCTCTCCACTTCAACAGAACTGGAAAGAGCTTGGTAAATGTCTCAGAGGTTCAAGCATGTATAATGCTGCGAGTTTGATCCCTGGCCCATTGCCCCTGAGAACTACAGGATTCCCCAAGCACAACTAGATGTGGGCCCTATAATTTTTTTTAATCATATGAAATTAATCATTGTCTCCAGACAGTTAAGGAAAGCTACTCTCCTCCCAAAATGATTAAAATCAGGCCTGATAAATAAATAGGTTGTCAGACCGATCCCTACCGCAAATCAAAATGTTTGATTCTAGGCCTGAACTCTCGCACCAGAGCCTGCCAAAGGGGCCACCTCAGCCTCCTGCAGCTAAATTGCATCTTCTGTTTCAAGGCACGAAACACAAGCAAGGCCAACAGGCTCTATCAAAGATCTGTGGACCAGCAAAAGCGGCATAAGCTTTTGGTCACATTTCCCAAGAAGAGCTCTTTTGGTTCCTCTGTCTTTTTTCCATCTTTTATTTTTACTGGGGTTGGTGGGGGGCATGATTGTACGAGCTATGGCAGGAAGCACGTTTGTCAATTAAATTCTGGATCCCACAGCATCGTTGTGGTCAGGGAGGGAGGGGGAAAAAAAAAAGAACATGTGTCAGATGCAAATATAAGGAAAGCCAGGGAGACTTTTTTATTCCATGGATCTAGGAAACAAAATCTGATCATAGAACTCACTCCTCTCACTCCTGTGACCCAGAGGGAGTCACTGGGGAGAAATGGAACTTGCAATATCTCCTTCTTCCTCAGCCTCAATGCCTCACCTCCAACTGCCTTTGCTCAGGCTTTGGACACACAGAGGGTTAACAGACTGGCAGGTAGGAGAAGACCCAAGATGGTCTAAAATTGTGCAAAAGTCTACCGGCTCCATAAAATCTGGAAATCTAGAAGCTGCCATAGGGATCTCTTTTTCCCCCAATGATGTCCACAGGACTGCAAGCCCTAAGCACCCCTTGGCTGCCAGGAACAGTCCTTGCCTGTTTTCAGTCCCCCCAAGATTTCTGCAGCTGTCAAGGGAAGAGGGGGTCCTAAGCCTATTGCAGTTTTTCCTTTTCCTTTCACTTCTGCTCTTTCAGCTTTTCTTGCTCTGTTCCCTCCACTCCTCCTGCCCTTCAGTGGGACCTTCTACTCTTCTCTCCCACATACCCTCTGCTCCTTTGGGGGTCTCAGGCTTGCAGCTTGCTGTAGGATGGAACTGTGTGGCCCCCTTAACAACTCTGGTGGTGGGGATTCTACAGATGGTGCAGCCCTTTTGTAAGCCACAGTCTGCACTAGATTAAGGCTGCCCAGGAGGTGACAATCTCTGCCTGCTATTTTTACCCTGTGTAAGCCAGCTTGCTGCTCCTGCCAAGATGCAATGCTAACTTGGGGGTGCAGGGGAGTCCCCCAGTGCAGAAGACCACATGTGCCATTTTGGGTTTTCTTCGAATACAATCCACAACATTTTATCTCCACCCTAGGAAGCCAGAGAACAGTTTTTTTTTTTTTTACCCAAACCAAGACTTCATACTGGTCCTGATAGCATGCTGGCCCCAAGGGCTCCATTTTGAAGAGGTTGCAAAAATGTATCCTGACTAGGGCTGGAGCACAACAGGGAGGGTATTTGCCTTGCATGCAGCCTACCCGGGTTCAGTCCCCAGCATCCCATATGGTCCCCCAAGTCTGCCAGGAGTAATTTCTGAGTGCAGAGCCAGGAGTAATGTTTGAGCACTACCAAGTGTAGCACCAAACCAAACCAAACCAAACAAAAAAAGTTCTCTGACAATCTACATTAGCTGTATGAACATTGTGAAAGAAATGTGAAGGGTGAACACTGGCAATAAGACAAAGGCCCTGGAAATAGCAAGAGTGTCTATGTGGAATGCATACTCTATATCATCCCTGGAAAAAAACTTGAGTAAATATTAAGCAATTATGTTCCCTCCAATAGAACTTGATGCCTGGGATTGATAAGGTCTGCTTTGGCAGTGGGGAGAAAGAAGGGAGAACTCTCTCTTAAGTAAATTGAATGAAGTTTCTTTGACAGTCACTAAATGGGGTCAGCAAATACAATTTTAGTCTATTTAAGAGATCTTGTTCATGACCCAGAGAAGAAAAGAACTGAGAAAAACTTTCCAACACTACAATGGTTTTCCACATGATGATTTGACTTAAATTGGTTCCTGTTCAATCACAAATTTCTAGTTACACTGGAAGGCAGTTGGGAAAAGACAAGACACTCTCCATTAGTGAAGGTTACTTATCCTCACACCTTCTTTATGTTAGCTGAGGTCCCAGGGAAGTTGTTACTAGTTGCCAGTTTGGCCATAGTGGAAGGCCATTATGGAAGAAGGAAAATAGCACAATGGACACTCATGCTGTAATGCATGCCCATCTTAAAGCAAGTAAATATGTGGGTTCAGGATTGTGAAGTCAAGATGTAGAAGTTCTTCTACTACTACTGAGAGAAGCAGATAGATAACAGACTGAGAGGAACATGGTCAGCAATGGCAAGGGGAAAGACCCAATCAGCTGGAGTCTATTACTGGAAACAAGGTGGTCAAAAAAACCCAGTAAATGTCCCAGATTATACATGTGAAAGAAACCAGAACCTTACATACCAAACTTTTGCAAGAAAAGACAGATGGTAGAATGGAGTGAGCTGACTGCAGGTTGACTGGCTGAAGGAGAGGAATTCTTAAGGCAGTCTGACTTCCTTAGACAAAGGAGTATCCTCAGTGACATCTCCTGATCTCCCTGGCATCATAGACCTCTAAAAACAATGTCTCTTTCATGAGCCTTCATAGAGTCCCGGGTCTCAACTGTACGCACAAACATCTGGGGTCATGTGCAAGAACCTAAATCTTTCTTTTAAAAACAAACAAACAAACAAAAAAACCCAAAAAAGTTATTTCTCTATCTCTAATCTAAAAGAAAATGATGGGCTCCTAATCTTCCTCAAAATCAGAGAATAGGGCTTCCCAACAATAATAACAACAACAAGAATGATAATAACAATAATAATTGTCCCTCTAAATGGGGAATAATGAGCTCTTTGGAGTAAACCAGCCAATCTGTACCTGGTTTTCAAGAACGAAGACCTACCTTGCCTGGAATATTCATCAGCTTCTCTGTGGACCAAATCTTTTGCTCGGTTTCCATAGAGCAGCCGCGAGGAATCATGATCAAAAGCTTTCAGGGTCTCACTGGAGCTGTAGGACTTCTGGGTAGGAACCCGGCAGTCCTCATTGTCAGCCGAAGAATTGGTGTAGCGCCGCTCTTTTTCTCGTCTGCTCTTGGTCAGGGAGCAGTAAGGCCGGCGCTCTTTGACATCCATTCCTTCCGTGCAAACATCAGACCTGCTGAGCACACGGGCAGCTCAGGGCGCAATTCTTCGTGAGCTCTCTGGCAAGAGAAAAGGATGGTAGGATGTCAACAGAGCAAACAGTCATCTCAATGGGATCATAGCTGCATTCTTTGGGGGGCAGGAAACACAGGGATACCAGAAATACAAGGATTCTTCTAGGACACCAATACACATCCAGCAAGACCATTTGGAAGATCAATGTCAGAAACCCTGGGTGACAGAGACTGAAGTTACACTCTGTAGGTACCTGTTTGGACTCATCTGATTGATTGACTTTTCAACATTCACCAAAAATTTAAGACTCAAAAATCACAGCAGAAACTGAACCGATGGGTTTCACTCTATACAATTTTTGTCTTGTAGCATTTTAATTTATTCACAAATAAATGACATTTTCCTTTTTCCTGACCCCAAATACGATTTTGGTTCTCTCTTGTTAAGCATAGGAGAAAATGTGGGTACCTTAAAATAGAAAATCAGCTATATTTATTTACTTTTTGGTTTGAGGGCCACACCTGGAGATGCTCAGGGGTTATTATACTCCTGGCTCTGAGCTCAGGAATCACTCCTGGAAGGTTGCAGGGGACCATCTGGGGATGCTAGGGATTGAAACCTGGGTTGGCTGTATGCAAGGCAAATGCTTTCTCAAATGACTGGACTGTCACTCTGGCCCCAGGCATTTTTAAAGTTTTGAAGACTTCCATCCAAGTTTTAGAACTTGGATGTCTTTAATTGTGGGAAACAATAGAAACCAGGTCTTTCCCCTATGCCCTTACTCCACACTGCTCAACATGTGATTTTCTTCTCTAGAAAATGAATTTAATCAGTGATCCTCTTTGAAGACAAGACAGAGATGATAGGACCAAGAACAAGTGCAAAAGAGTAAGCAAGTTGTGTTTCTTTGTGCAGCAACTATTTCCCTTGAATCTGTTCAATAAACAGGGAATAGGATGGGTCAAAAAAATCACTGTGTGTTACACAGGACTTTATCCCCATTGTTAATGGTCCCCTGATTTTGATGCTTTCTTACTTTCCCTTGACATCTGAACACTCCCAAAGGTATGTTCTATGTCTCTCCATACCTGCCACTTCCAATTCTTTCTTTTTTTGCTTTTGAATTGAGTAATTCCATCATCCACTGGCAGCCAATGATTCCCAGTGGTCCTGGACTTCTCTTCAGCGCTTCATCCCTGGGGATTGTGATGTCTTTTTAGAGAGTCCCCTGAGGATCCCATCAGAGTCTCCTGTATCCTCCGCTCACCCCCACTGCCATCATATAACCACTAGTCTTCAGTTGGTTCCTCATTGAATTTCATGAAATCTCACAATTGGTTTCATGTCTCCATCTTGGCTCAGCTTCCATCTAAATGGCCAACACATCTTGATTCTTTACACTCAGTGTGGCATCTTCTAGATCTATCTTTTGCTAACTTTTGCCTCGGAATCAACTAGAAAAAGTCATAGAGCTTCAGAACCTCTGCATAGAAAAAAGTTGGAATGGGGCCAGAGAGATAGCATGGAGGTAAGGCGTTTACCTTTCATGCAGAAGGTCATCGGTTCGAATCCCGGCGTCCTATATGGTCCCCCGTGCCTGCCAGGAGCGATTTCTGGATTTCTGAGCATGGAGCCAGAAAAAACCCTGAGCACTGCCGGGTGTGACCCAAAAACCAAAAAAACCCACAAAAACCACACAAAAAAAAAGAAAGAAAGAAAGAAAGAAAGAAAGAAAGAAAGAAAGAAAGAAAGAAAGAAAGAAAGAAAAAAAGTTGGAATGCCTTCCCTGCTTTCTCCTCCCCGACACATATTGTCAATGAGGGATTGGTTGTCTCACCATTGGGATGGGGAATCCAAATACTGCTGAAGTTGAGGTGTGCCATTAAAAGTATATCAAATTCTTGAAGGCAGATTGATAGTAAAGTGGATAGGGTGTTTGCCTTGCAAGCAGCCAATCTGGGCTGGCATCCCTAGAACCCCATAAAGTCCCCTGAGCCTTGCCAGAAGTAAGCCCTGAACACCATTGAGTGTCGCCCCAATGCCTCCCCTTCCAAAGTATACCAAGTCTTCAAAGAGAGTAGGTAGATGTTGGAAATATCACTTTAGATGAAATGATGTATTATAAGGCCCATCCTGAGAATAACATGGTTTCAGTGTACATTTTTGGTTTAGATTTATTTTTATTAACATTAAATAAAATGACATGAAATGAAATAATATTATTCAACAATCTGCAGTAGTTACAATTATTTTAGCTTTCCACAAAATGTGTCTTCTTGACTTTCAACCTTTTTCTTACTTTCCTAGATTTAATAGAAATTCATAACCATCAAGCCTGTGTTCTCTCTTGAACATAAATCTTGCTTGTTTATCTCTCTGTTTCTTTTCTTGCTTATTTCCACTCTGGAGAATCCTGTGATCTCTCTTGAGCATGTACTTCTTTCTCTCTTTCCCCTCACATCTTTCAAAATAAGTTTCAATAAAAAACTACCTTCCTTCACACATACATATAGTATTTTTCAATGACCTATTCTCATTAAATCCTCCACTTTTTTCTTTATAATTTCTCCAATATTTCTTAATAGACATTATTTTAATTTTCTTATTGTAGTTGTCCTTCCTGTTTAAAATAATAAATAATTTCTAGGCATAGTTATAGGCTATTTTTATATAAAATGATTAACAAAATAATAGATCAATTAGTTCTCTTTTATGCCAACAAACAAACTAAAACTGATGAAGATATTTATTAAATGATTACTATGTAGTAGGTTATATTCAATGGTTGAAGATATGGTAATGAATAAAATATCCCTCCTGTTATGAAGTGTATATTTAGTGGGTATATTAATATGCTTGAATTCATGAAGAATCTTGTTTCTAAAACAGTATTGATTGCTTTGAAGGAAAGGCCATATAAACTCTTCTATCTAAATGATCATCAAAAGCTTTTAATTGAACAGGTATTATAATTCGAACGCTTTTAGAAAACGAGCTTTGGGATTTGAAATAATTATCAAAGTTCCATTTCTTGCCTGAAGGTGACATTTATTTTAAAATAAGCGTTGCTATATGTATGCATTTCTGTACTTTGAAAATGGACTGCTTCAAGCAAATGAACATTGCATTTCTTCCCTGCTGTAATGCAGTTTTTGTTAGTCTTGCCAGTTATTGGTGAACTCTGGCTGGCTCTCCCATTACCTGTTTCAATAAATAAATTTGCCTGAAAGACAGCATAGGCATTTTACGTATTGCCCTAGGCTGATTTTAGGTTACCAAGAGAATATTCAGTAGAGATCATTGTGAGTGGAATTGTGTTCTACAAAATGATGTGTTGGAATTTTACTTTCTAGTACCCTTTTTAGGGTACACCCTTATAACATCCATAAAAGAGGTCTGCCCTTTTAGATGGCCCCTGATTAACTGTCATTGGGTGTCAGTTGCCAGAAGAATATAAAAGCCCCCACCTCAAATGTGGGGGTGTGGGTTGCTGTGAGTTGTTGGAGCTGGAGTTTGTGGGCTGCTGGCTGGTGGATTGTTACTGCTCCTGTGGTTGGTTTTTTATTTTTTATTTAATTAACTAATTAATAAATTTTAAAGATGTTGGCTTCATTTTCCCGACGGCTTTACCCTATTGCTTCTCCTGCCTGTTTTTTTTACTTGGCCCTGTATCTGGTCCCAAATCCATCTCTCTCTCTCTCTCTCTCTCCCCCCCTCTCTTCTCTCTCTCTCTCTCTCTCTCTCTCTCTCTCTCTCTCTCACACACACACACACACACACACACACACACACACACCCCTCTTTTTTGGCTCAGGAGTTGGTTATAAGGTCCCTGGCCTCTCTACCCTGCCTGTTCTATTCATTAAACTAGGTCTCCAGGAAAACCTCTTGTCAGAGTCTTGCCTGCTCAACTTCTGGCAGGCAAAGGCCTTTGGCATACCTCAAATATAACTTCTATGGAAATATTGTCTTTGTAAACATAATCAAAGGATGCAGCCATATTGGATTCCAGAGGTTCCTTAAATTTGGACTATGTCTTTAAAGGAAGCTTTAAAGCTAGAAACCACCACCATGCAGTGATGACTATCGGAAGCAAGGGGAGATGAGAAGAACAGATTCTTCAGTCTCAGAGGGGAGCCTGGACAAGACCTTTCTTTCAAGCTTCTTAACATCAGAACTGAAAAACTAAATTTGTTTTACTTTTGTGTTTTTGTGGTATCACTTATCAAACCTAAGATTTCACACTTTCAAGGCATTCATCTCCCACTGAGTCACAGCATGGCCAATATCTATTGTTTCAAGCAATTGAGTTTGTGGAAATTTGTTATTGTTGTCCAAGGAAGCTAACACAGACACCCAATAGCTTGCAAAGTCTGAACCATCGACTATATGACCCGTTTTTTAGAAAAAAAAATTGGGCAAAGTGTGAGTTTGACCATGCTTTCAATCCTTTATTTCTCCCCTTGTATCTTTGAATGTAAAAGTATTCTGTTTAGGGGCCAGAGAGATAGCAGTTCAGGAAGGTGTTTGCCTTGCATGCAGTAAACCTGGATTTGATCCCTGGAACTGCATATGATTTTCTGAGCTACTCCAGGAGTGATCCCTGAGCACAGAGTCAGGTAAACGCTGAGCAGGAAAGGCTTGGTGTGGCCCAAAACAAAACAACTCACAACAATATATTATGTAATCTATGATACAATCTTATAAGCGTGCAACTTAGATAATCAATAAATTCTTTAAGACATATGTTTACAGCATATATAACGAGAAATAAGAATATGTCCTTACAATATTTCCAATGTGCAAATGTCAATACCAAACCAGTGTTAATAAACTGGTTACCAAAAAAATACCTTCAAGATCATGCTGCTGTTTAGAACATCCTGAGCACCAAGCATCTCCATTTTCTTTATTTGGGAAAGAATTCTAAAGGGTTGCATGAATGAACGACTGACTGTATTCAAATATATCATCAAAGACAAAGGCATTTTGATCCTCCAGAGTCCAAACAATAAAAATTCCTTTGCATCTGTCTTTCCACTTTGGCCCACAGTTCACAGTTGAAACTCTTCCATGATTTAATCTACACTGTAATGTTTGCGTGTGCTGGAAGTCAATGAGTTCAATGGGACTTCAAAAGGCAGTTTTGCGTGTTACCTCCTGCACTCCAGGCTGAAGATGAGAAGGTTAAGAAAATGCAGCTGCTTAAGTAATGCTAAATTGTGAAGCACTTTGATGATGATTGCACACTTTGGACAAGGAAGCAGGTCAGTGTGCAGAGATTCAGCAGAAAGCTATTTAATGAACAAGACCTTCGCTGCTTCAGTGAGCAAGTCCTTTGAAAGCAGAAGGAAAGCTATTAGAAAAAAAAATTGACCTAAAACTTTGCATTGAATTGTCCTCAGCAAGTATACTACAATATCAAACTCATCGGGTTCAATTTTATTAGCTTCTTTAAAAAACAATGCAGTTACAAGCTGTAACCCTCCTCGGGGACACTTAGCTGGTTTTACAAGACATTATGTGCTTATTTCATTTTTTTCTTCTCAGTCTCATTAAATGTGTCTGAACGAATAGATGCATGGATGGATGAATGGATGGATGGATGGATGGATGGTGGGTGGGCAGGTCATCCAAGATTTACGGGTATTAGACTTAGGCTAATCTCTAAGATCTCTACTTGAGATATATTATTAAAACATGTGTTGAAACATAGCCAGAGAATTTTACATGAGTGCATTGTTTCCTAAGAGACTGTGAATTCCAAAGAAATGTTTTTAAATTGTATCTTTAGAAAGTAATCTTATTTTATATTTATTTATTGGGAAGAGGCTTTTAAAAATTTCTTAGAGATGCCATGGTGATTCTCAGCCAATCAGGCCGAGATGATTCAATGCCAGAATTCAAGAATGTGATGCTAAGGAACCCTACAATGCTCAATAGTTCCCCCCAGGGTGACACCAGGCAATGCTAATGGGATCATATAGTGCCAAAGACTGAGTCAGTTAGATTGAACTAAAGTGACCTCTATACTATCTTCCCAGCAGAGTAATCTGATTTTAATAAAAATTTGTATATAACTTCAAAACCCTTTGATGCCAATGATTCCTTATCTCAGGTCTATTGCAAACATTCCTAAAATCAACTCTATTTGTAAGAATCCATGACCTTCCCTGTCTATTGAGCAACAGAGATTTTTGAATAAAAATCCCAAACAATAAATAGAATTTGGTACCCAGTCATAATATCCTCCAAAGTGAAGGTGACATGAATACCTTTTCAGACACACTAGAATTGATTGCATTTCATGACAAGAAATGTCAAAGGAAGTTCTCCAGGCAGAGGAAAACAACAACTAATAAAAAAAAAGATTTATATCAAGAAATGAGGAAATGGTAGATAGTTAGTTAAACATATATTGTATTCTTATTATTACTTTAATGTCAGGCTCTATGTCAGATTGGAGAGATAGTACAGGGTCCAGGTGCTTGGGTTGTTTCTGCCAAACACATTGGCACCTCATGATAAATCATGATAGGGGGTGACCCCTGAAGACAGAGCACAGAGTAGCCCCAGAGCATTGCAGGGTGTGGCTGCTACTCTCCTTCTCTGAAATAGAATAAGGAGACAGATGTCATTTTAAATTATATGAGTATTACATATGCTTCACCACATTGAAATATAATGCTCATGCCGAGAGATGGCTGCTCAAACAGAAATCATAACAATGTACTGTGACAGTTACAGCATATGGGTAAGGGAAATGTACTGTAACTATAGCATAAATGGAAGAAAGAAATACTATTTTTACTTCTACAAAGCTTAATATTATGTGAGAAGTACTATAATGTGACATGAAGGAAAGCTGTATTCTATAAAAGGTGTGTCCTTTTAAACCCTAAATCATTAAAATAATAGTTACATTAAAAAAACAAAACAAAAGAAAGAAGTATCAGAATCTTAAAGAAACAAATTAATTCAGAGAAGCCAGCAAAAGAGGAACAAAGAACACAGAGGGAGAAAAGAAGCAGAAACGAAAATATTGCAAGATCTACAGAAACTGAACAAGGTCCATAAGCATGTTAAACATAAATGATATAAATATTACACCCAAGTGCAGGGATTTTAATTGAGACTAAATAAAGGACTATATGCCGCATTCAAGAAACATGTTTAAATAGAAGGATACAAATTGGCTAAAAGGAAGTGGGTGGGGAAAGAGAAATCTGTCCATGTCAATGATCACATTAAATATGAATGATCTACACATACCAACGAAAAGGCAGAGCTTGTCACAGTGATAGAAAAGCAAGATCAGACCAGCTGGAGATTCACCCTCCAGCAACACCAAGATGGACTGAATCTACCTGGGCTGACAGGGAATACTGTGGAAAGTATCAGGCTCATTCATTACTTAACATATTTTACATCACTTGTCATAGATGTTGTGAAGAGGGAGAGGCCCTGGGAAAGGTAGAGAGAAACAAAAAGAGTACTTGCTCTCTACATAATCAGCTATATAAGTAAATACACATTAAAAGTAGAAATAGGTGGTTCCTGGAACCATAATAAAGCAGATAGGACATTAATTTGCCTTGCACAAAGCTGACCTGGATTTAATCCCCAATGGCTGACCCAGGTTCAATTCCCAACACCCCAAAGGTTCTCCCAAGCACTGATCAGAGTGATCTCTGAGTGCAGAGTAAACCCTGAACACTGTGGGGTGTGACTCCCAAAAGAAATGAAATTTAAATATATGACTGCAGTTTGCTAAGACAGAAAACAGAAAGTGAATCTATTGATATTGGGACCCAACAAAAGGTCATCTTGATAAAATATTCATGCTAAGGTCTGTAGAAAAAAAAAAAAGACTTAGTCTCACATTTGTATATGTCAGCAAATTAGTCAACAATAGATTAGCCAAGACTGAAAGAATAATTTGTTAACTCCCTGGAGGTACAGAGGGTTTGGTGTCCAGGGACCAAGAAGAGCTGAGTCTTCTTGGAGTTCACAGTAGAACAGGGTTCAATGCAGCATTTTGTAGGATAGGCACAACAGTTCAACCATATTCCACCCATCCCAGGGATCCACAGAGTGTTTTATAGTAGGTGCTGACCAAATCCACTTATAAGGGAGATTTTATGGACTGAAGTGGGAGGACAGAGAATAAGGAGTGCCAGAGCAAAAGAAGATAAATTTGTTGGTAGATTTTTGCCCAAGTCCAAGCCAAAGGGTTATCACAAGAATGACAGATTAAGCCTGCAGTGGCATTCTAAAGTCAAAGAGGAGAGAGAAAGTTCAATGGTGAAGACTGAGTAGGAACCAAGAGGAGAGCGAGGAAGAAGAAAGTGGGGAATAGGTGTAAAAATGGGTAGAGGATCCACTGAGAGACAGAACAGGCAACCCCAACAAAATGCCTCCACACAGCAACCTCAACCTTGCCCCATCATTTGCTGCATGGATTGAACGGTAATATTTGTCCATTATGAAACTTAAAAAATACCCATAAACTAAAAATTTGTTAAAAATTACTATCTTCTTAACATTTGGATGTTCCATTCCTTTTTGGACATTTTTTCTATGCTTCTGTATGCACGTGTGTCTATGACAATATGTGTGCCACTTACATATTTATTTTAATAATCTTGCGACCCATTTTAACTTCCTGCATGATGAACATTTTCACGCGCATGAAGATAGAGCTATGTCCTCATTTTAAAAGTAATAAATAGAAGGTGGTTATTTAAAAATGCAAAAGCATTCTTCATGCTTTATCAAAGGCAGCCCACATGCCAACTTAGATAATGAAACAAATAAGAACGCTATATTAAAATAGCTAACCGAAGAAGTGTGACTACTAGAAAAATTTTAATTAGAAATTATATAGAACAGTGCCTGAGGCCAGAGGAAAAGTGGCTTAAATCTCATCAAATCATTAAAAATTCTTTCAAAATATGTATGTGTCGAAGGAATGAGAAACTAGAAATGATCGCTTAACAAAAACATTGGCTAATTTATCCAATGATGTAAAATGGGAATATAGTTTCTGTTTCTAAACAAAACAAGTCATTCAGTGCCTTGAAAGTAAAAGTGAGCTGGTATTTCCTAATAAAACTTTTGGACAATATACAAACCGAATAGTGGTATGTACCAATACAGTTCAATCGTCTACTGTTGTAAAGAAATCATCTTTTTCAGGAAAATAAACATCATCTCACAATTAAACTAGATGAGAAAAGGCTTCAAGGATATGATAAAACTGAACAATGATGGCTAGGCCATCCTCGACTGCAAACCCACAGGACAAAGAGTAAATAATATCTCTCAATTTGTCAAGCAATGTCCATCCTATCTAAGCAATCATTGCCATGATGACTTAAACCTGAACCTGGAACGAGAATATCATGGGGTTTAGCTGGGTCTCATCATAATCCAGGCCTCTAAATGTGGTGCCAGTGCTATTATTTGCTTCCAAGAGAACAAACAATCAAAGGAACTTTTACGTGCCCAGATGAGATGGTGGTAACAAATGACCCTGAATGTACACCGCCTGAGAACAACCTAACACCCAACTTTGATTTCACTCCAGGGTCCTGCTGTGCTTGAACTGAGTCATGGCTTGGATGACCACCTGCACACCAAAGTGCCCACTTTCCAGGCCAAAGCCAGCCACAGAGGTGCACAAAAGTGTGTTTGATCTACGTAAACCCTTTTTTTCAGGTTTGGAATTTTACAACAGGGCATTTACATCCCTTAGAACTCACTTGTGTGCTTAGATACCTTTAATCAATAAGGACTCATAAATCCAGATTTACAGGTCTAGTCAGGCCAAGGCTCACCTCTTTTGCTGCTCTTCCACTTTTTGCCACTTGAGAATTGGCTAAACTTTTATAACCATGTGGGAATCAACTCCAGGTTTGTATCTTGAGACAGATGACCGAGCCTTCTAGACAGCTTGAATACAATGGCAACAGGCTAAGTCACACAAGGGATGTGGTGACCATTGGGAAATGCTGTTCATACCTGGAGGAGCTTCCTGAAAGGGTTGCTGTCTCTAAGTGCTGGGCATATTCCTCTTGTGAAGAGTGGCCGTAAAAGCTCCTTGATGAATTATTAATTTGAATCTTGATTATTTATTGAGTGCTTAAGATATGCCAGGTGCTTTACATATATGACCTCACTTAATCCTCACAGCATCCCTGGCTGGGGAAGAGACATAAACTGCCTTATCACATGTTGAGAACTCGGGTCCAGAGAGATTTCACTGACGTGCCCAAGGTCACAGTGTAGGGAGGGAGCCAGTGAATCTGAACACTTTTACTTTAATTCTAAACCTGTATGCTCCTGAACTGGTATACTGGACATCCCGTCTTAGAAACAAAGGGGATTTCAGCCAGACAACAATTGCCATTAAAGAAAGAGCTAGAGAAACACAACAAAGTTTGAGAATCCACATTAGATGTCAACAGATCCTAGATTAACCAACCCAATGAAGGCTGTCACCATGTCGAAAATACCATGGTTATATTTGCAATTATCACAGTCTTGGGAAGCCAAGGTGAAGGGAAACTGAAATTTAAGTTGCGGAATGTGAAAGGCCTAAAATCCAAGACCAAGATAAAAAGTTATTAAAATTTATCTGGTGGGGGGGCGGGTTGGGCCACATCTAGTGACAATCAGGGGTTACTCCTGGCTATGCACTCAGAAATCACTCCTGGCTTGGGGGACAATATGGGACGCCGGGATCAAACTGAAGTCTGTCTTAGGTTAGCACATACAAGGCAGGATGCCCTACCACTTGCATCACCTCTGTGGCCCCTACAATTTATCTTTTAAAATCTTTTTTGTTCTTTCAGGGAAAAAACAAGTTAGAAGTAAATGATGTCATCTGTGATTTTTATCTGCTCATGTGTGTTCACAATTCCCTCTGGCTTAGTTATCAGAGGGGAGGTTTCCCTATATCATGGCAACCATACTCTTTATAGGTTGTATGTTCATATTAGCCTGAGTTAATGCTCTTCCCTAATTGGGTTGGTTTCTAACAAGGGAAAGTTCACTTCCACCCTGGGTTCACAGCATTGACTATACAGAAACTCTGTGATTGGTTCACAGAAAGACATGTGACCAAGTTCAAGCCAATCAGAAAGCTCCAAGACCTTGATAACTGGAATAAGTTTACTCTGAATCAGGGAAAGTGATGTGGTTCATCTAGGTCCTAGGATAACAGTAATGTGGAACTCGTTTATAATTTGGCCCCATACCAAGAAAGCTTCCAGTCCTTGAAGTTGACATTGAAGAAAATGCCTCAGAGAAGGAGAAATATACATTTGAATGAACCAGTTCTTACACTGAATTTTCTTGCTCTTAAAAGAAAATAAGTAATTTATTAAAATGCCATTGGTTGCTTAGAGAGTAAATGTTTCTGTTTTAGGGATAAAAGATCCCTATATACATCCACCTCCACAGTGCCAATATTCCTCCACCAATATCCATTAGAACTCTTCACACTTTTCATCCCAGCCTTGGTATTCTCAGTTCTGTGGTCAGTCCAAGGGCTTGTTTTCATTGAACATATTCTGTTCCCTTACTTTTTCTTATATACAATCCATGAGGGAGACCATCTGATATTTATCCTTCTACTTTTAACTTAGTCTGCAGAGCACAATTTCCTACAAATTCCTCTATTTTACAGCAAAAGACAAAATTTAATCTTTCTTTGAAGCTGAGTACTATTCCACTGTGTGGATATGCCATATCTTCATCCACTGATCTGTCCTGGGGAATTTGGGATGTTTCCAGAACTTAGCTATTGTCTATAGTGCTGCAATGAATATAGAACTGCCTGTATCATACTGAACTGGTGTTTTTGTTTTCTTTGGAAAGATACCAAGGAGTGAAATTGCTGCTATAGTAGTTCTATTTTTAATATACTGAAAATTCTCAAACTGTTTCTTTTTCCTGTGTACACTTGCCAGTTAATATCCCCACTAAATGGGAGGAAGGATTCCTTTTTTTAACACACTCAAGTCAGTACTTGTTATTGGTCTTCCTTTTTGTTTGTTGTTGGGCCACACCAGGCAATGCATAGGGATATTCCTGTTTCTGCACTCAGGAACCACTCCCGGTAACTCAGGAGACCATAGGGGATGCTGAGAATCAAATATGAGTCAGCTGCATGTAAATCAAGAGCCTTACCTGCTGTACTATTGCTCCAACCTTTCCTTCCTTCCTTCCTTCCTTCCTTCCTTCCTTCCTTCCTTCCTTCCTTCCTTCCTTCCTTCCTTCCTTCCTTCCTTCCTTCCTTCCTTCCTTCCTTCCTTCCTTCCCTCCCTCCCTCCCTCCCTCCCTCCCTCCCTCCCTCCCTCCCTCCCTCCCTCCTTCCTTCCTTCCTTCCTTCCTTCCTTCCTTCCTTCCTTCCTTCCTTCCTTCCTTCCTCCTCCCTCCCTCCCTCCCTCCCTCCCTCCCTCCCTTCCTTCCTTCCTTCCTTCCTTCCTTCCTTCCTTCCTTCCTTCCTTCCTTCCTTCCTTCCTTCCTTCCTTCCTTCCTTCCTTCCTTCCCCCCCTTCCCTCCTTCCTTCCCGCCCACCTTCCCTCCCTCCTTCCTTCCTTCATTTCTTTTCTTTTGAAGTAAATATTTATTCAAAGTGAAGAGAGAAAAGGCAATGTGTTCAAGTATATGGAGAGTGAATAAAACTGCATAGAACAAAATGAGAGAAAGGAATGAGACAACTTTCTGGGCATTTGATGGAGTGGGGCACTTTCATTGGTGTGGGTGTTATCTTATGTGCATTTGACTTCCATTGACTGTTAATCTCACACTAAATTTGTCAATTGAAAAAAAAGAAAGTGATACTGTTACAACTGAGGAAGAAATATAAGTAAGGTTTTGATCATAGTGGTGGTCTGAAATCTAGCTCCTCTACAATCTCAACATGAGATGTGCACTCTCACTATTTCTCTTTTGGAGAAACCTGTGTATCTCTTGAAAACACCTTTGTATGCTTGTTCTCTTCTCTCTCTCACTCTCTCATTCCATATATCTCATACATAAACTTCTATAAATAAAAACTATTTAAAAAATAAAATTTAGGGGCCCGGAGAGATAGCACAGCAGTGTTTGCCTTGCAAGCAGCCGATCCAGGACCAAAGGTGGTTGGTTCGAATCCCGGTGTCCCATATGGTCCCCCGTGCCTGCCAGGAGCTATTTCTGAGCAGACAGCCAGGAGTAACCCCTGAGCTCTGCCGGGTGTGGCCCCCCCAAAAAACAAAAAAATAAATAAATAAAATTTAGGAGCTGGAGTGATAGTACAGTGGGGAGGGCACTTGCTTTGCATGTAGCAAATCCAGTTCAATCCCCAGCATCCCACAATGTCCCTTGAGCATTGCCAGGAGTAATTCCTGAGTTTGGAGTCAGAAGTAATCCCTATGCACTGTTTGTTGTGACCCAAAAAGCAAAAATAAATAAAATAAAATAAAATTTAGTTCCACTATTTGTGAGTTATTTGAAATATGAATTTACTCAAGCTACTTAAGCTCTCTGATGCTTTGTCTCCTATAATTAACCAATTAATTATTGAAGGAGTTGGAGCCACACCCAAAGTGTGACCCAAGTGATCAAAGCTAGGCTTGGCTTTGCTTTGGAGTGATCCCTGGTGGTGCTCAAGGACCATATGTGATTCAGGAGAACAACCAGGGTTGGCTGCATGCAAGGTTAGCACCTTCTCCTCCTGAACTATCTCTCACATTCCACCTAATTTGATTTTAAAACACATGGAAATCTCTGTCCAAGGGAGAAACCGTGAAGGGGAAACAAGATTACATTCTAAAAGCCATCAGCACAGTCAACATTATACAACCCAAAATCTACTTGTTAAGGGTCACTTATAATAACTCAACTAAAAAAATGTCCAAAGCCCAAGAATTAAGTCAGCATCTTAGTGCATGGACCCTTGGTAGTCTGAAGAAGTGGGTATAGAAAAATGTCCAAAAGATTCTCATTAGGTTTGATCCCTGACATCCATAGGTTCCCCCAAGCCTGCCAGGAATGATTTCTGAGCACAGTTTGGAGTAACCCCTGAGTGCCACCAGGTGTGGCTCTAAACAAAAACAAACAAGTAAAGAGGCTCAAAGTTCATGCCTATAAAGATAAAAGCAGAGTTTTTACATCTGACATGGCTAAAATATGAGCAGATTCTGGGTTAGAGACTTATCTGAGCAGATGCAAAAACACTGTCTGTAAACAAGGAAGCTCAAGACAGTTGCCAGATCACTAATTCCTAAAATTGTTTCATTGCTGAATATGGTCTGCAAAGTTCTGTCCCACTTGGAGCAAGCAAGAAGCTCAGGCAGGAGTTCCAGGGAGCTCCAGGGAGCCCGGAGGTCAGCTGTGGCATGGAAGAGCGATGTGAGGTTTATTTTCGTAACAACTAGGTGGAGACCTGATGACTACCCACAAGGCTTTGGTGAATAAGGGCTAACTGCGGTTATTCATGCCTCTGTAACCCACAGGCAAAATTACTATAATAAACATATACTCTCCGTGCGGCCCACCAGATCATTTTCATCTCAGTCTGAAAAGCACCAAAGTGGTCCAATAGCACCTTCCTAAAATCCCCCAGACAGCAGAATATTCTTGTGCAGAGCGGAGGGAAGGAGCTGACTCAGTGAGCTTCTCCCCGAGCAGGGAGGAGAGAGCATTTGGACAGAGGCCTAACTGCTACCTCTCTCCTTCAAGGTAGAGGGGATCAGTTCATTCCAGACTGTTCCAGTTCTAGTCTGAGGATCTAATGGACACAGCCTCTGGCAGACTGGTGTGTGGATGGGAGTCAAGTGAGTGATTTGGTAACTATTCCTGATTCTGGTGCTCAAGAATCACCCCTGGTGGTAATCTGGGAACTATATATAGTCCAGAGTATGGAATTGGATTGGCCACATGCAACGCATTAACCCCTGTACTATCTCTCTAGTTCTTGGCTCAGAACCACAAGGATGTATACCAAAAAAAACCCAACATTTTTCCAAAATGGTCTGGCCAGTAGTAAGTGTCCTTGAGACGACAATATTCTCTTGAATATTTGTTAGCTCGAGTGTTTACTGGGTTGAAACCCATTTTCATGAAACACTGCTAAGATATGCAGCACTTGCTTGGGAGTTGGCTGACACAGAAGCAGAGTGGTTTGTCATCTTCAGCGTAGCCATGCACCTTTGAGTCTACAGTGAAGGATACACTCACATGCCACAGCCTGCTGTCAAACTCAATTTCCAGAAAGTTTAGAGCATGAAGAAAATAGGCACATAATTTATAAGGTGTACCCCAAACAGTAGAGGCCTAACTACCTCTTCTGAGGAAGCCCACTGAGAGTTGGAGGGGGATCTATAGCCTTGCCCCCAGAGAGGGTTGCAAGTACTTCAAAGGCACCTTGGACAACCATTAGCTCAAAGGTGTAGGAAAAAACAGACCAACCAAGAACATCTTCTTTTCTGTTGTAGGCAGGGGGTTAGGCCTGAGGCTTTGCTGAAGTAAACTTGGGCAGCAGATCCAAGTGTCACCTTATCAGAAGGCTGCTGATTTTCTCAACATCTTCCTGGTCTCCAAAGGGGAATATGACCAAGACAATGCCGCCAAGTACAGAGAAATCCTGGCTTTACCGCCGCCCCCCCCCCCCCGAGTTCTGCCAAATGAAAGGAGAAGCCCTCAGCCACCTTCATTCATACCTCAAGAGTGCATTGTGATACCTCTTAAGAATCACACTTTCCAGATAACCTTGTAAATTATGGCCACTCTGTAAACCTTAAACCACAACTACAACTCAAGACTCAGTGGGGGTGGGCTCTGAATTTTGAGAGAAAAGCCTGGCTCAAATACAACAGTTACTGTTGAGAAAAGATGATCTCTTGGACAGTATATCTCTGCCCTCACATCATGTAATTTGCTTACTCATCTCAGAGTTATAAAACAGCTCTGATAAGACTTTCGGTTCTAATTCACCTAGCCAGGAGGACTATGAGAGGAACTAGGTGGGAGTGCTAAGAAAAAGACTCTATTTTATGAAAACATCTTCCTTCGTTGAGCATTTCTAAGTGTTTCCATTCACCTCCACACACAGCATTAGCACCAGTCACCTACTCTTACAGTGGCATTCTACAACCAAGAGGTATGTTATTCAAAAACCCATTTAATTTCTGATCCCTTTGCTTCTAACAATCTATAGGGGGGCCAATTAATGCTGATGACAGTCATTATTCTGCATAAAGGGCACCTCTCTCCTAGGAACTGAAGGAGCCTTTGAGACCAATTTCACAGGGTCCCCAGCAAGTGAAGGAATCTATACCTCCCTCCTTCCCTCCTCCTTTTTTTTTTTATTTTTGAGGAGTCTAGATTACATCCCCCCCCAGCACCTTTCTTTAATCCCTTCCTACTTGCTACTGGCCTGGGTATAGATGTCTATAATGGCGAACAGAAGACATTATGAGCAGAAAGATTTCCATGATTATGTTTGGAAAGTCGCTGCATGGTGTTGGATTATTTCTACGATTTAGAGTAGTCAACATGTAATGTAGAATATATTTTAATTGCTGTGATGTAAATGAGGCTTTGGGGTCATGTTACAGAGTGTTAACTGAAAGATCCAGCTATGACTTGAGTATGCCTGCTGGCCTTTTAAATTGTTATGGGAAAATGTAGCATTCAATTGAGAAGGTTCAACTCGGAGCTCCCCTAAGGCGTATTACAATTTGGCAACATGATGCCAATTTCAACTAATGTACATAATGCCTTTTCTCTCTCACGCTTTATCTACAGAACCTTTCTCGTGTATGCAACTTCAAGCCCGTGGAGCACTAAGCAGATGAAGAGCTGCGTAATTGAGGCCATTTACCATGATGTTACTTGGCAGAGGTCTGCCGAGAGGATGGGACTTCGCTCAGATGGGGGTCAGAAAATCAGGAGGATCAAAATATTGGTCCAATCTTCTTAAACAGAGAAAATATAGCAATTATGAGGTCACCTCTCCTGAAAAGACTTAACTCAATTCTTCAGAATAAAAGCATTGAATGGGTTGGAGAAATAGGTTAAATGTAGGGCACGTGGAATGAGTGAGGCCCTGTGTTTGGTTGCTGGTAGCACAGTCACCCTGAGTACTAAAGGATGTAGCCCCAGGTGCCTTGAACACTGAACTGACAGGTGCAAATTATGAGGCTTGAGTATTATCAAGAGTAACCCCTTGGGTTTGGAGAGATAGCACAGAGGTAGGGTGTTTGCCTTGCATGCAGGTGACCCTGATCAGATCTGGGTTCCATCCCCAGCATCCCATATGGTCCCTCAAGCTTGCCAGAAGCGATTTCTGAACCCAGATCCAGGAATAATCCCTGAGCATTGCAGGGTGTGTGGCCCAAAACAAACAAACAAACAAATAAACAAACAAAAATAACTTCAGTTTCTTTACCCTAATTCTAGCCCCACTAGGTGTGACCCCCTATTGAAATAAAAATGAATCCAACCAGACAACTTGATCCCAGAAAGATCTAAGTAGCAAACATCTCAAAGATGTGCTTATGATCCTATGCTCTACATAAAATACATTGTCACTTGGAAACATTTTCAGAGATGTTCTGCTAGTTAGCAGGCTGTGAAAACTTAGTTCTGGAAGTAGCAGCCATCACAGCTGCAAAGTAGATCTATCTCCAATAATAAGGAATGTTTATGTAGATTCAATGCTATACCAGAGTGGGGAATCCTCTTTCTTTTCCTTAAGTGTATGGACATTTGAGATATCTAACTTTTGCTGCAAAAAGCTCTCTACTGCCTGACTAGCTGAAAGTTGGCTTTCCCAGATTCTTTCATGATATCTATGGATAGATCTGCAGAATCCTCAAAGTTGCAGTAGGAAATGAATCTCTATTAGTACTGATGGTACTGATGGAATTTTACCCATTCTCCATCTGGCTCAAATCATACCCACTTTGGTTACCTGTTAACAATGTTGTAAGATTACCAGCCCCTCTGACCCCTACTAAACTGCACAACTAACAATATCTAGTCTAGCAAACTTCCTTCCTAGCACTTAACAATCACAGTCAAGAAATAGGCCCCTTGTAGGCACCTCAAATGAGTGTTGGTTATTTCTCCCAGCCCACGTACAAAGGACTGATCTGGACACTTAATCATTTGAAGGGAGCTATTCTACCTCTTAAGGCCAAGGTCAAATACAGAACATGACAGTTTTGCAGAAGCTAAGGAATGCAATGGGGAAAGAGAACTCAGACACAAAACTGAAGTCTTCTTGTAAAAGTGGGTAAATAAATGATAGCTAAAATGGCATAGAATGGACCCAAAATATAGATTCTGAACAATAAATCGCTTCCATCTCCCTGTGGAGAACTGACTGAAATTGAACATGTTGTTGGTCTGATCACACCTAATTTTATAGTTCAGCAACTTCTCCACAGAAGAGGTATCAGGGCAGACTCAGAGATATTTTTGTGGTGCAGTAAAAGGAATAAAAGACTCCAAGCAATGTGGAAAACTCATCCACCATTGTGACGTTCTCATTCCCACAGGAAATTGATGCCTCAAAACTGTCTTCCACTCCAGCCCTTTTGAACTTGAATTTTGTTAACAGTCAATTTCCCTGAGTCCAGAACAGAATGCTCCAGGGCTGAACTAGGTGTTTCTGGAGCTGGCCAGGCAATGGCCACAGTTCTTGCTTATCATCTTGGGTACCACTAGGACACCTTTGTTCTCTGGATGCTAAACCTAGTTAACCTGAATCCTGGAAGCACCAACATTAACATCCCTGATACAATGATGCCATGTGGCAGAGTAATTCATAGATAATGTGTGAACTGGTCAAGGCATGGTGATGGCAAGTGACTAAGGGCCATCAGAGATGTGTACCAACTCACAGGCTTTCTGGTCTGTGTCCAAGCATGCCAGGAACCCTAAATGCAACTTGAAGCTCTGTCATTTACTCCAGTGGCAGGATGAAAGCTGTTCTGACAAAAAAGGTTGATACACCAGGGATGGTACCTGGGTTCTTTCGAGTCAAACAATGTTTCTCCAGGCTTTTCTAGTTCAAAAATGGATGGCCACTTCACACTAGATGGGACTTCCAAACAAAAACAAAACCAACCAAACCAACAGTCAGTTTAGCTGGAAAATCTCCCCAGATATGCTTTGCACATAGTAGGCATTCAGTAATCAACATCTCCTGATTTACATCCACTCTGTGGTCACCCCCCCCCTACCAATTCAGATGAGACCAGAGTGCTCCTTTTAATAGGAAAGGAATTTGGCTTGAAAGAGAAAAGAGAATATAGGATTGCTTTCAGGATATTTCTCACTTGCCCCCCTTAAATTCAGTTCAGATATATGCTTTTTTACCTCACCTGCTGATCCCCTATAGAGTCTTCCCAGTCCACTTTAAATTTTCCACTTGAATAAAGGGAATATGATATTATAATAAAATCATGCTACAACATTCAGTGTCTCCATAACTCCTTCTGGCAACATCTGTATCTGCTAAAGCAACTTCATCTCAATATAATAAAGTATGTATAATAAAATACACATTCACATAAAAAAGGAACAAGCTGGAATTGGAGAGATAGTATAGCAGGTAAAGAACTTGCCTTGCATACAGTCAACCCAGGTTTGATTCCTAGCATACTGAGCACTACCTGGAGTGATTTCTGAGTACAGAGCCAGGAGTAAACCCCATGAGTACTGCAGGGTATAACCCCAACCTCAAACAAAGCAAAGCAGAAAAAGAAACATACCCTCACATGTAAAGTAAAGCCTTTTAAAATGACCAAATACAGTGAACCTGAGGCTCCGATGGTCATGGTCTATCAATATTACTGCAAATAGAAACTGTAGGGAGTGTCCAGTCAGCAGCTAAAATGCATTGGACACTCAAGCAATGACTCTTTAACATGTATGTTCTTATTAAATTTCTATAACAAGCCTATGAATGTCAAAGTGTGTTATTTTATTTATTTCACTGAGTTCTAGTCTATAGAATTTAAGCATGATTCCAAAAATGTGGAGAACTCATCTACATAAAGTCATATATCACTGCTAAGTCCAAAGAAAGGGCTCAACCCCAGATCTATACAGCACAAGTCTATACAATGCTAACCATGCAGTCACGAGAAGCAAAGAAAAGTAAATCCTCCACTGCTGTGTCTTCCTTCAAGGGCTTGAGAGGCAAAGGTGATCAGCAGCAGAAGTAAGAGCTGCGTAGTTCTGAGGTAATGATACTGTTCAGGGGCTTTGGTCAAACCCTGACACAGGAGGATGCTCAGTGAGCACTGAGCAAGGGTTCCTTTCAGAAAGCATGCAAAAAATGACAGCGTTGAAAGAGGCTAACTGGCAAAACATGAGCGCACAGGCAAATCCTGTCAGCTCCTAATGCTCCAGCGCAGTTGAGATGAAACTCACTCACATGGACTCATTTTCAATGAGGAGAGTGTGATGAGAAACTGAGTCTACTCCAGGGTTTACGGCAGAAGGTACAGCAACAGCCGGTTTCATGAGTGAAATTAAGATAGGTTTCCATCACCGAAAATGCTGCAATTCACATAACTAATCACCCATAAAACCTATTACAAACAAACATGGAGAAAAACTCAAAAAGCACAGAAGAGTGATGAAATTTCCACCTCAATGGCTTATAAAGTGAGATGCATCAAAAATCAATTGAGCTGGAAAAATGACAGGCAAGGAAGAGTGGGTGATCTGTGGTCAGGAGCTTCCATTAGTCAGAGTGATGCTTCTTGGTACACAGATGATTCAGGTGTTCATACCTGCATGCTTGGTGCTTAACTGCAGAAGTCAGAAACCAGAAATCATGCCGCTTAAGGCCACTCTCATAAGGAAAAATGCTTTGTTGGAAGAACAGCTTTCTATGTGGACCTGAAGGCAGTCCTGCCTCGCCTTCTGTTTTAGAATCAGATAAAATATAAATTTACCGCATGCTCTTTAAATATTGTTTCCAGAACAGTTTCTTGGCTTCCGGCTTTCTATCTTCTTTTATCACTGCTTTGGGCTTGCCATAAATGAATGACGTTTCCAGTTAACTTTTTAGAGGAAGACTGCCTTGTCAACAGATAGCAGTGTGGACATAAAGAAGAAAAGGGAGGTGGCTGACACATGCCTTGCATGAAGAGAAGCTGGGATCAGACCCCTGAATTGTCAATAAAAAGAAAGAAAAGGAGCCGGAGAGATAGCATGGAGGTAAGGCATTTACCTTGCATGCAGAAGGTCGTTGGTTCAAATCCCGGCATCCCATATGGTCCTCCAAGCCTGCCAGGAGTGATTTCTGAGCATAGAGCCAGGAGTAACCCTGAGCACTGCCGGGTATGACCCCAAAACCAAAAAAAAAAAAAAAAAGAAAGAAAGAAAGGAAAGCCAGGAGTTATCACATGGAGAAGGTCCTCACCTTGCATGCAATCTAGCCAAGTTGGATTTCCAGCACCATTTAGGGTTCCTTGAGCAATACCAGGGGTCACTGTTGAGAACAAGGGCAGGAATAATAGTCCCTGAACACCTTAGAGTGCTATTCCTACACACAATTTAGATACACAAAAGGAAATGGAAAACGCGTTGTTGCAGATGAACAAGCTTGATGTGATATATCTTCCTTTCAGAACCAGTGACAATGGGAACTCATGCAAAGCAAAGCCGCCTCTTAGGGAGTTTACAGCTCCCCCTCCTAGATTGCTGAATAAAAATGAGTTTACATGCGGAGCCCAGAAGCGCCTTGAACTTGACTTTCACCTTTCAGAGACTCTCCCACAAAACGGATGTGGTCATCTCCTTTAACAAGGGGAGGAGGTTGCAAAAGATACAGAGAACAAGTTGAGAGCAGGTGATGGTTAAGGAGAAGATTCAAGAACATCTGCGGCAGAATTTTCTCTCTCTCTCTTAAACACACACACACACACACACACACACACACACACACACACACACACAGTCCTTTTCTGGGCCATGCTCTACAGTATCCAGGGTTTTCTTCTGGCTCTGCACTCAGGGATGACCCCTTAGTGAAGATCAGGGAACCGTATGCAGTGTCAGGGATCAAATTGGGGTTGGCCATGTGTAGCACAGTGTCTTATCTACTGTACTAACTCTCTAGCTCTCCCTCTGACCTTTTTGACTTAGATGAATCTTTTGCCTTGCCCTGTTTTCTGAAAAAGTATCCCACTCTTTTCTAACAAAAGATATGAAATGATATAGATAGTCTACAAAACTCAGCTAGTAGGTTGGACAAAAGAGGTCTCTTGTTCCAACATAGATGCCCCAGAGGTGTATTAAAATGTGAATTCCATTCAAGGCTTAGCTACTGGTGATACAGCAGAGGATTCATTGTTCAAGTGCCTGAGGAAGCCTGGATTGGATGCTCAGCCCGATGGAGAATTATAGGTCCACCGAACTGCTTCGCTTTCAAGACAAGTCAATACTTCCTTGTCTTCACAACTCTACACACTCCCTAATCTTGACACCTGGTTTCTGAGAACCCAAATAGGATTTACAGCTACATCTGCTCAAGGTTCTTCTACCAGGGCATTTGTGCATTCTTTTTACCACTTCAAGAGAAGCATCATTTAACACCACCTCAAACACACAGAAAACACTTCTCAAATCCAACCCTAATCCCAACCAATGCCCTTTGCAAAGATGTGTACGTGTGTTCTATAGAATACGGTGACATGGGTAGGCTGCTCTATAATGATGTTTCCAGGCAGGAAAACTTTCTAGATGCTCTTAAACATACATCTCTCTCTCTCTTTTTTATTTAATTGATTATTCATGAGTTAAAATTATTAAAGGAAAAAAATCTGAGAATTGACAGTAATATTTTTCTTGCTCACCTCAATTAACTCCAGCCTCTCTCCTAAATCTCATCACGCTACCTGTCAAAGTGGAGCTCCAGCTTCATTGGGGAGGGCGACAAAGGGGGAGAAGCATGATGTCTAGTGAAGAAATGAGGGTGTTTGGGATAGATTTAGATGTGGAAACCATTGGAATGCAGAGCTCAGACACAGGCCAAATCACACTGTGCTGTGTGGAGAAGGAATTTCCAAGCAGTGCTCTAGAGCCCCAGGTATCCCTTTTGATAATTCTTGGTCAACCAGGCCTATAGTTCTATGTGAGGATCCAAGGATCCAACCCGATCCAGACCCTCCAGTTCCAGGGGTTCTGTGGCCAATCTTGGTGGTTTTGGAAGATGTCTCCAGGGCTCATAATTTGAGAGCAACTTTGTGGTTGCTGACAAAAGTCAGTCAGTCATTCAAAATGTCCACACAAGCTCTTTAACCCTGTCCAATCTCTCCAGCACTGAGGTTACACATTTCAGTTTGATTTGAACATCCCATACAAGATGCTTGAGCTATATTATTTATTTATTTATTCATTCATTCTTGAGCTTTATGCTTGGAGGGTTCTCCTGGTAATGCTCAGGGAACCATGGCCCAGAAAGGAACCAAATGGTAATATACAAGGTATGTGCCTCACTTCCTGGACTATCTCTCCTGTCCTTAAATTGTATTTTTAAAATAAAGACAGGAAGAAACTGGGGGGATGTCCTTGAAGGGTAATAAACTGGGTCCAGTGTCCACAGAAAAAGAATGGTCCCTGTGGAGGAAAAGCCCCATAGGTAAAGGGGAGCATTCATGGATCTTATTGATCACCCATGGTTTATTGATCACCCAGCTGCAAAACCGCCTGCTGTTGTTTTCACAGGTCTAGTTTATCTTTCTTTATAAAGGCCAGCTTTAAAATGCAAAGATAATCGAAAACTAATCAAGAGAATGAGAACTTTTTTCTCCCTTCTAGAAAATACAACCAGGCTGAAAACACAAGGCTAGGAGAGGTGAGGTAAAAGGTGATTTCAGCACAAACACAAGTCTATTAATTCAGAATCCATCATGACATCAAATAGTCCATAAAAAGTAGAGTTCTTAGTCCTATTTATCCTTTAAAAATTCTCACTGCTTGTAGGATCTTGGGACAGTTTGCAGCTAGCTAAGAAGCTTCAACTTCTCAATCTTCATACTGGCACAAGGTGGTTCAGAACTCCTGCAAAGAACCCAGCCTTATGAGAGAATCCACTGCTAGAAAATAAAATATAAAGTTTCCCTTTGGGCAGATAGACCCAATACAAACTATACAGGAGATACTCTTTTCCTGTAAATAGCACCACCCATGAAAATCAGGAAAAGTTCTCTCTACATCACCCATAAGATCCACCATGAGGGCCACCATCCTCCTTTCTGCACATACTCAGTTCACACTGTCACGGTGAGATTTCTCAAGGGGTGTGAGTCTAGGATCAGTTCCATTCCCTGGTAATAAATGCCCAATGCTGCTTTGTCTTAATTTGTTAGAATATAGGTTGCCAGATTCCTTCATTCAAAATCTAGAAAAGATCTAGGCCATTTTCTCCACTTGTCACTTAAGCTTTCCCTTTTCTCTTCTTTCTTTCCTATCTTCTTTCTCTTTCTTCCTTTCCTCCCTCCCTCTCTCCCTCCCTCCCTCCCTCCCTCCCTCCCTCCCTCCCTCCCTCCCTTCCTTCCTTCCTTCCTTCCTTCCTTCCTTCCTTCCTTCCTTCCTTCCTTCCTTCCTTCCTTCCTTCCTTCCTTCCTTCCTTCCTTCCTTCCTTCCTTCCTTCCTATTGTTTGTCTTTCGATTTTGGTCACATTCAATCCTGGCTATATGCTCAGGGATCACTTTTGTTTGTTTTTGTCTTTGTTTTGGGGTCACACCCAGCGGTGCTCAGGCATTACTCCTCGCTTTACACTCAGAAATTACTCCTGAAAGACTTGGGGGCACATATAGGATGCTGAGGAGTGAACCTGGGTTGGTTACATGAAAGGTAAACTCCCTACCCGCTGTGCTATCACTCTAGCCCTACAGGGATCAGTCTTGAAGGTGCTCAGGAAACAATATGTAGCATCAGGTATCAAACCTGGATTAGCTGCATGCAAGTTAGACCAATTGTATTATCACTTGGGTCCTCTTTCTTCTGTTCTTCCTTCACTCTGTCTTTCTTTACCACTTTTCCCTCCTTCCTTCCATTCTTCCTACCTTCTTCCTTCCATTTCTTCCTCCCTCCTTTCCTTCCATTTTTCCATTCTTCCTTCTATCCCTTCCTTCCGTTTATCCCTTTCTTCCTTCCTTCTAAGCTCCTTCCCTGCCTTTCATCTGTTTTTTTCTTCCCCTTTTGGGTAAGCACTGGTCTCCTTGAACCCTGCTTGGTACTGAGAAATAGGAAGCAATCACTCAGCTTGCAGCTGACTAGAGGAACCACCCTAATAGCAGACTGAAGCCTGGTTTTTCCATCTGAGACCCACCGTCCATTAGTTGCATTCTCAGTTATCGGTCATTTTGCTGTCATGTGACCCCAATAGGTAACATAATTTACTTGTCTCTTCACAAAAATAAGGAATAATAACATCTTGCCTTCATGGAAGTAAAGGGTTGGTCTAAATTAGCCTGAGATTCCTGCTAACTGTAAAATCTATAATTTAGAGATTTCTCCAAGACAGGGTGTTCGTTCCTAATTTGTCTGACCTTGATAGGCAGCAAAATGTCAACCACCCTGCGAAGCACGAGCAAAGATGAGTGGCTCGTATTACAGACTCTGAGTTACCATCTGCCATTCTTGATTTTTTTTCCTATTCATATTTTCAGCATTTTTAAAGTTTATTTTATTTTCTCTTTTCTGAATGCCTCATGCATGCATATTATTGCATGAAAGAAATACGAGCTTTCTCTGCCTTTCCTTCACTTGTTCCATATTGATTCTATGACATTGCCAGAACTTGGCTTTCTGTCCAGCTCTTAAAGGCTTCCATAGAGATGAGCTTTAAACAAAGAGATGCCCCAATGCTCCCTTTCTCCTTTTTTCATTCTAACAATGATGATTCAATAATGGGAAGAAATGTGAAAATGGACCACAGATGATTAGATAATCAAAGTAACTTTCACTGGGTCCTTCTTTCAGCCCTAAAGAACCAGTTTCTCCCAGGTGGAATTCCCCCAACCTCCTCCATCCATAGTCTGCTCAGAGCCCCCTGTCCCTTCCTCCAATCACTACTCCTTCTTATCCTCACCTTGACATCTCTTCTGGGACTTCTTTGATTCCCCTTCAAGTCTTCTACCTTGCTCTGTAGTCCTTAGACATTCCCAGATCATTTTCCTGTCTCTCCTCTGTGGTTCGCTACCATCATTTTTTACTGGAATTTAGGTCCCAGGTTACAATCGTGGTAGAGTGTGTGATTGTGATGTAGTAAGTTGCTGACCCTTGACCAACCCTAAAGTGCCCAAGATCCTACCCCTGGGTTCTTAAATCAGTTGTATTTAGTCCACTGTTTCTTCTCTCAACCCACTCCTGTAATCTGAAATTGATTATACAAGCTAAGGGTTTGCTATTCATCCATCCAGTCTATTCCCATGCCTTGCTTCATCTGGCTTCTCTATGAAACAAGCTACGAACATCCCAGGATTTATCCTTTTTCTAAACTATTTTGTTGAACGCAAGGCCAAGGACCACTTTCGGTTAAGGTTTAGTTGAAACTTTCCTCCTTAGAACAGGACATGAGGCAGACTCAAACATGTGCCTTTCACTGGATGGGAAGAAATGTGTTTTGCCATAAAATCTCATCTTTGGCAGCATGAACCCTAGCTTTGGTGAGAGAGAGGGTACAAATGAGACCAACTCAAAGCTGTCTTTGGGGAGTGAATGTGCTGACCAGGAACCACCAGCCTTTCAGAGAGGTCTTGTGCTTACTCACAAATCTTCTCATGACTATTATCCTAGATATCCTATGGACCAGGCAATGCAGTGAAGAAAGACAGATAGACAGGCAGAACACCTGTAAGGGGCACTCCTAGTTCAGTGGGGGAAAGAGTCATGCAAACCAGTCAAAAATACATAATCAATTGTGATGCGTGTGAATCAAGGACAGGGTTAATAAATAGGAAGATGTTGGGGTGAAACCTTATGATGTGGAGAGAGAAGAATCCCCTGGAAGATGTACTATTTCCTCTAAGACTTAGAGGGACCACTGTGCCCCTGATCTTGCCATTAAAAAAGTAGCATCTGGGGAAGGCGAAATAGTACAGCAGGGAGGGCATTTGACTTGTACTTGGCCTAACTGGGTTTGATCCCCAGCATCCCATATGGTGCCCTGAGCCCTCCAGGATCAATTCCTGAGTGCAGAGGTAGGAATAACCCCTGAGCACTGCCAGGTATGGCCTACCCCAAAAAAGTAGCATCTTGACTTTAAAGTCCAGGGGACTCCAAATTTATCTCTTTTTTCACTATCCCCTTTACGCTGAGGATTTTCATAACCATGAAGTTATGAGACAGATGTGGCCAACACTCCACTGGTCCTGATCTCTGACAGTATCAGATTCACGAGGTCTGGCATACAACCTAAAAGCCAATATCCAAAGAATACATCGTGCCCTTAGTTCTCTTGCCAATCAACCTGATTTTGAGTTCTTTCCCAAAACATGCCATCCTGAGTACTAAGTGCCTGGTATGCCTGACCTTATCATTTATTTATTTGTTCAAAGTAACCAATATTATTGGCATGTTACAAAGAAAAAAAGGAAAGTACAAAGAGATAAGCTATGAAATAAAGGGTAAATTAAGAAAAATGTCTGCTTTACCCTCCCTCATCTCTCCACGTATCCCTAACTTCTTCTCTTCACCTAATTGTCTCTTTCTCTTACAAATGAATAGAAGGCTTGGTTTCTTAGGAGGTTATTCCATCAAAATTAGAACAAACAAACAAAAATATAAGGAACAGAAAATGAAAAGTAAGTCAGCAAAAGTATTGTTTTTGAAAACAAAAAAGAAATACCTTGTTTTATGTTCCACATATGTGATTTTTTTGGTGAGGGGAGGCACACCTGGCAGTGTTCAGGAGACACCCTGGTGGTGCTTAGGATCGAAGCCATTGTCACAGCTGCAGCTGCATGCAAAGCAAGCCTTTCACTTCTGCTCTATCTCTCCAGCCTTCACCTACTGCTTTTTAAAAGTGGGGTTTTTTTTGAGGGAGGTGTAGAGGTATAATATAACTAGTAGCTCTCCTACCTTGCATGTGGTCAACCTACCAGGTTTAATCCCCAGTATACCATGTGGTCTCCCCAGCACTGCCAGGAGTCATTACAAGTATAGAGCCAGAAGTAACCCCTGAGCATTACTGGGTGTAGTTCCCAAACAGGCACACACAAACACACACACATACATATAAAAATTGTTTTTAGATAAGAGTAAAGTAATAATATATAGATATGAGGGCCAGGAAGATTAGCCCATGGTAGGAAGCTTATAGCAGAGAAGTGCAGTTGGGGCAGAGAAGGGAGCACTAGGATATTGATAGTTGGAACTGATCACTCTGGACAAGAACTGAGTACTGAAAGGCATAAAGTGAAATGCATGGTGCCCCTCCAGTAACAATATTGCAAATTACAGTGTCTAAAAGGGTAAAAAGGGAAGGAAAGAGTAGAAGGAAAGGAGAGAGAGAGAGAGAGAGAGAGAGAGAGAGAGAGAGAGAGAGAGAGAGAGAGAGAGAGAGAGAGAGAGAGAGAGAGAGGAGAGAGAGAGAAGTAAAACATTTTCCCCAGAAGCAGGCAAAAGAAGGGCAGGAGGGAAACTGGGGACACTGGTGATGAGAAATGTGCCCTGGTGAAGGGTATTGTACATTATATGGCCAAAACTTAATCATGAACAATTTTGAAATGATAGTGTATCAATAAATACATTTAACAAGAAAATAAAAAGAGAGTAAAGCAAGATATGTCCAAAGGCTTTAGTTTCTCTAACTTAGTTGCCGAACCAGCATTTCTTAGCCCAGGGCCACACGAATCTCCCTGGACTCTCATGATATCCTGGGGCAAAAAAGTATATAATGGGGTGTTATATATGAAAGCATTTCCTTAAAGATTATTATCTCTTCCTGTTTTCTCACTTATGTCATGCCAGGTGGGGGGTGCTGTTGAATACCAAAAAATTAGTTGGGGAGCCAGGTGCTCGGGATCTTTTTTGGAGCAGTTTACTAGCTGGCTCAAGGGTTTTTGGAGTTGGTGGTAGGCTGACAAAGGACTCTGTATCTGACCTTCTTGCCCCTTTTACCTTCCTGTCTGTGTGTATTATTTGCTGTGGATAAAATATCACCAAGATCTCTTTCCCCTCCAAGGGGTTAGGGAAATGGGAATCAATTTCTCATTCTGGGAGCTCTTTGAGAATCAACAGCAATGGGGGACCAGAGAATGGGATTGAGGAGTGAAGGAACAAGTGTGGAAAGGGGGCATGGCAAGAAGAGGTTGAGAAACTGCTTTAAATGTGCAGCAGGGTCAGATAACATGAGTTGATCCCAAACCAGACCAACTGTAGGGACGGACGTATTTCCAATTCAACGTGCACTGTCTAGTATGCATGAGGCCCAATGTTTGATTCCCAGCCCAGTATTCTTCACCCCTATAGCAACATTACCAGCCTAATCTTCACCATCTGTGACCCTGAAAGCTACTGAGTGTGGTTGTATTTGTCCTGGTTCCCCCAGCACTACTGAGTAGGGCCCCCACAATGGCAAATAACAGCAACAACAGAAAAGCAAACAAAGCCAAAACAAGAGTTGAACCCTTGACCTTTACCCTTCTGCCCTCCAGAAACACTGGCATCTCTTCTTTCCGGAGCATCTCTGCTAGGTGACCAGGCTAGAACTTAGCCAGCCATTTGGGCGAACAAATCAAAATCTCTCTGGTCCAGAAGAGCCTTGCATGACAGGATGCTTAAAGATAAAATCGAAGAACAAGAGACTTCAAGTGGGGGAAAATCTGTAATGATTTAGTTTTAAGAAAATTCTTAAGAAAAATCAGCTAGAAGCCAAAGAAGAGCTCATCAACTGAGTGTAATTCTGTCCTGGGACTGATTACTTGAGCTTACTAGGAGTGCCCTGAACACTAAATTGGGAATAATTCCTGAGGAGGGCCAGGTGGCTGTCCCCAAACAGAAATTGAAGACACAACTTAGATCAGATACTCTAAGAGGACTTTAATTATAGATTTAATAGGCAAATATTTGGGAATCACTTAGAATCGAATAGCATAGCTTCATAATAACTTAAACAATTAGTGGGCCAAGAAAGTAGTTCAGTGGTGGAATACTTTAAACAAAAATCTTTAAGATCCTATATTAGGCCCCAGCATACACTCTCACATATCCACTCAAAAAAGTAAGTCTAGGGGCCGGAGCAGTGGTGCAAGAAGTAGGGCATTTACCTTGTGCGCACTAATCTAGGATGGGCCCTGGTTCAATCTCCTGGCATCCCATATGGCCCCCCAAGCCAGGAGCGATTTCTGAGGGCATAGCCAGGAGTAAACCCTGAGCGCCATCGGGTGTGGCCCCAAAACAAAAAACTAAAACAAATAAAGTAAGTCTTGGGGCCAGAGTGATAGCACAGCAGCAAGGTGTTTGCCTTGTATGCTACAGATCCAGGATGGACACAAGCCTGCCAGGAGCGATTTCTGAGTGCAGAGACAAGAGTTACCCCTGAACGCTGTCAGGGTCTTTTTGGATGTGCCCTTCCCTGCAAAAAATAGTAAGTCTAGGACCTGAAGTGATAGTACAATAGGTGTTAGGGTGTTTGCTTTGCATGTGCCTAAGCTGGACTTGATCCCCAGCATCCCATATGGCCCCATGAGCCCCAAAAGGAATGATCCAAGCAGAGTCAGGAGTAAGCCCTGAGCACTGTCGGGTACAGCCAAAAAACACTCCCATCTGCCCCCACCCCCCAAAAAAAGTAAAAAAAAAAAAACCACACCAAAAACATAAGTCTAAGTGGGGCATTGGGCCACACTTAATGGCGCTTAGGGGCTATTCCTGGCTTCATGCTCGGTGTAACACATGCAGTTCCAGAGATCCAAGGGGAGTCAAATACATTTCAGACGAACACCTTAACCTGGGGATTATCTTTCCAGCCATCAAACCTGTTTTGTTTGTCCCCAGATGGCTGCTTCTCCTACTTTAATTTTCAGGTCCTGACAGCAACAATGCCCAGAATCACCAGACCAGCTCCTCCAGGCCAACGCCTTGTCCACGGATGTCATAGTTATTGCTTCCATGGAGCAAAACATCAAGATGAGAACTCAAATAGCACAGAAGATGAAAACTAATCGGATGAAAGGTTTAATCACATTTTTTATTGCTTCCCTTTGTATTATTTGTTTTGCTTTTGCATAGAAGCACCGCGTTGGCAAGTCTTTCTGTATTCCTCTGGTTGTGTTATAGTCTGGAATTGCCAGGGCTGCCTCGCTTGTTTTTCTTAAAGATAGGAGTATATACAACAATGTATACAGGATCATCCATCACAGGCAGAACTTTATTTTTTCTTATCACTCCAGGAAACATAATTAATTTAGGAAGGTCCAGAGTTTTCAGCATTCACAGAAGGTAGTTCTCTTAATCTGCTTACTACTCAGAATAGGAACAGAAATGCCCCTTTCAAAGCAAGCCTTGCTTCCTTCCTATCTTTCAACATGCATTCAAGACCAGGGGGTCTTTTAGTGCATTCTTAAAAAGAGTGAGGGAGGTGCCAGAGTATAAGTATAGCAAAAAAGAAGTATTGCATTAAGACGACTAGAATCAAGCAATGGATCAGGGTCATGTTAATGGGGCTTGTCCAATTCTTATTTTCATGATTTCTGAGTCACCTTAAGAGAAAAGAACAACCCAGATATATTCAGGTTGTGTCCATATGCCCGGATCCAAAGTGGGATGGGAAAAGGTAACTCCACTTGGAGGTGTTGGTAAGCATGACTCAGTGGTCGGGGGAGGGTGCCTTTGGGCTGGATTCCCAGAGTTTCCCCTCAACCCCCCAATCTGATCTTGCTGGAACAAAACTAGCAGCATCATTTCTGAGCTCTGGTCGGCGGGAACAAATCCCCCTTTATAGTTCCGCACAAAGCAAGGACAGCAGCCAAGGGGGGTCCAAGTGGCTGGGTTAGTCCAACCCTTGACTCTGCTCAAAGTCTGCCTCACATCTATTTCAGGTCTGGGCTGCTTGGGAACAACAACAACAAAAAAAGCCTATTGTAGAGATTGAAAAATCAGGGTGAAGAGAAGCAGAGGGAAAGCTGGATTTTTCCAGGGAGGCTAAGGGAGCTGGGATTGCTGGAACAGGACTGAAAGGGACGTAGAATTCTTTGTGATTGCTCCTGTGCTCCTTCCAGAATCAAGGCTGATTGAAAAATTGGGAGGGGGGCACACCCAGCAGTGTTCAAGTCTTACTCCTGGCTCTGTGCTCAGGGATCACACCTGGTGGTGCTTGGGAAGTCATTATGGACTGGTGTGGATAGAAGTGGAGTGTCAGCTCTGTGCAAGGCAACTGCTTGAATCCTGCACCATCTGTCTAGAGCTGGCTTTAAGAACACAATGCATCCAGAGCTGGAAGGAAAAGTGTCATACTAGGACCAAAATCTTCCTTTTTTAAGGGGATCCTTTAAAAATTGTTTAGGGCTGGAGAGAGTTCAAGGGCTAAGGTACTATTGTATTCTGCAGACCCTGGTTCATGATGCCAGGCACCCTATATGGTCCCCTGAGCACCTCCGAGGTGTGTGTGTGTGTGTCATTTTTGAGCCCAGAGCCAGACTACGATCTCTGTTGGGTAGTTTTCCACCCCAAACCACCCCCCCCAAAGAGTTTAAACTCTACCTATCCTCTAAGCCAGGCATGAAGGAGATGCTCGGTATGTGCAGAAGACCCCTCCACCCCACTAAATCTCCCCCATACCCCTTAAAAGAGTGTTGAACATTTGGGTTAACTGGTTCCTCTTTTAAAAGGCAAATGCCCCCCAGGGTTAAGCCTCATTCATACCTCAGTGCGAATTCCTTTAATTAGATAATCAGATCTAATTAATTGAGGGCTCAGGGAAGGAGAGTTTTGATTGAGGTGGGCCAAAGGGAGGGAAAATTTGGAAGGGTCTCTGAGTGTGTGGGAGGGCTCAGGGAAAAAGGAGGAAGAAGCCTGAGGACAGTGAGGGTATAGGGCATGAAGCCCAGAAAGGGTCATCAGAAGCCAGTGACAATTGTCCCTTCTTGCCTACTGGTGAGAAGTGTCAGGATTTGCTGTAAGGGGTCTCAGCTCCCCTTCTTACCCCATTTGAATTGGGTTTTCCTAGGTTGCCTTCCCTGAGAGGAAGAAGGCAGGCAAAGAGGCAGAGAAAGAGAGAGAAAAAGGGAAAGAAGAGGGAGAGGGAAAGAAGGGAACAGAAGGAGGAGGAAGAAGAAGAGAGATAAAGGGGGAGAGGAGAGAGAGGAAAAGGGGGAAAGGAAGAAGAAGAGAGAGAAAGGGAAGAGGAGGGAGAGAAAGAAAGAGGAAAAGAGACAGGAGAAGAGGGAAAGAGAAAGGGAAGAGAAGGAAGAGGGAGACAGGGTAAGAGAGAAAGGGGAAGAGGGAAGAGAGAGAAGAGGAGGGAGAGGAAGAAGGCAAGAGACATGGGAAGAGGACGAAAAGAAGCAGTGAAGGAGTCCTTGGAGGAGCTTCTCCATTCTTTACCCTTGCACCCACAGGCCAGGTGAGGCCTTGGGGGAAACAAGGAGTTGAGCAGTGCTCTCTGGAACATGCTGAATCTTTCCAGGCAGTCCTGCCTTCACCTACACAAACCTTCCCTTTCCCTGACAAAAATTCTCTGGGGTTCAGTCTCCCACAGAGGTGATAGAGTGCACCAAGGATCAGCTTCCTGGTTAAACTCTGGAGCACATGCAGCCTGAAAGTCACTGACCTGTATTGATCATAAAGGTTACCAATCGTTTCTGAAGATCAAGTTCCAGAACTCATCTGACATCAATACCCAAGTGCCAGCCCATGGTCAGCCTGAATCGATAGGTGAAGAACGGAGGTGCTGAACATTCATGCCAATAGGGATTAGAAACCCATTCAACAAGAGATAGATTCAGAAAACACCAGGCTGGTTAAATGTGATGCAAAGGTTAATTCTTTGTCCTGATATCAGCCACGTACCAAAATGCCCAATCTCGACAGTGATGAATCTGACAGGAAGGAATTGCTCTCCAGTTAACAATCAAATATTCTCTGTGCTCAAGTCAAAGCCTGAGTTTAGAGGAAGAAACACACTAGTTTCCAAGAACTAGAAACTAAACTATGAATATTTAAACCTGGAACACTTGTGTGGGAGGTGAACTCCTAAATTAAATAGATAAAATTTGGGGGTTGGAAAGAGTACAACAGCAGGGTATTTGCCTTACACATGGCCAACCTGGGTTCCAACCCTCTTAAGAATGAATCTTGAGCACAGAGCCAGAGATAAATTGGGTGTGGTCCCAGAACAAGTCTCTATATATTCTTATATAAGTTTATAAATAAATATACATTTATATTTGCATATATGCCATGTTAATGACTGACAAACGGAAATACTAAAATTTCAGCAGAGGAAAACACTTGACATTTTTAGAGGAGCTCCTTTATTAGAAGTAAGTACAGGAATTAAGATATTTTCCCTGAGTAAAAATCGACCCCCGTTTAATCCCAGTACTATGTAGTGCCCCTGAGCACTGTAGGAGATCCCTTTTAGCAGAAACTCTGAAGTACAGTAGTAATGCTATGTTTACTTGATATACTTCTTGGGATTATTTTGGGTTGAGAGAGAAAATTCTGGACCGACCAATCAGGTAGGTATTTTTTTAGAGTGCTGACTCAAGGCATTACTATTTTGACTATTTATACCATAAGTAAAATTATTTTTGACATTACAAGTTAGTTTTTAAGAAATGCATTGAAGTAGGGGAAAATGACATTTTATATTATGCAGCAAATAGTCTTTCTTCAAATCTTGGCATTTTCAAGTAATTCTGATGTTAAATTTTAATTCTATACTCAGGCATCACACTGTTCTTCAGATATGTCACAGAAATTTCAAAATGTCATCTCTGGTATTAGGGTTTTTAAAGAAATAAATATTTTCCACTTAGGAAAGGAACATCCAACATGAACTAATACAGGGACTTTGCAAAAATTACTATTTAAGTCCACGGTGCTCAAAATTCATGACAAATGCTGAAATCCATGGTAATTGCTGAAATCTCTTCAAATTGATTACTAGATCTAAAGGTGATCCTCATTAAATCCCAATAAACAAACAAAAATATTCATAAAAAGCACACCTAAACTAAAATGAATGAAAATGTGAAAACTGCTACCCAACTATTATCTTAAAAATCTCATTTTATTAAATATCCTGCTAAAGCAAGCACTTAAAAATTCCAATTTTAAGGGTCTGGAGCAATAATACATTGGAGAGGGCATTTGCCTTGCATGTGGCCCACCAGAGTTTCATTTCCTGTAACTCATATGATTACGGAGCCCCACAAGAAGTGATTCCTGAGTGCAAAGTCAGGAGTAAGCCCTGAGCACCGCTGGGTGTGGTCCTCAAACAAATCATAGATGTTTCATTTAAAAACTGTAATTACTGGGACTGGAGCACAGTGGGGAGGACATATGCCTTGCAGGAAGCAGAACCAGGTTCAATTCCAGGCATCCCATAGGATCACCTGAGCCTTCTAGAAGTGATTTCTGAGCTAGGAGTAACTCCTAGCTGCTTAGTGTGGCCCTAAACAAACAGAAAAACAAACAAAACCTAATTACTCTCAAGGCAAAAAAAACCTTTTATTTTTAGAATCTAAATCCCGAGGTTCTGGAGGTTCCGAGAACAGTGAGTTCCACACAATGAATGACCTGCTTAAAACATATTCTCTCCTTATTACCTTTGTTTCCTTCATCTGTGTTTTTCAAAATCTAAGCTACAGATTAACTAATGGCTCTTTGTCTCAGACCCTAAAAAGTCTCTCCGCCTGCCAGGGAAATAGATTCTTCAGGGTGAGCAAAACAAATGCCCCAAGATGACTTAAAGCAAAGCTAACAGAATCATACCTTTGGACACTGGTGCCCTGTTTCTGGTGACACTGTGGGTAACAATTAGAAGCTCTCCAAGTGCTGAATAATTCACCTTGTCATCTGTTCTGCTCACTGTAAAGACAACCAACAGTAAGAGAATAAGGTTGCTTGAAAAAGAATAAAAGAATAAGTAAGAATAAGAATAAAGAATAAGAATTAGGTTTTCCTCCTTAACTCGGGACTTCACAGCTTCATTGCACATGATCTTTCAAGATTGCACATGCTTCTGTCTGACAGTCTATTTATTTAGCTCAGTGTATGAACAATAATAAAGACGCAATGGAGTGGCAGCCTTCTTCCAGAGTCATAAACATAAGAGCCGTGTTCTCGTTCTCTCTCTCTCTCTCTTTCTCTCTCTCTCTCTCTCTCTCTCTCTCTCTCTCTCTCTCTCTCTCTCTCTCTCTCTCTCTCTCTCTCATTTTCCCTCACTCTGCTTAAAACACTACAGCATGCACGACCTTCAAGAGGAATTAACCAATAACAGATCCACAAGCAGATATGAAATCCCAAGCTTCCTGAGCACTCAGGAATTTTCCACACAGGACACATGGATGATCCTACACTGTTTCTGAGAGATTAACACCCAGGCATCCGCCTCTCTGCATCCCACTGGCCAATCTCCCAAAGTCAGCATCACTCTGATCTCTAGAAGTGAGCCAAGTAGCACCTGGCCCCACTCAGGGCTCATTCATTTTCTTTCATGGTGCCCATCAGAAGAGAGGCCAGTCTTTATAACCCTGAAATAAAATTTGAACCTAAGCATTCAATGACTTGGCTTGGCTTTAATTAGACTCTCCTGTGTCTTATAAATCCAGAATTTGGAAAGGGGAGCTATGTCCCCGAGTTCTAAAAGGAGAAAAAGTCAGATAATAAACACACTCTATTGGCAGAAAAACACAGGGGAGAAGGACATATTTCTTCACCTGGTGGTTTCCCATCCGATCAGATGTCTGTTTTCACAGAACTTCAGGGTTACTATTTCTCTAAAATCACACCTAAGGTTCTTTGGGTTAGGGGAGTGAATAAGGAATGGGAGGACAGTTCCAGGATCCATGATGTGCCAAACAAGACATACCACCTCTCATCCTCCTCGGCATACTTTTAAATTGTGAAAGCAGTTAAAAGAAGCACTCAAAAAAAGGTGGGGGGAAAACCAGGACAATCAATAATTCCCAAAGCACACCCATCAATGAGTTAAAAAAAATTATTGCCACGAGGCAGAAAGAGATGGTACAGGGGTAACTTGCACAGTTACCCCAAATCCAAATTTGTTCCCTGGTGGCATACACAGGCATGTGGAGGAGCAGCACCAGGAGTGATCCTTGAGTGTAAGATGACACTCAGCCATTAACCCAAAACATTACTCCCTCAATTTCCTCTTCCCTTTAAACCTGTTTTTTTTTTTTTTGTTTTTTTTTTGTTTTTTTTTGTTTTTTTTTTTTTTTGATATGTAAAAGTCTAACTGGTTAAGTGTTTTTGTCTCTCACTCTACTTTGCCTTTTAGGCACAGAGAGGTCTTGAGGCAAGAAACCAACTGACCCCATGACTCTCTCTTGACTGGCTTGGTTTATTCATTCTTTGTAGCTACCCTACCAGCTTCAGACCCATCAGCTTGTGGTTAGAAATACCAAAAATGTGGGTGATTTCATAATGTGGGGATTTATTTTTATATCTGAGCACCACCAAACATGGTCCCAGGAAAAAACCCTCCCCCATTACTAACACATTAGCTTCTCTTTGCCATTTTTTTCTTTAGTATTTCAAAGCCAATGGCACAGAATCTTTGCACTTTAGTATCCCAAGATTTGAGTTTCCTTATTTTCATTAATTCAAAGACCCTGGTTATACAATTTCCATTTCTCTTTTTTTCCTTCTCTTTATATTGTTCTCTGTTTCATTTTGTGGTACTGGGGATTAAAATAAGGACGCAAACAGAGGCATGTGCTTTAGCAACTCTAACACAATTATTGCCCCTAACGTATCACTTATTCCAAATTGTCCTGGGCTTAAAAAATAAACTTAGTAGAGAACTTTATACTTCACATTAGGAGTGGAGGTTGCTGGACAGTCTAAATGGTGACTGGATAAAGGCCCATCATCTCTGAATGAATCCCCTGAAACAGATAATGGCCAACAGCATCATTTTCTAATTTAGGATCAGGCACATTGACTAGAAATTGTTCAGAACCTAACAGTGTATTGCAACAGGAGTTAAGGCACTATCTGGCCTATCCTGTATGATCCCTGGGAGACCAAATGAACCCTGGGTATCACCAGAGCAGAGATAAGCACAGGGCCAGGAAAAGCCCCTGATTACTGACATATCACACACACACACACACACACACACACACACACACACACACACTACAGAGTAACAAAGCAAATTACAGATAATATGGGTAAAATATCTTCCCCACCACACTCCTTAAATGAATTTCTTTTAGAGGGACTGGGTCACACTCAGTGGTGATCAGGGATTACTTCTGGCTGTGCGCTCAGAAATTGCTCCTGGTAGGTTTGAGGTGCCATATGGGAAGCTGGGGTTTGAACCCTGGTCAGTCATGGGTTGACTATGTTTTAGGCAAACACCCTACTGCTTTGCTATTGCTCCAGCCCCTAAGTCGTTTTCTTAAATCCAGTCAGTTGACTATGTGGAATGGGACAGGTCCAATCTATAGGCTTTGTTTCCATTTCCATTTTTCTACAAAAATGGATGTAGAAAATCACTATAAAATTAAAAAAATAAACTTTTAAAAGAAAGGAAAAGAAGACTGGCTACTGCTATTGAATTTTTTTTTTCCAAATGAAAGAAATATCCAAACCTATCTAAATAGAAACGGGCCCACTAGCTCGTCTCTCCAAATACCAGGCAGTGTTTTCATTGTTAGAAAATTGTCAGGAGATTGTCAAAGTGGAGGCAATTCTGTTTTATTCTTTGTCTAAAATAATAGTTCATGAAACATATTACTGATGTAAGCATAGGAGAAGAGATATTTGACTATGAATTTTTATACATTCTCTTTTATAGTTTTATGACAAAAATTTCAGGTTCCAGACAAAAGAAGGTTCCAGAAAGGTAGGCTTGTACTCCACCCCTACTTTTACTTCCTGATGACAGATAAGCACACTCGATTGTCATATTTACATGTTATTAACACACTGAAACTACTCTTGACAAAAATAATGCAAACCTCGGGACAGAAGGATAATGAAAATTTTATCTTTACGTTTTTAACACAGAACACGAAGACAAAGAATACACTAATATAAAGAGAAGTCAGAGAATTCAATATAAAAATGTAAATCCGGACAACTCTCCTTGAAATAACATAGTGGTGACCTTGAACATGACTGTACCTCATAAAAAATTTCTGGGAGAAAATGTGTGAAGGAAGTAAACCCCATCGACAAATACTCACCCTGGTCAGAAGTATTACTTTAAGACCATCTTTTTCTTTTTGCCTTTTTTTTTTAAGCTGGCAGTAAGCAAAACTTGGCTGTGAAAGAGTAACAAACACACTCCTCAAAATAATTAAATTTTAAAATAACAATGTGTTATTATAGCATCTTGGCTATTCGGCACTTCACAGTTATCATTAAACATGTTGATTTCTGTTCCTGTGTAGAAAACTACTCACAAAGAAAGAAGAATCTATTTGTGTTGTTTCCTTTTCAAAATTGGATTGCTGTCGATGTAATACTGAGAGAGTTTCTAATGGAAAAGAAATCTTCATTGGAGAAAAATAAAGTCCTTATATTTTTTGTTCATGTCCAATCTATAGAAATATCTTTAAATATATCTGTTATTAAAGTGACAATTACCAAGACAAATGGTAACAAAAAGTATGCTGTTATAGTATTAAATATTTTTAAATGGCCCCAAATTCTATGTTAAATGTCCCACTTTATCATTCATGATAGAGTGACCATATGTATCCATTTTCTTAGGATGGCCCTTATTAAACAGAAAAAAGTGTAAAGAAATGGTTCTATAACTTAAAAAGAGGCAAATGAGACTAGACTTAGTTGTTGTTATTGTTGGGCCACACTTGACCCACACTGGTGCTCAAGGGTTGAACCCAGGTCTGTCCCTGGTTGGCCACATGCAAGAAAAACGCTTTACTGCTTTGCTATCACTCCAGCCCCCAGAGACTAGGATTTTAAACCAGGACTGAAGAAAGCATCATGGGTTAGCACTCGCCTTGCATACAGCTGACCTTGGTTTGATCCCCAGTTTTGGATAAGGACCCTTGAATAACTAGCACTCTTTGAATACTAGTACTCCTGAGCACACAGCCAGGAAAAGCTTGCAAGCACTACTGGGTCTGTCCCAACATTGACCCCAGTAAATAAATTGATCAATAAAATAAAAAGGCTTGGGAGAGGGGGTTGTATGAGGGAGATATCAGCCAAGACGAATGATTGGCTAATCATTCCCAACCAGTCCTGCCAACCTTATTTTCTCCCAAGAATTTAATAATTGGTGTCAAGCTCTACGACCCTCTTTATCTTGTTTTTCCATTTAAAAAAAATCCCCTGAGCGCTTCTCTGTCTTGCTTGTTTTTGAGACACTGTAGTTAACAAAGTCCCAGACCCACCTTATCTGCAGAACACCTAGTTCCTCCATCCTCAGATTCCTAACCCAGCTGGGATCCCAGATCTGCCTGCCTGGAATTGCCTGGAGTGGCTTAATATGGTGCCAGAAATATGGCTTCTGTGGCATCAGGTTTATACTTATGTCCTGAGTCAGGTTCATACATGGTAAGAACAGACTTCCCATCAACATCGAAACACTGAAAGTTGGGGCCAGAGCAATAGCACAGCGGTAAGGCGTTTGCCTTGCATGTGACCAACACAGGACAGATCCTGGTTCGAATCCCGGCATCCCATATGGTCCCCCATGCCTGCCAGGAGTGACTTCTGAGTGCAGAGCCAGGAGTAACTCCTGAGTGCAGCAGCCACCGCCACCGAGTGTGACACAAAAACAAAACCAAAAAAAAAAATGCTGCAAGTTTTTGCTGATGGGGAAAAGTTCTCAACTCTCTAGGAGAGGTAAACAAAAGGCACCGAATCTCTCTTCTGCTTTATCTGAGAACATGCAAACTCCAGGACAAGAAGTTCTAGTGACTATAATGAATTGAATCCAAGCAGAAGTAGACCCCCTTCCTACCATGAATGCACATAGATGCAGAATCAAATGAGCAGCTAACACCAGAGGTGAGGTGGTATCTATATAAACATATAAACAAACTAACCAAGAAAAAACACCAGAGAATTGAAGACAGAAATTTCAGAGGTCAAAAATGTCTTCACCCAGATGTTCATTGAATGGACTAGGGAGATGATGATTGAGACCATATTCTTGTTTGATGGATGGGGTAGGGGATGACTGGGCCAGGAAACTGGGGATGCTAAATTCCAGTGATTTCTTTGGGGCCTCCCAGGTATTGGTCAGGAGTCTTGGTTCCATGGGGGAATCTCAACCAATGGTCAATGCAAGGGTTTGAAAACATGGTTATATTCAAGGTTGCAGTGATGGGGTGACTCAGCACGGCCTGGCTGTTATAGTGATCTCTAGGGCTGCACTCTTGATGCTCAAGAGAATCGTGTAGAGGATTGAACCCCGGTGGGGTGTTTTAGGCAAGAGCCTTGACCACTGTACCATCTCAAATCCTACTTAACTTTTTTTTTTTTCCATACCTGGTGATCTTTCACTCCCACTGCACACAGTAGGTGCTCACCCATTTCTACTTCAGTGGAAGTTACAGCAATTTCACTCCTGGAGACTGGGGAGTGGGTGAATCTCAGTGAGAAAAGCCAGATGGAGGGAAAAGGATTCCAGCACATTTACTTTTAAGTGGCCAAAAAAAAAAAAAAAAAAAAAAAAGAGGAGGGCTAGGAGCATCGGGAGAGAGGTTCAATCTGTAATCCAAAGGGTAAAGTTGATGCCAGGAACCTAGTTCCAAGCATCCTATTTCTTTTCCTTGCCAACTTCTTCATAACATAAAGGTTTTTTTTTTGGGGGTGGGGTGGGGGGAGTGTTCTTGGGGCTATACCCAGCAGTGCTCAGTGGATAATCCTGGATCTTTGCTCAGGCATGACCCCTGGCAGTGCTCAGGGGACCATATATGTAGATATATACATATATATGTATGTGTATATGTATAGTGCCAACTAGACCAGGGTTGGTTGAAGGTGTCACAAGCAAGGTAAGTGCATTCTTATTTCCTGCTCATTCTCTTCTGCCCCCCAAAGTTGATTCTCACTGTTGTTCATACATTCTGACTCAGGAGTCCCCTCAAGCCCAGGAGGTAGTTCTTAATATTCTCCCCCATTTGAACAAGGGAAGAAACAGAAACTCAAAGAGATCAAATAAGGAGTAGAAGGCACAGAACAAGGATGAGTTAGTTGCTAATGAGGAATCCATGATGCAGGTTTTTCTTTGTGGGAGAAAAAAGACAAGGCCGAATCCAGGGCTGAGGGGAATCATTGGAAAGGGGATGATGGCAAGTGGGTCCCCACCAGCTACCAGGAAGTCTTCTGAGGTTGAAAAGATGCTTTAAGTAATCTGCCATGACTGCTGAAACTGTCCGAGGGTACTTCTACAGTGAAATTGCCGGCTGAGTAGTGATGATTGAAAGACTGAACCACTCAATAAAAGAAAGACAAAGAAGAGTGATTTTACTGGTAAACTGAGCCCAGTTGTTTCCATAGCAGGGTCTGTTCAAGAATGGCACATGATGCTATTTTTTTTTTTCATTCCCCCATAAAGCAAAACAGCACAATCCAGATCATTCATTTGTCCCTGGGAGATGGGATGTTAATGGACTGTTACTCCACCCTGGATTTACGTGTAGCGACCTGAGACCCACCCATTTCTGGGAGGGGTCTTGGGAACCGGATAATAGGTGTGACCTTAATTGCAAGACCCGACCCATTCCTGGGAGGGGTCTTGGAATAGGTAGATAAACCCAGAAGCCAGGGGATTATGGGTCTTTTGCCTTTTGGCCCTGCTGGGCTCTCTGAGGGAGATGGCTGAAAGAGGATAAGACGCAGGGCAAGCCTAGAATGGCTGTATGCTTAAAAGGTTATGAGATAGGCCACACACATGTGGTGGCTAGGGCCTAAATAAAGATGATTCTTCCTAAAGCCTGCCTGTGAGTGAGTGATTTCGCATTTCACCTGGGCCTGGAACTCGCCGGTTCATGGGGTTGCTGAGCCACGTGGCCTGGGATGGCAAAAAGAAATCCATCGCCATCCACCGCCATCCAGCCTCATCCTTAATTATGTAATACAACAATGGACTTAGTCAAGGGACTATTATAGGTGAAAAGAAGCGATAAAAATAAAAAATAAAAACACTTTTTTTATTCTGAGCAGGAAGCTTACTATTCTGCCTCCCTTCAAGCAAGCCACAGCCCAAGTATAATGTATAATTTAGCTCTTTAACAAGTGTCCTATTGAAGAGTGCTTGAAAATAGCCAATTCCCCTGCAACAGATGGAAACCAAAACAATGAAAGATAATAAAAAAAAAAAAAAAGGAAAAAGAAAAACATAACACACATAACCAAAAAAAAAATAAAAAAAAACCCCGCTATCCCTTAAAGAACATACTGACTTAACATAAGGTTTATTTGAAATGAGATATTTTCACCCCAGGAAAATCTGTGGATTTGGTTAACATTGCTATTTAATCTTGTTCTGAATATTCAACATAAACTAATTCCACCAAACTCGGTCTGATTCTGACCACATTGCATGATTTCTAAATTTATTATTGTCTGGTTTGTGCTTTCTCTTTATAAACATTCCCAAGTCATAGGACTTGATATCATGGAAGTGCTGTTTTAAATATTTCCATTTTCTTTTCGAGTCAGGATACCCTGTTCAGATCTTGACAGAATAGATCAATGCCAAGTAGGCCTCTGGTAAATGTTTCTTGCTTATTCCATACTATTTTTCATAAGAGTAAAATGAAATTAACATAGCTCTCAACTGGTTTATGTGGTTGTACCGTAAACAGCACAGGCATTGAAACCATTTCATCTTTCTTTAGGATACTGGGAAGAAAAAAGAGACAGCAAGGCTTGCCAAGTGAAAAAGGTCTGCATATACATCCAGATTAAATACACTAACTATGTCACTTTGAAAGGAATAAGCATCAGCAAAACAATGGAAAAATCAGAAAACCTAAGAAAACTTATTTGATAATTTTTGTGGAAACCGTATTTTCTCAAGGCGACCAGCACTGTGAAATGCTGCACATTGTTTAAAATAATTGAATGGTGGTTTGGAAAATATGGCAGTGCTTAATTCACTTTGCGGGGTGGGGGTGGGGGGATACCTTTGATGATTTCATGGAAAACTGGCTTTGAATCATCTTCAAGGAATCTGAGCTTGAACAAGGGGGACATTTCCGGTGCCTCCTTTTCCAAGAGGGGAGAGTCTATTAAATGACCCCATTAGGCTGATACTCTTTCTCACAAACTTATCACAAATGCTTCTGTCAGAAAGAGCAGAATAAGGAGTGTACTAGCCCTTTCCACTGCCCAAACACTGCTGTTGGTTATCTGAGATCTAGGGCAGTTTTTCTTGGGAAGGTCAAAAGGGACATTCTAGTTTGTAGTATCAGAAATAAAAGGCCCTTACATCCTGGGTTTCTGTGTCCACAGAACATTCTAGAAACATGCCCATGACCTTTCTTGTAGGTTCTGTGTGCCAGGGAAGCCTCCTTAAATCCTACAGGAAACCTCTGGATCTTGTGACCTAAATTCAGATTTACCTCCAGAGAAAGGTTTTGTTTAATTGGCCCCTTCAATGAGCTTCCTTAGTACTTTTCACCTTTGTTTTGGTTTATGGGGCCATGCTAAAGAAGGAAACACTAAGAAAAATACCATGAAAGAAGGAACCACAGTTGAAGAGACCACAAAAGAAGGAACCACTGCAAAAGGGACCAATAAAAGCACCCCTAAAGAAGAAACCATAAAAGAAAAAAAAAAAAAACAAAGGAAGGAACCACAAAAGAAGGGGCCACTAAAGAGACCACGAAAGAAGAGACCATGAAACACAAATAATAAAATGGTCCTCTCATCTAGCAGCTTTGCTTTGGCCTCTAACAGAAATTTTGATCTTACAAGTGTGAGAGTGAAAATTCAATGTTAAAATATGTGCCATTTGTTTTGTTTGTTTCTGGTTTTGGACCTGAGCTGCCAGCAGCTTGGAACCACAAGGCAAACAATCTTCTCTGCCTTGGTTCCGAACAAATTTTCATTTAACACTAAAAATAAGTCAATGGCGATATCAATTTAAAACCAACGTCGTGGGGCCAGTGTGAGACTACAGTGGGTAGGAATGTATCTTGAGCACGGCCTACCCAGGTTCGATTCTTGGCCCCCATATCGTCCCTGAGGTCTACCAAGAGTAATTGCTGAGTGCAGAGCAGGAAGTAATTCCTGAGCATCACCAGGTGTGATCCCAAAACAAAAACACAATACAATAACAGTGTCTGCTACTGCATACAATGTACTCACACAAAACACTTTTATTTGCCTAGAATTTTCTTCAGCGTCAACCAAAGCTGTGAGAGGCATTTCTAGCTCTCAGAGAGAGAGAGTCACATCCATATTCTCTCTTCCCTTTCAAGCCACACTGGCCTCCAGGAAGCCTGACCCTTTCTCTAACATTTTTTGAGTGGTGGGGGCCTCTCTCACTTGCCCCAACAGGACCCTACTGGCAGACGCACACCTGCACAGACACTTGAGAAGATGCTTTCTTCCTTCCAGCATTAACATGCAACAACATCTTTCCTAGAAAGAGAAACTATGGGGATACTCATCTTCACAACACAAAGCTCCTTCACTAAATCTGAACCCAAATATTTTTGCAAAGCTCAAATTTCCGAATGGCATTCCCCGGGCCATTCTCAATTTACACAGTCCTTTTGTTGGAGAATCGGGGCATTCACAACTTCAAATTGCCCTGATTGAGGTACTCACTCTGGCTCCCCATTCAAGTCTAAACAGGGGCGTTGCCCAGGAGTTCCAAGTTTTTTTTGTCCCTCCCCATCTTTCTTCCAGTGTTCTGTATCTGCTAACAGAATGCAGTCGCTCCCCTGCACGGACAATGGGTAGTAGGCACCTCCAATCACCTACCTCCCTGAAGAGAGAGAGAGAGAGAGAGAGAGAGAGAGAGAGAGAGAGAGAGAGAGAGAGAGAGAGAGAGAGAGAGAGAGAGAGAGAGAGAGAGAGAGAGAGAGAGAGAGAGAGAGAGAGAGAGAGAGAGAGAGAGAGAGAGAGAGAGAGAGAGAGAGAGAGAGAGAGGAATGGCAGAGTAGGGATAGGCACCCAAACCATCTTAGCGATGCCCACAGCAGAGCAGAGAAGGGCACACTGGGGCTAGGTTCTGAATCCACAGTTCAGTGACCACCCCCATATCACTCAGCTGTCCCACGTCTGCCAGGAGTGCTGGGAAAGGGGAAAGGCTCATTTTCTGGAAATGATATTAAGTCTCAACATGCAAAGTCAAGAGCCAAACCACTGGGTACAGACCCTAGTGAGTAGTGTTGAAGAGCAGTGAAACCACAGGCCACGTAGTAGAAACCTCTTGGCTGGACCACGCCCAGCCTTTCTGAGGAGTTAAGGAGCACTTCTGACTCCATGGTCTGAGGTCAGGCCTGAGGCCTCCTTTCTGGAAGCAGAATTAGATATTCGGAAGTTGGAGGGTGGGTCTGTTTGCATCAGAGAAATTCAAACTTCACATGCTGCACCCTAAGCTAGTTTTTCTGTTTTTCTTATTTGTTTGTTATTTTGTTTTTTGGTGGGGGGGGGGGCACATCCAGAAATGCTTTAGAGCTTACTCCTCGCTCTGCACTCAGGAATCTCTCCCAGTGTGTTTGGGAAACCCATATGGGATGCTGGGAATCAAACCTGGTTGGCCTTAGCCACGAAACACCTTACCCACTCACTGTACTATCTCTCTTGCTCCTCCAGTGACTTCATTCCTTGCCTATCACCCCGTTTCTCACCCTATGCTGTGTTCATTTTGGATCACTTCAAAGCAACTGCTGTCCCTCTTCAATTTAAATCCTCTCCGATTTAAAGGGTTTACTTTGCAAGATACTAATCCTGGTTTTATTGTTGTGGTTATTGTTGTTGTTCTATTTTGGTTTTGGGGGTCTTACCCAGGTGGTGTTCAATAGTTATTCCTGGCTCTGAACTCAAGAAGGACCATATGGGATGCCAGGATTGAACCCAGGTTGGCTGCATGCAAGGTAAGTACCCTACCTGCTGTACTATCTCTCCAACCCCAACCTACTCTAGTTTGATTTCTGGCACCCCATAGATTCCCACCAGCCCACCAAGAGGGATTCCTGAACACAGAACTGAGCAAAACTGGATGATGCTCAACCTACCTTTCCCAATAAACAAAACTCCTCCATGCCCTGAGAGATAAAAGCGCTGGCCTTGTCTTCTGAAGAACCCAGTTCACATCCCCAGCACCATATTTGGTCCCCTGAGCATCATCATGGTCACTCCTGAGCAGAAAGTCAGAACCAGGCCTTGAGCACTTCTCAAGGTGGTCCAATTTTCTCCCCATAAATAAAAAGTTCCCAGACACTGTAGGGCTGGGGGCTGCCTCCTGCCTGTTTCTACCCTGGGTCCTGGGAACCAGCCTCAGCATATTCTTTTCAAGGTCAAGTTCAGGAATGTTCCGGTGTAGGTTCCCAGCAGCCCCAGCATCTTACCCTTCACATTTCAGCCTCCTGGATCACATTCCGGTCTTTGATGAAAAGCTCATTGATCCTGCATGTCCATACGATCTTCCCAGTCACAGCACTGCTCACACCTGCAGTCTCCAGGTTCCAGTAACCTGCATCACCTCATCCTAGATTAGCTGGTCTTAGAGGGCAGTAGCAGGTGTGTCCTGTTCATTGCCCCTACCCCAGGAACTCAATGAACCAGCTCTAAGTCTACCATCAGGGACAACCCATATAAAATTCACTGTTTGCCTTGTTTCTTTCCCATTATTTTCTCCATTTCTTGTAAAGTTATAATTAGCTCATGACACTGTAGAATTTCTAGGTGTCCGTGGGAACTTTTCTGTGTGTACATGACTTACTACATCCAGCGCCACCATTCCATTGTCCTCCTGCCACCAAAGTGGCCTCCCCAGGCATTTCTTCACTGATACTACTTCTTTTGCCTTTCATTGTTTGCACTGAGTCTACGAGTAGGTTTTGCCAGTTTCTGGCCAATTCATTGGCTTTCGCTGTTTATAGTCCACATCAGAAGAAAATAGTAATCTTGTCATTGTCTTTTATTTCCTGCCTTATTTTACTGAGCCAAATGCCCCCTATTCATGCATGTTGTTCCCAAGAAAATATGTTCCGCTTTTAAAATGACAGGAAACAGTTTTCCATTGAACCTACCGATCACAGCTTCCTTATCCATCCTCTGTCCATGCACAATTAGGAGGACTACACATCTACAATTGTGACTAATGCAGCTATGAACACAAATTCCTTCAATTCTAATGGTCACTACTATAATGGGAGTGGGAGAAACTGATGATATTCCAATTCTTTGAAGGAATCTCCACTCATTTAACATAGAGAGATGGAAACAATTTCTATTCCAGTGTCTTTTTTTTTTTTTTTTTTTGGTGGGAAGGGCACAACCAGAGGTGCTCAGGAACTATTCAAGGTTCTGAACTCAGGAGGAAATCTTATCCTGCCCACAGTGTTCAAAGAACCCTGAAGTGCTGGGGATGGAATGCAGGTCAGCACTGTGCTCATTTGATCTTGTTCTTTCCCAGCAACCCCTGTACAAGTCCTTCTGTCTATGATCTGATTAGTCAGTCTGATCAATCTGATCAGTTTGATCAGTCAGACTGCTGAACTGTTTCTATGAATAAGTCATATTAGTAATGGCTGGTTGAAGACACAATTTGGAGTAGACAGATTTTCCAATGTCTAGAACATTCATTTTTGCTCAATTTTTATTTGTGGCAGTATTGAGCTTTGCAATTAATGACTGAAAGATAAGTTAATTGTTATTATGAGAGAAACAGTGAACTCAGTACCATAGCCTGACCAATCTTTGCCCAAAAATCTAAACAATACCATCTGGTCAATAGAATAGCAGGTAAGATGCTTTTCTTCCATGTAGCTGAACCAGTTTCGTACATCAAGTCCCACCAGGAGTGATCCAAGAGGACAGAGTCAGAAGTGAGTCCTGAGTACTTCTAGGTACGGCTCAAAAAAGAAATTAAATAAATAAATAAATAAATCAAGCCAAGGCTTGCACTCTGATCAGAAACTGGTAGACCACAATTTCTGGCTAAGTGCTTCATCCAGCCCATCAGCCTATATTTTCTATCTCTATGACCAGGAATCTGAAAACCCAGATTTGGTCCATCTAAACTGGTCTCTTCGGTTACAAAGGCCCAGCAAGGGCTAAGCTACTCACTCGCCTTTCATGCATTTACCTGGAAAATCCGCACATCTGTTCCCACAGGGGGAAAAATTGTAAAATAAGAAAGCATCTCCCAGCCGAGATAAACTTGGACCCTCCTGCGCAATAATCCTTCAACCGACAGTCACTTCCTTGGCGCGGTTTGGCCAAGCAGGTTTCTCCTCGATAATACGGGGATAATCATGCTTGAGTCAAATGGGTGCTGTGAGAATTAATTACTGTTACACAACTTACGAAAGAGGGGGAGCTGGTGAAAACAGAGCTGCTGCTTAGGGCATGAGGGTGCCAAGACAAAAAGCAGGGCCCAAGCAGAGCAAATCAAAACATCTCCAAATCCCAGCTTCTTCCCTCCCACTCTCCCTGCATCCACCATCCCAATTTGGGCAAAAAGTAAGTATGACACTTTTCAAGGACGTGTCCCCTTGGGCTGGTGACAAGACCTGAAATGCATCACTGGGCCCACCTGTGCATTAAGTCAGATCTCATCTGTGTGCTTGCCCCTTGGATGGACCAAAAAGCCTTTCAGAGAACTTGGGTGAAGAGAAGGAGTCTTTGTTTCCTAGGTCATACTACTGACCCTGAACGGGGTCTGCCAGAATCCAGGGGCTGCTGTCCAGACTCAATTTCAGGGCAAAGCCTTTTGATGGGCCTGGAAGACAGGGAGGGGCAGGGCTAGACTTTCAACTGTTGAAGAAGAATGTGGCAAGGTGATAACTAGCTGGTTGTAAAGATCAAATCCCAGATTAGGGAAATGGATCAGCCACCAGAAAAACAAGGCCCACAAATCGCTGGATGTCTTAACACAAAATAGAGTTGCTTTACCTCTAAACCCAGTTTGCAATGACCAAAGCAAACCCAGGTCATGTGGAAATGAAAGAAAGTGTTCTGAAGGTCAAACAAAGAAGTTCCAGAACCAAAGATTTAGTAGGATGAAGGGAGCCTAATGGTACTTTCAGAGCAATTTCACACAAGTTCTGAAGTGATGGCAGAGACTCTTCTTGGCCTCCAACAACAACAAAAAAAAGTGTGTTCTGGATCTATCATCTCTCACACTCTCTCTCTGTTTCTGTTGCTGCCCATCTCTCCTCCACAGCCTATGGAGTAAAATATTTAACTCATGGTCCCATGAGCAATTTCAAAAAGCAGTGATTGTGAGTGTGAAGCTTAGTTGACAGCGATCTTGGTAAACTCTGAACCTCTGGTAATATGAGTTATTCATGGTTCTGTAGTAATTTCTTCTGACATGCTCAGTGTCTCCAGAGCCCTTCACAAAGGGGGCCTGGTAGAGTCAGAGATTGAATTCCAGACCTCACATATTCCAAGAATGTGCTCTACCATTTATATGACATTCTCCAGCCCTAAGCAGCAAAGCTTTGCTATTCATGCCATCCCTGTACTTTTAGTGCAGAAGGCAAGATGTGAAGAGATCCTACAGTGAACAAGGTAGGTGCATTGAATTTGGCCAACTAGGGTTGATCCCTCTTCTGGGGCACCATTAAGAAGTATCCTTGATTTCAGAGTAGAAGTAAGTCCTGAGCCCAGCTGGCATGCCCCAACTAAATACAAATAAAGGCATTCGTTATTGCCTGCCTTTATTAAAATATCCCAATTTTTTTAAATAAAAAAATGCTTTGAGTGAATTGCTTATGATCTGGACAAAAAAAAAAAAAAAGAAAGAAAAAAAAAAGAAAAAAAGGAATGAATGAGTGCAACTTGAGAACCTCACAATCACCCATGGAAATGCTTTCTGAGCCTTGGAGAACACCAGCTAAAATTTTGTGTAAGAATTGTAAAATGCCAGGGCTGGTAAGGTGGCTGCCTTGCAAGCGCTAGCCAAGGAAGGACTGCGGTTTGATCCCCTGGTGTCCCATATGGTCCCCCCAAGCCAGGGGCAATTTCTGAACGCTTAGCCAAAAGTAACCTTTGAGCGTCAAATGGGTGTGGCCCAAAACAAACAAACAAACAAACCAAAAACTAAAAACAAAACAAAACAAAACAAGAATTGTAAAGTGCCTGGGACCAGCGTGGTGGCGCTAGCGGTAAGATGTCTGCCTTGCAAGCTCTAACCTAAGACGTGGTTCGATCCCCTAGCATCCCATATGGTCCCCCAAGCCAGGAGTGATTTTTGAGCACATTGCCAGTAGTAACCACTGAGCATCACTGGGTGTCCCCCCCCCCAAAAAAAAAACATACACAAAAAAAGGGAAAATAAAAAGAATTATAAAGTGCCATGGGAGATGGTGATGCATTATGTAAACCCTCAATCAGTAGAACACTCTGAGTGGGTGAAAAAATGTCACCCATGATGCCTGGGGGTGACTGCAAACCACCCCTCAAGCCTAAAAAGGGAATTGCTCTGGCCATCAGTTTTGTGTAAGGTTCTTTGCAAGTGGTCTTCAAGGAGAATACTAGATTATCTCCTTCCCTAGTTTTTATTGGGGTCATCATGTTCTAAAAGTAAAATTATTCTCTGAAAAATGAAAAATTTTGAGCAAAGACTCATGATGGCGTTGCAGAACGATGAAGGAGGAAATGGGGTGCTTTGATTTATTCCATCAAATTCTTAGGCTTCTATGCCATGGAGCCAGAACTGTGTAGGATGAAGATTTTTTGAGAGTAATGTGTATATTTTCAGGCTAGGATTTCTGGAGGGTTGGATTTAAAAATACTCTGAGTTTTAGAGTTATCACTGATTGAATCTCTGGCCCAGAGCCTTGAACATTAGTGCCCACTTAATATATGGATTACATGACTAGACAAGTATTTAAAAAAGTCTATCAATGAAGCTCCCCCAAACGCCAGCATATCCGCTATTTCCTGGCAATAGAAGAATAACCATTTTGACCCAACTACTGGTCATTTTTTTCTAGAAGTATCTATGTTTGATTTCACCATATCACTATTTGCTTTCTGATATTGTAGATAACATGGAAGAAGAATTCATTCATTTATTATCGAAAGTTATACTCAAAAACTAATCCTAGAGATCAGAAACAATCTTTATATAAAAATATGATATTTTTAGCCAGAACCATTTCAGAATTGGGTACAGTTTTTTTTTTCAAAAAAAATCTCAAAAGAATTTTTTAAAATGCTTTTATTACAGAGACTCTTCTCTCATTATATGCCATCTGTCATGTCTTCACACTACTCAATAGGCAATCGTTTATTATGTTATCAATTTGGCTATGTAAAGTTGCTTATTTTAATAGCTACTTGCTTGATATTTTTATTTTACATGTCAACACAGTAAAGAAAGGAAACTCTTAAAAATTGCTTGAAAAATATTAAGATAACTTTCAAAATTTTAAAGTGCCTTTCTGAAATGTCCCTCAAATGAATTGTCTAGAAAGCCAAGCACCCTACTTAGCTCTGTTGGCTTTGTTCCATGACCAATGGCCTCCATGTTTGGGACATAATTTGGGATCTACTCATTAACCTGTGATTTGTGATTCAGTTTTATTCTCCTCCCCCCACTTCTTGGTCATTTTTTAACTTGGGGTGCAACTGAAATACAAAGACTCTGACTAGCTTTTGTTGCTTTGTTTTGGGGTCACACCGGATGTATTCAGGGGTTACTCCTGGCTCTGTGGCCACGAATTACTCCTGGTGGGCTCAGAGCACTATATAGGATAGATGTCAGTGATGGTAAAGGGTTTTGCTACATGCAAGGCAAACACCCTGTCTATTGTACTAAAGCTACAAGTTGTGACTAGCTCTATAGACAAAGGTTACCTGTCTCATTTAATTCTTAAGACATTCCAAAGCTATGTATGTTATTCTCCAAAACAAATCTAAAGGCAACTAAACCAAAACTACAGCACTGTGGGAAGTTCAAGAAGATTTTAACACTGCATTTCCTTTTTTTTTTTTTTCTTTATTTAAACATCTTGATTACATAAATGATTGTGATTAGGTTTCAGTCATGTAAAGAACCCCCCCTTCACCAGTGCAACATTCCCACCACCGATGTCCCAAATCTCCCTCCATCCCACCCTACCCCCACCTGTACTCCAGACAGGCTTTCCAGTTCCCTCATTCATTCACATGATTATGGTAGTTCTCTGTGTAGTTATTTCTATAGCATAATCACCACTCTTTGTGGCGAGCTTCATGAAGTGAGCTGGTGTTCCAGCCCTCCTCTCATTGTCTCTGAGGATTGTTACAAAAATGACTTTTATTTTTCTTAAAACCCATAGATGAGTGATACTATTCTGCGTCTCTCTCTCTCTCTCTCTCTCTCTCTCTCTCTCTCTCTCTCTCTCTCCCTCTGACTTATTTCACTCAGCATGATAGATTCCATGTACATCCATGTATAGAAAAATTTCATGACTTCATCTCTCCTGACAGCTGCATAATATTCCATTGTGTATATGTACCATAGTTTCTTTAGCCATTTGTCTGTTGAAGGGCATCTTGGTTGTTTCCAGAGCCTGGCTATTGTGAATAGTGCTGCAATAAATATAGGTGTGAGGAAGGGGTTTTTGTATTGTATTCTTGTGTTCTTAGGGTATATCCCTAGGAGTGGAATAGCTGGGTCAAATGGGAGCTCAATTTCCAGATTTTGGAGGAATCTCCATATCGCTTTCCATAGAGGTTTAAAGTGATTTCCCACATACCCAAGGCTTTGTCCTTGGTCCCTTGGTGTTTATGTGAAAGATGCTTTGAGACAGAAGTGGTATCTTCTTCACTGGAAACACTCTCCCCAGTCCCCAGTCCTCCCCAGTATAGTAGGTAGGAACTCTATGGTCTCTCACCAAAAATATTTTATTAAAAAGGTCATAAAACTCCAACACTGGCTTTTTTCAGGACACAATTCAAGCCTGTTACACAAGAGGTCCCAACCCAGTAAGCCAAGATAATACCTTCTTCTGATTCTGTACAGAACAATACCTTTTCCTTTGAATTGCAAATAAACCTTTGGCCTCTTTTCTCTCTTTATTTGTGCCCTCCCTGAATTTATTTTTTAAGGGAGAAAGTGACTTTTTTTCCCCAAATACTAAGCAATTGTAAACAATTTGGTCACCAAAACCAAAATGGAAAAAAGTGAGGGGTGTACTTCTTTCTTGACACTGTCCTTTGTACTCTGTTGGTAGCTATAAAAATTTAACTGTTTTTTCTTTCACCATTAGGGCACATTTTGGTTATGTTATCAATTGTTTAATGAAGTCATTTTAAAGCACTTAAAATAGCTCATGTTAAGAACTTGATAGAAGCTCAGCAACCAAGCTCTTAGCATTTAATTCAGTAATGAGGAGCTGGAGATAAAATACAATGGGTAAATTATGCAATATGCACACTAACATCCAGGTTACCAAAGGTCCACCAGGAGTGATCTCTGAGTTCTGAACCTGGAGAAAGCCCTAAACACCTCAGGGTGTGGTGGCCAACCTAAAACTAAATAAACAATTTCAATCATAATCTTGGAAACCAGAATATAGGAGGATTTCATTTAAATTAAAAATACAAACATCCAAAAACAATAAATCAAATGTAAGCATATATAACACAATAATATATTCTACATATGCTATTTATAGGCTATCTTTCATATATGCATATTTAATAAACATGTAAATGTATTTGTTGTGCACATATAACCTATATCCTACATTTTGCAACTATTTTGCAATTAGAAAATCAGACGTTCATGCAGTTAAAAATCAATAAAATAACTTTTGTAGAGGGCTGAAGAAAAGCACTGAGTTTAAGATTCTTACTTTATATATTGTTCAGCCTGGTTTAATCCCTACCAATGCAATTGCAGAAGCACTGCAAGGGTTCAATCCTGAGCACAGAGTCCTAGCACACCAACAGGTATGGCCAAACCCAGTAAAAATAAAGTCTGTGAGGTGGAAGACTTGAGGCAAACAAGAATAGAAAATATTGTGGAAACCCGTTGCATTCAAGTGAGATATTTAGAGACCATGCAAACATACAATACAAGATTTCATTCTTCTTTCTACCATCTCTAGTTTTCTGGCCTTAAACACACACCTTTTAATTTCCATGAAATTTCAATTTCCCATCAGCAAATGGGAAGGTAGCTGCACCCAAACACACATGTTGAGTGCATATTACAACTGAAAGCAAACACTGTAATGAAGCAGAGATTCTCCATAAGGATTTCCTAATCAAGGGCTTCAACTTTTTCATGGAACCTCTAGAACTTACTAACTCAGGCTACAGAGGGACCAGCTCCTTTAACCAGTTTTTCCAATAATGGTGCAACAACTGAAGTTTGGGTACCAGTGGCATAGGGCATAAACATTATGCCCAGAATAGCTCCAAGGGCAAAGCACCTTCACACATGCAGGGGTCCACTCGACAGGAAATGAGCTGTGTGAAGTCAAGAGGAAAAAAGGTATGGCGTTAGGGGTCTCTTTCCTAAAATATACACATGCAGTTGCTTTCAAAGAGTGTTTAAAAGAAGGAAAGGTTAATCTGAAAACACTAATCCAAAGAATTTGGCTTACTACTCTTTCCATTTAATGTGGCTTTCAGTTCTATTTTCAATGGAAAATCTCCAGCCAGAGTAAAACTTTCTACAGAAACTAAACCATTATCAAAACTCACGGCAAGTTTTACAGCAACACCCAAAAATCAAAATCTCAGAGTTCTCATGCAATGGTCTTTGTTTATACAGGCGAATCAAAGATTAAAGTCATGTTACAAGAGAAAAAGAGAAAAGCAAAAGCCACAGAGGATTATTTTTATCAATCCAAATAACCTGAGTAGAGATTGTTCATGGATATAACATTACATATTTGAAATCTGGAGCCAGGGAGTAAGTTTGTAGGGCTAGAGCACATGCTTTGCATACAAAAGGACCAGGTTTGAGCCCAATAAAGCAGGAATCCCAGAGCAACAATGGGTGTTCCCCTCAGTCACACATCAAAAGAATAAAATCTGAAGGTTCATAAGAAGCAGAAGAATCCATTTTCAGTTATATGCCAGATATAATGAATGCACTCCAAATATCTTAACTGCTAGGATTAAATAAGTAACTTGCAATTCTAAGAAATTAATAGGCAAATTTATTAGTCCAAAGGAAACTCTTTTGGGGGTGTGCAGGTGATGGGTATGCCAATCCAGTGCTTGGGGGCTATTCCTGACTCCATGTTTAGGGATCACTCCTAGCAGTGTTCAGGGGGCCATAAGCAGTGCCAGGGATTGAATCTGGCCCAGCTACATGCAAGGGAGGAGACTTAATCCTTGTACTATCTCTCAAGCCCTCTAGAGAGAAAATCTTGAAGCTATTGTCTTGTTCTGGAAAAGTCTGAGATCTAGCTTCATCTGTGGAAGCCACCTGGCATATGACAGGTTCATATAGAACTTGTTTGCTACATCCTCTGGGTAGCTCACCTATGGGGCAGAGAACAAAGAACAACATGCGTGCTTGATTCTGTAGTGGAACCTTTGTAGAATGATCCACTTGCCTTCAAGAATCCCCAGAAGCCTAGTAGCCTTGTTTCGCCATCAAGGGCAGGTAGACTTGAATCCACATGGTGGAGAATAGAGGAAGCAGAGTATTTGGTATATCTCCACCAAGCTCTGTGGGAACCCCAAAATACAATCCATTCATAAAAGGCTTCGTGATATGAAGGAGTTGTGGCCAAAGAAGAAGGAGGAAAACATAACGGGCCAAAGGGGTTGTTTGAATCATTTAAAGGGAGACCAGCCGACACCTTGGACTCCACATGTTCAAATCCCATTTTTCCCACTTGCCTTTTTGGCGCTTAGGAAAGACCAGATTTTAGAAGTGGCAGTGAAAGGGTCACTCTGATGGCTGATTTCCTAGGGCCTAACTCACCTCCAATGCAGAAAGTCAATAGACTGGTAACACTTCAAAAGCACACGTCCCTTCGCCACTGCTGCCCATTTCTCTCCCGGAGCCACAGGTCACATTCTGTGATTCAGACAAGCGCTAACTGGCAAATTCTCACTAAGGTAAATAAGGGAGTCTCAGTATATCTCTAGAAAAAACCCTGAAAGTTCTCTGCAAATGAGGATTGAAGTTCTCTTCCAGTATAGAGTTGGGTGTTTTAATGCGGGGTGGGGGGTGAGAGGTTCCTAAATTAATGACCTAAATTAAGAGCCCTCCCCATGTGCATCCATGTTGATTGGCTTTCTTTAAAAAGGTAATGATTGGAAGTGTTTTTAAGGCTTATGTTTTGGGGCATATTATGATGATGGGCTTTTAGAGCTCTGCGAGTGCAAACTCTCTTAAGAGGGTCCACTGCAATGATCAGAGCACAGTAGGTAAGGTATCTTCCTTGCATGTGACTACCTTGGGTTCAATCCTTGAAATCCCACATGGTCACCTTAGCTTGCTAGAAATAATTTTTGAGCACAAAGCCAGGAATAATTCCTAAGTGTGGCCAGGTGTGCCCCTCCCCCAAAAAACCCCAAAAAGTCAAAAAGAGGATTCACTGACCCCCAATGAAAGGAACACAGAACAGATTTGTCTCACACATGGGGTCCCTACAGCTGCTTTTCTTGCCAAGGGACCTCAAAATGGAGTTCAAAAATCTGCACTGACAAACAGTCCAGAGGAAGGGGAACAAGTGAAAATCTGACACACACACACACACACACACACACACACACACACACACACACACACACACAAAACATACACACACTCCCCACCCCATGCTGCCTGCCTGGAGAAATATGCAGCTTCTTCAAGGTTCAGTCTTTTCTTGAAGTACTGTGAGAATTACCTTCAGGATGTCAGAGATTGTTCCATGCACTGGAGTACATCACTGCACAAGGAAATCTGGGTTCGATCCCTGGCACCAAATAGCTGCCTAAGCACCATAAATAGCCCCTGAGTATCACTGAGGAAATGTTACTTCACCCGCCCCCCCCCAGAAACAAAGAAAAAATAGAATTGCCCAAGTTCCTGTACATATTTAAATATACGTATACAGTTTGTAAACACAGTCCTCCCCCACAGAAACAAAGAAAAAATAGAATTGCCCTAGTTCCTGTATATATTTAAATATGCTTATACAGTTTGTAAACACAGTCCTAGACCCAAAATGTTTTACTCATCACTGTTGTTTCTAATAGCAAGTTTGGGTTGTGTGTTCAAGATTTGATTGGTTTACTTTGATGTTTTTATTATTTGTTATTTTTATTATAGGGCCATACCCAGTGATGCTCAAGGCTAACTCCTGGTACTCAGCACTCAGGAATTTCTCTTCGTGTTGCTCGGGGGACATCTGGGATGCCAGGATCGAATACACATGTATCCACATGCAAGACCAGCTCACTGTACCCACCTCTCTGGCTCCTGGTTGTAATATTTGGGAAGGTTAGTCTTGTCTCCTTACACTGGATGATTTCAGTTACCTGTATCTGGAAATCCACTAAGAACACCATGTAACCAGGAAAACTAAAATCTGGAAGTTAAAAAAAAATTGCAAAACTCTCTACCACTGAATTTCTACACTGAATTTCTTCAGCTTAATATGTTTAAATGAAAAAAAAATTTTTTTTTTACTTCAAAAGGACAACTCCTTCACTAGTAACATCCACCCAAGTAAGGGAAATTTTGCGCTGAGAAGCAAAGCTTTCTGTTGCTTCTAAAGTCCAGAAAGGATAAGAGAGATTCCCTCCTTCCTCCAGACATCCACTCTTGAAGTGTTCAACACAGCAAGAATGAGACTTTCCAATTCATTTTTCACATTGGCTGTTAGCCTTGCAAAAAGGTCTTATCTTAGTCGCTTTTAACATTTTTAAATGAGAAGTCCTTTTTTTTATCCTGCTTGATGGGTTTCGTAACTGCAAAATGAAAGAAAGTAAAGAAGAGACAGAGGGAGGAAGAGAGAGAGAGAGAGAGAGAAAGAGAGAGAGAGAGAGAGAGAGAGAGAGAGAGAGAGAGAGAGAGAGAGAGAGAAGAGAGTGATGAACTAACCCACCATCCAAAGTTCACCATGGCCGTTACCATCCAGATGTAATCTCACACTCTTCATACAATCCTGAGCAAACACGTGAATGTCACTTCAAAGGACAAAGTCCCAGGTCTTTGTCTCAAGAGAGATGGGTGTTCGCCACAATCCAATAATGCAGCCCATTTTTGTCGCAGGGTTGGCATTAGAAAGAAGGGTTCCTGGGCTGACCACTTTGTCCAGGAGAGCATGATTCCCCCTACACCAGGCGGGTCTTCAGGGCCACGCCTGGTTAATCGGGCCTTGGGGGGAGGGGGTGAGAAATTCCTCCCTAGGCATCCAAAAACTACAGAACCGCGCGGGGGCTTACGCCCCCGCGCGTACTTCATGTATTTCATGTATTCAGAATATCCCTTATTCTTATGTTATGTTTTCCGTACACAGAATGTTTATTTTGTATTCTCCCCTTTCCCACACCCCTACAAAGCTCTTTTTCACTCCTTAACTCTCTAACCCCTTCTCAAACATCACTAATCTAGTTTTCTCTTTTTAACTTCAGTAGTGTAGAATCGTAATCACAGTCCAAAGCTGTGCATTGTGTATGACAACCCCAAACTGTTTCAAGATACATAAAATGGACACGTATTTCTTTAGAATATTTTGTGTTTTTTCTCTGACAGCTATAATTCTTACTAAATGTTGTCTTATATAGTGATGATTCTAACCACTTTTTATGTTCTCTTTTTGAGCTGTTTAACAAGGAATTTTGGTGGAAGAGTCCCCCAGTTTAATGCTTATGATTGAATCATGTCAATGGAATCATTGTAATTGTTCTTATGGCCCCCATACGCGCCAATAACACCATGTGGCATTGCTTCTTATTTGCATAGGCACATTAAAATGGGAAAATAGTATAAATACAAATAAGATCCTATCTAATAGAGATTAGAACACACAAACCTTGTAGTGCAAAGGGACCTTACACCCTGAACATTGACATAACGACCTGGCACAGACGTCAGAAGAAAGGGCATATTCCATTCTCCCCTGAACCAGGAAAGCCATCCACGAAACATCCAGGCTGGTCTATAACATCACTTGGAAGCAATCCTCTACCATGGAAGACCTACACTGCTCAGACTTCGACCTGCTCAAAAGAGACTTCCCTTAACACTGAGAAGACTTAACAACAACAACGACCGGCTTACAGGACAGGGCTCCCTGCATTGCCCTTTGATTGTGAGGTGAAAGGAGAGGATGCTCCACGTCCTGACTTCAATGTAAGATATGCAGATTCCAGGATCTTTAATACAGAAACATGATACCAACAACAGAGACTGTGTGAAAAATAAAAGTGTGTTGGCACTACAGACAATGTATTGGATTGGACGATCTAGCTTGCTTGGAGCCTAGACTTGGTCTTGTGCCAGGAAACTTCAGGGGTCTGGTCTCTTTGTACTTAGGCCAAGGTTATTTCTTTCCATGTTCCTCATATTTTGGTGAGCCTATGCAAACAACAATTGCCACTCTAACACCATTCTTACTGTGCTCCTTTAACTCTAATCCTTAAAAAGAACTCACTTAAAATTTGAGGTTAACTTAAGCTAATATGCATGTATATGGAAATGTAAGAAAATACTATGCCTGTAATGTTTAAGGAGTTACGTAAGTTTTATGGCTTTAGATTGCCTTGTGTACTGTTAAGAAATATTATAATGTATTACAATCTGGGGACTTGAGGGACAAAGTAATTGTACATGGATTCTGTGTTATTTATCTTAATGTTCTTTGGCTGAAATTTCAAAGTTAATATATCAGCAAGGGGACTTCTGAGAATTATGTTATGGGTGATTGTCCTTCCACTGTAACTTTACCTTGTCCTCTTACTTTGCACCCTTGTTCTCATAATTAAAAATAAAAATTTAAAAAAAAAAAAAAAAAAAAAAAAAAAAAGAAGGGTTCGAGAAAGAGTGTTGCCATAGAAACTTGGGTTCATGTTAACCCTTCCTGATTTCCAGCTGCTCTGATGGAAAGTTATGAAGTTTCACAGAGAATTCAGCTCCCAGCAGACACAAGGCAACCAAAACCCACTCAAATAAAACAGCAACACACAATTTACATATGATTTTTAGAGTCAACCCAGTGATAAAAAGTGTCTCCTATTCAAATAACTTATAGCTGACAAGAAACTGTTCTTTTTTTTTAACTCATTTACTGGGCACACAGCTTCTAAGATCCCAATTTATAGACAAACAGCTGCTACTTGAACCCCACTTGTACCTAGGAAGAGGGTTTTAACGCAATAGATTAGAGAATGGTGAAGACTCTGAAAAAGTGCAAGTTTGTTTTAATTTCCAAAGATACTATGGCTGACTTTTCAGAAAGCTTGAAGAAGTGGGCCAGAAGGAGGGGAGATAATGAAACAAATAGAGGGAGAATCTCAACATTTCTAATCCTTGAAGAAAAGGTGTCTTTGTCTAAGATACTGAAATTCTGTCATCCATAGAAAGTGCCTGATGCCTGAGAAATTTTGAATAATTCCATCCACTTCTCCATTTAGTTCTTCCAAGGAATAAGACGCTCAAAAGACGTCTGTGTATTTGGATGTCCGTAGGCCTGCATTAAGCCCTAAAATAGAACACGTGACAGGACAGGTCAAAGGTTTTATTTCTCCTTAAAATCATATTTTCTTTCCCCAGGGCTTGTGGCTTCTCAAGACAGCATTGAGAATGTCAAGCAAAAAGCTTTAGAAACAAGAAACAGAGAAATCAGGGTCCAAACATTTGCTCTACAAATTCTGTGATTGGGAGCAGACATTTCACCAAGAACATAAATTTCCTCAGCAGCCAGAAGCCAAGGCAACCACTGGCCCAGTTACTGCTGTTATTTTCTTTTGGAGGCCACTCCAAGCTGTGCTCATAGATTATGGTGACCCTATGCTCAGGGATCACTCCTATTAGTGCTCAGGGGAACATATGGGATACCAGGAAAATCTATGTTGGCCACCTGCAGGGCAAGTGCCCTACCTGCTGTATTATTGCTCTGACCCTCTTTTTAACTAGAAAAGGTAGTTGGGATGTGAGGAGCTTAAATGAGACACAGGTAAGTTCCTGCACTTTAGAGACACCACTTGGTTTCTTTTTATTTTTTTCCAGGCAGGTATAATTTTATGTTTGAAAGTCTCAACTCGAATGTTGAATCTAAAGATATCCCAAGTTGACAATATTGATGTCAACTTGAACATATAGGTGATGTTCATGAAAAGAATATGCCCCCTACATACCAGCCATCTTGCAGAAGAATGATGGAAGGAATTCTGAAGGACTCCAAAGTATATTTTACTGGGAAAATAACTTACTTAAAAGTCAGTGGCTCAATAACTAGAAATTTCATAGTTAATGTTTATTGCATCCTTTATTTTAATATTCATGCATTTTAAGTATGCTGATTTGCCAACTGCATGCCAAAAACCTATCGTTATTTAAATAGTATTTTCCTTTTCAAATCTCCCTTTATGCAATTTCTACGTTCACAGCAGTATCCATCTGATGGGAAGATTTCAGAGTCTTAAAAGATTTGTGCTTCATATTTGTTTGACTTAGAAGTAGCCCCGGGAAGGAAGTTGTGTCTACACTTAAATCATTAGGTGCAATGGAGCAGGCAGCTCATGTGTCTTAATGACAGTCACATATTTTAATTCACACAGAGGTATCCCAACAAAATGACTGAAATGAACGAACAAAGTCATCTGGTTGATACATCTCATCCTATCAAGAATATTATATTGTATACACATGTGAACTTGAAGCTGGACAGAGCATCTTGAGGATCAAGATTGAAACCAGATCAGTATATAGAATGGAGATAATCAGATTTCTGCTAATAAAGAAGACGAAATGTGCTTGGGAGCAAGGAGAGAATCCAAGGAATTAGTAAAGCACTAATCATCACATTTGAGATTCTAAATTCAGAGTTAAAACATGGTAGCTCAAATGGAAGGCCCAGTTGGCAAGAAAAACCCAGCAGTTAATTCCATTTTTTTCCCTCCACTCACTTAGCAATTAAAACTTTGCTAGGTTCAGTTCAGTTCAAAGCCCTTTTTAGCCTTCTCTGATGAAAAGTCATCTCTGATCAACTCTCAACCAACCCAAGAGATCACTGGATTCTTCAGAAAATCCAATGTGAATAAATCTTTTGCAGCACTGGAATGAAGGGCACTTTAATGTAGTGAACATTTTGAATTGATGCTTCCATTCTTAATTGCATCACAATTAATTACATGACAATTTCCACACAAGGGAGTGTATTCTTTTTTTTTTTTTTTTTTTTTTTTTTTGTGGTTTTTGGGTCACACCCGGCAGTGCTCAGGGGTTATTCCTGGCTCCAGGCTCAGAAATTGCTCCTGGCAGGCACGGGAGGACCATATATGGGACGCCGGGATTCGAACCGATGACCTCCTGCATGAGAGGCAAACGCCTTACCTCCATGCTATCTCTCCGGCCCCAAGGGAGTGTATTCTTTTGCTGTTGTTCTGAGCCCACACCCCGCAGTGCTCAGGTCTTACTCTGGTTCTCTGTTTAGGCATTAATCCAGGCAGTGTTCAGGGCATCTATGGAACTGGGATTGACACACACAAGGCAATCAACTTACTTACCCCCTGTACTACCTCTCCAGCTCTGTGAAATTTATTAAAAATTTTAAGTTACTTGACATATTGATATAAAAATAGTCAAAAGATACCAAAGAGTTAGTATAGGAGATAAGAAACTTGCCTTGCATGCTACCAACCCCCCATTTAATCCTGGACATTGCTCAGTTCCCTGAGCACAGAGGCAAGAATATCACCTGAGCATTGCTGGGCATGGTCCAACACCCTTCTCCCCAAAGGAAGACAATTACTCAAAATGCTTTGTCTTCCCCTACTCTCTCATTGCCCAGAACCCCACTCTGGTGCTCTGGGAGTGGGTTTTTATGTCCTACCCAATTTTGTCAAGAGTCTTGTAAAAAAGGGCTGAAACATGACCAGGAATACACAAAATTCTGAGTTTGATGGATTTCCAGGCCTGAAGTACCACTGTGTGTGGTCTTGTGGTCCCCATCCACTTAATAGTCAGACTTATCTGGCTGAGTAATGCTCTACCCAAATATACTAGTGGAAGTGATATATCCCAACAGAAGTGAAGTCCTAGAAAAGTGAGGTCCTAGCAGAAGTGAGGTTCTAGTGGAAGTCCACTCCTATATCCAAGCTTTAAGTTTTAAGAGCTGTGCATATTATCATACTATTGCTTACGATGATGATGATGATGATGACTAAAACTAATCCTATTAGATCAATGATCATGTCTCTCACATGTTTTGGAGGATCCCCTGGGCCAACAGTGAGGGTGAAAATACTTTGTCAGTTTAAAGTGCTCTATAGCTCCCCGTGCCTATGTGCATCATCAGCAACTCTTTAACAGGGGATGAAGCTCTGTATGAGCCGGTCCCTTTATTTGCTGTGTGAAGTCTGTATATGGAGCTCTCCAGCACTGCCTGGCTTGTGGGAGGCTTGTCAATATTTATGAAGTTAACTGTGGTGAAATGTCCCATCCAACAAGGAGTCCGGTTTTGAATTCTATACTTATGAGTGACTCTCAGCCATTTTCATAAATCAAAACTTCACTTCTACACAGTGATTTCAGACACTGGTCATTTATTTCACCATAGACTTCAATGATTTAACTCAGTAGATCTACATTAAATAGAAATACCACATGTCATTCCTTCTTAGCAGAGCTCAGGATAATTGGTGCGACCCATTAGAAGAATCACCTTCACTTAAAGAATGTCCTGTAATAATGTCTTTGATCAAAGTACAATAGAGCAGATATCAACTTATTTTTAACACTCTGAATCATGAAACTAGTTGGAGAATTTCAGTACTTCTCTTTGACATTAAGACTAAGACTATTTAATTATACTTTTTTTCTAATGAGATGACAATATATTTTAAAAGCAAATATTAACTAAATTATGAATAAAAAAGTATTTCACATACAGTTGGTTAAAACTCTATAGGCAAATTATATACACATTTCAGATATATCAACTTTCAAAACCCCATCTTTAAATGTCCTGAAAATCCTCCTGGAGGTTAAATAATACTTTATCTTTTTTAACTTGTTTTGTTTTGGGGCCACACCTCCTGACTCAGGAATCACTCCTGATAGTGCTAAGGGGATCACATAGGACTCGAGGAATCAAACTGGATCTGCTGCCTGCAATGTCTCTCTGCTGTACAATTGCTCAAGCCTCATAAATAATATTTTCTATGTGCTCACCAAACAGTAATGTTATTATAATACCTAGTCTTTTGAGAACAGTGGAATTTGCCATAGTAGCTTTGAGAGCTATTGTTTAAGAAGTTTTTACTTATCAGACTTCTCACTGAAGTTAATTTTTTCCTCAGATATACTGTTTTTCAGTATGTAAGATAATAGTACTTGGCTCAAGACTTTTAAAAGGGGCCAGAGAGATAGCATGAAGTTAGGGCATTTGCTTTGCATGCAGAAAGATGGTGGTTCAAATCTTGGCATCCCATATGGTTCCCCGAGCTTGCCAGGAGTGATTTCTGAGTGTAGAGCCAGGGATAACCCCTGAGTGCTGCTGGGTGTGAGCAAAAAACAAATCAAAAGTTTTTTAAAATCAGAGAACAATATATTGTCTTGGAAGCCACTAGAACAGCATGAAGGCCACTTGTCGGTGGCGGTCAAGTGTCTTCCTCACTCATCATTTCAGCCAACATTGATGGCTTATATTTCATCACTTGTAGTAAGCCTCTGCCTGCCACTCATTGTGCTAGAATTAACAAGCACAGGTTCACTGGTTTGAATCTAGCCTTACCAGGCTCACCGGTTCTAGTCCTGACTTACTGGTTCACTGATTCAAGTCTAGCATCTTACCAGTTCACTCTCACTCCACACGAGCTGATAACTTGTCATATTCTTCAAAATTCACCACGTTATTTCCTACTGCCACTCATAGGATTGTTTCCTTTTCATCTTTCAAAATTCAATGAACAGATGAGCCCTTTGGAGAGACATCGTACCATGATCCTAAATAAAAGTTTCTCCTCTACCCTCCTTCATGCCATGCTAATATACCTATCAAGATAACTATATACCACAGATCTTCCACTGTATATCTCTCTTGTTTTCAATAAAATCCCTCTATCTGAGCTTACCCTGCTGACTAGCTTGTATACTAGAGAAGAGATTTATACCTAAAAATATAGTTGCATTCTTGTCTAATCAGAGCCTAGAAGAGCAAAGAAAAGTGGCAAGTAGCAAGGGGAGCTGGCTCAGTTCAGATCTATGTCCCTCTATTCTTAGACATATAGTAAAGAGAGCATAGGATTTTCTGCCACTAAGATCACTTTAGGTTCTTCCAAAAGTCTCCTATCATTCAAACCACACCCTCCTCACCGCTGGATAAGACCCATCCTTCCCCCGACACGCTTAGGCATTTATCATCCGCACTTGAAAGAGCACTGTGGGGTCTGACGACCAGACAGTTGGGCCCACCCCAGCTGTGACATGCTTCCCATTCTCTTTCCCACACAACCTCCTGTCCACAGATTTTTATCACGACAACATGTACACCCGGAACACACATACATATTCTCAGAGTCTTAGGGGTTAAGTTAAGGTGCTTATCTTACCTCACAGAAAAGGTACTTATCTGACCCCAATTCAGCTTGCAGCACCTGACTGGATCCCCCAAGGACTGCTAGTACTGAGCCAGGAAAAGCCTCTGAGCATTATTGGGTGAAGCGTAATCGAACAAATAACCCTCCAAAGACCTCTCTCACATTTTCCTTCACAAACCCAGAATGCATTATTTTATAACTCTTTGCTGTAAAGAGGAACTCTATCTAAAACGTTATTTTAGGGTGTTAAATCAGCTACCCCACAATCTCAGCCAGAGGAATACTCTGGTTTGCTGCTTCTTTCAAGTCTGTATCTTCTAGTTCTTTTCTCTCTTTTTGGGGGATAGGAGCTCTTTCTCCCTCTCCGGCTTCTGGATGCTGCTAGTATAAACCCTGCTGGTGATCCTGGGGGTTAAATAATTCACTGGCACCCCGATGGCTGTGCCTTGATCTCTGAGACAAGTTCCAGGGAGCTCACTTCAGGCTATTTAAGAAGAACATATCGCTCCAAGGCGAAGCCCTCTGCTCTCACGGCTGCTGTCTCTGTTCAACCACGAGAGACGAGCTAGTTACAATAGTCGCTGCTGTTCTTCCTAGAATGAAGCTGAACTGGAGAGGAGTTGCTGGAATGTTCCCACTGAGAGAGACAGAACAGCCCCCTCCAATACAGTAAATACCACATTGGTCCGGGCCAGAAATTAGAAATTGCTTTGCCCAGATTCTGGTGTTTATTAACTACTCCAAATCTATAAAATCAATCGGGAGCGTAATTATTCTCCTGGCTGGACTGATGAGGAGTTGGAACTCTAAGAATGCAGGTCATAATCAGAAAATAAATTCTGCACACAGCAGCCTCTGAGCCCCAGGCATGGCTGAACTCAAGCTGTGGAGCAGAGAATTCAGCTTTCTCTCTCACAGCCTGTTTCTAGCAGATTCCATCAGAGACTATGGTTTGCACCTGAAAGAATTTAAAAAACACTGGACTCAAGAGATAGAATGGGGGTCAGGCACTGGCTTTGCAAACGAGCAACCAGGGCTCGATTCCCCATCACTACACTTGGTCCTCCGAGTACTGCCAGGAATGATCCCTGAGCACAGACTCAAGAGTAAATTCTAAGTACTATTGTGTATAGTCCAACCTTCTTAAAACTTAAATATTTTTTTTAAAGGATCCTAAGAAATACGTAGAATGACACCATTCAAAAAAGACCACAGAGGGGCTGGTGGGTCTTCGACTGGGAGATGAGACAGAATTTCAAAGAAAGCAGTGCATCCTGGGAGCACAGTGGAAAATCAAACCAAAATTTACAACCTCAATAGAAATGTGTGACGGACTCTGGGGACCACCTGAAAGGCAAACGGTGACACAAATAGGCAACAGCAACAAAGAAGTGACGATCAGAGAAATTCCCTTCCAATTTCTCAGTCCTTTTCTGCACCAGGCTGGGAGATGCTATCGAAGGGGGTTTGGTGGGGGTGGGAGTAGGGTTTGGAGCCAAGTTGCCCAAGTCTGTGCTCTCCAGAGATCGTGGCTGCTGGAAACAATGGTCTGTTCTTTAAAATGGTTTCGAGGAACAAAGGCTACAGATTAAATAAACTCATCCAGTGACCCATTTCTGAGAGAGAGAGAGCGAGCGAGCGAGAGAGAGAGAGAATCCAGTAAACTGAATTAAAATCTTCAAAAGTCCCACAGTCATTGACCTCTTCTTATAAAACAAACAATAGTGCAGAGCAAATGGCTAATTTTTCAACTGCTTCTGAAGCTGTTACCTCTTTCACCAAATCCCCTTTCCTTGACAAGACTTAAAGGCAATGCCTCAATCACAGAGACTGACAGAGATGCTGGAAGATGAATTTCATGGAGCAGTGCAAGCTGCGTATTAATTTAATTAGAATATAAATAACACTGAGCCTAGTTAATCAAGTTCAGGAGGACGTGACTTGCAAGGAGACACAGTCTTGTGAGATGTCAAATGTTATTTTGCAACCGTTCTGAAAAATCCTAAAGTCATGAAGGTTTTTTTCTAAACAGCCTGTCTTGTGTTTGGTGGCCTTAGAAATTGAATTGTGTCCCCACGTGCAACTTATCCTGGTAGCTGGACAGTCCATAGTGCCTGGGCTCCCAGAGAAAGGAGCTTGGGGCAGACGATTCTAAAATACCACTCTTCTTCTCAATACTCTCCTTGGTTTCATCAGTTTCTAGGAATAGGAAAATATTCAACATAATATATTTTAAAGTCACAGTATGGACCAAACAGGAGCTCACTTGGAGATCAATTAAGTAACTCTAAGTGTGTGGAAAGAACCCTGATTTCCACTCGGTCCCACTTCCATGAAATCTCTTAGAACGAGCCAGTTAAACTCTCCCCTATAGCGCTGACTCAAACTACTCCATAGATCAACTCAATGAAATATGTGAACATAAATTCAGCCCAAGGTCAATCTGTTAAAGGGATTTTCTGATGCTCTTAATCACCCCAGTGCATTAATACCCTGGGTTACATATTATAATAGAAAAGCTAAATGACTTTATCCTTCAAAGAGTCCCTTTCTTTGTCCATGGAGAAGACCTAGGTCTGAGAGACCTCACCTCTCCTTATCTCGGTTCTGGAACCATGGTAAATAGAAACAATATTTGAAGTTCAAAGGCTTCGATCTTACTTGCCTTACTAATGTGCACATCAACTTTACTGTTGACCTCAGGAACCCTGGGAGAAACTGCTGAATGAGGTACTTGACTTTTGGATGTGCCCCAGTTCACATATCCTGAACCTCTTTGCTTTGCTCCCATAATCCAATACTGCCTGAGCATCTCCCTCATCTCTGATAACATCTATTGCCCTGGTCCTGTCTGATCCAGCATTCTAGTTCTCCAAGCCAGCATCTTTTCCCCCTCCCAAACTTTCAGTTGCATTCAAGACAACTTACCCATCTACTATTCAGTAAAGTTTCTCTTTCAAAAAAGTTTTAAGAAACAGATGGCAAGGATAGGAGCCCAACACTGGAAAGATAAATCAAATTAGAGCTTCAAAGAAGCCACTGCTTTCTGGAATTAGGAGGTCACTGGTGGCCTCTATGGCTTTACAGTGGAAAGAGATAAAGAGATGAAGATGGGATAGCAATGGGATGAATAAGGCGGCAAATGCAGCAAGAAAGTACAAACCATTTTTTCCTAGAATGTTACTATAAAGGGAATCAGATCACTGCTTCAGGGGGAGGCACTGATGAAGCGAAGGATGTTTTTTAAAGGATGATGGAATGTGTGCGTTTTATTACCTGAGGAGAGACAAGAGAGAAGCGAGAGCACTCGTGGGTGTGAGAGGGAGGGGATGAGTGAATGGAGCCTGATATGGGTGGGGATGGGGCAGAAGGAATCCAACAAGGGCTCTGGAAAATGGAGGAAGACAAAGAAAAAATGAATCAAGAGGCATCTTGTACTGTTATAAAGAAGAGAAAAAGTATACGAAAGGACAGGGGTTCAGGTGCCTGATTTGCACATGGCTGACCTGGGTTTGATTCCCTGAACCACATATAGTCACCAAGCAATACCAGGAGTGACCACGAGCACCATCAATTGACTCAGCAAGAAAATAGAATAGAGGGCCAGAGAAATAGGGGAGTAGATAAGGCACTTGTTTTACGCATTTCTGACCTGACTTCAACCTCCAGCACCACATCTCCTGAGTACTTCCAGGAGTAATCCATGAACCCAGAGCCAGAAGTCAAACCTGAGCACTGATGGGAAAAGCCAAAAGTAAAATCAGGGGAGCCCATGTATAAGGACTTCTCATTAGTAGATTTAAGGAAGCATTGTTAGCAATGGCAAATAAGGCAGTTACAAGATATCCAAGTATTTGGATAACCAATGAATCCAATACATCTTTTTGAGTGACTACAATCAGCAGAGCATTGGGAAGCCAGGAACAAATCCAGAAGCAACCACGATTCTTCTGAGGATCCCAGGTACCAAGGGGATGACATTCAATCTAAGTATGAACTCTCCAGGCATGATTGGGGGGGGGATCCAATTAAGGGGCCTGGGTAGAAAGAAAAGTTCCCATTCACAATGCACAAAACCACAAAGAGGTGTATGGTCTTGAACTTGAAAGATAGGAACCAGAGAAGAAAAGAAAGAAAGAAAGAAAGAAAGAAAGAAAGAAAGAAAGAAAGAAAGAAAGAAAGAAAGAAAGAAAGAAAGAAAGAAAGAAAGAAAGAAAGAAAAAGAAAGAAAGAAAGAAAGAAAGAAGGAAGGAAGGAAGGAAGGAAGGAGAAAGAAAGAAAAAGAAGGAAGGAATGAAGGAAGGAGAAAGAAAGAAAGAAAGAAAGAAAGAAAGAAAGAAAGAGATAAGGAAGGAAGGGAGGGATAAAGGAGAGAAGGGGTGAAGGGAAAGAAGGAAGGAAGAAAGGAAGGAAGGAAGAAAGGAAGGAAGGAAGGAAGGAAGGAAGGAAGGAAGGAAGGAAGGAAAGAAAGAAGGAAGGGGGAAAAATAGAACCAGGGCTTGTCAGCCTCTCTGTGACCTTGGGTTTTGTGGCTACCAGGCTTCCTTTCTTTGTTCCCCAGTCCTACAGGTTGGCATCCAAGTTAATGGACTGATTCCCATTTACATGTTTTATACCTGTGTCATCTCTTGGCTTATCCTGGGGTACCCCAGGGGGTCCTGACTGAGAACTGTTGATATAAACAAGGCAGCAAACATAACAGTCTTCCCCTAGGATCACCCAGATTGAGAGCCCCTCTATGGGTGAGCCCTAGCCATGCCAGATGGCATTCTTGCACTCCACCAGCAAAAAAGAAAAGAAAAGAAAAGAAAAAACGAGCAGTTTCCAGAGTTGTATTCTTTTTTTTTGTTTGTTTTTTTTGGGCCACACCCGGCAGTGCTCAGGGGTTACTCCTAGCTGTCTGCTCAGAAATAGCTCCTGGCAGGCACGGGGGACCATATGGGACACCGGGATTCGAGCCAACCACCTTTGGTCCTGGATTGGCTGCTTGCAAGGAAAACGCCGCTGTGCTATCTCTCCGGGCCCCAGAGTTGTATTCTATAACAGAGCATCAACTGCACCTTCATTTCAAGCTCTGTTGAATATAGATGGAAAACACGAGGCTACCTACATGGGTGTTTTCTCTAAGAAAGACACCCAGGTTCAACACAGCTCTGTCCTGCTCTCCTATCAGGAGGCTGGGACTTCTGGTCTACCACATCTGCCCAGGGTTACCTCACACACCAACTCAACCTACTGCTGACACAGTCTCCAGAGCCCCCTTTATCTCTAATCTTGACAGCAAGATTTCACAAGGTATTCAGCAGCAAAGGGGCCCAGCAGGGGATGGGGATCAAAGGCAGCCAGAAAAGGATAATTCCAGATACCACAGAGGGTGTGTTCTGAGAAAACACTGGCAGGGTGTGGCCAGTGTGTAACTGTGTTTCTCTGATGGTTTCTTTCTCCTCTTCACATGCTGCCTCCTGGGTTTGTCCACGGCAAGACAAGACTGACACTCACAAGCCTATTTATAGGACAAAGCTGAGACTCAGTGACAGACTCACTGAGGAAGTGACTCTGGCTTGGCAATTCCTTGGTGGCTGCGATTTGCCAGGTCAGTGTAGTAATTTTTAAAAAGTTCAAGCTTTTAAAATAAAACCCATGGATGAATTGGACACATTGATATAACCATGTGTTCATGATGACAAAGAAGCTGTTGCTGTATCACTCACATTTCCCCAAATGCCTCTGCCAACCATTCAGCATCTGTGTCTCCAAAGTCTAATTTTCCTCCACTATCATTTAATGGACCCCTTGCTTGGCCCCTGCACACCCCTCACCTTCTTCTCTTCCAACCATCTTTCTGCAGTCGCTGAGCCCAAAAACTTCCTACCTTAAGTTGCCTTTCTCCATTCTCCCATTTCATACTGTCCTATGATTCTTCTACAATTCCCTTCCCCAGCCTTGCTAATGCAGGTGATTTTGTGAAATTTCTGTGGACTCTACTTCTCAAGAAACTTTAATTTCATAAAGACAAATGTGTTGAGTAATACAAAATTCATTACCCAAAATTAATAACCCTATTTTTATACTTTGGCAACAGCAAACTATTCATCAATTTGTTTCTTTTATAATCAGATACATGGTAATGATTTTTTCCCTCATGAAAATCTTTCCATTATTATTATTTAGTAGACAATAATACTACAAGGAACAAAGATTAGATGTCATTGTCCTTTCTCTGAATGCCATTTGAAGTGTCAGAAATGCTATTTTCTTCCTCCCTTGTCCCTGTCTCTATGTGGCTTTAAATCTTTTCAATCTAATTTTCAACTAGATCTCTTTCATGGTGAAAACTCCAGTGAGTAAATCATTTTTTTCTCTGCGAGATAAACTTAACTCTTGAGAAAACCACTTATTCTGAGGACACAAATATTAAAGTTTTGCAGCATACCCAATGCTAGACTAGAGAACTGCTTGAAGCCTTTTCACAAACTTTTAAAAGCTGGCAACTAGCAAAATATAATTTACTAATAATAGAAAGAATTCAACAAATTGAACATTGAAAGGAGCAGCAGCTGTATTATGCAGGACTATAATCAAAATTTTAAAAATTATATCATTCTTAGAATTTTCTGGAATTCTTTTTTTCTGATACAAAGATAACAAAATTATGATCTTCTCAGTCCTTTATGTCAGTCTCTCTTTTCTCTTGGTATTTTTTTTTTGTGCCTAAAAAGACTCAGTCACTAGTATACATAGCTTAGAATAGGCAAATTTATTTTAAAAAGGATAAAATTAGGGGATGGAGCGATAGCACAATGGTAAGTTGTTTGCCTTGCATGAGGCCAACACGAGACTGATGCAGGTTCAAATCCCGGCATCCAAAATGGTCCCTCAGCCTGCCAAGAGGAACTTCTGAGTGTGGAGTCAGGAGTAACCTCTGAATGCTTCTGGGTGTGACCCCCCCCCCCAAAAAAAAAAACAAAAAAAAAAAGGATAAATTACTTGTGTTAACATTAAAAAAGTAATAATTTCAATAATACTATCATTGCTATTGTCTAAAAATATAATAAAGTTACAAATGAAAAGATGATCAGTTCTCGTATATAGCCAGGTATTATTATGGATCAACAATAATCAATCCATTAATTCTCATATTTATTCATTTACTACCTAGTTACCGAGTGGCCCTGTCTACTGCATTGGATTCTCAAGGATTCACCAGAGAGCACAAAATTCCCATTCCAGGTGGAGGAATTGAGGATACACTTGTGTGAGATTAGGCTTAACAAGAACAAAAACAAACAAACAACAACAAAAACAAAAAAAAACAAAAAAAAACCTCACAGCAGCATCCTAGAGAGTTGAGCCGGAAATAAAGCAAGGTAACTACAGCAGGAAACATACAAGGCCAGACCCATGGGGCAGCTGAGGTGAAAGAAAAAGGAAATTAAGAGAATCTTCCTCTCCCTTAGATTCAGTTGGAGAAAAGACTAAATACAAAGTTTTCAGGGAAGGAATGAACATAACTTTCCTTAATTCTTAAAATTCCTCTCCCATTACTTTATGGTCGGAAGATTTCCAGGAAGTCAATTTGATGGAGAATCCCTATTGAGCTGTGGGTAATTTCAGGTTCACTAATCCACACCTATTGTGAGGATTAATCAGAAAAAGAATAAGGAAGGGAAAGGTATTATTTATAATTCTGGACACTGCCTTCATTTTTTCACTTATTCATTCATTCATTCAACCCCCAATATACTTAAAAGTGAACCCTTACTATATGAAGCCTTACTATATGAAAAGCCAAACAAACCTAACCCTATACATCCTACATTTTAAAAATAACTAGTATTTCCAGACACATGTCTCCTATCTTAATCTGAATGTCAGAGGCTGGACTTGGAATCTTTCCATCATTCCCTTGGGATTCTACTATAGATCCCAATCTTCAACGTGGATTCCCAAGCCTGGAAAATACTGAAAACAGAAGGAAGAAAACTCATCTGGTGATGAAACAGTCTAAACTGATTTATTCAATTTCTTTATCTCACTAACTTAGTATATGTTACATTAGTGTGTTACACTAACAGTGGCTTCAGAACTCACTATTTTTGTTACCTGATAGATAAAACATTAATCACATTATATTTAAAAAATATAAAACATCTGGGTATGTTAATTGATGGAATCAGTTTGGAAAGTGCAATTGATCTTTCTCAAGAAGCTGAAAACAGTGCTGCCATTTGATCTGTTAATTCACTTCTGGGGGTCTATCTCAAGAATACAAAAACATGAAACAGAAAGTTATTTCCACCCTGGTGTTTACACAGTGCTATTTATAACTGTTAAAATACAGAAGCAACTAAAATGCCTGTGAACAGATGATTGGCTAAGAAGATATGATACATGATATATTTATAACATAATACAGCTACAGAAAATTAAAATATTTTCAAATGAGGCTGGAGCAATAGTATAAGGGGTAAGGTATGTGCTCTGTATGAGCTGGCTGAATTAATCCCAGTCACTACCTAAGGTCTCATGAGCAACACAGAAGTGACCCCTAAGCACAGAGCCAAGAATAAGTCCTAAGTTCCTCCAAATGTGGTCTCATAAACAAATGTTTTTAATTATTGTATGATTTATAGTTATTGTGTATTGTTATAATATAAATAATCAAACACACAATACACACATATACACACAAGAAAGGCAAACCAGTGGACATAGGTTATGGAATTGAGTCAAATTATAATAAGGGAGTCAGGAAAGATAAAAGGAAGAGAAATAAGGTTTTTTATTGTTTGCTTCTTCCATTTGAATATTATTTCATATAAATGTATCTGCAAGTTGCTATAATGAAATAACTCCATTACAAAGGCAACAGACACAAAGATTTAGACTTTCCTAATGTTCTACCTGAGGTCTTTGCAAATGTTCTACATATTTGTTATCTCAGAGCCTCTTAAAGAATTTTTAAAGTAATTAATAAATAAACTAAATAATTAAATTAATTTAATTTAAAATTAATAAGTAAATTAAAATTGATTAATAAATTAAATAAATAGATTCCTGAGGTTCATTTGTGTGCCCAGAATACACAGGTGGACCCTTCATCATGTAACTATGAATCATTGAAATGATACTGCTTCATGTCTGGGGACTGATGATATTACCCCCCAAAAGGTCTCTTATTTCATCCCAGAATGACCTGGTAAAAACATGTTCATATAGCAAAAGGACTGAAGGCAGGAAACATTCTGCATGTCAGTGTCACATAAAGCTATTTCAAGTCTACACTGGAGGTGATGGTGGGGTGGGTACATTTGTACAGTGCCTTATAAAGTCACATAAAAGAGGAGTAATAGCCTAGGGATAAACATATCATGAAAGGAAATCAGGCATTTCCCAGAGCTGAAGTCACTGTTTATGAGAATTAATGTCCACATTATGAATAGGCAGATGGTGTCTGTAAGCCAACATCGCTCAGTGTGTCAGCTCTTATCCAGAGCCCTGATTCAGAAGTGACGAGAGGAGGTACAGGCAGATGAGCTAGACCACTTGTGCATCAGGACACATTCCTGAGACATGCTGTAGCTTCAGAAAGGCAAGATCTTCTTTAGGGTCATGCCTGGATCTTGAGCTAGATGGAGACCCCCATCTTCAAGACACAACGACAAAGGTTGGTGCTGGGGAGAAAACTCTCTAAGCCCTGCTGAATTTCAGGGACTGGTTAAGTGCTGAGTTAAGTGTGCTATGTTTCCTTAGGACACTTATAGAGGAATCTTCAGTGAGCTGAATTCAACCAAATGGCTGCAGGGACATGCAAGAATTGAATGGATTCCTTCTCTTTTGAACCCAGCAAGGCTACTTGGCCTGCCATTTCCCTGATAGCAAATCTTGTTCGCTGGATGCTCAGAGAGTCTCAAAGCTGATTCCTGAAATGAGCCACCTTAGCTCCAGCCTAAAGCTCTTGTTGCCTTTCTCTGCCTTGTGCTCAGTCAAAATGGTCTCCCTTGGTCTGGAACTTCCTTTCCAGTTTCTTCCCTCTTTCTTCTCATTGCTGGACTGGGCAGCAATGGGCAGAAGACTGGGCAGTCTTCTGAGCCAGGTCGATTTTCCCACGTACCCTTCGAATGCAATGTGGTTTTACTATCCCCTCAAGAGATCCCTGTCACCTATGGTACCTTCCTCAAGGACACTAGTGCCCCCAGGAGCTAGCTCCTCCAGCTCTCAAAAAAGGTGTCATGCTGAAAGAAGGAAGGCCGGGGTTTGGGCACCCCACCCGGTACCCATCAGAATGGCCCCTGCTACATGCCTACATTGTCCCTAGCTATTACCTTTTCTCTCCAGGTTTTGTTTTGGAGGGACAGAAGGAGTTTGGCGCCACATTTGGCGGTACCCAAAGCTTACTCCTACTATGGACTCACTCATGGTAGTGCTCAGGGGTTGAACTCAATGGGGTGCTCAGGTAGAGATTGAACTTTATGGGGTACCAGAGATTGAACCCAAGTGAACTACATGAATGGCAAAAATCTTCATCCCTGCACCATATTTCTAGTTTGTGTTTTCTGTTCTTGGCTCAAACCTAGCAGCAGGGGACTCCAGCTCTTTCCCTTAGTGGAAAGTGTGGGATGTTTAGCACCAGAACTGAGTGCCTGAGGCTCCAAGACAATGAGGCTCCTCATTTGTGATGCTGCCTGGTACAATGTAGCTTTACCAGGAGTTGCTGCTGCTAACAGCTATGTTTGACTGTTGACCTCTCCAGCTGTGCCTAACACATGTGTTCAGAGATGCCTGAGCCATGGACAGGGGAACATTTTGAACTGGTTCCAACGGGCTTTCTGATAAATGCCTACATGCTTTCCACCCAGACTCACAACTCTGGCTCAGAGGCGTCTGGAGAGCACTAATTGGCACCAGTGACTCACAAGGTGGCATTCTCCCAGCCCCAGAAGCAGAAAGTGAAGGCAGGAGGTCAGAGGACTCCAGGGAGGTCATAAGCTGTGGGGAAGAGGAGCAGAAGGGAGACGGCAGGGAGGAGATAAGCAGGGACAAGTTTGGAAAATATCCCCTGCCACCATCCCATCACCCTGATATTCTGCTCAGCTCAGGAGACAGAGGTGACTTCTAGATTAGGAAATCCCGCCGGGACCACTTATCTGCTGCCCTGAGAACTCGAAGAAGTGCAGTGTGCACAACTGTAGGGTATCACACTGAGTGAAGAAAGAGAACAAACAGTGGCCAATGATAACAAGGAGAGGAAGAAAGGTGATGGAAGAGACAGACAGACAAAGACAGAGAGATAGAGAAACAGAGACAGAGAGGCAGAAAGAGACAAAGACAGGGACAGAGATAGAGAGAAAGAAAGAAAGAAAGAAAGAAAGAAAGAAAGAAAGAAAGAAAGAAAGAAAGAAAGAAAGAAAGAAAGAAAGAAAGAAAGAAAGAGAAGGAAGGAAGGAAGGAAGGAAGGAAGGAAGGAAGGAAGGAAGGAAGGAAGGAAGGAAGAAAGAAAGAAAGAAAGAAAGAAAGAAAGAAAGAAAGAAAGAAAGAAAGAAAGAAAGAAAGAAAGAAAGAAAGAAAGAAAGAAAGAAAGAAAGAAAGAAAGAAAGACACAAGGGACCGAGTGCCTGCCTGACATGGCAAAGCCCTGTCTGTGTTCAGACTGTCACCACAAGGCTCCCTCCAAGCACCTCCAGGAATGACTCCTGAGTAGATCTAGGAGTAGCCCCCAAGCCCCACTGTCAATGCTCACCTAACTCCCCCACCCATCAAAACAAAGGATCAAAAGAAGAAAACAGCATCTGAACCCAGGTTGTTCCCTCGTTCCAGAAGTCATCCCAATTCATCCTCCCTGGAAGTCCATTTTTTTCTCTCAGGTCCTTCAAGCCTTTGTGTCTACCACTATCTGTTGCGAATGAAACTCCTACTCTTTTGGAGCTATTCCTGGAGGCAGTCAGAGGTCACTCCTGGTTCTGTGCTCAAGGATCACTCCTAGCAGGCTAGGGAGAATGTATGGAATACCAGGGATCAAACCCAGGTCAGCCACATACAAGGCAAAGGCTCTCCCTGCTGTGCTATCACTCTGCCCACCCCCACCCCCAACTTTCTTGAGCAAAAGACTTAGTATTCTTTTACTTACACTTCTAATGCCACCTTTACACAATAAATATGCTCTTTAGTAGGAGTGTTGGTGAGAAAAAAAATCTGTCGTGGATATACCTGCTAAGAAAAGGGTTGTTAGCTGGAATGCCTGATTTGGGAGGGAACTGGGTTGTGCAGGTTTGTTTCCCTCTGGCAGTGAGGCCACCAGCTCTGCAAGTATACATCACAGTTTGTAGCAGCAACTTGCCATCCTCACCACAGAGACTGGAGAGAAAAGTGGACTTGGAAAATGCAAGTTTCTACAAAAGAAAGCTGGGACAGACTCTCAGAACAAAGACTGGCTCTCTTAGGGCTGAAGCATATTTCTGCAGTGGTTAGAAGCCCAAATCTGCCCCAGGCCTGCTCCATCTAAATAGAAAGAACCAGCCACCCATGTCACAAGTCCTTGTGTGAAAAGGGAAACTGCGATAACAGACTCAGAAGCCTGGGAAGCTGGGAAAGCTACAAAGTGCAAAGAGAGACTTAAGCAAGATAAGACAGTTGCTGGAAGCCTGAGCAAAAGCCAGCGCTTCCATCCCAGACCTGGTGAAAGATTGTGCATACTTGAGCTTTCTGGAGCATGAAAGAGGATGGTCCCTCTTAAAGCTATTCTTTGCTCTGTGGGGCAGGGGTGTGGGAGGAGGTAGGAGTGCAGAATGGAACCCTCTTGTCACTTAGGATATTATCCTGTGGGGGGGAAAAATCCATCCTAATTCCAAGTGAGTTGGGAGGACAAGCAGAATTCAAGTGACCTGCTGGAAGATAAACAGTGAGGGCCAAATAATCGGGTATCACATATACAGGGGGGGGGAAGTGGGGGATGAAAAATAAAACCAACAATGAGAGAAATATATGCTGGAGAAAGAATCCAAAAGACTGTGCATTTTAAACAGCTTCCAGAACGTCCGCTTGCATAAGCAGCATAAAATTGTGGAAATATAAGCGGACGACCAAAAAAGGAATGAAATCAAGGCAGTCCACAATTTATGAACAGGTTGTATTTCAGAAGTTTGTTTTCCAGGCAATCTCAGAAGGATTGGGAAGGTGCCTTCTCGGAGATGAAAACAGACCTGCTGGTCTATAGCCCCAGTGAAATGAACCAGGATGAGCATGGAGAGATGTAGGGGTGGATAACATAAGCGCCTCTGTGGTTCTGGTTCTTAGAAACCGAGCTCAAGTTCTCCTGCTCAAGAATGAGTGGAAAGAATCAAATATTTTTCCTGGATGTTGGAGGATAAAGTGCAAAAGCTGGGGTCTCTAGCAATAATTTCAAACTGTCAGGCCCATCCTTCATCATTTTGGGGACCCCTCTGCAGCCCATTTTGAGAATAGGTTTGACCAGGTCTAAACTAGACTCTAGGCTCTGTATCTTGGAGGTCTCAGCCATCACCAGAAACCTTGTGTGCAGACCAGGGACATTTTGTTTCAGTTGTATAAATCAGGTTTGATGTTAGAAAGAGCAGGTACTAGGGTATTTCTTTTTTAAGAATTTTTTTTATTTACTCATTGTGAAGTCAAAAAATTACTGATGAGCAGGTATACATTGTTTCAACACCTATCCCTTCACCAGTGCCCACCAACCCCTACCAATTCCCCCATTGCTTTCCACCCCCTCGTCTGCATATAAGAGGTGCATTATATATATACATTCAAGGTTAGTCACTGTGATTTATACATTTGCTGATATGGTTTCACATATAACACCTGACCTCTTTCACCTGGGTTTGGCTCTGGCAGTAGTAAAAGAGACATTTCCCAGAACCCATACATAAAGGCCATGTGAGAACCCACCGTAAAAATTCTGAATAAATGAGAGGTTCCGTGTTCTTTTAGCCAGAAAGGCAGTAAGCTATGCTGCTGTTCATTTATTTGTTAGACGATATGGAAGATGATAGCAGAAGAAAGACTTTGAGTCATACCCAGTAGGATCAGGTCATTCCTGAGGTATCCAGGGGACCATATGTAGTGTAAGGATCCAAGCAGGGCCAACCATGTGCAAGCCAAGCACCTTAACTTCTATACTATAGCTCTAGCCCCCAAAGCAAATAGGGCTATTTGGATGCAAGCACCTCACAATTCATTTCATGGCAAAACAACAACCACCACGACAATCACAGCTCTCGAGTGTTACCTGAGCGTGTGGGCAGCGGAGAATCTGGAACACATGCAGAATTACCGGCAAGTTTGGGGGAGTCATTTGAAATGCACATTACACCCACCAAAATATGCAAAGGATGCAGGATTCCAGCCAAGTCGATATCAGAGGTACCTTCCAAGCACTTGTTTTTACTCCTGCAGATCCACTTTAGATACAGATTTTTAGAAAGGGCGAAGTTGAGGGGTACAGATTCTCAGAGGCAGGGATGAAGGGGCAGTGATCAGTGTGCAGATCCTGGAATGTGGGTGATGCTCAAGAAGGTCAGCTGTTCCGGGACTCCAGCCATGGTGCACAGTGCACTGTGCTGTGGGCAGCCTTCAGCAGCATGTCAGTTGCTATTCTAGGAAAAGGGCCACTCCCAAGCAGCTGAGAGAGCCTGGAACATTCCTGCCCTAGGCATCACCGTTTGGTCAAAAAGCACCACCCTCACCATTGTGCCAATGTTATCTCCAGGTTTAATGCTGTAAGTAGCTGTCCCTTAAATAGAACCATGAGCAACTGGGCACAGGGTTGAATGAAGTCAAGGAAGAGTGTTGCCCCATTTGTTGGGCCCTGTTTACTCTTTTGTAGTTGTTTGTGTATCCACAAAGAGCTCCCAGAATGAGAAATTGATTCCCATATTCTTGTCCCCTTTTGGGGGAATATCTTGACAATTTTATCCACAGCAAATAATCCACACAGACAGGAGGGTTAAGTGGTAAAAGGTTGGGTGAAGAGAGTTCTTTGTCAGCCTGCTGATAGCTCCAAAACACACCTAGAGCCAGCCAGCCAACTCTGGCAAAAGACCCCGAACACCTTACTCTCAAACTACTTATTTGGCTCTCAACAGCGTCCCCACCTGAAAGGTCAAGGTGGGACAACAGGCAAAGAATAATCTTTCATATACAACAGAAGAGCACTGTGGATTGATCCATATTTAATCAAAGTCTTGGCCATGGGTCCATTATCACTCCTTCATGTGTGTTCGCCCTAAGGGCATCCCAGTTGACAAAGCTAATGTAGCCCATGTCCAACCCTCCCACTAAACAGCTTTGGGTTGGGCATGCTCAGAAGAGGTCAGGTCCTTTTTTGGTAAACTGTGGAGAATCAGACACTCAGTGAGTAGAGATCAAAGAGAATAAGTGAAGTAACAAAGGTTTCATCCTAGCACTTTACCTGGTTCCCTGAGCACTACCAGGGATTGCTCCTGAGCACAGAGTTAAGATTAGCTCCCAAGAACAACCAGGTATGACATGTACATGCACAAGTGTGTGCACATACATGCACACTTATTTATTGGATTCTTCTAAAAAATGTATAATCAGAAAATAGGAAGCTTTTCAAGGACTTTGGATTTGTCATACTGGAACCAGTTCTTGCTTTTCTCCAGCACAGAAGAGCCTTGGGAAGTGGGCCCTGGAATATCTGAGACGCCTAGAGCAATCCAGGAAAGAAAGTGCCACTCTGTCTTATGCTGAGGAATTTGTTTTTGCCTTGGTGGTGATTTTGAGAGAGCAGAAAAATGTATGAGAGTGTGTGTATGTGTGTGTTTAATCTAAGAAAGCATCAGATTACAAGAGTAAGAAAGTTTGCAGAATGCAACTTAAAAGTATCAAGATAATACAAGCCATAGAAAATAAGAGTTTAAAACCATTTTCCTTCCTCTGAGGGCTTTTCTGCAAGGAGAATAGAACGGTCTTCATGAAAGAACGTGGGGCACCTGATCAGTGCCAAATATTGAGATGGACATACCGCCATGGACATGTTCAGACCAGAAGCAGAAGGTCAGATAGAAAGCAGAAGCGGAAGACCGGAAGCAATAGATTACACCAGAGACATGGGTCACATTTCTCTCCCTAGCTCCAACCACAGGGAGTCCCAAGAAGAATGGAAGAACATGTTCCCATCATTAGTTGGCTGGATGCACAGTTAGAGGTAGTCACCTGGGTTAGGAAGAATGATGCTGACGTCTTCTGGAACTCACCCATGCTAGAAAGTTCTGCCTGCTCAGCTACCAGGAGTCTCCTACCCAGGAAGAACACATTCAGCATGCCTTGGGTGCACTGAAACACACCTCCCCTACCCCAATAGCAGCTATTTAAAGATCAGGTACACTGCGTTCTTTATTCTAGCTTGGGGGAGGATTTTTTTAGTCACTCAAGACAGCAAGGGACATGAAGTTTCTCTGTCTGCTTTTATCTAATTAACGTTCTTTGAGTCTCTGGCTATTTAAAAGAGGGAAATAATGCATATTTATTCACACATGCTTTAAGATCTGTGGATAAAAATGCTGTATTACTACTAACCACAATGAATGCACATACTTTAAATATAATTATCAATTACCAGCTACCACCTGTTGAGATAACAAACGGCAGCGCCTTTCAAACACCATCCTTCCAAATTTTAGAATTGGAAACATTTCTCAGGGTTATATGCTCCAGAGTCAAGCGACTCGTGAAGGAAATTCTTTGTTACTCTTAGTATGACTAATGTAGCAAGAGGAATAGAAATGGAGTTATAGGAACTACTAAAATGCCCTAGGACCTCCAAGTAGGGGTTGATCAAAGCCAGCTTCCAAAAAAAAAAAACAAAACTTTAAAATGCTCTTATCGATGCATGCACCATCGAAGGTCACACTGCTGTGTTTTCGAAACAAAATTGTGCCCTCTTGGCAAATCAAATATTAAATGGTGAAGATGCACACAAAGTAAGATGCATTTTTATCAACGTGAAGCCCCTTGCGCAAATCAGTTCATAAACCATGCATAAATAGAAAGTATTATGTTACTCTTGCACCACTTGGGACCACAGATTGCAGCTAAAACCATAAGACTCTGCTTATAGATGGGCAATTATTACCGAGTTTTTATTCTTCAGAAGCCATTAACATTTTTATAGCGTAAGCAAAGTTATTACAAACAACCTCTAAAATGCAAAGAATGGTTTTCCTGAAACTCCTCCCAAATCCTCGCCTCCGTGTAGACCCTCTATTTGTTTGCTGAAAATGGAAGGGAGGGAGATGCTAAGTAGGTTACAGTGAAAATAAAAATGCAGCTGTTATAAAGTCATGAAAATCTCAGGGAAGTGCCATACAAACCTCTGCTGTCTCTTTGCCCAAGTGAGAGGGACTTGGCTTTCATCATCATGATCCACATCATCAAAAACCTTTTCTATCTTCTACAATCCACAGAACTACAGGTCCCCCTGAATGGAGCTGCCAAAGGCCTCTGATTTGTGCCCCACTCTCCAGGGCTCGGCAATGAAACATAACATTTTTAGGAGCTGGAGTGATAGTACAGCAGGTAGGACACTTGCCTTGCATATGGACAACCCAGATTGGAATAGCACCACATGTTGTCCCCGAGCATTATCTGGAGTAATTCTTAAGTACAGAGTTAGGAGTAACCCCTGACTAATATTGGGTGTGGGCTCCAAGCCATAAATAAATAAAATGAAAATAAACATGAGGCTTCTAGGCAACAAAGAAAAAAGAGCTGAGACCTTCAAGTAACCAAGGGTGTTTCACTTCACAGAATAAGACTAAGTTAAGAGGGGTTGGAATCATAGCATAGGTGGTAGGAGACTTGCCTTACTTAGGCAAGCTGACTTAGGTTTGATTGCCAGCATGCCATATGGGTCCCCGAGCAACACCAGGAAGAATTCCTGAGCGCAGTCAGGACTAACTCCACAAAATACACACACACACACAACAAAGGTTAAAAATTTCTATCAGAATGCTAGGAAAGGAGCATGTTCGGAAATCTGCTCCTGGATTGCAAAATTGCCCACCCTATATACATATATGTAAGGAAAAATGTGCATATAAGAATACATTCTTGGGGATGGAGAGATAGCATGGAGGTAGAACGTTTGCCTTTCATGCAGAAGATCATTGGTTTGATTTCCAGCATCCCATATGTCCCCCCCGAGCCTGCCAGGAGCGATTTCTGAGCCTAGAGCCAGAAGTAACCCCTGAGCACTGCCTGGTGTGACCCAAAAACCAAAAAAAAAAAAAAAAAAAAAAAAAAAGAAAGAAAGAAAAGAATACTTTTTCGGCACCAAAGCAATAGAACAACAGGTAGGGCATTTGCTGTACATTCATCCAACCAGGTTCGATCCTGGGCATTCCATATAGTTCCCCGAGCATTACAAGAATGACCCAAATGCAGAGCCAAAAGTAAGCCTGAACATTATTGGGTGTGACTCCAAAACAAAAACAAACAAGCAAACAAAAATAATACATTCTCAGGGCCAGAACAATAAGGTAGTAGGTAAGGCATTTGTTTGCCCATAATTAGCCCATATTTAATTCCTGGGATGACTTAATTCACCACCATATGGTTCCTGAAAACCCACCAAGAGTGATCCCTGGGTGCAGGTCCAGGAGTAAGCCCTGAGCACTGCCAAGTATGATCCAAGCACAGAAAAACAAACAACAAAACAAAACAAAACAAAAAAACCAAAATGAACAAACCAAAAAATATAGCCTCAAGGGCTGGAGAGAGCACAGAGGTTAAGGTACTGCCTTGCAAATAAGTCAACTCTGTTGGGATCCCAAGTACTTTTTCCAGATGGTTCCTGAGTACTGCCCGAGTACTGCCCTGAGTACTGCCAGGGGTTGATCCAGGGCACAGAACCAGGAGTAAGGTTGGAGTACTGCAAAGTGTGGCCACAATTCTTCCATCCTCAAAAGAAAAAAATAGAAAAAAAACAGCAAGTATGATTCTCTATGCATTCATGAACAATCTTCATGACGTTGCATTGTTGCGAAGTAAGGAGAAAATGGCAAAATTCACTTTTCCCTGAATGGGCTTCTCTTTATTTTTTTAAAATGTCTTAAAAAGTGATTTCAAGAACTGTGATTTACTAAGGTATAGTGGAGTTTTAGGCATTTGATACTCAAGATGGGAAGGAAAAATATGAAAAAGGGAAGTAATAGAGGAAGTGGAGATAGGGTTTTGATTATATTGGGGATGTGGAAAAAAAGTTTCTCTTTAAAGACAATTTGCAAAGCCTTGAACCTTCAGGGCTAATGGAGCCAAAAAAAAAAAAAAAAGATTTTAAAAGTGTGGAGAATGAGTGAGAGAAGTAGAATGCCTGTCTCAAATACAGGCAGGGGTTGTGAGAGGAAGGAGATGGGGAGCATTGGTGGTAGGAATGTTGCACTAATGAAGGGGGGTGTTCTTTTTGTGACTGAAATCCAACTATAGTCATGTTTGTAATCACAGTGTTTAAATAAAGATAATTATTTTAAAAAAACTTTTTTGGGCCACACCCGGCGTTGCTCAGAGGGTTAACCCTGGCTGTCTGCTCAGAAATAGCTCCTTGCAGGCACGGGGGACCATATGGGACACCGGATTTGAACCAACCCACCTTTGTCCTGGATTGGCTGCTTGCAAGGCAAACGCTGCTGTGCTATCTCTCTGGGCCCCTAAATAAAGATACTATTAATAAAAAACAATAAAAGTGGGGCCAGGAAGGTGGCGCTAGAGGTAAGGTGTCTGCGCGACCGCGGTTCGATACCCAGCTTCCCATATGGTCCCCCCAAGCCAGGGGCGATTTCTGAGCGCATAGCCAGGGGTAACCCCTGAACATCAAGCGGGTGTTGCCAAAACCAAAAACCAAACCAAAACAAAACAAAACAATAAAAAGTGTGGAGAAGGAATTTTCTTCTGAGTTGGGTATGGTGTGTCAATGTAATGATTTTTTTCTTTGCCCTGAAGCTAGGAAAGGAGTATTTTAGAAGGGCAAAAAGGTAGGGGGGAACCCAATAATAAGCAACCAAAAGCACACCCTGCAAAGTGCAGCCACCCAAAGAAAAATCTGTGAGTCCAACTTCAACTTTATAATTGAATTCACAGAAATTAAAGCTTTATATTCAAAACTCAGGTGCTAGGAAACTGGAAAGACCCACTCACCAAAGACTCAGGACAGTGCAGAATTGTAGCCAACTGACCAGGGGTGAAAAAAGGTCATCCCACCTGAAGTGAAGTAGATTCCTGCCAAGAGCACAGGTCACCCCAGGGACTGAGAAGAGGCTGGGACACTGAAACCAGTTTGGAAAGTAAAGAGAATCAGATGGTCCACTCTTAATTTCAACACACATAAAGCACCAAGCATAAAGTGGGACTCCATTCCATGGAAGAAATGTTTGCCACGTGAGCCATTCCCAGGATATGCCTGAGTCAAAAAATGCAAAGGGAAATGAGAGAGAATCGAGAAAAGAGGTTTTAAGAGACGTTTGCTTGCAGTAGGCAGAAGTGAAAACAGAAAGCGGAGTGAGATGGGTATGCTTTAACTTGCATATCAAACACACTGCTTCTGGGGCCCTTGAGATATTTGCAGAGATGAGATAGGGGATGGGTACTCACCATCCTGCTATAAGAAGCCCCAGTGGAGGGTTGTCTGCATCCACCACAAATTTATCAGACAGTTTGCTCGTCTTCTAGTCACTCAACAGGTGGCTCGAGTTACAAACTTCCAAGAAACTTGTCAGTTTGATGTATATCTTGCAGCCTACATATATAAACATGTACATATCAGTAGCTACTGTAGGTACATTGCAACACACATTCGGTGTTGATATACCTTCTTATTTTAAATTCTATGTTTATTTTTGTGTTATTTTTCATAGTCGCCAGTCTTTGCATTTATGGACCGAATTAGAGAAGTCAATTGGAAGGCTGGAGAGATAAACATGAGTTAAAGCTCCTATATGCTGCTACCTTTTATTTGGTCCCTTTAGCGTCACCAGGCATTATCTCAGAGTCCAGAATTAGGAAGTAAACCCTGAGAACCAAGTGGTGTGACCTCAATGCCCCTCCACTCCTCTGAGACAGCCTATTTGGGTACTGTTGAAATAGAAATTCATTCCGTTCTATTTGTTCTCTTCGGTGTACAATTCTGGTACCTTGATGAGGAATCAAGAATCAGAGATATCTTGCTGGATATGGGTGCTGGAATACTAGGTGACTGGAATACAACCATCACCAACTTTCTAACTCTATATCTTGTGGTGATTCAAGTAAAAATAAATAAATAAATAAATAAATAAAAACAAGATCTCTCGCCTTCAAACTTCATCTCTGTTAAATGGCTTGCTCACACATGCTCCTTTTCTTTCTCCACTACCAACTTTCTCAGAAACCCAGCCTGAATTCTTCCCCCATGAGGGACTTGCACCCACACTCTACTCCTTTACGACTGTCCCTTCCCCATAGAGCTGAGGAGGAGGACAACTTACCCCAGCTTTCTATAGGCATGACTCACGCACTTTTAAGGAACTGGCTAGCAGAACAAAACCCACAAGCAAGAGGAAGTTATAAAGGTTCTAGTGTATTGTGAGGTACTCAGGGTAATTGTCCTTGGTCTATAAAACTAAAGCTTCCTTTCTTAGATGATATTTCAAGGTCTCTTGTTAAATGATGCTTGTTGCTGGGAGCTCAGCAACTCCACTTGCTGAGAGCAGATTTTAATGTCCCTACTGCTATGGCAGAGAAAATCTGGATGGAGTTCCGAGTTTTCCCATGACCTTCAGCTCCCTTCTTTGTGCCAGCTGTGTACACCTTTGGGCTTCTCCTGGATGTCCTGGGAGAGCTGGTATCATCTGAGATGTCTTTCCCCCTGGGCTCACAGCAGTTCTTCAAGGGCTCTGGAAAAAATCTCAGTTATCTGTGGCCTCTCTCAAAGGACTCCAAGATTCTATTTTTTTTCTTACTCTTTTTTTCTTTTTGGTGGAGAGGGTCTCTCAAGAGATGTTGAAGAGGCTTGAGAGAATCTCAGGGTTGCAACTCAAAGCATCATCTACCTCCAAGGTGAGCACTTTAGGCCCTGTTCCATCTCCCCAGCAAGGACTCCAAGATTCCTCCCTGGAGCTTAGATTATCACATGAAACTCCAGGTGAGGCTCTAGTGTTCAGTGTTGTCCAGACTCTGGAAGCTTCTAGCTAGCTTATTCACTCCAGCTTCCTATTCACTGACACCATTTATCCGTGAAAAGTTCTAGCACTGGTCCCTGGGGCCTGACATTCTTTGGCAGCGACGTGAGGCAGATTTCTCTCCAGAGAACATGACAACTACTCCATTTTCAGAGCAAATGCCAAGGGGCTCCTCTCTCGCACCATGTACCTGCAAGCACCATCTCATCTTTCAGTGCCCAGGGGTTCCTTTGCTTCTTATTTAAAGCCCCTCTCTCTGCCAGACATTCCAGTGAGAATCATTCTCTGAGAATTGTTTTGAGACCCAAGACAATTTTTTTTGGGGGGGGGGTCACACCTGGCAGTGTTCAGGGGTTACTTCTGGCTCTACACTCAGAAATTGCTCCTGGCAGTCTCGGGGGACCATATGGGATAATGAGATTCAAATCACTATCCTCCTGCATGCAAGGCAAATGCCTTACCTTCATGCTATCTCTCCGCCCAAAGCAATTTTTAATCAGTGTTATAGGCTTTGAATTCCAATAGTTTCTATTGGTAGCCTTGAGCTACCAGAGGGCTCTGTCTTAGTTAATCCCAGCAAACTAGCCTCTAACATGTGTCTTCTCAACCTCCTGCTGGGGAATGAAAGTGAGGAAAAAGATGAAATCACCACAGCAAGGGCTCAAAACCAGTCAGAATCGGACTTTCAAACCAACATTCTTCATCTGGGGGACTTCAGAGAAAAGCAAAGCTATCCAGAGGACCCATAAGCCAAAACAAAAACAAAAACAAAAACAAAACAAAACAAAACAGGGGCCAGAGAGATAGCATGAAAGTAGGGCATTTGTTTTGCATGCAGAAGGACGGTGGTTCAAATCTTGGCATCCCGTATGGTCCCCCAAGTCTGCCAGGAACGATTTCTGAGCATAGAGCCAGGAGTAACCCCTGAGCGCTTTGGGTGTGACCCAAAAAAAACAAAAACAAAATGAAACAAAAAAACAGAGGATCAGTAAGAACTATGCAGAATCCCTTAAGTGTTTTCCTATCTCATCTATAACCAGCAAACCATTTGCTTCTATATCCAATTTTGCAATGTCATTATTGTTTGATTATTTCAACATATTTTTTTTATTGTTTTGATATTTTTGAGGAGTGCCTCCTAAGGAGGCAGGAGATCCAGGTGCCCCCACCAGTTATTCTCAAGAGCCTGACAGGAGATGCTGGTCAGGCCCAGCAGAGTTGGGGATACCCAGGCGATCCTAAAGTTCTCTAGGTCACACCTGGTAGTCTCCAGGGGACCATGTGATGGTGGAGACTAGAACCTGAGTCAGGTGCCTGCTAGGTGTCCATCCTAACCACTAAGCTATTCTCCTATCCCTACAAATAATTTGAAACCCAAAAACAAAATATTTGAATGGATAGAAATTCTTTTGACCTTGGAAAATGAAGGATTATTAATTTCCCTGGGAAGACTACCTCATAGGAAATTGTATTGGCCAGTTAGCCCATCAACATCTGTTTAACAGCTCAGGCCAAGAAATGAACTGTGTTCCTTGGAGAAAACCAGATTCTGGAGACTTCAGCAAGTCAGATTTTCTTTTCCATCCATTGTCTCATTTTGCCTCTTAATTGGGAGAATAGAGTTCTTATCTACTGTTGAAGCTTCATAGGAGTTTCTGGAATACAAATTGTGAGAAGCTGGAAGTTTTCATTCAAAATCTCACGTCACTGTAACTCTTTTGAAGGCAGCTTGATGTGTGAATGGAAAATACATATTGTGAATACGTGATCTAAATTGTGCGATAGCTTTTACCTGAAATTTCTCTTAAGTTCTGGATTTGACCAGAGGATGCACTTGAATAGACAGTTGACTCACCTTCCCTTGCCTTTAGCCAAATATTGTCACAGTGGATGAATATCATTAGATGAAGAGTATCTTCTAGGTATTCTATTGCTGCTCTTCTTATAACAAAGATCACCCTTGAGCACCAATAAATAGAACTAATTGCCCAGTCAACTCCATTTTTGTTTTCTCTTCCAAATCTATCTCTACTTGTGGCAGTATTCTAAGATTACAGGTAAACCCTCCCCCCCAACACACATCCACATACACAAACACATGCACTCAGCAGATAGCACCAAAGGATATCTTTCAGCTTTATTCCTCATACTCATCCTCTCTGAATCTCGATGCTCTCATTTAGGTAAAAACATTCTCTGTCTTCCTCAAGATCTGAGGGTTTTAGGAATAGGCTAGGTCATCTAGCTGATATTTTCATGGGCCAGAGAAATAGCACAGTGGGGAGGTCAGTTGCCTTGCATGCAGTTGGGTTTTATGGTCAAATGTACACAGGGTTTCCTAAGCACTGTGCCAGGAGTCAGACCTAAGTAAGTGAACCCTGAGCACAAAGTCAGGTGTTAACCCTGTGCACCATTCAGTGTTGTGATATCAAAAAATAGCAGCAACAACAACAAAAAAAACATTGTGTGGTCTAGATGGTATAAGCATTTAATAAAACATGCACATATGCTATAAATATTATTATTGAGTGATTCACTATCATATATATGTTAGTATAGGCTACGTAAGAAAGAGTAGCTAAAAGTATTATATAGGGACTGGAGAGATAATATAGGCTTGGGGTACATGCTTGGGACAAGCCAGGGTCTGTGTTTGGTCCCATGTGTCCCTCCAAGCAATGCTGGGCATGTATGACACTGGTGAATGCTGAACATCACTGATGGCTTTGCTGGTCTCCAGCACATTAATCAAATGTCCCAGTTGGCCAAAAATCACCAGGAATGGGCCTTGGACCCTTGCAGAGAAAGGTTCCCCCCCCCAAAATATTAAAAGAATCAAAGACTATATAAAGACCTAGGACAGATTTTGTTATATTCTAAACCTACTATGAATCATCTATTTCCTTACTTGCGCAATTTGATTCTCACTCAGGATGTTTTTGAGAAGGCAGTTGTGGCTGTGATGCTCTGTGGGAAATGGATGGTACTCAGCTTGGCAAGATCAGGGAGAGTCATCACGGTGAAATGGCTTCCTAAAACAAGAAGCAATTCCCAGTTTCCCCTTTCATTCCCTCTCCTTTCCTCCTGTCTCTCTCTTTCCAAGAAATTGGCCAGATGGTTCCATGGCCTGGGCAGGGAATCAAAACCCTCTTCCCACTTCTGGGAACCAACAAGTTAGGGATCATCAAGCTGTGGGGCTCAGTCTGAAAACTCCCCAACACTTAGCCCCCAGCAAAGAATGGCAGAGCCCAGGAGCTCTAGAAAAGGTGGACTTCTTCCCACTGTGGGCTCAGACATAAAAAAGCAAGACTCACTCTCCCCTCCAATCTACTATGGATGCAAATGCATCAATGGGAAGGAACTAGCAGAAAGGGCTTGGAGAGGGTGCAGGGGTGAAAGAAGTGCTGGCATTGTATGCAGGGGTTCATTCTCAGTTCAATCCCCAACACTCAAGTTCTCATGAGCATTGAATATGGTTCCTGGCACACAGGAAGTAGTGATCCATGAACACAGAGCCTGGAGATGTCCACTCAACACAGCACACCAGCTCTGACAGTATAAAGAAAGCAGAAAGGAGAGAGAAGTGAATGGAGGATGTGAAGTCTGCTCCTACTCATAGGAGCCTTCAAAATGAGATTTATTTTCTCTATTGAGGAAAACAAATCTACTTTGCAACGACAGACTCTTACTATCCGAGGCACAACACTGGTCTCCTTTACTCAGCCTGGGGCTATCGTGTCTATGTTTATACTGTGTATCAGAAATGCCCCCAACTCTCTCCCAACCCCAAATGTATATGATGGGTAAAGGAAAAAAAAATAAACAAAGACAATCCAAGAGTCACGCGAGTTACACACATGATTTTCTGCCTTTGCATTTTGCTGCTGAACCGCAGCACGGAGTGGAAGGAGTTAAAGGTAGGTTGTTGATAACATATGGGCAGATAATTCTGTACTTTTCAATGAGTTTGAAAGACCTCCATGCTTCGCTGACAATTGTTAAAAACAGACTGAATTGGTTATGACAACCTGTGGGTTAGTTTACACCACAGTCTAGAAATTGGGAAATTCAGTTTAGAAATGTGATCAATATTCATGCATCTCACATCATAATTCAATTGGCAAAAATGCAGTAGAAAACTCCCCCAGGGCAATCCTAAAGAACAACTTACATTCTGGTGGTTTCGAGTGTGTAAACCTCCGGCTTGGAATCCCTGACAGGGGGGACTGATGGTAGGAAAAACCCCAATTCTAACAAGTAATTCAAGGTGATGTGAGTGAGGGGTTAACTGGGCTAAAATAGAAACGAGCAAATTAAAATGAAAACACCAAGGCAAAAAACTCAAGAAATTTTTTTAAAAAAGGGAAAGAAAGAAAAAGAAAGGAAAAAAAAAGACCTTCTGCTGAAGAATTCTCCCCCAAAAGCAAAAAGAACTGTCAAAATAGGATCTTGCTTGAAATGCAAAAGGTATTTTCAAAGTGAGAATGACATTTGCATACAATATGTGCCGAAGACTGGTGATTTGCTGGAAATGTCTTGCTTGTAGATTGAGTCTCTATGACATCAAATGCCAAGTTGTTTTTTTTTTAAAGAAGGGATTTAAATTTTTAGATTGAAAACTATTTTTTGATTGGAACGAAAACCTCCTTACTGTAATGAATGTGAACCTTTTCTAAGTCAATATTCACATTTGAAACTCATGTGCACATCACCTGGAGAAACAGTTTTTGTGTCTTTGGAAAGTTGTTGGGAATCTTATTATTTAATGACACGAGGCTGCACCAGATAGCTAGCCTCTAATCTAGTTTCCACTGAGAGAATGCCAGCCTTACATGGTTTTAGCTCTGGTATTTTCCTTCGAAAATGTTCTCCCATATGACCCACCAGCGGAGTTTGGTGGGCAACCACTTTCTGCGATCTTATATTATCTCTTCCTCGATAGGAAGTCAGAGTCAGAAGGCAATTGTTTTTAACCAGTTCGCTTTCAAGGTTTCCAATCTTTCTAAAATAAATGTCATGGCAAATCCTCAGAAAAAGATAAAATATTCTAATATTATTCGCCCGATTTTCAGAGCCTCGCGTGGCTTGTTTACAGCACACAATGTCTTTTTCCCCCCCTTGCCCGTCTTATTTTGATAAAAATCAGCACAAATGAAATCAAGAGCCGCTTAAAAATGTTAACATTTTTCTGCAGCCGGGTAACTGGATTTGAGCTAAGGTACTTAAGCACAGGCGGAACAATCATGCCTTTCATCGCGAATTCTAAGGAACTTGACATACATAAATCTTCATTATTTCTGATTAAATGAAAGGCTAAAACAAAACTCGGCTAAGAGATACGCAGATCAGTGCTGCAAACCCGCACAGGCTCTGGCGTCTGGATAGTTCTGGGCGATCAGACGCAGACCGGGTTGTTCTAATCAGCCAAGCGATGACTTCCCTTGGTTCTCAAATGTAGATATGTAGATATGTGAGAACATAAAATGCAAAATAAAAGTTTCCCCGGGGGGTGGGGGGAGGCAAGAAAGTTACTAGTCTCAGAACTACACAGAGTGGTCTGTTATTATTCCATATTTCACCCTCTGCAGTACCAGTTAGCCAAGGGTGATTGGAAAGGGGGGAAATTAGAGCCTCAGTAAACACAGAAAATATAGGCAGCACCATCTGTTATTAGTTAATTATGAAAAATCTCAGAAGAAGGTATTTTTAAAACCCACCCCTTTGGACTTGTAAGTAAGCACACAGGGCTTTCCCCTGACTGTGTGCTCACCTTCTCCAGGACAACTAAATAATTAAAAAGGAAAGAAAATGCAGGATCTTAAGGAGGTTCCTTTTCACCTTTGGACACAACTTGGTCCCAGGAAGGAGGTAAGTGAAGAAAAACACAAGCTTTTAGGTCTCCTTCACTTGCAGGCTGGTGAGCAGAAACCAGACGCTTCCTGATTAAGCATTTTTATTTTAAATAAAGAAACCACCAAAGGCCTTTAAGATGCTTCTGAGATCTGAATCTGGAGTGCCCAGTGGACTGCCAAGTGAAAACAAGCTGGCGCAGTTTTGCAGGAAACAAAACACCTGAACATAAAGAACATGTTAATTATTCTACCTAAAAGATCGAAATATCTTGACAAATAGTAGAAAAGAGATTGACCCCAATCAGAAATGTCTACTTCCAGTTCTTTTTATTTTTCCTAGGAGAGTGAGCAGCCTGTGCTATTAGACTGGCTCATAAACGTTCATTTGTAGGATATGCTGTGTAAATGGGAACCATTATTTTGAGCCATCACACTTGGAGATTTTTAAAAAAGAATGATGGTGCATGTTTTCTTAATTTTGGATGGTAACTTCCACTTCAAATTATTGTTGTAAGTTGTCTTAGTAAGACATTTTGAGCAGATGTATCTATGGATATTTTTGAATGAATAAAGGTGAATTTCTCCTTCATTTTTTTGCCTAGTAGTTATTCAAATAATTCAAAATACTACACAGTTTTTAAAAATGCACTGGCAGCTTTTAAAGAGGAGTGAACACATGAATTGTAACATCGCCCTCATAGACTTTCTCACTATGATCAATAACTTTTCACACAAATTCTACTACCACTATCCATTTTCAGGATTCTATTTTTTCTTATTGCAAAACATTGTTCCGTTTTCCCTTAATGAGGTTAAAATTAAAATCAGGGGTGAGTTATATTAAATAGCATCTTGATTTATTCAAAAATAAATAACCCAATTATTCAAATAAATGATTAATCCAGTTAAGCAAGCATAAAGAACTAAACGGGCCAAGTTGAAATGGTTGATCTTTGACCCCTTTGGACCTATTCACAGGACATCTTTGGATCATCTTTGAGAGAACATTACATATAGAGTGATAAAAATGTTGGACTTTGAAGCAATGTATCAGCTATCCAAGCCTCAACTCTCTCCTTCAACAAAAATCCTACGAATCAGCAGGGCCAGAAAAAGCTTACAGAGGCTAAGACGTGAATGGGCATGATAACTAACCCTCAGGAAGGAATCACAAATCATTGTAGAAGCTGCAAGAGCTTGCATAAGCTCCCAAACTTTTACTTCTAACCCTCTTTGAACTCCTTAGCATAGCCCCTGGAAATCTACCTTCTTAAAGCAGAAAGCAGTCCCTCATTGCTCCCAAGACTATTACTGTCCACCATCATTCCGGTATACCCATCATTATCACCATGAATGGGTAGCAGTGTCCACTCTGAGAAACACTGAGCTAGAGAAAAGACAGGAAACTCCATGAAAATTACAATTCAAATGCTTTAAAGATGGCCCTCTCGTTTCTCAGCCATCCCTAAGATAAAATATGTGAAACCAAAGTAACTGCTTAGCAACTGGCTCAGGCATGACCCATGACATTGACCTTCAATGCACAGAAGGTCAACACACAGGCAGCTTGACACTTAGAACACTGCCACAAACAAACTGATTGCCAGGCTGGGAGGGGGCACCCCAAGCTTTTCCTTTGTGGCAGAATACCAAGGACACACATCCCTAACCATCTCGTTGTCTTTCAGATTTAATTAAAACTTTCCTATTTCTTCCTTTCCTTTTCCTCTATGGGGTTTCAACACCTGGGACATTGTTATTTAATGATTTTCTTCCTCAGAGGTATAAAAGAGTAATTTAAATGGCAAGTCCCAAATACGCTCACCAAGGAGTAATACTGCTACCAAATAGAAATAGTCATTTCATTCAAGGGTTAAAAAATCTGATTCGATTGCTTGAACCCAAATCCTAGACCTAAGGTTTTAGGGTTGGAATGAATTTAGAGCAAATCATTTCCAGTCTCTGGGCCTCAGTTCCTTATCTGTAATGTATAGTAAAGTTACATCCCAGGGCAGTGAGGAGACATAAAACCAATGCCAGGGGCCAGAGACAGTACAGAAGGGAAGGCACTTAAGTTGCACATAGCCAACCCAGGTTCAATCTTTGGCACCAAGTGAATCTCTATAGATCACCCAGAGTCAATCCTGAGCACAAAGCCAGGAATAGCTCCTGATTATTGCTAAGTTTGGCCCCCAATAAATAAAGGAATATCAGTCATTGATTAGATAACACAGACAGCAACATCTTCATGCAGTGAAGTATCTTTTTCATAGTCCTTCTTAGATGGGGTTGATTAGTTTTCCTTATAAGCATTTCATACTCATACTTAGTTGATATTTTAGCTACTTTGACTCTACGTGGGAGGATCACTGAGATCAACATGTACATCAACAACATACCATAGGCAAGGCGGGGAGCTCAGAATTCAAGGATAACAGAGTCAACTTTCAGAAACCCTTTGGAAAACACAGTCCACTGAATATGTGTTGTCCACAGATATGTAATGGCTTTAAACAATACAAGGCTGTGTCCACATGCCCTTGAGATGTTTTTCTATTCAGGTATTGACTAGACAGATAGATAGCACCAATGATAAGGTGCTTGCCTTACATGCGGCAGACCCCATTTTGTTTTATTTTGGGGCCACACCCACAGATGTTCAGGAGTTACTCCTGGCTCTGCATTTAGTAATTACTCCTGGCAAGCTTGCAGGACCACAGGAGATGCCGGGGATCAAATCCTGGTTGACTGCATACAACGCAAGGTAGGGATCTGCTGCCGTATTATCTGTTGAGACCATGGTTTGATCCTCAGCCCCTACTATGGTCCCATGAGCATCACCAGGGTGATTATGATGCTGATGATAATGATGATGATGAGAAGGATGATCCCTGTGCACAGAACCAGGAATTAGCCCTAAGTAAGCTGTTCTACCAGCGATTTAAGCACCCTGGATATGATGTTTAGGCATCTCAGGGTGTGAGCCAGAACCTCACCACCATTCCCCACAAAAAGGGGAGGCAAGACAAATTGACAAAGGAGGCAGAGTAGCCAGATTAAAGACTAGAAATGCTATAAATTCATGTCATGATATCTGAATGATTTCTGCTTTTCATTGGACCATTATACAGCAGCGATTCCAGTGTCTTGTCACGTTTACATTCAGATTTTGTTCCACGGGCCTTTGGAGAAATCAATAGGAGGAAAAAAATACAAATAAAAAAAAGAAGCCACACAATGAATTGTTCTGTAGAGAAAAGGAAATTCTCAGAAGACTCAGACCACTAGGGGGTAGCCAGAGAGAGTGGGGGAAGGAAGTGTGGAGAAAGGGGATATAGCAATGCTGATTGTCTCCAGCTCGAACAGCTCTTTCTTACTTCAAAATTCAGTGTTCATTCGCAATAGATGGTTTATTACTCCCCAAAGTGAATTTTAGTGGGAGATTCCTGGGAAACCCTATGCTTAGAAAGATAGCCAGAGATCAATCTGATTTGAGACGTCATTGCCAGTCAGCAGAGAAATTAAGCGAAACAGTATCCTTTGCAATCAAAGCTGATTTCCTTGGCATGTTCAGGGTATGAATGAAAAGAGCAGTGTGTAAGCACCATCCCCCAGGAATTCTAGCCAATGCCTACTGGCCCCTTAGGCCTATAGAATCTATAGATTTCTGTGACCCATAGGATCCCAGGGCAAGTTCATTCAAATTCTCCATGGTACCATGGGCTACTGCTATAGAAAAGATACAGAAGGTTTTTTTTTTTTTCCAGTGCATTTTTAAATTGGCTTTAGGAAGCTGGAAAGCTCTTCCTTTAAAAAAGAAAAAGAAAATTCGTCTATTTAGGGAAAACAGTCCAAGCAAACAATAGAAACCGCACAGCAAAACTCGGAGGTTCTCTCTCTCTCTGACCTCACTGGTACTGCGTTCGCTGCAGAACAGAGAAGACTTTAGCCAGGGAGTCACCACCAACTTAAACGACCTCGTTCTAGAATCAGCATCGTTTCTTTTTTCCTTTCTTCCATTAATACAGATAGATCCGTGACGTGCACCCACTTTCTCTTCATGCCATTTGTGGTTAAGGAGGGATAGAGATGGAACAGCTAGTCCTGACCCGCTCTGAAAGCCCTGGCATGAGCATTTACAAGCTTCTGCCCCAGGTGGCTCCGGATGAGCTCCGCAGCTCACTCACTCTCGGTGAGCTTTGGTTTTCCCTCCATGGGCTGAGTCTCGGCTTCAAAAGGCTCCTGATGGCTTCTCAGAGAGCCGAGCTTCCCGCTGGTAATAGTGATAAATGCTGAGTTTGTGGCTGACACCTTACTTATCGCTGGCTGGCATTTCATTTGTGTACCAGCAGTTAGTGAAAGGGGGGATCGAAAGGAAAATGAAGGGGTTGGAGTAAAGCGCAGGAATGTGGAAACACAGGCAAATCCTCCATGCATTCTTGGGGCCTGATCACATTTATAACCCCCCCCCCAATAAAACACTAACAGAGAAACAGGATTCTTTAGGAAGGCTTTCCCGAAGTTGTGAGCATGGTGAGATTAATAATATAATCACCGTCAAAATGAAAGGCCTTTATTTACATCATTTTGGCTAACGCTGATGAAGTCAGGAGAGGATTTATCCAGACTTTTTGAAGGGAATGGGGTTTTGACAAATAAATATTATCAATGCCACTTAGATTACTGAAAGGAAGACTAATTCTCTATGCATACACACATACTGTACTAAGTAGGTATACTCAGTCAAAAAGAGGAAAAAAAACATTAAAATTAAAAATAACAACTTTCTTCTGAAACTCAGATGCTTATTCCATTTTCTGCATTTTTGGAGACCCGGGCTAAACCACAGATCAGGTTTGACACCAACAAGCTTTACTGGCCAGATTACAAGCTAAATTTATTTTACTTCCTCAAAGACCATAAAGCAAACAGATATTTAAGGAACACGAGGGCTTGAGACAAGAAGAGTTAGCGCTCTGGTTTGCACCCAGTGATGAATGATGCTTCTCTAATACATTCACATCTTCCTATAGATTTAAACTCCCTGTTACCTCCACCGTGCACATTTCTAACTCTTCCTTAAAGAAAGCTGCATTTCTTCTCTTTAGACAATAGCCACAAATCTACAGGCTGATTTTTACATTCTATTATCGTACTGGGACAGGTTTGCTGTTTAGAATTGGGTGTATGTAAAAAGGGAGCTCACCACGTAGAGCCTCCATTACTAAGACGACACTAAATATAACTTCACACGGACTGCACTGCCTCCTTTAGTAACTCTTCCTAATGAGACCACCACTCGTACATAGCTCTCTCACAGCAATAAATCCCCATTGTATTGCGTTGAATCTAATCATTAAGCACACCCCAACAACCAGGTTTGTTATGAATTATAGAAGGCCATCTTCCTTTCTTCACAACATTTTGGGGGGAGGTGGGGGACATAATAGCTTTATTCTGAGGATAAAAATAGTTGTAACCGAATCTTGAGCTGGATAATTAGGGGGAAAGGATGATGAAATTGCTGTGGAATGTATTAGTGGGTGGCAGAGGAACTCACGTCTTTCTTTTCCGTTTCACTTTTTATTTTTTTTGTTTCCCCCCGTGTTTTATCACTTATAGATATAAAAAAACCATGTGAACTGACTCAGAGGTCATATGATCTTCCGAAATATGGTCCAAGTCTAAGGCTACAAGCACTCTGCTTTATTCAATTACTTAATAAGTTCTTAGAAGTTCTTTAGAAGCTGAATGGAATAGCCATGCAGAAGAGCCCTGCCAATAACAAAGAAGACCAGGTTTTCCTACCAACTAACCTGACAGACAAAAGCTTTTAACTGCTAATCAATGTGTAAATCCTTGGGAGGAACGTTCGCCTGCTTAACCCCTGGATCATCCAGCCAACACCAAGGCACAGGCCAATGAAGAGGGTTGTTGAGGACGGGATCACACATAACACCAGGCATCATCTAGTCTCTTTTCATCTCCCAGGAAAGAGAAGGGGGTAGGACTCCTCTTGGCAGCCATCCATGACAAAGCGAGAAAAGATCTCTTTTGTGAAGGCCCTTCTTTGGCACAGTGGCTGGGTCTTGGAGAAGAAATTGGATTTTCCTCCGCTTGTCACACTCAGATCTCCATGCAGCCCTCTCTGTGACCCTCCTAAAGGGGGCCATGGTGGAGGATCAAAGGAACCGGGGGACAGCTATAGCTGTGTTGAGGATTTGATGTCACAATCGTTTCAGCTGTCTAGGAAGTGGCTCCGGAAGTGAGTGAACAACATGCAAAGTGAGCACTTGACAGAAGGGTTTTTTCCTTTTCTGGTTCTTCTTTTCCTTTGTGAGTCACTGATCTACAACTGCTGCCTTCTGGGAATAACCATGCGTGTATGGGCATGGTGGACATATTACCTTGATGACACCTACAAGGTTGTGAGTTTGAGCTTTTGCTCCTTCTTGGTGTAGGTTTTTTTTTTTGGTTTTTGGGTCACACCCGGCAGTGCTTAGGGGTTATTTCTGGCTCCAGGCTCAGAAATTGCTCCTGGCAGGCACAGGGGACCATATGGGGCGCCGGGATTCGAACCGATGACCTCCTGCATGAAAGGCAAACGCCTTACCTCCATGCTATCTCTCCGGCCCCCTTGGTGTAGTTTTTAAAGCTGCTATTCTCACCTTGAAGCTGTTGGTTCCATTCACTCCCCGATGCTGATCTGATTTCTTCTCCTGGAAGCAGTGAGGAAGAAGCCAGGGTTTAGAATTCAGTTGCAAAGGAAAATAGCAGGCAGGGCTAGGTCACAGTCCTATGCTTTGAATTGGATCTTGCGTGAAATCTATGCCAGCCTATAAAATCACCCACACACCATATTTTCAACCCCAGGTAAATGAGTCTGAAGAAGGGTAGCCGCAAAGAATTAATCAACCAAGTCAGTTAGGAGAGAATCATGGAGTCAGTTTGCTTTTTGCCTTGTGATCTCTCTGCGCACAAAACCAGACTGACCTTTCTTTATTAAACCAGTACAAATTCACTGGAAGGGAGAAGGTCAAGTGAGATTCAGGTGGACTTAAAGGGATAGGTTTAAAGGAAAGAGAAAGATGGGAGAATGCCTCTGTTTGGGGTAATAGCTGGGTGTCATCTAACATCAGCTTTTGAGAAATGTTCAGAAAGTGAAAAAGGAAGATTCCCACATCTCTGTACCAGCTTTTTCATGCACCTTCAAGTAATCTAAAATTAGAAGGGTTGGAGCCACAGTACAATGGTTAGGGGGCTTGTCTGGCTTATAATGGACCTAGGTTCAATTCTGGGCCCACCAGAAATGATCCCTGAGTGCAGAGTCAGGAGTAAACTCAAAGCACTGCCAAGTGGGTTTCCCCTCCCTTCCAAAAAATGAGAGAATAAAAACACAATTCCCCTAGCCATTGAGAGATATGTGGTGTTAAGTCCATTTTTGTTAATAAATCTGTATCAAGCTGCCATTGGCTTTTTTCTTCTCCACAAGGCTACAGGCCCTCACCACGTCATGATCCAGTGAATCTCAGCAACATACTTTTCAGTAATTGTTCATTCATTTTCATTTTATAGGTGAATAAACTGAACATCTATCCCTACAAAAAAATAACAGGATGCAGGATTTCTGTAAAATGATATATAAAGTGATTCATGTCCCAATAATTAAAAACATCTGTAATTCAACCAAGCATATTTCAAGTAAAATGAATTATTTTTGGTAAAGCAGGAAGGACTTCACTCCTGTGAGTTTGCCTTATCATGATGAAATTTCATGGATTTAGTATGGCCAAAATATTAATTTTAGCACCCTTACACAATGTAAGGAGCCTGGTCTCTTGCAAATAAATAGAATAAATGATTTGATAGTAACGTTTGGAAGTGGGACTTGACTACTGAGTCACTGAGCAGATGATGAACTCTGGGGACTTCCTGTCATGTAAGCCTCAAATTTCTTTCCCAATTCAGCATCAGAAGATAGCCACTATTTGCAGACACATTTCTGCATATAACTAAGCAATCTCCTAGTAGAAAAAGCAGGCCAGATGCATAAATATAAGAGACACTGGCATAGTTAATATTTAATCATGGCATAATTAATCCTAGTCAGTTCGATGAATCTAATTTGTTGTATTCTGCCCCATATCACCATCGTTGATTTCTACCAGGAAACTTAACAAAAGAAAAGTGGGGCCAGAGAGGTGGCACTAGGGGTAAGGTGTATGCCTTGTAAATGCTAGTGTAGGACCGACAGCAGTTCAATCCCCCGGGTCCCATATGGTCCCCCCCCAAGCCAGGAGGGATTTCTGACCACATAGCCAGGAGTAAACCCTGAGCGTCAAATGGGTGTGGCCCAAAAACCAAAAAAAAAATAAAAATAAAAACAAACAAACAAAAGGAAAAATTCGTAAAACAATGCACAGAGTATATCATCAGTTCTTTAAAGCAGAACACCAGAGTTCATCATTTGTGGGTTCAGAGTTTGAAGCGTCTTAGCATATCTGTTATACCAGTCATCCTGTTGGACAACTATCTCCTCTGAAGCTGCGAGGATGAGTCAAGTCAAGATCATGGAGATGAGAAGCATGTATATGGACAGCTATTCATGAATCCCGAGTCACCCCCATAACCTATGTAGTAGAGGGTCATCAACAGAGAAAGGACAAAGTCCTGCAGAGTTATTGAAATGAACCTTGGCAATTAGATGGGACACTGATAGCCAATCTCAGCCTTCCTGAGGGAGGTTTTATTTTTTTTTTTTTTTTTTGATGAAGGAAGAATCAGGAAGGAATAAACAGAGACAGAGGAAGGAAGAGATGATATGCAAGGACTGAGTTGGGGGAAGTGAAATCAGGGACAAAAAGTGTAAGTGCAGGGTAGAGGGTAGGTTGTGTATTTGTGTATGTGTATGTGGTAGGGGAGGGTTATAGGGAATGGAAATTTATTCAGAAGCAAAGCCCAGAACCTTGGAAGCCTCCATAAGTGTTAGGACTCATGGAACCTATTTGAGAAGATCATGGCTAGTGACTGTCAGGGAAGACATTGAGACTTAAAGCTGATGTGCAGGAATAAAGCTCAACTCTCACTAATTCTGTAAATCATGGTTCTTGTCTGTGTAGTTATTTCTCTAACTGTACTCACCACTCTGTAGTGAGCTTCATATCATGAGTGAGAGAAGTAGAATGTCTGTCTCGTATACAGGTGTGTGGGGAGGAGGAAGATTGGGAACATTGGTGATGGGAATGTTACACTGGTGAAGAGGGTTGTTCTCTTTATGACTGAAACCCAACTACAATCATGTTTGTAATCAAGGTGCTTGAATAAAGATATTTATTTTAAAATAATAAAATAATAAATCATGGTTCTTGAAATTAAAAAAAAAAAACAATGTGCAGGAGACAGTTAACTTCAAACCAAGGCTAAAGCATTGATCTTGCAGGGGAGCTGAATTCTGGTTTAGGTTTGACTCCCTGCACTAACTAATCCTTTCAGCACTTCCAGGAACAATCACTGAAGTAGAAGTAGTTACCATGAACAAAGCCAGGTATGACCCAGCTGCGCTTGCCAAATGAAACAAAATGAGAGAGAGACAAAGAGATAGAGACCCAATGGTCCCTAACCTGAGCACAAATGTAAGATGCCTGTGCATAAAACTTAGGAGTACCCCAGTATACATTATCAAAGAAACATAGTCATCCTATTACCCAGCATAATCAATATGCAAGAGTCAAAAGTCATCATAAAAACTAGTGGAAGGAGGAAGTACCAGTCATATCAGGAGAGATGAGTAAGGAACAAGGATAAATTCTCTCTCTGGCTCTAGCATTCACTTTTTTTTGGGTGTGGAGTTTTGGGTCACATTTGGCAGCGCTCAGGGGTTACTCCTGGCTTTGTGCTCAGAAATCGCTCCTGGCAGGCACGTGGGACCATATGGGATGCCGGGATTCAAACCACCATTTGTCCTGAATTGACTGCATTCAAGGCAAATGCCCTACTGGTGTGCTATTTCTCTGGCCCCTCTAGCACTCACTTTTAAAAGAAAGACCTGAGACAGTTCCATGGCTCAGGCATTCACCTTGCACACAATAGCCCCAAGTTTAAACCCCCGAAATTTGGTCCTGAATCTCCCTGAGCATAAAGCCAGGATCATCCCTGAGCACCAGGTGTGGGCCTACTTTCCCCAAAACAAGTGAAATGTAAAAAAATAAAATAAAATAAAACACAAGAGGGAAGAATCAAGACTTTGGGTGTCTGAAAGGAAAAAGCAGGATTTGAAACAGATGTGGAAAAACTTGGCCAAGGAGACCCAGAATTCCCAAGCAGCAATTCAAGGTTCCATCACATTCGCTACCATGTGAAGATCACGGTTTAAGGAAAACTGCCTGATGGAAGGCTCTAAAAACCAGAATCTGAGTCTGATGTTTGGCTAAGACTGGTGTTTAAATATTACCCTTCATGGTGCTTAAATAAAGAAATTATTAAGAATAAATAAATTAATACATGTTACCCCTTCACACACAACACAAACACACACATGCGAAGAGTACATGTTTCTTATTAATAGAACTGTACTCAAAGTTGTGTTGAATAAAACTATCTTTTAGGTCGCATCCAGTGATGCTTTGGGGTACCTCGTGGTTCTGCATTCAGGAAGCACTCCTGGGTGTGCTCAGGGGATCATAGGGAATGTCAGAGATCAATCTGGATTGGTCAGGTCCAACGCAAGTGCCTTACTGCTTGACTATCTTTCCAGCCCCTTGACTTGAATTCTTGACCCATAACTCTGAGCATATCATTATTTGGCCCTTTTACTGAAGCCTACCTCTAAGTCTTGAGAAAAAAGAATCTTTCCCGCCAGACTAGAGAACCACAGTCAGAGTCCCAGAAAGTGATGTGTTGCCTTCGAGCCTGACTTTGAAGAGCTTGCTGAAAGTGTATCTGACCTGACGCTTTTCATTGTGTAAAGGCAAGTTCCTCAACTGCTCCCAAATATTTAACATCATTAAGGATTTATAAAGTACAAAGTCTGTTGCTAAAAAAAAAAAAAAAAAGGGTATGTTTGACATTAACTCTAGGCATAAGCAGCTACATTAGTAAATAAAACCAACAGTATGGGGGCTGGGAGCTAAAGACCCAAAGACAACAGTAAATTCTTTGCTTGGTAGAAGCCATGGGTTCAACCCCTGGCACTGTCAGAATCCCCATTATGGGAGGTGAGCCCCAGGAAAGATGACCTCCCAAATACCTATGGTAGAAGTGGAAAGACCAATTTTCCATCATATATATATTGTTGTTTTTGTTGTTGTGAGTTTTAACTGGGGTGGCATTTGAGCCATCTGGCAGTGCTCATGAACTATTTCAGGCTCTGCATTTAGAGATCAGGGCATCAGAGCAGAGTTGTATTGAACTAGTGTTTTGGTTTAACTGGCCACATGCAAAACAAGTTTCTTACCTCATGTACTAATTTTCTGACACATCCCTGCTTCTTGCATGGGTTGAGTAAAAGTTGGGGGTGGGGCACACTCACTTGAAGCCAGCTGCATACACAGTGAATCCTGACTCTATAAAGCACTTGCATGAAAAAAAAATAGAAACTTCATGGGTAAGCTATAAAAAGTTCCCATCTTCCTGAGAATATAGCAGACATTTTGGTATCTCCACTGAACCTTGAGTTACTGAAATATGCTTTTTACACATTTGAGCAGGCTCAAGGAGGCGAAGCAACCGGAAAGCATACTTTCTGCCTCTCAAGACCATGATTATTGAGAACTGCAGGGTCAAAGAGCACACGGCATGGGGGTAACCTTTGACTCAAGAACAGACCAACTTTTTCCAAGCCAGAAGGTACAGCAAGGAACCCCCTTGGAAAAGAGCTCACTAGCCCTAAAATAACAAGCAAACACTGAACTTGCCCGGCTGGATTCCTGTAATAAGGACTTAACCACCTTAGACTCCGAGCAACCCTGCAGACCCCAATGAGAACATTTGACAAATGATTTAGCAAACACGTTTTTCTGAGTTTCACCCTTGGGCTGAGTGGAGAGTGCCAGGATGCGTGCTGGGACGGGACAGAGGGTGAGCAGAGGCGAGTGGAGTTAGGCACATTTAAAGAAAAGAAATAAAATTAAAACTCTGTTTATGACTGAAACCCAACTACAATCATGCTTGTAATCATGGCGCTTAAATAAAGATTTTTTTTAAAAAAATAAAGTAAATAAATAAGCAGAAAGAAATGGAGAAATCGCAAATCCAGAGAACTCAGCGGCTAAATCTCTATCTCTGAAGAAGCTGGTGAAAGGGCTTTTTCCCCCCTTTAACTATTTATTTATTTATATTTATTTATTTTTTGGTTTTTGGGCCACGCCTAGTGATGTTCGGGGGTTACTCCTGGCTATGCACTCAGAAATCGCTCTTGGCATGGGAGACCATATGGGATGCTGGGGATCGAACCACAGTTCGTCCTAGGCTAATATGTGCAAGGCAGATGCCTTACTGCTTATGCCACTACTCCTGGCCCACCCTTTCACTTTATAAGCAAAATCATCAGAAATGATCTTTGTAGGAGGAGAGAAAACCAAAGAATCTGCAATTGTCTTCCAGGAAAGGGGGACAAAAAGAGGAGATCATTGTTGTTTGGCATAGGAGAGATTGACAACCAGTCAGTCCTCAGTATACCAGCAAGGATCTCCCCAAATATTTGCTGAACAAAGTGATTCAAGTCTAGGAGTCCTGGGGGAAAACACGCCTAGCACCAGAAATATTGGCAGAATTCTCTATGAAGGATTGGGGTTCTGGGACTAGAGAGATAATGCAGTGTGGAAGGCATTTGCATTGCACATGGCCAATTGAGATTGGATCCCCAGCTTTCAATATGGTTTTTGAGTACTGCTAGGAGTAATCCCTGAGCACTATTGGGTGTGCCCCCAAATAATCAGGGTTCAGAAGCAGATGGGCAAAGAAAGCAGAGAATCCAGCTGTTAGAATATCTTAATAAAAGCAATCTGAGGGCAGAATAGTCTAGTGAAGTCTAGTTAAAGGTCTGCCACACAGGGGCTTCCAGCATCATGGGTTCAGTCCTGGGGCTGGGACCACTAATTATGCTCCAGCAAGTTTCTGGGTTATTCCAGCTACAGGGCTGGAACAGACTTGCATCTTGGGGCTCCAGGCACTGAACCATTTATCCACCTGGGTGAAATATCAATCGGTGGGTCTCCCTCAGCCCCCTACGGTTCATCCTGCAACCAGTTCTGAACATTGTGAACCCCTAGAAATCTGCTCTGAGGAGGGAGGATGAGATTCAATAGATGTGAGCATTTTTCCCCCCAATGTGAAAAATTGAAGCAAATGTTTGACTCTGATCTCTGGCTCATCTTTTTTCTCCCCATTTGATATACTCCTTTCAACACACTCATCTCCTGAGCTGATTTTCTGTGTCTTTTGCTTCACTCATCTTCTGAGAAGGCACCTGATCTTGGAAAAGACTTGGAGGGAAACTACCAACTAACCTGATCAGAGCTACACTCCCCTTGACCATCCATTCTGCAGAAATGGGCCTGGGTAAGACAGCAAACACAGGTCACACAGGACAGGGAGGATTCACAAACACATCTGCCAACACAGAAAGCAGGAGTGGTACTCGTTTTGTATTTGGTATTCGGTACTGCCCAAATACTCATGCCAGGAGCACAGGAACAAAAGAGAAGCTTTAGAATGTGTGAGGTTTCCAGATGTAGCCTGATGATGGGGGGGTTTTGTTGGTGGGGGGGAGGCAGGAAGAGAGAGACTGGGTGTAAATCAGTCCAAGACACGCTCCACTACTACTGGGCCCTGAGGAAATACGTTCACGGTGAATCAGGAACCAGGTGCCCGGGAACTGGGGCTGGTCACACCCGGAGCGAGGCTGCCAGACGCCAGGCTCTTGCTTGCCACAGCTCTAAATGGGATTTGGGGAGGTGGCAAAACAGAGACTGAATACTCTATGTAATAATGCAAGAACTGAGGTCAACACAGTTAATTATTTATTCATTAAATGTGAAGAACTGTTTAGCGTATGTGAATTGCATGAGAGGAACATATGTATAATGGGAGACAAGATTGTGACATTCACGTGGTGTGAAAGAAAGAAGGAACAGAAATGGGCCAAAATAATTTGAATCATTGTTTAGGGGAACAGCCATGCCCAGCAATACTCAGGGGCTACTTCTGGCTCTGTGCATAGGGACACTCCCAGTGGCATTTGGGAGAACCACATAGCACTGGGGAGTCACTTGCCATGTACACAGCCTATTGATTTATCTCTCTGGCCCCTTTGATAATTTTTGGTTAAAGCCGCAGCCCAAGAATCAGTGCTTAAGCAAGAGCTACTGAATAATAGGGAGGGTGTTAAGAGGAGGATTTGCAAACTGTAGTTCACTGTCCAGGGGGTTAACTTCATTTTAGAAAATTTAACAGCACGTCTGTGAGTGTGAAATCTTTTGGGAACCCAGAGTCAACCAAATCTTGCTAGCACTGGAATCAGAGTGTGTGCTGGGAAATGAAGGATGCCCCTTCAATCTTCAGAAATATCCAGGTGTGAATTTAGTTTTCAGCAAAAGCTCTCACCTGGTTATTAAAGGTGGACATTCCCAGTTGTATAAAGAAAGGGTAAAGAGGAAACGAAATGTATGTTTGGCCCAGGATGAAACCCATGCCCTCCTACACGCCAGGCCAATGCTCTGCCACTGAGTCCCAACTTGGAAACAATCTCTCATTTTAATTGATCAGAGAGATTTGCTTCTTCTATTTCTAGTAGGTTTCCCTTCCTCTCTTTTTTTCTTTGTTGTTGTTTTTTTTTTCCAGTTAAGTGATTTTTGTATCCCACTCCCAAGTCCAGGAATCTGCAAGCTCCATGTCTGAGAATGGTACTAGAAATAGAGTCAGGACTGACGGTGAGTCAGTGGACACAGGGATGCATAAGGTTTGTGGATGACAGAAAACCTAAGGCAGACACAGGCTGGAGGCAGGCACAGAGGTGTGCCAACTGCCCCATAAAATACCACAGCAATGGGCTCACATGCATCCACCTATTTATTCGGCAGACTTATTTGGAAGCCTTTACTTTTCTTAGAAAACAACAGAAAACCACCCGCTCCAACGAAGTCATCTGGATGAGAAGCTTGTCACGTTTCCAACTCATACACAAACCACAGAGAACAGTCTCCATTTATAAAATGGTTTCTGTTGGGTGTTTGATTTAGTTTCAGGACTGCGCCTGGTGATGCTCAGAGAGATTACTCCTGGCTCTGCACTCAGGATTCACTCCTGGCAGTGGGATTCTGGGGAGGAGACCCAGGTTGGCCACACACATTCCTAATGCATGTATCTCAGCCTCTAATATTTTTTCCTTTATTTTAGATTTCAAAAAATTGTTTTATGTAAATAAACAAAAATTTGTAGTTTTTTTTAAACCACAAAACAGTGGTTTACAAGGCTATTCATAATACAATTGTTTTTTTCCCCACAGTTCCAAAGCTATTCACGAATGAGTCCACAACACCCTTCACCAGGGCACATTTCCCACTACCAATGTCTGCAGTTTCCCTCCCATCTCTCCCACCCTCTCCTCTGTCTGCCTCTGGAACAAACATTTTCTTTCTCTGTCCTCTGTCTCCTTGTATCCTCTCTTTTTCCTTTTAGACACTGTGGTTTGCACTATTATTATTAAATGGGTACCATACATATCACATTATCTCCTTTGAGCACCCATCAGTTCTTGCCCAGAGTGATAGTTTCCAACTCTCATATAAAATATTTTTAACTCGACGTGAGCCCCCAAATGCTAGCCTGCTGATATGAATTGCTCGCCCACCCATCCCAGTTTCCATCAGCTGTCTCCCCTGTGTACTGGAATCCTTGTTGTCGGATCCTTGTTGTCATTATACTGAGGCTCCAAATTCCACGACATACACTCCTGCACCTCTTTCTCTATTGAAGCCAATGGCCCAGTGTGGTCTATTTTCCTGCTTCCCTCTCTCTGTCCTCACTCTCAGCCCTGAGCGCCAAGAGTGAGGTATCATAACAAAAGCAGCCTTTGAGTTGCGTCTTCTGGAATCCTTTCTGCACTCTGGAGGAAGGGGCTTTCCCCGGGAACATGACTTTTGTCTTCCACCCCCTTCTCCCCGCATTGCTAGCAAACTTTCAACGACCCAAAGCCAGAGCCTGGGAGAGTGAGGAGAGGAGATGCAAGCTGAAAGCAGCAGCGTCGTAGGACCCGGGCTTTAAATAATCACCCTCAGCTAGAGAAGCCGAGCCTCCACCCCAACTGCCAGTTTCATTAAAGACCCCAAATAGCCAATGCCAGGATTCCAAAGCCCTTAAGGCTTTTATTATTTTCTCTCCTGCTTTTAACCTGAGGTTGATCTAACTTGGTTCAGAGCATCATGCATGTTGCAATGAGCCATGGGGTTAGCTGACATTTGTATCTATGGCAAACCATAATCTAATTTCCATCTCTCCCTCTTACCCTCCTCACTCTGCTCTGTACCCCTTATCCTTTCCCCTACCTCCCCATCTGTTTTCTGCATGAAGGGTCTGATTTGGTTGGACTCTTCCTGCTCTTTTCTTAGGGGAATTTCTTTCCTCCCCATTCAGCTTCTGCTCCACAGGGCAAGGATGGAGGGTGGGGATGGGGTACAGCAAATAGATGCCAAAACCCTACACTTAAACTCTCCTGTGATCAACCTACCTGTGGACATTGAGCCTTGGGTGTGGATTTATGTTATTTGGGCAACTGGTAGAGAAGGCACAGCCATGGACTGAATTGTGAATCCTGAGAATATATAGGTCACTGTCTTAAACATCAGTGGCACAGGGCAGGCTGGCCCTATCTACCCCCTATCCCCTAAATTCTGGCCCCATGAGCCTAATTTCTCTGGACTCTTCCACTGTAGACTTGCTTAGGATGCCTGAAATTATTTTCCCTCAGGCACAAAAGCCACCTCACTCCATACCTGACTCCATTCAGAGTCCCCTTGTCCACAGAACGATGGAAGATTTAAATTATTTTCTCTCTTTTTCCAACTATTAAAGTTTTATTTCAATTACAGAAAAGTAAAATATCTTCCCAAGATTTAAAACTATTTTAGTCATCATGGACAGTCATTACTTTGTTTTGCTGACATTCATTTTATTTTAATTATTATTGTTACTTTAGTTATGTTGGGTAGTTTTCAATGAAGACCTTTTATAGGGCACACACTTCAGAGTTTGCCAGCAACATAGACCCCTTAAACATAAGTAGTTTGGCTGGAGAGATAGTGTGAGGCTTTCACAGGTAAGTGTGTGCCCTGACCCTTTAAGTCAGCTTTCCTGGCCCTGCCCATTTTGTTTTTAATTTATATGGGGCTGGAGGACCACTTGGGGAACCTGGATGGTGGATCCAAACTAGGGTGCGAGGGTGCAATACTGTTTGAGGCTGAGCAATGAAAGAACTGGCCCTGATCACTTTGGGGTGCTGGGACTGAGTAAGTAGAACCTCTTGTGAGACTATAGACTACCTGGGATGTACCAGTCATGTGCTGGAACCCCTGATTTGTCTCTGCCTATCTACCCCCAATAATGTCTTTCCATACAGTCTTCACTGTCCTTTCATCTCAAGTAGCTGAAGAACATAGTTTAGTACTTGAAACTAGTAGGACAGTGGCTGATGTGACCCATCTCTTCCACACTTCATTTCTGGAAGTTGCAGGTATTCAATCAATCTCATGGTGCCCCCAAACTTCTGAACGTGCTGCACCCCTTCGTAACACTCAGTTCCTAGTCCCAGAGTGGGGATGATTTCAGAGAAGCCACCACCACCACCTCCAACTATGATCTTCTGAGATTCTTCCTGGTATCCTCGCCCATCCTCCACTTTTTTGTTTGTTTGTTTGTTTTTGGGCCACACCCAGTGATGCTGGGTGGGGAGGTTTACTCCTGGCTATGTGCTCAGAAGTCACTCCTGGCTCAGGGGACCATATAGGATGCCAGGGATCAAACCGAGGTCCGTCCTGGGTCAGCTGTGAGCAAGGCAAATGCCCTACCTCTGTGCTATCACTCTAACCCCCACCCTCTACTTTTCTAAGGCACTTGCTCAAGTGTCTATCCCCACTCCCATTTCCAGGTATCAGCCTGGCCCACGCATGGGGTGAGGCCTCTCCCCTTTCTGTTCTTCTGCTCTGTCAAATAGTATCTGTCATGCCCGGGTCACCGCCTTGTCCATCTGAGTGGCAAAACTGTCACTCTCACAGCCCTCAGCACCCAGATAGCTTCATCCAGCACTAGTGAGATCCATTAACTGTGTTTTCCCAGAGAAACCAGAGGTGTTTTATGGCATCCCCCAAAAATGCCAATTTCAGAAGCTGCTTGAACAAGACCCTATAACATTTTCAAATAAGGACATGTCAGGGAGATCCACCCTTTGGTATTTTTATTCAAAGTTGACATGTTGCTGTTTTAGCAATGAAAGGAATCCAGTGTCTAAAGTTCTCCTCTGAACAGATCAGAACAACTCAATTAATCCCACTATGTGGAATTCCGGATACTGGAAGAATAATATATATTTTTATTTATTTATTTATTTATTTATTTATTTATTTATTTATTTATTGTTTTTGGGCCACACCCGGCTGTGCTCAGGGGTTACTCCTGGCTATCTGCTCAGAAATAGCTTCTGGCAGGCACGGAGGACCATCTGGATGCCCGGATTCAAACCAACCACCTTAGGTCCTGCGTTGGCTGCTTGCAGGGCAAACACTGCTGTGCTATCTCTCCGGCCCCATGAATGGTATATTTTAAAATTTTTCTCCTATCAGACTGTCTGGACTCTTCTAATCTCTCATGGCAGAAAGCACATTCTCTATAATATGAGCTCTTCTTCTTAGAGTAAGCAGAGAGCATTAAAAAAAAGAGCATCCTTCTAGAGAGAATAACTTCGCCAAGGATACCCCACTCCATCTTTATGATGAAATACAAATTTCCCATTAAAAGGCAAATCTGTCATTTTAAAAGGTTGAATTGGATGTACTTTAAAAATAATTCCAGCTGGTTAAAATGAGAGCAGAGAAGAAGAAGAAGAAGAAAAAAAAAAGCTCAATAAGAATGTTCTTTCGGTCTGTAGTATTTTCATTTTCCTCAAGTGTGAATTGGATATATTTTCTTTTTACTTGAAACCTTTATTCTCTGTGTTTGATTCTAAGTTTGTGGAATAACTTTCAAAGATGAATTCAGCTCAAGAATACTATTTCTCATCCTTTAAGATTCTATTTCTGCACCATGATGTTGAGCCCCGCCAAAAGAAAAAAAAAAGGGCTACTGAAACAGATTCTTTTTTTCTCTGAATACACATGAAATCAAAAGTTTCCTATGTTCTGCCATCCCACCAGCATCACTTCCAAATATTTTAGAGCTCTGCCTTTGAAACTTTTGTCTGTTTAATGTAATTTTTCTTCATGAAGGAGAGATAAATTACAGTGAGAAAACACAGAAACAGAAGTTTTTCCTATGCAATGATGTTCTATGAGAACCACTTAAATTTCTATGCTGCCCATCCACATTCAATGCTATCTCACACATATGATGTACACGACACCTACAATTCACAGTACTAATGGTTTAGAACATCAGTTATTCTGGTTATAGTAATATAGTGGTTAGTGAACCAGTCCATTGGGCAGCTGTATTTGGATTTTCACACATCAACTAAAGTTGGATATAAAAAGCCATTACTTTTTGCCCAGTAAAATGAGCAGCACTATAAATGACTCTTTCCCACTCAGCCATCATTCTGTCCGTGCAATGTTTTATTTTTCTCCTAATCCCGTCTCAGATCCTGAAACCACCCCGCAAATTCATTTCCCAACTCCTTCACACACACCTTCCTCTACCCCATTGCTAGTGACTAGGAAGGTGGGATGTTCTGGCACACACATCAGTGTTTGTAAACTGTTGAGTTTGTAAACTCAACTTTACTTCAAGATCAGGGCTTGCTCACTTCCCAAGGGCTTGCAAAGGAGATGGGATGGGATTCTACCTTTCTTTCACCTGGGTAAAATTCTAGCGGATTCAGGCTTTGATCTGGCTTCTCCCTCTGCAGGCTTTTCCCCATCTCTTCTTTTCATCTGGCTTAGAAGTGGACAATCTTTTTTTTTCTGCCAAGGGTCTGTCCAATATTTTGCCCTTCTGTTAAAGTCTCAGGCTAGAAGGCGCTTTCCTTCTCAGTTTGCACCCATGCCTATGAGGGTGGATTGTTTAGGAGCTTCATCTGGTGGTGCTTAAGTGTGATTTCTGCTCTGTGCTCAGGGCTCACTCTTGGCAGTGCTTATGGGACCATATGGGATGCCTGGGATATAACTCAGGTTAGCTGCATGCAAGACAAATGCCCTCCCTGCTGTAGAATGGCTCCAGCCTCAAAGAAGTCAGTATGTGTCCTCTCCCACTGACCATCCCTACAGGCATTGCCTCTGCCTGCTTTTGGGAGCCAGGAAAGTTTGGGGCTCTTCCTGCCTCTGTCCTCAGGAGCAACCCTTAATGGTATTTGTAGAGCCATGCAGTGCCAGGGAGCAAACAGGCTTGATTGGGTATAAGACAAAATGTCTTCTTACAACACCCCCCATACTATCTCTCTAGTCCATTCCTGCTCTGCTGCCTTAGTCTACATTGCCCCCAAACTGGGTATTGGGCCCTTCACCAAAGCTGCTCAATGAGCTAATAAAAGGCCTTCCTGTAGACAAATGGAATCAACCCCTTCTACTCTGATCTATTATGAAACTGTCTTGTGATTGGAGTGAGCGTTCTAGGTTCAGGAAGCTGCAGCATAAATCAGAAAAAAAGTGTCTTTCCTTATAGGAGAAAGTGCCTTCCCCAAATGAAGAAAATTTCTTCCCTCACAGGAGAAAGTATTTTTTCCTCACAGGATAAAGTATCTTCCTTAACCAGAGAAAAATATCTCCCCAATGGAAGAACGTATCTTCTCTCACAGGAGAAAGTGTCTTCCCCAACTGGAGAAAGTGTTTAACAATTCAACTCTCAGCTGTGAACCCTTACTAAAAAGCTCCTACCGAGTATAAACAACTAGTTCCCTATTCTAAATCTCTGAGATTAAATAACGTTCTGGTCACAATATCAACCTTCTGCATGCAAAAATTACTTCTTCTTCCTACATTTCCCTGTGTAAGGAAGGCCCTTGTTTTGGTGGAGGGGAGTGATTTGGAGCTGCAACTTATTATTTCTCTATGCAAAATCACAGTGGGATCATTATTTATTGGATATTTATTAAGTAATTAAAGCAGTGGTTCAGAAACTTTCCTTTATTCTCAAAAAAATCACATTCTCTGTGCTGCAATAATCTTCGAAGGGAAGGAAAACACAGTAGATGTGCTTGTGGGTTGCCGGTACAAAAGACAACTGTCTGGGACCATGGAGATAGCATGGAGGTAGGGTGTTTGCCTTGCATGCAGAAGGATGGTGGTTCAAATACCAGCATCCCATATGGTCTCCCAAATCTGCCAGGAGCGATTTCTGAGTGTAAAGTCAGGAGTAACCCCTGAGAGCTGCTCGGAGTGACCCCCAACAAAAAAGACAACTGCCTGCCTGTTCCCTATTCTGGACTCTTCAAGGGAGTCACCATTGAAATCCAGGAGCGTAGAAGTCCGAAGCAGTGATCGGAACTTTGAACCATAGACTGAACTTTAATGTGCCAGCAAATGTTAAAAGTTGCCTGCTTTCTCAGGATTCCTGTCAAAAATTATCATAGAAGAGACGCCATTTTCAGGGAGGGACTTCAGAGCATAAAAACCGGCTAACCTTTGCAAAAGCTGGCTCCCTGTGTGTGACACCAGGCGGGGAAAATCCGCAAAAGTACACCGGCCCAGTGGGGCTCAGCTGTGAAAGACTGTGAGTGTGACCTGTCTATGTCTGTCTACTGTCCTCTTGCGTGAAACTCTTGCGAGTGGGGCAAAAAGAGCCTCCAGAAACCTCGCTCGCCCAGACGCCATTTTCAGGGAGGGACTTCAGAGCATAAAAACCGGCTAACCTTTGCAAAAGCTGGCTCCCTGTGTGTGACACCAGGCGGGGAAAATCCGCGAAAGTACACCGGCCCAGTGGGGCTCAGCTGTGAAAGACTGTGAGTGTGACCTGTCTATGTCTGTCTACTGTCCTCTTGCGTGAAACTCTTGCGAGTGGGGCAAAAAGAGGCTCAGAGGAGCACGGCCGCTCCGCTTCGCTACGCAGCCGTGCACTCTTTCTAAGGAAAGAACTCCATTGCAACAAGAAGGAAAAATCACACTAAGAACGGCGCTATATCACAGAAGCAAACATTTCTCTCTGGACTGTCTTCTCTGTTGCATGCTCGGGCCTAAGATTTGACCCAGTGTGAGGCTTCATCCACGGAGGACTCCCCTCCCTTAGAGGCAAGTCAGCCCATCCAGAAAGGGAGGAGCCAGAGGAGTGTGCTGCCTACATCATATAGACAATGAATACCACTACAACACGTAGAAAAACCCACAATACAAGTGTGACAATGGGGAAACAACGCAGGCCAGCATCAGACATAGAGAATGAAGATGACAATTCTGAGGACCAGATAATGACTGAACAACTAATCAACCTCTCAGATAAGGACTTTAGACTAGCAATATGGAAGGTGCTCAACAGACTCCAAGAAACCATGGATCGAGTTGAACAGAACACTAATAAGAACCAAGAAAATATGAAGGCAGAAATGACAAAACTCCAAACTGAAATAACATGTCAACTAACAGGACTGAAAAAGTCAGTAAACGAAGTGAATGACAAAATGGATAAGCTCTGGGACAGGGTATCAGAAGCTGAGAATAGACTTGGTGCTGTGGAAGATGAGATACATAACAATTCCATACAGCAGGAGAGATTGGACAAAAAACTTAAAGCAAATGAGCAGACAATGGAAAAATTAGTCAAAGAATGGGAACAGACGAAAATAGAAGTCTATGATAAGATCAACAGAAACAACTTAAGAATCATTGGAGTCCCAGAGACCCAGGAAGAAAATTTCCAGGAAGAATCAATGGTCAAGAACATCATTAAAGAGAAACTTCCAGAGCTAAAGAATATATGTGATCAAATCCTGCATGCCCGAAGAGTACCAACCAAAAGAGACCCCAGAAAAACCACCCCAAGACACATCCTAGTCACAATGACAAATCCCACAGATAGAGACAGAATTCTGAAAACAGCAAGATCAAAAGGGGAAATCATGTTCAAGCAAGCTTCCCTGAGATTTACAGCAGAACTGTCACCAGAAACGCTCAATGCCAGAAAGCAGTGGTGGGATATTGTGACAAGACTGAATGAAATGAATGCTTCACCCAGAATACTATACCCAGCAAAACTCACTTTCCGGTTTGATGGAAGAATACATGGTTTCACAGACAAAAAACAGCTCAGAAACTTCACAGACACAAAACCAGTCTTAAGAGAAAAACTGAAAGACCTAATCTAAGACAAGACTACCCAAAAGACACACCAAATTTTGAAATAAAGATGGCGTTAAATCCCAGGACAATTCTTTCTCTCAACGTCAATGGACTAAATGCACCAGTTAAGAGCCACAGAGTGGCTAAATGGATCAAAAAACTCAATCCAACCTTCTGCTGCCTACAAGAAACGCACCTGAATAGTCAGAACAAACATAGACTCAAAATAAAAGGCTGGAGAAAAGTTATCCAAGCAAACAACACCCATAAAAAAGCTGGAGTGGCCATACTAATATCAGATAATGCAAACTTTATACTCAGGAAGGTTGTAAGGGACAAAGACGGACATTTTATATTAATCAAGGGGTACGTAGAGCAGGAAGAATTCACTCTCCTAAACATATATGCACCGAATGAGGGGCCAGCAAAATATTTAATACAACTGTTGACAAATCTGAAAAATAATATCAACAACAACACAATAATTGTGGGGGACCTTAACACGGCTTTGTCAACACTGGACAGGTCAACCAGACTGAAACCCAACAAGAATATACTAGACCTGAGGAGAGAAATGGAAGAAAGAGGCCTAGTGGATATATATAGGACACTCCATCCCCAGAAACCTGGATACACATTCTTCTCCAATGTACATGGGACATTCTCCAGGATAGACTACATGCTGGCACATAAAACATACCTCCATAAGATCAAGAGGATAGAAATTTTGCAGACTACCTTCGCTGACCACAAGGCTCTGAAATTATTTGTGAACTCCAAAGGGACTCAGAAGAAACACTTTAACACCTGGAAGTTAAACAGCCTCATGCTCAATAACCAGTGGGTCCGAGATGAAATCAAGGAGGAAATAAAAAGGTTCCTGGAAACAAATGACAATCAAGACACAAACTCTCAGAACTTATGGGACACAGCAAAAGCAGTACTGAGAGGAAAATTTATAGCTTTGCAAGCACACATCAGGAAGGAAGAAGGAGCTTACCTGAGTAGCTTAATGACACAGCTAATAGAACTAGAAAATGCTCAACAAAAGGACCCAAGAATAGGAAGACAGAAGGAAATAACAAAGCTGAGAGCAGAAATCAACGAAGTGGAAACTCAAAAAACAATCCGAAAGATCAACGAAAGCAGAAGTTGGTTCTTTGAAAAAATAAACAAGATTGATAGACCACTGGCAAACCTAACAAAGAAAGAGAGAGAGAGAAACTTGATAACTCGTATCAGGAATGAAAAAGGAGAGATCACTACTGATATGACAGAGATTCAAAGGGTAATCAGAAACTACTTTGAAAAACTCTACGCCACTAAAAATGAGAACCTGGAAGAAATGGATAAATTCTTGGACTCTTATAATCTTCCACGGTTGAAGGAAGAGGATGTAGCATATCTAAACACCCCCATCACCATTGATGAAATTAAAACAGTAATCAAATGTCTGCCGAAAAACAAAAGCCCAGGTCCAGATGGATTCACTAATGAATTCTATCAAACTTTCCAAGAGGAACTACTGCCAATCTTGGCAAGACTCTTTCATGAAATTGAACAAACAGAAACACTTCCAAATAGCTTTTATGAAGCCAACATCACCTTGATACCTAAACCAGACAGAGACGCTACCAAAAAAGAAAATTACAGACCAATATCACTGATGAATGCAGATGCAAAGATCCTCAACAAAATCCTGGCAAATAGGATTCAATGCCTCGTTAAGAAGATCATCCACTACGATCAAGTAGGTTTCATCCCAGGAATGCAAGGCTGGTTTAACATCCGTAAATCTATCAACATAATACACAACATCAATAACAAGAAAAATAAAAACCACATGATCATATCAATAGATGCAGAGAAAGCATTTGATAAGGTCCAACACCCATTCTTGATCAAAACTCTCAGCAAGATGGGAATGGAGGGAACCTTTCTCAATATAGTGAAGGCCATCTACCACAAGCCAGTGGCAAATATTATCCTCAATGGAGAAAAACTGAAAGCCTTCCCTCTAAATTCTGGCACAAGACAAGGCTGTCCTCTCTCACCACTCCTATTCAACATAGCACTGGAAGTACTTGCTATAGCGATTAGGCAAGAAAAGGATATCAAGGGAATCCAGATAGGAAAGGAAGAAGTCAAGCTCTCACTGTTTGCAGATGACATGATACTCTACTTAGAAAACCCTAAAGACTCTATCAAAAAGCTTCTAGAAACAATAGACTCATATAGCAAGGTGGCAGGCTACAAAATTAACACACAAAAATCAATGGCCTTTCTATATACCAATAGTAATAAGGATGAAATGGACATTAAGAAAACAACCCCATTCACAATAGTACCACACAAACTCAAATATCTTGGAATCAACTTGACTAAATATGTGAAGGACCTATACAAAGAAAACTATAAAACTCTGCTCCAAGAAATAAGAGAGGACACACGGAAATGGAAACACATACCCTGCTCATGGATTGGCAGGATTAACATCATCAAAATGTCAATACTCCCCAAGGCATTATACAGATTTAATGCCATCCCTCTAAAGATACCCATGACATTCTTCAAAGAAGTGGATCAGACACTTTTGAAATTCATTTGGAACAATAAACACCCTCGAATAGCTAAAGCAATCATTGGGAAAAAGAATATGGGAGGAATTACTTTTCCCAACTTTAAACTGTACTACAAAGCAACAATTATCAAAACAGCATGGTATTGGAATAAGGATAGGTCCTCAGATCAGTGGAATAGGCTTGAATACTCAGAAAATGTTCCCCAGAGATACAACCATCTAATTTTTGATAAAGGAGCAGGAAATCCTAAATGGAGCAGGGAAAGCCTCTTCAACAAGTGGTGTTGGCACAATTGGATAGCCACTTGCAAAAAATTAAACTTAGACCCCCAGCTAACATCATGTACAAAGGTAAAATCCAAATGGATTAAAGACCTCGATATCAGCCCCAAAACCATAAGATATATAGAACAGCACATAGGCAAAACACTCCAGGACATTACAGGCATCTTCAAGGAGGAAACTGCACTCTCCAAGCAAGTGAAAACAGAGATTAACAGATGGGAATATATTAAGTTGAGAAGCTTCTGCACCTCAAAGGAAATAGTGCCCAGGATACAAGAGCCACCCACTGAGTGGGAGAAACTATTCACCCAATACCCATCAGATAAGGGGCTAATCTCCAAAATATACAAGGCACTGACAGAACTTTACAAGAAAAAAACATCTAACCCCATCAAAAAATGGGGAGAAGAAATGAACAGACACTTTGACAAAGAAGAAATACGCATGGCCAAAAGACACATGAAAAAATGTTCCACATCACTAATCATCAGGGAGATGCAAATCAAAACAACGATGAGATACCACCTCACACCCCAGAGAATGGCACACATCACAAAGAATGAGAATAAACAGTGTTGGCGGGGATGTGGAGAGAAAGGAACTCTTATCCACTGCTGGTGGGAATGCTGTCTAGTTCAACCTTTATGGAAAGCGATATGGAGATTCCTCCAAAAACTGGAAATCGAGCTCCCATACGATCCAGCTATACCACTCCTAGGAATATACCCTAGGAACACAAAAATACAATACAAAAACCCCTTCCTTACACCTATATTCATTGCAGCTCTATTTACCATAGCAAGACTCTGGAAACAACCAAGATGCCCTTCAACAGACGAATGACTAAAGAAACTGTGGTACATATACACAATGGAATATTATGCAGCTGTCAGGAGAGATGAAGTCATGAAATTTTCCTATACATGGATGTACATGGAATCTATTATGCTGAGTGAAATAAGTCAGAGAGAGAGAGAAAAATGCAGAATGGTCTCACTCATCTATGGGTTTTAAGAAAAATGAAAGACACCCTTGTAATAATAATTTTCAGACACAAAAGAGAAAAGAGCTGGAAGTTCCAGCTCACCTCAGGAAGCTCACCACAAAGAGTGATGAGTTTAGTTAGAGAAATAACTACATTTTGAACTGTCCTAATATTGAGAATGTATGAGGGAAATGTAGAGCCTGTTTAGGGTACAGGCGGGGGTTGGGGGGGGGAGGAGGGAGATTTGGGACTTGGGTGATGGGAATGTTGCACTGGTGATGCGTGGTGTTCCTTTTATGACTGAAACCCAAACACAATCATGTATGTAATCAAGGTGTTTAAATAAAAAAAAATTAATAAAAAAAATTATCATAGAAAACAACAGCAACAAACTAGAGCTGACTGTGCAGAAAATAAAAGAAATAAATTTCTTGAAGCAGCTGTAAAGAGAGATAGTACAGAGGGTAAGGTGTTTATCTTGCATGCAGCTGGCCTAGGTTCAACTCTCGGCAACCCGTAGATCTTTGAGCCTCAGGAGTGATCACTGAGTGCAGAGCCAGGAGTAAGCCCCGAACACCACTGTATTGGATCTTCCAAAACAAAAGAAACAAAGAACTGCTGGCAGGAGTTCAAAGTTGGAAATATTTGAATAGGAAGGAAAAGATGAATAATGGCAAAGAAAGTATTTACAAAGGGAAAGAATTCCAGAACACACAGAAATGAAATTTAAGTTCCTAAAGCAAATAGGATGTTTGGATCCAAAAAGAATAAATCTCTACAGGTTTGGGGTTTGTTTTGTTTTGTTTATTTGGGTGCAGATATGTGAAATGAATGAGGTCTGACTGGAAAAATTTTCATGCATATGTCTCTGAACTGTGTAGGGAAAGGCGGGAAATGTTCACAAAAGTCCTTGACAATCAGACAGTCCTGAAGTTGAAACAGCAGGACCAAGACAAGTTCTAGAAGTACCAGTTACATCAGACTCAGGCACTCTGTTCTTTTCTCACATTCCTCCCTACCTGACTCTCAGTGCAGCCTGGTGCCCTAGCTAGACAGCACTAGGACAAACCAGGCTGAGCCAGAGATAGTGAGGAATCCAAGGTGAAAAGTCACAGGGTTTCTCCCTCCCTGGAAGTCTTTTGGGCACCTTGCACAGACCCTGGCATTTGGCTTTATGCCCTGTCCCACCCTCTGGTGATCAGGTGTGATGGTGCTGAATTATCAGCCTTGCCAGTGGGTAATACCACAGATTTAGGGATCACCACACTGCCGATCTATCCTGGCCCTGTACAGATTCAGATTCTTCCTAATCCGTTTAACTGTTTCATCTAGAAAATAAGTGATCTCGGCCATAAGATGCCAAAAGTAAAAGAAAATAAAGTTTTGGCATTAGCTCTGGTCTTTAAGAAGGAAAGGCTTGGGAAACAGAGGTGGATCATGCTAGGGATAAATCCACCCAAATTGAGGGTTTGTGGGAAGGGGGGCACTAGTTTGGGGGTTATGTCTTTTCCAAGTCCTGGGAGCATCCCAGCATACAGATGTACAGAAGCAGAACCCAAAGGGAACTATTAGCTATTTTTCTGGAGTTCAATCCAAGATAAGCTCCTTTTCTAGGGCAGTTCATCTTGGCCCTGGATAGAAACTGCCAGAAGGGTTATTGATTTCAAAGCTACACACGCTGCTTGCTGGAGCCGAGGCCTAACCAGGATCTCTGGTTGCCTTTCAAGGTGAGGGATTTTTTTTTTAACAAATATAATGGAACACCATGATTTCTTTCCTAAACAGTAGTTCATTAGTGTTTGAAATGAAATGAGTTAATGCAGAAGAAATGCAAATCTTATTTTTTGGCATCTGCATTTCTTTTTCAACATCTTTACTCTGCACCTTGACATGTTAATATGGGGTTATGGTGAGTAATTAATATTCATGAATAGCAATGTTGGATTTATACTGTTATTTCCAGAGGTTTGAGGTTTTTTTTCTTAAAGAATGCTTTTGTGTGCCATTGGTTTAATTTTTTTTATTTAAACACCATAATTACAAAGTTGTTCATGATTGAGTTTCAATCTTACAATGTCTACCACCCTTTACCATGAACTTTTCTCATCACCAATGTCTCTGGTCTCCCTCCCATATTCCCCACTGCCTGCCAAGGCAGGCATTTTGCTCCTCTCTCTCCTCTCTCTCTCTTTCTCTCTCTCTTCCCCTTTGTTTCATTTTTAGATACTGTGGTTTACATTATTGTTAATAAAGGAATACCTTGCATATCACTTTATCTCCATCCAACACCCAGTTCTTGTCCAGAGTGATCAGTACCAATTATCATTCTCTATGCTAGCTGCACTGTTCCACGATTTGTGGCAAGCTTCCTACCATGGATTGGTTCTCCTGGCCTTTGTCTCTATCATCTCTGTATATTATTATCACACTATCTTTTATATTTCTTATATCCCATAAATGAACAAGATTATTTTATGTCTATCCCTGTCCCTCTGATTCATTTCACTCAGTATAATTTTTGTGTGCCACTGTGCCTTTGAAATAATCTACCTTTTTTTTATAATGTCCCCTCCAACATTTTTTAAACTTATTTTAACACCATGGTTACAAGGCTGTTCATACTACAGTTTTTTTTCCAAATAAAGTTGTTCATGATTAAGTTACAGTCATATAACATATAACAACCTTCACCAGTGTGAATTTCTTGCCAACAATGTCAACAGTTTCCCTCTCCCCATCCTTTACCCACCTGTTTCTGGGGCAGGCATTCTACTTCACTCTCTCTCTCTTTCACTTACTCTTTTATCTTTTTTGACATTGTGGTTTGCACTACTGCTAATGAAGGGATGCCATGAATGTTTCTTTTAAATTAGACCCTTCTCTACTCTAACTTCACTTTCTGCTTTGTAATTTGTCTTCTTTTTGTCCAAGGGATAGACCAGCCAATCACCAATAATCAGGATTCTCCTCACATTCTACCTCACCTCATCTACCCATCTCTGTACCCCTTGCTTTAAAAATGGAAGTCATCATAGGTAAAGGGTTTTGAGAAAAAGGAAATCCTCTATGGAAGTTTTCTTGCAAGAGAGAGAGGTGGGGAGAGAGAGAAGGTAGATTATTTCAAGTTTTCTAAAAAAAAAAAAATCAGAATTTTTTTTTTTTGATGTTTCGCACACCTGGCGGTGCCAGGAATTACTCCTGGTTTTGTGCTCAGAAATCATTCTTGGATGTCTCATTTGAGATGGCAGGGATGGAACCTAGGTCAGCTGGGTGTAAGGCAAATGCCCTATCCACTCACTGTGTTCTTGCTCTGGCCCCAGAAAAATTGCATCAAATTGCTCATTTTTTCCCTAGGGAAGTTCTCACGATGATATCAAGTTTCTGTTTTGTGGCTCATTTAAATAATATTTTGAGGGGCCGGAGAGATAGCATGGAGGTAAGGCGTTTGCCTCTCATGCAGGAGGTCATCGGTTCGAATCCCGGCGTCCCATATATGGTCCTCCCGTGCCTGCCAGGAGCAATTTCTGAGCCTGGAGCCAGGAATAACCCCTGAGCACTGCCGGGTGTGACCCAAAAACCACAAAAAAAAAAAAAAAAAAATATTTTGACAACAGTTTTATTGTCAATGTGTCTGGTTGTTTATTGCCTCTATTTTGCTACTTTAACCACCTTATCTATGATGTCCAGAAGCAAAATAATAATAATAATAATAGTAATCATCATCATCATAAATTTGTATACATTTCATCATCATAGAAAACTTTCAGGAAAAAAAAGGCATGTGTAACCAGTATAACCTTTAAAGGTCAGTAGAAAGGAAAATCTTTATTTGAATTCATTATGAAATCAGTGGAATCTCTGGTTAAGATTCATGAAATTCCAAATAACACCGAAGACCATGAAGAGAAAGAAATGTTGAAGTCATAAATTTTGCCCAACTTCTGAAACTTCTCCTTCTCTTGGGGTCACATATTTTTTACACCCACCCAAGACGATTGTGTCATTGTGGATTATTTAGTCTGACTTGCTGGCATCCTGCTACCATATGCATGAGTTTTTCAAAAGATCATATAATCTTGTGAAATTTTTTTTGGTTTATGTTTTCAGCAGGCTTGTATCTTGGCCAAAATATAAATATCTAGACAAAATTTTCTTAACAAGACCTGTGACTGAAGTTATAGCTTAATGAGAAAAACAGGTGAAAGATGTTTCTCTCTCTCTCTTTTTTTAATTTTTTACTTTTGCTTTTTCTGCATTTTAGACCAGACTCAGATTTGGGGGAGGGGAAGGGGGTTAGGGAGCTACTTCAGGCAGTGCTCACAAGATCACAAAGTACTAAGGATTGACCCTGAATCTCCAACATGCAAAGTTTCTGCTCACACCACTGAGCTATCTTTTTGGCCCCCTCAGACACTTACTTTTCTGAGAGAGGGAAATCAATTTCATCCTGGAGAATTCAATCTGGCAAGTCTACAACTTCCATGAGTGTAAATACCAATACGTTAGCAACTTTCGACCTCTGGTGCCCACCAGCCAGGATGACGGAGTGATTTTTTCCATGGCATTCACTTTAGTTTACTAAGCAGAAGATGCACTTAACCATTCTGCTCTGAAACAAGGACAAAAAGCAGCTCGGATCAAGGGGACTCTCTGATTTGCCTGCACTAATAAGTGCTATCAATTATTTAGGGGACTTCAAAGTCTGCAAACTGGTGAAGTGCACCGGGGCAAAAGGAGAATTTGTTTGTTTATTATCAATTATTTACACCATATGTTTTACAACATCAGTTGTGTAGGAAGGCGTAATCCTGAGGAATAGCAGACAATAAAAAGTATATAATGTTCATTTCTGAAAGCTTAACACAGGCCTTCAAGATGTGCAGGCCATTTGACGCCGCAGTTATAAATGTTTCAATAACCAACCGCATGCCACTAAACTCCAAAAAGCATTAGGAAACAGAGCTATCTCTGTCTTTGACGCTTTCTCTCCCCTCCCCCTGGTAACAGAGATGTCTCTCTCCTCTTCTCTCTCTCCCTCTTTCTCTCCCTCCCTCCATATCTCCCTCCCTTTCTCCTACATTCTCTCTCTCCCTTCTTCCCTCCCTCCCTGTCTTCCATGCCCCCCCCCAGAAGAACACCTGCTCACACCATTTCCAGTAGAACTCTAAGGGGATCTTAAGTCCTTGCAAAAACAATAAGTAAAATACTACAAATAAAGTACTAATTCCACATTTGGAGCAGAGGCTCACAATTAAAAGATGAACCAAAGTCTGAGGTTTCCCACATGGGTCAGCCCTCAAATAAACATGTCAATCCAACCCAACTACGAACATGCTTGTAATTATGGTGCTTAAATAAAGATTTATGTTAACAAACAACAACAACAACAAAAACAAAACAAAAAACCCCATGTCAACCCTTTCCATCAAGACACATCCAACTGAATGTAGTAATTAGAGATGAAAATGGTCTTCCAAAAAAGGCCTCCACCTTTGAGACAGGTGGTCTGGGACCAGAACACTCTTGTTCTTTGTTTTTTTTTTTTTTGTTTGTTTTTAATGTGCCTCTGGTCGGACATGGTGAACATCCTACTTGTAACCAGCATCGGTTTGTAATAGATTGAGTGGAACAGGTCTACAAAAGAATCAATACATGTAAAGACTGCAGAGAATTAGAAAGTCTCCAGCCTTGTACCTATTGTCCAGGGGAATTAGATGTCAGTTTGAGTATTAGAACTCTGACAATGGGCTCCAACTTGATTTTACTAGAACATCTAATGGGCTGAGAAGAAGCTGAGAAATACAATCAGTCTGAACACATCATTGAACACACACTTTTCTGATAGTTACACACTTGTTTTCTTTTGAATTTTCCCCTAATATTCTCTCTCCCCCATGCATTTTTTATGAGTTTCCCAATAAGCTGCTTCTCTAACAGTGTCTCCAAGGTTACCTAAAAGCCAACATCAGGATGGGAAGTTGAAGCTGAGAACAAGAGACAATGCCAGGAAAGTTCTGGAAGCTAATCCAGCAACAAGAGGTGGATTCAGAGAATCCACGCGCTCCATTCAGTTGCCAAACTAGAAAGACAATATGGAATTTCTGATCTCTTTTCTTCCTTTCCTGAGTGGCAAGAAGTTTAGGGAAGTCTATAGTTGGCATAGGAAAGGCTATTGCTACCAATTCTTTGTATTGCTTTTCTTCTTTTTCCCTCCTCAATCTGCGGACTTCACCATGCTGAACTCACAAGCTGTGGTTCATTCAGCCCATCTCCATTGAGCAGATGCGAATCAGATGTAAACCCTCACACTTATCTTGGAAAAGGAGAAAACAGTCCGTTAATCAAAACCTAATGCATAATACCCTTGGGAATGTACAATGGAAACCGCACTGCAAAGTGAGAATTACTGTTTTCAGGGAAACATGAACGAATGACATGTCAGAAAACAAAGAATATTCAACATGTTGTCAACCAAGAATAAGTTGGGTCCCTACTGACTTGGTCAATCATATTATGAAGGGAAGTTGTGTGGGAATGCGAAGATGGTGCCAGCCAACAAGAGAAAATATTGAAACAAGAAGGACCAAAGAGCCATTCACTCCAGAGTATTCTGTGGAAACAGAAGTCTTATAAGAGTGGACAACTAAACATACTCTTTTATTCCCTAATTCTTATTATAACACTGTAATTTACAAAGTTGTTCATAATACAATCACTTAAGGTAATAAATGTTCTAACACCAATCCCACCACCCACTTGACTTTCCTTTCAGCACCGTCCCCGATCTCCCCCTCATCACCCTAGCCTGCTTCCATGCAGGAACCAATTCACTTCATATTGCTTACTACAACACAGGTAAATAAAATGATCAGAACTGAGATGGAATGCATTCTATTTTTTCAGGCCTACCAACATTTTAGGTAGAAGTGAGACAGATGGTAGGGCCTAGAGTGGTAACACAGTAAGTGGCCATTTTCCTTGCATGTGACTAACCAGAGTTTTATTCCCCAGGATCCCATATGGTTCCCTGAGCCCATCAGGAGTACTGAGCCAGGAGTAAGCTTTAAACACTGCCAGATGTGGCACCCAAAATAACCTTATCCCCACAAAAAGAGTGCAACAGTAATTGGTCTTAGGGGCTCCCCCACTTGGGATCACAGCTAACCAAATTTTGCTATGGGATCACAGAAGAAGACCCAGGCACAATGGAACTTCATATAACTTTCAGGCACCGGAAAATAGTCTACTTGTTATCTCTTTTCATCTATTTCCTATAGAATGGGTAGAGAATTTGACATGACCTACTGGGTCATGGCTTGCTGAACTGACCTCTACAATGACCATCTGCTACATTTACCCCTGTGGTCCAACACTGAACCTGCATTTTGCTCCACAAAGGAGTGGTAGTCAGTAGTATACCAGTTGTTTCAACCTTTTTACACCTGCAAACCGGCATTGAGATTGGAGAACACTGTTCTAGAACAGTAATCATGCAATCAATGCATAAATGATTTATTGGCTCCAACAAGCAAGTATATATGAAAACTGTAATCCATATGGGATGCAAAAATAGAGTGTCTAAATCACAGTTGCAATCTCTCTAAGAGTGTGGCATCATGACTCCAGAAGTAATACTAGAACGATATCCTAGGACAAAAGGCTTTGGATCTTCAGCAGGGTCCCTGGCATGAGATAAATGTATTTAGGGTAAACATAGCAAAGGTGCCTGGAAATCCAATCAGATGCCAACAAAAATATGAAGTAAATATGGTAAAGAAGATGCAAAGGAAAGCTAGAGAGGGCTATCTCATATCACTAGGCGTAAGCATCCTAAAAGGACCAGCAAATTTTGATAACTTCTAGATACAACAAGCAATGGAAGCTTAGTGTGTGCTGGGGAAGGAATATTTCCAAGGGAATATTTTGATGACATAATATGGTACTGACATGACATTGTCAGCACATGCACACAGGAGTGCATAGAAGTGACAAAGACTGACCCTAGCAAGTGGCAAGAACTTGAGAAAGGCAAAGGGAAATCAAGGGGCTCAGGAAAATTTACAGAAAATTCAAAGGACATTAGTATACAAATAGTATACAAGAAGTGAGAGTACATTCATAGCAGAAAGTGTTTTCAAATATGCCCCTGAAAAATCTGGGTCTTGATTTTTATACAAATTGCTGTCAAAATGCTTGATTACACAAAGGTGATTAATGTAAAAATAAAAATCTTCTTGAGTAATAATGCAAGATCATTGATGAATCTGATTTTCAAAAGAGAAGTTTCATAAAATCATTTCAGCACATATTTTTTCTTCTAAAACTCTTGTGTCATTGATGTGAATCATTGATTTGGCTTTTTTTTTTTTTTTTTTTTGAGCCAAATAATGCAAGTGTTTAAAAACTATTCCTGGCTCTGCACATTCAGGAATCACTCCTGGCCAGGACTGGGAACCGAATGGGGTGCCAGGGACTACACTTGGGTCAGCTTTGTGAAAGGCTAATGCCTTACCCATTACATTATTACTCTATCCTGATTTGGCTTTTATAACTCAGGCTATTTTTTTATTTTTTAGCAGGTGCTAAATAAATCAGTAAATCATAATTTATTACCTTTAGAATCAAGGCTAATGTCAACCATGTCAGATAAGGTAGACTAGGGGCCGGGAAGGTGGCGCTAGAGGTAAGGTGTCTGCCTTACAAGCGCTAGCCAAGGAACGGACTGCGGTTCGATCCCCCGGCGTCCCATATGGTCCCCCCAAGCCAGGGGCGATTTCTGAGCACATAGCCAGGAGTAACCCCTGAGCGTCAAACGGGTGTGGCCCAAAAACCAAAAAAAAAAAAAAAGATAAGGTAGACTAACAAAAATATTTTTCTCTTCAATATAAGGTAAGAAATTGGGTGCTTCCAATAAACTTTTAAGCCCTGTTTGCAAAATAACCCTGTTTGTGCCAAGGCAACTTAACCATAGCTATACTGAGAATAATAAATCACTTTTTTTCCCCAATGAAAACTTTTTTGGTTAAGATGGCACATGGAAGAGAACATCAGAAACTGAATTCTAGTATGTAAACTTGATACCTCCAGGTAAATGTCCTTCTTAAATACCCACTGGTCTGTTAATTGTCACCAGAATTTCATTATAAAAAACTGGACTTTAGGTTTCAGGGTTGGGTTCTGATAACTCTGAGATATTTCCTGAACCATATAAAACAAAAATGTACACAGGATGTTCAATTAAAATCAATCTGAATGGAAGGGCCAGAAATCCTACTTGTGTCCAGATGTTTGAATAAGAGTCCAAAATTTAAGTGTTCATAAAGAAGAGTGAATGTTGGTTAAAATACAGGCTAGTTTGAGATGGTTTTCATCAGTCTCTGAGTTACTGATACACTCAGATTCATACTAGAAATGCCATGAAAGTCTGGATTGTCAAAAAAGTTATTTAGGAAATATTTACAAGACCAATCAAGGCATCTAGAACTTAGAGGCAAAAAAAATCAGAAGCAAATTTAGAAAATAGCATTTATTTAAAAAGTTTGCAACTATATTCTGGTATTTTTAATATTCTGGTATTTATAATAAACACATATGTATACAATGACCTCGTTATGGAAAAATAAGAAAAAGCGGATGTAAAACCTCAATATATAACATGTGTTCATCTTCCCATCACATTAGTCATTTTCAGTGATTTTTTTTTAAACAAGAAAACTGCAAAATCAAGCTTTTAAGAATAAAATCTCGGGGCCGGGTAGGTGGCGCTGGAGGTAAGGTGTCTGCCTTGCAAGCGCTAGCCAAGGAAGGACCGCGGTTCGATCCCCCGGCGTCCCATATGGTCCCCCCAAGCCAGGAGCGATTTCTAAGCACATAGCTAGGAGTAACCCCTGAGCGTCAAACGGGTGTGGCCCAAAAACAAAAAAAAAAAAAAAAAAAAAAAAAAAGAATAAAATCTCTGGAAATACAGCACCTGAAGGTCAAATTTCACACAACTATACTTGCAAAAATGTAGCTAGCTCTCTTGGATCCTTGTATATTTGGCATTAAGCAGATGATATCTGGATTGAGAGGACATCAGCACCCCTCAGTTTCCAGTGAGGTCCCCTGATGTGGACCCAGCAATGACTAGCTTCATGAACACACTCAAGCAGTTTGGCACAGACATACACACACACATGCAAAGATCCGTTATGGGCATGACTAATTTTGCTTCTACAAAAACTGCAGCCCACACCCTTCTGGAAGTGTTCCAATCCAGCAAATGCCCCAACTCTGCCTGCGGATGAGTGGGGTAAATTGAAACCAGGCTTACTGGGACATCTGCCTAGGAAATTCTAAGCCATGGGCCTGAATCCAGATGGAGGCTTTGTGCCACACACAAAATAAGCGTGCTCTGCCCTGTCACCTGCTGTCCAGTTTCCAAGATTGGGGTGGTCATGAACTCTGACTGTTTTGAAGATGTCACTTCCCTTTACCCCTTAAGCCTCCCTCTCCCTGGAAGTAGATATCTGAGTTTATTTGACCCTCTGCATTGACTTGGTAAGAGACAAAAAATGTTTAATATGGTACACTTTGTACCCTACTGTGCAATGTATTGAAGCCACTAGGTTAATCATTTTCTTTCAAATGTTTGTTTTCTCTTGAGCATCCTTTACTGCAAAAATATTTAGAATCATCACCTCTGAATAGGACCACATGATTTTTGTTTGTTTGTTTCAAAAAAAGGTTGAATCATGCCATTTTCATAAGGATGGAACAAGAGAAGTGGGCATTGTCAATCAGCTCATATTCACTGCACATTTTGATCCTGCTCAGAGAAAAACGGTGGGTCTCTTTTCAAGGAGTCCTAATTATTTGAGGACTCAAACTGTCTCTGCAGTTACTGATCTTTTCACCTTTCATCCTGTCAAACCAGGCCCTTTATTTTGGGCCCCCCCCCTCTTTTTTTCTTGTTTCATATGCTAAAAGCAAGACAGTTCATGAAGCCTACTTAAATCTATTCAAAGTACCTCACTGGAAGTACTTTCTAAAGAGATCTATGATGTATCCTGGGGTCACCTCCTTTTAGCATTAAGAGTTTGGAGAGAAGGCAGGAAAAATAATACAGCACAAGACCTCAGTCCCTGGTTAAATGATTTGATCCTAAGCACTGCCAGGAGTGATCTTTGAACTCAGAGCCAGGAATAAGCACTGAGCACAAAGCCATGAGTGGTCTCTAAACTGGGGTTTTCTCTAAAAGCAAAGAAAAAAGAACTCCCAAGAGATACTGAGAAATATTAAGCATCTGTGTTAGACTGTGGTTTCCAGTGAGTACCTCCATTTTGGTGGAGGCCACATCAGGCAAAGAGGTCATTCCTTGCTCTGTGCTTTTCAGTGATCCTATTCGGGGACCATAAGAAGTTCTGTGGTCAACAGAGCAACAAACAAATGACTTAGCTCCTCTACTATCTCTCAGTCCCTCAATACAAATCTTAAGGCAACCTAATACTTTTTTCTAAAGACAATACAGTCATCTAACCCATTCATCTACACAGGGAAATCAAACCAAGTAACTTCCATTACTTCATTTAGGAAATATTCTTGATTTCCAATGATTTCTGAATTTCAACTCATTTTATTTCTGTTTCTCAGATACCTCTAACAAATAAATGTGAATCAGAACAAACCCTATATAAGTATGTATATGGGTAATATACCCATAGAATATCCAATATATTATGTATAAATGGGCTCGTATTTGGTTGTACCTAATTTTAACCTCACCTAAGTTACTGAAGCTCCACAACTACATTTGGAAAAAGTTCACACATTATAAGTATTGTATTACAGTTCCAAACAACTCTTGGAAACCTAAGTTTAATTTTTGGTGTTTGTTTCATATAGATCGTTACTAACCCACCACAAGCTGTAGACACTTAAAAATACTGTTCAATTTTCTTTAATCCATTTCGTTTTATGGATCTAAAATGGCCATCAGACAATAATACAGCAGTTTCCATAAGGAATAAATTGTTACTGCTTGACAAAAACCTCTTTTTATGCTAGAAGAGGGGAATATAAAAATGTCTTTTTCATATAATTATATTAAAAAATGTGTTGGTATGTTCTCTCATATTACAGCTGTTAGGACGTTTTTTTAAGCTACTGACTTAAGAGCTTTCTCTTTTTTTCCTTCCTCATTTTTTCCTAATTAATTTCTGTTCAACCAAAGAATTCCTTCTTTTATGGTCTGTGTGTTATCATAGTGGTGCCTTCATTCAACGCACACACCCATTTCTGAGCTCCCTTTTTCAAAAAATAGGAGATAAAATAGGAAAAAGGTTCTCTAAGGACCCTTATGCATTAAGTACTACTCCTTACTGACAAGAACTGACAAACAATTATTATCCCCTACAAAAATTCAAACCTACTACAGAGGGACATTGTTCACAACAGAGAAAAAGAACCTTTTTAGACATTAACAGCTCCACAAATTTGTTCCTACCGAGAAGCATCTGGCTGGTAATAAATTTACTACATGTGTCCTGATCTTCATCTTGCTTTTGTTTATAACTATTTGTTAAATGTTTCTTAAAAAAGAGCCAGAATGAATGTGCATGCTGTTTTTTCTTCAAAGAATTTCTGTTGTTGTATTTTTACTCAGTTAGTTTAGATTTTGTTTATACTTTAAACATCCGAAAGTAATGAGGTTTCCTGATGCACATGGCAAAATTTACAGACCACTATTTTTTCATCTTTTTGTGCTTGGAATAACTTCTTTTCTTGGTAAAGGATAAGGGAGGGACATCTATTTAATTAAATCATGTAGTCCAACAACTACTTTTTTCATAAGGCAATTGCTTCACTATTTTTTAAAGTAAAGGATAAAACTCAACTAATCATATTTATTCAAGACTTGAAAAAGCAATCTCTCTGCCACTCCCTCCTGTCTCCACCCTCACACCAACTGCCTACATATTAGAAAATCTGCAGAAATGAGATGTCTTTGCACAAATTATTCAACAGGGGAGAATTCTATACAAATACATATAATATTCATGAGATACATTAGCGTATTTCTTACTGGGGTTCTTTGAGCTCAGAAGAGCAGAATATAAAAAATCCCTGTCACAAATGGCACTCAATATAAGTAAACAAATAAATATTGATCCAAAAAAATAAAACAAAAACAACAAAATCAACCAACAAAATGCTGATACCTGGAGATCTAGTCATTCTGTGTTAGGTAGATGTCATCTTTTATGTAAATAATAGCAAGTAATATGTAATAATAAATAGTAACTAATACCAGGAAAGCAAATCATGTGTTATTACAAACAAGCTAGTTATCTCCATTATTGAAAGATTAACTCATTGCCCTGGTATAAAAATATTAAAGCGGGCCCGGAGAGATAGCACAGCGGCGTTTGCCTTGCAAACAGCCAATCCTGGACCAAAGGTGGTTGGTTCGAATCCTGGTGTCCCATATGGTCTCCCGTGCCTGCCAGGAGCTATTTCTGAGCAGACAGCCAGGAGTAACCCCTGAGCACCGCTGGGTGTGGCCCAAAAACCAAAAAAAAAAAAAAAATTAAAGCGCTGATCAAGAAATTTTAAGAGCAAGCCAGAGCAAAATTACAGTGGGTAGGTGCTTGTTTGCCTAACATGCAACCAACCCGGGTTCAATCCCTGCCATCGCATAGGTTGCTCCCACCCCAAGTCCACCAGGAGTGATTTCGGAGTACAGAACCAGGAGTAACCCCTGAGCACTGTCAGGTGTAGCCCCCAAACAAAATCAACAATATAAAAAGAAATATCATGTCTTATTTTTGAAGCAGGAAATTTTGGTTCAAGGATGGATTTCAATGACGGGCACATTTCCAAAGTGATCTGTGAGTGCTCAAGTCTAGAGTAGAAACAGAGTGTGTGGGATGCGCCAAGGGGAACAGACAAAATCTCCTCCAGATGGGGGAGCAGTTATCAGCATCCTTTCATGGCCTTGTAAATCTTCAACTTCTCCAACCTTTGGCCACAAACTGACAAGAGAATCAATGGGGTCATATCACCTCTTAGAGTTATGTGTAGTTGGACACACAACACACACAGGAGCCTTGGCAAGGACATCCACATGGGACACTGACTATCATGCAAGGCCCAGAACCTTTCATTACCAGTGTCAACTTCCCTCTTCTCTAGGCTTCCAATGAGATTTATAGGGCAAATGCATTACTTTTCTGACTTACAATGCACAGAAAACTCGAGTGGATGACTATTTTAGGGCTCTTCCTTGGCAAGCAGATTTTAAAGGTAATTCTGGCTTCCACAGAAGCTGGCCATTCCCTCGTTGACTAGGTTTTTGTTGTTGTTTGTTTGCTTGCTTTGTCTTGTAGTTTCTATACACAACGAGGAGGTATTTCATTGTGAATTACCAGAGCACACTGCAGAATTCACTCTTCTAACAAGAGGTCAAGTTTCACTCAGTGAATCGATTTCATCTGAGCAGCAGAAATTTCCACTGAGGAAAGGAAATTGCCTTAAAGTCAGTTGGCATCACTGGTTTTCAGCTTCTTGCTCTGAGTCCTGAGCCTAGAAGCATCCAGTCCTCAGTGCTCCTCAGAAGTGCACAAGGTTTGGAGGACTGTGAGGAGGAGACACGATGGGATTATAACAGACAAGCTTGCTGATTGGGTGAGATATGTCAGGAAACACTAAAACAAGACAGCACAAGGAGAAAAGGTCCTTGTTGTCTAAGCAAGAGTGAAAGGTTTTTCTTTCCCGCCCCATTGTTCACTCAGATGCTGACCCTCAAATTCTGGAGGTGACTCCCACTACCTTTGAACAGATTCCCAATATAGATCCCAATAAGAGATCCTTGTAAAGAATATGTAAAACAGCCTCTGTTCAAGAGTGATAATAAGAGTTTCTAAAGTGCGCCCCATGGAGGCTACAATCTCATCAATTTACAATTTGTTCAAAGGGCTCACCCACAGACAAAGATGCTGCTGAAGTTAACAGAACTGAGAAAATGGGTTCAATTGCTTGGGTGACTAGTTAGAGAGAATAAAGAAAAAGGTCATTGTAATGGATGGAAGCTAACCCCCTGCTGTATCTGCAATTCTTTCTTTGACAGCCTCTGTTCTTCAAAAATATGAAAAAACAAAAACAAAACAAGACAAAACAACTGAATGGTTCTCACATGATCCTGCCAGATAATCTGAGATCCAGAATAAGAGCCATATATTTCCATTCAGGAGCATATCACTTCTCTGAGCATCAGCTGAATCCATATATCCCTCACAATATGACAAAGAATGCTGTCTTATATAGCACAGACTATGAAGACAGAGTAGTTCTGACAATTAAAAAAAAGGGGGGTTTTACATTTTGAAACCTCCCTCCCTCTCTCCCTCCCTTCCTCGCTTCCTCCCTCCCTCCCTTCCTTCCTTCCTTCCTTCCTTCCTTCCTTCCTTCCTTCCTTCCTTCCTTCCTTCCTTCCTTCCTTCCTTCCTTCCTTCCTTCCTTCCTTCCTCCCTCCCTCCCTCCCTACCTCCCTCCCTTCCTTTCTTCCTTTTCAGAAACGCTCAACCATAGGATTCATTGCTGACTGTCATGATCATTTTATTGGCATTCTCAAATCTAGCTTACAAAGGATTTAATTGTCCAAGATACAGTGGCCTTGTGAGAGATTTGATTCTGTGGTGCTTCTCCACTGACTAAAGCAACACTGAAGAAACATTCCATGTGAACTTCCCAGAGGCCCTATAAAGTAATGTGAATACTTGATACCAGGATTTGATTAGTATCTATCCCAGAGACTTCAGTCTTACAAGCTGGAGATGGGCTTGTGAACACACTTGTAACAGCCTTCTAGAAGAATCTGTGGAAAAATCCAGACTGAACACAACTAGTCTGCTTGCTCTTGTTGTCATTTAAACCCATTTCATAGATGAAATGAACTGTTTGAAGAATCATTCAAGGCATAGGCCAGCATTTTACAACACGTAGAACATATTTATTTTGGAATACTAAAAGAGATCTTCTCTTCTCCCTATCAGGATGGAAGTGTATAACTATTGTCTTTGTCATATAAATGGAGCAAAATGCATTTTTTAAGTTTTAATACAGAACGAACTTACAACTTTATGAAATTCAGATACTGGGAGAGACTTAGATAATCTGTTTATTATTTATTCTCTGAGAGAGACCAAGAAAACTTGAGCACTTGTATTTAAAACAAAGGACAAATAGGTAATTGCACGCTGTATTAGCAGAGCAATTAGTACAATCTAGAGCCAGATGAAGCTTGCTGCTTGCTTTCAGAAATGACTTCCCCAATCTTGGCATGCTCAGGACTATTTAGGGAAAAGGCCTGTGGTTCAGGACTTGGTGAAATGAAAGTGCTGATTTAAAAATGGACCTTTGTTATCTGGTCTCTCAGTATGTTAAACTTCCACTGTAATAACTACACAAGATGGAAAGGAAATTATCCTGTCCCAATCCATTCCTTATCATTCTTAGAGATGTCTTGTAAATTCACAGAGTTAGAAATTACTGCTACCAAAGTCCTCACTGGTTCTGCAACTGCATATTAATGAATCAGAATCCAGGTTCTTTCCTCAAGCAAGGAAAAGGAACTAATGTTTCTAAGTCTAGAAACATTAAATTCTTTCAAGTGTGGGCTTACCACAGTGTAACATTTTCTTGGTAGGTTGTGTGGTAGTTAAAGGAGCTTTCAATCGTCCCCACACATTTCCAAATTCTCCTAAAATTGATTTCTAATCTTGGAAACAGGAATTTCACTCTTAATTTTCTACAACTCTGGTGACTTTTTTGTTTGTTAACATATTAATCACTCACAGTTGTCTATTCTCATAAGATCTATGGGTGCCTCTATTCAGAATGAAGATTTGTTCTGCAAACATTCTCCTTATGTTTCTACATATATTATTAAAATACCCAGCTATGTAATTAATCATATTCTATAAGACTGACGGGAGGGGGGGCCTGAGGAAGTGACTGTGACTGTAAGGTACATATTCTGTGCTAGACTGCTGCTAGTTGGCTTTAAAAATCTGACTACATCCCTGATTAACTTTCTTACTTTAAGCTACTCACTGAAGGAAACCCTCAAAAGATTAATAATGATAATTGTATAGAAGAATAACCTGGCATGAAAATATTTATATAGGCTATAATTAGCAGAATATAGTGGCTGTTTTAGCAGTGGATCTTGACTTGTATAAATTTACAAAATCAAGGGGGGCCAGAGTAGGTCATTTGTCAGGCATGCAGCTGAACTGGGTTCAATCCCTAGCATCTCACATGGTCTTCCAAGCTTGCAGGTGTGATTCCTAAGGGGAAGAGTCAAAAGTAACCCCTGAGCACTGCGGGGTGTGATTCCCCCAAATTATCAATTTACAAAGTTCAATGAAGTTACTTATATGTGCTAACCTCTAGTTAGAAACCTCCAAACAGGACTGGAGGAGTGATAATGAGGGATAAAGCACTTATACTTGGTGGACCCCAGTTTGATCTAAGCACAGCATATAATGGTTCCTGAAGCCTCTCCAGGAGTAACTGAGCAGAGAACCAAGAGGAAGCCCTGAATACCACTGGTGTTCACCCCCTACCCACCCCCCAAAATAGAAAAAGTAAAAGTAACTCCGGGTGACTGATCACATAAAGTTTGACCAGCAAGTTATAATACAATCTAATATTTTAGTGTGAAGAATGACAGTATATGTAACTTTGAGGTCTTCTACATAGAATCATACAAACTGGATTATTTTTTTAGGTCAGTCATTTTTCCCCCTGGTGAAATTTCTTCCTTCTAATTTCAACTATTTAATTGAGGAAAAAAAAAACCCCAGGAATTCCAAGGGAAAACTATTTATTGGTCCTGAGTCCTCTCAGGTTAAATGACTAATCTGTCAAATTTAAGTCATACTGTATATTTCTATAATTTTTTAAAATAAGCTATTTAAAATAACATCTCCTTGATGGGAAAAATACAGGGTATAAGGAGCTCATGTGCTGACCCCCAATTTGATCCCCAATACCATATAGGATCTCCTAAAAAGGGACAGGAGTGATCCCTGAGCACCAGCAAATATGCCCTGAAAACAAACAACAACAAAACCACACATTCATCTAAATGTCCTCTGTTCATTTTCCACCTCTATCATTCTGCATTTACCCAACATTCCTGGCAAGTATCACAGTCTGAAATCAGGACCAAATATCTCCACTGCAGTAGGCACAAGCTGAGACTGTGGTTCTTTGGGAGAAAATGAGCTCACCAGAGAAAAAATATGCCATGTTTCCACATGAACAGAATAGGCTAAAGATTTCTCCCACAACAGACTTTTCTATTAGGGCAACAGCACCTGTATTGACTATCCATTTCCTCAGTTCTCTGGGGGAACCATCTGGAACAGATGATCTCTGTTTGATCAACTCTACCTCTGCCTCATCCTTCAGAGAGGACAAAGGTTTATCTTTAAAAAGTTTAAGCTTAGAAATACCCAGATGATCCTGGGTGCAAGTGGACAAGACAGATGCACATTTTAATAGGGAGTGGGCTGTTTAAGCTCACCAAACAGAAATGCCATTTCATTGGGATTATCTAGGGGCATCCCAGAAGAATCAAAATGGTTTCTGAAGGCAAATGGTATCATATCTACCCTCCTCCCAATTCTGCCCTCTTGGTCTTAGTTTTAACTAAATTGCCCTTTCTACATCGCGATTTATCACAGACAACTATTGTCTAACTGGATAGGGTTATATCTACTTAGATATCAGCAATAATTAATATGTCTTAATCATCAAGAACCAGAAATAATTTCTCAACATGAGAGCAGAATTCTTAGACACAGATATTGTGTAGATGTTATATACTGAGCATATAAGCAGGCAATTACTGATTTATAAAGGCCAAGGATTAAATTCAGACAAACCCATTTACCACCAAATTAGCTAAAACATCAGCCCCAAACATAAATGAATGTTGCACGTTTCTTTCCATGAACTATTATTGCTGCTTGCTTATTCAAGATACACAAGTTTTACTCTGACCCTGTCTGTGAACATCAAACAGCACAGAAGTCAAATAATCTGAACCCAGTGGTGCATATATATTGAGAAAAGTTGTATGGAATTTGCAAAGCTGATCTCCTGCTCCTGGAATAAAGCCTTAAACTCAGTCGACACATTAGTTCTGCAGAAACCCCAGTTAACTCTTTTGTGAATTGTCTACCTTGGAATTTAAGGACTGGCATTTTATTGCTATTCTAGCCCGGACTTTTCTTCCGGGATATTCTATTCTGCTATTTTACCTTTATTATTTTTTCTTTCTTTCTTTCTTAACAGGTTTGATTAACTTTCTAAGAAAAAGGTGGTCAAATACAGACTGCGGAGGAGGTCGGTTTTGATCTCCTCGCTAAGAGGGGTTTTGTTAGGAAGCTGAGCTCCAGGGACTCCCGCAGAGAAAAAAGAGCAAAAACAATTAAAGACTCGCCCAGGGGGGCTCATCTTTCAGAGGAAGATTTGGGGAACATTCGCATTGATATCTAGTCACAGTCAAATGCCTTTTAAAGGTGTTAGTTTAGTGAGCCATGGCAAAACTTTGCTCTTCTATTCTTTCCTATGTGACGGGTTCAGGGTTCAAGGGGAATAGTAAAAGAAAAAGTGAAACAGTCCTGATTAGTTTGCCAGACAGAAATGCTGGAGGGTTAAGTCCTGAAAGAGTTGTTTCATTATTACAAACTCTTCATTGTCTACTTACTTTATTTGAATCTAGCTTTGATGTGTTTGTTTTAACTTGACAAAAGTTGGTTCTTTCGTTTATCCAAGAAAATCAGGTTATTCCTATTGAAAAAAGACAAACATTTTAAAAAAAATTATCAAAAAGTCCTAGAATCCAGATGACAGAAAGTAAAATAAAATGAAAATTTATGATTATGTCTAACTAATGAAAGGGTCGTCTATGTGATTTGGTGGAAAAGAAGGCTCATTGTATTTAATACATATTGCCGATAAAAATGCTCTTGGAAAAAATATTAATGTGCAAGAAGCACAAAGAAAAGAATGTATATTCTTTTTTGTTGTTGTTGTTGCAACAATCGGGTTACAAAAAGAAAGGGTCTGGCCAATTATTCATAATTAAACTTATCCAACTTCAAGAAATACTGTTTTTTTTTTTTTTTAAGATTCTCTTTACTGCTATTAAGGGCGATCAGAAGATTTAATCTTTGCATACATGTATGCTACATAAAGATGTAATAGTAAAATCTTCAAAAGATAACTAAAATGTAACAGCAAATAAACATCACATTAATTCTTCCTTGAGGGAGAGGGCCACAGGCAAGAGAGACAGACAGGGGCAAGTTCCATAATATATGCAACTAAATATCAACATTTTCAAGTTCAAGTCATTTGGTAAAAACCAAGGAAAAGCAAGTTATTAAAATCTTTTGACTGAAAATAAGCTTTCTGAAGCAGCAACTCAACAACTCAAATTTCACATTATTTAAAGTGCGAATCTTTTTTTTTTTTAACCCAATTCAGGTTTTATTTTAACTTTTACATGTGTGTCACTCTTAAAGACTTCAGTCTCACGAATACTCAAATATTTCAAAACAAGCAGTCCTGAGGTGAAGCTGAGTTCCACCCACAAATACAAAATTAATACCCTCTAGCCCTTCTTGGATACTAATACAAAGGCAGATTTGAATATGAGGTCTGGAAAGAAAAGAAAAAAAAGACTCAGGTTGGGATGTCTTCACTAAACTAAAAACATTTCTTTTTTAATTCATGGAAAACTCCAAAGTTAAAGACGCAATTTATCCCATAATGCTACCCTAAGCTTTTAGTTACCTCCAAAATAAATAAAATCTGGAAGTCACAATTGCAGTAAGCTTTTTTTTTTTCTTCCCTATTTCAAACCCAGATGCTTTTTGAAGCACAGGTAATTGGTAAAAAGGAAATCAAGGTCTCAGCAGAGATTACTGAAGGTTTTCAATTTGTCCCGTGGCTCTGGGATTGGACTGACCAGAGTTAAACTGCCTACACTGATGTGGATTTTGAACATTCCTGTCTTATTATGTATCATTATAAAGTATCGAACTGAGTTCATTCTGAACTTAAGATGCAGCCCTTAAATTAAGAAATACCTCTACCGTGAGTTTGTCCTAAATTAGCTCGGAAAGAGAGGGATATTTTAAAATTAATTCCAAGAACAAACAAGACTTTGCACTCTTGACTCACGCTGGGTTGGGTTCTTCCTGAACCAACGCAAGCAAGTTTCAATGAACAGGCATTATGGAAATAGGCACTGGTAAATAAAAAAGACTCATGCCTTAATCTAAAACCTGAGGTGATTTTCCAGCAAGCTGGAGACAATCCCAGACGCCTGGCTTTTCAAAGACCACCAAGAGAATCAGTAAAAGGGGACCCGAAACACATTTTGAAATGAAATCAAACTAAAGACAAGATTTAGACATGTGTTGCCTCAAGAAATATTCAAAGTATATTTTTAGCTATCAAGTGCAAAAATAAATAAATACGGTAAAAGTTACCTTCAAGATATTAAACTTCCTTAGTTGGTCAATACTTAAGAATAAAAATCGTATAGAGCTTAAAATAAAAAAGGTAATTTCACACGTTGCTCTAAAATAAATATACTGCTCCAGTTCCTTCATTCCAATGCTGAGTTCTGGCTTGTAAATATTTGCAATGAAATTAACTGGCATGTACAAATAAACATTGTACCCAGATCCCCTATTTAAGAAGAGTTTCCCTAATTTTTTAAACACAAAAATTAACTAGGAAAAAATTCTTAAAGCTTAACTGTTCCAGAATTTAAAAAAAAAAAAAAAAAAACTATTGTCACCATTGTTTGGGACAAGTTAGTTCTTTGGAAGAAAATCTAAAAGAAAAAATGATGTTAAATTGAACATTCTTTTTTCTAAGAATGTAATGAAACAATAAGTTTAACATGCTTTAAGTTTATTTAACAAAAATCTCCTATAATTCAGACAGTTCCTCTGACTCCATTTAGAAGTGAAATACAAACATTATGAGGCATTACAAGGTTTTGGGGTAAAAAGTTCCTGAACACACATGGTGTGGACTTTATGCAGTTAGTATGTTATCTACAAATTCATATTTAATTTTACTGAGCTGCTGGGAAGAAGGCGATGCAGTCACAAAGTCTGAATCACCACAAAGCCACTGAGATGATCAACAGAGCTTTTCACTGGTCTCTCCGGAGCCGACAGTAAAATTTATAAGGAAGCTTCTATCCTCGGCCCACATAATTTTTTTTCAGTGAGGCAGTAGAAATTGAGGCCATCTATCTCAAAGAACAAAAGTGAGCAATGGACTTATCTGCATGGCCTCAACTGCCACAAATCTTGGAGACTTTGGTGGCTAAGAGGCGCAGACGTTTATCCGAGTTATGCAGGTGTGACTCTAGCATCGATTTAGGAACAGCTGCTGAGTATTCAATAAGATGTTCTGTGTAAAGAAGGTTGAAACACAATAGCCAAGACAATTCCTGCCCCTAGGATGCTTAGAGTACATTGGGAGAGACATATACATGTAAATATGTATATATGCATATATGTATGTATGTTGCTTATACATAAATGATGTCCCAAAAGATTAGGTTGGTGGGAGCTAACGTTTTTCCAAGTAAAACATTTATAGCACAATGTCTAAATTCCTGCAAGTCAGTTTGCCTTGTATGTGGAGCTGGGAGTCAAACTCAGGTTCTCCCAGAGTCCAGAGCTTGTACTTTTTAGACAGAGCTATGTATTGCCCACCACATCTGTGTCTCTGGCTGGTATATATGACCTTAGACATTTTTTTAGTGTGGTTCCATTGTCACTCAGGTGAACTTAGAAACTGCCAGGAATTAACACCAATGTAAGTAGTCTTGATAAAAGAATGAAAGAGAACATTGATGCTAAATAATGCTAAATACTGTATAACTTGAATTAAAATTCTTTCAAGGTCCTATCAGAGTTTGAAATTTTTAATCACGCAATTTTGAGATTTTTCCAGGGTGGCTTCCTGGCAGAAATATGCCCAAGCTTGGTGAACCTGGGGCATCAGCTTGGCCAAACACAAAGGACAGTGGGTAGAGATGCAATCTGTTTCTCTGAGCAATTGTTGAGTGAAAAATTCTGGTGCAGTTGGGCAGAGAATTTGATGAATAAATTCTACATTAAGAGTAGTAAGGTGGGGGTCAGAGAGACTGTTAAGGGATTTAAGGTATTAGCCTTGCACACAGCAATCAACCTCAGGTCGATTCCCCAATAGTCCATATGGTCCCCCCAGCCCTGCCAGGAGTGATCTCTGAGCAAGAGCAAGCTCTGAGCACATTTGGATGTGGCCCCAATTTTTGATGTAAAAAAACCAACAACAGTATTTGGAACAATTTTGGGTCACTCTAAGCATAGTATAAAGAACTAACAGTCACCTTTGGATCCTGGTTCTTCACCTAAGGGGGGCTGGGAACCCATTTACCAGAGATAAGCCTTGATTATTACAATAATGTCTCTCATTTTTCTTAAAACCCATAGATGAGTGAGACTATTCTGTGTCTAACTTTCTCCCTCTGACTTATTTCACTCAGCATAATAGATTCCATGTACATCCATGTACAGAAAATTTCATGATTTCATCTCTCCTGATGGCTGCATAATATTCCATTAATATGTACCACAGTTTCTTTAGCCATTTATCTGTTGAAGGGCATCTTGGTTTTAACTCAGGTTTTATACCTCCAGCTTAAAACATTGAAATGTTTAAAAGAATATTGAGGGTTGGAGTCAGAGCTATATATAGCACAGCAGTTAGTGTGTTTGCCTTTAGTGCTGCTGACCCATATTTAATCCTTGGCATCCTATAGAGACCCCTCAGCCAGTCAGGAGTAATTCCTGAGTGCAGAGCCAAAATTAACCTGAGCACTCTTGGATATGTCCCAAATAACAAAAAAATGCGGGAGGGGGCACCCAGCAATGTTCAGGACTTACTCCTGGCTCTGTACTCATTCATGAATTACTCCTGGCTGGGGCTGGAAACCATTTGGGGTACAAGGAATCAAAACTAGTTGCCATGTGTAAAACAAGCATCCTACCCTTTATACCATTTTCCAGCCTCTTAATAATGAATAATTAAACTCTTTTTGTGGGGCCAGAGTGATAACACAGCGGTAGGTTGTTTGCCTTATATGCTGCTGACACAGGACAAACTGAGGTTTGATCCCTGGCATCCCAGATGGCCCCCTGAGCCTGCCAGGAGCTATTTATGAGCACAGGGCCAGGAGTAACTCCTGAGTGCCACCTGGTATGGCCTAAAAACCAAAAAGAAAAAAATCATTCCTATACAATAATTGGGTCAGCAGTAGGGCGTTTGCCTTGCATGCGGCTGACCCAGGACAGACCTGTGTTTGATTCCCAGCATCCTATATGCTCCCCCCAAACTTTCCAGGAGTGATTTCTTAACATAGAGCCAGGAGTAACCCCTGAGTATCACCAGGTGTGATCCAAAAAACAAAAAAAAAAATTTTGTGAGGGTGTATTGGGCCACACACAGTGGTGCTCCAGGATTACTCCTGGTTCTGCACTCAGAAATCACTCTTGCTGAAGGAATTCCCTTTCTAATTTTTACTGTGCCTATGCAAAAATGAAAACAAAAACAAAAAAGACAAACAAAAAAAAACCTTGGCACATCAGACTTCCTTCCTTTTTCCTTTCTTTTTTTCCTTTCGTTCTCGTGGTTATTGTTTGGTTATTGTATTTGTTGCTGTGTTGCTTTTTTGTAGTTGCTGGTTTTGGTCTTTTGTTTGATTTTTGTTTCTTTTTGTTTGTTTTGTTTATTTTGTTTATGTTCTAGGTTTTTGTTTTTTTATATTTTGTGTGTTTTTTCTTTTTATTGTTTTTTTTTTCTTTTTCTTCTTTTTAAATTGATATTTATAAACTCTAGATGAACTCCTCCCAGTTTTTTTTTTGTTTGTTTGTTTTTTGTTTTTTTTTTTGGTTTTTGGGCCACACCTAGTGACGCTTAAGGGTTACTCCTGGCTATGCGCTCAGAAGACACTCCTGGCTTGGGGGACCATATGGGACGCCGGGGATTGAACCGTGGTCCGTCCTAGGCTAGCACAGGCAAGCAGGCACCTTACCTCTAGCGCCATTGCGCTGGCCCCTAATTTCTTTTTTTTTTTTTTTTCAAACAGGACCAAATAACTTGAATCATCTTGTTCTGCCTCATATATTGAGGGGGAAAATGGATGGCACCAGAACCAAACAGTCGTATGAACATTATGTAGAAATAAAAAAGAATCAGACAAACAACAAACCCAAAGTCAATGACAACAGAATTGATAGCCAATCTTCAACAAGATATACACAGAGGGGACCAGCAGTCCTCCTAGCAGTCCAGGGGGCAAAAGAGGGGAATGCTGGGAACTGCGGTGGAGGGAGGACAACACTGGTGGTGGAAATACCCCTGATTCAATGCCACTATGTACCGCAAATACTACTGTGGAAGATTTGTAATTCACATTGGTCACAATAAAAATTAAAAAAATAAAAGAGAAATTACTCTTGGTGAGCTCGGGACCATATGGGATCCTGGGATCTAACCCAGGTTGGCTGCATATAAGCAAGTGCCCTCCCCGCAGTGCTCTGGCTCTAGCTCCCATCTTTTAACTTCCAAACTGGTCATTCTAAAAAAAATAACTCATTTGCAAATTGGAACTAATACTATATCTTTACTTACATATCTCTACCACCTTTGATAAACCCTGATGTGATTTTAGATATGTACAGAGTAACCTCTGTACATTTTTTTTAGTAAAGCAAATAGTTTTTATTGAAGGGAATTCAAGTAGAGAGATGTAAGTGGAGGGGAGAGAAAGATGCATGTTCTATAAAGGACAGGGACTTTTCTATAGAGGAAAAGTCAAGAGGACAGATTTACAGGTGGCTATTTGGGTAGAAAATGAGTCCTGGTTTATCAAAATTGGTTTCTGAGTGGGAATTCCTTCCTCAATCTGCCCTGGCCTGGAACTTTGAGTAAACAGAACAGATAATCTGGGTGTTGTGAGAGGCAAAAGATCTTCGACTCTTTATAAACCATTAGGCTTAGACTAGACCCTCCTGAGTCTATGTGGTGTTATAGTTCAAATGTTTGTGTCTCCACTTGACAGAAGAGAGGATGTATACCCCAGGGGAATTCCTGATGTTACTTCAGGAAGCTTATGGTGGGGGAGGAGGGTATGATCATCTGATGCCAAACCATTTCATAGTGTCTACGCTGCAATTTATTTATTTATTTATTTATTTATTTATTTATTTATTTATTTATTCATTTGAGAGGACACAGCCTGAAGCACTCAGGAGCTATTCCTGACACGCACTGGAGGAGTATACCTGGAGGTAGTTAGGAGAAAATGCAGTGCCAGGGATGGGTCCTCCTGCCTCAAAGCCTGGGCACCAGCTCTGAGACTCTCTTCCTATCATTCATCTGTGCTGTGAACACAAGTCTGCTTCTCCAATGTTCACTGACAAACCCCATCACTATTGACACAGTCCATTGCTCTTACCAGCTGTGGCATGCCAGGGAGTTGGGGCTATTTACAAACCACCCTCCAGAAGGGCACCACACACCTAGAAAACTCAAAGGCTTTGCCTGGAAGGTGATAGAAGAGAGTACAGACATTGGTGTGAACAGGCTACACTGACTCTTCTTCCATGGTTTATACAACTGACCTGCTTGCTGCCTCTACCTTGTCACCAGCCCTTCCTGTATGCTTGTGGGAAGACACATTGGACAGAACCTGAATGAATAAACAATTCAGAACAAAGAAGGGATCCAGGCAAGTCCTTCTAATGCCAGGAGACAAGTGGCTTAACCACTCAAACAAATAACATTGGCATTGGCACCTTCTCTTTGACATGGAAAAAGGGGAGATTATGCTTTTGAAAACTTCTAGATAGTTCGTGTGTGTGTGTGTGTGTGTGTGTGTGTGTGTGTGTGTGTGTATGTGTGTGTGTATTGGGGACACATTTGGTGATGCTCAGGAGTTACTCTATATAAGGTATCTGGGGGACCATGTAATGCAGGATCGAGCCTGGGGTTCCCACATACCAAGTCTGTGCTCCAACCTATTAAGTCTTCTCTCTAGCGCTTGTCTTAGATGCTCAGCATCAGTTCTGCTCTAAGGGGGTTTCTGAGGCTTCGTGTACTAGCACTGGGCTGTGTGTATATGTGTATGAGTATATTTTAGAATTATGCAAGGGAGTAATGAAAGGAACATTTTTTCCCAAAGAGTACAAAATAGCTTCCATGTTCATTAGCACACAGACTTTGGTTTTAAAATGTATATATACTGGGGCTGGAGTGATAGTACAGTGAGGGAGGTTCTTTGCTTTCCATATGGCCAACCCGGGTTTGAACCCTGACAATCCCATAGGATCTTCTGAGCACCTCCAAGAATGAGACCCCTAAATGCAAAGCCAGAAGTAATCCCTGAGCAACACTGGGTGTGGCCCAAAACACAAAATGAAACAAAAGTATATATACTAGTGACTGGTGATGGGAGTTGATTTGGTGTTGTTGAAATAGCATATGCCTAAAAATCAGCTATCTATAACTTTGTAAACAGTGATTTTTGAATTAAATCCAAAATTTAAAGATTATATATATATATTATTTAAAGTACATGTTCTATTTTTAAATTCAGCAGATTTGAAACCTAAGATAATACAAGAAAAAAAGGAATATGTCAAACTCATCAGGGTTGTCTTCCTCCAATGATATTATTTAACACAAACATAGTAGGTAAAGTCGCAAATAAAATGAAGTTCCAAAATGATAAGAAAGGAGATAGGGGCCGGAGAAAGAGGTAAAGCCTTTGTCTTGCAAGCAGGAGGACAGTGGTTCGAATCCCAGCATCCCATATGGTCCCCTGAGCCTGCCAGGAACGATTTCTGAGTGTAGAGTCAGGAGTAACCCTGAGCACTACCAGGTGTATCCCCGCCAACCCCCCACACAGAAAAAAAAAAAAAAAAAAGAAAGGAGTTAGATTCCTGTTATCTGCCTTGAGATACATTTTCCAAGGGCTGGGAGACAGCATGTATTGAACCAGGGTTTAATACCCGAATGGTTGGGGATCGATCCCTGAGCACTAGGGGAGAACCAATGACCCAGTTGGTTGGGGAGTCTCATTGGGAAAGGGGGGAGTTCCTAAGTACCTTCTAGATCCCCAAAATGTACTTTCCTAAATAATGTTATAAGCCAGGGCCTTGCTGGAGGAACTGAATCCTTACTTCTTTTAGCCACACTAGAGACTGAATTACACAATTAGGAAAATATTTGTTGCCTTCAGGTAGGCTATTTGCCTTCCATGTGGCCAATGTGGGTTCAATATGGCCTCCCTGCAAGGAGGAATCCCTGAGCATAGAGTCAGGAGTAAGCCCCGAGAATCCATCAGGTATAGCCCCAAAACAAACAAACAAAAAACCAAACAAAAGTGTGCTGTCGGGGCCGGGGCAGTGGCGCTAGAGGTAAGGTGTGCCTTGCCAGCGTTAGCCTAGGACAGACGGCGATTCGATCCCCCGGTGTCCCATATGGTCCCCCAAGCCAGGAGCGACTTCTGAGCGCATAGCCAGGAGTAACCCCTGAGCGTCACCGGGTGTGGCTCCCCCCCCAAAAAAAGTGTGCTGTCTTTAAAGCATTTCCCTTCCTCCTACTTAATAGCATGCTACAAAACAAACATTCAATTTCATTTTTTTTTCTATTTTGAACATGTTCTTTTTTATTAATTTTTTATTTTAAATTATGAGAACAAAGATGCAAAGAAAGAGGACAAGGTAAAGTTACAGTGGAAGGACAATCACCCATGAACAGAATTCTCAGTAGTCCCATTGCTGATATCTTAACTTTGAACTTTCAGCCAAAGGACATTAAGAAATAAAACAGAACCCATGTACAGTTACTTTGTCCCTCAAGCCCCCAGATTGTAGTACATAATATTTCTTAGCAACACACAAAGCAATCTAAAGACATAAAACTTATGTAACTCCTTAAAATTGAAGGCAAAGTACGTTTTTACATTTCCATGCACATGCATATTAGTTTAAGTTAACCTCAAAAGTTTAAATGGGTTGTTTTTCTTAAGGATTAGAGTCCAAGGAGCACAGTAAAAACCGTGTTAGAGTGGCAATTATTGTTTGCATAGGCCCACCACAAAGTGTTCCTAATAAAACTTTTTCTTTAAAAAAGGCAGTGAAAAAAAAAGGGGGGGGAAGGTAAGTTTACACATGAAAACAAGTGAAATGAAAATGTTTTCTTTTCTCTTTTCAATTATTAGATAATCTTTTAATTAGAGAGGAGACAAAACATTTTTAAATAATAGCTACCAGTTCATTTTCCTATTCTGGAAAGGGAAACAAACATCTTTCACTAATATTTTTTTTAAGTTTTTGGTTTGGGGGCCAAACTTAGCTGTTACTCAAGGCTTACTCCTGGCTCTGTGCTCCGGGATCACTCCCAGCAGGGCTCAGGGAACCATCTGTGATACCAGAGACCAAGTATGCAAGAAAAGAACCTTAACTGTGTACTGTCTCTTCAGCCCCTGTGACACTGGGTATTAAAGCTCATTGGGTTGGCAGCAATTTCCAGATTAACAGGGTCTCAGTCTCCAGTTTTGCTTAATTTCTCTTTTTAGTAATACCAGGGCCCCTGATATACTGTTTACAAGTGTTCAACCACTTTCATTATAGAACAACACACAGATCATCTGATATAAATGGGGCAAAAAGTATGTGTGTGTTTGAGAGAGACAGAGATAGAGAGATATATACAGAGTCAGAGAGAGACACAGAGAGAATATTAATAGCTAAGAAAGCTTTCTTTTCACTGAAATCCAAAAAATTAAAAAAAAAATGAATGCCAACAATAAAATAAATATTGACTGGCCTTTCTCCAGAACTTTGGCAATGGAGAATAGACACATATATGTGTCATAATAATCCCCAAAGAATAACGAGGAAAGAATATGGAATCAGTTCTGGTTTTTATGTTGCACACAAATTAAATTCCTGAGGGCCGGAGAGCTAGTACAGGGACTGTCACTTGCTTTTCAGGCAGTCAGCTCTAGCTGAAGCCCCATGAACATGGTCAGAAGTAGCCCCAGACACTGAGCCAGGAGGAAACCTTGACCACTGGATTTAAATGAGAATAGATGATGTCTAGGTTGGCTTTTATTTTCATGAGCCTATTCATGTAGAAAATAAATTTTATCATTATAGACATTATGCTTGGCATCAACATTTATATACCTACTAAGTAAGAGGTATTTCCTGAGATGACAGAATTGAAATAATAAATTCCAGTTAAATTCAACACTGTCTTTTGAGTCCATCAGTCTTGATTTCTCGGAAACAACATTTTTCCATGACCAGTTTGCATACATGTTGCCCTATGAACAACACATAATGACTTATGCCAAATAATTGTGAGAGAGTCTTACTAGCAACAAACCAGCATTTCTATTTTGCGTTTTAGTTTTCATTCCTTCTTTTTTGTTCTTTTGTTTGTTTGTTTTTGAGCCATATCCAGCAGTGCTACAGGGTTACTCCTGGCTCTGCACTCAGAAATCACTCCTGGCAGGCTTGGGGCACCAGATGCAATGTTGGGGATCAAACCTAGTTCGGCTGCGTGGGAGGCAAACACCCTACCCTCTGTATTATCACTCCAGCCCCTGCATTTTAGTTTTCTTTACCTTTACCAGGACATAGCTCCCAAAGTCACCAGTCCAAGCTACCATGCTGGAAATTCTTACAGTACCTGGGTCCTTAAAAGACAGGCTGGGCTAAAAGATCGCTATAAGTTTGGCCACACTCAAATGATGTTTCTAGCCCGGAAGGAACTTGGTAATCTAACAACTTCCTTTCCTATCCAAGGGTAGATGACCACTTGCACTTCCCAGGGTTTGAGGCATCTTTTCCCTCACTGAGTTCTCAAGCTGTTAGGCAGCTCTGAAGGAAGACAGGCTCTTATCCAAATCTATTCATATTTCCAACACGACCCACCAGGTCACCCACGGCTGCAACTTTCATGTTGCCCAGAGCCAAGCTCTTACCCTGGAAATTTTTCCAAATTGCAAAACAGGATGCAGTTCTGTTGGTTCCTCATTTGGCTTTGGCGCTGGCTCTGACTCCCTTGCAGAAGCTTTGCTCAAATCTCTCTTTAGGCTCCATCTTTTTTCTCTTCTCAAAACCCACAGATTCCCAAGCTTTCATGGGAACTGATACCAAAGGTGCCACCAGTGCCTAGGTCTGAATCCTCAACCTGTGTTTCATCTTCAGTCCTGCCTTCCCATTGCCCCGATGCCAATTTACAGAAATACATGTCTCTCTCCACCCTTATGTGAGAGAATCACCACCGTGAGAGACAGGCTGGGCAGAGAAGAAGCCTCAGAAGTAAACCAACCCCAAAACCAAAGAAATGTCTTTGGATTCTTCCTTTCCATTTGAAGGTTCCAGGTACACAGCCTGGCCAATGGTTTGAGCTGGTTCATGCTGGGATACATAGAATTCATTCATTTTTCTCTTCATGGAGCAGATCCACTGTATAATAATACTATATAATAACTCTGCAGCTTCTCACTTGTTCAGGTGAAAATTGCAGCGAATGTTAGTGGCATTACTTTGACTCTGGATCCAGCTTCTATGTTTTTATGCAGTCTTCACTACTCTGTGTGTTTCTGGATGGAAGAATCCATCAGGATAATTGTGTTGGTTTTGTGTATGTGTGTGGAGGAGGGGAAACCTTAGGACCATGTGATATTGGGGCTATAACCTGGGCTCCCCACATGCAGAAAAAGTAATTCAGCCTTGGAAACCATTTCCCAGCACCATTTTTCATCATTCTGTACACAAGCAGTTTGCACATAGTAGAATCTTCCAGTAAATTTGTGAATGAGTCATTTACTTACATTATTGCTGTTTGGGGGCCCTTACCTGGCAGTACCCAGGGGCTAGTCCCCCACTCAGAGTTAGGGATTCCCTAATTCTAAGCAGTGTTTGAGAGGCCAGAGACTGAACCAAGCCAGTAATCAAACCAGTTTTGGGCAAGCACTCCAGCCCCTGGAAAAACAATTTTAAATGGACCCAGTAATTTGCTTATTTCTTCAGTTTGGTCTTGGGGAGAAAAGGTCACTTGACTGTTTGTCAAAGAAATCAGTTAATAAAGAGGGCTGGAGAGAGAGTCCTTAGTGTTAAGATGCCAGTTGATTCTGTTTCTATGTCCCACACCCCATAAAATCCCATGAGGCACAGAGTACAGCTCTTGAGCATGTCTGGGTATGGCCCAGTCTCCTAGAAAAAAAAACCCATTTCAGAAACAGGTGTTGTTTTTTTCCCTACTGCAAGCTGGTTCCACAGCTCAGGAAAAGCTCAAGACCAATTTCTACCAGTTTGATGACCAAACTAAAGCAGACTAGGAACCCTGCTCAGAAACAGCCTACAGCAACGATCCAACCTCATCTTTTATTAAATCTTTCTCGTTTGGCACCTAATTAGACATTATTTTGCGTTGCTAACTTGAATGGACACGCAGAGGCTCCCTTTGAAGAGAGTCCACTAAGGGAGCCGTTTCTTCCCAGGCCCCCCAAGTCCTGGACAAGGTATCTGCGGGCTCCATAGGAAACACTTCTTGAATAAATAACTGGTGTTAAAGCCAGCTAAGTACGTGGGCATATCCATTCAGCACGAATAAATACAAATGTAAATTTCCCAAACCTGAAAGGCCTATGGAAAACCGACGTGCCTCACGATAGACATTTCATAAGGATCTAAATAAATATTTATAACAGTATATTACAAAAGCCAATTTAGATGTCTCGGTTAATATTTTTAATTATGTCAGTTCATGAATATTTTATTTGAAATCACTTCTTTCTCCTTGCCAAATGGAAATGATCACAGGACTTCTTTTGAAGTCAAATGTAGCCCTTTACTAATAAAGTAGAGTGAAGAGAAGAAAAAGAAATAGTATCAAAGAAATGGGAAGTCAAAATATTTTCTATGACTCTATAGTCCACCTAAATTCTGTTTATAGAAATCAATTAGGCTTCAAAATTTCATTTTAAACCATTGAATTGCCCCCTATTTTTACTAAGACAGTACCATTTTCAATACACATTATTTTATGAATTTTCCATTTTTTCTCGAAATGTGTTTTGCAAGTCAATCAGACAACTGAAAAATGAGATCTTTGATGTGAAAAACATACATCATATTGAACCACAACAGTGCTCTCTCGGCCATTAATTAATCATATGTAAAAATAACAGTAAATGTGCAGAAAATTAAAAGGCTGCTTAACATTAAGAAAATAAATTAAAAAATGAAAAAGTTTATTTTAGAGATAAGAATTGAAAGAAGAAATGACAAAAGCTGTATCACTGTCTCCCAATTCAGTCTGGTTAAATCTAATACCTATATAACTCAGACATTTTTTTTTTAAATATTCAATTTACTAAGTTTAAAGCTTGGATAGGTTTCTTTATATAGTCTCTTTCTGTGTAATTGTTTAGCAGGCTGAAAATTACTTGGTATTTCACTGGAAGTAGGCAATACAAGCAAAAACTGTAAACACTGGTGAGAATTCAGCAAATTAAAGAAAGCTTTCATGCTTATTCATGTTTTCTTGATTGGCAAACAGTGTGTTGACTGCCCATAGAAAATACCATGAAATTTTGTCGTGAAAGATTATAGATAATGCATTTAAAAAAGAGGCAAGAGGAAAAAAATCCCACTGGTTTCCTTGAAGTTGAAAACGAAAAGAATACTCATAATATTTTCTATATTTGCACATGACACAATACGCCATCATAGGAATTTTCACTTTACCACTTAACGTTTTCCATAATTTGTCTAATAAAATTACCTAATATGATTTTATGATTACTATTTCTGTTATAAATCTCACAGAGGTTTTTTTCCCCCTAAACTTGGAAAAAGATCAAAATGCTTGCAGATTTCAAACTGCTATTTAGATGTAATAATTATACACTCAACTAATTACCACTAAAACCCAAACCTGACTTACAACTAATTAAATTTTATTACATTAACATGGAGCATAGGATTTCAATGGAACACAGGGTGCGACTAGAAACACAAAGACTGTCAGCCTGTGCATTTATTTCAAGGAAAATGTCGACCAGGTCAGATTTATGAAGTTTGAACCTGGCAGGGCTGGGCGACTATATATAATCTCTTCAATCTCACAAAGCGACTAATTTGCCAACTTCTGAGGGAAGGTGCTACTTGCTTCTGCCAAATAATTCACACAATTCGCTTAATCCATGTTCTAGAAAGGTTAGTATGCTCTGGAAAAATGAGGGAATGTGACAACTTCCTTGGTGATGACACAGACTGATATTACTGACATATGCCACTCTTTTGAGTCTTGGTTTCTTTTGATATCACACAGAAATAAAAGCTTGCAGGCTCTCTGAAGCAAATGTAAGCAGGAAATGCAGAACCTGCAGCTAAGATAAAAATCTTCGTTTGGGTCATGTTTCAATCAGCAAAAATCATCCCAACATCCATCGCCATGGAAGATTCTTTCTCCCCAGCGCAGACAGGACTTCAATTCATTTTTTTTTCATGTACCTCCATTTAAATTTGTCATTCACAACAATTGGGAAGTCTGAGGGAAATGCTTTTCTAAACTTTAATTTTATCAAAAATGTTTACTTTCTAGCAGATGGGAAGATTCAATTACATAAACAATGTCAGCAAGTTGAATCCTCTGATGCATTCATTCCCACCCCCAGAAGCTTCCAAACCTGTCTATAATTTTGTTACTGATGTTTAGAAACAGCTGTAGCAGACGTAGCTCCACGTTGTATATGTCAACTTTAAAGGATTAAAAATTCTTCACCCCCCCAGCGGAGACTGTTAACAAAGACAAACGTAGTCGAAACTCACACTCACAAGGAAGATATTCTTTGAGTTGAGAGATATCTCACAATCATTATTTGGTCAACAAGATTGGCTTAAACCTCCCAAGTTTTTCCTTACAGTTAAAAATTTTCTAGGATGTTGAGGGCCAAAGGATTTCATTTGTGGATTGTGAGAGGGTCTTAAAGAGCTTCAATATTAATTTTTAAATTGAAATCTCATTGCATCTGAATCTTCCACAGGACAAAGGGAATGCATGTGTTCATTCTCACGCATACACACACCTGATGAGGCCAACACAAAACATTTGAAATGCACATTTTCTGGTAATAAATAGAAGATATATTCTCCTCAGGGGTGGGGTGGGAGGAAGCCCCTTACATATATCTTCATTAATATTTTAGATCATAGTAAATTATATATTTAGCTCTTCAGAAGATTTCAATCTGTCTGAGAATCTCTCTCTCTTTTTCTCTCTCCTTTCCTGGTACAAATATTTTGCCTGCCTTTTTGGGAGATTTCTGGTGTTTCTTCCATTAGCGCTTAAATGTATCTTTACAACAAATGTTTCAAACTAATGGGACAATTGGCAAGGTCTTGTGAAATGAATACAGGAATTTTGTGCTCCATTTTAGGGAACCAGATGAACCTATCTAGCTAAGCTGTGGGCTTCAAAGTCACTTGATTTATGAAATAATCAAACCTAATTAATTTCCCAGAAGTCTTGATGAATGGCAAAACGACAGAGATCTCTGGTTATATTCATGAAGAAACCACACGCATCTGCAAGGACAAAAGCAGATATGCCTCTCTATAAAAATATGCTGCTGTATAAATTAAAAAAAACTTCCTGTTTTAAGCTTGCCTCGCTACCCACTCTGTGACTGGTTTCTCAACCTGCCAATGCACCTATAAACAAGTATTCTACCAGAGTTAGGGAATAGAATTAATAATCAAACACAACTTGCTCTTTGAAAAGAAACGGTAAATGCACGTTTAAAAGGCCCACATACATGATATTATTAGCTCAGAGAAGAAAAGGTAACACAAGTCAAAAGCTAGAGCAATTGGAGAATTTTAGAGCAAGCCATTTAGAACACAGCAGCATGCCAGCCTCAGGAAAATCCCATGGCCAAATTTTTACAAACCGCAGAAGGACTAGTTATGAAGACAGAATTTCTGTGGCAGGGAATCCCTTCTCCTAGACACAGTCTCAGGAATGGCATGAGGAACATCGATGATGGGTTTCACTTTGATGAGTGACTCTGGGGGCTGGTCTCTTTAATTTAGAATTACATAGAACTCACCTCAACCCGATCGAGATGTCAAATAGCATAAGTGGCAAGTCAAGTTTGTCCTTGGTGCCAAATAGCACAATAACCTCTACATTTACCTTCATGAGGGATACCCTGCACCATTAAACAAGGATCCCTCCACAAGGAAAGTAGTAAGTTACTTCTGGGCAAAAGAGAGATGTAAAAAAGGTTCCCCCACCTTCCATGTATTGCACTCATTCGGTATCAAATTTTATCACTGCAACCTAGTTCCTGAAACTTGTAAGAGATTTGACTTAGCACAATCTGATTTAAAAAAAAGACTATTAACAGAGTAAGAAATCCAGGATTGAATAAAAGAGAAAAATTCCTTTCAACTTTCTGCACTTTTTTTCTCCTTCCAGTTCCCATTGTTTTAAAGTCAAGTATTGCCTAACCATGGCTTTCTAAGACCATAGATATTCCCGCCTCTAGTGGTGTATATGTCTGGCCTCACTCACACTCAAAGTTTGAATTCCCCTGATTAGTCAGTTCTCTGCACCCTAACCCCAATCTTCTATCCCCTCTCTTCAACACATTCAATTTTTTAAATTTATTTACTTTGGGAGTTTTGGGGGGCCACACCCTGATGTGTTCAGAGGTTACTCCTGGCTCTGTGCTTTGGAATCACTCTTGGCAGGCTTATAGGAATCTATGGGATGCTGGGATCAAACTCAGGTTGGCCGTATACAGGGCAAATTCCCTCCCCACTGTGCTATTGCTCCAGCCCCTATACATTCATTCAGATTTTGCACCATGTATATGCTTAGATGAGAAAACAACTTCTTGGCGTTGTAAGGGAATAAGGCATCCTCTTGGATAAAACTCTCTGTGCTTGGTACTACCAGGTGAGCTCTGGACCCTTCCAAGCTTTCTGATTTTATTCTGTTCCATTGAAAAGAGTGGGAATGACAGTCACTGTTGTCAGTCTGGGCAGAACTGCAAAGTTATCTGAGTTTAACGCATATACGGAACTGCATCCCGCTTCTTCGGACACTGGGGTTTCTTCACTGGGAACAACAAATCCCATCTTGTGCTGGCTCAACATCTCAGGGGGAGCCTCTGATACCATTTCCACTCCATGGCCCACAAAAAAACATCATCTACATGCTGCTTGGAGCCGGTTATCAGCATAGCCCTCTTTTCTCCTGGACCTCTACTGAATGTTTTGTGCTCTTAACCAGTGTAGATTTCAGCGATTAGAATAAAAACTCACACTGACTGCAGCCAACGTCTGGAGCTTTTAAGAGGGCAGCTGGAATTTAGAAATAAATTTCTAAGACTGGCTGAAAACGACTTAAAATATTACTCCCATCCTTTGGGCTTTTTTGCTAAATCTTTTGTGGTTTGGGGGTTTAGGGAGGGAGGGGGAATTGCCACCAAGCCCTGGCGGCTGCATTAAAAAAAAAAAATCTCAAAAATTGATTCCAGTCCACCAGGCGGCAGAAACGGAGATTTACAGAGTCAAATGTGCCAATATCCTTGGCCTTGACTGTGTGAGGTCACACTAGGATTCAAGGGAACGAGGGCTGGGTAATGTGCTCTTTACTCTTCCCTCAATTATACCATAAGTAGTCTCAGCTAGCAAGGTGTAGAAAAAAATTTTGGGTAGATTCTCCCTTTTCTGTTTCCAGTGCAAAGTTTCAACCTGGCCAGAGAAATGCCTCTGGGAAACCCTTTAGAAAAGCAAAGGCCACATCATTTGGGGTCTTTCCTGTGGAAGGATGGCATAACTGGGACCATTAACATGTGGATCCATTTAAGACAGGTTTTTTTTTGTTGTTGTTGTTTATTTATTTATTTTTTATGAGCCCACACCCAGCAGCGCTCAGGAATTACTCCTGGCAAGTTCTGGAGACCCTATGGGATGCCAGGGCTCAAACCTGGGTCAAAACAGCTTACCCACTGTGCTACTGCTCTAACCTCTAAAGACTCAGTTTTAATCACACTAGCCCCGTTACCTGTGCTTGATCCCTGCCCCTCTCCCCACCCTGCCTGGCATCTGATGCAAATGAGCAATAAATCTTGAGTTTGAGAGCATTAGTTCCTCTAAATAATCAAATAACCCTGTGCAAAGCTGGTTTGTCAGCAAGAGAAAACTGTTTGCCTCCTGTGCGTTCAGCTGCAGAACAAGTAGGCACATGCCTCTTGCCCTCTGGCCTCCTTGGCCCAATTCCAGACAGTGCTTAGATAGGAAGAGACCAGGAAACTTGGCTGGGGCCTGAGCGATGGTCCAGTACCTAAGACAGTTGTCTTCCATGAGGATTACCCAACTTCCATCCCAGGCACCACATAAGATAATGAGTACCATCAGCAATGATCCCTGAAAGCAGAGCATAAAGGAGATCTAACTAAAACCTCGTTCCCTCATAAAAGGAAAAAGAGATAAATTTTCTCACATTATTCAACCAGAGACACAGCCCCAAATTAAGAGCCTGTTTCAAAAAACAGAAACCTGGACATCGTAGCATTAATGTGTTTGTAGAGTGACACACTGGTCAAATAACAGAAATAATCAGTCCGGAGCAATTGCCTAAATAGTTTGTAAAATCTGTTCTAGCAGATCTTATGAGATCTTGAATGAGAATCCTAAAATCAAAAAGGACTGTTAACTATAACTTCATCACTCTGCTACCTGGAAGTCCTTGGAAGTTAGGGAATATAAATATATATATATACATATATATATATATACATATATATATATACATATATATATATATATATATATACACACACACACAAGTGATTAATGTATTTTCTTCTAGGGATCTGTTGGGATGATCCCATGGAAACCAATTGTTTACCAATCTGATCATTACAGCGACACCTTTTAAGTTCCAGATCAGGGAACTGGGCTGGTTCTGGGCTGGGAAGAGTCTGAATGAATGGGTCTGGGGTAAATCTGTGCACTGGGATTTTGGGGAAAACTCTGTGGGTAAATACAAGGTGAACTAATATGAAATAGTCCAGAATGAAAACCAAAGATGTCTGGGAAGGCTGGTTTTCTCAAATGAGAGAAGAATAAAAAAGAATTGGGGCCCGGAGAGTTGGCACAGCGGCGTTTGCCTTGCAAGCAGCCGATCCAGGACCAAAAGTGGTTGGTTCGAATCCTGGTGTCCCATATGGTCCCCCGTACCTGCCAGGAGCTATTTCTGAGCAGATAGCCAGGAGTAACCCCTGAGCATCGCCGGGTGTGGCCCAAAAAACCAAAAAAAAAAAAAAAAAAAAAAAAAAGAATAAAAAAGAATTGAATAGCCCAGCCTATACTTTCAAGGTTACTAACATTTTCAGAGGGGGAAGAATCTTGAATTTGTAGTGTAAAGTTAAGTTCTAAAATCTTTCCCTTCATTCGTTCACTTAGTTAGCATGCTATGGGCAAGGACTTCTGGGATGCAGAGTATCCTAAGAGGAATGGAGGGGAAAGTAAGCCCAGACTAATAGAACTTCTAGTCCAATGGAAAAATTAAAGAAAGACAAGAGAAGAAACGGGTTATATGTGGTCTCTGTAAATAAGGGATCATAGTGTGATCCTTTTTGATTCCACAGATCCCTCTGGCTGAGAAGTAGCCAATGAATTTGAGACAGGAAGTCAATGGGTCTGTCAAGTAGCTATTGTTGACCAAAAGTTTCTGCCCCTTGGATCAGCAGGGCCAAAGTGAAGACAAAAGACCATGGTTCTGAAAGACACTTAGAAAGTAAAATGAAAAAACACACCTGACAGCAGCTGGAGTGATAGCACAGCAACGATAGTGCTGGCCTCAGAAGCTTGTTGCTGGCTAATTTCGATTGCCAGCTTCCCACCAGGAGTGATCCCTGAGCACACAAAGTCAGGAATAATCCTTGAGCACAGCAGGCTGTGACCCCCAAAACAAACATCAACAAAACCAAAAAGTCACTTTAAATTGGGAGGTTCTGAGGTGGGTTGAAGAAAGAGACCGGATTTTTGACCTCCAGAAAACTGTGTCATTCAGAGATGTGACCCACTGGGAAAGGGTCCAGTTTTAATCAGGGCAAGCACGTAAGTGAAAATCACAGGTTGGCTAGAGGAAGTTGGAAACACCCCAGAAATCTGTCCTTGGTGCTTTGACCTATATGGGTGGAACATGGAGATCTGCTGAAAGTGACTCCCTAATTTCCCCTGGTTTCCAGTCACCCTACTCTATCCCTAACTACTTGTCTTCAGACTCCAATGATCCCATTTTGAAGGATAAGGGGGTCAGCAGCCCCAGAAACACAGATGGGATCTCCAAAAACTCAGGTCCAGGAAGAAGGTTAAGTGCACAGATCAATTCTTGAGGGTCTCATCTATGCAGGCTCACTGGAAGCAATGAGCCACTAATGCAGGGACACGGAGTTGCTTAGAGGTGAGAAGAAAAATCTGAGAAGAATAGTAGAGCAAAATCAAGTCCAAGATTCATGGGACTGCTTCAGAGATCAGGGCAAGGATGACCCCAAAAGTGAGTGAAAGAGACAATGAAAAAGGAGACAGTGAGTGTTAGTATCCATTAATCCAACTGTTCCTTGTGCCCATTTGGAAGACAAAGTATAGTATTTATATGTTCCTTTCTCCTCTTAAAATAGCATAGTTCTAATGCAAAAAAGAAAGTGAAATAGAGAAAGAAAGAAAGAAAGGAGGAAGAAATGAAGAAAAAAGAAAGAAAGGAAAGAGACAAAATAAAGGAAATAAAGGAAAGAATAAAAGAGAGACAAAGAACAAAAGAATGAAAGAGAAAGAAATTTAGAAAAGAAAGAAAGAGAAAAAGAATTTAGAAATGAAAGAATGGTAGTTAAATAGAGAAAAGAAAAAATTTTAGAAAAGAACAAAGAAGAGGCGAAAAGAAAGAAAGAAGAGAGAAAGAAAGAAAAAGAAAGGGAGAAAAGAAAGAATTCAGAAAGGAAAAGGAAGGAAGGAAGGAAGGAAGGAAGGAAGGAAGGAAGGAAGGAAGGAAGGAAGGAAGGAAAGAAGAAAGGAAGGAAGAATCAGGCAATGATCAATCCCAAATTCTTGAAAGTCTGGGGCCAGGCAGATAGCACAAGCATCAGATCCTTGTTTGGTATGCCAACAGAGTGAGTTCAATCTTTGGCACCCCCGAAATTCCTTGTAGCACTGGCCGGAAAGATTCTTGAACACAGAGGCTCTAAGCATCTCTGGGTGTCGTTCCAAACCCTAATTAGTTAAAAAGTTGGATAGCAAAGAAAATTGAACAGTTAGTTCCCGTGAGAGCACCACAACAAGACCAACCAACCTCACAAGAGAAAGTGCCAGAAGAGAAAAGCCATAGCCTGGGAGGAGGGACGGCAAAAGAACACATGCCTGTAAGGAAAGCAGAAAAGGGGGCTAGTGAGTGACAGACACCTCAAGGGGGAGTGCACAGAGCCTTGGCCAAACCATGCTATATCTCATTGCCAGGCTCATGCTATAGATCAGAAGTTCCCCTAACTTATTTGCCCTGCTTTTTAGTACATCGAATAGGGCACTTGCTTTGCAAGCGGCAGAGTTGAGTTCGAACCCCGGGATCCCATAGGGTCCCCTGAGCCTGCCAGGAGAGACCTGAGCACAGAGTCAGGAGTAGTAAGATCTGACTATCTCTTGGGTGTGGCCCCCAAACAAACAAACAAACAGAAAAAAGATCAGTGGTTCCTTGGAAATACACTTCCTGTAGCATGTTTGGCATTGGCAAACAGCACGTCAGCAAACAGTTAAACGTGATTTAATGACTAAGAATTGTAGCTTCAGACTCAGAAGGACAAACAGAAACATGCCCCACCCCACCCTGCCAACTGCACTAGACAGGCTGCACCTCTTCTTGATGGTTCCAGAGAGCTCCTCTAGGGGGCAGTAGCACCCACACTGGCAAAGGGCCATAGAGAGAACCTCTAAGAATTCAGTCCATAGGAGGGAGCTTTACATAGAGAGCCTGGAAGGAAGTGAGGGCAGAGAAGGGACCACTAGGACAGTGAGAGTGGGACATGGTCACTCTGGACAGGAACTGGGTGCTGAAAGGAGGGAAAGTGATAGGGATGATACCCCTTCAGTAACAGTACAGACCATAGAACCTGAGAGAGAGTGAGAGAGGGAGTGAGAGAGAGAGAGAGAGAGAGAGAGAGAGAGAGAGAGAGAGAGAGAGAGAGAGAGAGGAGAGTGAGAGAGAGTGTGTGTGTGAGAGAGAGATATGTCTGCCCCACAGGAAGGCAGTGGGGAGGGAAACTAGGGACATGTGGCAGAAAACATGCACTAGTGAAGGGTGACATACTTTGTATGACTGAAACTCAGTCAGAAACAACTTTGCAATTGTGTAAAAAAAAAACAACCCTGTATTATGAACAACCTTATAACAATGGTTTTTAAATAAAGTAATTAATTAAAAAAATTTCAAGAGAGTGACAAGATCAAAACAGGAAGGGGCAGATGAGTCAGGAGGTACCCACAGTCACCAAGATGCAGGCTGGCATCGGAGTCCAGCTGATAGAGGCCAGAAAGAGAGCAGACAACCTTGCTGAGAAAGATGGAGAATGGGAGAGAGGGGGAGAGAGAGAGAGAGACAGACACAGAAAGAGAAAGAGCGAAAATACTGTCTGGGTAGGGAGAAAGTCAAAGTGATGTCATTTCTTTCTTGGTCTTTCTACAGAGCCTGAGTTTTTGCTTCGTCTTCAGATTTCCTTGAGCCAATTCAGTGGGGGCCTGGCTATTCCAGGCTAGTCCAAAATAAACATCTTTAGCCTGGCGTCCCATTCTCCTCTCAGTTTTTGACCATGCTGAATGCATCAGGAAAGTGTAATACAGAGCAACTTATTTACTAAAGGGGGGGCACACAGAAAAGCTCAGGGCTTACTCCTGGCTCTGCTCAGGAATCTCCTGGCAGGCTCAGGGGGCCATATGGGACACCTAGGATCTAACAATGTCTGGTGTGTGCAAAGCAAGTACCATACCTACTCTGCTCAGGGTACTGCTCAGGGGATCCTAGGAGGTAATGGGGATCCATTTGCAAGATGGAGCACTTGCAAAGTGAGTGCTTCTCCCACTGCACTCTCTCCCAAGACAGGAGAACTTAAAGATGACATGAAAGGGGTTCTGCTTCCCCGGAGTCTACTGACTCATCACAGTAGACATTTAAAATGGCTTTTCAGCAAAACAAGAATACAGTCACAAGGGCCGCAGATATAGTACAGTGGGTAGGGCAACTGCCTTGATGTGGCCAACCTGGGTTCAACCCCCAGAACTGCACATGGTCCCTAGAGCACAGCCAGGTATGACCCCAGAACACAAAGCCTACATGTAGCCCTAAACACAGCCAAAAACCCAATACAGCACAAAACCCCAACTCCAAAAGAAATATGAAGAAACCAATGGAGGAGTCAACTACTCTGATAGTTATAGTCTTTGTACTATAAATATTTGAGTTAACTGCTCAGATAGTTATGGTCTTTGTACCATAAATGTTTTAAAAAAATAAACCAAGTGGGCTAGAGTGATAGCACAGTGAGGAGGGCATTTGCCTTACACACGGTGGAACCAGGTTCAATCTTTGGCATCCCAAAGGGTCCCCTGAGCCTACCAAAAGTGATTTCTGAGCAGAGAGCCAGGAGTAATTCCTTAGTACAGCCAAGTATGACCCCCCCAAAAAAAATAAAATAAAGAAATAATAAAAAACTGAAACAAGGGGCCGGAAAGATAGCATGGAGTTAATGTGTTAGCCTTGCATGCAGAAGGATGGTGGTTCGAATCCTGGCATCCCATATGTCCCCCAAGCCTTTCAGGAGAAATTTCTGAGTGTAGAGCCAGGAAATAACCTGTTTCTTGAAATATAAAAATACTGTGATTTAAAAACAATAGCCAATATTTTAAATTCAAAGATTTTCATTTGAAATATTAAATAGCCTATTTCGCTGAACAGCAGTAGCGGTGGAGGGAAATGGGCAATTGTTTTCATTTTTTCAGCACCTAACCAGAATATGTTTAAAATGCTGACTTGGTCGAGACAGTCACCCCTTAAGCAGCCCAATTATCTGGCATCATTAGATGTGTCTTTGGGGAACTTTACAGAAAACCTTATGCTCCTTGGAAGACCCTCCATTGCCCCCCTCCACAGTAGATCCTTTTGGGGTTAGCATCTTCTTTCTGGCCTTTTTCTCTTCAAGACTCAGGTCCAGCATTGCGTCTTCCCACCCTAAATGCCAGAACCTGGACCCTGGATATTCCTGGCCAGACACGGTATAAAAAGAGCTTCTGATAGGTTTGTCATGGCAGCCTGAGGATGATCCCGCATGCAAAGAAGATTCTGGAGGCTGTGGTTCCTCTGAACAGGCTGTGTCCTAATTATTCAGAACTGACAGGCTGCCCTGAATGTCTGTGATTCTCTCTCTCTCTCTTTCTCTCTCTCTCTCTCCCTCTCCCTCTCTCTCTCTTCCTCTCCCTCTCTCTCACACACACAGAGGCAGCCTTGAGTCTGTGATTCTTTCTCTTTCTCACATATACAGGCAGACTTGAGCTTATGACACTCACACACACAGAAGCAGCCTTGGGTTTGACTCTGTCTTCTCTCTCTCTCTCTCTCTCTCTCTCTCTCTCTCTCTCTCTCTCTCTCTCTCTCTCACACACACACACACACACACACAGAGGCAGCCTTAAGTCTGAGTCTCTCTCTCTCTCTCTCTCTCTCTCTCTCTCTCTCTCTTTCTCCAACTCTTTCAGGTTGCAAATGGGTAGTCCTACTGCCTACACATGGTACAGGCATGTTGTTGTATCTATGTGTGTGTTTTAATAAGGCAACAACTAAAAATATAAACTCATAAGTCATATTCTGGCTTATTTTTTATTTTGGGGGATTGTACATGGTGTTGCTCAGGGCTTACTCTCGAAGGAGCTCACAGAACCATATGAGGTGCCAGGAATTGAACTAGGTCTGCCATATGCAAAGCAAATGCGTTGACTATGCACTATCTCTCTAGCTTTTATATTCAGGAGCACGAGGGAAATCACGATCTGGCAACATTAACCTTCACTGTCATATAGCAAGTGCCTGAAGTGGAATGTGGGGTCTCCTGGGCTAAAGTGTGGGCCCCTCTGGGTCTCTGTCACCACCAATCTCTAGCCTCTGACTCCCAGAGGTAAATCACACCATAATCTCAAACTTGCCATATTTTGAGTAGTCAAGAAACTACTCTCAGTATCCATGTTGCTGAGAGCCACCTACACACGCTTAGCGAGTAAGCATCTATCCTTGTGGAACTAGAAACAGAAGGGAATGAAGTGACAGTGGGTATCATGAGTACTCTGCTTGCACACAGCAGACTCCGTCGGATCCCTGCCACCTCATAGGGTTTCCAAGCATCCCCAGGAGTTAAACCCTGAGCTGGAAAATCCACAAAACCAAACAGAATGAAAACAGAATCCACAGAATGACTTGGGCTAATTCCACTCAGATATGTCCCCATTTTGTGAATGTGCCTTTTTGGGGTTTTTTTTCCTTTCCCACTACCAAATTTCCTGTCAGCACCTATCATGTTTTTTTTTTTTTTCTCTAGAAGTCTCAATACACAATCATAGATTTACTTTGTCCCACTCCACCCCCTGAAAGGCTGACGAACTCTTTATTTAACAGAAAGCTGAAACCATGCTCAAATCCCAGCATCCCATGTTCAGAATTGGAGGTGGGGAGTTTTGTCTAGGTTTTGAGTCAGGTCAAAGAACCACAAACCTTTCAGAGAAAAGAGCTGACCAGGGGCCGGAGAGATAGCATGGAGGTTAGGCGTTTGCCTTTCATGCAGGAGGTCATCAGTTCGAATCCCGGTGTCCCATATGGTCCCCCGTGCCTGCCAGGAGCAATTTCTGAGCCTGGAGCCAGGAATAACCCCTGAGCACTGCCGGGTGTGACCCAAAAACCACAAAAAAAAAAAAAAAAAAAAAAGAAAAGAGCTGACCAAGGATACTGGGGACAGATATGAAGATGGGCTGGGCATCCATTTTTGACTCATGGATTTCAGGGTTGGGTACTACCAGCTAAACAGAACTGAGAGCCCGGGAGAAATCTCTCTGCCTCCGAAGGAATTTAAACTTCACACAGATAAATCTTTTGTTAAGTTATTCTGTAGTGTAGAAGGTCAAGAGGTAATGTTAATTCTCCTCACTTGCCTGGTTTCCAGTTTGGGGGCATCTTTTATGAAGCAGAGAAGCCTTTGGAGATGAACTCTCAGGGCTATTTAGCCTTCAGAGCAAGATTATTGGATGTACTGCTTTTGGGTGTTCCCCATGTCCTAGAGATTTCAAGGCCTGGATGTAGCAAGTAAACTTGCTGTTATTTTTTTTTTTCTCCTCCGAGATCAGAACAAGAAGAGTATCGTATAATTTCATCAAAACAGTAATTCTTCCATGACCTCCTTTTTGCTTTCTCTTTTGTTTTGTATTACTCCCAGTTTGAGGCCAGGCCATACCTGGTGTGCTGGGGGAGGGGGGGCTAATCCTGTTTCTTTGCTCAAGAGCAACCTCTGGCGGCTCAGACCGTATGTGGAGCCTGGGATTTGAACCAGGGTTGATGGGAAACATGGCAAGTGTCATTATAACCCAATAATCTCATTCTCATGGATCCTCCTTCTGCTTTCTTAATATCTTTGCTTTCAAGTTATTCTCATTCTCATACTCGTTCTCATTCTCTCTCTCTCTCTCTCTCTCTCTCTCTCTCTCTCTCTCTCATGCCTCCACTAGAAGTAGAAATTTCTAATGTCTTTTACCTTTATGGAGGGTCGTATATATACAGCTGCACTCCAACAAGGATGCTCTTGATTTCAATGAATTGGCAGAAGCCAATTATTTGTGACCTCACATACAAGTATTCCGATCTGGACCAAGTTGAACCCTAATCCCTACTGCTTTGTCTGCTACTATTAGGTCCCAGGATCCTGACTCACTCATAGGTTTATATTATATCACACACAAGAGGACATTTTCTTCTAATTCTCCCTGGGGACTCTTTGCCCACTTCTTAACAGTTTTCCTGACAAGAAAACATCAGGTTTGCCTGACATCTGCATTAGGTCTTTTCTTCTTCTCATTATCAATATTTTCCTAAGAACCAGGAAAAAAAAAAGATGCATTGAATGGAATTCTATTTTCTCCCCAAAATGCTGCATTTCTCCTCCTGCCCTTCTAGCCCACTGATCTTCTGAAGGCCAAGAAATTTTCATTAGACAACAGATGAGTCTCTGGAATCTCAAATGAGAAGAAACTAATGGTTTGTCTGCACTATCTTTAACAGCTAAAAATAGTTAAGCATTGAACTCTGTTTTTCACATTTCTCTTCTCAGAAGGCACCTTTGCTGAGACTGAGAGAGCCAACTTCATACATGTAGAAAGAAAGTCTGATATTATAGAAATCTAGAGAAACGCACACAGGGCTAGCCTTCAAAATTAACAAATTGAACAATTCTTAAGGTATAACTATGACCTGAGTTTTCAATCTCATTTTAAAATAATAACAATAATGCAAGAACATGGGTTGAATTTTTTCTCCAAAGAACTTAAATTTCTATCTGGTGCATATTTTAAGAGCCCATGTGACATCAATCATTGTTCAACTTGGTACATCAAAATAAATGGAAGTGGTGAATAAGTTTCCCACTATATTTTTTTTGCAAGGAAAAAAAAGGGATCAAATTTTATTTTGAGTTTAAATTTTGATCATCATTTTGAAAAATGACCCACAGAAATGTGATAAATAGTTGGCTCTTTGCTGCGTAAACCCCCAAAATGGATGGCTTGTTATAGAGAAAATTTTGAATTCTCAGATTTTTATTACTCACTATCAGTGAAGTCAAGTATGTTCTATTTGAATCTTTGTAATTGTTCCTGATAACCACTAACCATCATGACTGAACAATAACAGTCATTCCTGGGCCATATTCCACAATCCCTATCCTTCCCTTATCAACTTTTAGAGAAATAAAGTTGACAAAAACGCATGAATTTTCTAATTACATTTGCAAAAATCCAAAGTACTTAAACAGCTTTGAAGCTGATCAGAAGCGAATAGTGGTTTAGAATAAGGAAAAAGGGTTTGTGAGCATTCAGTGAAGAGCTGAGAGACAGAAAGATTTGTTCTTCAAAATCCTAAAAAATAACTGTGTTTTGTTTAACAGATATTTAAAGCACACGCATTCTCAACATCAGAAAATATCCTGACTAATGTCTTTCATCCAGACACTTATTTTTAAATAGAGTGAACCTTGCATTTCCTGGCAAAGAAATAAGAAATTCTGAAATCTTACAAAATATATTCTAGATTCAATATTCCTTCTAAAATTTAAAAATAAAGAATCAATCAATCCTTGGTTACATCTTGATTTTTGATATTACTGTTTCATTTTTAACATCATAATTGTTACCAATGCAAAAAAAAGTTGAAATTCTTTGAAGCTTTGAAAAATAGTCATCTTGGGCTGGAGAGAGAGCATGGAGGTAAGGCGTTTGCCTTTCATGCAGGAGGTCATAGGTTCGAATCCCGGCGCCCCATATGGTCCCCCGTGCCTGCCAGGAGCAATTTCTGAGCCTAGAGCCAGGAATAACCCCTGAGCACTGCTGGGTGTGACCCAAAAACCACACACAAAAAATAGTTATCTTACAGTCATCATTCAAAGGTATTCTAAAGACTATTCTAAGTATAAATATTTCAATTTAATGTTTATAAATAGAAAAAAATTAGATGCATATGTATGACAACACAGATCAATTGATGTGTCTATGTACACAATATTGAGTGGATAATAACTCAGAATAGAAATATGAACATGATAAAGAAGCAGGTTTTGAAATGCATGTTCTGTTTTTATGCTGATTGTCTGAAAGTCAGAATTGTTTAAACCTGCTTCAAAATGTACTGGTTCACTTTGCATTTTGTATAATAGACTTTGCTACTCTTTTTAAACATTTGCAAATTAGCAAAGAAGCCATTTATTAAAGCAAATTTTTTGTTCATAAATTCTGCATTTGGAGGTGACCTCTTTGTGTTTGACCAAGAAAATGACCTAATTAACCATTATTTGATATGTATAAATAGGAGCAATTGCCTTCAATATGACACTGACTAAATGACAATTGCTGAGAAATCTGAGTCTAAATCTATTGTCTAGTCTGACCAATTTTTGAACATATATCTTTGACCCCAAAGCATGCATTTTAGAATATGACATACTTTTATCAAACTGATAGAGCTTTGTCAGAAAACATTAATTTGTTGGCATACCATCTCGGGACAGAATAGCTTTTCTTCCTTTTCCAACCCATGACCAAAGCATTACAAGAAACTCACCCCTCCCTTACATATGTATCCAGAGAAAATGCACTAAACTCCATAGCATGGCACAGCCATTCTATGATGTGGTTCTTTACTTCTCTATCTAGTTGCTCTCAGAATTTACATGAAAACAGACCTCACTATTCTAATCTCAGTTGGTCTGTTACATGAGAACAGACTCCAGAATTCTGCCCACTTTCCTGAGCAGGCAAACAAATGACAAAGGAGGGATCCAACGGACCTTCATTCACTCCTCCTCTGGAATTCATCCAATGAATCCTTCCAACTTTCCTGCCTTGCTCACCCTACCACAAAGTGCAAACAAACCTCTGGATTTCTGGACTGACTTCATTGAGAACTCTTTAGAGTACTTTTCCACCTAACTCTGAGATGTTGGAGTGGAACCAATGAACTGTTTTAAGGAAACAAAACTATGGCCAAGCTAGTCTGGTGCTGCTTGGTAAGAATACGGTATAATAGGATCACAGATTTACGGGGCAGATCTATAATCCTTTCTCAAACAGTAGCAGCTTTGGCCACAAAGGTTCTCATTCACCAAGGGATCTTCTTTTAAATGTCATCATGAGGACTTAAGAACAACATACTTTCCATACACCAAAACGAGTCATTTAGCTAGCCAAGGTTCTTAATCCTAACATATCCAAAACATCACAAGAAACTCTTGAAATCCATTCCTTTGTGGGAGCAAACATGCATCCCATCCACTCATACATGTTTTACATCTTTCCTTACATCAAGTGGTCATGTCCTGTCTTAAACTTAGCCAATAAAACCTATCACAGAAGGTTTAACCTTCCTAATGTTCTCACAAAATCATTTTAAAAAAGAAACAAACAACCCAACCTTGAAATCTTACATTAATATTCACATCTAAGACTAAGACACTCTACTCATACTTTGCTTACTTCAACAATGAAAACTGACAAAGTGAATGATCCAGCCTTCTCCAAGCTCAAGCAGTAATTACACAACCCATTCATCTACCTTTTGCTGCAGTGAAATGAAGTTATCCTTTGCTTAGATCTCAAATTCTCCCACCTTGCTATGTCAAAATTCCTGCTGAAGTGCAATCCCGTTTTGTGAACGGCGACTTTCCTCAGCTGATGTGAGAGAACTGGCTTCTCACAACACAAAGCCTCAGCCCTCTGCATCCTCCGATGTTCCATTTGTCACAGCCATCTCATTTGTCACCAGCTCACTGAAGGCCTGGACTTGCTAGAAAACTTTACAAAGAGCATAGGCCTCTCTCTCAGCAATGCCAGAGAGTGAACAGCGCCACACTTCAATGCAAGCTTAGGCATTCCAGTGAACCCAGATATCCAAAGATGATGGAGTTGGAAATATCGGACTTTGCAAATGCATCCAGGCTCTATGTTATAGATAAACATATAAATATATCACACATAATGTTCATCATTTTTTTTTGGAAATTTGTGGTGAACTGCTTGCGTACTATATACATAGATATAAAAATAATATTCTAAGTGTCTAGATGATGCAGTATGGAATGTTACATACATTGAAGTACTTGATAATTTCTAGTTGATCAAATTTATCTGGTCATCTTATTTCCTTTTGGATTTTGGAAAATACAGATTGGAATTAGTCTAGGTTTGGGTGACTATTTCTTTTGCCATCCCTTAGTTACAGATATTAGTACATATTCTCCACCTAAATAAAAATATTAAGTTCTGCATAGTGAGGACATTTAAAAGGCAAAAAAGCCATGAATGCAAACATACACATCATTACATTTTTATACTGAAATTTGTAAAACAATTTTGTGTTTCAAATATATAATAGGTCCCCTCTGAGACTGTATTTTTAAGTATTGTGCTTCAAATCTACAATTTTCAAATGATATGCTTTACTAAGATTTATTTTCCTAAAGTTATAACATATTTGATAGAAACTATTCCACCTAACCACACACAAATTAAAACAATATAAAAATGATACTATGATCAAAAACAGCAGATAGAAAATATTCAAGAAATACTTTGTCTTTAGTAAATTACTAATGTACTAAAGTCCCTGCCAACTGCAATTTGTACAATTAATATGAATCAAAGACAACAATCTTACTGGCACCCCAACTTAACATACCAAGATGGTTTATAAATATTTTTGTATTATTCATAGATTATACATTTTGGAGCAAACCTAACACTAAGGAAGAATTTTGCTTTACTTAAGGTTTCTGGCCAAGAAAACAGAAAAGGATACTCTATATCCTTAACCAGAACAGGTTAAGTGGAAGCTGAAACTTTACTCTAAAAGGGAGGATTCATTTCTAGTTTGACAGAATCTATGAAGTACTTGCATTTTTTGTTTCAAATAAAATTAATTTTAAATGCTAAATACACACACCTCCAGGTGAGAAGATAAATTGAGAATTAAAATAAAAACATCAGCTTACAGTCTGTGTGAAAAGAACATTCATTCTATTTTAGTTTGAAGGACAATTTAGGAGCAAGTTTCTGAGCTCAAATTATCTCAAAGCAATGAACTTATCCAATTTGTACAAGGTATGGCTGCTTGCAAAAGCTTTCAAGTCTTTTAGGATTTTTCTTAAATATTAATTAACACGAAGAGGACAAAAATCTCATTTAGATTACCATGTTGTTATCCAGTGATTATTAATGTCATCATAAAATTCGACATTGTTTTTGTGACACTCCGGAGACTAAATAAGACTGTTTCTAGTATAGCTTTGATTCTTTTATTAGATTATAGTGAGTCACTTTTCTATATTTATTTTAGTGACTAGATTCACTATTATTTATAGTATTTTGCTTATATTCATTAGTCTCATTATCACATACATTTTAAGACTTCACAGTTTCAGATATTCATTTCATGTTTTCTTATAAATATAGAAAAGTAGAATAACAGCTCTCAAGATACATTTTTCAATCTTTAGGAAGTTGGGGTAAAAAAATTACAAATTTGTTCCTCAAACACTATAGGCTAGCATTGTTTAACTGGAAGTTATAATAAATTCTGAAAGAAATAAAATTTACAGTTGTCTTCTGGTTTTCATAAATAGTTTAAGTGAGAAGCCCTCCACTAGTTTATTATTATTTTTAAGAGCTCATTTAAAGAACCCGTCCTCTGCCAAGTTTGCCACCTACATGTTGACAAATTCAAAATTCTCTGACAGAAATATCAGCAATGGATGCTACATTTGAAAAGAGCATTTGGTAGGCTCCAAGTAAATAATAAATAGACCTTTTTTTTAATTGCTTGCATTTAAAATTACTGAAATAAACATTTTGATATTAACATATCTAGATGTGTTTCCTCCAAACCCATGAAAAGACTTCATGCATTGCTCATTGTAATTTAAAAGAGCCAAATTCTGTTTTAGGTCTCTCTTGCAGAACATACCTTCCAGGATGTAGTCCAAGTACTTTTAGGTCTAACAAACCTTTCCAGAACAGAAGCTAAGACACAACAGAGCATCCAGGGATGTTCTGAAGGAAGGAAGGATTTTTTCTTTGGGAACGCCCCAAACCCTTGTCCCTCCGCCTACTGAAAGGGTTCCACAATTCTACCCATCCACTACAAGTAAAACTGAACTGAAGTCGAGATGAAATAATCCGCTTTAATAATAGCTTTTCTCTGGTGGGATGCGAGGGACCAAGCTTTCACACTCCCCTATCCTGTTCATACTGAGCCCAATGAATCATTACCATACACTGCTCTTTCTTTGTAAATTATGACAATCTGGAAAGGAATGATCCTTAGTATTATAACAAGCCTAACAAATAATTGAAGAACAGACAGAAGGACTCGGAACTTTATCTTTCAAAGATGAAGATGAGATGACTTTGGACATTTCCCCCCTTAAATGGTCTTTTCAAGTAATCAGAATGATTAAAAAAAAAGAACTCTCCACAGAATTTAGAAATATCATGTCACAAGTTGGCATTCGGTTCCATATGCAGAAAAATATAGTTTGATACAGAGTTGATACTGCAATTTCTTTGCTTCCTCAGTATAAAAGAAACTGGAGATAGTATTTGTAACTCCTTAGATTTTTTTTAAACAAAGATGCTTTTATTCTCATGCTGGGATCTTAATGCATATAGTTAAAAGTTGAAAAAAAAGTTAATTTTCTTCTTCCTTCTATACTTAGCCAATTAACTTAAATAACCAAACTTTCCCTTTACAGATTGTGTGTGTGTGTGTGTGTGTGTGTGTGTGTGTGTGTGTGTGTGTGTGTAAAACATAGCTACTACCCACAACAAGTTCAAATCACCATGCTCTTTGGAAAGATAATTCAGTTTTCCTCTTATACTCTCCTGTTTCTGTCTCTGCCTTTGTCTCAATTTCTGTCACTGTTTGTTTTTCCATCTCTCTCCCTCTCTCTTTTTTTCTTTCCATTTTGAGATAGAAATGCTTCTAGATTAAAATGTTGATAATTATTAAACAGGTTCTGTCCCAGGATAAAATCATGCACTTCACTCTCATTCCTCAAGTTTCCTACAAAAAATACAAAGTATTCCACAACACTTGATCAAGAAATAATCTCCCTTAAATGACTCAGATCAAAGGGCACAAAAACGCCAGTGTGAAGACATGCATTCGCTCTTATCAATACTATATTTTCAAGAGGAATATATACATCTACATATATGTGTACAATCTGGAGTCAGTCAGAAGTCTATTTACAAAAGAGAAATAACTTTGAAAAGTTGCTTGACTGCCTAAGTGATTAGCTGCCCCTTCAGTTAGATATTCAAGGAGAATGTGACAAGTTACTTAGCCTGAGACAGTAAACTCCACAATAGCTCTTCAACCCTTAGAACCATCCAGTATCTAATTGAAAGCTTGGAACTCAGGAAAGACTGGTCCCTATCAAGCAATATACTACTTTCAGCTTTTCAAAGAGCCTCAAAGGGCAAGATTCTTCTTATCATTTGATGCATTAAAGGATATGGTTTCCCTCTTCACATATGGTTATTGAGTCTTGGCCAAAATAAAGAAATGCCTAAAAGTACAAAGACACAGGTATAAGTAACTTTACTCTCTATTCTGAGAAGTCTATGTAGTTATTCTAACTAATCAGTTCCCAGAGTTCCACAAAATTATAATAAAATATATCAACCCCTTTTCAAATGAACGACACCTACTGTAGTTATGTGCACTGAATATCTCGGGTCTTTGAGCTTTTATTTATTTCCCTATATTTTGATTATTTCTATCCTAAGAGTGACTAAAACGATGCTTTGTCAAAGACATTTTAAATGCAATATTTTAGCCATTGAGAATGATCTGAAATGAATGTTTCAAATTGGAAACACAATTCACTGCAAAAGGAAAAAGAAACACATTTGTGGTGGAGAACAAATTCAAATATCGTCATTTATTTCTTACCAAGTCGTTTTCCTCCTTGAAATCAAGGAACATGTCATCTCACAACTAAAGATAGACAATCAGGCAGTCATATATGTGTTTGAAAATCTTATGGCTCTACCATATACTTATCTATAGTAATCTTAGACTAGGCATGTTTATATTTTATTTGAGTGAAAAGACCAGCTTGTATCACAGTAAGCAACTCAGCCCAAGAAAATCTGAACATGGTCTTTCCGAAGAGAATCAAAAAGCTGAAACAGCTGAGGGGAAGTCTTCAGAAGCAGAAACAAAATGCAAATATCGGTTACATTCACCATCTTTCCTGGCTCCCCAAGAAGATAAAGAAGAAAAAGTCTTTCTTCACCTCTGATGGTCCCACTTGTACCTACCAACACATAATTTCAAGTTCAAGCACGTGAGCAAGATGTAAATTTCGCATTTACCATACTGCTGGAAAGCCTCAACCAGAATCATGGCTAGAAACAAAAAAGGTAACCAACGAGATGTTTGATGTTTTCATAGTTGTTTCCAAAGATTGAGTGAAAACCCCCGAGAGCAAAAAACAAAAATAATAAAACAGGGCATCTTGGTTTGGGAGGTGGGGGACTGTTGCCATTAGTCTATATGTATTCATGAATCCTTTCTGCACACTTTCTCTATATAATTTTTAAGGAACATTGGAGACCCCCTCCTCCTACAAAGGATGTTTAAATTATGAGAAGCCCATTTTGAAACTCAAATCGTGAGTTTCAAACAAGCATCACACTTGTTTGGAAACAAATGACTTCTCAAGATGCAGAAGTATTACTATCAATCACCAACGAGTTAATTCTCCATAATAAGGCAGGTTTGGATGCAAACTGATCCATTGTGAAATGTTGTATCTCAAATTGATTACAACAGCACTCGAAATGAATGCAGCCCTCCAAACCACTTCTTTGCTGAGAAACATTAATCTCAATTAGAAGGAGAGGTTCATAATGGTAATGCTTGGGATAAAAAAGTATGAAATAAATCAGTTTTTATAAGACACCACAATTAATCAGTTTGGAAACTAAGAAGGTTTTTTTTCTTTTTTTTTGGTGGTGGTGGTGGGGTAGTTGTTTTAAGCTTAAAATTTACATCAGGACTCTGAAAACAAACTGCTATCTCCAAAATCAGATTTTAAATGTTGTTTAGAATTAGCTGAGAGGACATCACTTTAAAGGCTGGATTGCTGAAACTTTTCAGAAGTATTCCATATTCTTGTGTTTACAATTTCCTTCTTTTGTCTGGAGATGGGCTCAATTCTCCACATTATCATCCCACTGACTCCACTTGATAAAATAAATATAGATAGAACATAGCAGAAAACCCCAAGCACTGTTCAATTGGTTGTGGAGCAGAGTAAAAAATAAATATGAAGAGCAAATGATTCTATTTTTTACTGGCATTTTCCACCTAAATCAAGTATAGCCTGAAAAGTCCAAAATAGACATAGACCACCAAATAAAATGTTGAGTAGTTAAGCAACATGCAACTGAATATTCTAAGTTTCTCCAGCTTTTCTCTAGAAAAAGGGCAGAGAATTCATCATGTTGCTAAAAACACAGATTTGGCCAAGTCTAATATTTTGAGAATATTCTCCCTGAACAACCCAGAAATAAAATTTTGAAGGGTGAAATAAAGTTGAATAGAAAGAGACATCGTATTTAAAAACAAACAAACAAACAACCATCAGTATCCATCGACTAATAAAACTGACTTTTGGGGGTATGTTTCTATCAGACATGGATGTTTGCTCAAGACTATGGATGGTCACACCAACTTTAGCCCTCCTGGAATACTTTCCCAGGTACTCAGGAAAAAAAATATCCTTTATTTTTAATTCTCTATCAAGATCAGAGTTGATTAAGGATTTCTGAGAGGTCATTGTATTTACAATGATAGCCAGGAACTTCAGCTTGATTCCTTATTGGCTTGGGTCTTTACAAAGAGAATAATTACTCTTGGCTCTCTGAAGCAAAGCTAAGAAAGACCAGCTTTCTGGACTAGCTAACTGGATTATTATTGTTTGGCTCAGTTTTTCTTTTCAAAGACAATCAAAACTTTTCACTACATTTTCAGTGCATCTCCATCTTTTTTTTGTCTTCATCCTAATCAATCAGTTTTCTACCCAAAAAACTTTGGCCAACCCTACAAGGATCAGCGGGCCTTGGTAATTGACTTAAACCATTTCTTTCTAGAACATAAACATAGACCTGCAAAATTATCCCATGTGAAAAATATAGCTAGTCAAAAAATTCTACAAAAAAATCTGTTTTATTTTAAATAACCATAGCAAATTCTTGTTAGTAATGTTACTCTCTGTTCTCGGTTGCTAATAGTAATGCAATTGGCATGGGATACTAATACAATTTTTCAAATCTATAAGCATTAGTATGTTTGCATCTTTCAAAAAATGGTATAGTAGAAATCAAAATAGACTTGCCTGCCTACTTTTTTTTGTTGTTGTCTTAGAGTGCATCCTTTTCAAAATTACCTCCAAGATAGTATATTTTCTGCTGGGAGCAAATAGTATTTTTAGAATCTTTTCTGAGGAAGAAGAAGAATTGCTAGTCACTTAAGCAACCTGGTTAAGAAAAAGATAACAGGAAGACAGAAAGACACAATCCTCAAGCACAGAATAGAGTAAGTAAACTCATTATGATCCCCGATCTTTAAAGAATTTAGGAATAATTTGTGAATGCCATGACATTTGAAAATGAGATTAGCAAGTCTTATGACTGAAGTAAACTCTCCGAGAGCAAGAATTAAATATTTGCTCTGCATTTAGAATCACCAGTAGGAACTTTCTAGGCTTGTACAAGAATTTTCATTTATTCAGTAACCCCAACTGGAAGTTTTAGACAATTAACACACAAGATCACTTGTAATCTATGAACTCTTGCTTCAACCAAAATATTAAAATCTATCGTAAATCTAATAAAATATCTACACACTACAGGTTCTTTGCAGGTAGGCAAGTGGGGGGGGGGGCGCTTCGAATGTCAAATTCACTTCAAGATACAAGTAACCAAATTCTGTTTCATTGCAAGACCATCTTTAAGGCCCTTTCAAGCTTTCTAAGGATGCCAGCCCTATGTTCTGGTTCTGGTTACAACGGAACGCAAAAAGGCAAGGCAAAGCAAGACTTCGACCTGTTTCTATTGCTTTGCAAAGACCACCCCGTGCATTCATACCGGAGCTGAGCTTCCATTTGAACAAACACACGCTTGGAGGTAAGGAACAGTCACAGAGACAAATAGGGCTCCGGAGCGTGGGTCCAGGAAGCCCGTTGCAATGTGCCCGGAAGACGCGTCTCCTTCCCCTCCACCCCCCATTTCATTTCCAACGCCCTTCACCCGCCAAAGTACCTGGAAACTTTCCCCGGCGGCGCAGCAAATGCCAACGACTTCACCCAGAAAAAAAAAAAAAAAAAAAAAAGTGAGCTGTGGGGCGCGATGGAAAGTGCTTGTTTTCCGTCCTCCACAGACAGACTGTGGAGAAGGCAGGTTCCGCTCTAAGACGAGGCTGCAGAAGCCAAACCGGTCCAAACAGTTGCAGAAGATGCTCAAGTCCGAATCGCGAGCTTGGACCACCTCCGTCCCTCCTTGCTGTCGCTCCGGGTTGCAACCCCCCCAGACACACTTAGGCTGAGTTGCATACTCATAAATCTGTCATTTCCCACACCCTTACACACACCCCTAAATGTCCCCAAAAGGTTGAGGTTCTCAGTAGGGCTTTGCACCCCCATCCGGAGTAAGTTTTAGTCCTGATTCACCACTCCGCCCCCCCCCCCAACCCGCGCGCTCCTGATCCTCCCCAACTTGGCTTCCCGCTACTCCGAGCAGCCTCTTTTTCACCCCACCTCTCGGAATGGGATACCCCCACGCCAAGGATCTCATCAGACACCTACTCAGAAGAAGCTGGGGCGCACTGCCACCAAACTGGGGGGTGTCCCTCAACCCAGAGCAAAGCACCGCCAGCCTGCCTCCTCTCTCTCTTACATCCCCATCCGGCCCAGAGCACCCCCAATAGTTGCTTTCCATTCCCCCCCCCTACACCGGGACGACGCTTGGAGGGTCCGGGAATCCCCCAGAAGCTGGGCGCGCACGGCCCCAGCGAAGTTGCCACCTGAGCGCGCGCAGTTCCCGGCAGCAGAAGCGAGCGAGGGGCGGGGAGCGCAAGGTCGGGGCGCCCCGGGAGGCCGGGCCGGCGCGGCGCGGCACGGCGCGGGGGGTCGGGAGGACGCGCCCCAGACGCGCTGGGGTGTTGGTGGGAGGTTCGCCCGTTCGTTGGGTCGCCGGTGCTGCCCGGGGGCCGCGCGCGGGACCTGAGATCCCTTCCATGGGAGTCCTTCCAGGAGGGTGTGCGCCCGGCCACGGAGGGAGCCCCGCACTTACCGCGCTCGGCTCGGCCGCGCAGCCGCCGCCACCGCCACCGCCACCGCCACCGCCTCGCTCGGGGCCCGCAGCCGCCGCGTCCGCCCCGAGCCGCGCGCACGCCCGGCGCTTGGGCACATTCAAAGGAGCCGGGCGCGAGGGAGGGGAGCCGGGGCGCGGGCGCCGAAGAAGGGGGGAGCTGGGTTGGGGGCGGGGGGGAAAGGAGGGAAAAGGGGGAGCCCGGCAAGTGTTACAACTTCCTTCCCTGCCCACCGGCTGGCCGCGCCGGGCGAGCGCCAATGAGTTCACTTTCCCCTGCGCCCCGCGCCGCCCCTCTCCAGCCCTGCCGGAGTTTGGGGTGGGCGGCCCGGGAGCCCCGAGGATGCTGCTCGCGGGCTGCAGCTGCAAGAGGAGGAAGAGGAGGAGGAGGGAGGAAGGAGAGGAAAAAGGGGGAGGAAAGGAGCTAGGTGAGCCTGGCCGGGCAAGCAAGGCCACCAGGCCCCTTGAGCTGCTTCCCAAACCGGGATTTTTGCGCCGCTGAGCTGGCTGGTTGGCTGGCTGGCTAGCTAGCTGGCTGGGTGGATGCTCTGGGGCCGAGGGTTGCTCGGGAGCCGGCGTGGACACGTGTCCGTGTGTGCGTGCGTGTGTGTTTGTGTGTGCGCGCACCGCGGGTGCCGGTGTAAGTCTGTGCGGGAGAGGAGCGAGCAGCCGAGCCTACCGAGCGCTTTCCTCCCCCCAGTGTAGACGGCGGGAGGCCGCGATCACGGGCGGGCTGAACCCGGCGCTGATCATTTCTCATTGGCGACTCGCCGCTCCGCCACTTGTCAAGGTGACAGGTACTTTATTTCTTCTTCTTTATGCAAAATAAAAAATAAGTAAAGGAACAGGAGGGGGAGGACGAGAAGAGAGAAGCAGAGAGTTGATTTGCCTTTGTGTGTGTGTGTGTGTGTGTGTGTGCTTTATTTTTGCCTTCTTCATATGGGCTTTCCGGGAGGGAACCACGGACCCGGCCCCCCCACCATCCCGCGCGCCCCCTTTCTCCGCGCGTCCCGGCAAGGGGTGCGCCCGGGCTTCCAGGGCTGGGACCAATCAGGGCCTCTCTCCGCGGGGCTTGGGGTCATCCCTGTACCAGCCTGGACTTGGATGAAGTGGCTCCAGCCGCCTTTCGGCTCCTAGAGGGGGTCGTGGGGGGCTCTGTGCACCGTGAGGGGCGCGCACGCCCGAACTTCCCACGCCCTCTGGAATTCACTCGCACTACCGAGGGCACGATGCGTGCGGGGGGTCGGGGCTTCTCTAGCACCGGGGTGGCCCGAGGAGGAGGAAGAGGAGGAGGAGGAGGAGGAGGAGGAGGAGGAGGAGGAGGAGGAGGAGCCGAGAGGCAGGGAGGGTGGGTAATTGCTTTGGACCTAAGTGGCCACACTTGTCTGTGTAATCAAACCTCTAACCTTCTTAGAAAACAACTTTTCTTGATCTTGCTGTGGGGTGGGTCAGCTGAGTCACCCGAAAAGGCGGGGGTGCCTGAAGACACTGCCAGGCGGATGCCTTGGGTGGGAGGTTGAAGGGTGTAATTAAGGATTCCCACCCCTGGCAGGCGGCTCCTTGAGGGCCCGCGCCTCGGCAGATGACCCCCCACGCCTTCCCTTGCTGGATCGCCGCGTTCTCCAGTGTCAAAGTGCAAGTGACCTTCGGATGGTGCGCGCGGGGGGGGGGGGGTGTCGCCTAAGCACTCATCATCCCGCCCCCTCCCGGCACCGTCGTAGAATAATTTTCTCCCCGGGTTCAGCTACCCGCGCGCACTGGCCGGTGAGCGGATTCTGGCGCCCCTCGCAAGCTTCCAAACCCCACTGTTAATTTTTTTTTCTTCCATCTCACTTCTCCGCACACTAAGCAGCTGAGTCCGCGGAGCCCTTCAGGAGTAAAATTGGCTGCGGGAGAAAAAAAAAAAAATCAAACTTTGGCGTCTCTGTGCCAGACCCCGCCATCAAAAGTTGCCACCGAAAACTCGCGCTCGCGGGCCGCCCTCGTGCGCCCCGCCCCACTGCGCGCGGGTGTTCCCGTGGTCCCTTATTTGGAAACCCGCTGCCACGGATGATCTTGGGCACCCCAGGCCTTAGGAGTCCGCTGGCACCTTTGGGGACCAGGGGGACGGGACGGCGACCGAGCTGGGGCGCCCGAGAGTTTCTCCAGCCTTGAGCGCTGGGGACCTACCACCCATCCATCGGCAGGCGAGTTGTTGCGAATTTGGATCCTGGCCGAGCCGGGCAATCCTGGCAAAGCTGCTGTGGGTAGCAGGTATCCCAGGAAATGAAGCACCCACAGCTTTCCGGGTACCTTCCATTCACAACTTTCAGAGCAGACGGTTCCAGGGACCAAAAAGAAATGCAAAGGCCTTTTAGCCACTCGCGACCAGGGGAGTGGGGTGGTAGGGAGGGAAAAACAGTTACGACCCCGGGGAGTGGGAACTTGTGTCTAAATAAACAAATAAATAAATAATCCAACAACAATGCCTTCTAGGAAAATCTAGAAGACTCCACATTGGTCATCCCATTTCTAAAAGTTTAAGTGTGTGGAGAGGGGGAGGGGAAGGGGACTGAGTAGAAGAAGCCCTGAACTTAAATTCGGGGAGCTTAAATTCCAAGTTCACTAAGTTTCTCAATGACTTTGCGCATTGAGAGAATGCGAAATGCCCTTCCTCGAGGCTCTGCTCCCGGGAACATCTGAGCAAGCTTCTGGGGCGCATCAGGGTGGGAGAACTCGGACACCCTGCCCCTCACTTCCTTCCCCCCAAATTCCGAGGATTGCTGGATTTTCTTCCTACCCGGTGACTTCCAAATTGGGAGAGAGGTGCTGTCATCTGGCGGCGTAGCACCTTAATTATAGGCCCCTCTTCTTGCCAGTTCTAGCTAGGGTAGTTTTTTGTTTTTTTTTTTTTTTAAGGGGAAACCTGTCAGTTCTGAAGGTTTATAGGACATGCCAAGCACATGCACGACCCTCAGTGGGCATTCCGGGACACTCACTCGCAGCTGCTTCCCTGAATCACGTCGCGCTCCCAGGTCCCATAGAAACATTGCAAGTGCTTAAAGCATTTTATTATTTTTTTCCTTAAGTATCTAAGCAACACCCTTTCTGCCTCTTGCGCTTTATATATGGGGCGGGGTGGGGGTTACCTTCTTTCCCAGAAAAGCCAAGATATTGCTCATCCTAATATAAAAGGCCAGAGCAAAAGAGGCAATTACTGGTACAACTGGTGGATGTGGAGGGGGCGTGGTGCTTTTTTTTCTTTCCAGCTTTTCTCTAGATCTTTCATTCTACTTCACACTGGTAATAAGCGCAGAGTAGAGTAGGACAAACAAATGTCCGAAGCCTTGAAACCTGTCTACAACTTAGCTCCCCTTATTCCGTGTTATTCAAAGTTTTGGAGTCCCCGAGGCCGAACGCTCGCTCTAATCGGATGCAATGGAGCCCAAACGGGCTACAAGTCAGTCACGACCACAGCCGAGACACCTGTTCTGCTGGGCGGCGCCGCTGGGCAAACCACTCAGGCATGTGTAACACATTTCTGCGAGGTGAGCGAGTTAAGTTGGGGGGTTCTCTGTGTATTCGCCTCCTCTAACAAACAACTTTCCTCCTGGGAGGGCCTTTGGAGAAGGGGGGTTGCAGGGAGACACGAATTGTCCCTCTTTCCCTCTCTCTCCCTTCTCTCTTTTCCTAAATGAAACCTTGGAACGGCAGCGCTTAATATGTGACCGTTCTCTCTCTCTCTCTCTCTCTCTCTCTCTCTCTCTCTCTCTCTCTCTCTCTCTCTCTCTCTCTCTCTCTCTCTCTCTCTCTCTCTCTCTCCTCCCTATCTCCTTCGCTGGGCTTTTATCGCGGGCGGGAGGAGATTGGGGAGTAGTTCATGCCTTACCCTCCACTGTCATAAAAACTTCATCAGGAGAAGCAAAGCGAGAGAGACTGTTTTATTTGCACTCTGTCCGCACCCAGCAAACTTTGCCATGCTGGTGGCTGGGCCTCTGAGTCCTCGCGCACAGGGCTAGTGTCTCGCTCCTGGCATCGCCCTCCACCCTGGTCACATAGCTCTTCCCAGAGGGGGGATTTTGACCCACTGGCCACCACCCCTAACCAGCAGCCTCCATCTTCACTTCTGGAAGATACATCCTACAGCAGCCTTTGCAAGTCTCTTAAAAAAGTGCTCTTGGGTTGAAGATCAAAACCAAATACCAGGCTTCCTTTTGGGGTGGGGAGGTAGGGTGAGCTGGGGAGGGCTCTGATTAGTGCCTCTTGGCCATTGTGTCCCCTTGGACTCTGCACCTTCTCAGTCCCAGGGGACCTGTGGTTTTGCAGGAGGCTCTTGTCACTGTCTCTTCCTGTAGTTGTCTTGCCTTTTTTTGGGGGGTGCAGCTGGTCTGGCTTCCCTGCTGGGCTGAGTAGGGGGGACTCTGCACCACTTCCTAATCTGATAGCTGTGACTTCCGGGACTGCAGATCGCAGGGCAGTGAAGATGCTTGGCTGGCTAGGCAGGTCTGAGCATCTTTGGGGCATCTGCCAGCCTCACTCATGGAGTTCTTCAAACTTACTACATCTGCTCTAGGAAGCTGCAGCAAGAGTGAACTTAAAGATGGACTCCAATCCATGGGGAATGGTTGATGAAGGGGCTGACTAAGGTGGAGGGGACCCTAAAACTGAAATACCCAGACCTTCCCACTTACTAGATTCAGAAAAGATTAGACAAGTCAAATAAATATTCTGCCTACGGCCAAAGGCTATTAGGGCTCAACTAGGATTACTAGTAAGTGAGGGAACAGCTTAAAATATCCTAAAGCTGGTAGACACCAAGGAAAAGTGGGATCTTATCTAGCCACAGTGTCTCTAGTAACTCCCAAGTTCTTATTAGGGTGATATGTGTAAGTGTGTATGTGTGTGTATGTGTGTGTGTGTGTGTTTCACTTGCAAAAACATGTGGGCCATCTTTGGGTTTTCTCATGGAGGGCAAATCATACAATCAAATATTCTAGTCTAATCACTAAGCAAGTTATCAAAATGTGAGCACAAAGGGAAATATACCCTTTTCACTTTCCTGTGAACAAGACAAGATGCCTCACATTGCTTCTTCTGAATGTTCCAGGATTTGGGAGCCTCTCTGAATAGAACATCTCCAGATTCACCCAGAATCCTGCTTTTCTAGTATGTCAACTTCTGTCTTACACAGAAACCAATCTTGTCTTTGGCTTGACCTTCACAGAACAGGAGGTTGTAGAGTACAGGCCAGCTGCTAACTGGGTTTGCTGTAATCCTCCCAGTAAATAGGTTCTATGAATGAGTTTTAACAGTTTGAATCTTTCCATTTGGAGCACTTTCCTTTTTATTTTATTTTATTTTATTTTTGGTTTTTCGGTCACACCTGGCAGCACTCAGGAATTACTCCTAGCAGGCCCAGGAGACCATATGGCAGGCCAGGGATCGAACCCCATTTGGCCACATGCAAGTCAAATGCCCTCCCCACTGTACCCTGCATTTTACATCTTAAAAAAAACCCAATTATATATATAAATCCTGCCATATTATTCTATATTAAACAAAAGGAAGTCTATAATTAAAACTTTTAACCTGGTGCCTTTTAAACTATGTTATATTTTTCTATCAAAACATTTTGGGGGCCCAAGCCCCACTCTCATAAACACTTGGTCAACCTGGCCTGGAGAGTCAATGGTAGACATGCATGTGGTGATTAGGATCATCTGGTGATGGGTCTAACTTGACTCCCTTATCTATGGAGGATGCACCCCCCTCTCCCAGTGTCTCTCCCCATCTACAAATGACTTTGAAACTAAGTTAATAATAAATACAGTATTTAAGGCATATAGAATATTCTTGGTGTTATTATCATTAGATAACATTTATGATGTATTAAATATACATATGTAGTATATCAAATATATAATTTAAAGTATAAATACATAGGGAGTATACACTTGATATATTATACTACATTATATTTGTATATATACTATGCTATGCTATATTTTATAGTATAATATATTAAATGCATGTACTACATATTATAATGTACCTACGGTTAAATACATTTTAATATATAGTATAGATTAAGTATTACTATATATTAAATAAATGTATAATCATTTAATACATATTGAATAATTGATTTAAATATGTAGCATGTCTAAATTTAGACTTTAGTCATACTATATATAAATGTATAAGCTAGCAAATATTAGTATATGTTATTAATATATTATATAATCATTGTTTTATGATTACATAATTTTATTTTATTTAATGTATCAAATATATTTTATATAAATTCATGTACTTATATACTTATGAACATATATGCATTCATAACATGTACATTAGTGTATATATAAGATATACATTAACATTTGTAAGTTGTATATAAAATTACTATGTCTAAGATGTATGTATTAATATATATTAAAAATGAATATATTTGTTTATAGAAAGACTGCTACCTAACAAGGATAGTTTGTTCATAATACAGTGCCCATTTTATATTTCAGTGTCCAGATTCTATGACAACTTGCTATCATAGGCCATACATTTAAGTATGGAGTGATATTAATTCTGGTTCAGACCCTTGGAACAAACCTCTTATTTCCCAGAAAGGGCCAACTCACTCCTCTCTTTGCCTCTTCATAGCTACTATTCCTGGACTTTCAGCCTTGAAAACCTATATATTACTTATAATTCTCATGACCTAAGATTTTATATGTAATATCTTCCTATTATATATGTATATATATCACAATCACAGCTATTTCTCAGAAGATATAGCTTCCATGGGATTCTCTGACTATAACAGACAAGGGCACTGTGCTTAATTTTTTGCTGCTGACCTTGTTGAGTAGCTGGGAGCAAATATTTCAGGGGTTGGTCTTCCTCTTTGAACATACAGGCTGTAACCTACAGAGTACAACAGAAGATCCTACAAAACTGACTGCGCCAGATGGAAGATTACAGAAGTGAAGAATTTTCATCAGCTTCGGTCATTCTAACTTTTTTTTTTTTTTTAAAGAATATGCCATAAATAAAATTGACTTCAAAAAATACACCAATTAGGTCTGCCTTTCTATGTTTCTGCCCATTGGCAGGTTATTTAAAATTCTGAGTGACAATAGCAAGCCATGTAAGTTCCCCTCTGAACCTGCTTGACTTTCTCAAAAACAGAATTAGAAGTCAAGATACACCCAGTATTGAGGAAAAGCAATGAGATGCAATTTCTCTCTCTCTCTCTCTCTCTCTCTCTCTCTCTCTCTCTCTCTCTCTCTCTCTCTCTCTCTCTCCTTTTCAGTAAGATAACAAGTACTGTTATTTAAGAGAGCATTTTAGTGAGCAGCTAGGAAAAGCAACTACGGTGTCTTTGTTTATTCAAACCCTTCTTGTGTTCCAGATATACTTTGGATTTTAGTGGGAAGACGGGCAGTGCCTAAGATGACTGCTTTTCATTTCTTCAACCCAGGGGTTCAGCTGGTATTGGGGAAACAATCTCTGTTCCTGTCTGCTCAGGAAGACTGTTTCTAATTGATCTGGCATGGAATTTAGTGGGAGATGAGCGTTTTGCAATTCAAGCACAGCGCCTGTAAGCTTTGTAAAGCGATAACCATCTGGGCCTTATTTGAAACATTTGAGGATTTTTCGACATTAACCTGGGTTAAAGTGAGATACAAATTCACCTCAAAAGTATAAGTCCTGACAAATTCATCATCCCTTTGGAGCAACTCAATGCATGCCCCACCCTCAGATGAATAAAGATGATGACCACTAATCACGAAAGTCAAGGTCCTTTGTGATAAAGTTACTCCAATGTTGTACTCGGCAGGGTTTAAATGCAAATTGTCCCTCTTAATAGGACACTTTTTCCTGTTCTCACATTCAGTCAAATAGAAATGTTTTGGTTGTTGTTGTTGTTGTTTAATGATCTCTGGACAAAGAAAAGTAGATGGAGTCCAATCTATTTCTTTTTGCACTATTTTCAAGTGCACTTGACTATCTGCATGAAGATTTAATTAAGCAAACTCAGCTAAGCTCCAAAAGCAACAGCGAGTGAAAGTTGCTACTTCTGGGTGGGTCCTTAGGACTTATCCCAAATCATTTATTTACTGTTCTGCAGGTAGAGTTCTGAGCAATCGTGGAAGGTGGAAAACATGCAACCAGATTTCTTTCTTCCCCTGTTTTTTTTTTTTTTTTTGCATCTCAAATTTCCAGCTCACACTTTGTTGCAGATAATAGTCCTCCGTTGTGGCTGTTGATGGTCCTTTCCTTGCCGTTTTAAATTGCCTTGAAAAAGATACAGTTTCTTTAATTAAAAAAGCTGCACAGAACTAATCCCTCTAGCTGAAGAAAGAAAAGTTTTAAGCAATCTCTTTGGGCTCTGAGAGAGAAAGGCAGACAATACCATAACAGATCAGAAACATAAGCTATACTGTGCAGCCAGTATACTGTGAGCACAGCAGGGAACTGAATACTGTTCCAACTGTGTCATTTTTTAATCCCCATCCCAGTTTTCCCCGTCTGACCTCATGCTGAGATGAAGTTATCACAGAAGACAGCTTTACTCTCACCAATGAATCCAACCCTGGATCTGTATTATCCTTAGCAGATCAAAACACCGCTTTCATCAAATAGCATTATCTGCATAAAAGGCATGCAATTGCCCGATAATTTCACCCAAAACTATGCTATTCATTTAAAGGACAAGAAGAGAAATGTAATTCATTCCTTTGGGGCGGGGAGACTGAGAGTGAAGGGAGAGGGAGAGAGGGAAGGAGGGAGGTAGAGAGAGAGTGAGAGAAAGAGAAAGAGAAAGAGAGAAAAATGAGAAAGAGCGGAGAGAGAGAAAGAGCGAGAGAAAGAGAGAGAAAGAGAGAGAGAGAGAGTGAGAGAGAGTAGTGGCTGGCAAGGTGAACTCAGTCCCTTTCCTTTCCTCATGGGAACTTTTCTGCTTTTAACACAAAATCCCAAGCAGAGGATCCACTTAAAAGACTCATGCGCTTTAAGATTAATTGTTGGAGCAATTTGGTGCAGTTTGAGTGACAAAAGTGTAAGTTCTGGAGGAACCTGGCAGTGAGAAATTACCAAGCTGGTTGATGTCATTAGCCATGCTTCCCCGCATCCCAATAAAAACATCATATCCAGTAAAATTGGAGAAGCATAAGAATTAGCTGAACAATTGGATGAAGTTTAACAACATGCTATGGAAAGGGGGGCCAGAATTCTTGCTGGAAGATCTTTTATACCCAATGTGAATTTTGTAGCATTAGCATGAGAAAACAACAATGTTTTTTTGCAGGATTTTAAGTTGAAACTTGGAAAAACAGGTGCTTCGAAGAGTCAAGAAGGGATATGTTAAAGATAGTTTATTTAGAAAAATATTAAAGTCTTCTCAGACTGTCTTTTCTGTTTGATGTTTAAACAGCGAGCTTATTTGCACTGTAGATGGTATGAAATGTTATAATGAGTTTCTCTGGGGTGGAGCTTAACCCCTTAACTGGATCAAACCCCTTGTTTGGTTCAAGGGTATCATGATCAGGGTCCAGCATTCAGACAGAACCATTTGTGTCAAGGAAATAGAATTCCTAAGTGGCACAAAAAATGTGTGAGTGTGGATCCCTTTTGAGGTACATTAATGTTTTGATATAATTTTAAATATTTTGCATCAAACTATGAGTTCTGTTTGGCACTTTTATAATTTACTCTTATCAATAGACCCTGTAAGAAAATCTAACTTAAGCTTCACACACACACACACACACACACACACACACACACACACACAGACACAAACACACAAACACAAAACAACACACACACACCCCCACAGCAAGACACAAAAATGTAAAAATTACAAACATTCAGAGATTTTTTTTTAAATCTTATCATGCTTCAAATTAGAAGCAAGGAATACTTTTGGGGATTCACAAGACATAGAAACCGTAAAATATTCTTTTTTGATTAAAAAAAAGACAAGTACTACATGAAATTAATCAGAGTGCTACTGTTTATAATCATTGGCATTTAAATTACATGTATGTATTCTCTCATGTAAAAAAATTTTGTCTCAACACCCAGTCCTGTGCCCATTCACAATAGTAAAAAAGAGAGAAAGCCACTGTCCTAAAACATTTATTATTTATTTATTTATTTATTATTTATTTATTTATTTATTTATTTTGGGTTTGGGGTCACACCCTGTGGTGCTCAGGATGTTTACTCCTGGCTCTGTGCTTAGACACCGCTCCTGGCAGGCGTGGGGGATTTATATGGCATGCTGGGGATTTGACCCACCATTTGTCCTGAATTGGCTGTGTGCAAGGCAAATGCCCTACCACTCCGGCCCCTGTCTAAAGCATTTAAATAGAATTAATAAATACGGTTTTTCCACTGTAGCTTTCTAAAAGTACAGCCCACTATGGAAAATGCTCTGAGGCTAAATTCTCCTTAGTTATAGGATTTGCCTCAGTAGTAAAGTTCAACTTTGTGTTTCCAAAATACAACTTCATGACACACAAATTATCTGAAATGTAATGTGATTAAGCTTAAACTCTAGTATTTCCTTGAATTAATGGCAGAACTATTTTTCATGTCAAACTTGATTACAAGTCCCAGCTTTCAGTGGTAGCTGTTTAAAATCCCAAATCATTAACAGATCATTTAGGTTCAGACTCACAAAACTTCTTGTCTGTGAACTATCAAATGAAGACATGTAAGCAGGGAGATGACTTGTACAGTGTGTGTGTGTATGTATGTATGTATGCATGTGTGTATATGCCTGCAAATTGGTGGGCAAGAAAAGCTACTGATGTCATAATATTCATTCTCCTCGAAAAATGCATGAAAGATGCACTTCAGCCTCTGTGAATTAGGCTCTCAAAAAATAGCAATGTCTAAATGAAAGAGGCAAAGTAGAGACTTTGGGGCATTTATATCAATTGCAGTATTTGGAAATTGTCTTCTTCCCTTTCATTCCAAGCCTGTGTTACACTTTGCACTCACTTCTCTAAGATCCAGAAATGTGATATTTTTCATCCAACCAGATTAAAAAAAAAATAAAAAAAACGAGCCTGAAAACTGTCACTAGAGTTGGTGTGGGGGAAGCGAAGCCTATTTTAAAGACAATACTGAGAGGATGATCTCCCAATGCAGGGGATTAGAGGGAAAAATTAGTTATTTCCATTTGATCTTTAATTTTCCCAAAGATCTTTATTAATGACTCTGGTGATCTGGGGCTTTGTTCTTAGGAACAAGTTATTTTTAATGACCTTTTAGGCATTTGTTTTGGGTTTTTCTTGCATGCCAGCTGGTTTTGCTCTGTTCTGGAGTATGTTGTGTAAAAGTCATTTAAAGTAGAGCGTTGTAGATTTAAGGCATGAAGCAGGTGAAGAACTCAGAAAAAGAGAACTTCTGAGCAGCTTGTAGGTCTGAATTTCCCCTCTTTTGAATAATGCTGCAGTTCTGGGTTCTGTGTGGCTTAAGTGGAAAAGGTGCAAACCTAGCATTTCTTGGGCAGCTTTGGAGAAAGGAGAGGAGAGAGACAGAAAGCAAGTCTTGGGGCAGGAGAGATAGCATGGAGGTAAGGCGTTTTTTGCCTTTCATGCAGGAGGTCATCGGTTCGAATCCCGGTGTCCCATATGGACCCCCGTGCCTGCCAGAAGCAATTTCTGAGCCTGAGCCTGGAGTCAGGAATAACCCCTAAGCACTGCCGGGTGTGACCCAAAAACCCATAAAAAAGAAAAGGAAGGAAGGAAGGAAGGATGGAAGAGGAAGGAAGGAAGGAAGGAAGAAGAAAGGAAAGGGAAGAAGAAGATAAGAAAGAAAGTAGAAAGAAAGAAAGATGAAGAAGAGAAAGAAAGAAAGAAAAACGAAAGAAAGAAGAAAGAAAGAAAGAGAAAGAAAGAAAGAAAGAAAGATAAGATAAGAAAGAAAGAAAGAAAGAAAGTCTTTCCCTTTCTGCTCACCTGACACCTGACACCTCTTTCCCCCTTGCTCTCAAATCCTGCACCTTTCATCCACAAAAATCTGTGGAAGGTCCAGAGTGAAACGTTTTTCTCTTTTAACCTGGTATAAGATTTCTCTCTGGAAGGAGATTCTGAACTAAGAATCTATAAAGAGGGAAGAAATTGACGGAGAGTAGTTCAGAGTTAGAGAAAGAGAAGAGAGAAGGAGCTGACAGTGAAGATAAACCTAGAACAGAGAACCCCGAGATCCCCTAGGCTCCTGGTCTCAAGGGTTCTTCTGAGTCTTGCTGACTCTATTTAGACTACCCAGTAGCTATACTGCATTCTGGCCTCAAGAATATATCCTATTACTTATAAACTAGATTTCAGTCAGGCAAATGACCCAAGCAATGTTTATTTTCAAATGTTTAAGCAATCAGCCTCTAAGTCTATTCTGAAGAAGCCCTGAGTAGAGGTTCTCGATTGAAATTTGAAGACTAGATAATATACAAACTGGCCCAAACTAAGTTACTCTTCTTCCAGTGCTCTTTGGATTACTGGCATCAGAACAACATGGGGGTTATTAGACTTTCCAGTCCTGCACCCAACCTCAGTTCTCTAAACTCAGAATTTTCAAGGATGGTATCCAGAGATGTTCATTTTAAACAAGTCTTGCATGGTATTCCTAGAAACAAGGAAGTGCATGAGATATTGCTTGTGGCCAATTAGTTTGCACAAAGCAAATGGACATTTCAACTTTTGTCATTAGCCAGTTAAAAAGCAGTAGCTGTGAGTAAATCTCATGGAATCACTTTCAAAGGTGACATTCCCATTTAAGGAAGAAACACAAATATTCACCAAATGAAGAGGGTGGGAAGAAGAAATTCCAGGTAAAAATTCAGGAGAAACTTCCAACTTAGATCTTGAATCTTTCTGAGTAGTAAAATTAGTAAATTATGAGTTGAGATAGCATTTGCAATGAATCTTAATAGTCGGATTTCTGGGTACAGTTTGATGGAGAATGATTCAATTCTTAGCATAAACAGAGCTCTAAAGCCATAGAGATTTGGGAAAAAAATCTTTAAATGTGTGAGTGCTCATTTGCTATTAGAAAATCTAGAATGCTTTGTGTGAAACCAAAGAAATTTTAAGACGTATAGTGTTTAACAAAAATCAAGAAGGTTCCAAAAATAAGAACTTGATTTGGAAGCTTAGAAATCAGCATTTGTGCTATTTCTAGGACGGTTTTCAAAAGTATTCTTGCTGAACGTCATTTTAATGAAAGCATCATCATTTACTTGCTGTGCTGTTACTTATCTCTGAAGGATGTGACTTAAAAAGTGTGTTTTGGGTCATACCCCAAAGTACTCCAGGGGTACTCGGGGAACCATATTCACTACCAGCAGCCAATTGGGGTGGGCTGAGTGCAGTGCTATTATTATGCACTATTTTTCTGCTTACCCCTTGCACATTTACAACCTTATCCTAAGGACTATACTATTACTCCTCCTTCTATTACTACTACTATACTATATTATACTATACTATACTATATTATACTATACTATACTATACTATACTATACTATACTATACTATACTATACTATACTACTCATACAAGAGTAGTGGGGGAGACATTTACATAAGTCTGTGTAAAGATGATCACTTAGATAACTGGTCCTCTTTCTACTTCTTTCTATTTATTCTACTACTCTTCTCTCAACCACTAATACAGATCTTGTTCTGAGCACAGAACCTGCACTGCAGTGCTAGGGAATTTGCCTATCTATGTCTGGAATAATTTTCCTGAACTGAAAGACACAAATTTAAATAGAAGAGTCAGCAGTACATTGAGAAACATCAGAATCCAGTACTGAACAGTAGTTTCTTTTTCCTCAACCAAATCTGCAGGCTCAGAACCATTTCATTTTAGAAGTCAGATTACAGTCTAGGCATACATTAAAAACCACATCTCTTAATAAAAGAGACACATATCTTCAAAAACCATATAAGGTGGGGCCGATGCTGGGGTTGATTCCTGGCACCTCATATGGTTCCCCCAAGTCCACCAAGAATGATCCCTGAGCATAGAGGCAGGAGTAAGCCCTGAGCCCTGCACTGGGAGCCCCAAACCCCAAAAATAAAGACCTATAATTTAAATTACTCCCCCCCCCCCACACACACACATACACACAGAATCCATTTTTGTTTTTGATGAAGTGATTTCTACATTGAAAAAAATTCATTCTCACAACATTTTAGGTCGGGTTCTATAGCAATATCCTTTAGCCTTCTTTTAGGTGTTGCCCACACTTATAATAAAATGGTCTCTAACGTAGACTATTTTTACAAATTATTTATATATATTTTCTAAGTCAAATGACTGTAATTGTCAACACTTGTTTTTAAGAGAAGGTTTAAGTTAAATTTGCAGATTTCAGCTGCTGGATGATCTTTTCTTTTCAGTGACTAATCTAGAGAGGCCAGATCCATTTTTGGATGATAAACATTTGTCACTCTGATAAAGAAATTTTCAGAAAGCCTGCCACTGTCTTCCTGACCTTTAGTTTGTAACAGTGGAAATATCTGTTTTCAAGGCCCAGGAAAGTAAAAGAGAGTCTATTGTAAGATTGCTGCTCCTTGAAATTACAAATCATTGAAAAACTACCCATGAGAACACCTTGGGGAGTAAATGTGGGTAATAATGGTTTATGTGTGGTTGCAAAACAATAATGAACCTGTCTCATCAGTTGTTCTGAATAGCAATAGATCATGGGGGAAGAGAAAAAAATACTCCTTCTATTGACCCCTTGTGCATTCTATTAGTTTCGATTCTTGAGACTTGTGAATAGTTTCCTTTTATATTTAACTATGACATAATAGATTCACCTTAAAATTCTTATTCACACCCTTGCTAGAGGCAGAATCTAATAAAAACAGCTAAAATTAGAGTGGAAAACAAACCCATTCTCTTTAGGAATATGATATATTAGATGAGACGTTTTTATTTATTTTTTAATTCTCAAGGACTTTGTGAAAAAATAGGTTCCTTATATTTATAGATACAAAGATAAGTGAATGGCCTAATTTCAATTTTTAGTTTTCCTTTAATGCAAGTTAATGTCAATAAACTTATTGTGTAGTGAGCAATTTATGACTAATAAAACTATTATGGGATTGTTTGTATGGAGCAGATTAATTTCCTGGGTGGGCATGGTATATATTAAGGAATGAAGTGCAGAAAACCTTCCCCTTGTCTTTTCTTCACTCCCCTACTTCCCATCACCTCTACATTCATATTGCTCATAACAGAGGTTAGAAAGGAAAGGGTTAGAGAAATCCTTGAACTTGATTTGTTGACAAAGATTATCAGGCCCCAGTGTTGGAGAGAGATCCATCATGATCTCTCTCAGCACCAATACACCGAACTGTTTGTCAAGTCATAATTTCATTTCATCTTGAACACTTCTAAAGGCTCAGCTCCTATCATACCAGGGTCAAATAAGCTGGCTTTGAACAAATTTGAAAGGGTTAGAGTTTCTTAGTCATCACTTTTAATCACTTCACTAATTATTGCTCTTCCAGCTCAATTCCTGTAGTGAAGGTCCCAGTACTTATCAACTATTTTAGGCATCTGCTTTATGAAATAATTTGGGGCAAATGAGGTTGCAATCTTTCAACTTCATCTTAACATTTTAAAAACCATTCAGACAGAACTAAAGATACAGAGGGAAAAAAAGCATATGGGCTTGATCAATTGACTCCCTCTTTTTGTGTTGCTTGACTATGTTGAACTCCTGAGCTCATGCACCAACTCTTCTTTTTTTTTTTTTTTTTAAATTAGTGATGAAAATATGCACGCTAGCTGAATTTAGTAGGCTGGACTAAGGAGCCAGATTTCTCACAAAGTGGCCCACATGGCATTAGCTAAGAAGCCTTAATTTATTACTCAAACATTGCAAAGTAGTTTGGGAACTGTTAACACCATATGCCATTTAATAAGTGATAAAAAGGCATGTGATTTGTGGGACACTCCCCTTTTCATCTGACCAGGGTTGATCAGCTTTGCATTATCTTCTTTGAAATCAAACAAGGATGAAGTACCACTAATGACAATTTTTTTTTTGTATTCAAAGAACTGATTGTCAGTCTCCTACTTTAATTTAGTTAAACCCTTTTCTGAAAGCACCATCACTGTTTTATTTTAAATGTGGATTGGTAAATTGTCCTTAAGTAAAGAATTCCATATTTCCATGCAATGGTGCATGATTTTATAGTTATGATTTTTTTCTCAGACCTTTCTCTTTTTTTTTCTCTAAAGTATAATCCTGGGAAAAAATGTTTTGCCCCCAAATTAGAGAATAATATGATCTACTCTGGAGTGGTCAGCTATTTTGATTAGGTTTTAATTTCTCGGTAATATTTTACTTAATATGCCAGGGATTAAACTCAGGGTCTTACTAAGCTATACCCATGGCTTTCTTTGAAATCTTAGAACTAAATGAGGAACTTTACAATAGGAACAGTAGAGGTTAACTCAACATAGACTTGTACCATAAGCCACATAGAGACATATCTAAGTATACATGTGCCTATGTATGAATAAGCAAGAATTTCATCTCTATTTAATGTGTCTATGTTTAAATTTATATTTCCTATTGTCATTTTATAGTTTGCTTTTGTTTTTAAATAAAATAACTTCACAAAGTCTCTTAGTCATATATAATCTTAAGAAAGATATGAAAAGATTAACTGTTGAGAATTCAATTCAGCTTTTCTTCATTTTTTATGGAGCATATATTTATAACTTAAGTCTGACTAACTGATATAGCTGAGTTGTCAAAAACTTATTTCAGCTATCTAAAAACATAATACCAATCCTTTATTTCTGAGGCCCTCCTAGATTACCCTCTCTAGTTATCTTAACCTTTATATGAAGAGTTTTTAAATTTTTGGATTTTTTTTGTTCATTCATATATTATACTCTTTCTAAGAAGGTGATTATTTTGGTGTGTTTGTTAACTTCATTTCCTCCATCTAGGACTCAATCTAATCATGCCCGATATTCCCTAAAAATCTTTGATTAGTCTTCATTGGGAAGCAAGAATTCTGAAGAGTTGATTCTGATTAATACATAGCAGAAGAGGTGGGGGAAATCTTAAAATGCTGATGTTTAAATTTTCTTTATATTACACATTTTTAATAAAAAGTAGATTTCTATAACTGTGACAGTCGAGTTGAATATATATAGTTAGAGCTTAAATTCCTGGTACTTAACATTATCTAATACTTACTACTTTCATTGATTATTTGCCAACAATTATTTATGTATTTATTTGGTGAATTCAAAATGACTTCACAGCGATATACCCTGGAATGCTAGTGATCTGTCACCTGGGAATGGAACTTTTATTCTCATTTCCCACACATGTTCTATTGCCAGAAATCTTTTTGGGTAACCTCAAATTAAGGTATTTTTTCTCCCTCATGACCTGTTGTAATTTTTTTGGTGATGTGAATAATTGTGATGACAGAATTAATTTGAGTATGAAAATAGAAGGGAGAAAGTCTATTATAGTTAACTCAAATTAATTGTAATTTTGTGAAACTGGATAGCACGAACAGTTGAATTTTTAGAAGGTTGAGCCCAACCTCATTTCTTGAGTTGATTTCTTAAAGATTTCAAGGGTTTAACAAAGAGACTAAATTCAAAAGTAACAATTATTATTTGATGAGAAATTTAGAAGAGCCAAATACTTAATTCAAGACATATATACTTAGATTTTTTTAAAGTTCTGAAATTTACCCTCTAGATTTTTATTTCTGAGTTATCCTTTTTAAAGAAAACATGAATCTTAGCATAAAAAGAAGATAAAAAAAAATACTTAGAATTGTTGAAAAAAATAGGTACAGAACAACTGAAATCTTATTAATAGTTCATCTGCAAAAGAAAGAAACTACAGATATACTAAAAAATGCTGACAGAGGAGGAACAAAGGCGTAGAATGGTAATGTCTATTATAATCGGGGAGTGAATTATCCTACCGAGTAGAGGTTTTAAAACATTTTTCTACTGATTTTATTTACTTTTCTTTTGATTAAAATGAAAAATATGTAAATCATATTAATAATACGATTTGGTACTGTGTACTGATGAGCCACATTAGAAAACAGTACAAGAATATGAAACCAACTGGCCATTCTTCACACTATGTCTTATTAGCTTCGGAGTCACTGTAATATATATAAATGAACTTTTGGCTTCAAGCTGCTTAAACATCGTAAAGGCAAATTAATTCTGTTCACCTTAAGCAAATATCCATTTAATAACTTACAGCTGATTTATTTATTACACAAATCTTGCTCTAATTTGTATTCAATTTCCTGAATACTCAAATGTAGCCCCAGTTAAACAGACTTCAGCAAAAAGAAACAGACCAAGAAAAACAAGGGGTTGCAAGTTTTCCATCCCGTGTTAATACGCTTTTTTTCTGCTTGCCTAATTTGCATGCTATATGGGCTAGAGAATCTTTACAACAAAAATTTAAAAGCATTTCTTATTGGAGAACTTCGTTTTTGCTGGAAAAATTTTCAGTAAACTTTCTCTTGCTTCAAGAGAACAAGCGTCTTTTCAAAATCGTTTCAGCACCATCTTTTCCTTTATGTTTTATTTACAATGTTAATGGAGTAAATCCACAATTCCCATAATTTATTTGGAAACACTTCTTTTTTTTTTTTCTTCCAGGAGAACGTTGTGTACGAATAGTGATGTACAAGCCAGTTGCCTGAATGAACACGCATCAATTCAGCTCCCTTTTGAAGCGTATTCAAATGCCCTCTAACAGGGCACAGCAACATTCCATAAATCATCTTATATGAAAAATTAACATGACATCAAATATTTATAAATATTAATGTGTATGTTAATATAACCAAAGCTGTAACAAACAATCATAACCTTGCCAAGTTTCCTAGGAAAGGCGCCGCGGATAATGATATCCATTATCTCTAGAGGAACGCACTATTATGAAAGTTTTACACAGGATGCTATGTTCTTTGCTGCTTTTATATTTATCCACTCCAGGTCCACCTTCCACAGGATATTAACTCTTGAACACACACATTCTGAAGAAACAGAGAGGCAAGTTCACGTGGATAAATCGTTAAGAAATTATTTTGGGGGGCCGGAGCGATAGTGCAGCGGTTAAGGTTTGCCTTGCACTTGGCTGACCCAGGATGAACCTGGGTTCAATCCCTGGCGACCCATATGGGCCCCCAATCCGGGAGCGATTTCGAGCTCATAGCCTGGAGTAACCCCTGAGCGTCACTGGGTGTGACCCAAAAACCAAAAACCAAACCAAAACAAACAAACAAACAAAAAAACCCGAAAACAAAAAAATGATTCTTTGGGAGAGGATTGAAAGTATGTGACTACTTGAAAGTAACTCGAGGCTTTTTATGTGACTTCCTGCCAAATTGAAGTAGATAAAATCACATGTCTAAATTCACTTGGCTGGAACTAGTACATGTATGTTGAATTCCATATGTGCATTTCAACATAGGTGAGCTCTACCTTGCTTGGAAATGCTTGCCTTAAGTGAGCCAGACTCTGAAATATAATAGGTAATGCACTTTCTTTTTTCTTTTTTTTTTTTTAGGGCGCTGGGACCAACGATCACCAGCTGCCCAGGGGCTCAAAAATTATGCTTCCGAAATCTCTTGATGTCGATTCCCACGTAGAGCAACCGAGCTGCCTGGCGTGTGCTAGTCACGGCGGAAGCCCTTTTTTGGTAATGCACTTTCTCTTCTGCCCAGGAGAGAATGCACTTTCACTTTTGAAGCATCCATGCTGAGCCAGGGGAAAAATAGGATATTTTTGTAGGGTGGTCTGTGTTTAGGGGTGGCAAGACACAGTGTTGTCGAGCACAACTTCTGGGACACACAGTTCTGAAATCTATGCCATCAGACACAGTTTTAGTTGGATTCTGTTTGCAGACTCCATGCTTGCAACAGGTATGATGGTTAAGGTATGGTTAAGGATTTGGAAGCAAGAACAAAGGACTTACATGTTATGTAAGTTCATATCGTACAGGGTCTGGAAAATCCAGTTTGGAATCCAACAGGTTTACATAGGCAAAGCAAAAAGATAACTTTATTTGGGGACAAACATGTTTGTGGATTACAGATCTTTTGCTTCTTCCAAAAACATATATTAAGAATTCTTCTGACTGCATCTCATAGTGGCTGCTTCCAAGCTAGTTAGTTCTACATGTCGAAGCACCAATATGAGGCGATATCATAGTGGTTGGGCATTTGCCTTTTATGAGGCCAACCCCAGATAGAGCCTGGTTCGATGCCAGGCATCTCATATGGTCCCCTGTGCCTGCCAGGAGCGATTTCTGAGTGCAGAGCCAGGAGTAACCCCTGAGTGCAGCCAAGCATGACCCCCAAACCAAAAATAAATAAATAATAAATAAATAAAATAAGGCACCCAATGTTTGTTCTATGCAACCTATTCTATGTAACTGACTCTTCTGTTATGGTGTTGGAGTCTGCAAGAATCCATCCCCCTTATGTCACTTTCAGAAAGGGGAGTTCAGGTGTGTTGGTTTTCACTTCAATTTTATTTGTGAATATTTCCTGCATCTATCTGAATTATGATACTTTTGACTCTGTAGAACAGTGTTGATTCTATCTGTTTTATTTTATGACAAATCCTTAAGCATCTAATGATCTGTTAAGCCTAATGCATTCTTTCGTACTAGTTATTTTATTTTATTTATTTTGGTTTTTGGGCCACACCCGGCGGCACTCAGGGATTATTCCTGGCTCTCTGCTCAGAAATCACTCCTAGCAGGCTTAGGGAACCATATGGGATGCTGGAGATGGAATCTAGGTCTGGCCCAGGTTGGCTACGTACAAAGCAAAAGCCCTACTGTTGTGCTTTAGTGTGCTTAGTACTCGTTATTTTAGACAGAGGTTGATACTTCTGGACAAAGATGTGGGTCAGTTGTAAAGCAATTGCCTTGGCAGCTGTGTTGCCTGGGTACATGGTACCTGAGCACATGTTACAAACATCTTTTATCCTGAGCTATGAACTTTCCTACTTTCATGCTGGGTTGTGTACTGGGGCTTTCTCTACCTTTGAAGAAGTCCACACTCTCTCTTGAGCACTTACACTTGCTGCTCTCTCTCCTTTTATTATCTTTTCCCTCCCTTTCTTCAGTACTTCTGATTAAAATCTGTTTTTACTTCAAAAACAAACAAATATTAAAAAACCATAACATTGCTTTGGATGTATGAGCCCTTGGGTTCAATCTCTGGCTTTATTTATTTATGTTCAAATAAATATGTCTAAAGAGATGATCTATATGTATAACACAATATAAGAATAAGGGGCCAGGAAAATATCTCAAAGGATTAGTGTGTTTGTGTCGTTTGCCAGAGGCCTACATTCTATCGTCGGTATCTTCTGTCTCAAGTACAAAGCTAGAAATAGCCCTTGAGCAATGCCCAGCATGGCCCAAATCTAAAACAATAATCATAATTAAAAAATTGAAAGGAGATTAATACTTGAACACATCTTTGTTAAGTGGGTCAGAATTTTTAATGGGATTCGAAGAGAGAAAGTGAATTTGCAGACTGAAAATAACTTTTTTGCTTAATTTAAATCTTTATTTTAGGAGCTGGAGAGATAGCACAGTGGATAAAGTAGCGTGCCTTGCATATTTCTGACCTAGGTTCACTCCAAGGCCTCCCTTAATGTTCCCCTGAGCCTACCAGCTTTGATCCCTGAGTGCAGAGCCACGCACAACTGGATGTACCCTTCCTAATATATATCTCAGAGTTGTTACATATTTTACTAGCAGCACTTTGACCTTTTCATTCACATTGTCATTGATTTTGGACACCATCTCCAACACGCGGTTATTCCTTTCTTTTCAAAAAAATTGAAGTAAATACAATTTCCCCCATAGCTATTGCTGTCTTCTTCCTAATTTAAATAATTAATTGACTTCCTCTTGTCCTTTCTGCAGGAAAAGAGCTTCGAGAATCGCCAAAGCCTGAGGTCACTGACTGTCTAGCTTCCATATCCCTTAAATCAAATCCAGTTTTCATTCCAAGTGTCCACAGACACCATTCGTCAAAATGGCCCTAGAGCTCCCACATGCTAACTCCCCAGGTCTGTTTTGTCTTTATTTCACTGGAATACATACATCTGCAGCCTTTGACAGAGTTAATCATTCCCCTCTTCTTAACCTATTTCCCTTTCTGGGGCTTTCAGGAATTGTTTGCAAATTCTTCTCATATTTCAATGTCTGACCTGGCTTTGAAACTTGGTGACACTTGCTGTCTTCTCTCTGCTCTATTTCAGCTTCTTCACTCATTTTGTTCCCAACCTTTTAATTTTGGAGGGTCTCAGGGATTCTCCAACCTATTCCTCTTTCCCCATCTTTCTAGAAGCACATTTTTTGTGAATTCAAGTTTAATGCCATTTCTATGCTGATGTTGCCCATATTTATAATTTATATGTCAAGTCATGATGTCTCTCTCTCCCTCACTCATTTTCTCTGCTCCCCTCCCTCCCTCTCCTCCTCTCTCTGTCCTTAAATAGGATCCATCTATGCAATCATCTACTCAACATTTCTACTTGGCTGCCTAAATAGGTCATTTCAAATAAATATGTGCAAACCACAGTCCTGAATTGAAATGTTCTTATCCTCCGGTCTTTCCCATCTCAGCAGCTCCATGGCTAAAACCAACAGTTTCTGTGACTGGAGCCCAATCCCTGGTGGCCTACTGGGCTCTGCATTTTCTCTTCTTCCCTCCTCTAGTTGATTGGGAAATATTTATAAACTCTATCTTAAACAGATTTCAGACTCTGTTTTATTTCTACTTCCACCACTATTACGTTGCATACATGATGTGTAAGTAGGCAAGGTTGCAAGGGTAGGTCTTGAAAGATTGAGTATATGTATTCTACATGTTTGTATGACCTAGGTGGATAAATTAAAAGATATGCACATTCATTGGTGCTTCTAGAGATATACTGAGTTACATTCATCTTGTGTTTCTAGATGACTCTACTGCCTTCTTGACAAAATTCACAAGATAGCCCAGAGTGGATCTTAATGTAAATCATGGGTTTGGGGATGATAATAATGCTAGATAGGATCCCTGATTGCAACAAATATGTTACTCTAGTTTAGGTGTTGGAAGTGAGGAAGGTTTTATTTTGAGGTGATAGAAAGTCTGGGAGAATGTTTTACACTTTACACTTAATTTTAACGTGCCCTTAAAAAAACTATTCTAAAAATGGTATTTTAAAATAAAAAAAATCACAGAGATTTATGGCAAATCTTTTTCTGGATTTCAGTTTCCACACTGATTTAATAGGAGTACTTTTTTTTTTCAAGCAACGATTATTTTATGTGTATATTGATGATATAAGCATTTTTCTGTCAATTCATTAGAACTTTCCCCCAAAACATCCACCAAATTATTTAGTAGATGGTACTCAACTATATGGAAATAGGATTATTTCTATTTCTCAAAAAAAAAAAAAAAAAAAAAAAGAAAAGAAAAGAGGAAGAGAAAAAGAAAGAAGGGAGGAGGAAGAGAAAATATTTGGAATGGTTAGATGTGTAAAATTCTCAGGCTAAATTCTAGTGAAAAATTTGAAAATGCTTTCATAGTGCAGAGTGCATCAAATTGGTTAAAACAGGACTGAATGATTTCCTGATTAGTGCAAAGATTTTAACTAACAATCATTCTCTCTCCTTCTCTTCCTCTTGTAGTCCTTTTTCATATTTCAGCTATGGTATACACAAATACACTAATCATTTTATTTATTCTTTCTTTGTTTTTGACCTGTTTCACACTAACTTTACTTGCATTGCAGGCTAAAAATTTAAGAACATACAGATACAATAAGATTTTGGTTCTTTGAAAGCAATCTAGCATTTTTGTTTATACATTAAAAGATTCAGTGATGTATATTCATTATCCAACTGTCAATTATCTCTGGTTATAGAGAGTAGAGACAGAATGAACAGATGGATTCTATTCAGTGTCCCCAAACACACAACTTTCAATCTCTTCTCTGTGAGCTCTTTACAAGACAGCAATACCTCCTTCCCGCTTTGGGGGCCTAATTTCAATTGTGGAATGACCTTAAAGGAAGAGCCCAAGAGAGGAAAAGGAGCAAGCCAAGGGGTATCTCAAATCCTCTACTGAAATGAAGGTAATAAGAAAAATCTTTAATGACTTACTGAAGAAAATAAACTGGTATACATTTTCAAATATTATCTCCAAAAGCCTGGGTCTTTTCCAAATAAAAGAGTTGATTTCTCTTTATTATACTGTGCCAACTATTTTGCAAACCATGGCATCATTGGAAAAAAAAGAAATATTATAAGTATTAATTGTCTTAAACATCAGAATAGCAGTTAAATGATTTTCTATGAATGATGCTGTCATGTATTTTATAAACTCTAGATGAGGACATATTAGTATTTCCCTAACATTAGTCAATGCACAGCTCCTAAAGTCTTAGAAACATGTTATCCAGAATCTGAGCATTGGAACAGGCTTCCTGGTTGCTCCTTAACTAGCAATAATATTGATCTTTTTACTAAGTGTGAATAGCATTTCCCTGACAAGGAATCAATAGGGAGTTGAAACTCAAAGTCTTAATAGCTAATCCTAAAGCACATCACTCAGTGTAGCTTCTGGTGTGGTGATTAGCATCAACACAAAAAACACAAAGATCATGTCAATAAAGATGCCAAATGTTGTGTATGGTTTTCATATTAGAAATTTACTGAAAGCTCATAAAAAAAAAAACAGAGGCCAAATTCTGAAGATTGCATTTTTCTTTCCTTAGAAAAGCTGCACTAAATAAATGATAATCCTTGGAGGCACATAGAGAAATACACTATAATTTAACATCTATTTTTTGTGCAGTGGTATGTCAATAGTCATTGATTACTTTCTTTGTGAAGACCCAATGAAATTCTATCCAGTAGCCTTAACTTTGATGCTACAAAGGGCCAGAGTATTTTGAAACACTATAACTGTGTGTTTTTTTAAAATGATCTGAAGACCCAATTGTAGGAGTATTGTATACAGAGTTGTGTGTTTCATACAAGATGATGAGAGGGGTGGAAGGATAAGAGGCTGATGAGAAGCTGGAAAATTGCTCCTGATGAAGAAGACAAGAAAGATCAGTTGAGCAGAAGGTTAAACCATGCCTGCCGATATGCCAGTAGAAGCACCAATATTTAGAAAGATTACAAATGTAATAATTTAAACTTAAAAGATTTTCAAGGGGCTAGATCATGCCTTACAGTACTCAGAAATTATTCCTGGCTCTTTGTTTAGGAGTGATCTCTGATTGGGGGCCATAAGTGATTCAAACAGGAGTTTTCAGGATTCAAAGAAGGGAAGAAAAGTGATAAATATTGTATCCCATGGGTACAACTTTTTCTTCTCTTATATATCAAACTTTTAGAACTGAGAAGATGTCTTATTTGTGACCCAATCTGAGATCTACATACTTGGAGTGATCAGGTGAATCAAATGTTAACTGTATTTGTGAAAGTACAATAAAGAGAAATTCAAAATTTAAAGTACAGTTTAAAGAGAAATAGTAAATGAAACCTTCAAATTTGTGCTTAATAAAAAATAAATTCCCCGAGTCATAAAAAATTGAGATTTCACAATTTTCTGGTTTCAAACTATAATGCAAGACAATAAAATAAAAACAGTATGATATTGGCATAAAGATAATGCAACAGAACAGAATTGAGAGTTAAGAAAAAAAATCCACATATATACGGTCAGTCAATAAATTATAGAGAGTGAAAAATACTTAGAGGGGCAAATACAACTGCTTACATAACTGATATTGGGTGTTAACATGCAAAATAATAGACATGACCTATAACTTAAGTCTGACACATATGAAAAATTTGAAATGTATTGAAGACTTAAAACTAAGATATGAAACCATGATGCTTCTAAAAGAAATCACAATGAAAAAGCTCCTTATTTATCTCCACAACGATTTTGTACATAAAACCAAAAGCTACCAAAAGCAAATAAAGCAAAAATAAATAAGTACACTAAATTACAAAGTTTTTTTTTTTTTTGGTTTTTGGGTCACACGCAGTGACAAACCTGGATTGGGGGACCATATGGGAAGCTGAGGGATCGAACTGCGGTCTGTCCTACGTCAGTCATTTGCAAGTAAACGCCCTACCACTGCACCACCACTTAGGCCTCATATAAAGTTTCTTTCTAGCACAGTGAAAAGGCAATTATGGGATGGAACAAAGTATTTTTAATTTACATACCTGACAAGGGATTACTATCCAAAATACATAAGGAATTCAAAGAACTCCATTACAAAAACATAAATAATCAGCTTTTTAAAATGGGAAAAGAACCTAAATTGACTTTTTAAAAAAATCATTTTTATTGAAACCATTGTGAATTACAAGTCCTTCACAGTTGGATTTCAGGTTTACAGTGACAGTGAATTAGGGCCATTCCCACCACCAGTGTCGACCTCCCTCCACCAAAGTTCCCAGCATGTATCTGATCCCAGAACCCTTAGGCCCTTGGCCTGCAGTATAGCAGGCCCATTTTAAGTTTAAATGTTTATAGTTTGGGTCTCTTGATTCTATTGTTATTGACTTTAGCTTGGGTATTTAGTTCTGTCCTTATTTTTATCTCCACAGAGTTTTTTAACTCCACAGAGTTCATTTTATCAATGAACTCTGAACCACTTGGCCCTGATCCCATCCTCTTTTTTTTTTCTTTTTTCAATTTCATAGAAAAATATAGAAATATGAGGTAAAACAAAGTAATTCATATACCAAGGCTTTATGAGAAAGGCGGGAGTGCCTATGTAGAAGAAACAAATAAAATATAAAAAAGGAGGTGTGTGGCAGGTTTTTTTGTTTTGTTTTGTTTTGTTTTGTTTTGTTTTGTTTTTTCATAGGTGCAGAAAATGTTGGGTAAAGTAAAAAGGAAATACTTTTGAACTGAAAAACAGGGAGTCCCCACTCATGACACTTACTGTTATAAGACCAACTACTGGCTCCAGGTTTACTAATATTCCAACCCAAGGTCTTTCTTCATGGTCCCAGGAAAAGTTCTCTTCAATTGCAATTGTTGTAGTCAGGCTTTTGTAATTAGAGATCTTGGCTTTTGCACAGATCCTATGTTGAAGCGGGAATGTCTTCTGATTTCATCTCACTGTTGGGTGGCAAGACAGGGAAACCTTCCCTAAAAGCAAGTTGTTGCTGTTTTGTAGTCATTGGTGTGTCATATGAACCTACTCTGGAGCAAGTTGGTGCCACGGTGGCATTAGGGTCTTCCCAGGCTGAATTGACTTTTAAAGAATATTTTCAAATGGGCCCGGAGAGAGAGCACAGCGGCGTTTGCCTTGCAAGCAGCCGATCCAGGACCAAAGGTGGTTGGTTCGAATCCCGGTGTCCCATATGGTCCCCCGTGCCTGCCAGGAGCTATTTCTGAGCAGACAGCCAGGAGTAACCCCTGAGCACCACGAGGTGTGGCCCAAAAACCAAAAAAAAAAAAAAAAGAAGAATATTTTCAAATGGACAACAATATCTAGAGAGCTCAATAGCACTAAATGTTATAGAAAATGCAAATCAAATCAAAATCAGATTTCTCTTCATGCCTCATATTTTTTGAACTATATGTCAACACAATGATATATAAAAAATAATGAAGATGGGGGCTGGAAAGATAGCATGGAGGTAGGATGTTTGCCTGCTGAAGGATGGTGGTTCGAATCCTGGCATCCCATATGGTCCCTGAGCCTGCCAAGAGCAATATCTGAGCATAAAGCCAGAAGTAACCCCTGAGTGCTGCCAGGTGTGACCCAAAAACCAAAAGAAAAAAAAAAAGAAGAAGAAATTCTTCTATTTGTAACAACACCAGTGATTTTGAAGACACAAAGACAGAGATACATAGACAGAAAAAGACAAATTTGTGCAATCCAAAAGAAACACTGTATTCCTAAGGATCCAGAGTAGTGGTTACTTGCCAGAAGTGAGAGGGACTGAGGGAAAGAGATGCAGGTGGTCAAATGTTACGCCCTTCCATTAATAAGGTGAGCCAATAGTAGAAATTGACCAGAAACATGGTGAGTGCATCCATCATACTGGGTTCTATATTTGAAAGTTGCTATAAGAGCGACTCTTGAAGGTTATTAACATTACACACAAGAATATTTGTACTAAGTGAGTGATGAGTGTGTTAACACACCTTACTGTGGAAATCAGTTTAAACAGACATATGTATCAAATCATTACACTGCAGCCTTGAAACTTATGCAATGCTACATGACAATTATATATACAGAAAGCTGGAAAAACTGATTAAAAAAACAACAAAACATCCCATCAAAAGAAGAAAATAACTCCTGGGAAGCTAACTGCATTATTACAAGGGTCTAGATATAAAGAGATGGTGTTAGAATTCAGACAGAAAGTTAGAAAGTCAAAGGCAGTTGAAAAAGCTAGCAAAACTCTCTGGGGTCAACATTGGTCTCCAGGTGGATTAGATTTCAATGGCACATGCATCCGTAAACACTTTCTCTTCTCAAAGGCGAATATCCATGTTCAGTTGAGTAGAAGCCTTTTGAAAAAGTGTTCTGTGCTTGGCTTTCAAGAATCTAGACAAAAAGGCACCAGAGGAGTTCTTATGATTTATCATGTCTATGATCCATGAATTAAAAGGTCTTGGTGAGTGAGACCATTATGGTTTATTGCTTCTGGGAGTCGAGTACTACTGAGTGTGTGAGGAGGAACTGGTATTAGTCTCTGAACAATAAAAGTCCCTAAATGCTGATTTACCTGTCAGACTAAATTGGCTCAGAACAAATGCTAATTAAAAAAAGAAAACTTGTAAGCACAGATGTACTTCTGTTCTAAAAGCTTGAGTAGAAATGTATAGAAATTTTTTGTTTAATCCTGAGAAAAATGTATGGAATCTTTTGTATTTAACTCTTGCTAGAGATGTTTGACTTTAAAGAAAAATTGTAAATACAAGGCAGAAGTCCGTTATTCTAAAAGCTTTGATAGAAAAACACTGTAGAGTTTTCTTACTTAATCAGAAAGAACAATGTATAGAAACACTTGTATGCCATTACTGATTGACATGCTTTAGTTTAAGTTATTTCTTAAAATATATGAATCCCTACAAAAAGTTATGTGGAAGAATTCAATATGGGAGAACATTGCTTTGTCTCTGAGCTGATTAAAGGATTGATCTGACAAGTGGTAAGGTATTTGTCTTGAGCACACTAGCCTAGGATGGACCGTGGTTCGATCCCCTGGCGTCCCATATGATCCCCCAAGCCAGGAGCGATTTTTGAGCACATAGCCATGAATAATCACCGGGTGTGGCCAAAAACCCAAAAACCCAAAAAAAAAAAAAAAAAAAAAAAGAAAGAAAGAAAGTAAGAAAGAAAAGGATTGATCTAAACTCATACATGTTCATATAAAATTTTAATCTGAAGTACTTATTACAAATATACTGTAATGATCTAAGAGCTGTTTTAGCTTTGATCATTCCTTTGGTCTTCAGTTTAAAACCTTATCACTACCACCAATCCAAAATCTAAATTATGCCAGATTGCTTGGTGTCTAGTCAATCTATTCCCATAATCAGACACTTCTATTTTAATTTTAAAGCATCTTGGACATTGCGCTAACTTCCCTAAGGGCTAAGTTTTTCTTGTTACCATAAATCTTACTTCCAAAACCGAAACCCCAGTTCTTAATTTTAGATGAGGCTTTCAAGATCTTCAAAAAACTGGTTCACTCTCTGTGTTTCTCCACAGGAAATGAACACACTTTACTCAAAAGACCCAGAGAGTAAATGTTATGGAGGCCTTGTCAGCCCTAGAAACTCTTAAGTATTCAACTTCTCCATAGTAACTCATGCGCAGTTAGAGACAAGAGACAAGTGACTGAACACAGCTGGGTGCCAATGAAATTGTATTGAAAGATGTGGAAATCTGAATTCCTAATGATTCCATGCTCTGAGGAGGTCTTCTATTACCCATAACTGAAATATGAGAGCCCCATGATCATCTCTTGGGCTGTACAAAAATAGGTGGTTGGCTGGATTGGGGGCACAGTAATAAATTACCACTCCTGTTTTTGAGACGGTAAGTACAGTAATTTCTAAGTTGATCCAGCTATATTCATTAATTAGCACTCAATAGTGCTTAAGGGTCACTTGTGGCTCTGCCTTCAGGAATCCGTCCTGATGGTGCTCAGGGAACTATATGGGATGCTGGGGATTGAACCAGGCCTGAATCACCAAGTGCAAGGCAAGTGCTCTCCCCACAGTACTATTGCTCTGGCTTTTTATTAGTTTGTTTTTAGCCAACATTTAAATTGATGTGATTGCCTTCATTATGTGTGAGGCTACAATATTTTTCTTCCATTATGGTGAAAATATATTAGTATCTAAACTTCTTGGCATATGCTATCCAAACCTTTCAGATTCTATATACATTTTAGCATAACCATGATATCTGGGTCAGTTTAATACAACATTAATCAAAATGCTGGTATCAGTGACTCATATTTGATTTTACAAATGGCTCTTTATAGAGTGGGGCCTAATATGTTGACTGTGAAATTAACTTCAGATTCGTAAGTTAAGCATAATCATCATTCTGATGATAAAAAACATAATTCTATAATGAAATATTATAGGAATAAGAATTGGAGTTAAATAGAATGATTGCTATTGGAGCAGTGGACTTTGGACCATTCAGGGATTATTTCTGAACAGAAAAACCCTTGCTCAGGTAGTGAGAAACATATGTGGTACTTGGGGGACTATGTATAATGATGTGATTGAAACTGTTATTACTATACTATCTTTCCAAGTCTTAACTTTTTTTTTTTGGTTTTTTGGATCACACCCAGCAGCACTCAGGGGTTACTCCTGGCTCCATGCTCAGAAATCACTCCTGGCAGACTCAGGGGACCATATGGGATGCCAGGATTCGAACTACTGACCTTATGCATGAAAGGCAAACGCCTTATCTCTATGCTATATCCCCGGCCCCAAGTCCTAACTTTTTTTGTTGATAAATTTTCTATTTCACCATGCTAATATAAAAAAGTATAAAAAACCCTTAGTTTAATGAGTATCTCTAAGAGACTTAATAAAGGAAATACAACTGGTGGAACTTTAGAGATCATCTTTTTGAATCTTGTGAATAGCTATCATTTCCATTCTGGATGTCTTTTTGCCTTTCCCTTTCACTATGGTGTGTTTGACCATTGTCCAATATATTCAGAATGATTTGCTTTCAGATTTCCTTACTCCTCCCCAACTGAGGTTAGAAGGAGGAAAGAATTAATTAAATTCATAGTCCCAAAACAAAGCAAAATGTCTATGGTAAAATGTTCTGTATTTTTTCTAAAATGAATGAATCTTGTGAATTCAGTAGCATAAATTAATTACCAAAAAAACCACCTCATATTTTTTAATTCTATTTTTGCATCTCGGAAAGGGTGATTCTATGTCAGAGACCCTGGTTCCATAAAACAACGGAAAAATTCTCATCTATTCAGTCCCCTTCTTAAAGCCTTAAAAATATAGACATTTGGGGTCAGAGAGATAGCATTGGAGGTAAGGCATTTGCCTTTCATGCAGAAGGATGGTGGTTCAAATCCTGGCATCCCATATGGTCCCTTGTGCCTGCCAGGGGTGATTTCTGAGCATAAATCCAGGAGTAATCCCTGAGCACTGCTGGGTGTGACCCCCCCAAAAAAAACCCCAAAAACAAAATATAGACATTTATTTTAAATTAAAAATATTTATTTAATTTTATAAATCTTTATTTAAGCATCATGATTACAAGCATGTTCGTATTGGGGTTTCATTCGTAAACAGAATACCCCCCTTCACCAGTGCAACATTTGTAAAAATAAGACATTTTGAAGACCAAAATAGGAAATGCCACAACCTCTAAAATTTGAGCAGCAGATAAAACGTTCTCTAACTTCTAATGAGCCTAAGGATAAAAGCAAGTTGTCAATAGTTGAGAGATTGGGGCCGTGGCCAAGGTAGACTAGTAGGCTGGTCATTGCAGGCTCTGCCATGGAGCTTCTCACCTGGAAGATCTAAGCAGAGACCTGAGCTATTTTTGTAGGGGTGAATCTAGGCCCCAGCATGTCCTAGCACTTGTTTATTGGATGCTCTATGTGAGGTGCTTCTCTGATTGTGAGAGGGTACAGAAAGTGTCAAAACAAATTGAAAGTGGCTTGAAGAGCCTTGATTTCTGCTCCTTGAAAATGCTAAGCATATGCCTCCATTGCACTTACCTATCTAAAAAATGGGTAAAGGAATGCTTTACATACTAGAAGGGCTTCGGAACTAGTGGGAAACAAGCCCTTTAGTTGAATAGTGGCTCATACCGAGTCCGTCTCTTGAAGTGAAGCATTCTAAGGAAGATCTCTATGCCTGCTCAATAAATTTGCAAACTTCCTGCTACACTTTGTTCATTGCACTCAAATGTCATTAGCAGGAAAAATAGGAGACACTTGCCGGGGTCTGTCTTCTTTGTGAAAGCTGTGATTTAACTGCATCCTGAAAAAGGTTTACCCTTCATAGGGTGAACACACTGGATCACATTCACAAGGCAATGCCATTTTTGTTAGGAAACTAAGAAAAGGTCTACACAGCAGGCCCTAGTAGGGATTGGAAGGAAAGGGGCAAGAGTTGGAGGGGAGCTGAGGGGGAACTCAGCCCTGCAATACTGGAGTTGATTTTAACTGGGGGGCTGGGGATGCTTTGCAGTAGGATTCTTCTGGGGAAGAGGTTACCCAATTCCCCCTGAGATATTACCACATGCCCCATGAGCTGCTATGTGGTTATAGCTTTATTTCTGCACACAATAAGATAACTCTGGAGCTCATAGTACTATCAAAATGCTATTACAATTATGACAATGAAAATGACAATGATAATGACTGCTGCTATGACTACTACAACAGCTATTACTATTGCTATTATATTTATAACTACAATAGAAACTACCACTATTACCTCTGCTACTGCTGTTACTGCAGCTTTTTCTGTGACTACTGCTTCTGCTACATCTATCACTACAATTAACTATTACTACTATTATCTCGGTTACTACTATTAATTTACTGCTATTGCTACTGCTATTACTAGTATTACTCTGACTCTGGCTTTAGTGTACCTAGTTGCAAAGGTTTTCATGTTTCAAGCTGACATGATTTGATTTGAATTCTCCTCTATTTGCATTCTCAGCTCTCAGGCTTGTAATGACTCATCAGTAACTGGAAAAACTCTCCAAGACCTCCCTTAGGTCTTGACTCTCAGACTGAGACTAGCAACTAAATCTGAGCCATCCTCTACCTAGGTTTTAAGAAGAGAATCAACTCTAGGCAATTATTTCTTAATTGAATAACTGAGATTTACATAATTACAAAGTTATTTAATATTAAGTTTCAAGCATACAATG